>NC_083354.1:13648879-14943046 GCF_030254825.1 Meriones unguiculatus | reverse complement strand
TTTTTTTGTATGAAACAGAATAAAAAAGAGTAGGCTCTACAAGGCATCATGAACTGAGCACAAATGTTTTTACATTGTCCTAAGATTGAGTCTGTAATCTTAAGGACGAATTTGAGGAGCGGTTATTCTCAACATAAGGCTACTGACCTGCTGGGTACACTTGAGACCTTCTTAAAGGTATTTTTTTTGCATTCTTATCTTTGAATTCACTATTGAGTTATTCTTTCGGGTAGAAACCAAGAAAGATTTCCTAGGTCTTTTTTTTTTTTCTAAGCAATTAAGCAATGCTCATCAATCAGATTCTGCAGACAGTTTTTCAAGATTGTAATTGAGGTCGTATAACCTTGCCTTTATTGATGAGTACAAATCAAGATACAGAATTCAGATAAGAACTATCTGATCATAATTTGGAGAGAAGGTATTTAACAGATTCCAAAATATTGAGCAGTGTTTGAATTCAGGAACAGCCCAATTTGGTTTATGACTTTTCACTGAGACTATATCTGACATTGTCGCCTTCCTCTTCCCGTATGACTATAAGCTTCTAGGGTAGAACTGAGTCATTCATGTCTCCAGTGCCTGAATGATTGTCAATGCCGAATGCTTACTAGAGATGATGAAGGCAGATTTATGGGAGATCAAACTAGCTAAAAACCTAGATTTGAATTAAAACGATTTTAAACTTTCTAGCAATAAGAAGAGGCCAACGCTTTAATTACTGGGCAACAGTTAGTTGTTGTGATCTGTACTAGGATGAGGGATGAAGAGTGAAAAAAATAATAATAGCCTCCATGCTTTATTAAGATCAAATAATAGGGTTATCTGGAAAGATGTTTTTATACACACATACACATGGAGAGACATACATACATGCGCATATACTCCATAACATACAAAAATTGAAGTGACTTTTTACCTACTTTGAAAAAATTGAAGCCAGCTTTTTACCTACTTTGCTTGGATAGAATATACTTTAAACTCCTTGTAGGACCATTCCTATTACAATACTGGCTTTTATAACTCATTATTACTTATTTTCATTTCCCTTTTAATAACAGGAGTGAGAGAACCTTTGATGGGAGGTCTTGTTTTCTTCCTTCCATAGAGCCTAATACCTCTTGCCAGGGCTTCTTAAGTCAAAACACAAAGGCTTTGATCTCCACTCACGACTGGATGTCATTTCAACCCAAACACTTCCTCTGACTGCATTGTTTTTGGCTGAGAATCATAATATCATATATTGTCCCTTATCTAAAGTATTAAGATACATCTTTTTGTAAAATAGTCAATCAGTCATCACATTGTATCACATTAGAGCCATTTTAATCTACCGGAGTGATCTTCCCTCTCACCTGTACTTAACACATATAAGCATCTCACCGATAAGACATCTCACAACCTAGTGACAAGTACAGAAGGCAGAGACCAGCAATAGAAATTCAAAGGGAGTGATTGTTGACAGAGACACACCAGAAAAGCGGAGTTTTCAAGCTTCCATACCTGTTAAACCCACATAGACACAGTTGGTCTAATAGTAAGTTATTCATAGCTTTGTAATTAACCCAGAAAAACCACCCCACATTCTGCATGTTGTATAAACAGTCACAGTAGAATAAAAAGAGCATCCTCAGAGACCAAATATACCTTTCTCCATCAGAAAGGTACAAAGATTCCCCCTCCTATAACCCAAGCCTTACAGCAAAAAGAGAAAATTTGAACACTGTTGCTACAGCTTGCTGGGGTCTCCACTGTATGGATTTGGTGGCCATGTTTTATACTGATCATTTTCCACCATGGCTCATGATAGCTCTGCACATCTACTTCCACAGCCAATTGCTGAGTCCTCAGAACCGCTAGCACTCAGGAATATGGGGAGCGAAGGCTTTCAGCGGCTCTAGTTTCCCTTAAGTAGTATACTCATTATGAATTGCTTTTCTGGGAAAATGATAGATTTGGCACGACTACAATCTACTTCAAGGATGTGTGTGAACCCAGGTGTGGGTTCTTAGAATACTTTTCTCAGTGCTGACATCCAATCTGTACATGATGAATTATTTTCCACTGGATCGTCTCTATTAGCTCCAAAATGAAATAGAATTGCCACCCCCACCCTTGTATGTACAACCATCCCTTATCACTGACAGTGTATCATTGAACTGCCTAGGGAATGCTTCACGTATCCAGAGCACCAGCTAATCAACTTCAGATGGCCAGAAATACTGAACATACCATTATGAATCTTAAATAAGGTGATAATTTTGCAATGTAGCACTAAGAAGTCTTAAGAATTTTCCATGCCATCAAACTAATATAGAGAGCTCAGTGTTACATGTAAGATGCCAAGTCTTTTCTTTTTACATTTCTTTATGTAGTTATCATTAGTAATATTATTGTCACTGTATGTGTATGTGCATGGAGTCGGTCCTCTCCCATTACATGTGAGGTCTTTGATCTAACTTATGTTATCAGGCTTAGCAGCAAATGCCTGTACCGACTGAGCTGCATAGGCAGCCCTCAGGTCTTAATCGCATCCTCCCTACAAGTACCTATTACGTTTATCTTTTCTTAAAGCTCCTGCTGCAAATTAGTTAACGGTTCACCGAGTCTCAATTCCTTATTAGTTTGCGATGTTTCTTCATTAAATTTCGAATTATCTTTATCGCTAATTTCGACACATATGGTAATAACTTTTTGCATTTGAATATAAAACAACTGTTGTTGCTCAGTCTATTTTTATGTGGTATTAACCTTATCTCCTGTTTATGTTTCAATAATTGAACTAAAAGGCTAAGTTCACAGGGGGAAAGCTCAACTCAAATACAGACGTCTAGAAACCATGGCTGCTTGACAGAGACATTTCTTCAGACTCCGAAGGAAATTTAAAGATGGCGTCTAGAATTTCGTAACTCTAGCAGGATTTGAACTTTGTCCCACATTTTGTGGATTTTATTTTATTTTTTTCTGGCATTCTCAAAAATATACTCTTCATGCTCATAGGATTGGCTTCAGATTCTGAACCAAAAACAACCAGGAAGGTATAGGCTGCAGATAAAGGCTGAGGTAGGGACAAATGGCACCATTTCAGAATAAGCAGGTACCCTCAGAATTGCATCCAGAAAAAAGAAAACAGAGTATTGAAGGATTCCTCGACAATTTACTGTAACCGTGGCTCTTGCTGGTCGTGCAGGGAGCTGCGTGCCGTAAGGCAGGCACCATCGAGGGAGATGTGTCGTGAAAGTAAACAGAGTAGGAGAGAATTAGACTGCAGCTGATGTCATCTAAAGTCGGCCTGAGGAGTCTCAGATAAGAGGAGGTGGGGCATTTGGTATGGAATCGATAGAAAACATTGTTACTACAAAAATCAAGCTGAAGATGAAAAGTGGAGCTTCTTCTCAGAAACCGCAAGCAAGCAGAGGGAACAAACAGCATTAAGGAGTTGGTGTGGTCTCTAAGGTGACTTGGTGGTGACCTAGACAGAGCTAAGTAAGCAGCTCCTTACAGCATATCCACTTTCCATTTGTCATGTACCTGTATTTCTTTGGCATTTAGCCGGTGTGTTCGAGAGCCCATGGTCTGCTCGCTGCCTCCTGAAGTCAGGCCCTCCAGACAATGTGACTGGATCATGGTTGCTCTTCAGACCCTTCCAAAGGCAGCTCACAGGCTTGACTTTCCTCCATCAGCTGGTACTCTAGTACCACTGGGATTTGCTGCTTGCATACCGTGAAAAGCACATGAGAGTGCCTGTAGGGACCCCAGGGCCATAGATTTCATCCAAAGCAGGCTGTTCAAAACTATTCCAGTTTGCCCTACCTGTAGCTTCTGAGGTCATGACTATCTTGGGACACAGTAAAGCTTGAGATGTATCACTGGCTTCATTTCTTACCATCTCCTGCTCTGCAGAGGAGGGTTTCTTCTCCAGTTGCTGCTTTTTACCCCCTAATAACTGATGATAATACTTAATGGAAATTAAATACAAAATCAAACACATTTCTGGGTAGATCATTGTATAGAAAGAAGCTAGATAGCATGAAGACAACTGTGAATTCCAGCTGGCATTTATTGAACACTCAGCATTTATTATTTTAATCATTTCTTGTGAACACTGTGGGGAGGAATGATCTTTATGCTGTCAAAAAGAGAAAGAGAAAGAGAGCGAGAGAGAGAGAGAGAGAGAGAAGAGAGAGAGAGAGAAAGTGTGCAAATTTTGCATAGACACTATACTGAGGGGGTTGTAATGTAGCCGGGACTATTTTTATGAAAACTACAATAAAGCCATAATAATTTGAACTTCAAGTCAGAACCATAGGAAAACCTCATGATAAAGTATTTGATTTGTCATTAAGTTAGAAAAGTTGCTTCGTGCCATGAAATTTTGCAGCATGCCAGTGTTTGGGATCTGCGGCAACCTGTGCAAGCGGGGCAGGGACTAGGGAAGAAGGTTAGGAAGCCAAGCTAAGGGAGTAGGCTAGGACGTGCTTGTAAAAGAAGGGTTTGGGTTTTTGTTTTTGTTTTTTTAAAAAAAACTAAATAAGGTTTTCTTAAAAACTAAATATTGTATGCTTTACTTCATTTTTCACACTTTCAGTGTGTTTGTGTTACATTTGTGTGCTGTGTGTGTATCCATGGTTCTTTTAGGGGCAGGGAAGGACAACACGTTTCTCTGTATTTGGAGGCCAAAGGGGGCTGTCCAGAAACATCTTTCTTTACCCTTCCACGATACTGACTGAGGCGGGGTCTTCATACATGACTAGACAGCTTGCTCTGCGGATCCGTCCTCTCCTCCTGGAGTCTGGAATTGTAGGTTAGGATCCACACCTACGCCCTGCCCTCCCCCAGCATTTACAGAGGTTCTATGGATCTGAACTCTGAGCCTCATGATGACTATGCATCGAGGGCTCTAACCGCTGTGCCTTTTGACTGGCTTTTAAGCTTTGTTTTAAATACACAGAGGTGCCCGTGGGAACTTTTGAGGACAGTGATGTGTGTCATGACATTTTTTTTTTTTTTTTTTTTTAGGACAATGAACTTGGCAGGGACATGCAGAGCAGATGCTCAAAAGAGGTGTCGTCACAGACAGAAAGACTGGGAGATTGGGGAAATGTTCTAAGAATAAAACCATGAGGACATGGGCCGGGTGGTGACAGCAAAGTGAAGCATAACGGGGCAGGCGGGTGGGGTGGGGTGGAAACGCACATTGGCGAGGGCATACGAGGCACATCGGGGAACAGAGCCCTGAGCACAAGGAGACGAGAGCCTCCCCGAAACGAGCAACTCAGGAAGAGGAATCAGCCAGGAGAAGCTGCTGCAATCTCTTGCCTTCTTCCGTAGAAAGAAGTGGGGTGGCCACTCATGAAATTTAGGTCACCCAGTCTAGAAGAAGGTAGAAGCAGGGGATGACTGGATGAGGTTCAAGACGAAACAGACACAGAGATCAAGTACGGGGACACTGACTAGTGTGTAACCAAGGAGACCATTTACCAGTTCCTGCTTGTGTCATTATGTTCATCGTTATGTTCCAATAACATATCCACGCATGAATGTGTAAGTAAGCCCACTTTCCCATCTCACAGGCAGCTTTCTAAGAATCGTATTTATTTTTTATATGTATAAAGTGATCTATGTATTTCGGGTTCCTCTAGTTAACCTCCTATAAAACATAAAGTGAAATATGAATTCACTTTAGATTTCTGGCGCTTTGCTAGCTAAGTTTGTCTCTTTAGCCATGAGCCTCTGCAGTGTGGTTTTTTCTGGGTGTGTGTGCAAACCCAGATAGCAAGGCTGCCCAGGATGCACATAGATTTCATTTTTAGAAACAGCTTTCCATGAATGACTCTAAAAATGGATAGTAAAGTGACTATCACCATGTCTTACTTTTTGGTCTAAGAACCCAGGTCAGTCATGAACTCATTATATAACAGGCTGGCTTTGAACTCTTGATCTTCCAGCCTCCACCACCCAAATACTGGGATCACAGAAATGTACCACCATACCAGGCCTACCATTTGCTTGTTGGCCAAAAGAAGTGTTTTAACATCAATTGAAGCTGCAGAAAATGTGTTTTGACTCACAGATACAGGGTTTTCTCTGAGACACAGCTGGCTCTGTAGGCACAGCTTCTGTGTCTACAGACTCGACTGACTACAGACCCAAAGCATTTCAACTTTTTGCCTTCAGTGAGCAGGCACAATTGATTTTCTGTCATTGTTCCCTAAACAATCCCGTGTGCCCACAGTTTCTATGGCATTTGTATTCTCGAGGGCCACATTACAGAACTACACATTACATCCCCCTAAATGGGGGATGCATTTAAGGTTGTATGAAAATACGACAGCATTTTATATGAGGGGATTAAGCACACATAGATTTTGCTGCTGTCTGTTGGGTCACTGCACACACATCCTCCTTGGACACTAACTGCATGTAATTTATTACATCATAATCTAATATTCTGCCCTGTTGTTTGAAGAAAAATAATTTGAAAACTTTCAACCCAAACCTAAATAGAAGATTACTGCTTCCTCACTCCACCAGACAAGCACAAACTAGTTACACATTTTCCAGCCTGTTAGGAAATCAAAGCATAGCCAACAAACTCTGTTGCTACCTTGCCCAATGGAGTCTACCCTTTAGAACCTGAGCAGTGATGAGCTTATAAAATCCCTGCCCTGTGCAACTAGAGATGGTCTTCTGGATCAGAGACCCAGACAGAGTCAAGATAAGACAAAAGGGAAAACAAAGCCCAAAGATTACCTAGCTAGTGAGTGAGCCAGGATTTTTACAGTATATATTTCTGTTTCCTGCTGGACTCCCGCTGAAATGTGGCATTAGTCATCTAGGCAGGCTTCACTTGAAACTGCTATGCAAGAGTTTTCATTGATAAATAGCACATCTCCCCTCCCCCCCAGTTTTAAAGAACTATGTGCCAGTCAGTAATGGCATGGTTCAAAACACACCTGGCCCCCAGCCAGCATCCCTGAGGCTTTGTTCCCTCTTAGAAAGTGCCCTCACTGACCACACCTAAGTTACCAGCTTTTCCTACACATAAAACAATAAAGCTGGGGCTAGAGAAATGGTTCGGCAGTTAAGAACACTTACTGTTCTTGCAGAGGACTCAAGTTCAGCTCCCAGGACCCACAACAGTCTAAGCACAACTGCCTACAGCTTCAGTTCCTGGGGATCTGATGCCTTATTATGGCCTGCTCTTGCATGCCTGTGGCACACCTAGAGACAAGTGTGTACACATATATGTGTAAATAAAAAGTAAATAAATATTCACACACACACAAAGTCATCTCTGTCCAACGTTTTGTTCTCTCTGTGTGTGTTGTGTGTGTGTGTGTGTGTGTGTGTGTGTGTTTTGCATGTGTCTGGGAAAGATATTCTTAGAGAATGTTGTTTCCAGTTATAAAACATGCTAAGTAAAATATTTTCATGCAAAAACAGTTTTTCTCTATCAAAAAAAAAAAAAAAAAAAAAAAAAAAAAAAAAGGCAGATTGCACCCAGATTCTAAATGCTAAGAAATAAATTCTGTTTTGCCCAGAACAGGATGGGAGCCAGCAGAGACTGACTATAGGAAGTAGAGAGGGATGAAAGGTGGGACTTCAGAATTCTCAGGGGAAAGAAAGTGTCTGAGAAGGCAACTCACGTTGCATGATTATCTTTAAACATAAAAGTCCTTACTATGATTTATTAGGTTCAGTTGATCTTATAAGCCAGTCTTTATTTCTACAAAATATTTTCTAACTCTCTATGCAGGAAGAGCAATATAAAACATGAACTGCAAGCAGGCTATAATGATTTTTTGCATGCTGAGGCTATCAGGTACACTGTAACTAAAATATGCAAAGAGGCAGGAAGTGTGCCTGTGTCTTGGCTCACAGCCAGCCTTAAAAGCAGAGGACAGATGACTCTGTTTGTCCTCATGGTGCTTACATTTCCTCTGGGAAACTTCCACTGTGGAGGTTAGAAGACCTTCTTCTGTCTGCCTAACTATTTTTTATATAACATCTTTTAATGTAATTATCTGTGTGTTTGGGGAGGGGGCATGTGTGTCCCGTGGGGTGTTCATATAGATCAGAGGTCAACTTGTGGGAATCAGTTCCTTCCTTCCATCATGTGAATCCCAGGGGTCAAACTCGAGTCCTCAGGCTTGTTGGCAAGCACTTGTACCTGCAGCGCCATCTCCATGGCTCTTTCTGACTTGATTTTAACAGGCCGGAAGCTAAGCAAACACTGCTGTGGTATTTGTTATCTCTGTGGCAATTCCAGCACCAGGTATTAAGTCTTCTGCAGGCTCCGAGCTACAGGCTGAGAGGGCTATTAATAAACCCTCTTTTAAAAACAGCTGGAAAGGAATTAGAGCCTTTTCATCCAAACACAGATAACTGTGGGTCCAGAAATGATTTCCAACAATAACAAAAGACACGAATTCGATCTTGCAAATTTGCAATTAGCACTTGAGTGACGGTGTTCTAAATGTACATGATCAAGTAAGTTGATACTGGGTGGCGGCTACGATGCAGTCAGACAACAGCTTTCAATCTGTAGAGGTGCACTCTAGAAACAAATTTAGAATGCACTTAATAATTTGGGGAAAGTTCTGGTGTAGTAAATGTTATATGACTGAAGGAATACAAACCAGAAACAGACAGTAGAAGGAGGACTCTGGCTAAATGCTCAAATCCCATACAGAAAGGCAAAGAGGATGGACCTCAGAAGGAGAAAACAGGGAACAGTACAGAAGCCTGCCATAGAGGGCCTCTGAAGGGCTGATACCCTGCAGGGTATCAGAGCAGATGCTGAGACTTAAGGCCAACCTTTGGGCAGAGTGCAGGAAATTTCATGAAAGAAGTAGGAAATAATAAGACCTGGAGAGGACAGGAGCTCCACAAGGAGAGTAACAGAACCAAAAAAATCTGGACACAGGGGTCTTTTCTGAGACTGATACTCCAAACAAGGACAATTGATGGAGATAAACTAGAACCTCTGCACAGATGTAGCCCATGGTAGTTCAGTGTCCAAGTGGGTTCCATAGTAATGGGAACAGGGACTGTCTCTGACATGAACTGATTGCTCTGCTCTTTGGTCACCTCCCCCTGAGGGGGGAGCAGTCTTACCAGGCCACAGAGGAAGACAGTACAGCCACTCCAGATGAGACCTGATAGACTAGGGTCAGAAGGAAGGAGAGGAGGGCCTCCCCTATCAGTGGGCTTGGGGAGGGGCATGCATGGAGAAAGGGGAGGGAGGGTAAGATTGGGAGGGGATGAGGAAGGGGGATGTGGAGGGATACAAAGTGAATAAAGTGTAATTAATAAAAATTATTTAAAAATAGGAAAAAAGACGAGAACAAAATACAGGGGGCACTATATACAGAGGGAACTATATAGAATGGGCACTATATATAGGGGAGACTATATATGGGGAACCATACACAGTGGGCCGTATATACAGGGGCACCATGCCTCTGAAAACTCAGGGAGGGTGTCTGTATTACATTAGCTGAGAAGGAGGACGAAGAGGAAAGTGCCAGAGCCTCATGTGTGGATATTCCAAGACACTGGCTGGCCCAAAATGAGGGAAGACACCCAAGTGTTCTCATCTCTGCTGACCCTGCCATCAATCACTTCCGACCCCACACAAACATACGTAGAGTAATTTGTCTTTCCAAAAGGAACCTCCACACTTGCACCTGCCTGCAACGAACCATGGGTTTTTAAGCAATACATTCTGGTTGCCACATACTTCCTTGCTAGATACTGAAAGAATAGCAGCTTTAAGGTGCACTGTAGGGTCTAGGAAGAAACTGGTTGGTGTGGTTAATAAGAAACACGTGGAAAGTGACTTTTCTGGGCTTGTTTAGCACATCTATTTCCTATTCACCTGTATGAACACTGATTTCACAGGTGTATAGTGGTGAACACTCGTGGGAGACATTTCCAACTCTCTGATGAAAGGCCAACAGCAAATAACCACTAAGAAAAAACCAAAACAAAACAAAACCCTGCCTTTCCTTAGCTAGTCTTCCTCAGATCTAAGTCCAGAAGTCTACCAAACTGAGTCCCAACCAAATTTCACGTGGTTTGAAAACAAACTAGCTTGGAAAGGCAGTTCTCATTTGCCTATGAGATTCAAATGTTCTTTATCCAGTTTGGTATCAGCGTGTTAGTTTCAGAGCATTTATAACAATGCTCTGAAATGATTATTACCTTTCTGCTGGGATGTCTCACCTACAGATGGGTAACCTGTGCCCCACCACATGTCAACATACAAGAAATACACAGTGCTTTCCACTCCCATCGATGAACACTTTGTCCATCTTCTGTCCCAGCGATCTGCACGCTGCCTGCCCGTAGGTAGCCATCCTTTTCTAGTATATTCTACTACAGCAAGAAGGTCTCTGTAACAGCTCATTACCTCATTTTGGTGAGAAGCCCAACTCAGTACTCCAGACTGCTGCCAGTTGGCAAAATAAAAAATAAATAAATAAATAAATAAATAAAAGAGCTTGTTTTTACAAGAGCAGAGTGATGATTTCCCTTATGGAAAAAGGTATTCAACTGATCACTTAAGCCTCATTTGGCCCTAATCTATAGCAGCTGACATATAATTTTTTTTAAAAAAAAGTAGAAACAGCAATTAAAAGTCAGTGTTCTAAAGCTTTAGGATAAAATTGTCACATTGGCAAAAGCATGCAGGAAATCTAGAAAATATTTTATATTCACAAGATGTAACTTTTCACTTATTTTTTTTTCCTTCTTTCCAGAAAAGCTCATTTAAATGCACATGCATGCGTACAATTTGTTGTCAATTTCAGCCACTTTTGTGAAAGTACTCAAGAGTCAAAAATGGCAAAATTCTTTCCTTAGGAACCTTTCACTTACCACTCCAAAGACAGTTTGTTTTTTGTTGTTTTTTTTTTTAAGCTAATTCTTCTGCACATTGTCCACCCACCTCTTTCCTGTTGTTCTCTAAAGCCCTCAGGGAAAAGATGAATTTCAGCTTTGTCACGTCGCCTAGGTGCGACTGTTGCCCGGTCTTTCTCTTTATTATACAAGTATGTTGATGACGTAATTGCAGAAGTAAGTTGGTTCTACTCATGTAGCTGGGTCTTGAATTTTTTTTTTTTTTTAAGACTGCCTCTTTCCGTGCCAAAGAACAGTTGTAAAAACAGAACCAAGCAGTCTCACCTCTTGATAGTAAATCTTTGGGATCATCACCCCAAGGGACTGGCACAGCCCTGGGTAGACAGAAGCATCCCAAAGCTCAGCTGGCCCCAGACCTGAGGCTCGGCTGCACTCACAAGCCACAGCAGGCTTGGCTTTTAACCCTTTCCTAGAAGCTCTCAACTTTTCATCTCTCTTTGACTTTCATTTTCACCCATCACCAAACCTCGAGGGACTAAAGAGGACCCTGACTTTCACCCCAACCTTGTTTGCTCCTATGCAGTAATTCCCCTGAAAGTTGACTGCAAAGTAAGCAAACAGTTATCGCGCTGCGTTCAAAATAAAGTAAGGGGTCGAGAAGACCGTGATAACCAAGAAATCATCTGGATTAGGAGCCTGGAAGGGCGAGCTTTTACGGGGCCATCTTCCTCACGGAGAGAACCACGGGGTTGGGATTCAAAAGTGCAGAGAGGAGAGAATCATGGGGGTGCAGGCAGCGGCAGAGGCTAAATCTCATGCAGATGAGGCAGCTCGGCGAGAGGTAAAGAAAACATACCTGAGGGATTCTCCTTCTAAAAACGCACAGGCCAGCTGGGTTGGTGCTCCCCTTCTTTGGGGGTGACTGTGTTTTCCTTTCAGGGATCCCCCTTGCAATTGTGTTTCTGGGCTCTTTTCCTTTCTTCAGCCACAGATAGTTGCAGGAGGCGCAGGCAGCGTTCCTGCGCCGCCCCGACTCAAGTGCAGCCCGGCATGCCTTTGCTCAGAAACAAGGCTCGCGCTGCTCTTATCAATTCTATCACGCTCGCTCCCTGGGTAGCCTCCAAAGCAATTTTACAACTTAGCTGCTGGCAGGAAATCTGCCTTTCACTCTCTTCCTTGCCAGCTTCCTTGGGCAGCTCATTTCTCAGCCCTTTTCTCTAAGAAAGCGAAATGGGATCGCTCTCCCGCTCTCCTTGTTGTCGTCCTGGCTCACCCACAGTTGACCGTGCGGAGCAGCGCGGCTGAGTGTGTGCTGGGAACTTCACAGGGCGGCTGCAGCCCCGGGCTCCTCGGAATGCAGCAGAGACCTGAGCTCCCAGCCTCCTCCATTGGAGTCCAGGCTCCCTCTGCTGCGCCAGCTGCATAGAGCCGCGTGAGAGGGCTCCTCAGCCCCGGTCCCCCCGGAGACTGGAGACGCTCTGCTGCCAGGTGTGGTCATCACCACACACCCACACCTCAGTTAGCAGGGGCACAGCTTCCTGCTGGGGAAATGAATGGACGTGGGCGCCCGGTGGTTCCTGCATCCCGGGCGGGGAGGGGGAGGGCAACATAGGTGACCCTCATAGGGCCAGTAAAATAGATAATTATTAAATTAACCATGCTGTTTAATAACCATTACTTCAGATGCTGTTGGCCGTGCTTGGGCAAAGTCCACTGTTCAACCTGAGAAGAGACCCTTAACAGGACTCTTGTTTAGAGGGAGACTATCTTGGCCTCCCCCCAGCTTTTTTTCTTTTTTTTTTTTTAAGTGTTTGTAGATTGGAAGGTTGATTCCTCAGTAATTAGAATTAGACACACATATGCTTATCAAAGTAGGCAGTGGAGAACCCCGATAGCTCAAAGGATTTTCTTTCTCATGCAGTAATGTCCTCCCGATGTGGCTGAGAATTGAATGGGCTTGCTTTCCTTTTTAGCTTAGCTGAGTAGAGGAGGTGGGGGGGGGAGTCACCACGCCTACCTTCCATCAATTAAGCATTTTTTAATCCTCTAACCCTCCCGTTGAAACAAATATAAAAAGTGCTGCGCCTTAAAATAGAGCCTTAAAGAAGCTCAAGTCTGGGAATAATTTGTAGGCTTTAAGCTGCATCTGGTGTTCTTCTGGCTTACTTCTTTTATTTCCCTTGCTTTGTGGAAAATGGGAGGATGGGGGCTGGGGAGGTGGCTCAGCCCCTAAAGTTTTGGCCACATAAGCATGGGGACCTGAGTTCAGATCCCAGGAACCTTCATACAAAGAATGCCTGTGTTTGCCCCTCAGTGCAGGGGAGGCGGGGACAGAGTGTCCCTGAAGCTCACTGACCTGGCATTTCATTCTGGGGAATGGAACCCAGAGTTAGATTTCCTAGCTCTGTGCTGAGCGAGAGATCTTGCCTCAAAAATAAGGTGGAGAGGGACAGAGGAAGGCATCTGTTATCAACCTCTGGTCCCACACGCACATACATATGGACACACATTTGCATGTACCTGTACATGGATGTACATACATACACACACATACACACACACACACACACACACACACACAGAGACTTGGATGATATGTCCCACCTGACAAACCTATCAACTAGTGGCTGGGATGAAGCAGCATAAGAAGGGTGCATCCGGTTTATAATCCATTAGTCCAGCCCACATAAGGCTAGGTAGGTCAGCTTTAGGAGTGACGCCCCTGTCAACATTTGATATGCAACAGCAGCCCACTTACACGATTTCAGACAAAACTTGTGTTAAGACACATTCTGGGGCGGAGGAAATGTCACGGTCAGCAAAGGGGTTGCTGTGCAAGCCTAAGGCCTTGAGCCCAGATCTTGTGATCCCAGCAATGGCAAGCTGGAAGGTAGAGGCAGGAGGATACATGATGTCCAATGCCCAATGGGCCTAGTCTGCTTGGTGAAGTTCAGGCTACTGAGAGACCCTACCTCAAACAAAGCTGGGAGGGCACCTGGGGAATGGAACCCAGAGTTGTCCTCCAACTTTCACATGCAAACAGCTACACGTACCCACCCACAGCCACGAATACACTGACACACATACACACACACACACACACACACACACACACACACACGCACGCACGCACGCAGGTACGCGTACATATTGTGCCGACCATATATAACAACCAGTCGATAACATTATGTGATTTGAAAACAGATGTGCTCCAATTTGACGTAGTGTTGTGCCGGGTCCTGGCGGGTGGCCCTCTCTATTCCTAGCTCCCAGTCTCTGTGTTAGCTCAGAGTGGCTCAGCCTCCCCAACCTGCTGCTTAAGTGACTGTTAATGGACATGAGCAGCTGCTCAAGGTCTAATGAACCACATCAGGAGCAAACACTGAGGCATTGTGCTCCCTGCCATAGGCAATCGCCAGAGAGGCCGAGAGGACAAAGCTCTGCTGCCCTCGGCTGTGAGCGCTTGAGAGCAGCAAGGGGAAACGGGTGGATTCTAACAGTGCATGACAGGGCAAAACCCGACTTTTAAAGTATACAAGCATCCAAGCTTGGGAAGGCATTGTTTTGGAGGATGTCCTTCAACACAAAAGAGGAACACGTGTCCATACTGCTTTTCCTTTGTGTACAATAACCAAGCCAGAATGGGGCAGTTAAGCTGAGCTGTGAGCACTCAGCAGCCAGCATAATGCAAAGAAAGCATGGATTGTGACATGATGCCATTAAGTGTTCAAACCTGCAGAAGGAGATGCAAGGTGACGCTGGCTGTGCGTGGTCTACACAGCGTGCGTGCAGGAGCAGTGAAGAGTCCGGAAAATATCACTACACTGCAAGTTTACCCCTACAGGATGCACAAGGCTCAGCCCAGCTTAAGAGAGGACGTTTAGAGAAAGCACCAACAGACCCTGCACACACTGAACCATTCCTTCAGCTGTCAAGAAGACTCCACTCTCCATCCAGGGACCAATAATTTGATCACTGTTGCTAAATGTTAAACACACACACACATAATACAACCAGTCCTCAAGTGTTTGCTGTCTATACAAATGAATTTGCAAAATGACTTATTGCCAAGATGATTGAGCACAAAAGCAATTTTGAAGTAGGACGTTGATGTTTCTAGCTCCAAGCAAGTGAATAATGTAGAGAAAAAGAAATGGTTTGGAAGGATCTTCTGAAAAAGATAATTTTAAAAGATCCACTTCATATAAGTTACATGGTGACAATTAACACGCACATTAAACTCTCCTTGGTGCTTTCCAAGAGTATCCGGGTCATTTCACCAGTGAACTCGGGGCAGAATAAGACAGAGCTGGAGTCAAGCAGGACTGCAACCCCATTTTCACTGCCGTTCTTGGTTTTCTTACTCTGAGCCAAGCAAACCGCTATGTCCTCAAGACACTCAAGGAGCCCAGAAGGATGTGACTGGCCAGCAAGTAAGGTCTCTGCCAACAGCTGGGAAGAAATGGGAACCTCCTCCCCACAGAATCCATGCTGAAACTTGATCATCTAAGCAACGGTGGTCCAAGTGACTGCAGCCTTGACTGACAGGGTCTATGAATTTGCCCTAGAAACCCTGAGCTGAACACCCCATTGTCTGATGCCTGCCAGAAGACAGGTAAATAAACCTTTCAAATTTCAAAAGCATGAGTTACATTTATCTGTTATTTAACTTTGTAATTTCAGTGGATCAATTTGTTTTAAGTAGGAAGATTTTAGGCTCAACCAATCCAGCCACAAGATAATCCCACCAAAGTTGGCAATAATATCATCTGTGCATTCTCCAAAGTCATGTGACGTTTCTGTGATAGCACTGGTTTATCAATGAATGTAGCTGCCTATTTGCTCATATGCCTACCTGCCCTTGCTAGACAGTGATTCTCTTGAGAGCAGAGAACAAATCATCCTTTTGTCACTGTGCCCAGCTGAAAACATGTTCATCAAAGGATGTTTGAATGACTATCCAGTGTGCTTAGCAAAGCACATATCTGATGAGATTCAGGACCCAAGGTGAGTCTTCTTGTAGCCAATGAATTCTGTTTTTTGGTCCAAATGGTACTCCTTAACCCTCAACAACAGCTCCACTAATGTCTGTAACAACAGCCAATGTCAAACTTTCAGACAATGTTATGGAGATTTTATCTGCTATTTACCTTTCCAACCCTGGCAATCACGGTTTCCCTAATTAAACAAATAAACGCAGTAAGGCTGCTGGGCAGACCAGAATCTACAGAACTAGGGGCACTAAAGATTGGATTAAAAAGCAGGACTTCAACCCCCACTTCAAATGTTGCTCCACTATGAGGCTGACATCATTATAGATGGCAGAAGTCACACGTTTTTAAAATAATGGTTAAAAGGAATGAACTTATAAAAAGAAGACACTCTTCTAGATTATTTCTGCTTGGGAAATAGTCACCAGGCACTGGATATTGATCATTCGGTAGTTAATTCTCCTTGGTTGGCAGAATCTAGACTTTTTGTCCTGTTGTATTTTTCTTTATAAAGTTAGTGTCAGCCCTCTATTCTAGAACACTGTCAAGTGTCTAGTGAGAATGTCCCAGTTTTTAAAAAGCTCATTTGGACACTACCAAGTTCAAAACAAAACAAAACAAAACAAAAACTTCTCCATTCTCTGATTACCCCAGCCTTTGTTGATCCAGCTGTGACAGTGGCTGTGGAATAGTGGGAGGAGGGTTGGTTGGCAGTTTGGGCGCTACACATCTTTCTGACTTTGGGTCATGTTTCTTACCCTCTCTAAGCTTAAAGTGAACAGGAAACAAAGAACGATCACTATAATTGATCTTGTTGCTCATGCCTGAAATGAGACGATTTCCTTCAGACAACCTAGGAGTCACCAGTACCGATTGGCTAATCATAACCCAACGCTCCTGCCAAATCTCACTGCCGCGTCTTCTTTCTCTATGTAATTATGATATAGTTAGGAGTCAGCTTGACATTTCACGTCTGAATTCAGGTAGTTTTTTAGTAGTACGTGGAAGCCTCCTCCTTCACAGCTCTGATGTTTCCCACACGGACACCATCGTTGTAACGCAGCCTCGGCTTCCTATGTTTGAATGCGCCATGATCTCAGTAGTGTGTCCCCTTTTAGGTTACCCATGGATTTTTCGAGTACGGACTTCAATTTTCTGTGACAAAAATAAAAACTATCTTTTTTATCGAGCTAGGCCAGTTATCCTTAGTTCTTCTCTTTGTTACAAAAAAAAAAAAAAAAAAAATCAAAAGAACCCAAGGTTTCCTTTTATTGTACATTTCTAAAAACCATGAAACTCAGTTATCCATTCTACTTAACCCATTCTGATCTAACTAATCATAACTCTATTTGTATTCTTTTAAGTTATTGTATTTCTTCTCAGACTTCAGGCTTCTAAATCACACAGAAGCACTTGAAAGTGGCAAATCTTTGGGCAGAATCCAAACAAGAACATATAATGAATTCATTCACAGGCATTCAGACTGTATCTGTTCCTTATTTACCGCTGGTGACTAATTAGAGAGCCTCTGGCCCCCTAAAATAAGAGAAGAGAAATACCAAACTTATATCACATACAGATTCTTCAAAATAACTTCCGTATGGTCTAATTACAACTGCAGCTATCTCTCCTGCTGCATAGCACGGCCGTCAGTATAGGGTAGTGTTAGATTTAATCCTCAGTCTTTTCCATAACCACTTCCTGTTCTGCATTCTCAGAAGGACCCCATCCAGGATAGACACAGAAGAATCGGGAGCATGTGAATAGCTTCACTATGATCTCTCTTAAGGTCAACATCGCCCTTAAGTTCTTCCCTTCAGAGAATTGCCTCTTGGTTCTCAACTTTACTTGAGAAACTCTCTTTTTCAACAGTAATGTCCAGACTTCCCTCTCCCTGAAGAAACCACCATTCCTCTCTTTCGAGACAGCTATGCTTCTGTTCTGGGCCTGGAACAAAAGGTGTGGTGTGTGGAAGGAAGATTGGTATTAGGGCTGAAGGTCATGCTTTGAAGGTCCCTTTTTTTTTTAAACAATTCTGGCTGTGAGCCTGCTGGATCTTGGGGTGGCTGGGTGCTCTTCCTCTGAAAATAGCTGGGTTGCATTAAATACATGTGATAGCTCCACAGGTGATGAGCTCAATTCCCCAACACTGACTCCACGTCTCACTGCTTAGTCCTGGAAGAGATCAAAGCCTTCAGGTCTAACAAGTGGTGGTGAAACCAGAAAAACTGAAAAGTCAGGTCTGTTTTTGTTTGTTTGTTTTATTTTGTTTTTAGCAAAGGGTGAGCTATTCTTCCCAGCTATTTTAACATTAACGATGCAGTGACTTAAGGATTAAAAGACCCAGTGAGTCAAAGGAGAGAACGCTAGCTCCTTAAGATCGCTCTTGATGTGCTCAAAGAACTGGGAAGCTCAGCGCCTCTTCCGGATGGCCTAACTATCAGGGTCTTCCTGTTTTGTTTTGTGTCATTTTCAGAACTACTCCTGGAGAGGAAAAAAAATCTATAATATTTTCCCCCTTATTTTTTTTAATTCCAGCTTATTTACTTTATGCCCCAAGGGTGCTCCTTCCCTCCCCTCTTCCCAGTGCTCCTTCTCTCTCCTTCCCCCTTCTCCTCTCTTTTTCTCCCCAGAAAAGGGGAGCCTCCCTCCCCATATTAACTCTCCCCAGCACATCTCAGGACTGAGCATATCTTAATCCCCTGAGGCCAGGCAAGGAAGCTCTGCCAGGGGGAAGTGATCCAAAAGCAGGCAATAGAGTCCATGTTAGAAACAGCCTCCCTCTACAGGTGCCCCACATGAAGACCAAGCCACCCAGCAGCCATATATGTTCAAGGAGCCTAGGTCCAGACCATACATGATGTCTCTATAAAACCCCATGGGTCTGGGTTAGTTGTCTCTGATGGTCTTCTTGTGAGGTTCCTGTCCCCTCCAGGTCCTTCTATCTTTCCCCCAACATGTCCATAGGACCTGTAGAGTTCCACCCCATGCTTAGGGCTGCAATTCCCAGCATCTGTCTCTATTCCCTGCTGGCTGGCCTCCCAGAGGACAGTGAAGTTAGGCTTCTGTCATATGTATCTTTCTGGATCTGGGTTACCTCACTCAGGATGATCTAATTCCAACCATTTGCCTGCAAATTTCTTGATTTCTTTGTTTTTAATAGATAAGTAATATTCCATTCCATAAATGTGCCACAATTTCTGTATCCCTTCTTTGCCATCAGAGAAATGCAAATCAAAATGACTCTAAGATTCCATCTTATACCAGTCAGAATGGCTAAGATCAAAAACTCAAGTGACAGCACATGCTGGTGAGGGTGTGGAGAAAGGGGAACACTACTCCACTGCTGGTGGGAGTGCAAACTTGTACAACCACTTTGGAAATCAATCTGGCTCTTTCTCAGAAAATGGGGAATATTTCTACCTCAAGACCCAGCTATACCACTCCTGGGCATAAACCCAAAAGATGCTCCACCATACAACAAGGACATTTGCTCAACTATGTTCATAGCAGCTTTATTCGTAACAGCTAGAAACTGGAAAAATCTGTAATCTTAATGGTTTCATATTTGCCCATGAGATGTCCCTGCAGTGGACATTTAACATGCTTGGAAATAACTCTCATCTATAAACTGAGCTATTTTGTTCAGGAGGGAAAGGAATCAATGTCTTGAGTAAAATTTCAACACAGTGAAAGATAAATAGTTCCTGGGTTTTCCTTTCTTCCAAAATGAACAATGACTTCTTTTTCTTTCTTTGAAGACTAAAGCATGCAACCATGTATGGTATTAGGCACTAAGTTTTGCTTTATTAAATAATCTTTACTCTTCCATAGGCACTTTTTACAATAGCAATCAATGTCTAGAAAACATAAGAACAACTGTGATTACAACATAAAAACTATAATAATCAAATAAAGTTGACAAGGGATTCAAACGGATATTTCAGTGAAGATACACAAATAGCCAACAGTCAAATAAAATTATACTGGATATGATTAGTTAGTAGAGAAGTGAAAATCAGAACAGTGGGTCAGTGTGTGCCTTTAATCCTGGCACTCAGGAAACAGAAGAAGGCAGATCTCTATAAATTGGAGGCTAGCCTGGTCTACATAAGAAGTTCCAGGTTAGTCATGTCTACAGAGTGAGGCCTTATCTCACATAAACAAACAAATATACAAACAAGCAGAACTTCAAACCAACAACAAAAGCAAATAGAAAATCAAAACAAGAAAATATGAACTTGTACATAGTAAAACAACTCCCCAAATAAATTAAGCAAAACAAAGGGTTGACAAAGATGTGAAAAAATTGGAAACTCGTTACACTGTTGATAGAAATGTAAAATTGTACAGCCATGATGACACTCAGCAGCACAGGCCATCAAAAATTAAGGTCATAATTAGTATATGACCCAAAAAATCTAATACCTAATTTCTGGACAGGTATAAAAAAATGGAATCTAGATGTCAAGACATAACCATACTGTAGTTTCATTCATGGCCACAGTTAACCTAACGCCTATTCATATAGGTTTTTTTTTTAAGGTGGTATGTGTACAGAAAGTTATTTAGCATCAAAGAGAAAGAAAATCTTGTCATTAGCTTCACCCTTGATGAAACTTGAGGATATTATGCTATGTGAGATAAAGTAGACACGAAACAATAACTCTGTATGGTTGGGGGTTCCACTGGCTCAGGGGCCAGTTGCTTGGAAATTAAAGACCCTTAGCTTGAAGACACAGCTTTAGTTCCGTGGGTCAATGGGAGAGAGAACTCTACTTGGGGTGCAGGTGAATGAGGAAGGCCTGGTGTGCCTTCAGCTATACTTGACTCAGCTTGCCATGGCTCTTCTACATCACTCAGGGTAATCGTATTTGGGTTATCTGAGGTATAGTCTCAAGTCTTTGTCCCAGAAGGATCAGGTGTAAAGAAATTGGACAAATGTGTTTCCTCAGTGCATTCTCTGTCCTTAGCATGACTGCTTTTGCCACCAACATGGCAGTTGGAACAGCAAGAAAGCTTGTGCCTACTCATCCCAAAAGTCAGGGATAGGGGTCTTGGGATGTAGGCTGGTTTGATAAACTTCTCAGTTTATCAGAGTTTCCTGTCCCAATTGGTTGCACTAATATCTCTCTGTTGCTTGATTTCGATGTTGTTTCTTAGTGTAATTCCATCACCACATCAGCTTCTTTGTGAGTTGTAAGTGCTCGCACTTCTTAGACTTCTGTCTGAGTCTCATTGGCGGCTGGGTAACTCTCATCAATGTCAAAGTACCCATGCTGGCCACAGCCACTGCTAAAGGAATGGCAGGAAGAGCCTTAATTCTAAACAGTTTATTCCTGGTAGGTTTAACAAACCAGTATATGGGACATAGACAGCCAGCTTGCCAATCTCTCAAACTGCTTCAAAGAAGGCATCCAATTCTGAATGGAGACCCTAGCTTGTTTTAATGTTTACATGATGTGTACATGTGTCTCTGTGAATATGTGCATTTAAGTGTGGGTACCTGAAGAGGACAGAAGAAGGCATCAGATTCCTTGGATCTGAAACTACAGATAGTTGTAAACCACCCAATGTGTTTTCTGGTGTTCTGTAAGAGCGACAAGTACTCTAAACCACTGAGGTATCTCTCCATCCACTCTCCCAAGATTCTGGCTTCTTACCAAAGGATGAGCCTCTATTCCTTTTTCTTTCCAATAAAAGAGATGATCAGGGAACATTTGACACTTAGCATTCATGTGAATCTGGCCTGAGCAGCGAGATGTTTGTAATGATCTCAGTTGCATCATGTTCAAATGGGTGATGGATGCTTTGGTGAATGAGTCTAAAGGCAAAACTTCCATGAATCAAAAAGGAGACGATGCTCAAGGGTCCTCACTAGATCCCAAGCCTGTGAAAATATAATAAGTTCTTGTACTTTGTGAATTGTAGGCTGGGTTCAGGATTTCAGGACAGGCTCCATCTCCCATGACTAGTTTAGGAAGAAAGAAACCACAGTAAATGAAAATAATCCCAGCCACATTTTGCTAACTTACCCACAAGGCACAGCACTAACTGTCTAATTCTCCATCTCACGTTCTCATCTTACTGCTCATATGAAATGACATCAACCAAGCTCACACAATCTTCTCCCATGATTTGAGGGCTGCCAAACCCATGATCTATGGGATATTTGGCGACTGTGCTTACTTGGAGGCCTTTAATGTCTTTTTTGAAGCAACATTCCACATATAACGCCAAAAGACAATTGTCAATTTCCCCAGGTCAGTTCTAGCTTCCAGACAATCAGTGATCTGGGAGTGTAATCAGAGATGGCCTTTACATTCATAGTACTGAGCTTTCTGATCCTAACACAAGTCTCTTTAGGGAACACACTGATATTGAGAAACTCAAAAGATCAACCATGATCTAAACCAGGACATGTTTGTGTGATTGTCTCTGCAAACGGGGGAAAGCACTTCCTCTCCACCTATATTGATCTGTGTCAAAAACTGTCTTGAGCAGTTTTAGGACTCATCTGTAGAGCTGGGCAGGTAAAGTGGGAGAGCAAAGCCAGTCGCCCACAGACCACGCATGAAAGCACTTGACAAGACTCCTGATGAGAACAACATAAAAGGCAGCTACAAGACCACAGTATCTGAATGATTGAGACTGGAAGGAGGAACCAGATCAAGAAGGACTTGAGCCGGGTTAGTCCCAAATTAGCAAAAGTTTCCAAGAAATAGCGAAAGCAGCAATTGATGCTCCAGTCCAGGAGCACTTTCAGGAATATATATATATATATATATACACACACACACACATATATATGCATATGTATGTATATATACTATATAACATATATAATGTATACTAAATACTATATATACTAAATAAATTATATATAATATTATATATATTATGTATTATTTAGTATATATACTAAATGATTATATATTTTTTAAATTTATATATTTTGTTTAATTTAGATATATAGATATATACTTAGACAGATAGATATAAATAGATAAATGATAGAATGTGTTCAAATTACATGCAAAATTATTAACAGAAACAAAATGGGTTATAGTAACATCTCACAGACACACACACACACAATTCAGCATAAAGACAAGTTCACAGAAAAGTTTTAAGAAGCTGTACCTACTCTTTCAAATACAGATTAAATTTCTTTAAAGAATTAAGGATAAAATACATTACAATAAATAAGCTCTAATTAAAAGACTCTCAGAAAGTGACAGAATTCAGAAAGGTAAAAGCAACTTTGATTCAGAAATGAAAGAATAGAGTTTATAAAAATAACAGTACATCACAAGAAATTAAATAGCATATTTAAATGGAGAAAAGAGAAAATGGTTAAAATCATTTATAGTAAAATGACAGCTCTGGAAGCCAGGCAAAGGAAACCTAACAAATGGAAACTCTCAAAGAAGAAAGAAATACTGACGTTTCAATTCAAAGGACGTTTACTGGAATTTAAAACAAGCAAACAAAACAATACAAAAACCCACAACGAATTTGAAAGGCTTTGTGAGAGAACACACAGTGTGCCTGGGAGTATCAAAGCAGTACCAGGAGTCTTTCCTGTCCCCTAAACAGCTAGAGAAAAGATAAAGCTTTTGTTGGGGGCGTAGGGGGGCAAAATATTCAGATTTTTGACAAATTTTTTATGTCCAAAGACAAGAAAATTACAGCATTAATGTAGTTTCTCAAAGAAAACAAGGATCTGACCTCATGTGACCTGACTTCGATGGATTACAAACAGAACCAGCTTTAGATACACAGACGCCAAGGCAGAGGCTTTCCTGCAGTCTTTTCCTAGGGATTATACTATAAAAATTCAGATGTCGGTGCTATCAGGACATGTTGTCCTGAAAGCTGGTCACTCTGAGCACTGATGCCTGTTGACATCGCAAGAAGGAGAAGTGGCCAGACATAGTGTGTCTTCTGGTTAGAACACCGAGCTACCTGTGATGTAGACAAAGAACACCAACATTGATTCCAAACCAGTGGCAGAGTCCACTCCTTGATTCACTGAAGAGTTAGCAAACAGAATGTATTGATGGAGGAGTCTGTTTAGCGAAGCACCAAATGTGGGGAATTTTATATAGTATGTGACCCTTCAAGGTCTTTCCAAAACAGTTTAGGAGAGACAGAGATGAAGAGACAGACAGAGAGAGAGAGAGAGAGAGAGCCATGGGGGTTGGGGAAAGGATTTGAATAAGAGATGGGGGGACAAGTTAAGATAAAAGTACACTTAGAGACGACACCACAGTAGTTATCTGAAATCTTACTAAGAGGGGTGGGGGCAGGCATCATGATGAGATCCTGGAAATGTAAACATTCAGATGGATATTTAAGGATTACAGAAACGTTGCTGATTATGAAATAATTGTGTGTTCAAATGGATATTTAAGGATTAGAGAATCATTGCTGATTATGAAATAATTGTGCAGAAGGCTGCATCAGGTGATGGCGTATTTAAAAATGCACACTGAAGTATTTACTAGTGAGATAGTAATTTCAGTTCACTTTCAAATTAGTGCAGGCTACTGAAGAGGGAAGGGAGGGACAGAGGAGTGACTGATGGTGGGTTGATAATCTCGAAAAAATCCCGTGAGTCTTTGGTAGGTGCCTGGGACTTCCTTATAATAAGCTGCCTACTTCCTGTATGTGTCAAACTGCAAATAGTACATCAGTTTATCTTGTGCTATGATGCCCGTGATGGTAAGGCACAGGCATTTCTAAGCCATTGTAGATATAACTCATCTGCGGTTCATTAGCAGACACTGAGAAGAAGCTTATCTCGTTATCACCTCTTCCCCATACAGCTGTGTTTTCTTGCCTAAAAGAGTATATTACATCTAGGGAGCAGAACACAGGGCCAAAGCCATGAATAGCCATTTCAGTCTCTAAAAGACCAGAGACTGGCTTGGGAGATGGCTCACTTCCTGCATAAGCGTGAGGTCCTGAGTCTCATCCCCTAGCAGTGGAGAGGCAGAGACAGGCACACACACACACACACACACACACACACGCACACACACAAATCAGAGACCGTTTTTAAATACTGCCAAGATATAATTGGGCACTGATGCAGTTTAACAAGCCTCCCATACACAAGTCTCGCTGACTCTACTAGGACAGCTACATCATTAAGGGCCAGTGTGTTTCTAACATGGAGAAGAAGGTCTTTCACAAGAAGATCCCTTCACAGAAATCACGGCAACTCAGGAGGCATCTCAGCATGTCCTGTGCATGGCTGATTGTGGTTGGCAGCATGGCTTTAAGCCATGGACAGCATCCTTCAGAGAGAGCAGTTCCTGTCATCACCCTTAGGTGCCAAAGGGCAAAGATAACCATGCATTTCCTTCCACATCTACGTGGCATCTTATAGATCGCCTTTAACAGTGAAGGTACAGTTTTGGCCAGGGATGATGGAGTTCTGGATTAGATGGCAGGGGCTGTTTCTTCTTCAATGAGGATTTAAACACCTCTGAGTTACACATGAGCGTCACTGCAGAATCTAATCTCCCCTCCTCAGATGTAGTCCATGACCTCGGAGAATGAGAATTACGCACTTTGAAAAGGGGGCCATTTTAACGCACTGCTCACAGATACTTCACAGGAAAAGCTCCCTAAAATCCGTACTGTTTTGCTGAGTGACATTCTTCAATTTAAACTTCCTTCAGAGCCGGAGAAATGGCACCACTGCTAAGATCCCTGGTTGCTTTTCCAGAGAACCCAGGCTCAGTTCGCAGCAGCAGATGGTGGGAAAACCATGTGCAATTCTAGTTCTAGAGAGATCTGAGGCCCTCCCCTAGGCCCCGCTGGCACAGGGCACGTACTCATTGCACTTTTATACAAAGAGGCTAAATATTTGGACATATTAAATGAAAATAAATAAGCCTTTAAAACACTCTGTCCTCAGAGTCGTGGGATTCAGGGAGACAGAGTATAGTCACACGGACTTTTCCTAGTCCCTAGAGGGGCCCCCTTGCGAAATTGTTGGTATGTTGAGGAAGCCCTTTTACCAAGCTGTTTGATTTAGAAGTCCCCCGATATGCCATTCTGGAGGTGGAAATGGCCTTCCTCACATGATTTCTCAGTACTCATTTTAACTCGTGGCATGCAGATTCTCTCCTCAAATTGTAACCCGTGATCTGGTCAACCAAGCTCAAATCCCTAAGCCTCCAAGCTATACACACTGGCTCACGACCACATCGCCCTACAGAACCTGTTTCAGATCCATTGAACCTGCAGGCAGGGTCCTCTCCAAATCAGGCCACTGGGTCGTAAGTACCAGATGGGCGCACAGAAGCCTTCTCCCCCTGCTTAGACTCTAAGTCATGTTGCTGGATATAAAACCATCCAGTCCTGGGTGAAGCACTCAGTTCCCATAACAGTTTCTTAGCCATTTTAGGTTTGTGACCCATAGGCTTAAGCCAGTGGCTCCTCCTTTATTAGACTCACCTCCACTGCCTGAGTGAGCAGCAACCCTCCTGAGCCTTATACCCTTCCTCTCTGCAGGGTCTTCTGGTGCTAAGGGGCCAGGAGTCCATCCTCAGCAGGGTTACTGCAGTAGGTGTTGCTGCTTTCCGAGGGCCATGCTCTTTACCTAGGATTTGTAGCAAGAGTTAATGATAGGTGACAATTTAATCAAGTTTAACACATGGCTTCTAGTGAACCAAATCAGGCCATGTCATCTGAGTATAATTTTTTTCTTAAATAAAAGAAAGTATTTAATTGGGGGTTTGCCTGTAGTTTCAGAGTGAGTCTATAACTGTCCTGGCGGGGAACGTGGAAGCAGGCAGGCAGAGCCCTAGGGCCGCAGCTGAGGCCCAGTCTCTGCCTCTGCGTCTCTGTCTCTATGTGTCTGTGCCTGTCTGCCTCTGTGTCGCTGTCTGTCCTTCCCTCTGTGAGTCTCTGTGTGTCTCTGTGTATAGCATGTCATTTCCTAAAGGCAGCTCGACAGCACCGTGCAGCAGGGAGCGTCCTTCACCTTCCCAGTTCACCGATGAGACTGAAGCTTGTAGAGATCAAGATGCTCACTTCCTACATCGGGTCCTACGTCTCCCAGGGGCTCGAACCTAGCCTGGGCTCAATGCAAAAATTAGCTCATTGCACTGTGGCAGGCTGCCTTTCTTGAGCTAAAAGGTTATTTTTCTTTTCAGCAATAGAATTCTGGCTGTGATAGCAATGAATTATGAAGATATCATTATTTTAGGGTTTCTATATAACAGAAGATATATTATACATGTTCATTTTGAGAACTTAAAATATATCTTTCCTGATGTGATCTGATAGACTAAGATCAGAAGGAAGGAGAGGAGGACTTGAGGAGGGGCATGTGTGAAGAAGGGGGAGGGTGGGACCGGGAGGAGAGGAGGGAAGGGATTATGGTGGAATACAAAGTGAATAAAGTGCACTTAATAAAATTAAATTTAAAATATATATATATATCCCCTCTTTGAAGGATGCCGGAAGCCTAACCGTTTTTCATGGCTAAAGCCTGCCCCCTGCTGGTAAATCTAATTGGTGCTCCTGATTGAAATCCTGTCCTGGGCCACCATAGGGATGATGCTGTTGTGAAATGAAATAAGCCTGGCACAGAAACACACTGGCTGCAGGGTGTCATTCAGAAATGGGATATACGAAATCTGAACTCAAGACTGGAGAGGAAGTAAGATGGCGATCACCTAAGGTTGGGAGCATTGGTGGTAAATGTCAGGATGTTGATGGGCCAAAGAACACAAAAGAAAAAAGCTCAAGAAATTTGTTTTATAGCTTGCCTGCAGCAATCAATATATTTTATTGTTGAAAAACTAGCATAGGCTAAGCGTTAGGTGGTCACTTGACAAAAATTACAGGCGAGGCGTGCTGTTTAGTGGCCAGGTGTAACCGTTCTGCACTGTATGTGAGCGATTACATCATGAGCACATGTCCAGGGCCAGGGGTCATTTCAGGATCACCTCAGACACCAAAATCTTTATTTGTTCCAGTTTATTGTAAATAAGATGGTGTGTCATAGGACCTGTGCTCACCTGCTGTGTGTGCGCTTTATTTTAAAACACCTCTGGCTGACTTATGCCTCACACGATGCAAATGATAGGAAGCTAGACACCATATTATATTGCTTCTAGAACAGTGAGGAGAAAGGATGTGAAGGAGTTCACATAGATGAAGCTTCTTATTTTTCCCTCTCAAATATTTGTAATCATTTTATATTTCCCCCTAAGTATTTATAGTTGCCAGTAGTTTGAACTCAGGGGTGTGGAATTCCTGGATTTTACTGTTGCCTGTACTGCAAAGCACCATGTTGTGCTTGCCACATGTAAACAATTTTGCTCGTAAAGTCAACAAACACAAGGACTAGAGGGTGTGGCCTGGCTTGTGGAGATAAGATCAGAAGTGAGTCCTCGGGTCCTGCTCCAGCCATGCCTGCCCGCCTGCTGCTATGCTTCCTGCCATGATGGTCATGGACCCACCCTCTAGAACTGTAAGCAAACCCCCCATCAAATGCTTTCTTTTATGAGTTTCCTTGGCCACGGTGGTTCTTCACGGCAATGGGAAAGAAAGACAGTTCTTCAGAAAATGAGCTTTCTGATAGCCACAAGACAACGTTGGAAGACACAATGCTGCAGAAGACACAACCACACCTGTCGTGGTTTCCTTCTGAATGAGTGTGATTCCTAAGGACTTGGAGTTGCATCGTGTCCAAGAGCAGCTGGTGAGGGCTGGTTGGTTGTGACCAGGTGGTTCTGAAGAGGGCAGGAGATGACGCTGACATTCCGGCAGAGGAAAGAATTGATCAGAGCAGCAGGTTCACGTCTGTGATTACATTTTATGTCTGAAGGTTAAAAGGACACTAAAACCCCTGATATTTCATGCAGTCTGTGCCCTCTCTTCTTTAGCAATGGGGCTTTCTCTACAGCCACCTGATAATAAGGCATGGAAAAGAGTCCCCGTATATTGGTTCACCTGTGTGCTGATGCAGAGGACTGTCACTGTCAGCTACAGCGCCCAGCGGTGCTAAGGGGAAACATGTTTGTGGTTTGACATTCCTACACAATCAGACATGCATCTTCTAAGTTGACTTGAAACAAATAATGACTAAATTATTACTTCATAATGAGAAAGAGGATATATGAGATGTCAATTAACACAACATGGCCAGTATATTAAAACTGCAATATCTAAGAATTATTACCGAAGTAGTACCATTAAACCCAGGCTCT
Source organism: Meriones unguiculatus (assembly GCF_030254825.1). Lineage (NCBI taxonomy): Eukaryota > Metazoa > Chordata > Mammalia > Rodentia > Muridae > Meriones > Meriones unguiculatus. The sequence goes on along the minus strand of NC_083354.1, from coordinate 14,913,954 downwards.
GCCTTCTACTGTTCAAGGAAAGGTGCATCTGTTAATCTGATGTTTTCATTAAAGTTTCCGGTGTGGAAAAATAAAATTCATTAAGCCAGTAAATTGCTGCCTTTTGTCCGGTATTAGCAAAGAATTTAATGAAAATATAAGCAGAAATCTAATTTGCTGATGTATCAATGTCAGATTAAAACAATATAAGCCTTCTATGTCCAAGCTCCCAAGTTTCTCACGGTAAAAAGTAAAATAAAAGGATGTCTCTTAGAGAACCCACAGCTCAATATTTCAGTGTCTCCTAAACTTTTAGAGCTTAAGCAGAAAAAAATTAAATGGCATTTAAGAAAAATTGTATGATAAGTTGTGTGAAAGAAATTTGTTAGCTTCCATTATTGGGAGTGGGCTAGAGAGTGCTGTTGATCCGCGGAGAATGCTTTGCAAATAGCAGGTCTCTTAGCAGGTGGATTACCTCATATATATGGAAGACAGGAACTAGAGACAAACTATCTTTTTTCAGGGATGTGTATTTTCTTACGGCAGTAATATCACCAAAGATAAAAATCACTCTTTATCTTAGATACTCACACACACCAACTGGCTTAATATATTCTCAACAGTCTCACTTTTCCCTGCTTTTACTGTTAGGATAATGAAGGCTTTGAGATGACAGAGCTTTGAGGCGGTGACCTCCTGCCTGCTGCTCATTTTGATTTGAACCTGCTCTTAGCAACTGCGCACGGTGACGCTAAAGCCCTAAAGTGCTGGATTTTAACCCATCCTTCATTATGAAGTTAAGGTCTTATTGAGTCCTCTGAAAACAGGGTCCTTTCCCATGAAGGGAAGTAGAAGTTTCCTGGAGAAGGGGTAGCGATGGGACAGTGCTGAGGATGGCTGGGAACTGAGACATTCAAGGCTTAGGCTGATTGGCTCTCTCAGCCATGGATGCTCCGTTGCATGGGGCAACCCTTAAGAATCCGAGAGGTTTTTTAAGCTGCAAGGAATCCTCAGGCATAAAGAAGAGACTCGGGCACCACAACAAAACAGGCCCTTACTCAGAATGTGGGTTTTTAAAGATCTGTTTGTTATATGAAGAACAATGAGTTGTCTACTCAGACATTTATACTGACCAACTTAAGCTCTGACCTCCAAAGACAGTCCATATGGCAGTAAGGCTGTCAGAGTGATTGGCTGCTATTGAATAGCTAATCTATCATTTCTTGAACATATTTTTACTTCACATGGGCATAGCACATGCCCGTGATAATTATGAATAAGAAATTGTATTGGCATTAGTTTCAAGGCCTAGCTTCAGACCTATGATTTTAAAAGTCTTTCATTAAATGGTAGACTAATGTCTGTAAAAGATTAGCTAAACTTGAAACAAGCCAACAATTACAATTTCTCAAAAAATAGTCACATTCAGTTCTGTTCCTGAAATCTTATAGAACCCAAGGTACCATTTAGAGGGGAAAAAATAGTGTATTGTGCTCTGGTCTTAGTCAGCCTGCTAGAGTGTCATATGAAGCTCTCACACAATGCTTAAAGGCAGAGGTATGACATCACACAAATAAATAAACCAAGATTTAGAGACCTTACTTCTTTGCTGATCCCAGTTTTATTTCCCTCTGATAAAATACCCCGACCAAAGAAACTTAGTGGAGGAAGGAAGAATTTATTTGACTCTCAATTCCAGGTTATAGTCCATCATGGTGGAGCAGTGAGGATGGAAGGAATTTGAAACAGCTACACACATTACACCCACAGAACAGAGAGAATGGAATGCCCATGGGGTTAGTTCCTTGTTCAACACTTAACACAGTTCAGAAAAATCAAGCCTAGGGAATGGTGTTGCCCACAGCGGGGGATCCCCTTATGTCAGTTAACCTGACAGGAAATTCCTCACAGGTACACCCACAGGTCAACCTAATATAGAAAAAGTGCTTTTTTTTTTTAACTCTTTCTAGGTGATTCTACATTTGGTCAGGTTGACCATTAAAGCTGACATTTCAGTCATCGAACATGCTAAGGTGAAAGCGAGCCTCTTGTCCCTGCATGAAATGGGACAAAATGGCAAAGTCCCCAGAGGTTGTGGCCTTTTAGGTGCCCACAGAAAGCCAGGATAACAGAGTGATTTCATTGCTTTCTTTAAGTATAAAAGTGTAAAGTTTTTTTTTTAAACAGAAAAAAAATAAGAATATGTACCCAGAGAGTTCCACAGACTGCCTTTCAGAAACTCTACTCCGTTTATTAAAATGTCATGAGCTTTTTTTCTTCTAAAATATAATTTGTAAAGATTTGCTTCTTGGGTCTTATTTTATTACAATGGTATCAAGCTCAGATATTGCAATAAAGTCCCCGGGAAAAACGTAAATAGAAATTCACTTTATGGAAAAGACCATACAATGTATTCTATTTAACATGATCTTCTGTATATTATTAAGTCTCTCTACTACTGTAGCTTATATCTGTTTTTCACTATGAAACTTAATCCACAAAAAATGTCCGTTCAACCTGTCAAGTAACACTGCAAACAATAAATGATCAACCCCAAAAAGTCTTCATTTGAGCTCATCTGCCCCCAACCAAACAAAACAGATAGAAACTTCCAAAACTGAGCAAGCTAGAAGGTCAGTCAGTGAATACCAGCAGCAGGCAGTTGAACTAACATGGTCACTAGTGTGGACACCAGCAAGGGTAGGGCTGGAGAAAGATGCAGTCAGAAAAACCTGGAGTGAGACTGGAGAGCCTGAACCATGCCATTACCTTACCATGGCAAGATGGGATAGCTCTGAGTGCATCAGCCTTCCACCTCTTCGTCACTAAGTTGGACCACTCAGATTCGATGCTTTCTACCCTCCCTTGGAGTGTATGCTCTGTCTCAGTGAAAGCAAGTCTGGCTGACAATGAACAGGGGCTATATAATTGCACTCTCACCCTGGCAGGGAAGAAACAAGGAGACTCATGTAAGTCAACAGTCATGTGTTACCCTGAGGCTGAGCCGATGCCATACTTCGATTGAAAAAAACAATGCCTCTGTCAGACTGAACTGTAGACATGTCTGTAGGATATTTTCTTGGTTGGTGATTGATATAAGAGGAGCCAGCCAACTGTGCATGTGCCACCGTTGGGAAAGCGGTTCTATGGTGTATATAAAAGTAGGTTTAGTGAAGCTATGGAGAGCAAGCCAGTTAGCAGCATTCCTCCATGGCTTCTGCTTTTAGTTTCTACCTCTAGGTTTCTATTTGAAACCCTTGCCCTGACCTCCCTTCATGATGGAGTATATTTATAAGCTGAAATAAAGTGTTTCTTTCCCAAGTTGCTTTGGGTCACAGCCATCCCAAGTAAACTGGGAAGCAATATTTGGAGGAGAAAGAGATCACACTATATCTCTAGAATGCTCTCAAATGAGGTCTGTCTGACTCTGTGCACTTGACTGCCATTCTCCCAACTGTTTTAGAGCAAGGGTGAAGAAAGAGGATGGGTAGTAAAAATTGCCTACAACTCTCTTCAGTTTATTGCCTATTGTTCAAAAGTGTCTCCACAGTCTTATGCTCCTAATTTAGATGAAATACATACCTTAGCCCCTTCGAACAGTTCGCCTCTTCAAAGTTCTCTGAGAATGAGAAACAAAATTTTTCTCAGTCTACCTCCTTTGCCAAAACAAACTGTTTGGGGCGAGGTACAATTATCACTACGGTTTGCTTGGTTTCCTTCCTAAGAAGATGTTTATTGACATCTTTCTCTCACTATCCCAGCAGTTCTCAACCTTCCTAATGTTGCCGCCCTTCAATACAGTTCTTCGTCTTGTGGTGAGCCCCAACCATAAAATTATTTTTGCTGCTTCAAAACTGTAACTCTCCTGTTTCATGAATCATAACATAAACATCTGATACGCAGGATATCTGATGTGTGACCCTTGTTGCAGTGGCGACCCACGGATTAGAACCACTGCAGTAGACCTAGAGCTCTAAGCATGCAGGAGTGTCCTGTGTGGTAAATTTGAAGACTCAGTGGGCTTCTCACTCCTTGAGCCCCCAACCTTATCCCAATCCAAACACTCATCTTGTTCTCAATATGTTGGCATGCACAGCGAAAGTCTCAGGATACTTTATCCCAGTAGCGTCATCAGTGACCTCCTCCTTCAACTTCCAAACCCACCTAAGGAAGCATCACACCATAGTTTGATCAAGACGGTGCACATCTGTTTTTGATCAGTGAGCATGAAATCTGCGTTTGTTCTGTAACCCATTCTGCTGCATTCTTCGGTGTGGAGTTGGGTGTGTAAGGTGGGGGTAGGCACATGCTTATGGAGGCCAGGGGACAACCTTTGGGGGTCACCCCTCAGGTGTTGCATATCTTGTTTTTGAGACAGCCTCTCGTTGGCCTGGAACCTGCTAACTTTTCTGGGCTGCCTAGCCAATGAGCCCCAGTGAACCACCTGTCTCTGTCTCTCCCTAACTGGGATTACAAGCCACCTCACCTGACCCATGTCCCCAGTCCCCTGCTGTATTACACAGGATGACATCTAATCACAGGGGCCAGCATAAGGTGTGGCAGGATGAGAGGGGGAGTGGCTGCTGCTGACTTGACAGTTACAGCCTCGGGATCCTCAAGGCCCAAAGCCTCCTTTCCACTTGGGATCCTGCTTCCCCGGTGCATGTAACTGCTGCAGATACCTTGCCATGCCTGCTCCAGCTTTTTGCACAGGATTCTCTAGGTGTAGCCAGATGTCCTTAGGCTGAGATTCCAGCCGCATGTTGCCCTGTGCTTTGGGCAAATGCCCTTACTCCCATTATCACAGCATTTTACATGCAGTGGGTTCAATTTCCCCCATTTCCTATTTCATTTCATTGTAATAAGATAGCAGGAATACAACAGCTGAAAAGTCATCATTCCTCTTAATACTTTTCTCCTAGAATTATGCACTATCTTGATTCATGGTGTGCTCAATATTTAAAATTATATAGATTTCTTTTTTTGTCATAACTTGTCTCCTGGCTAGGATGAATATAAATGCCTGTGTATACATTTCTTAGAAAATTAATTTATTTGAGCCGTGGAAAGGAAGACAGAAACCCTCAGCTGCAATTCAGTCTAATTGTCTTGCTACACAGATATTTCAGGCAACCAAAGATATTATTTTAAAAACTCACACTCATAACATCTATTTCAATTTCATTTGGATTTACATGTACTAATATTTTGATTTATTTGTGACCAGATATACATTCATACATAAATGTATGCATGCTCCACACCTAATCACATACTCACCAAATTATTATAAACAAAGCCGTGAGTTAAATGTCAAATGCGTCAGCCTGATCAGCTCTTAGCACTGTAACTGGGCTAGTTTTTTAGTAATATTAACCTTCATTGTTGGCCTTTAATCTTAATTTTAGTATCAATATGAATTATGAACACGACAATTCATATGGTTACAGTCTTTCTTTATATGACTGCAAGTACATGTTTTATTATAGTTGTAAATCATGAACATACCCATAACATTTTTTGTAATTAGTCATATAACATTTCTCTGTTAATTTTCATACCGAGAATTCCCTCGGTCAAGCAACCACTCAGGGGAAAACCTAGCTTAACCTAAACTTGTTTGAGAACTACATGAATTATCAGCTCTGCTGTAGACAAGTCAAGCCGATAGCTTCCATCTGAACTATACGGTAAGAAGCTGGATGTTGGCTATCGGTAGCAAGCTGTAAAATATTGTGCTTCCATCTAACCTGTCATCTGTCTTCATCATCAAAAGAGACTACGCTGGTAGAAATAGCCCTGGACCTGAAAGTAGAGGCTTGGGTTTAGAGTGCAAGACTTGTCAACGTATAAATGGGTGTGTCTTCTGTGAGCTAATTTTCAGCACTTCTCAGTATTACTTCCTTAGCAAACACGAGGCACTCCATTTCTAAACCAATTTTCAATAATAGTCATCATTGTGTGAAAATGTATAGTAAGAGGTCACAATTCGGAGAAAAACATTGTTTCTGACTCAAGACGTCCACAGTCTAACTAAGAGAGACAACACACAGAGTCCTTGCAGCTTCAGGCATGAAATACAGCGTAAGTATGAAGCAGGCTTGCATACAGGGCTGACTTTGGCTACAGAATGACAGTGGCTTAGTTAACTAAGATGTACACATATAGGCCATGCAACAGTCATTTCTCCCCAAGCCCATAATGATGAGGACTCTAGGCTCATTCAAATGTTGGTAGGGAGGTCTGAAAGAGAAAGAACAGAGACAGAGAGAAAAGGCAGGGGAGCCGTGCTGCCCAACGACTCAGCCAACTAGAATCCAGAGCCATGCAGTCTCTTCTGGCTCTGGTGTGTCCTGTGGTACGTGTCTGCCTGTGTCACAGCATCTTTGTACTGCTAAGGAGCTCCGGACTCTGCTCTGACATCATTTCCAGGGAATATAAGAACAAAATCAGACGTGTGATGATCAGCCCTGTCAATCCTACGTGACTCGCAGGCAATTTCGTGGGAAGCCCTGGGATCTCTCCAAATTCCACTCAATGATGCTTTCCAAGGCAACATTAATATCTAACGTGGTGGCACACACAATGACAAATGTCATCGGACATGCAAACTCTATCCAAATATCAGTTCTGCCTCTGAGTCACCACCTCTGGTTGCTGCCACAGGGCAAGTGCCCTCAATTTATAATGCGTCCATTTTTAGAGCAAATTTGTTTTGGCTTTATGTGAGCCCTTGGAAGGGAATCTTTATTTTGCTTGTCTTGAGATACTCTTGGGTGATGCCTTCCTTTTGCTGTTCCATAAATATATCCAAGCCTAACTACTCCTTAGGGCTGAGGACAGGAGTGGGAGACCCAATGCTAATGTGCCTTGACTGTTGGGCCACTCCAGAGGGGAGCCATGCAGAGTGCCAGGCTGCAGCCACCCTTCCAGAAAAACCCAGCTCGTCCTCATCACAGGCTTAGAGGAAACACAGCAATCCCTCAGTCTCCTGGGAGTCAGGGGCAGCTGATTTCCGTCAAGCTAACTGATGCCTTTCCATCCCTCCGTGTATGTGTAAGTTATAACCTGTGCTTTATTTAGCCGCAGACATCAATGAGAAAGAAAAAAAAATTCTCAAAGCACATCTTCATGTTCTCCACACACCTGAGTGTGAAGCATGACATGAAAGGAAGCCCACTGGGAAAGGCTAATTTGGTGACAACCTGCCTGCTCTCTCATCCACTCTGTTCTCAATGTTTGAACACAAAGGAAGCCTGCATTCCACATTTCACCCTTCAGAGAAATGCAAGGTGCCCCAGAAATCTTATTCTATTTTGCCACACTTTTCCTAATCCCCTGAAAAAAAAAATCAGCTACTCAACCTGTAAAATTTAGCAACTACTACCAATTTTTATTGTATATTCCCGGAATATACAATATTGTGAGGCCTGGTGTTTACTCTCTATATTTCAGATGGAGTTTGGATCCTTGGTTTCATTGCCAATTTTCATCCGATTGTTCTTTTGTGTATGTGTGCACGTGCTGTCTGTATGGTATGCACGCAGGTGTGGGTGCCACAAACGCCAGAAGAGAACATTGGATCCCTTGTAACTGTAGTTCTAGGCCTTTGTGAGGCCCTAGATGTGGGTGTTGGCATCCAAATTCCTTATGGTTAAGTAAGTATTCCTAACTGCTAAGCCATCCCTCTAGCCCTTCTTCACTGATGATTTTAAAGGGTGCCATTTTGTTTTGATTTCCTGGCTCCTCACAAGTGCTGGCATCATACATCACTAATTTTGGTACATTCTGAAATGATCTGAGCCTTTCTGAAGCCCAGATGACAGGCTGTGGCGGTTATATTGCAACATCTAGGCTCATATTTTAATATTCTGAGATCTTTCAAATAGGCATTCACATTTGGAAACTACTGGCCTAGCCAAATCAGTACTCAAATGTTTGATAATATATAAGTGAGATGGTGAGTGAATTATGTGCATTTAGAAAGTCTGAGTTCAAATCAAGGTCTAGCTTATTTCTTTGTGACAATGAACAACAAAGGCAAACACTGCATGCATTGACTCTTTTTGCTGGGTAATAAAGAAGATGTTGTTAGCCAGGCATGATGGGGCACACCTTCATTCCCAGCACTTAGGGAGTCAGAGGCAGGCAGGTCACTGCGAGTTCAAGACTAGCCTGGTCTACAGAGAAACTCTGTCTTAGAAAACAAAAACAGCAACAACAAGAAAAGTAGATGTTTCTGGTTTCTTTGGAAACTCAGTTGTATTATGTAAAAAAGTTTTTTGCTTTGGTCCCAAGTGTGGAATGTGGGAATGTTGTTTTTGCCCTTGCAAAACAGTCCTCTTGAGAGAGCGCTTGATGTTGATCAGCTGAAAGCCACCTCATTTGAGGGACATGGGTTTTGTGAGCTGCAAAGCAGCCTCGTGTGGACTTTGAGTAGGGTTAAATAGATGCCCACAGCGAGACAACGCAATGCTTTCTGCATCTCTGTGCTTTTGCATTACTATGCTTTGGCGCAGTTCCATTCTCCAACGGTCTCCTCAGAGAGAAGCACTCCAAAGAGCTGCTGGTGCGGCTCTGGTGGAGTTTTGCCATTTCCACTTCAGGTGGACACAAGCTGATTAGGCGGACTCTATTGGATCCTGCTGCTGCTGCTGCCTCCTGTTGCTGCTGTTGCTTTGCTGTTTGACTAGACCGCTGGTAGCCTGAGTTTGGTAATCCCCAAAGGACCCAAAGACCCAAATCAGCAGGAAGTAGATAAAAAAGGTCTACTACTACTAACCTATTTAAGGGCAGGCTGTGGGAAGGGAGGTAGAGGCATTTAAGAACCTTAAATAAAGTAGGTGTTTGAAAAATGTAAGCCTACAGTAAAAAAGATGCTATTGCCATAGCAAGCAACAACATCTTAACCAGCATGGATTCTTCTATTTCTTAACCATCCCATTGACCGTACAGCTCCAGACCATGAGTCCAGGTTCTTCAGAACCTCTTTTTTTAAAAATTGTTTTTGTTTTCCCCCCCCCTCTGTGGCCTGGTAAGACTGCACCCGCTCTCCCCCCACCCCTCATGGGGAGGTGATCAGAAAGCCTGCCACTGAGTTCATGCAAAAACCAGTCCTGATGAGACCTGATAGGCTAGGGTCAGATAGAAAGGGAGGAGGACCCACCCCCATCAGTGGACTAGGGGAGGGGTATAGGGGGAGAAAAGGGAGGAAAGGTGGCGTGGGAGGAGAGGAAGGAGGGGGCCACAACTAGGATACAAAGTGAATAAATTGTAATAAATATGAAGTAATTTTTTTTTTTTAACACAGGGTATTTCTATGTAGATTCAGCTGTCCTGGAACTCATTATATATACTAGGTTGGTCTCAAACTCACAAAAATCTTCCTACCCTCTCTCCTGAGTACTGGGATCAAAGATACTAGAGCCACCACGTGCAGCTAAGGTTTATTTATTTTAATTTTTAATGATGTGCATGTGTTTGTGGAGGAGAGGTGTGCACATGTGAATGCAGGTGCCTGTGGAAGCCAGTAGAGGGTATCAGGTCCTTTGGAGCTGGAGTTCCAGGCGGTTATGCTCCTCTGCTATGGTTCTAAGAGCTGAAGTCAGGTCCTCTGGAGGAGCAGTACATACTTTTAAACCAATACACAATGCCTCTGGCTCCAGAGCCCCTAGTCTCTAGAAAAGCATTCTCCTGTCCTTCCAGAATAGCTGGTCCTCAAGAAGTGATCCTCTGAGTCATTTACCCAAGAGCATCAACTTACCCCACCACTAAAGGCTCAGCATGGGTTAACTCTCACACCCTTCAACGGGACACACACACATAAGCCAAAAACACACAACGTCCTGTGCGACCTCCAGATTTTGTCCTTCATGGTCAAGGTTTTCCATTTTCAGACTCTTTGAGGAGGAATATACCTTGAACAAAAATAAAAATCGTTGTGACCAGCTGGTCTCTGGCTCTGCTGGGACAGAGCCAAAGGAATCACTTTGACTTGCAACACGATAGGTTTGAGTTAGCATAAGGACAGGGTCCTACGGTTGAAGGTTATCTCCCTTTAAAAATAAGCATGCCACAGACATTTAAAAAATGAGTCATTTTTTTTTCGTTAGTTACTAGGAATGGAAGAACTTGAAGGGTGCTCATTGAGAACATGAGTTTCTGAGAGGCTGTAGAGACGGGTTAGTGCTTAAGAACAGCAGCTCCTTTTATAGAGGACCTAGGTTCAATTCTGAGAAACAACCCAGCATCCCAGCATCCGAGAACTGTTTGTATACGTCTGTTCCAGGGTATTTGAGGTCTTCTATTGGTCTCCAAAGGCACTGTATCCATGCATGTATGCATACATGAAGGAAAAAAACATTCATAAGTACTAATTTGTAAAAATCTTTCAAAAAGAACCTAAGTTTGTTGTTGGTGAGATGACTCAACAGGACAGCATTCTTGCAACCAGGCTTGATGATCTCCAAGCATTCAAAGAGAAAGAACTTTTGCTGGACCTGCTAACCAGGTTAGTATGCCTTGAGGTCACTGAGGACAGTGGGTTCTCAACCCTCCTAATGCTGTGACCCTTTAACACACTTCCCAATGTTATGGCGACTCCCCAACCATAAAATTATTTTCATTGCTACTTAATAACTGTTTGCTACTGCTATGAACCATAACCAGGCGATCCCTGGAACACAGCTCTGGGGCCGTGGATTTTCACAAGCTGATGTGGCCCGAGAAGGTGTCTTGATAAAAATTAGTAAGGGAATGTGATCAGAACACATGACGTGTGTGCATGAAAATGTCACAAGACCCTTTATTTTGTATAGTATAAGCTAACAGAAAAAAAAAAATGCCCTGATGTTCCAAGCCCTCTGCTTAGGGGCTAGCTCAGAATGAGGAGTCTTCCCTGGCCTGCAGACCTGAGCCATGTGAACTAACGGCTGCTCAACAGAGATGAGCGCTAATGGTCTACATCAGAGTGTGTGGTGGAGAATATGGGAAAAGATCTCAGAGACCGTAATTAGCAAATCGTGAGAAACTATTCTACAAAGTTTACATTAAATTATACCTCGCCTTCCACTTCTTTCTTAAAACAGTAAACATAGAAGAAATCTAAATGAGACTTATAAAGACTTCTTGCTCACGTCAACAGATAATTCCCAAGTGGGGTGTTACTATATTGGAAACCTCTATCTCCCCTTCCAACAAGCAGAAAGTGGCCCAGGGTTTGAAAAGATGGACAAATACTAGCCATTTGACCTAAATAAAGGATCTCATATTGAGACAGCCTGGGGCCATCCTCCGAACTAAACCAAGAGCTATTCAGTGAAAGCACTGGAAACTCTTTGGCAAGACTTCACGCCTCTGTGCTGTAGTCAGCGGTGAAGCATTTACCCCACTGCCACCGCCTGGGCCCCCTGCTCCCCAACACACACCACAGCACACTGCCCTTGAGGGAAAGTACTGTGTCTTTGCAATGTATCTGCCACCTAGAACAGCACTTAGCCTAAGTGGTTAGGGGTGAACAGGAACCGTCTTTAATCAACGGCCTTTCCTGCAGGAAGGACAAAGACCACCCTGTGACCATGTAGGGGTCCAAGCCTCTGAGTGCACACCTCTGGCTTCTCCTTTCATATCTTCCCCCATGTTTACATGGCTTTTCAAATGGCTTTTAAACTTAGAACACAGGGTTACATGAGGTGGCTCTTGTGTCCTTATGTAATGCACCCTCTCCCTGCTTACCTTCACCCCCACAATTAAAGTCCCGTCCTGTTTAGACTGCTCCAGCTCTAAGCTCATGGGCAGCCTTTATGCTTACACTTTACAGAACACGTTTTTCCGAGTTCGTCAATCTTTAGCTGTTTGCACTTGATTAGTTTAGCTTATTGGTTACGGACGGGCAAGTGGAAATCCACCCATTTTCTCATTTATTTTGTTTCTTTCTGATCTACTCTTAAAGAGGGCATGGGGGAGGCTGGTCTCTCTGGAGCTCTCTTCCAACCTCCCTCTATGCTAAATGATGCAAATCCAATGTGTATATTTGTAAAAAAAACTAAACCAATAAGAATTTGTTTCCATGGTTGATCACACACAGGAGCACAGTTCTAGCCATGACTCCCAGAACGAAGTGCCAGGAGCAGGCTCTACCTTTGAATTACACACACACACACACACACACACATATATGTACATATGTATGTATATGTGTATACACACATATAACTCCCCTACAGATTCCACAGATAATTCCCACCACTTCTCCTCCTTTCTGACTCAGCATTTCTTGCTTCACTAACAGAATCGTTAGCGAACCTGAAACCTGAGGCCTCAACCCCTCTTTTCTTAAGCTCTATATTCTGACCCATGACTCTTAGCTCCTCCTCTTCTGGTTCCACAGTTGGCACAACCATGTCCATCTTCAAACACCTCCCTTTTCTCCCTCCTCTCTGATTCATCCTTTCATAAGGCTCTTGCACTCACCTCTCAGTTTCCCCTGACTGTCTAGAGCCTTGTACCCTCTCCGATCCATCTCTGCCTCTTACCCAGCATGATCTTTGCAAGTAAGGTCCTAACCTTGAATGCAGAGCCTCTGCATGGTAAAGAACATGGAATTCAAAGTCTGGGTTGAGTCCTGGTTCCCTCCCTGGCAGCTCTTTGTCCTAGTGAGCACTAGTTCATCCCTCTATGCCTCACCTTCCTCTCAAGATAAATAAGAACAAAGCCATAATCTACCTGACCCAGTTGTGATAGAGATGAGTCGGCAGTAGCATTTATAAAGCTCTGAGAGCTGTGCCTGGAACACAGAGAGTAAAGTGTAAGCATACGTTAAAGGGCTGAGATGTCTGCTTGGTATCATTTCTCCAGGGAGCAGTGCTCACTCAACCAAATTGCCACACCATGGAAGCTGCTTCTCATTACTTTACCCCACACCACAGATCAGTAGCCATAGGTTACTGGCATATGCTCACCTGCCCTGCCATTCCATGTCCACCGCCCTTTCCTCTGGAAGGCAGGCAGAATTCTCACCACTCCTTCAACCCCCTCTGGAGCCACCCAAGCCAGATCCCTCCCCGTTTTGGTGTTTTGAGGTCTGTGCTGTTCCAGCCACCACATTCGCCTGTGTCTGTACTTGACAAGTTTTATCCTCTCCACTGGGCGTGCCTTTTTAGGGCAGCGCTCTGTTCTGTATTCCTATCTCTTAGATGCTTCGCATATCACCTACCAGAGAAGGTAAAATACAGGGCCTCTTTTTCTTTTTTTTGTTTTCAGTGCTGAGGATTATTTGAGACAAATGTTTAACACTGAGCTATATTTTGACCCTACAACAGGTAATTATATATAATTATGTATACATAATTATATCATCCTCTCTGTCTTTCTCCTCCTAATGGGGTTGGTAGTGAGCATATTGTGCTGCTCTAATGAATAGGGCACACTATGACATATGTGCAATTTAATTTTGATTCATAGAATAAAAGAAAAAATCTAACTACTTGACTGGAACCCTGGCTAGGGTCACATAGATGTTATTAAAGCATGCGGTTTACAAATTCAGATGACACGCAAATTCAAGTGGTATACAAATTCAAATGATTTATTTTTTTACCTGCACCTACTCTCTTCCACACTGATCATTTCATATTAAAAAAAAAAGAAAATGGGTGACATTGTACCCCCTTTACTTTATCCCTCCTTGAATAAACCACTGTAATTCAATATGTTTGAAAAATGCATGCGTCTCTCGTTAGAAAAAAAAAAAAAAAACAAAGACAACTATGCTGTCTTGTTTGAACCAACAAGAATAGCATGGTGCTGTCCCTGGCCCAACACATTCATTACTTACAAGCGTCCTGAGAATTCTCAGACAGCTGTCCCACTGGAGTGTTAGCAACATACGCACTATTCAAGGACACCAAACCCTTGGAGCCGCCTCGCAAGGCCTCATCTGAGATGTCATTTTGTTTTAGAGACACAGTCAGGAACAACCGTGAAAACAAAGCGTTTGTCCAGGCCTAAAGATTTTTCACGAGACTGAACAAGGAAAATCTTCCCTTACAGAATAGTTTTTAGAGACATCTGAAGATTAGGCGCCGAGCCAGAGTCGCTGGTAAATAATAGTCAGCCCTTCACGTGTGCACTGGGGACTTTTTCTCCTGACACCACAAATTAAATGAGGCGGTCAGGCTCCCGGAGCGGCAACAGCACAATGCCGGGAGACGCTTGTGTTTAAAATCCAAATCAAAGGCCTTACCTGCCTTAACTTAAAGGACTTTAAGAATTACTGGACGACAGACTGCCGAGGTGTTTCAGAGTGACACAAGCAAGTGGCTTTTGGCCAAACCTCTCAAATGCATTTCCTCTCACCTCCCAAACTTGCTCTCACAACTGCCTTGAAAACAGGCCTCTCCCTGGAGAAGGCCGAATACCAAACATAGACCCGTTGGGGTTTGAAATATTGACAGGGCCCAAACGCAAGCGTCTAGAGTATTTTCTTTTCTCATAGATTATGGTGTCTCTCCCTTTGTACCATAAAAAGAACGGATGTATATACTTTGAGTAAAAGCCACACGGGGGTGTGTATCCGAGTGAAAAGACTCAAGGTATTTGAAGAGTGTGTGGACAGTCTAAGTCACCTGGTGACATTTAGCTCCTAAAAGACAGGCAGAGTGCAAACAAGTTCCCTTTATTCTGGAACGTTCTCCCTCTAAACTGAATGCTACTCTCTCTTCGTAAAAAAACTATTCACTGAAGCAACATCCTGCTTCAGTGTCTGGCTCGGAACAGCTGTGAAAACACCATTTTCAGCTGTCAGCTCTCTTCTCCTCTTACCTTGGTTTCTTCAGTTTCACTGACTTTCAAACTCTACGGAAGGTTTCTGCTTTCATTTGTTTGTTTGTTTCAATAAATAAGTGAATTTTGATTTCAATAATAGCCAGTTGACTGCACCCAAAGATTTCTGATTAAAATCAAGATGCGCACTGCCTTTGTGACCAGGAAGATATAGGTTACATTTTGGATTTGTCTGCCTAAAAGCAAGGATATACCCACATGGAGCAAAAGGAACAAACAAACAAACAAATAAGAAACTACACTAAACTATATAAATCACAATCACAAACTAAAATTTCTCTTTATCCACATGCTAGATGCATAATGTTGGTGACATCATTATATTTGTAAAAATCAAATATCAGCAGGAAAGATGTTGGCTACCAACACCTCAGGCTTTACAGATTTCAATCTCTTACCCCTAAGTTTAACCTCACACTTGCACGAAGGTCACTGCGGGGCCACTGCCTCCCACCGGGTTCATTTGGTTAAGTCCATCAAGCTGACTTTTCAGTTGTCTGCTGCCCTCCACCTGTGCTCGTGTGTGTACCTGTGTTCATTTCTAAAAAGATTTATATGTACAGAAGCGTCATAGGAACCGTCCTCCTGCTTGCTACTAATGAATGTGTAAGGGTGAATCCTTTATTTGGACCAGCCTCATGGTAGAAATGGAATGGCTGTCTTCCCGGGGGTGCAGGTGACTCGAGGCTTGGTTGTCAGGTGGCAGAAATGCGGTTTCAGTACAGCTAGGCGAACCTTTTGTAAAGCCAACATTGTTGACATAATTTATTACTTACTTCTGTAACCCTAACTGCTCCCGAAACAAAGGTTTGTTCCAGCTGCGGCATTCTAGGGGTGGAGAGATGGGCGAATGGCAAAAAGGGCTGGTTCCAGCAGAGACCTGGGTTCAGTTTCCAGCGTCTACACCCAGGGGCTCACAGCTGCAGTTTTAGAGGATCCAGCGCCCTCTTCTGGCCCCTGCAGGCATTGCATCCACATTGTCTACGTGCAGGCACACATACATAAGTAAAAAATACATAATTCTTCTTCTGTGCCCTGAACCATATTATTTTATTCATCTCCATTCTTTTTAAATGCTAGTCACAATCCAAAAATCTTATTCGGTGCTAAGATGACTTCACGACCATTATTAAATGCTGTCTGATGCTCCATGACACACATGCTCTTCCATTTAAATTACTTTTAAGTCAAATGACATTTAAAACTAGACTTTCGATACTACATAAGGGACACAAAAGTGCTTTGGAAAACATAAAGTGTCACTGAACTGTGGGGTGGGCACAACACAGCCAGGAGCCATCTATATTTGTTCGACCTAGATCTGTTCCAAACCACTCACCACCAGCTACATCCGGGAGAATCAGACACGAAGTCCTTTCTGCCATAAGTAGCTCTAATCTGCCCTAATATTGAGAGATTTGGTGTCTCATTGAAGACATTATTAGACCACGGAGATCTGGGAGTTATTAATATTTAAGCAATCTGACTTCTTTGGTATGTGATATGTAGCCTCCGTGGAGAATTAACCAACTTTGGTATCAGCCACAATATTTACATTTGCTTTGCTTGGTGCAGGAGCTGCCTTTGGCACGGACCGTCTTCAACTGAGGGCTGCAGATGTGAGTTTGATCCCCCGACACAAGAGCGCTGTAAACAGCACAGCAGCTCCACGTTTTCAGTAGATGGACTGTTGTTTCTAAATGTGAATAGAAACTGCCCAACAACAATATTAAAGCCAGTCTTTACAAGTAGCACCAGGAAGATCTTTGGGTAAAACTCAAACAGGGGGTCAATTTCCCACTCAAACACAGACGAGGCACTCTAGATCACTGGTCCTCAACCTTCCTAATGCTGCCCCTCTTTAATACTGTGCCACAGGCTGTGGAGATATCCATCCATAAACTTATTTTCATTGCTACTCTGTAATTTCACGACTTGTTATGACTCGTAATGTAATCATCTGATATGCAGGATATCTGATATGTGACCCCTGTGAAAGGGTCACCCACTTCCCAAAGGGGTCGCTACCCACAGGTTGAGAACCACTACTCTAGAGCACTCTCCTTCCTGTCACAATAGTATCCATTTCCTTCTCATCCCCAAGGAGGCTTCCCTCTCCTGCCACGTTATGATGTCCCCGATGCCAGGAAGATGCCCAGCACTGGGATAGAATTCCTACCTGTCCTTCAAATTTCACCTCCAGCATTCCTGCCGCCAAAACTCGATTTGAGCTTTCTACTTCGTGTCTCCCCATGGTAATCAATGTTTGAGAATAATTCTAGAACTTAAGTGTTATGGCACATCAGCAGTCAGTGCTTTGTAGCAAATGCAAGTTTTGTGTGAATTATTGATTTATATATTCACTTAAAATACTCCCTCTCAAGAATCAAACTCTTAGGTCACAAAAACCATGCGTTTTTGTTCATTTTCCTGTTCTGGGGGCCTTGAGTACCTAGAGCATGTTAGGCCGAGCATATAGCCAATGCTCTGAAGGGGGCCCTTAGAGAAAAGGGCCCCACTGGTGAAAACTCCACCCACTCTGATTATTACCATGTATCACACTTGACTGCCTTTGAGCTTGTTTTTAAGGCTCTGATACTTAAAGTGTCATACATACCGAGGAGCTAATGGTCTAATAAGAAGGTGAGTCCAACAGTTACAAAAGAGTACTTAACAAGGAAAAACAAAAACAAAGCACTGACTGCTGATGTGCCATAACACTTAAGTTCTAGAATTATTCTCAAACATTGAAAAGGCGAAAAGGCAATAATAAAAAAAATAAGAGAAAAATTAAAAAGAATAAATGATGAAAGAAACGGAGAAAATTAAAAAGATGAATGGAAAAAAACAAAGAAAGAAAAAAATGGAAAGACTCTAAGAAAAGATAACAATTTTTTTGTGACCATGATATGGAGGTGACTCAGAAGCCAAGGAAGAAATGAAAAAACAAACAAACAAACAAACAACAAAAAAACCCAAAAAACCCCCAAACAATGTGAATCTTTTTCATAGAATGTTACCTAATCAGTAACAGGAAAAAGTAAGGAAGTTACATTGCAGGAAGAAAATACTGGGAGTGAGGAAGGTGACCGGAGATGGGGGTTCAAAACTGTCCCTACTGTCTATCATAAGGAACATTTTTAGACAGAATTCTATATATGCATTAGATGAATAAATGCAAAAGTTTGGTTGCAAAAAGAAAACGTGCTAAATAAGACTAAATGAGTAAGAACAAAGAAATTCTGGCCTTCTAACATACAAGCACCTGGGACCCCAGGAACACTAATTGCAGGGAAAGAGAGAACTGAGTTGACCCTTTAGTATGCTAAGAACACAGTGAATAGGTCAACCTTACTTTGTCATTCCAAAGCACATGGCAGTGCTCCAATGATGAGTTCTTGTGTGTGTGTGTATGTATGCATTGCATTACAATATGCATTGGTGCACACATCTGCCCAGCCCGGAGTGGGTAAGTGTCTTCTGTAGCTCTCTACCTATTAGCTCGAGGGAGGTTTGCTCACTGAACTGGAAAGTTGTGCTTTGGGCTAGGCCGGCCGTCAGCAAGCTTTCTGGATCCACCGGTCTTCGCTGCCCCATGCTGGGTTACAGGTCTCTCTGGACTTTGAGGTGGGTTCTGGGGGGTTTCAAACTCACGCCCTGCACCTCAACTCTTCTTAGCCTCTAAGCCATCTCCTCAGCCCCATGCAAAATCTTTCGACACTAAACTTGAGGTTCCCATCTTGAGAACGCAGTACACTGCTACAGAGAGTATGTTTGCCAGTTGCAAGAGCTCCTGGGTTGTGCTTTGTAATAAAGACTCGTTGGAGATTCCTAGTTTTAGACTTGGAAACTGTGATTAGCAACTAAGTAGGTTCTTGAAAAAGCTCACCATGCCTCTAATCAGCATATGCAGACCTCACCTTAAAGTTTTTTTTCAAACTTTTATTTATTTTTTTAATTTTTAAAGTTTATTACAATTTATTCACATTGTATCCCAGCTGTAGCCCCCTTCCTTGTCTCCTCCTAATCCTGCCCTCCCTCCCTCTTCTCCTCCCATGCCCCTTCCCCAGTCCACTAATAGGGGTGGTCTTCCTCCCCTTGTATATGACCCTAGCCTATCAGGTCTCTTCAGGACTGGCTGCATTGTCTTCCTCTATGGTGTGGTAAGGCTGCCCTTACCCTCAGGGAGAGGTGATCAAATAGCCAGCCACTGAGTTCATGTCAGAGACAACCTCTGTTCCCCTTACTAGGGAGCTCATTTGGAGACTGAGCTACCATAGGCTACATATGTTCAGGGGTTCTAGGTTATTTCCATGAATGGTCCTTGGTTGGAGTATCAGTCTCAGGAAAGGCCCCTGGGCTCAGATTTTTTGATTTTGTTGCTCTCTTTGTGGCACTCCAGTCCCCTCCAGGTCTTTCTATCTCCCTCTTCTTTCATAAGATTCCCTGCACTCTGCCCAAAGTTTGGCTATGAGTCTCAGGATCTCCTTTAATACCCTGCTGGGTAGAGCCTTTCAGAGGCCCTCTGTGGTAGGCTCCTGTCTTGTTCCTTGTTTTTACCCTCTTCTGAACGCGGATTGAGCATCTTACCCAGGGTCTTCCTTCTTGCTTAGCTTTTTTAGATGTACAGATTTTAGTGTGATTATCCTATATTATATATCTAATATCCACTTATAAGTAAGTATATGCCATGTGTGTCTTTCTGCTTTGTATTCCTGCGGCAGCCTCTCCCTCATCTCCTCCCAGTCCCACCCAAACTCTCCCTTTGAGGGCTCAGTGGTGAACTCACTTATCTTACTGGCCAAGTTCAGAGATCTGATCCCAGTGATCTCTGAAGGGAGGCTGGCAGTTTGGAGGGCTGCTAACAGAGCGATTCTAGGAGAAGAGGAGAGGCTTTCATGCAGTCAGATACTGTACATGGTGGTTTTTATTTTAGGTCCCTAGAATCACCAAATTTGTGATTTATTCATGGAGTGAAAGGTCACAAATTACATGAATACAACAAATATTTATGTTTTATGTGCTATATCCTAAAAATGGTAACCACAAGAACGATTAAATATCAAACAACATCAAAATCAAAGGATCTATCAGCCACTGGTCATTAATCTCTCGCAACATCAATGGAGTCAACTTTCCAATAAAAAGATACAGACTAATGGAATGGATGTGTAAACAAGACCCAACAATCTGTTGCATAGAAGAAACACATCTAAGTCACAAATATGGACATTACCTGAGAATAAGGGGCTGGGAGACAGTTTTCCAAGCAAATGGACCCAAGAAGCAAGCAGGAGTAGTCATTCTAATATCTAATAAAATAGACTTTCAACCAAAAAAAGATAAGGAAGATCATTTAATACTCATCAAATGAAAATTCCACCAAGGTGACAACAAAGTTCTGAACATCTATGTCCCAAATACAAGGGCACCACATTTGTAAAAAAAATATTAATAAAACTTAAACCACAATAGATCCCCACACATTAATAGTGGGAGACTTCAATGCCCCACTCTCAACAAAGGACAGGTCAACAAAACAGAAATTAAACAAAGAAACAATGATTCTAACAGAGGTCATGAGTCAAATAGACCTAACAGACATCTACAGAACCTTTCATCCAAACAAAAAAGAATTTATGTTTTCAGCACCTCATAGAGCCTTCTCCAAAATAGACCATATAGTTGGTCACAGAGCAAGCCTCAACAGATACAAGGAGATTGAAATAATAATCCCTATCTGACCACCATGGACTAAAGATGGACCTCAACAACAATAGAAATAGCAAAAAGCCTACACACACATGGAAATTGAACAACTCACTACTCAGTGAAAGCTGGGTCAGGGAAAAATAAAGAAAGAAATTAAAGTCTTTCTAGAATTCAATAAAAATGAAGGCAAAACATACCCAAATTTATGGGACACAATGAAAGTTGAAAGAAGAAAGTTTATAGCACTAAGTGCCTTCAAGAAGAAATTCAAAACATCTCATTCAAGCAACTTAACGCCTCACCTGAAAGCCCTAGAAAAAAAAAAGAAGCAGACATACCCAAAAGGAGTAGATGGCTGAAAATAATCAAACTCAGGGCTGAAATCAATAAATTAGAAACCAAACAATTCAAAGAATCAATGAAACTAAGAGCTGGTTCTTTGAGAAAATCAACAAGATAGACAAACCCTTAGCCAAACTAACTAAAAGGCAGAAAGACACCATCCAAAGCAACAAAATCAGAAATGAAAAGGGGTACATAAAAGATACTAAGGAAATCCAAACAATCATTAGGACTTACTTCAAAAGCCTATATGCCACAAAATTTGAAAATCTAAATGAAATGGACAATTTTCTTGATCAATTCCACTTACCAAAGAGAATTAAGACCAGGTAAATCAATTACATAATTCTATATCCCCTAAGGAAATAGAAGCTGTCATCAAAGTCACTCTTCCAAAAAAAGCCCAGGGACAGACGGTTTCAACATAGAATTCTACCATACCTTCAAAGAAGAGCTAACACCAATACTCTTCAAACTATTCCACACAATAGAAACAGAAGGAACACTACCAAACTCATTCTATGACACCACAGTCACCTTGATACCCAATGACCCAACAAAGAAAAAGAATTTCAGGCCAATCTCCCTTATGAACATTAATGCAAAAATACTCAACAAAATATTTACAAACTGAATCCAAGAACACATCAAAGATATCATCCACTATGACCAAATAGGCTTAATTCCATTTACGCAGGCTTGGTTCAATATACGGAAATCTATCAATCCACCATATAAACAAACTGAAGGGGAAAAAAAAACCCTACATGATAATCTCCTTATATGCTGAAAAAGCATTTGAAAAAATCCAACATTCATTTATGTTTAAAGTCCTGGAGAGATCAGGGATACAAGGCACATACCTAAGCACAGTAAAGGCAATTTACAGCAAGCCTATTGCCAACATCAAACTAAACGGAGAGAAACTTAAATCAATCCCACTGAAATCAGGGACAAGGCAAGGCTGCCCACTCTCCATATCTCTTCAACATAGTTCTTGAAGTCCTCGCTAGAGTGTTAAGACCATTTAAGGAGATCAAGGGGATTCAGTTTGGAAAGGAAGAAGTCAAAGTATCACTATTTGCAGATGATATGATAGCATACCTGAGTGACCCCAAAAACTCTACCAGGGAACTCCAACAGCTGATAAACACCTTCAGCAAAGTGGCTGAATTCAAATGAACTCAAAAATATCAGTAGCCCTCCTGTATAAAAAAGATAAATGGGCTGAGGAAGAAATTAGGGAAACAACACCCTTCACAATAGCCACAAAGAACATAAAGTACCTTGGTGTGACCCTAACCAAGCAAGTCAAAGACCTGTATGAGAAAAGCTTCCAGTTTCTGAAGAAGGAAATGGGAGTTAATTCTTTAGCTGCCCACAGAGCTGGATTTCACCGAGACATAGGGAGAAACCTCGAAGGTTTCCCCTCTCCATACCCATGCCTGACACACTCACCAATGCTGTGTGAGGTACACCCAGCGCTCACCAACAGCCCACTTCAGTTCATTCTCATTTCACTCCCACGGATGAAGCTGTGATACTAACCTAAATTTAGAGTTTTTTTTTTTTAAATGAGCCCAAGTGACTCTATAGCCTATGTCCAAAACATGGAAATCAACACAAGACCCAAATATTTAACCAATATATTATGCTGCTTTGAGAGTGTGCAATTTGCAAAACCTCAGAGGAAAGTTGGCAAATTGGCAAACACTAATGCCCAGTTAGTGTTGCAGAATTTTCATAAGTAAGTTCTTCCCCCTGCTTCCGTACATCAGAGCAAACAAGAGGCAGAAAGACAGCCACTGCCTATGTCTCCCTTCAGCAGAGCAGGGGAGGTGCTTATTCTGAGACTAGACATCTGCTCGCATCTCATCTCTTCACCACACACACCGCAGTTCTATGGCATGCACCAACTGCCATTCCCACGCCTCTGAAACCGTACCAGACAGACTCCGTGACGTGGGCTGGAGCACCCCTACTGCCAGCACGTGCAGGAAGAAGCCGCCGCTGTCTCCATACTTCACTACTTTGGCTTGGGAAAACAGCCAGTCCTGGGGTTCTCCAGGGACCCAGCAGTCACCAGGCCACGGGAGTGCAGAGTCTCCTGGAGCCCCGGTCAATGTCTAACATCATCGAGAAGGACAGAGGCCTTCCCTGAGCTCAGCGTTGACTTGGCTGTCATCTCAGAGGACAGATATAAAATGACTCACCCAGGCAGGAACGAAAAGATCAAGGTCAACGAAGTGATGCTCTGCAGAGAAAGAGAGAATCAGAGAGAGAACTTAAAACATACAAGAGGGTATAGGTAGGCTTAATGCCTTAGCTCTGATTTAACTAGAGCCACTTTTAAAAACTGACTGTGTGTGACTTGAGACAAGAGGGTGATTTAAAAAAAAAACGAAGCTGGGTGGAGAAATTAGCAGTTTGTTGAGTTTGTTGACAGCAAGGGAGACAACTGGGCTTGCAGCCAAATACCTGCAGGTCTCCCCGGAGCTGCTGCTGAGCCGTGAGAGCTCCCTAAGCAGCCTTGTGCTCAGCTACTGAGCTCCCTGATGCCCCTGCGCCTGAGTGCCTCTGAGAAGCAAAACAAACCAAGCAAATAAACAAAAATCATGGGTGAAAGCAAACCACCATATAAAGGCAAGTCCTCATAAATGATGGCCACTACATAAAGCTACCTACCTTTTGAACAACAGCAACAACAACAAATCCTGTTGAGGATGCTGGGAAAGCACTGCAGTGTTGTGGGAACCTTCCCCAGCTTTTCTTTCAGTGCCCCAGCCTGCATGAAGACGTCTCCTGGCCCAGCTGTTCCTACTACAGCGATATCTTACTTAACACACGTCAATGAACAGCATTGAACAAAACCCCTTGCATTCTGTCCCTGATCGCAGAGCGGCACAGGTGACTTCCTTTAACTAGAGAGAAGCAATAACAAACGCTGTTTCTCCAAGTCAATCAAAGTAGCTAAGTTTACTAAACGCTAGTTCCATTTTGAATATGTTCTGCTGTTTCCCCAACAAACTCAAGGTTTTATCAGGCAGCAATCCATACCAATGTGTTCCCCAAGGACAGACACACTCACTCTTACACATTTCTTCTTGAGCCTGCAAGACAGCCCAGCTGCCTTTTCTCTCAGGGACTAAGTGCCTTCTTGCTGATTTCCAACCTGGAAGGTTGAAGCTTCTGCAACGGAGGCTTCCGGTATCACAGGCTTCAACTATAATGAATTACTAAAGAATTCTGGGAGTTTTAACAGACAAAAATCACCCTAATTACAAGATGAACTCAGAAAAGCTTTCCATTCCAATTTTACAGCTGCTTTATAACAGGTAACAATGACAGTCTAGGGAGTAACAAGAGCAAGATTATCTCACTGAATTCCCATTTTTGTGACATATTAAGGACTGGGTCATTACCAAAAATAAATAAAAAATTAAAAAAAATAAAAGAATGGATGAGGAACCACTGCTATTGTTTAAACTTAATTTGTGGACTTTGGACTCTTTGTCTTGAAAATACAAGAAAAATACAACCCTTTTCTCACCTCTGTGGACACACACACACACACATTTTAAAAGTGCAGGAGCTTTGACGACTCAACCGAAGAGCAGCATATGCTCCAGGGTGAACTCCAGGTATGTGTCATCTGAGAGCAGGCAGGTGCAGCCAGCCTGAAGGAGGTAGTGGATGATTTGCTAGGAGGACCATGCCCACCAGTATTCAACTACAGGAAGAAACTCTAAGATCAAGTACGTTTCAGAATTATGAAACTAGAGTTCTCACTGAATCTCCTTTTCAAGTGGACGGTGAAGAATTACACTGGGCTGACCCAAAGCCTTGGTACCAGACCCAGGACCTTAACTTTTATCTTTGGTCAAGTCCTCGAAGCCTGCCCTCTATACACGATGTATGCGTAACGATGAGCCATGACATGGGCCACCGCATGGAGAATCCTAATTGTTCTGTTTGTTTGTAAAGGGTCTCCCTGTGTAGCCAAGGCTGCTTTTGGACTCAATCCACCTGCCTCTTCCTTCAAGGCCCCTAGCTGTGCTACTAAAGGCTTTCCTGAGTTAAAGCTAATTTCCCCAACACCAAGACCTCTAAGTTTTCCTAAGTCGATATTTAACAGATGTTTGTGTCAGAATTACAAGAATCACAACACTGTAATGAATGTTTTGTGAAAAACAAATTGGGAAATAACATTACCTAAAGGTTCATGCTTCTTTCCCGTAGTACAGTTAGGAAGGCCAAAACAAGAGAAACTGGCATTGCCTAGGGTCTAGTCATGCTATAAAGTAATTTCTCTAATAATTATCAACCTATCTACTTAGTTATTTAATCAAAAAGTACTTACTAGTGTGACACACTAGGCCATAATTGGTTTTTATTTTTTTTATTTTTAGCTTTGCTTTTCTGTAAATAGATATATAATACTTACTCACACTTATGAGGTGTTATATTTCAATACATTTCTACAGTTCATTGAATGATGTAAGCAAAATAGAACGGCGTGCTGTTTCATTTGTCTAACTTTTTGTTGGTAAGTTGAACATGTTTTTCAAATATCTGCCGTATTCACTTGTGTCATGTTCCCTCAAATCTGTTGTCAATCTGTCTCCTGTCTTTTGAGTTATTTGTTACTTTTAGTTACTATGAAAAAGTTCGTAAGTTAAATACATTAATCTTTCATTGGCTGCCATTGCTATGGTGTTAATTAAGTATTTAATTTAACAGGGTTTGTTCTCTAGCTTTGCCTACGCTTGTGAATATGTGTGCGTGCACCAGTGAGTGTGGAGCCAAAGGAGGATATCCAGGACCCTTCCCTTCTGCCCTCCACCTTATTTTTCTGAGGTAAGTTTTTTCCTGAACTTGATGTTCACTGACTGGATAGGCCGGTGGGCCAGTGAGCCCCCAGCAACCTCTGTTTCTACCTCTCAGTGTTGTCATGACAGACACCTTTCAACCCTCCCAATCTTTTCCATGGGTATTAGGGATGCAGTTCAGGTCCTCCTTCTTACCCTGTAATTTTATTATCTCCTCCTGGTATATATGTGCAGCATTCTCTTGTAAGAGCGGCAGCGTGTCTGTGTTCATGGGACTGTGTACATCTTCATGAAAACAGCTCAAAAACTGTCCATGGGTGAGAAGTTTGGCTGTTTTGTGGGAAACAGTCATAAACCTTTCCAGGCAGAACTTACAAAGCACGAGTGTTTTCTTCCTTAGCCTAACAGTAGGAAATGGTATCTTCTCCACATTTGACAAAGTAATATCTCTGGAGATGTTCAGTCGTTTTGGGATTTCTGGGTTGCAGGATGGCTCCACTTTAAAGACAACTCCATCCTGATTCCCTAATGTCTGTGCTACATGCATTCTATTTTTAACTCCTGCCCTGAACAAGGAGCTCTGTGATCAATGTATTCATTATCCAACAAACACAAGCAGTGTTCGTTAACAAGTTCCTTTCTGGAAATGCACCAATTCCAAGGACCTTGGAAAAGTTATCACCTTTAAAGAGCCTTTTGGGGATAAAGGAGATGGCTCAGTCTGTGGGGTGCTTGGCACACAAGTACAAGAACCCATGTTGAGTTCCCAAGACTCACATCAGAATGTGTGCCACGGCAGCGCTTACCTGAAATCCCAATGCTCTGCAGGCAAAGCCCAGAAGGTCCCTGCGGTTTGCTGGCCGGCCAGCCTAGCCCATTCAGTCAGCTCAGTTCTAGGCCAGTGGGAGACTCAGTCCTAAAAATAAGGTGAAGAACAAGTGGATAAAATACTCAGCCTTGATCTCTGGCCTACTACTCTGCTTACTACCTTTGCAGAGGACCTGAGTTCTATTCCCAGCATCCACAATAGACAGCTTAAAACCATTTATAAATCCAGCTCCAGGGGATCTAATACCCACTTCTTGGCTTCGTTAGCACTGGCACACCCATGAGCATGCTCACACAGAGACAGACACACATGCAGAAAAATGAAAATAAAATCGTTAAAAATTAACTAAAACATAAATGTTAACAATATGTAGTTATAGTTTAATGAATTTATCTGATTGTCACATTTACAGTATAGAACCTTTGCTGTAATCACTCTTTCTTCAGATGGACTGAACAAAGCCTTGCAAGGGTGAAGTAACTTTCTGAAGTCTAATCAATAAAGACCAGAGTGGGCACAAACCCAGAAGCTCACTTCAGTGCTTATGGTCATGACTATTCAATCACTTGAGGCTTATGAAAAAGACATCTTACATAAGAATAAGAACCTAGATTTTAGGATTGTCTACTTCCCCTGTCAAGTTCAGAATAACCTACTTTGCAAATATATGTAGAATCACACAAAATTACAATATTCCCTTCTGAGTGTACTGGGGCGGCAAACGTCATAGCCTGAGGGCGAACAGAAGGGAGTCCAGACTTAAGGCACCGAGGAGAGTAATGATTTTGCTCATTTTTTTTCCATAGTATTTTAAGAGTATGCAATGAAACCGAGAATGGGATTGTTCTATTACGTTAGATTTCCGAAGTTTTATAATAATCCTTTATAGAAATTGTTTTGTCTTGTTAAATGTTCCATCCTACACAGATGAGAAAAGTGGGGTCAAGAGAGATGGTTCCGTGATGAGGAGAGCTTACCACTTGCAGAGGACCCGGAGTCAATTCCTAGCACTTACCTGATGGCTCACAGCCTGTGCTCAATGTCGAGGTAAGCCTTTTGGAATCCATAGGGAATGGCGAGTGAAATGTCAGAGAAACTCCTGTGACTCCTCGAAAGATCCCGATCCACTGCACATGGTGTTGATCCACTAGGGACTGCTAACACACTAGTGAAGTCTCAAAATGGATCGGAGGCTAGGGAGGTGACTGCTTCCTCCTTTTTAAGGAAGTCTCTTAAGGTGACCCCCCCATCTTCCACAGTTCCTTATAGTCACACCAACCTGATTGTTGAACTTCTGTGAAATGGAGGCAGAAACAAGATGGTCCCCCATCTAGGTGGGAAAGTTCAATTTCCTACCAAAGAAAAGACTTCTTTAGTGAACCCATGATTCCAAAGGCTGCACTTGACCAAGTTAATTAGCCAACCAAACAAGATGGGTTTATTAGGAATGTGTGATGTACATGATAAAGAACCACTGAGTTCAAGGTTTCTTTTACTCTTTCTTTTTCTTTAGATCATGCCATTTCTACTACATTTCCATATTTTATTTTCTTGAAGAGCTTTCAGTTGCTAAACACCAGGCTCTTCTGGTTGGAAACCTCACATAAACACACTTCAAGGCTTCTCTTAGAGGTACCCATCATTCATAGCAAAGCAGGTCACACATGTGACTTCCTGCCTAAACTCAGGCCCACTAAAACTTCCAGGTTTCAGACATTTGATCCTGCTTGCTACCTGCTCTATGCCCACTCTCCAGCCACACAACATTTCTGGAGAAGGTGTGCTGGTTTGATCAGCAAAAACACCTTGAAGAGTGACAGGACTCACTGCTGTATTGATTTAGTTAAGCACGCTGATATGGGAAGAGCAGAATGATGTGGTCAGCCTTGTGGCTGCCAGCTCCATCAGAGATGTTGTGATAATCTTACACTAATGAAGAAGACTCTCCTTGGGTTTGTCTTGCTCTGTCTGGATTTCAGATTTGGGCAATTTAATTAGAATGGAAGTAATTTTCTCTTCAGAGATTATTACTCTGCAGTGTTTACATGGTGTTTGATAGGCATGCTTCTGGTTCCTTCCCAAGGGATCCTCGAAGGATGGAGAACTGTGTGTGAGTCATTTTATTATCCCAGGAAATTGTGATGGGTATATCCGTTGGGGTCAAGGCCCTTTGAAAGCTGAATTGATTTGAAGTCGTTCAGTTTATATCGGTTTATATTAGTCCGAGAGACTAATCCTTGTAGATCACCAAGTTATAGTATTTAGAGGAATAGTTTAGCCTAGGTTAGCAACTTCCATTTAGATAAATAATTATATCAGCTATATTTTTTATTATCTAAATTATAATCAGAATTCTTATTGACTCTGGGACTATCATTCCTGTCTTACCGAGACTTTGCCCCAGCCATATCAGGGAGCAATTCTTTGAGGCTTCTGCTGTTTTTGATACTATTTGATGCTGTACCCATAATGCAGTGTTGCCTTGAAGCCTCCTGAAGACACTTGACCTAACTAGTTCAGACACTGGGCTCTATTGTCATAGGTCTTCAGCTTCTGCTGGTAATAATGGATCATCTACTATGCTATCTTCAGCTCATAGGCATATTAAATGTGAACTAACCAACTAAACTAATAGAAAAGGGGACAGTAGTATCTGGGATTTGCTGGTGACCACTCTTATCACAGCCAGCTCCTCTCCTCATTCCTCCTGACACTGTGATATTTTCACCTCTACTTATGTGAGGTACACATGAAGATGGCCATGGGCTGGCAGGTATTTCTTTTCTTCCTTGTACTTTCCTTCCTCTACTCTCTCTCTCTCTCTCTCTCTCTCTCTCTCTCTCTCTCTCTCTCGATGTGACTGTTAGCACTGTTGAGGTTTCTGTTGAAAGTTTGGGTGAAACTTTCACTCATCTTAGTGACTCTGGCCACTAGTAAAGTAAACTGAGGTGGAATCAGATTTAAAACCATTAAAGAATCGTGCAGAACAAGTGAGATGATTCCCACAAAGAAAGTCTTTTATTTGTAAGTACTTCCTCGCTGGTGAGTTGAGGGAAATCCCTCTAGAGGGATAAGGATTTTAGTGTTCTGGAACATGTTGGAATAGATAGATAGTGAATGAAGACCACTCTTTAAATAAAAATGGGCATAAAGAAATGCAGAGAACTAGGAAGACCACCAGACTGGGCTCAGTGCCACAGTTCTGCTTTCGTGGCTACTTGGGAGACTGGCACAGGAGCATGGCAAGAGCAAGAGAGAGCCCAGTGCTACCCAGAGTAACTTGCTGAGATCCTTTCTCAACACACACACACACAGAATAAATCCAGGACTATGGCTGATGGATAGAGCACTCGCCTAACTAGTACAGGGCCTTGGAATCTGTTCTAGCGCGAGGAAGGAGGGCTCCTGAGAAGACGTGAGAAGAAAGCTAGATGAGAATGAGCAAAATGAGCATTAAAAAAAAAAATCTGTGTTTCATTTGTGTGTTGTATGTGTGTATTATGTCTACATGTGCACACATTCCTCCATGCACGTGTGGAGGTCAGAGGGCAACTGGTGAGATTCGGTTCTCTCCTGTCTCCAGATGGGTTCTGTGAATCAACAGAAGTCATCAAGCCTTTACCCACTGAGCTCTCTCACTGGCTCTAGAGTAGAATTTTTAGTGATAAAATTCTATATAATGAAGCATGATTATAATCAAAGAAGAAAGAAGCAAAGAGTGTGAAGGACATTTACAAAAACTGAAGGAGAAGCCTGCTCTTGGCAATTAGATGCAGTGAGAGCTAACCTCTCTCGGTGGTGTCAACCACTGAGGTGAATGGGAAGGAATCAAAATGATGATGGCTCCGAATAACTTCATAGATAGACTGGGCTTGTGTTTTTCCTTATTCCTTTGCCCAGGAATAAGCTTTGTCTTCTGAGATACAGAAAAGGTAGGAGAAGAGACAGTGCAAGACACGGAGCAATCAGTTACATTCAGTCTTCTTACATGAGAATTTTGAGAAACTCAGCATGCAGTAAGCACACACTCTCGGGTTTCTGGCAGTAGTGTGAACTAGTAAAATGTTTTGGGAAGCCACTTTGTCAGTACAAATATGCATACATTTAAATATATGGCTCTATTTCTAAGGAAATAATTCAAGACGCAGGCCGAAGTAAACACATAAAAATGTTACAATGTTCTTTAGAGAGAGAGAGAGAGAAAGAAAACAAAACAAGCCACCTATGTAATGATGGTGACTAAATGCAATACAGTATAGCTACCCAAAAGGAAGCTATGTGGGTATTCCAATGAGGTTTGCCAAGAATATGTAATTACATGTTGGCCTTTGCATAGAAGTAAAATAATAATTTCATTCTGTTTATTAAAGATACCATTGCTTACGCTCAAGGAAAATCAGTGAAAATTGTGGCAAGGCACCCAGGGGCATTTCTCTGTTCTATCGCTTGCTTTTCAGCAGCTTCTAAGTCCCTACAGGTATATAGTACTTTTGTCATCAGAAAATATATGTCAGTCTTCTCCGGTAATCGTGAGGGATTTTTCAAGGCTAAATGTTGGAGAGGAGCCAAAGGAAAATGTGTGGTGGGCATTTGCAGAGAACAGAGATAAAGAGGGAGAGTGACGTGTTGACACCTGCCTCTCCTTCAGTCGACGATGGAGGGAGCTTCCCAGAGGCATCAAGTCAAGCTGCGGATTGCCCTGGGTACACCGGGCACTTTAAAACAGGCTGACAACACAGAATGGACACCTCCCTGGCTTACCTTGAATACAAATATAAGCTCAATGACCCATGGCCTCTTTTTTTATACAGTAACAACCCCAGCACAGGCTTTGAATGACCCCTGAGAAGGGCTGTGTGACTTCCATCATGCGTAACCTCCACAGTGTGCTTTTTCCCCCGACAATGAGACTAGCAATTCCCATCACTCAGCAACAAGACCAGAGGTCAGCTCTCCGCACCGCCACCCTTGCTGTCTTACATTTGCAGAAAATACACTTTTGTCTCCTAGCTTAGAAAATGTAAAAACATTGCCCGAAATACAGTGGTTTCAGGAAAGAGCAGACAACATATTTCTTTTTAGAGCATTTCTCTCTGTTATTTACAAACCAAGCCTGCTTCTCTAACCTACAAAACTCATATACATTGTCTATGTATGCAAATATGTCACATGGGATATGATTATAAATGCCATAAGTAACTGTGCCTGATACAACATAAAATGACAAACTACGGTTGGGTTCATAAGTATCTGTGCAGCTCCTCATTGTAAGTCAGACTGGCATGCAACTTGCAGAGGGACTGTGCTAGACTTAGAGGTATTTTGATATTAGTGTTCGCCTTTGTTTTCAGGGCTTCCCTATCCTTGGATGACATAGGTTATACATATCTGTGCTGCACATTACACACCATATACAACTTAAGATGTACATGGGGGAATAAAGCACTCTCGCAGGAAGAAGCTGTGCTTAGGAGAGAGGTTGGACCTGGTGAGATTCCCTAGCAGGAAGATCATCAGAAAAGACCACAGCCGATAAAAGCATTTTATTAGAAGAGAGGGGTCAGTCTTCCATGCTTATCAACAGATGAAGAAAAGAAATGTGGTACGGTGGAATTTCGTTCAGCTGCATGGAAAAAATGATGCTATGACATTGCAGGAAAATCGATGCAACTGGAAATTACTATATTAAGGGAAGTAACCCAGACTTAGAAAGGTAAATGCCATATATTTTCTTTCATGTATGAATCCAAGACTTGAATGTGTATGTGTTTATATGCATATATGGGGAAGTACATGTTACTAAACTAGAAGGCTAGAAAGGCAGCCATGAGAAAGAAAAGAAAAGATGTATAAGGAACAAAGAGACCACATGTGTTATCAAAGCAGGCGCTGCTTTTGGAAAGACAGGAATTGGAGGGCAGGATGGGGAGGACAGGAGAGAGGAGGACCAATATAAAATGGATTATGGAAATTCCATAACAAACCCCACTATTCTGTGTGCTCATTAAAAAATACATACAAGAAAACTTACTAATAGACATCTGAAAAAGGGAGTAAAAACCAGGAATGCCCCACAGTTTGCCAACAACAAAAATCTCCACAGTTTCACTTTAGAAGACAGTAGCCAACCAGTGGTAAGAAGAAAGTATCAAGAAAACTGCTACCTTAAAACTCAGTAAAGCTTGAGCCTTGAGTCTTGGAGGGATGTTATAGCTACTGTAATGTAAGGAGTGTATGCTTTAGGAGTTTATTAGAGAAGAGAATTGAAGGAAGGTATTGAAGACTGTGGAGAGCCATGTGTGTGTGTGATGGTTCAAATCCATTGATCAGCCCATACTTACAGAGCCATGTGCCACTGAGGACCAGGAAAAACAAATTCTTTGACTTCAGAAGAGTTGTATTCCAGCAGACACAGATATTAAGAATGGCAGAAAGGATGGCAGGCACACACAGGACAGAATGCAGACTTCTAATGGAGTCGAAGTGGTAAGGGACCACGTGAGCCTTTGTTGTTTTTGTTTGTTTGTTTGTTTTGTTTTTTCAGAGAGAAGGTTACTGAATGACACAGGAATCTCTCAAACCTTTAAAGAACTTAGAACTGATATTATAAAACTGGAAGAAAAATTGAACACTGTCATGAGTTCAGAGACGGGTTAGCTGTCTACATACACTCAACAGCAGCTGCAGAATGCCAAATTCATTTGCACAGGATTATATGGATTGTGAGTTAGATTTACAGCTTGTGCCCACCACACATATTTTAATTATGTTTATAAAAGTACCCTGAATGCTGTAAATCTGTTTTGGCAATTTATGAACATTCAATTATCTCTGACCTGAGGGATAAACAGTATGAGATTATGTCTGAGTCTTTTGTAGTCTATTTTTCAAAATGTACTCACCGTTGTAAAGAGCATATCTTGTGTATTGTATGGATGCATTGTCCATCAATTAAACAAACAAACAAATAAATAAAAGCCTATGGCCTATAGGAAAGGAATAGAAGGTGAGACATCCAGCAGGCCGTGAGGATTCTGGGATAAAGCCAGGAGCAGAAGACCATCCAGGATGATGTGAGGAGGACAGATGTATGGTACCGGAGCATCAGTAACCAGTCATGTGGCAGAATGTAGATTAATATAAATGGGTTGTTTTAAGTTATGAGCTAGTCAGAGAAGAGCCTCACTATATGGCCACGATATTTGTAAATATATAATTTGAGTCTCGTGAGTCATTATACCGAGAGCTTGTGGCTAGGAGGAAAAACATGTACACTGCTATACACCATTACTTACTGACTTAATAAGTTTATACAGAAGGAATAATTTTATCAAGAAAAAGTATTATTCATCAGATACCCATGTATCTATGCTACTAAATATCTGTTTGTAACAGTTATGCCTGAAAGTAGTATTATAGCAAGACGCTGCTTGGCCGAAAAGAATGCAAGAAGTGGGAACTTAAATAAAATCAGATCAGCTGTGATTATCACCGAGCCTGATGATGAGTTTGTGGGGTTAATCTGTACTAACCTCTTTGGCAAGTCTCAAACAAACGAATGGATGAAAACCCAATGATTTTAGGAATGAATGTTTTAGTGACAAAGCAAGGCACTGCCCAAGTGACTTAAACAGAAGGAAGAACGTCCGTTTCTCTAGTTGTAGTTCATTTCAGGACACGCGAGGTCCCAGCACTCCCTTCCTAACTATGTAGAAGAATTGTTATCATGATGACTGCCGTATTTCTGCTGCAAGCACAAGGAAGCAACGATACACTCTGCTCACAGCTCTAGGCCAAGCTCACAGCCATACCCTGCTATGAGGAAAGCTGTGGAACGGAGTCTTTGAATTTTATACTCTGTAGTGTAGTAAGGAACAAAAGAAAGGACTTGGGTTTGGATTTTAGGTGAACCAACCTATGATGTCTGCCAAAAGAAATACTAAAAATGACTTATTTGGGGGCTGGAGGGATGGCTTAGCAGTTATCTGCACTGTAGCTGTTGCAGAGGACTTGGGTTTAGTGTCCATTACACACGTGACAGTTCATAACTACATGTAATTGCATTTTCAGGGAATTCAATGCCCTGGTTGGTCTCTTCGAGTACTGCAAGCACACGGCACAAACACATACATGCTGGATAAACACTTAATACATGTAAAAACAAATCTTAAAGTAATATGTGGGCAAACATTTGGTACATCCATTCAACTGATTATTTTTAAATGTTTAAAAATAAGTAATGTACATAATGAGAAAAAAAGCCCAATAATTTAGTTTTAACTTTATTCTTGATATTGCTGCAACTAGTTAAAGAACAGAGGCAAGAAAGAAGTCTCCCATGCAGAAAACAACACGCAGCATCACTAAACACGGCATTTAATATAATGGAGTGTGTTGTTATCACATCATACATTTATTCTTTTCATACATGTTCTATTACATAAAAAATCATCTCCCATAATAAAATCCTACATGGCTATAGATGGTAACTGGCATTTTAAGGATTATTTAGGCAAATATTAGACAATATTAGACAAACATTAGATATACAAAGTTGTGAAGAGAGCACAAAACTCCCTTTAACTTTTTCTTTCTACAGCTTCTCCCGTTACTATGCATTCTTAAAACATTCTAATGTGTATGTGTGTATATCCGTGGCCCGCATTTACGTGAGCGCCAGCTGAGGCCGAAGAGAACATTGGATTCCCTGGAAATGCAGTTACGGTGTGAGCTGCCAGATGTGAGTGCTGGGATGTAAACTTTGGTCCTCTGGAAGAGGCCACCCCTTCAGCCCTGTCCATTCTTATGTCTTACATTAGTATGGTACACATGATGAGATTAATAAGCAAATATTACATGGAATTTTTAACTAAAGCATATGCAGCCCTCAGATTTCTCAGTTTTGTGCTCAGTCTATTAGTCCTCTTGTTTCTGTGACAAAAGCAACTTAGGGAAGGAAGGGTTCTTCTGGCTCACGGTTTGAGGGTGCGTCGTCTGTCATCATGAGGAAGGTAAAGCGGCGCCATCTGGAGTCAGCTGGTTTCAGGGATTGGCGAAATGGTGAGAGCTGAATGCCCAGCCGGCATTCTCTTCATTCTTCCTCTCAGGGTCTCAAGCCACGGGGAGACGCCGCCTGCAGTTAATGGGTTGTCTAATAACCCATAATAGTTATGGGTTGTCTTGCTGCAGCTAACCCAGTAAGGAGACCCCCTCAGAGCCACACCCGGAGGTTTGTCTTCTGGGTGATTCCACCCACGTCAAGGTGACACACTATTAACTACAGTGATGCCTGTCTTCCGCCCCAGGGTTCCACCAGGATAGAGAGGTATTTCACTTAGAGAACTCACTGGTCTCATTTTAGCTATGACAATTCATCTCACTTTTTGTTGTTGTTTTTTTCTTGTCCTTGAGATTTTTGAAAAGTAGTGTGAAGGTGTATTCGTAGATGATTTTATTATTTATGGTAACTTATCTGGGTTCCATGCACTGGCATTGTGATTTGGGGGAAGGAAAGTCGCCAAGGTGAGCTGTCAGTTGCATCAGGTGTCATCAAACATGGAGTCTTAGTCGGATTTATGAGTGGCAATATTCTCCTTTATCAACTGGATGGATTATTATTTATCTACTTTTATTTATCCACTAAATTTTTTTTTCTATCTCCTCATTCTTCAATATTTCATTCTTTGAGGGGAAGTTACCGTGCACAGCCCATAGTGAGGAGCAGAGAAGTCTGCTGTAGAGTCACACATATCTAGTGCTTTCTCTAGGTAGGACGCTCATATCCTTCCTATGCACTAATTTATTGATATATTATTTACATATTAGGGGCTCTGGCCACATATATTTATACAGACATGCATACATACACACACTCACATATAAGCGTACATGCATAAATACACATATGTATACTCACAATTTACACATGCATGCCCACAATAAATATATATACACACTCACATACACAAATATAAATGTATTCACATATACATATATGCATACATACGTATACCAGCATTCATATTATACATTGTTTATACAAATATGACATGCATATATACACATGCACACATGTATATGCACACATGTGCACACACATGCCCATACACAGGCATATGCATGCACACACAGATGCATACACATACCAGCAATTATTATATGCTACATGGGGGGATGGTTTTCTGTTTCAGGAGGTTCTGACTGTATCTTTTCTGCCTAGTTTTGGCTTGAAGTCTGTTTAGTAGAAGTCTCCTGCTTGTTTTCAATTTTAGTTTTCCTAGAACGTCGTCCTTCATAGTCCACTTTTAGTTGTATGTATCTTTGTTGGTGAGGCATATTTCTTCCTGGCACAAATTCTTGCTGCATTTAAGCCATTCAGCCAATCAGAGTGCTTCAACATTCTGGAGTAACATCACTGACATTCAGGATTATTTTCAAAGTCAGTTAATTACTCTCCAAACCCCAACATGACAGAAAATTGTAAAACTGAAAAGAGAAAAAAAAAACTGCAGGAAGAAAGTGGAAGAAAGTTTTTATCAGACTTTACCTAGGGATTCCCCCCGCCCCCAGAATTCCATGGGAAGTCAAACACAGATGTCTTGAATAGTTTTATATATTTATTCCAAACAGTAGGATACTTGCAGTAAATCAGAATTTCAAATCGACACAAACACCCTGTACTAAAACTTTAGAAAGCTCAGGTTTATGTGCTTCTTAAATGTGGACTAGAACTTGGGTATTTTTTTTTCTCTCAGATTTCTGTAACAGTCAAAACCAAATATGGCTTCTTTGACAAATAACAGTTCTGTATGATATGATGGGGGGGCATGTCATAAAAATCTAATCTTGGAGAATCACTTAGTCTGCCTGCATTAAAAAGCAACAACGGAGCCAACATCTATCATGTCTGTCACTTAGGCATGTAATTGCTTTACCAACAGTTTAAGGGAGGGCAAGTGATAGACCAGAATTGTCATTCAGCTGGCTCCTTCTGGGATAAGGAAATTAAAGTAACCCTTGAACATGATGTGAAAAGACATTTATCTAGAAGGGCTACACTGAAAAATCTGTGAAATCCGCTTTGCTCATCAGCATTTTCAGAGAGTGAATGGTACCAAGAGGGACCTCTGAAGTAAACAGCCACAGCTCTTGTCAGTGAGAGCAGACCCCTCTTATCTGAGATGCGCCAGAGTGATGGCAGGTCATCCTCATCTCCCTCTAGCTGGCCTGCCTTTATCCAAGGCTCATGTTACAACATCATAGCAAGATATTAAGCCTGGGTCATTTTAAATTAAAAAAAAAACAAAACAAAACAGTAGATTACTGCCTCCTCATTTTTTTTTCTTACAAGCTAGTTTTTTTCAGGGTTGTAGCTATATAGCTGTTTTGAAATTCCATTGGCAATAAAAACCAAATGGCTAAGAGGCACCTAGTAATACAAATGGTAGTATCTTCCACAGCAGAATGGTGTTTTTCCTACTGTTGCCAGCTCTTTCATTCCCATTTACCTCTACAGAGTCTGTCAGTCAGACTTTGGGAAGGGTTCACATTACTAAAATCGTTCTCTTGATTTAATAATAGGAACCAGTTTGTGAAGAGAGGAGGGCATTACAAAGCAGCTTCAACAAGTGAGTCTGTCACGTTTAACCCTGGTTTTTCCTCTCAGGCAACCACGGACAACTGTTTAAACGTCTCTCCTTGAAGGATCCCACAAGTGCTTAAGTTCTGCCAATGTGAGTAATTCCCATGCTCTGGCAGAATTCTGACATTATAGAATTAAGGACATACATGAATATTCATGCAAAGTCAAACAGAAGGAAGATTGGATCACAGGAAGTATCTCAAACTGATTATAATACAATAACCCTACGTCTCGGATAGTCAAGTATGACTCTTAGCAAAAATAACATGAAAAGATTATTTCTAGATGTGTAAACCACAGAGATAATTCTTTCCTTTATATTAAAAGGCATAGTAAAAATTGAAGGACCTTGCATACACATGCACACACACACACACACACACACACACACACACACATGCAAGAGAAAGAATAAAAGAAGAGCCTTGAGCTAATGGAAGATTCCGGACACTGTTCACAAGTCAAGATAATTAAATTCTGTTAAATTTTTAATACTAGTACCATAATAACAGTAGCCGAACATGAGAAGCAGACATTATACTGAGTATGCCACAGGAGTCTCCTGGCTGATTTTCACACAGCCCACACAGCTGGATATTTATACACGTGCTGCAAAGCTCAGTGTCTCATTATCAGTTATGTCCCCTACCCCCTAGGACCCTTATTTAGTTTCTGTGCAACTAGGTTGTGTCGGCTTTCTGTCCACAAGGAAGAGAGTGTTGGTTCCGTGGTGGACAGGTAGCTCACAGCAACGCGGATTATGCATGATCTCACCAAATGGTGTGGTTGAGGAAGGGCCCTGAACACAAAACTTCATTATTGTCTGAGTTTTACTTCTTCAATTAGACATAGATACACAATCTCTCTCTCTCTCTCTTTCTCTCTCTCTCTCTCTCTCTCTCTCTCTGTCCCCCTCCCTCCCACATACTCAAGTGCAACCATACACACACAGCCAGTAACACAGAAAAACAGCAACACACACACACACACACTCACACAAATATACTCCCAGCTTCTTTGCTGTCTTGGAGGCTTTGATGTTGTCCTGCAGTGATGAGATTTCTGTGCTGAGACCCTGCAGCACACACCCATGTCACGATTCGTTTGAGAAAGCCGCACAGAAAGAAAGGTCGCAAATTTTCTCTTCACCTTTCCCCCCAGTCCCAAGTACCTTTTCATTCTTGATATTTTACTTTAGAAGGTTTTGTTTATTGTCTTGTGTGGGTGTGTGTTCTTGTTTGGCTGTGCACCTTGTAGGAGTCAGTTCTCTCCACCATTTGGGTGTCGGGGGTCAAATTGAAATCACTAGGTTGCCCACATTCACCTTTACCTGCTGACCGACCTCTCTGGCCCTTGATTCATTGTTTTCCATTTTGATGCTGAGATGATCACAGGTTACAATCCTCACACTTCAGGAGCATTGTGAGTTGTTCTGACCAGAGCTTGGGGTTTTGTCCCCTGGGAACTCCAAGCAGGCCTTCTAGGAAGGTTCTCGAGCTGAACCTTTCATGTGTCATCAGGATGATGGCAGGAGGTTGTGCTATGAAGCACACACACACACACACACACACACACACACACAATCAGTCACTTCTGCAACCAAACGTGCAGTTTAGACAGTGCTGGGCCACTTCTTCCTCCCTTTGGGAGGAAGAAAGATTGCAAAGTGGCAACCCCAATTAACTGCTTTGCAAATGAAGTGGCCATCTTGTTCCGTGAGGGTATTGAATTGTTATCTAGTTCCCACTCTATAATGCAGTTCTCAGACCCAAACAAAATTGCTGCTCCAATTCCCAGACCCAAACAAAATTCTTCTCCCAGCATGCTTACTGGGTTTCTCGCAGGCTCTCTCCCAGATGAGAAGAGCATCACTCCAGAGCCTGTATTCTAATTCTGGCCTCCTATCATTCTACCCAGCTAGTGGGACACCTTCTTGCAAATAAAAGAATAGCGCTGCTAATCTACTAAACCAAGCTGAAATGGCCACTTGAGGAGATACCGCAAAGCGTTATTCTAGGCATTTAGGGTGGACGAGGGGCAAGGCCTCATGCATATGAAACTTCCTTCTAATTAGCCACAAGGTGATTTGAAAACATCAAGACAGGGACTGTGGAGGTGCCGAGCAACTGTATTGGCATCAGTTGGTATAAACTTCAGGTGGACATGGGACCGCTGAGAAGCAAGGTTTGGAAGGAAAGAGACTGGAATTAAGTTGAATGGGATTTGGGAGTATAGAAGGACAGGGAGTACGTCTCTGGGACATTCTAAGAATGATACTTTGCTATTTACCAGTCATTTCTAGGCAAAGGGTTCTCTGTGTATGGGATGGTCACATCTAACTGTACAACCTCTGAAGTCCAGCAAGGTGGATAGAGGAATATTGTACGCTTTATTTGGGGGAAAGATACCACAGTGGCTGAGAGTTCGGACGTTGAAGCCATGTGGGCCATGGCCTCGGGACAGCTTTTAGCTTATCTCTATCCACAGTCACTGTTGTCTCTAAAATGAGGCTGACATAGATAAAGTACAACTCGTGGGCTAACAGAAGGCGCAGGTAAGTAGACAGTTTGTGTGTGGCACCTCACTTGCGAAAGTATACTAACATCTAACTGCTATTTTCATTATATAAATGCGCTGTTCTAGAACACTTAAGAATGCTGACTCAGATCTTTGCCATTTTGCCAATGTGAGAACTAAAATTTAAAGCTAAGAATCAACAGCTGATGGCAGCACAGACTATACACATTTGGAAGGCCAGGCAGCCATCGAAGAGCTTTGAGAGTCAGCTGAGCCAGTGATAGCCTCAAACTATCATGAACAGCTATGTGATCAGTGTCCGAGCCATCTCAAGACAAATGAGGGTTCCTCCATCAGAGTAACTCAGGACAGTAACAAAGATCACACCCTCAACAGAATACCCAGACACAAAGGTAAGTGACACCGCAGTTCAGGGTTAGAGAGATAGTGACACAACCAGTGAGGGTATTTACCTTGTGAAGGGCTTGAAGCAGAGTAAAAGGCCAAAGAGAGAGGGAGGACAGGATTAAGGGTTGTGCATCATCTCCTAAGACTTCCACAGCGTGCCTCATGTGTCTGAGGTGCCTGCCAGCCAGATGGACATTCAGGAGGTGTGCGGAGCCATCTTGCAGGTGACAGAGAGAGCCACTAAAGCAGCAGCAAGTTATAAAAGGGGAACTGGTAGAAGAGTAAGACAGCTAAGAAAGAAGTGAGTTCGGAGCGGATCCATGTGAGAACCGCAGCCCCCAGAGAGCACCCATGGAATCTTACATCCCTCTATAGAGCACCCCAGGACCTCACATCTTCCACAGGGCATTCCAGGGACCTACATCTCTCCCTGGGGCACCCCAGTCCTTCACACGCCTTCTTCAGGACCAACACTTGGGGCTTGTACTTCATAGATTATTACTAACAACTGATGCTACACAGAGAGACAGGGAATGCCTCCAAGAGACAATGCCGACACCTGCCATTAAAGGAAAAGAGGCTGGGCTCTGTCCTTCTTCCACCTCCCTAACACACCAAAGCATCCAGAGGCAGAGGAGACACCAGGAACTATCCCTATAAGAAACCAGGAAGTGGTTGAGACCTGCAGAGAGAAAGGAAGAAGATCAAAACTCACTGAGGTATTTAAGAATCTTGAGTAAGTCAAAGGCCAAAAGGCCATGGTGCCTGACAAAGCTGCCATTTAAAAGAGTCTTCCTTGCTGAAGAAAGCCATCAGAGGAAAGAAATGTCTCCCATGTGTGCCCTTGACACAGCCACAAGAACAATTAACTTAGAGGAAAAGCACAAGACAACTTGAGGTAGAAAATCTGGGGATAAACTGAGAATTTGTACCTTTTAGAACTTGATGGACAGCTTAAAGGATGGGGGAGGAGGTAGAGTTTCGGGCCATCTCAACTGAGATGTTTACCAAGTTGTACCATGCAGGGGAGGCTAGGTAATGCTGAGCCTAAAGGCATGGAAGTTGGAAAGGAAGTTGT
This sequence comes from Meriones unguiculatus, assembly GCF_030254825.1. Classification (NCBI taxonomy): domain Eukaryota; kingdom Metazoa; phylum Chordata; class Mammalia; order Rodentia; family Muridae; genus Meriones; species Meriones unguiculatus. The sequence goes on along the minus strand of NC_083354.1, from coordinate 14,871,778 downwards.
CACAGTAAGTTTGATGACTCATGCTCACAAGAGATCATACCGGAGTGATGACTATCGAAACAGAATACAGGGACAGACAGCAGAGAGCTTTACATGAAGGATTTAAAGGTCTTGACAGCCGTTGGCATCCGGGAAGCAAGAATGAAGGCTGACACTAACCCACTTTGAAGTTCCTAAACCCACATTATCCTGTCTACAACTCCCCACCCCATGTCTAGCCAGGACAGACAGAAGTATTCGAGGCATAATGTCACAGATGCACGAGATTTCTACAGTGGAAACCATTGCTTTCTGTATTGGTTTAAAAACAGAGTTTAAAAGTACCCATGAAGCAGAGTCATTTTAAAAAAGCTTCAAGGAGTCTGGTATGGTTCCCCACATTTGTCTGTCATAACCCGTTGAAGACTACCCATCCCTGGCCAAGGCCGTTCTTCCAAACACTGTAACTGCCACACTACTCCTCCCACACTGAGCTCAGAGGCAAGGTGTCACATGGAGGTCCCAGGGACTTGGCTTTCAGTCTGAAGATAAGAACCGTAAGCCAGAGTCCCCAGTCTCTGCATAGACGCCATCCCACCTCACCCTAACACATGCTCTGAAGATTTGCCTACATCAGGGGCCTTCATGACCACCCGGATGTCCGCTGAATGTTCTCCACTCCCACCCCACGTCCCTTCCCATTGTACCCAGCTGCAAAAGGACTCGTTTCTTACAAAAGCTGATATCTGATGCGAAGGGGAAGACTGTGTAGTTGAAAGCCCATGAGCTCAGATACAAGCACCTGCCACCATAAAAGTCTGTGGCCGCCATGCTTCTCCTTGATCTCCTGCTGTGTTGGGATAAGCTGTTCTAAGTCCTTGATGAACAGGCATACTAGGGGAGCCTAAAGAAGCCATGATAAATAAACCTTTTCCATTTTCTAGAATTCATAATTTCAGAACTGAACCAAAGTCAGGCTCTGGCCTGGGGGATCCTCCTCCTCACCTCAGTTACCGATTTTTCTCATTGAAAATACATCTACGAAAGACATACCGTGAGTTCATCACCATCACAGCTGAAACACAGCCGCACATGAAGCAGACTGCCTCTGCTCAGGAGAGCCATTGTTATTACTTTAAGAAATCAATTTGCTTGCTGTTGCAAGGAGCATGCCAAAGACAAGCATGGAGAATGCTCTGTGAATGAACAGAGGAGTGATCAGCCAGCCTAGATGGAGAGGGTCAGGGAGCATGCCCTGGAAGCCAGAGGTGAGCAGAATCTAAAGGAGGAGAGTCGGTCAGCCAGGCGTAACCAAGAAGTGAGAAAACATTCCATCAACATCCAAAGCAAGAAGCAGTAAGAACACGGGGACACAGGGCACGGGGATGGGAGCCCGTTGTTTGTGCCACAGGAACGTGGGGATCATGAGACAGGTTTACAGAGGAAGAGAGCGAAACATGAAGAGAAAGAAAAGATGCTAGTGGTTCTTTATAAATAGAGGTTTTCATGAAAGGATTTGAAAGGGAATTCAAAAGGAAAAAACAGAGCGATTGTATTTGTAGGGGAGGTAATTTTCAATGCTAAACAAAAAAGAATGAGACTTAGAATAGAACACAGTGGACAGCTGGGGAACCAGGAAAGGGGAGTGAAAGTGGATCACAGCATCAGTGTTGGGGAGAAAAGAGCTTTTAACACTATCGTCAAGAGCCACGCGGGCCTTTATCCTCTGTGACCTGGGCCATGTCTTAACTTTCCTTTTGGTGTAACCCATTATCAAATGGAAAAAGAATCAGACCCACCTTACATGGAGGGTTTGTGGGGATTCCATGCGATAAGGCACAGAGCGTGCTGTCTTCCTGCACAGAATATAGCAGGAGCTTCTCCCGGGGCCACGTTCCCACTGTCACAGACATCCGAATCGCAGGCTGTAGAATAAGATAGAAACATGTTGCCTTTCTAACCGGGGATCAGCAGTCCCCGGAAGACAGGCCTGGGTGGGTAAGGGCTCTGCATCTTGCTCTCAACTTCCAAGGAGTCACCTGGCCCTCAGCCACAAGGCCAGGACACCTCAACGCAAGCCAAAGGAAAGTAGAGAAACACAAAACCTGAAGTGCATAACTCTTCGGAGGAAAACAGGGAATGTACTTACGGGGAACAAAGAGCCACCCAAACGTTGACATTTCCCAGAAGGTAGACATTTGGAAGGAGAGAAGAAAAACGTGATTTTGGTAAGTGGGAAGAGGTAACTCACAGCCCATTCACGAAGCGTTCCTTTAGGATTTATTTTACTTCTGTTCCTGTGTGGGTGTGTTTACTTCTGTTCCTGTGTGGGTGGGTTTGTGCACGTGAGGCCAGAAGAGGGTGCTGTGTGCCTGGGCTGGAGCTACAGGTGGTTGTGAACTGGCTGAAGGCTGTGCTGGGGACTGAACCAGGGCCTTCGGGAAGAACAGTACTGTCTCATTCACAGAACCATTTCTCCAGCCCCCAAATCATAAAGTTTTGGGTTTAAAACTTTTCCAATTCCTCTGAAGTAGAAGCATTTAGGGGGGAAAAAATTACATCATATAAGGAGAATTTAAAAAAAAAAAATCCCAAAGTAGAGATATTGTGTGAATAAAACATTTAGCCAAAAAGAATCTACACGAACTCCTAAATATTATGAAGGGGAGAGAATATGTATCTTCTAACATTGAAGGGAAATGAGTCGGCCCACAGGGAGTTTCTGTGGATTCCATTTTTACTGACATGACACCAGGGAGAGAAATATTAATGAGTTTCTTGTAGTCATAAAATTTCCTCGGAACAAAATTGGAAACCCTTATACTGGTGTACAAACGCTTGCCTTGGGGTAGCACAAGTTAATTTGTTACTTTTGAAGCACTGACCGCAGCTCCGTGCTGACCCCGTGTGGTCATCTTCTGAACTGCAGGCCATTCATTTGCCAGACTCCACAGACCCTAACCCTGAATGTCTGTCTTTTTCTCCCCAAGTAGTGGATTGTTACCTCACTTTTCATCCTCATGACTATTTTTTACTAGATTTGTTAATTTTATTTTATGTGTATGGGTGTCTGTCTGTGTGATACCTGCCTGCCTGGTGCCTGTGGAGATCAGAAGAGTGCCTTAGATCACCCGGAACTGGAGTTCCTAGAAGGTTGGGAGGACTGGAAATCAAACCCGGGTCCTCTGCAGAACCACAAGTGCTCTTAACCACCGAGCTGTCTCAACAGCCATCATCCATTTAATCATTATTTAAAAAAATAAGTTTTCTAGTGGGAACTCTCTAGGAAACTCTCAGTAGTACCCCTATACTCTCATTGATGGTTTTTACTCCCAATGATTTTTTTGTGTATGTGTGTGTGTGTGTGTCATGAAATCCATCCACACCACATCAGTAATTTACAACTCTTCAAAGACTGGCCAAAAGCAAGATTAAACTTCCCGTGTTTAAACAAGAAGAGATGTGTGGCTTTCTGCATAGACAGCATTTCCCCGGGTAGGAAATCTTTGTACATTAATGCATAATAACTATTCTTCTCTGGGGCAGCTGCTAAAGCATCTGATCTCAAGGTGTCTCTCTTTCCATCCTGGAGACAGGTCACGCAGTCCAGCATTCAGCCTCTGATCCAGGAAAGACAACCCAGGAGCAGCTATTCAGGTAGATAAGTCTGTATGTTTCCATGCTTTCAATTAGTCTTGTACTTTTACAAATCCCTTGGTTGCATTTTCTGCCCAAGGCTTGGATTTATTGCATCCCTGTGCCATGAGCTCATAACATGTGGCCACGAACTCTATGCCCCTCTGTCTACCTAGAGACAGGTGCAAGGATTAGTAGAATCTTCTCTGGAAATCAAATATCCTATTTTTACATTGCAATTCCTAACAGTAGCAAAATTAGTTATGAAGTAGCGACTAAAATAGTTTTAGTTGTTGGGGGTCACCACAATCTGAGGAGCAGTATTAAAGATTAAACATTAGGGAGACCAAGAAGCACTGCCTTAGAAGGATGCAGAGATCATTGTTCTACAGGAAATAGGATCTGAAGGAACCAGACAGGCAGGAAGACCGACCCTCACGGTGGTAAGACAGGTTGACGTCTGAGATAGTTGAGAAAAATAGCCCATCCACAAGACCAGCATTCTCTCCCAAGCCTGGGGCAGCCTTTCAATTAGTCAGCAGCTTTACACCTGCTGAAGAGGAGGCCACTGATTTCTAATGAGCCGCCCCAGCTGCCAAAATTAATGAGGGACTGGCTAGAAGGTGGCCTTCTGTGACGCATAGAGAAGGTGAGGCGCAAGAGGGAAGACAGGAGATAGAGACAAGACGGCCTTTTGTAAAGAACTTTCATCAAGGCAAAACACTGTGTATCCTTTAAGAGATGGAAAACACATTTTATTGTGGCTTCAGTTTCCTAACACACACACACACAATCAAGACAGATATGCAGATTTCCTTGTATTGCCTATTCATCTGCATTTCTTCTGAAATACTTGAAACTAGTACCATGCCACGTTCATGGCTGAACTGCCAATTTGTGTGAACTGGTAAATTGCCATTAGCCAATTCATACCTTCCAATAGCTTATAGATCTTAATTTTTGGTGTGCATCTCAGATTGCTTTGATTCGCAGCCCAGATATCTGGGCTTAGTTCTTGTGGGTCATGAGCGAAGCAGGGGATAGAATGCTTTGAGGATTATTCACCAATTCAAATCACTATTTTTTTTCAGGAAAGTTTTTTGCCTATCAAAAAATTGCTGATATAATCACCCAGTGTTTTGCTACTGAAGGTGTGCATTTGCATTGTCTATGGGGTACTTTTCGAGGTGACAGGAAGACAGTATTCTCATTCTACTAATTCTAATTCCTACTCTTGCTTTTGATCTCTTTAGTTTTGCAATATATTAGGCCTCCTAAAGTGAGATAGCCAGCATGTATTTTCAAATAATTTTCTTTTGAAAAAAAAAAAGAATGTTTTAATGTTATACAATTTAAACGTGTATTAGTTTCTTAATTGTATAAAATTTATTTTAAAAAACTTTGCAAAAGTAATGAAAATATCACATAACCAAATTTAGATCCAAAGTCTACACAATACAATGAATTTCTACACAGTTAGCATTGGCATTGGGGATGAAAGCTGTGAAGCTTCAAGTTACATTTTATGCTTTCATGGTTTCTGTCCGTTGCCTACATTTATTAAGTATAATTTATCAAAATAATTTGATGGTTGGAGAGATCAGGAATCCAGGATTTTAGGAATTCTAGGAATTTTAGGAATTTAGGAATTCTAAATTCAGGAATTTAGACTACGTTTGACTAAACGTAGAGGACCCAGAACCTGTAGAGGACCCAGGTTCAATTCCCAGCACCCTCATGGCAGCTCACAATTGTCTATAGCCCTAGTCCCAGGGGATATGACAGCCACCATGGGTACTGACTGTGTGTGGTACACAGGCATAGATGCAGGGAAACCCTCAAACATCATCCTGGCCATTTTCATGTCAAGTTGACACAAGCTAACCATTTGTCAAGAGGGATCCTCAACCGAGAAAATGCCACCACAAGAAGGGTCTGAGGGCAAGTCTTGAAAAATCAAGTTTTTTGATTGATGACTGATGTGGGAAGGCTCAGCTAACTGTGGGTGCTGCTACTGTTGGGCTGGTTGGCCCTGGATGATATAAGAAAGCAGCCTGAGTGAGCCATGAGGAACAAGCAGTAAGCAGCATTCCTTTCTCCTCTCAGCTTCAGTTCCTGCCAGCAGGTTCCTGCCTTCAGATCCTGCGCTGAGATTCTGCTCTGAGATCCTGCCCTGACTTCCTTGGATGATGGGCTACAAGCTCTAAGATTGATAAGGAAAAAAAAAAACAAAAACAAAAAACAAAACAACAAAAACCTCTTTTCTCTTCAGTTTGATTTTGGTCTTGATATTTCAGCACAACAATAGAAATCATAAGCAAGACATGCATACAAAGTAAAAAAAATATCTTTAAAATAAATAAACAAACCTTTTAAAATTATTTTCAGTCCTGAAAAACACAGTTGAAAACTTTCCTTTACTACTCTTATCTATATATAGATTTACATGTTTCTTTATCTTGAATTATTAGAAGAATCTTAAAAATTTATTTTTCCTCCAGGCATGGTGATCCAGGGCAACAATCCCCGTGTGAAAGGTGGAGACAGAAAGACCCAGGATTCCAAGGTCATGTTCAGCCACATAGGGAGTAAATCTGCCCTGAGCTATAGATCAGTAAAAGGAAGAAATCAAACCAACCAACCAAACAAACAAAATCAAATAAAAATGTTTTCTTTAAAAATTACCTTTTATGTACTGATTTCTAATTTTTCAATCCTGGGTTAATAATTTGTCCTGTGGATGTTTATTGACAATTTTATGCTGGCCTAATATGCAACAATCAGTATTGGACGTGATTGTTTTATAGTCAACTTACTTTCAGATGGGACAAAATTTTACCAAACGTGAGTATAATTCAAAGAAAAGAAGCACAATTGGTGCATATTGTCAAAGATACATTACCAAAAAATTGACTCAAATTGATTTTCTTGATCATGAAGTTATGGTATTCAGTGGCTCTCATCACTTCAGCCTTCATTTAAGCTGTTTAGAGGGATGAATTGTTCTTCCCCAAATTCACATGAAGTTTCAGTATTTGTGCATGTAACTATGTAAGAGAAGTGGTCTTTTACCTGGAGGGGACAGGAGCTCCAAAAGGAGACCAACAGAGCCAATAAAACTGAGTCCTGGGACCTTGCAGAGACTGATACCCCAACCAAGGACAATGCATGGAGAAGAGCTAAAACCCTAGCTCAGATATAGCCCATAAACTCAGCCTCCAAGTGGAGTCCCTAGTAAGGGGAACAGGGATTGTCTCTGGTATGAACTCAATGACAGGCTCTCTGATCACCTCCCCCTGAGGGGTGCAACCTTGCCAGGCCACAAATGAAGACAATGCAGCCAGTCCTGATGAGACCTGATAGGCTAGGGTCAGATGGAAGGGGAAAAGGACCTCTCCTATCAGTGGGCTAGGGAAGGGGCATAAGGGAAGAAGAGGGATGGTGGATGGAATTGGGAGTAGATGAGGGAGGGGAACACAGCTGGGATACAAATTGAATAAATTGTAATAAATGATAATAAAAAAATTAAAAGAAAGAAAAAAAGAGAAGTGGTCTTTTGAAAAGTGATTGAGGGGCTGGAGAGATGTTTCAGTGGTTAAAAGTAAGTACTGTTCTTGCAGAAGAACCAAGTTAAATTTGCAGCTCCGATGTTCCACAGCTCATAACTACTTGTGACTCTAGATCTAGGGGACGCCTCTGGCCTCCAGAGAGAGAGAGAGAGAAAGAGAGAGAGAGAGAGAGAGAGAGAGAGAGAGAGAGAGGAGTTTTAAAAGATTTAAAATATTTTAGATTGGGTTAAACTGAGGTCTTTAGGGTGAGGCTGGCACCATGACAAGAAAAGACACCATGGAAATCACACAGAACAAAGGCCTGGAAGATACTGTGAGAAGGTGGCCATGGCCATCAGAAAGACAAAGGATGGTGCTGGGGAAATCAACCCTACAGAGACCTCAACTTCGGTTTTCAACTTCCAGAGCCAGGAGACAAGAGCCACATTTTCTTCAGCCAGCCAGGCTGTGGCTTTTTGTGACACCAGCTCTTCTTTCAGACAGGCACAGTCAGCCATGAGTGGAGGTTGTAAGTACAGCTGTGCTGTTCACGCAGTATGTCTAGAAGACTGAAAAGGACTCAGCCTCCACGTCTCCATCGAAACGTGATGACAAAAGGTGATCCATCTAGGTTGTTCTACACATCCTTTGTAACCCATTCATTCCCCAAACACATCACTCTTTCGTTTGCTTTGTTCTGGTGCCATGCCCACAGGGGTGGGAAGAGAATGTCGGACACCTGACACTGGAAAAACAGATAGTCGTGAGCCACCATGTGGGTACTGGAGACTGGACCTGAGTCCTCTGCAAGGGCAGTATGTGGAAATGCTCTTAACCACTGAGCTGCCTTTCTAGACCCCTAATTATTTATTTAGTAGTTTTTTTTTCAAGAAAATTTACATAGGAATCTAGGAATAATATTGGTTTCTTCAGGCCAATAACTTACTGGTTAAAAAAAAAAAGAAATTTCTTAGTTCTGAAATATTTAAGAATGTAGCCAAGGCAGAAAGAATATTGAAGTTTAAGCTGAAATTTACATGAGGTAGGAACTGCCCTGGGCCTGTATTTCCTTTAATATTTCTTTCACCCAGAGCCATTACATAATTATGCAAATGGCTTTGGAACATAAATCATGGAAGTCATGTCAAGTACTTTTTCTTCAAACAGACTGAGAGAAGGATGGGATTGAAGGAGGATGATCAGGGGAAAAGCATATGTTGACTTCCCACTAAAGATAATTAATATAAGCAAAGAGAAAGAAAGTAATCAAGTATAACCCCCACCCCCAAGAGAAACATAGTTAATACAGTATGTTAAAGTCTTCTAAAGTCTCATTGCTACTGTCTCTCTCCGCTTTGGTAAGGTTGCAGGCTCCAGGGTAGAACTGTGACAGGATGTGAGGTCCCTGTTAACCTCTTAGGTCCCAGAGCTGATGGCTCAGACAACTGATCATGAAAGATGACTGAAAGAAAAAGAAATAGGGGAGGGAGCCCGGGAATCCTTCTCTAGGACTGGGGACTGGCTACACTTCTACTAAGGAGGAAAATGTTAACTGGCTACCTTTTTTTCTGAAGCCAAGACTGTAAAAGATGGCTTCTAGCCAAAACTGAAAGGGGTTGTAAAAAGGGGCTCTCTGATCTGAGATTAGCTCCTGAGTAGGAGTAGTCCACTGTGGAGACTTCCACAGGCTAAACTAAACTTTTTTGTGCTTATCTTAGTCCGATAGATCCCGAATCTGCTAACTTGTTTGTAAATTGGTAAGAAAAATAAAAGAGGGGAGAAAGTAAGCAAAGACCATTCGCGCACAGAGGCGCAAGGGAAAAGGTGGATGAGGTTAGGAACTTTAACTTCAACAAATCCCCACAACCTTACTTATGACAGTGGTGTTGATTTCTGCTAACATCTCCTCTGCAGAAACTGCAGCAAGTTTAGGCTGCTGGCTCTATAGCATCAGCCCATATGTACACATAGACAATCAGACATATAGAGCTGTTCATATTCATACACACATTCAATGGACGGTACAAAAGGAGCTCCTTACATGCAGACAGACAATTGACATTCATTCATGTAACATATGAACAAAAACCAGACAGATGGATATATTTACATGTAAACACATATCTATATACATATTTACAGCTCATGGATGAAGCAAATTCCAGCCAGCTTTTGTTTAGTGGGCCTCCACCACCAGGCTTCTGCCAACGGGGTTCTGGAACCTTATTGTATGGTCATAGCTTTATACCTCTGAGACAAAGCTCCCAGAAAAGGAATAACCTCATAGTCAAGAAGGCAAATAATCACAAAACAGATGAATTCTAAAATACAACAGGTTACATATTTTAAAACTAAACATTTCTTATCTATGTATCCATTACATAAGTTCATATTGAGTTCAGAGTGACAAAGGTTGGCAAGGCCTAAAGGTTAACAGGGTCTAAAAGTTAGAAGAATATATGTCCTTTCAATTAGGATTGACGTGGCTACACATTTTACAGCTATCTACAAGTTTATAGTGAGCTCAGAACAATAATTTTATCTGTCTTTCATTCTAAGTAAATTTAGAATGACAGTAAATGCCATAAGGTGACAAGGTATAAGGAGTTACAACAGAACAATTTGTATATATTTTGACATTTAGGTTTCTACTCAATTAGACATTGCTTGTTAATCCCATTATAATTTGGGTTCATAGGAGTTTTAACCAACTTGCCTATATTTATGGTGTATGCTAGTACCTGTGTTGCCATCAGGAATGAAGGCTATCTGAGGCTACAAATCTGCCTTAAGCCTGTCTCCTAGTGAGGCATCTGGAAGTCCACAAAGATATTTATTGCAGCCATAAACTTTCTAAAAATTGAAGTTCTAAAACAATTTAACTTTTAAAATTGTTTGAGTCAAATCAGGAATTCCTTAATTAGGAATTAATTCATCAGAACAACAGTTCATTTTCAATAAGATCCCACAGGTAGTTTGTTCAACCAGAGAGTGTGAATACCCAGAGAGTGGTGATTCACACCATGCCTGAGTATAAATAGAGCTACAGCAGTGCACAAAGAATGAGTGTCAGAGACTGGAAACAATTCTGGGGTGTATCATGGTTCAGACTCTTCAAAATACTGGATCCTCTTCCAGAAGGCTCACTTGACTTAAAGTCAACAGAACGGCTCCTAAGATCAGCATGTCCATTTTCATCAATTTTCCAAGAATAAAAAAGTCATGGTTAAATGGGATTCTGGTTTGCATCAGTGTTCCAAGTTCAATTTTCTGGAAAGAGTATGAGACTTGAGACAAAGAGTCAAATACATCAAGGCTCAAGTTTAATTAGGTGATGATGTCAGAGTTCACCACTGGGGGCAGGAGGGGTAAGAAGGCATACATAAACAGGAAGGCAGATAAAACTAGAAAGTCCTGAGGAAATGTTCACAGTGTGTAGCTGGAGGCACTCCTAGAGAGGAGCCAGTGCCAAAGTTGGACTTCAACTTTATCTCGGCGGAGAAGTGAATGCCCTTGGGTGGGTGTATATGCACTTTGCTAATCTGAGCAAACGTTTGTTGTTCAGACCTCTGGCCTTCAAAGAAACAGACCCAAAGAAGAAGATGCTCTGGCCTGGGTGGCTGTAGCACATAGGACATCCATGGCTTGGAAGCTTGCTTTGCTCGTTTAATATACCTTTGGTTGTTCATGAGCGATGGAGTGTTCTAAGCTGGTATTCTACTCCTTTTGGCTACATACCAGCTTATTGAGTGATAGCATAAATCCCTGGTAGCTGACCTTCAGCATCTCAGCTTCTTCATTATAAAATCCAATCCAGAGCGTGCATGCTTCTGTTGAATTACCTGCGAACACCCGTGGCTACAGTGGTATGACAAACAGCTGGCACTCGAAAGACTGCATTGCCAAGCTGCTCACCAGACTGTATTAACTTATACAATTAGCAATGTGTGTCATTTCTGTTTCATCCTTTATAATGCTGAGCAAAAGGACATGATGCTGTGCAGTAACTTTGAAGAAAGGAAACTACCTGAATGATGCCAGGTGGCAGAGCGTGGAGCCAGCAGGGATGTTATGGAGCCTTAAATCTTAAGGAATTTGCCTCGCTAGGTTTTGGCTCTGCTTAGGTGGAGTTATCTCTTGGCATGGGAGTATCTCTTCTGGGTTTGATAACTGTATTTTGGGGAACTTGTCTGGGTTTCACAAATTCTCAGCAAGATTGTACTTCTGTTTCTGTCTGACTTATATTTAGATGAGGCTACTTCAGATTTTTTTTTTCCCTTTAAGATAGAGTTTTGCTGTGTGGCCCAGGCTGGTCAAACTTAGGATCCTCCTGTCGCAGCTTCTAGGGTCCTAGGATTATAACTATGAATCACTACAATTGGCAATATCCTGAGCTTTAGGTGTGATGCTAGGTTGAACTGTAATGTCGGCTACTATTGGAAAGGAATCGATGCACTTTACAAATGACCAAGGTGGTTTGTTTCCCTTCAGATCTCATGTTCTAATCCCCAATGTGGTGGTGTCTGAAGTCGGGATCTTAGAAAATTAGGCTTAAGATGAAGTCATGAAGGCAAAGCTATCAGAAAGGAATTAATGACTTTATAAGAAGAAATAAAGCCATCTCGTGTAATGCAAAAATAGAGCTCTCAGACAAACCTGACCCGGTTCTGCCTTGATCTTGTGGGTGCGAGCCACGACAGCTGTGGAAAGAAAGCTCTGCTGTTTAAATCAGATGACAATGCCTGGTGCAACTGCACATTCCAGTTCTGAACGTTTATAACTATGTACAAGGCCAATACCCATAAGCCAAGCAAGGACTAATCTGAGGGGAAGGACAGCAGGGATGATGGGAATGGGGATGTCAGCAGAGGTGAACTGTGACTAATATGAAACAAGAGAGGAAGGCAGAAATCTCTCTCCATTTTCACACTTCTCCATGGACCACTTGGAGGAATGGCTCCTCTCGCAAGCCTCTGAAGATCCTCCAGATGCCAAGCGGCATGCCCCCAAGCAGCCTGCTGGGCCTGTCAGCTCACCCTGCCTCTTGTCTGTTTTGCTCTTCTACCTTTTCAAGTCCAATAACAACCAGGTTTTCATGCCTCTTCAGGCAGGGGCATTTTACTTGTTACCCAGGCTACTATAAACAGACAGCACTCATATCGCACTGTGTGTCCACCGTGGGCGTGTGTGTGTGTTGGGGATGGGACACAAATCCCTTTGCATGCCAGGCATGTGAAAGTGCTCTACCACTGAGCTACATTCCAACTCCAGGATATTATTTTTTTTTTATTATGATAGAAAAAAATCCAATAAACACGCAGAAAGCAAAATAACAAGAAATTTTTTTTTTTCAATGCAGTTTATTCAGGAACATTGAACAATCCTCGGACCCCGGGGAAAGCCAGCCCACAGCTTAAATAGCCTCTGGGTAGCCAACCCAGGCGTGCCACGGGGGCAATGCAGATAGGTCCACATACATGGAAGCAAGCCAGATCCTCGGCCTTAGCCAAATGTGTAGTTGTTCGTGACAGAGAGCACTCACCATCGGGAAGGTGGAAGGCGGAAACCAGCTCCATCTTTAAGGAATAGCATTCCGCAGCTCTCTACAGTTCCCCCTTTTTGTTTTAGACGCATCAGGCAAGAGTAGAGGTCTGATCTCTGATATTAGAAATAAATTGGGACTTTGTACAGATGTTCATTTAGGTGTCATCCACCCAAAGAGCATCAGACCCGTCCAATACCTTTTTCTCAGAGGCGGGACCTGGGGCATCAACCCGCATGCAATCAGACATGCTCTTCTCTGGGTCCAAAGCGGCTGACCCTGAGTGCAGTGCTTAGCCTCGCATCCTGAGCGTATCATTTTAGCTTTTTATGGTATCCAACCATGCTTGGGGAGAATGTCCTGCTTCAATGGCTGTAAAGGCCTGAATGATCGAGTCATACTGGGCAGACTGCTCAGACCCTGAATAATCATTTAGCCAATGTAGCTCATGCCTTAGTTGTACATAAAGGAATTAATGCTCAACTAAAAGGAAGCTTGATGGTGTTCAATCAGAGGATTGACCTCTTGCAGGAGCAAATTGATACCCTATGGCAAATCGCTCAACCTGGCTGTCAATGAAAGTATGCTGGACTTTGTGTCACTAGCATACAACATGAGAATTTTTCCTGCGCTGCAAATCTGTCTAAACAATTGTTGAGCTATATTTTAGGTAATTGGACTGGAGAATTCGATACTACGATGGAGCAGCTGAGAGTGGCCATTGTCACAGTAAATTCTACCGGAGTGGACGCAGGACTAGCCACAGGATTATCAACATGGATTGCTGCAGCCATGAATCATCTGAAGGAATGGGTGGGCATGGGAGTGTTAGCAGGCCTTCTGGTGTTGGTCTCCTTGGTTTGCCTGTGGTATATATGCAAGATTAGAGTCTCACAACAGTGTGATGCAGCCAAGAAATTTTTTTTAAAAGCTGAGTCTTCTTATGTTTTATGTGTCATTCAGATACTGTTATATATGTTTAAAGTAACACTTTTTTTTTATCCTATCTTTATAGAAAACATATGTTGAATAACAAAACATACTTAACTTGGTCTATGTCTTTAGACAAATACACTAAAATGATAAGATTTAATGGCTGTTTGCCTTGACAGCAGCTCTCAAACCGTCAGTTCAGTCCTTTCATGCATTTATTTATTTTAAAAATGTTATTTATTTATTATTTATTGCAGTTTATTTACTTTGTATCCCAGCTGTAGCACCCTGCCTAGTCTCCCAAATCCCTCCCTCTTCTTGCCTAGGCCCCTCCCCTAGTCCACTGATAGGGGAGATCCTCATACCCTACTATTTGACCCTAGCCTATCAGATCTCAGCAGGACTGTCTGCATGGTCTTCCTCTGTGGTTCAGCAAGGCTCAGGGCGAGGTGATCAAAGAGCCAGGTTACTGATCCATGTCAGAGACAGCACCTGCTCCCCTTACTAAGGAACCCACTTGGAGCCTGAGCTGCCTGTGGGCTGCATCTGAGCAGGGCATTACAAACCATGTGGTATCTTTGTTTTGATTTTATTTGATGTCATTTACTAACAGCTTTAATGAATGCTAGGTAACTAGTTCTGAGTTGCCTGTCCTCATCTCCGATATTCAAGTAAATGGGAAATATCAGCACCTGGAGAGCTGAGCTTAGTGGTTTAGTAAACTAGCTGCTCTTCCAGAGGACCACATGATGGTTCACAATCCTGTAACTCCATTTCTAGGGGGTGCATTGCCCTCTTCTCGCCTCCTCTAGAACTCACTGAATGCACATGGTGCACATACAGACAGCAGACAGATATATATATATATATATATATATATATATATATATACACACACACACACATTAAACATAATGGCTTACAATATTTAACTTTAGCAGATTTCAAATGTTAAGTATCTTTACCCATTGATATTTTTAAGTCACACAAAAACTCCTAAGATATATCAATTCTAAAATATGTCTATGAGTTAAAAAGAGAGTCATATAACTTTGTCTGTGTCTTGCTCCACACTTCATATAAACCTACGTCTTGATTCTTTGGTTCATGAATATTAATTCTATATATTTACATTTATAAAATTTAAGAGGCAGCCAAAGATGTTTAGCTTGTTTCTAAAGCTCATTATTAGGGTTTTAATGAAATAGTAGGTTCAGTGGTAAGAAACTGTTGCTGAAAATTGCATCAGTCACATCTCCATACGTATATAAAACCAGGCATAATTTAATTACCGGCATATGATTAAGAACATTTAGTAATATCTCTAGGGCTGTACACTATTCCATTTCCACAATATAAATAGGATAAAGTACCTGTTGACAAGATGCTTGATGATATAGTGCGTGCCCGCATTTCTATGTAGCCACGGTTATTACATATGCACACATGAAAACTGCAGAAATTTAACACGGCGCATAACATTCATATAGAATATACAATATGAATTCTGCAAAAAGCTATATCAGAATATACCCAAAATACACAGAAAATTTCTTATTACTCAGTTTTTCCAACTTAAGAAAGCATGTGTGCAGCATAAATATTAATGTATGAACTGGCTTGGGGATAAATTAGAAAACTTGGGTGACTAAGTTGTTTTAAAAATAACAGCGTCCCCATTATTTTAAGCAATAAAGAAAATCTTAGCTCCTGCTCACCATGATAACCCTTTCCTCATAGATGTGAATGTCACTGAGGAAAAGTTAGTTTATCAACAACTTCATATGAAATCAATTCACTTTTTAGATAATTTTCTTGATAAACCTCTGCCAAAATTTGAGTAAAAAAATGGGATCTTTCCTCCCCATAATTTTCCCTGCAGATGGTTGTCACTGCTAGAAGAACAGGTTAATGAGCCCCCTGACTGGCAGGGTGGTCCTGGTGTTACGGCGGCATGGACCTGGGATTAACACAGAGGTCATGTAGGACATTCAGCTAGGGAAATCTGTAGGCATCTTTTGCTACATCTCGATTCCTTGGGGTTTGGCTGTTTTTAAAGTCTTCCCCAGGATTTCTGGAAATTTCCGGTTTATACTCCCACAACTGTCTCTTAGCATCTGTTCAACTTACTAGCTTAGTTCAGAGCAGGTTTTCCATCTTACACATACTCCAAAGTTGGCATGGTAGAAATGTTTATGGTGCCAGGTGCCATGTCACATGCCTATAATCCCAGCACTCAGGGAGGCAGAGGCAAGTAGATCTCTGTGAGTTTGAGGCCAGCCTGGTCTACAAAGGGAGTCCAGGACAGCCAAGGCTACACAGAAAAACCCTGTCTTAAGAAACCAAACCAAACCAAACCAAACCAAACCAAAACAAAACAAAGTAAAATAAAAAAGAAATATTTGTGTCGTGAATTGCATATTTTGAAATTTAACAATAAACGCAATAAACTCATCAAATATCTCCTCATTATCTATCTATCTGTCTGTCTATCTATCTATATATATATATTACCTTATGCTTTTATTACTAGTAATCTACTCATAAAATTCACTACTCAGTCTACTTCCCAGATCTTTAATCCTCTCCTTTTGTGTCCTCTTCTGATCACCTATGATTTATCTCTATCTCAGTTGATCCTCAAGGGAGTATAACTACCTCACTTTTATAAAAATATTTATTTGCATTATATGTATATGATTGTTTGCATGTACATATGTCTCATGTGTGCAGTGGCCATGGATGGCTAGAGGAGGTTGTGGGATAATCTGGAACTAGAATTATAAGTGGTTACCATACCATGTGAGAGCTGAGCTGGGAATTGAACTCAGGTCCTTTACAAGAGCAGCCAGTGCTCTTAACTGCTGAGCCGTCTCTTCATCCCCAAATAGCTAACTTCTTGAAAGTAAATTACAAGTTCTTAACAATACTGCTTCTCACTGTACCTATAACAACCAACATCAAAATGGTATTATGTTGGGATTCATAGGAGTTCCTTAAACCGAAGCCTCCCATCTATGGGAGGCTTTTAAGTTATACTTGTCCAGAATGTACCCTGCTGATAGATTCTGGTGGGAAAGGAATTTCCAAAGGTGACTTGTGCAATTAGGCAGCTTCCATCAAAGAGGCTGGGAGGGTTACATCAAGGCTCAGCAGAGCACGCAGACAGAAGTCAAGGTTCATAAGCTCAGGCACACTTGTGCTCTGGGTGGTCTTTGTGTGCTTGTTTGAGTCAAACAGTCTCAGCTTCCCTTTATTAGGAAAGCCCTTCAATATTCCAATGAGCTCTAACAGAAATTTACTTTTCTATTAGATATGAAACTTTCAAAAATTACCATGATCTGCCAAAAAGCAATTAGTTCAGAAGACTTCCAATTATGAAAGAGAAAGAGTGCTCAGTATTAAACTACCACCATAAGAATAAAACTGGAAAATAAAAGTCTTCTTCATGTATTAAAGTATGAGTAGTACAGGTCTGATAAGACACAGAGAGAAAACAGGTGTTACCAACTTTATAATTCCTGATATAATCCTCTTTGAACCCAAAGAAAGAAACACACATTTCAGGGATGCATAGGAGGCTACAACTTCCAGCGCAGAGAACCTGTGCTTGGGAATACACAAAGAACAAATTTAACAAATACATCTAGCAGTAACCATAAGCCTGTGGCTAATACCAATCTGTGCATATGTAAATCCTAGCAGGAAGAGCCAGGGAAAATTGTCTATGTAAATAACAATTGCAGAAATATAAATGAAAACTTCGAGAGAACCATATGTCCTAGGAACTGTCAGGTTCCCAGGAGTCAGAGTATAAAGACTCAGTGATCACAGTTAAAAACGGCACAAAAGGCAGACATTAGAATTGAAGATAATATGATGGTTACCTTATATTTACCCTAATCAAGAGAGTTTTAAAAAAGTTTCAAAACAACCACAATGATAATGTCTGTGGAATGTACTGTGTGTAATCTCTGTTTTATATCCTCTATTCATAGAAAAAAGGAGTTCTATGCTCTTCATAGGAAAACAACATTAAAAACAGATGATTGAAAATGCCTGGCATTCAAAGTAAAATATCTAGATAGGTAATTAGGTAAGAGAGCTGTGGCCAATAACCAGAGGAAGGTATTCAGGCCATGAAAACATAGTGATATGTGACAGAAATAATGACATAAATAAATAAGAGTGCCAAGACATTTTGCATAAATGCTCCATTTACTCAGGGAAGTTAGAGAAATGAAAATAATCAGAGACAAAGAAGCCAAAACCAAACAATGGAAAAAAAGACAGCATCTTCAACAAACAAATGGTGCTGGTCTAACTGGATGTCTGTATGTAGAAGAAAGCAGATAGATCCATACTTATCACCCTGCACAAAACTCAAGTTCAAGTGGATCAAAGACTCCAATATAACATCAGATACACTAAATCTAATAGAAGAGAAAGTGGGGTATAGCCTTGAACACATTGGTACAGGAGACAACTTCCTGAACAGAGTAGCAACAGCTCAGACACTAGGATCAACAATTAATAAATGAAATCTGATGAGACTGAAAAACTTCTTCAAAGCAAAGTACGGTGTCAATGGGACAAAAAAGACAGCCTGCAGAACAGGAAAAGAACTTCAAACCCTACATTCGACAGAGGGCTACTATCCAAAATATATAAAGAACTCAAGAAATTAAACACCAACAAATCAAGTAACCCAATTAAAAAATAAGGTACAGAGCAAAACAGAGAAATCTCAACTGAGGACTATCTAATGGCCAAGAAGCACTTAAAGAAGTGTTCAGGGTCCTTTGTCATCAGGGAAATGCAAAACAAAACAACTCTGAGATTCCATTTTACACCCTTCAAAATGGCTAAGTTCAAAAATTCAAATGACAGCACATGCTGTTGAGAATGTCGAGCAAAGGGAACGCTCTTCCTTTGTTGGTGGAGTGACAACTTTGAAAACAACCACTTTGGAAATCAATCTGGCATTTTCTCAGAAAATTGGTAATAGTTGTACCTCAAGATTCAGCTAGACCACCCCCAGGTATATACTCCAAAGATCCTCCACCATACCACAAGGACACTTTGCTCAATTATGCTCATAGCAGCTTTATTCATAATACTCAGAAACTGGAAACAACCTAGATGTCCTTCAAGTAAAGAATGGATAAAGAAAAAAAAAAAAATAGTACATTTATACAATGAAATACTGCTCAGCTATTAAAAACAAAGACATTGTGCAATTTTCAGCCAAATGGATGGAACTAGAAAATATCATCCTGAGCGAGGTAACCCAGACTCTGAGGAACACACATAGTATATATTCACTTATGAGTGGATATCAGAGACGTTATTCCCCATCCCAAGGAGGGCTGTGTGGTTCTGGACCTTTCCTGCCCAGCCCACCTGGGTCACAGACACAGAGACCAGGGGAGGTGAGCTGGGCATGGGACCCTAACTCCATTGTACCCCATCCAGAGGAGGCCTATGTGGCTCTAAACCAGCTCTCAGGTTTAGTGATCTTTCTGCCTGCTCTCCATCTGCCTGCTCTACATGGGACACAGCCAATGAACACAGGGGAGAGACCACCAGCCCAGCTAACACCAGAGTCAACCAGATGGCTAGAGGTCACTGTAAAAACACAAGCAACAAAACTCAGACCCATATGGCTCCAATGGAAACCAGCGATCCTAATACAGCAAGCCCTGAAGATACTATCACACCTGAAGCACAGGAAAAAGATTTTAAAACTGAGGTTATGAAAATGATAGAGACCCTAAAGGAGAAAAATGAAGCTCTAAAAGTAGTAGAAGAAAATACAATGAAACAGCTGAAAGAATTGAACCAATTCCTTAAAGAAATTAAAGAAATACAGGAAACTATAATCAAAAGAAGGAAATGACCTAAAAATGGAGCTAGAATCCATAAATAAAATACAATCTGAGACAACCCTGGAGGTGGAAAACCTAGGAAAGGGGACAGGAACTACAGACACAAGAACCAACAGAATACAAGAGATGATAAGAGAGAATCTTAGGTGTAGAAGATACGATCGAAGAAATCGATACATCAGTCAAAGACAATGTTAAATCTAAAAAGCTCCCGACACAGAACATCCAGGAAATATGGGATACTATGAAAAGGCAAATCTAAGAATAATAAGAATAGAAGAAGGAGACGACTCCCAGATCCAAGGTCAGAAAATATTTTCAACAAAATCATAGAAGAAAACTTTCCTAACCTAAAAAAAGAGAGGCCTATAAATGTATACAAGAAGCTTACACTAACAGGAACTCAATGACTGGCTCTTTGGCCTCCCCACCCCCAAGGGAGGAGCAGTCCTGTTAGGCCACAGAGGAGGGCTTTGCAGCCAGTACTGAAGATACCTGATAAAACAGAATCAGATGAATGGGGAAGAGATCCCCCTCTATCAGTGGACTTGGAAAGGGGCACAGTGGAGATAAGGGAGGGAGGGAGGGACTGGGAGGGAACGAGGGATCAGGACACGGCTGGGATACAGAGTTAATAAAATGTAACTGATAAGAAAAAAAATAAAATTAAATTAAAATAAAGAAAAAAAAAAGAAGCTTACAGAACACCAAATAGATTGGACCAGAAAAGAAAATGACCCTACCACATAATAATGAAAATACTAAAAGTACAGAATAAAGAGATAATATTAAAAGCTGCAAGGAAAAAAGGTCAAACCTGTCAGAATTACACCTGACTTTTCAGTAGAAACTCTAAAAGCCAGAAAGGCCTTACAGACACTAAAAGAACACAGATGTCAGCCCAACTACTATACCCAATAAAACTTTTAATCAACATAAAGAGAGAACAAGATATTTCATGACGAAAACAAAACTAAACAGTACCTATCCACAAATTCAGCCCCACATAAGATACTAGAAAGAAAACTCCAACCTAAGAACACCAACCAACTACACCCAGAAAAACATAGAAAATAAATGATCCCACATCAGCAATACCAAAAGAAAGGAATCACACACACACACAAACATATCACCAACATCAAAATAACAGGAAGTAACAACTGGTAATTAATATCTCTCAACATCAAATCAATGACATCAACTCACCCCCAAAAAAGACACCAGTTAACAGAATGGTTAAAAAAACCGGACCCATCATTTTGCTGCATACAAGAAACACACCTCAGAAATAAAGAATGACATTACCTAAGAGTAAAGGTCTAGAAAAGGTGTTACAAGCAAATGGACCCAAGAGGCAAGCTGGAGTAACCATTCTAGTATCTAATAAGATAGACTTTCAACCAAAGTTAATCAAAAGATATGGGGAAGGACACTTCATACTCATCAAAGAAAAAAAAAACCATCAAGATGACATCTCATTTCAAATGCAAGGGCACCCTCATTCATAAAAGAAACATTATAAAGCTTAAATCACACATCAAACCCCACACATTAATAGTGGGGGACTTCAATACCCCACTCTCTCCAATGGACAGATCATCAAAACAGAAACTAAATGGGGAAACAAAGAAACTAACAGATGTCATGAATCAAATGGAGCTAATAGATATCTACAGAACATTTCACCCAAACTCAAGAGACTACTTCAGCATCTCACGGAATCTTTTCCAAAATTTACCAAATATTTGGTCACAAAGCAAGCCTCAGCAGATATAAGGAGATTGAAATAATACCCTTAATCTTATCACACCACCATGGCTTAAAGCTGGAACTCAACAACAGAAACAACAGAAAACCTACAGACTCATGGAAACTGAACAACTCCTTACTCAATGACCACTGAGTCAGGGAAGAAATAAGGAAAGGAATTAAAGACCTTTTAGTATTCAATGAAAATGAAGGCACAACATACCCACACTTATGGGGTACAATGAAAGCATGCTAAGAGGAAAGTTCATAGCACTAAGCACCTTTATAAAGAAATTGAAAAGATGCCATACTAGTAACTTAGCAGCACACCTGAAAGCCTAAGAACAGAAGGAAGGAAACATACCAAAGAGGAGTAGATGACAGGAAATAACCAAACTCAGGGATGAAATCCATGAGTTGGAAACAAAGGGAACAAAACAACAAATCAATGAAACCAAGAGATGACTCTTTGAGAAAATCTACAAGTCAAACTAAAAGGCAGAGAGACCATAACCAAATTAACAACAACAACAACAAAAAAGTTAAGTAAAAAAAGGGGGACATAAAAACAGACCCTGAGGAAATAAAAAAAAAAAATCATTAGGTCTTATTTCAAAAGCCTGTATTCCACAAAATTGAAAAATTTAAAGGAAATGGATGATTTTTTACATGCATACCACTTATCAATGTTAAATCAAGATCAGGTAAACAGTTTAAACATTCCTATAACCCCTAAGGAAATAGAAGCAGTCATCAAAAGTCTCCCAACCAAACCAAAACAAAACAAAACAACACAACAAAAAACAGGTCCAAATGGTTTTAGCACAGAATTCTACCAGATATTAAAAGAAGACCTAATACCAATACTCCACAAACTATTCCATAAAATAGAAACAGAAGGAACAGTGCCAAACTCATTCTATGAAACCACCCACAGTCACCCTGACATCTAAACCACACAAAGACTCAGCAAAGAAAAAGAATTTCAGACCAATTTCACTCATGAACATTGATGCAGGAATACTAAAACAAACAAACAAACAAAAACTTGCAAACCAAATCTAAAATACATCATCTGCCATGATCAAGTAGGCTTCATATCAGGGATGCAAGGACATCATCCACCATATAAATAAACTCAAAGAAAAAAAATCACATTATCATCTTATTCGATGCAGAAAAAGCCTTTGACCAAGATCCAACACCCATTTCTGATGAAAGTGTTGGAGAAATCAGGGATACAAGGCTCAGAACCTAAACATAATAAAGGCTATATACATTAAGCCAATTTTCAACATCAAATTAAATGGAGAGAAACTCAAGGCAATTCCATGAAAATCAGGGACAATATAAGGCTACCTACTTTCTATATACTTCTTCAATATAGTACTTAAAGTCCCATCTAGAGCAATAAATAACTGAAGGGTTTTAAAGGCATACAAATTGAGAAGGAAGAAATCAAAGTATCACTATTTGCAGATGATATGATAGTGTACTTAAGTGACCCCTTAAATCACCAGAGAACTCCTACATTGATAAACACCTTCATCAAAGTGGCTAGATACAAGATCAATTAAAAAAAAAATCAGTAGCCCTCCTGTACACAAATGACATTCAGGCTGAGAAAAAAAAAATTAGGGAAACCACACTCTTCACAATAGCCACAAATAAATATAAAGTATCTTGGTGTAACTCTAAGCAAGCAAGTGAAAGACCTTGGAGTTCAAGTCTTGATATTACAATATTACAAGACCTTGATATTACAAGAACCCCGAGTCTCTGAAGAAAGAAATTGAAGACAATATCAGAAGATGCAAGATCTCCCATGCTCTAGGACCTATGGGATTAAGATAGTAAAAATGTCCATCCTGCCAAAAGCTATCTACTGATTCAATGCAATCCCCATCAAAATACCAGCAGAGTTCATTATAGACCTTAAAAGAACAATTCTAAACTTCATATGGAAAAACAAAAAATTCAGAATAGCTAAAAAAAAAAAAAAAAAAAAAAAATCCTATACAAAATAGAACTTCTGGAGGTATCTCCATACATGACCTCAAATTAAATTATATTACAGAGCAATAGTAATAAAAACTGCATGATATGCCACAGAAATAAACTGGTTTATCAATGGAATAAAATTGAAGGCCCAGAAATAAACTCATATACCTTTGGTCACTTGAGTTTTGACAAAGGAGCCAAAACCATACAATAGAAAAAAGACAGCATCTTCAGCAAATGGTACTGGTCAAATTAGATGTTTACATGTAGAAAAATGCAAATAGATCCACATTTATCTCCTTGCACAAAACTCAAATCCAAGTAAATCAAAGACCTCAATATAACACCAGATACACTAAATCTATTAGAAGAGAAATTTGAAAAATGCCTCTAACTCATTGGCACAGGAGACACCTTTTTGAATAGAACACCAACAGCTCAGGCTTTAAGATCAACAATTAATAAATGGGACCTATTGAAACCGAAAAGCTTCTGGAAGGCAAAAGACACTGTCATCAGAACAAAAGGACAGTCTACAGATTGGGAAAAGATCTTCATCAATCCTACATCCAACAAATATATAATGAACTCAAGAAATCAAATACCAGTAAACAAAATAACCCAATTTAAAAAATGGGGCTCAGGACTAAGCAGAAACTTCTCAACAGAGGAATCTTTAATGGCCAAGAAGCACTTAAAGAAATGCTCAGCTTCTTAGTCATTAGGGAAATACAAGTCAAAAAGACTCTGAGATTCGATCTCATGCCCATCAGAATGGCTAATATCAAAATCTCAAGCGACAGCACATGCTGGCAAAAATGTAGAGAAAGGGGAACACTTCTCCATTGTTGGTAGGAGTGTGAACTTACATAATATAACCACTTTGGAAATCAATTTGGCACTTTCTCAGAAAATTTGGAATAGCTTTACCTCAAGACCCAGCTCTCCCTCTCCTGGGTATATACCCAAAAGACACACCACCATACAACAAGGACACTTGCTCAACTATGTTCATAGCAGCTTTATTCACAATAGCCAGAATCTGAAAACAACCTAGATGTCCCTCAACTGAAGAATGGATAAAGAAACTCTGGCACATTTACACAGTGAAATACAACTCGCTATTAAAAACAAAGAAATTATGAAATTTGCAGGCAAATGGATGGAACTACAAAAGATCATGCTGATTGAGATAACCCAGACCCAGAAATATACATATGATATGTACTCATACTTACATAGTATGTAAGTGGATTTTAGCCATATAGTATAGGATAAGCATATGATGAGGCTAAGACCCAAAGAAGATAAGTAACATAAAGGATCCAAGGACCTTCCCTGGATGCTTAAATATCACTCAGAAGGGGAGATAGGATTGACAGAGGTAGTGGCTGGAGTTAGGACACAAGATAGGAGAGGAGTCCCAGAGAGTTAAGAGGGTGGAGATCAGACCTTGGGGAGAGCAAGGGCAAGAGGACAGGACTGTAGAGAAAAATGAAACTGAGGGTGGGGGTATCTCTGTGACAAGCTGGAGATCTAAGTCAGGGTAGGTTCCTGGGAGAATATGAGGGGAACTCAAGCAGAGACACCTAGTAGCAGAGGCCATAGAGGTTGATGAGGACACCCACTAACTAGACTAGTGTCCTAGTGGAAGGAAGGGGACACCAAAACACTCACAAAACCCCAAATTGCAGGGATAAAGATAGAGCCGAGATTGAGGGAATGCCCAACCAATGCCTGACCCAACCAAAGACCCACCCTATTGGAGAGTGCTAGCCCCTGACACTATGAACGATAGTCTATTAAACCTGCAGACAGAAGCCTGACAAAGTTGTCCTCTGAGAGGCTGTATGCAGCAGAGCCTCAAAACAGATGCCAAGACTCACTGCCAAATATTGGGTGATGTGTAGAGGGTCTTGTGGGAAAGTGGGAAGAAAGAGAAAAGGACCTGGAGGTGATAGGAGCTCTACAAAAAGACCAAAAGAGCCAAGTAACTAGCGCCCAAATGCTGAGACTGAAGCATCAACCAAGAACCATACATGAACTGAGTCTAGGTCCCTTACAAAGATGTAGCAGATGGGCAGCTTAGGCTTCAAGTGGCTACTCTAGTAAGGGAGGAGGGGACTGCATAGGACAGGATTTACTACTCCCTTTTGACCACTTTTCCCTGACAGGACGACCTTGCCAGGCCACAGGGGAAGAGGACACATTCAGTCCTGATGCAACTTGATGATCTGGGCTGGATAGGAAAGGAAGCTCCCCTTTTTTAAGAAAAAGAGAACATTGAGGTTGTGGGGGATGAAACTGAGAGGAGAGGGGGGAATGAGTCTACAACAAGGGTGTAAAGTGAACTAAATTTTTTTTAAAATTAAGTTGATATTAACCACAGAGTACAGGATAACCATGAAGCAATCCACAGACCCCAGAAAGCCAAGTAACAAGGATGGCTCAAGTAAGGATCCCTGAATCTTACTCAGAAGGGGAAATAAAATAGACATCTAAAGTAGATGGGGAGAAGGAACTGGACAGGAGATGGGGGTAAGAAGGGAAATGGAGGTGAGGATCAGATTCAGAGAGCTGGGGCAGGACTGGAAGAGAGAATAGAAATTGGTGGTGTCCATCTTTGGTATTGGAAATCCCATAAACATAGACATGGAAATGACTCTAATGAGACTCCAAGGAGCAGAGAATATGGAGCCTGATGTTGTTGTCCCCTGTTGCCAGGTGGGACTTCCAGTGTAGGGAGGGGGACACCAACCCACCTATAAAACCGTCAACCCAAAATTTGTCCTGCCTATGAGAAGTTTAGGGATAAAGATTGAGCAGAGATTGAGGGAAAGGCCAACCAAAGACTGGCCCAACCTGAGACCCACCCCATGGTAGAGAGCCAAGCCCTGACACTATTAATGACGCTCTGCTCTGCTTGCAGACAGGAGCCTAGTATAACTGTCTTCTGAGAGGCTTCATCCAGCAGCTGATGGAAACAGACACCGTGATCCACCTCAAAACAATAGGCTGAGCTCAGGGAGTTTCATAGAAGAGTGGGAGGAAGGATTGAGGGAGCAGGAGGGGTCAAGGACTCCACAAGAAGACCTACAGAATAACTAACCTGTGCCATGGAGGTTTATAGACACTGAACCACCAACCAAAGATCATGCATGGGCTGGACCTAGGTCCCCTACACATACGCTGTGCCAAGGAGGGCTGGTACCCATGGAAGGCCTTTCCTTCTCAGGCCTTACCTCACTCAGATGATATTTTCTTGTCCATATATTTGAGAAGGGGGAATTGGAGGAAGGATGGTGTGAGAGTGAGACTGGGAGGGAAAGAGGGCAGGAGCTGTGATCAGGCTGTAAAGCGATTAAATAAATAATGAGGAAAAAGAAGATACTAAAGTGGATTGAGTGGTGTCATTCACCTAGAAAAAAAAATTCTTTCAAAACTAAAAACAAGTTGAAAAGTAATCCAGAACTGCGCTGGAAGAAATGCGGAAGGAAGTTTCTCACAGGACAGGAGACATCATAGTAAGGATCTTAGTATCTGAAGAGATACAAAGAGTTTGTAGCCTCCTCCTTCATCTCCTCCAAGTCCCACCCTCCCTCCCTCTTTTCCCATATCCCCCTTTCCTAGTCCACTGAAAGGGGGAGTCCTCCTCCCCTACCATCTGACCCTAGCTATGGAGACTCATTAGGACTGCTTGGATGCTCCTCCCCTGTTGCCTGGCAAGGCTGCATTGCAGGGGTAAGGGATCAAAAAGCAGACAACCGAGTTAATGACAGAGACAGCCTCTGTTCCCCTTACTCGGGTACCTATATAGAGACTGAGCTGACTATTGGCTTCGCTTGAGCAAGGGGTCTAGGTCCTCTCTATGCATGGACCGTGGCTGGTGCATCAATCTCTGCAGGAACCCTGGGCCCAGGGGTATTTTAGCTCTGTTAGTCTCCTTGTGGAGCTCTTGTCCCCTTTGGTTCTTCCTATCCTCCCTTCTTCCATAAGACTCTTTGCACTCTGCCCTAAGTTTGGCTGTGAGCTCAGCATCTGCTTCCATGCCCTATTGGTCCTTTCAGAGGACCATCTATAGCAGGCTTCCATCCTGTTTCCTCTCTTCCACTGCTTCTGGTGTCTATCCTGTTTGTCATTCTGAATGAGATTTAAGCATCCACCTTAGCTTCTTTAGATGTGTAGATTTTAGTATAGTTATATCATATGGCTAATATCTGCATATAAATGATTAAATACCACACATATCTTTCTGGTTTTGGTTTACCTCACTCAGATGATATTTTCTTGTCCATATATTTGCCTGCAAATTTCATGATTTCCTTGTTTTTAATAGTTGTGTAGTATTCCATTGTGTAAATGTACCACAATTTCTGTATCCATTTTTCCACTGAGGGACATTTAGGCTGTTTCCAGATTCTAAAGCCCTTAGTCATCAATGAAACACAAATTAGAATTACTCTGAGAATCCATCTTACACCCATTGGAATGGCTAAGATCAAAAACTCAAGTGACAACACATGCTGGACAGGATGTGGAGAAAGGTGAACCCTCTTTCATTGCTATTGGGAGTACAAATTTGTACAACCACTTTGAAAATCAATCTGGTGCTTTCTCAGAAAATTGGAAATAGTACTACTTCAAGACCCAGATGTACCACTCATGGGCATATACCTGAAAGATACTCCACCTTTCAACAAGGACATTTGCTCAACTATGTCCATAGCAGCTTTATTCGTAATAGTCATCACAATTTAAAAAAAAATATTCAAGCTACGAGATAGAATATCAGATAGGATGGAAAATTAAATATTAAACTATGTCATAAATTAGTCTATATTCTGTTATTCTAAAAAAATACTCCTAGCAAGGGGAACAGGGACTTTCTCTGGCATGAACTCAGTGGCAGGCTCTATGATCACCTCACCCTGGGGGTGCAGCCTTGCCAGGCCACAGAAGAAGACAATGCAAACAATCCTGATGAGATCTGATAGGCTACAGTCAAATAGAAAGGAAGGAGGACCTCTCCTATCAGTGGACTAGGGGAGGGACATAGGGGGAGAAGAGGGAGGGTGAGTGGGACTGGGAGGAGATGAGGGAGGGAGCCACAGCCAGGATACAAATTGAATAAATTGTAATAAATGGTAATAATAAAAAAGGAAAGAAAAACCACTTTGGCTGGGTCATATATGAAGAAAGAAAGTTGCTCATAAAACATTTTTGTTTGCTGTTTTTAGAGACAGGGTTTCTGTAAGTAGCCTTGTCTTCCTGGACTCACTTTGTAGACCATGCTGGCCTCAAACTTACAGCCACATTTCTGCCTCTGCCTCCCTGAGTGCTGTGATTAAAGGTGTGTACCACTATGCCCAGCTCTCATAAAACACTTAAGGAGTGGTATGAGCAAAGGCCATGACACTATCTTTGGCAGAACTCCATAATTACACCTTATCTTGGCAGATGGAACAAGTTTTGGGGGGAGGTCTTATGAAAGGTCAATATTAGACTTGCCCCTTCACAGTAACCCTCGCCCAAGAAGCAATCATGAATTTCCTCCAAAGACAGTACCCTTGATGACTTAAACACTTCCCTCCAGGGGACCTGCTAAAGGTTCCACACCAAACAGTTCCCTTCAGGGACTCTCTTAAAGGGTCCATACCCATCACTTTCTGTCAAGACCCCCTTCTTAAAGGGTCAAAACCAATTACTTCCCTCTCTGCCCCATCTTAATGTCTCCATACTAATCACTTCGCTCCCAAGTCTCCCTTTTAAAAGTTCTACACCAATGCACTGCCACACTAGAGACACCCCTTCTACAACATTAACTCCTGGAGGGTACAGTCGAAACATCTCCAAACCACACAGCATGTTAGCTAGAGTAAACTAATTTTAAATACAAAAGGAAAATGAGCAATGTTACATAAGCTCTGCTTATCCGAAAGATGAGAGACAAGATAGATTTTGTTAAGAGAAATAATAAAGAAATGGAGAAAATGAGTATTAGCACTGATTTACCAAGAGATATGAAAATTCAAAAATTTATAAACTAATGCCATAGTGTCAAAATGAAGTCCTAATGAGAAGATGCATAGCCCCATATTATGTCAAAGCCATAAATATTTTTAGTGGTATTTATATTTACTGTCTATAGCAGTTGAGAGAGCAGGGAGGGAGAAAGAGGAAGAGAAATATACAAGATATAAAAAAAAATACCAAGAACAAACTTGCTCTAAATGATGCAGAACACTCATCCAACTGCTGAAGAATATCCTTTCTTCTCAGATAAGTGTTGAATTTCTACTAATAAACACCATATGCTTATCTACCAACAAGTCTTAATAAACTTAAAATGAACAAAATATTCCAAAGCATGTCATCTATGCAAATGTAATTAAAGTAAACAATAGCATAGGATGTGATCTGGAAAACCTCAGGATATTTGGGGTTCTTTAGAGTCGCCCTGAAAAAGAAATTGTAAGTAAAATTAAAAGTACGTTTAATAAATGAAACTGCAAATACACTATTTGCAGTCAAATACACTATTTGGAGGGCAAAGCCATGGGCTAAAAGCTATAATCTAACCTTGATTATGAAGATGCTCTTAAATGAGAAAGCTAATTTCTTTTAAAAATCAGTTATAAGAAAGTTAATTAGAAGAAAACAATAAAATAAAAGTATAAACCTTCGAAATGAAAAAATAGCAGAGAAGATCATTTCAAAACTAATTATCTGGAAAGATTAATTAAATATATAAGTCAGTAGCTAGAGTGACCGAGTAAAGACAGTGTGGGGCTAGCAGAAGGGATACATGTATTTTATCTTTGTTGTGGAAGTTTAAATTTCACCCTAACCTTGTTAACTATTAATGAAAGATTGTGATTAGGCAAAGAAACTAGGTGCCTACTGGACTATATGGCCCATGTTTAGACCCACTGCTTCATCATGGGTACCTGTAGGATTTGGGCAATGACAGTCTTGAAATCAAACTCCCTGTAGGTCTAAAGGCCCTGTCTGTCTGCTTAGAAAGAACATAGGAAGTCAGCCAATGAAATGCCTTGTCTAGGTCACAACCCGACACCCTTTTGTTTGTTTGTTCATTTGTTTGTTTGCCAAGGTTAGCTCACATTTACCATTTCTATACACAAACCAATAAATCCTCACAGTGAAAACCTGACAGCTCGGCTCTTGTGTGAATTAAGAACTTAGCCAGATGAAAATTAAGAACTTAAAAAACATAAGCAAAATCCTCTCCATGCGCTTGTCTTTTTGATCGTTACCCCAAGTTTATGTTTCTTGGGTATTTTTTTTTATTGTTCTTACCACCATGTTCCAATTCTCCACTCAAATATTTGAGTATGAGTTAAGAGCAAAGCTCTACCTTTGGCTCTTCAGGACTCCTGCTCTCAACCCAGGGATCTACCCGGGAGGCCTGAAAGAGTTACTCTCAGAAGCCAGGCTTAAATACTCCCAACCTCTGTGTTTCATTTCATCCTCTTGTTGGCGTACTCCGAGGGTAGCCAAGCTTTTGGCTTCTCTGCGGCACAGTGCCATCTATATATTTCATACCTGAAAATCACAAAATCATTACAAGTTAATAATAGTAACAATATAATTATTAATAATAAATACTCCAGCGTTTTCAGATGGTGATTTTGTGTTGGGCAACACCCATAGCTATCATGGACTATGAGCTGGAGTCCACTGTAAGCATATCACAGGCCACATCTTTCTCACAATCTGTATTGACACAACACCAGGAGATAATGAATAGCTCTTTAAAGTATCTTATCTCCTCAGAAATGCTATTTCAGAAAATCAGCTAGATTAAAATATCATTTGTGTGTGTTACAATTTAAAATATACAAATATTTATCATTTATTAAAACTATCTAAAAATGTCTCAAAGCAAATAGGCCTTTATGTCATTAATATATATACGTATATGCCCAGCTTTGCGGGTGTGAGTGACTTTAACTCTATTTCATTTAATATCCACACGACTCTTCAAATAAATGCTAAAACTCTATAGAAATATGGAAACTAAGTCACATACCAAAGGACAGAAGTAGCTGAAATTCAAATCAAGAAAAGCTACAGTAGTATCTCTAATCTCAGGAGCGCATTAGTTATATTAGTTACTTAAAAACTAGGTAAAACAAAAACAACTTGCCCAAAGCACGTCACAGTTTTGGGGGTGGGGCGGGGGTCCGGGGACAGAATGTGGAGCAGTCCTGACTTCCAAGACTCATTTGTCATGTGTGGCAAATATCCTCTTATACAACGTAAGGCAGCAAGCCTGATAATAAAGGTTCTTTCTGCCTAGCAATAGAAATGGGGTTCTGGGTCTGCCCCAGTTCAAACACAGCTCACTAATAAAACCTAAGCGCTCGCTGGATTCATAAAATCGGGGGAAACAAAAGATCTGGCTAACAGAGCAGGGCTACTTCACGAGCTGAATCACAGGCAAGTCCCTGGCAGTTAAGTCAGGCATAGCCCCATGCAGCGGGTAATTAATCATCCACCGTGAGCCTCACACGGAGCCTTGAATCACCACAGATATTCGGTACATTGTATGATTAATGAAGCAGCGTACTGATTTAGCTCAGCTCCATCTCACAGACAGTTGTGTTAAAAGCTGTGGGTGACTGGGTGGCCTCTGCCTTGCTGTCTGGTTTGCTTCACAAATGTCTTTTGTGGTTCTGATGGTGTGGTTGTGTATTTTCTTGAAGGTGCTATCGTCAAGAGTTTTCCTATTACCCTAAACTGAGCACTCCTGTCATTTTTTCTGTGAAGTTCGTTTCCACATCTTTCTCTGAGATTGCTTTACGCTTCAGCCCATACATTCGGGCTCAAGCATCATCACCTGCATGCATCGTTGATGTGATCATGATAAAGTTGAATGTAAGAGCGTCAACAAACTGTCCTTGACAAACGCTGACACAGCTTCTGTCGCCTGAGGGCTGCACCCCTCCGGTGGTGACCGCTGGCCCCGGAACAGGCCTGCCTGAGAAAGCTTCAGGTAGCCGGTGCAGTCAGAGCAAGGTGAACGATGGACTGTTCATTCCAAACGCGAGGGGACTCCTGGGCTGCCTTCCTCAGCCACTCCTCTTCTCCAGTCGTGTTCAGAATATTGGGACGCGCAGTAAGAGAGGTCGAACGACAGGGTCCCCGCCCCAACCCACCGCTCTCTCGGCTTACCCTGATTTAAACACGCGCTGTTCTTCCCTGGAACGTTCCAGGAACTCTTCCCACCTGGCACACATGAGAGTTGACAGGTGAGAAGCCGTAACCCTCCGTGCAAAGCCCGATGCCGTAACATCACCATGGCAACGGTGGCCCCAGAGGGAAGAGATGCAAATTTCGTCCTGAAAATTAATCTGCAGCACTGACAGTAGCTTTTCCTATCCGTGGCAAATTGTTTAAATCCAGATAAGACCCTTGACAATATCCAAGCCCATTTTCAGTAAACAAAACTGCTCGGCTATGGAAAGAAAACATTATTTTTCCCTCAGCCAATCACAAATTCTCAATTCCCAGGCTCCTTTAGGGCCCGTAACCCTGTACCACATGAGGCATCATGTTTGTAATTATATTGGGTTGGGAATTACTTACACATTAGTTCTTAGCTAATTATCCTGCATTTTGATTGCACATCTAAAGTGTCTATTAGATGTCTATTGTGCTCAAGAAATACTATAGATCTCGAGAAAGAGTATGAGAAATCAGAAAACATGGTAAGAAAATCCACCCAAGGTGTCTTTCTAGGAAGGAAAAATATGTTTCTAAGCCTTCCTGTGTCTGTGGCTGTGTCTCTCAGGACTCAAAAGAGGGAAGAGCAATCCGCCAAGGAAAAAAGCATAGGCCCTGGATTCTCAAATAAACAGGATTTTGGATCCTATCTGCACTGGTTGTTAGCTTTCAAACACTCACGCTTCATAACACCACTTAATTTCATTTTTAAAATGGGACCTAGGCCTCCTGTTTAGATGTAGCCAATAGGCAGCTCAGTCTGCTTGTGGGTTTCCTAGTAAGGGGACCAGGGGCAATCTCTGACATCAACTCTGCTGCCTACTCTTTGAACTCTTCCCTCTGGTAGTACGGCCTTGCCAGGCCACAGAGGAAGAGGATGCAGGCAGTCCTGAAGAGACCTGATAGTCTGGGGTCAGTTGGTTACGGAGGAGAGCTCCCCCTTTCTGAGGACTAGAGGATGGGCATAGGGAGAAGAGGAAGGTGGGACCCAGAGGAGACAAGAGAGGGGGCTTCACAATTGGGTGGTAAAGTGAATAAATTTCAAAAAAAGAGAAAGAAATAATTAAGCATGAACCCCTGAATTAGGAAAAAAATTATATTTGAGGAAGTTAGTAATAATTTAGAAGACTATCCAACTAAATCTGCAGGTTAAACATTAAAAACACAAACTCAAAAAATTATAATCAGCAGCACCTCATATTTTCAGGATTGTTAAGAACATTACAAAAATTAAGAAAAAGAACCCTACAGAAGATGCTCAAACCTCATTCAGAAGGGCAAACGGAATACACATTGGAAGCGGGAGAAAACAGGGAACAGGACAGGAGCCTACACAGGGGACCTCTGAAAAACTCTACCCAGCAGGGTATCAAAGCAGATGCTGAGACTCATATCGAAACTTTGGGCAAAGTGAAGGTAATCTTATGGAAGAAAAAGGAGATAGATCTGGAAAGGAGAGGAGCTCCACAAGTAGACCATCAGAACCAAAAAATCTGGGCCCAGAGGTCTTTGCAGAGACCAATACCCCAACCAAGGACCATGCATGGAGAGGACCTATAACCCCTGCTCAGACATAGCTCAGTGTCCAAATGGGTTCTCTAGTAATGAGAATAGGGCCTGTCTCTGGCATGAACTCAGTGGCAGGCTCTCTGATTACCTCCCCCTGAGAGGGGTACAGTCTTACCAGGCTATAGAGAAAGACAATACAAGCAGTCCTGATGAGACCTGATAGGCTAGGGTCAAATAGAAGGGGAGGAGGACCTTCCCTATCAGTGGACTAGGGGAGGAGCATAGCGGGAGAAGTGGGAGGGAGAATGGGACTAGAAGGCTGCTGCAGAGGGGATGCAAACTGAATAAATTGTAATAAATAATAAATAAAAAGAACATTACAGAGAATGTGTATTAATTTCTTATTTAATAATAATAACATACAGATCCAAGAGACTCTGTGTACTGCTTATAATACCAGAACTCCTGAACTTCACTTCCTCTTGGTGGCTCTGGGCTGGACCACTCCTCTAAACCTGGCACTTACACTTGGCATCTGGAATTCTGGTACCTAGAGTCAGAATCCCCTGAGCATGCCCAGCTATGCATCATAATTCTGCTTTGCTCAGGCTTGTAATTATTATCTTTGTCTCTGCTCCTGTCTTGAAGCTCGCAGATACCTTCCTCTAGGCCTCTTTTCAAGGATAAAATGGGAAGGACCCTTAATGCCGGTCAACAAATCACACAGGGATCACAAAACTTGGGCATCAAGCCAGAAGGATGTCGAGTTCACCATTTGCTACTCAGTAATGTTTAAATCCTGTCCTGGGGCTCTATCCCAGGGCCTCAATCTTTGTCTTGCTCAGACCCTGTAGGACTCTTCTACAGGCCTTTTCACTCATTCCTGTTTTTCCCATTTGTGATTTGAATTCCCCTGGGCTAGTAGAGATCTCAGCATTATTGTTTCCTACAAAAAAAAAGACTGACAAGTTCCTTCACTGGCAGCTTTCAATGAATTATTTACTGTAGACCATTATCTCTCTTTGATAGAGTTGAGGTTCCATTAAGGAACAATTCTGAGAAATGTAGAATGAGGCTCTTTCAGCACTCTCAAGCTGTTTCCTCACAGCTAAACTATAGCTGTGGATTTCTCTTAGGGGTGTAATTTCATTGTAGAAGGCAATTCTTAATCTACTAACAAATGCTATTGGCGATTGTTAGTTTGAGTTCTATCTATCTATCTATCTATCTATCTATCTACATATCTATGTATCTATCAGCTATATATCAGCTATCTACCATCTCTTATCTATATAACATCTTCAATCACCCACGATCTTTCTATCCATCAGGCATCTATTATTTTTCCTATATCTTACAAATGACACACATATACTATAACAGAGGTTGTTCTGCCAAATTTAAATGTATTAAAATATAGTTCAAGTTGAATGTATATTAGATATATGAGAATATTCAATATCAGAACGGAAACTGATATAAATTGCATATTGCATAGCCTCCAACAGGGGTAAGTTGGAAAATTCAGTAAGTTGGACATCTATTCAAAGTAAGAAAAGAAGTTTGCTCAACCTGATAAGAACATATTTATAATTTAAATGTAATAGTTAATAATGGAAAATTGCTATGTAATAATAAGGGATGATTATTAAAGTAATCATCTTTATTATTACTAATTTCACTAATTTTAAATCCTCCCAAATAAAATTATAAATGAATGCATGAAATAAAATATATGTATTAATTTTATAAGATAAAATTATAAGAATTTCAAAAGTATTAAAAATGTAAGTAATGGACAAACACATCTAATTTTTATGTAGAAAGATAAAAATATCAGGTTTTTTTTTTTTCAAAGTAGCCTATATGTTTATCCAATATCAGGAAAAATTCTAACAAGTTTTTTTTTCATGGAGAATTATAAGTTGATTTTTCTTCTAAATGTCTAACACTAAATTGTTGAGTAAGCAAGAGAATATTATCTAACAAAGTAGACAGATTTATGAGACCCAAATAGAGCACAAAGTTGGTTGTGAAACACTGATTTCAAGTAATGCATTGATATTTCACAGGCCGACAGGTTGGAGTTCAGATTCTCACCCACACACATTGCTTAACATGATGCATAGCTGGAGGTAATGTAACCAGCCAGTGGAGAAAGGATGACTGATCCCCTAAATTATGGGGGAGAAACTTCAAAGTTTTTAAAAGCAAACTCTTCTCTCTCCCTCACACTGCAGACTGGAACAAACTCCGGCTGTATGAACACTATCAACAAAATCAGGCATTAAGGTTCTCGGTAGAGAGCTCATCTTTCTGCCCGTGGGACCCCACCGCAGCCGGTGTGCTACCTGGGACTGCCAGGAATGGTTTACCTAGCACAGCTGCTGAAGTCATTCGCCTAACACAGATGCTAAATCCATGTCAAGGTTCAACTTGGCCGGTGAAATCCTAGTGTACTGAATCACCGAGTGGAACAGTGATGAGGTGACCAAGACATGGCAGAGCAGATGGCATAATGAAGCTAAAGAGGCTACATCACTTAGTCAGGTAAGGAAACATGGTGAACACAGGGGTTTCCAGTAAGGCAGACAGGCTTCAGGCTGCTGATCTGGTCAGAAGTCAATCTCTCTCTCTCTCTCTCTCTCTCTCTCTCTCTCACACACACACACACACACACACACATACACACACACACGTACCCACGCATGAACACACTGCCCCATATGCACACTCACACGCATGCACAGCAGGGACAGGAGAATGAGGACCCTTTGGTGCACTCCAGAAACAGACAGGGGCTGTTTGCTCAGCGGAGAGCAAAGCTTGCTACTGTTCCTGGACTATACCCCAAGAAAGGCCATGTGTTCTACATGAGAACACTGGCCTGGGGTTGGCGGAATCCACACCAGCATGCCCAAGACCCTAGGTCTAGTCTTAAGCATCCCAACCACAGATGTTTGGATTTGGCATCATCCTACTCTTCTATAGTAATATATATATATATAATAGTAATATATATATATCCTTAATACTTAATTATTTCCCTGCAATCATTTTAAATATATATACACACATTTTAAATATATACATACATATATATACATATATACAAACTGGTATAGGCATATTACTATATTTTATTTTACAAATAGATAATGACATTATAAAAGGGAAAAATGACAAATTTATTAGGGCACAAGGCATTAGGCTTCATTTTGGCATTTTTCAAACAAAACTTGTTTTTCTTATTTTTTCTTTCTTCATTTCCCATTTCCCTTCACTCCCTCATCTCCACCCTACTCCAGAAGCCCCTACTGATTTCCTGTCTTCTGTCTGCTTCTTCTTTCCTTTCTTTTTTTATTAATTACAATTTATTCACTTTGTATCCCAGCTGTAGCCCCCTCCCATGTTCCCTCCCAATCCCACCCTTCCTCCCTCTTCTCATCCTTGGCCCCTCCCCTAGTCCACTGATAGGGGCAGTCCTCCTCCCCTTCCCTCTGACCCTAGCCTATCAGGTATCATCAGGTCTGGCTGCATTGTCTTCCTCTTGTAGCCTGGTAAGGCTGCTTCCCTGTCAGGGAAAGGTGATCAAAGAGCCAGCTACTGAGTTCATGTCAGATACAGCCCCTGTTCCCCTTACTAGGGAATCTACTTTGACACTGAGCTGCCATGAGCTACATATATGCAGGGGTTCTAGGTTATCTCCATGCAAAAATCTGTACACCTAAAGAAGCTAAGCAAGAAGGAGGACCTTGGGTAAGGTGATCAATCCTCATTCAGAAAGGCAAACAAGATGGACATCAGAAGAGGGAGAAAACAGGGAACAGGACAGGAGCTTACCACAGAAGGCCTCTGAAAGACTCTACCCAGTAAGGTATTGAAGCAGATGCTGAGACTCATAGCTAAACTTTGGGCAGAGTGCAGAGAATTTTATGAAAGAAGGGGGAGATAGAAGGACCTGGAGGGGTCTTTCCACAAGAAGAGTAACAGAACCAAAAAATCTGGGCCCAGGGTTCTTTTCTGTTTGTTTCTTAACTCCACCCTGTCTCAACACCTCTTGTTTTTCTCTCACAGTCTACTTTATATCACAGTCTATACCCAGTCTCACTCACACTCCTTATTTACATACAAACATTAAACATTAATATCCACAAATGAGAAAAATACGTGAGTTTCATCTTTTCAAGTCTGAGTCACTCGACATAATACTTTTCAGATCTGTCCATTTTCTGCAAATTCTATTTTAATTTTTACAGATGACTAAGATGGCACTGTGTATATGTTCCATAGTTTCATCATTCTTGCTGATGGGCATTCAGGATGGTTCCATTTCTGTGCTATTGTGGATATTGCATTTTTAATAACCATATATATCTCTATATATGACAGTATATATTTATATATACATATGCATATACATACAAATATATATATATATATATATAGTCACAATCCTCTTCAATAGCTAGGAATTAGCCTCACCAAGGAAGTAAAAGACTTCTTCTATAAACAGTTTAAAACTCCAAGCAAAGAAGACACCA
Source organism: Meriones unguiculatus (assembly GCF_030254825.1). Taxonomy (NCBI): domain Eukaryota; kingdom Metazoa; phylum Chordata; class Mammalia; order Rodentia; family Muridae; genus Meriones; species Meriones unguiculatus. The sequence continues at coordinate 14,833,200 of NC_083354.1, read as the reverse complement.
GTCAATGGAAAGGTGATCCATTAATTCCATGCTTCTGGCTTGGCAGAATTAATATTGTGAGGTGGCCTCACTACCCAGAAATCTACAAGTTCAACACAATCACCATCAAAAACCCAATGAAAATCTTCATAAAAGTGGGAAAGACAATTCTAGTTCGGAGGTCTACTTGATGATGCCTATTTGTGGTTCTAGAATAGGGCAGCCCCATTCTGTGATGTAGAATGAGTGTTACCACGAAGAGCAAAGAATTGAGTCTACAGGAATTAAAAGACTGAAGAAAACAGAAGCAGAACAAACAGCAGCTTGGTCTTTGCAAAGATAAAGCAGGAGTAACTTTCTGGTTGCCCCTTCTGAGGCTCTACATGAACTGTTATTTGGAAAAATTGTCCATTTCAAAGTGTGGTTGAATTTACATGACATGAATTTACATGATTCACGTCCTGTTTTTCTGAAACTTTGCATCAAATTAGAATTCTCAATGTCAAAATCTTTAAGAGCGTCCACAGCTTGAGATAAGCCTGCTTTGGTGAGCACTAGCGTTATGACTCTGTGGAGAACAGAGCACCAGAGCTGCCAGGCTGGCAGCTTCACAGTGTAGCCACTGTGTCACGCTGTGATCTCTAGGACTGGGGGAGGGTGCTGAAGTGAGAACTTGGGAATCTGTATACACAGGGGTGTGTCCACACAAGACTGATTTATCGACCAGAGATTACAATATGAAAACAGCTATCTAGGCATCTGTGTTAGCTATAGTTTCTCATTGCCATGATGAAACACCCGAAAAAAGCAACCTAAGGAAGAAATGCTTTACCTTGGCTCACAGTCTAAGGATGCCATCCATCATGGGAGGGAGGCATGGCAGCAGAAAGGGGTCAAGAGCCTCCTCAGGTAGCAGAGATGATTCTGGCTCTCAGCTCGCTTTCTCCTTTTTATTCAGTCCAGGATCCCAGCTCATGGAATGGTGTCACCCACAATAGGGTGGGTTTTCTTAAATTACATTTCTTACATTTCTTACATTAGCACAATCTATAAATTCCTTCACAGGTGCCTGGAAGTTAGTCTCAAGGGTACTGTAGATCCTGACAGTCTGATAATCGATATTAATCATCACGGCACCCATTTGCTGCAGTAACAGATCTCTTGCTCTCCTGTGTAACCTTGATAAATTTGTGTATGAAGAGCTTTGTTAATGAGAATGTTTATTCATGGAATAAAATTTTATTATTAACGAGTATCTTTAAATGAAATGGGAAAACTAAATAGATTTTTTGTTTTTAAAGACTAAGATGCTGGACTTGGGCCTGGAGAGATGGCTCTGCAGTTAAGAGCACTTCCTGCTCTTACAGAGGATCTGTGTTTGGTTCCCACCATCTACATTACATCATTCATGCTTTTGTAACTCCAGCTGTAGGAGATCCACACTCTCTCCTAGCTTCTACTGGTACACACACACACACACACACACACACACACACACACAGAGAGAGAGAGAGAGAGAGAGAGAGAGAGAGAGAGAAACATATACACATATACATGAATGAAAAACTAAAAATACAACTTTTTACAAAGATGCCATACTTTTGTGTGCCAAGGCCTATGTGACTTCAGATAGAAGGAGATAGCTCTGTGCTCTAAGGTCAGGGGCAAATGCCTCGGGTCACAGGGCTTCCATTCCTCAGAGACTTGCGAAGATCAAGGTTCTAAATTGTCATTTTCCCAGTGAGGAGGGTTTGATTTGCTCTTTTGTTTTCTTGAGCACATGTCCAGCATGGTAATGTCTGTTTGGTAAGGCAGTGCTCTCTTTCTCAGCTGCCATGTTTTTACATTCATCTCTGCCGTTAGAAATCTACTATCACCGTAGGAAGCAATTTCCGAGTGGAGTTATCACAGCCTGCCTGATGTCTTGCACTTTCCCTCCCACAGCCTTTCTCCTGCCATTTGCTGGTCTGTCTCCTGACACTTTCCATTCCAGAGATGTCCTCCATCACATCTTCTCTTTGCACCAACATCTCCTTTACTCAAGATAACACCTTCCCCTTTCAAAGACATTTAAAGATAGTCTAAGTGAGCTGGTTTGTGTTTCCAGGATGCTTGCTGCCCACAGATCCCTTCCTTCCTCACTGTGTCTGTTTGGGGTCATTTCCTCCCTAAGCACATCTTTCTGAGGTCCCTCCTTCCCTTCTGTCTACCTCTGTCTAGGCAGCATTGCCCTCTCTGTCCTGGAGTCTTAGGTTAGCTGTCAAGTCATTTGATGAGAAGGCCCAAATGCCCTGTGTCCTGCTAAGCCCCAGTGACAGCAAGGTGACAGAGAATAAATCTGGAAAGCTATAGACACTTGGGTAAAGAGATCACAGTCACCAATAATATCTCTCAAGGTAGCGGACCTCTCTCACTCCTCGCTCGCTGTAGTGATAATTGTCTTTTCCAACCCAATGTCCTGTGCAACGACAGGGTGTAAAAGCCACAGGTCAGCCTGGGCTGTTTCCCCATGCTTCTGTCTTCAGTACCTCTCACAGAACCTCCCATTCTAACATGCTCGCTCACTGTATCAGAAAAACGAGACCAATCACTGACAAGACTATTATCCACAAACCAGCAGATGGGTTTAGCTCAATTCTCTCATGTAACCTGTGAAAAGAATATTTGAGAGCTGGAAAATACTGAGTCTAAGATTTGAACTCAGGTCTACCTGGCCTTGCTGCAGATACACTCATAGGCTGTTCGCCTCATACTGAGATCTACATTCTCAGAGGCAAAGTAAGAAAATTGATGCAGTGAGTCCCAGGCTGAAGGGACATTTTTAGACATGGAGAGCAGAAGCCTGAGTCCCTGCCAGTTCCTATTTCACACTGAAATACCCCAACAAGGAAGCGGCATAGACAGTCTCTGTACACTTAGACGAGGGGACACAATTTAATCATTGAACGTTCTGTTTTATTAAGATACGGGAGTGCTCAGGATGCCTATTAGTTAGAAAAGGCAGATTATGTAATTACTATAATCTTAACTCTGGCAGAAAGAACATGCATAACATATATTTTGATGGAGTGTGCACACACATACACAGTTTAGAAGAATCCACCATTAAAAAAAAATTGGTGGTGATATCATAAGCAGGAGGATCCCAGGGGATTTTAACTTTCTTTATAGTTTTGACTTTTTAGGCATTTTATAATTATTATATATTACTTTCAAATTCTTGTAAATGAATCTTGTCATACATATATTTTATTTAAGTAAAATTACAGAAATTATAAAGATAGAATTAAATTATGGGAATTAGCCCAAAACATCAATCTTGAATTGATATATTACAACACTGATTTAATGTATTAGTAACAATTCTTTATCTTGACACATCAGGCTATCAAGGGCCGTGAAGCGCTCAATGCAGTGGCTCTCAACCTGCGGGTCACAAGCCCCTTGGGGGTGTACTGACCCTTTCACAGGGGCTGCACGTTAGATATTCTGTATTATCAGATGTCTGTGTTATGGTTCACAACAGTAGCAACATCCCAGTTATGAAGTAGCAAGGAAAATAATTTCATGGCTGGGGGTCACCACAACATGAGGAACTGTATTAAACAGTCACAGCCTTAGGAAGGTTGAGAGCTGCTGGCTTGGTGGATGAGGGCAATCACGTCACGGCTACGGCAGGGGTCCCGGGGTCAGTCTCTGGCACCTATAGGGAGGCTCACAGAGGTGTGTGCCAGACCAGTTCCAGAAGTTCCAACACCCTCTCCTGGCCAACATGAGGACTGTATGCATGCGGTACACATACACGCAGACAGGGACACACATGTGCAAATAAAATTATCAAAAAATAGCAGCACTAGCAAAAGGTTTATAAAGCGGCAAGAGAATGAATTGGCTGGTCTTAAATACAGTTTCATGACTGTATTTAAGTCTGGTTTTCTTTCATTCTACATAATAATGCTCCAAAAATGATGCTCTTATCAAATATTCCCAGCGTGTAGCTAATCATTGCATTACATTTGGAGTTTTAGTCATTTACCTAGTAACAACTTACAATGTATAGCAAGCATGTACATACCAAAAATATAAACCTCAAATCAATGAACGGTCAGCCTCATGGTGTTGCTAAGCATTGCAGTCTTTGATTTATTTTCACGTTTTCTCTGCCTTTGGCTACCCTAGGTGCTGGCTTCATTCCCACCTGAGATCTGGTCTCCTGCTAGGAGTCCACCAACTGCTGAAAACACAGAGAGCTGGAAACTAAAAGACTGGAAAAAAGTCACTTACGCAATGAGCTAATGTTGCCCCCTGTGTGCGGGGGAAGGAGGCAGAGCAGTAGCCCCTGCCACGGAGCCCAGAGTGGATCACGGACACCCGAGGGAAGCCACAGGAGGTCCAGATACAATGCTGCTCTTGATCTGTATCCTTACTGTCTTCGTTACTATTCTTTTCACTTGATGCCACATGGATGTCTCACATTGAAACCACCCCCCCCCCAATGCATTTGCCATGGCTTCTTGGTCTTTGTTGAGTACTACCCAGTATTAACAGGTTCTAACATTTCCTGTGCCCTGGCCACCTGAGAACACATATGAACATGTGTTAGCCTCCTTGGGCCAGGAAATCTGTTTTTGTGGCAGAGTGTAAGTCTGGACATTTGTAGAGATTCCTGGGATTAATAAGCATGGCTTCCACACTCCAGAGAACTCCATGGAGATCCAGGCTGTCATGAGGCTGTATTGGTATATGTAGCTTACCTCAGAGTCAGTTTTCCTGTATTTAGAAACATGAAATAGGAAATAGTAAGCAAAAAAAATTGAGCAGACAATATGTAAATACGGGGCAATAAATACATCGGTAGATAATCAATCAGCCTGCTCCAGAAATAAGAGTCAGGAGTTTTCAGCATAGGCCTCCCACAATCCCCTTCACTGAAACCCACTCCCACCAGCTGCTTTGCTAAAGGCAACTGTGAGGGAAACTTCCTCCAGAAGAATCAAAGTTCTATCAGTGTCAACAAGTTGCACAAGCCCAGAAGTTAATAAGGTCCCTGTTTACAGACCAGATTGGAGTATCTAGGATGCAGATTTTTTTTTTAATTTCAGGGGCTGCAATCCTGATTCCAGAACCTGAATGAGGCATCCAAAAAGTCCTCAGCTCTGCTACCTCTGAGTCCTGTAAAAGGGCATGGACAGAAAGGATTTGGTACAGGGTCTAGGGAAGACCTTAATCAAAGTTTCGAAGAAGTATCACTGACTATGAACATATTACAGGTGATAGTTGAAATTAAATTTACTTTAGGCAACTGAAAATAGCAGGTTTTTACCCAGACCTGTTGGAATTTAAGGCCCTGTGATAAATACTCTGCCATTCTTCCCTGTTGGAAACCTGAGTGCAATGCCCATTTTGCTGTCATTAAGGAGTCCATGGAGACCTGCCTATCAGCTCACAGCTGTACAAACTATGAACCAGATACAAAAGTGGTCTTTCTCAAGAACTGTGTCATTCATTTAATGAGATAGGTTATTATTGAATATACATCCAATTCATCTGGCATTCATTAGGAACTTACAATAGACACCCCTTAGTATTTCCAAGACCAGCTCATTAATCTTCATTAATTCAGGTGCAAGCTTCAGTACACAGAAAACTGCTAAACTTACATAACTTCATTGTGCAGAAAATATTACATAGAATAATGTCTGAGCAGGTAACCCCAAGATGCTTCTAGTTTAAATAGATGACATAGAATGATCTGTAAAACCTACCAACTCATCCTTGTGATGGACATAGGAAAGAGACAGACACAGGCAAATGAATGGAGAAATAGGAAGAACCAGATAAGAGCAACAAAATGTTTCAGTTAAAATGCTAATTTGGGACGAAGGAGATGGCCTGGTGGCTAAAGCTCTTGTCACACAAGCATGAGGACCAGAATGATCCCCAGAATCCAGTAAATGTCAGCTAAGTATGGCAGCTTGCCTGTAATCCCAGCCTTGGAAATAAGAGACAGGGGCAACCCCCAAGCAAGCTGACTAGGATACCAGTCATAATAGGTGAGCTCAGAGTCATCAATGGAGAAAGCCTACTTCGATGAATAAGGTAGAAGAACAATGGACCAATGATCCCCGACATGAACCTCGGACTTTCACATGCTTGCACACACATGTATAAGAACCCACACAAATATGTGCCCACAGATATGAAAAAACTTGCATACCACACACAAACAAACACACACACAAATGGGTAAAGAAAAAAAAAAAGAGGTTAATGATGCTTATAGGCATAAGGTTATTGTGCAATTTAAATGCTGATTTCTATACACACACACAAACACATATCTGGTTGCTCTCCTTCTTCTGAGAATCTCCTGTCTAAATGTGGTGTAAACACTATTCCCCAATTGTCCCTGGATAATAATGGCAATAAAGCAGCTTACAGCAAATCACTGAGCACAGGAGAGAATAGGGCTGGACTTCCTGCAAACCAGGGGAGGAGGAGTTAGAGGAGGAAGTAGGATCCAGCCAAGGGAGATGTCCAGGTAACATCAGGAGAGGAACTGGAGCAAAAACAAACAAACAAACACAACAAAACCCTACAAAATACAAGTATCTCTGTAATGTACTCTGGAAGGAAACCAGATAATTTTAGAGGATTAAGAAGAGAGTTAATAACTCCTCAGTTATTGTGTTGTGAAGCTTATTATTAAACAAATATTTTTTTAAAGTCTCAATTATTTGTGTGATAGACAGGTTAAGAGAGAAACTGAGAAGCAAACACAATTTTATGAAAATAACCATAACAAGTGCTTATTTGACAACTCTAGTGGAATAAGACCTTGTGTTTTTAGCAGACCTTGTGATTTAGCAGACCTTGTGTTTTTAGCAGACCTTGTGTTTTTAGCAGACCTTGTGTTTTTAGCAGACCTTGTGTTTTGCCATCCAGAACAAACGTACAAGTCTGTTTCTTTGGCTCTTTGTGGTACTGCCTGTTGGCTGACAAATTTAGGTCGAGTGGGAATCGGCCCACCCTGACTCTCCCTCCACTGAGTGGTCCATTCTAACAGCTGTGGAGAGACAAATACCTCTTTATACAGTGTGAGACAGTGAGCAGGATTCTCCAGGCTGGGGATGCACATGAGGACAGAGTGCTTGTCTGACAAGCACAGGGCCCTGAGTTCTGATCTCTATGCCACACAAAAAAGCAAGGGCTTCCTGATACAATCCACCACAGAGACCTGTCTCTTCTGTCATGTGTGGAGATGAAGCCGTGAGGGAAAAGGTGTGACTTCAGCACATAGATTGGGGGCAGCCATATACTTTAGGATTACTCTCAAATAATCATGACATATTTTAGTTAAGTGTGAATGGCTAGGACCCATATTCATTTGTACTCAATTGTTAGCATTTCTTACCAATTTCTTATCATTAAAAATTCTATTGACCTATTGTGAAAAGCAGGAAATCCTCAAAATGATTTAATTGGCAGAGTCTTGGAACATAAAACTATTCAATTTACCTACACGGAGTTCATCTGTTGTTTGTTTTTCAAGTTTTCTTTTTTTTTTTCTTTTCTTTTTTTTTTTTTTTTTTTTTTTTTTGAGACAGGGTTTCTTTATGTAGCCCAGGCTCTCCTGCTCTCCTAGAACCAGCTCTGTAGACCAGACTGGCCTTGAACTCACAGAAATGTATCTGCTTCTGCCTTCCGAGTGCTGGAGCATGTGCCACCACCACCCAGCTGTCAGTTAGGTTTTCTCCTCATGTTTATTTATGTATTTATATATGTATGTGTGTGTGTCTGTGTGAGTTTGCCTGCACAAGTGTTAGGCGTGTGCCTTATCATGTCTACTGAGGTCAGAAGACAATTTATTGGAGTTGGTTCTCTTCTCTCAGCATGTAGGGCCTAGAGGTCAATTTCAGCTCATTGTACTTGGCAGAAAGTATCTTAACCCACTAAGCTTCCCACCAACTATGTTTTTCTTTTCTTTTCTTCTTCTTTTTTTAACGTTGTTACCATTTGTTTGGGCCAGAATCTCACTATGAAGACCAGGGTGGCCTTGAATTCATATAGATCAGCCTGGTCCTGCCTTCAAAGCACTGGGACTAGAGGTGTGTGCCAACACACCCAGCTACCTTGGTTGTTTGCTTTTGGTTAGGTTGGTTTTTAGACAGGATCTGTAGCCCAGGCAGACACCGAACTTGCTACTCTCCTGCCTGTGAAGGCCCCCAATATTACACGGTATTCTGTTCCATGCCACAAAGGCAAACAAAGGCACTGGAGTTTCTAAAGAGCAGGGTCAAGCTCTTTAGACAATCCGTGGCACATAGTGTTTTTCAAATGTTTCCTAATGGCAGAATACTAGGTGTTAAATAAGAGGTAAAAGGCTTGTATGCTCTCTCTCTCTCTCTCTCCTCCTCCCCTCCTCTCTCTGCTCTTTTTTTCTTTCTCTGATGCAGATAGGTGCCATATTGCCAGAACAGAGCAGATTAAAAGCAGGTTTATTAGATCTTGCTCCACCGCGGGTTCATCAGTCCCAAAGAGTGGACATGATCAAACGAAATATTTGAGTCTATATGTTGTTTACAACTGCTTAAAAAATGTAAAAAATTTAGTCCTAAAAATCAATATTGTCAAAATAAATTTTGAAAGTAAGAAAATGCAAGGCTAGAGAAATCGCAGACTGATATCCTGGTCCTTTGAGCTGAGGTAGTTCCCTTTCACACCTTCGTTGCATTTGTAGGAATATTTTTACCATGGCTACAGAAGTGGCTGTAGATTTAGTTTCCAAATCTCCACCTAGGATGTGATACCTGAAGCACAGGCAGCCAGCACTGAAAGAACAAGCCCCTCCCCCTCACATAGAGTGTGCTGTTCCACACAATTGGACATTTAATAGCATTCGCCAATAAAACGTAATTAAAAACAATCATATAAAGCGATCCCCAGTTTACCTCCATAGTAATCCTATTGAGATAGATCTGGAGAACCAGTATAATTGAAGTTTGATTATACAATACAAACAAACAAATAAAACAAAACAATCCATTCAAGGGAATTCAATCCTTTTAACTATTAAGGAATAATACTGGACTATCAACCCTCCAGATATACAAGCTCTGAATCCAGAACTCAGCTGTCATATTTACTTTAGATTGCTATGATAAGACATCATGGCCAATACAATTTATAGAAGGCAATCTTTACTTTGGGCTCAAGGTTCCAGAGGGTTAGAGTCCATGACTATTATGGTGGGGAGCCTTGGCTGAAGGCAGGCAGGCATGGTGCAGCTAAATCAGCAGTTAAGAGATTACAGACTGATCCACAAGCATGAGGCAGTTAACTGGAAATGGTGTGGGCTTTTGAATCCTCAAAGCTGCTTTCAATGACACACCTTCTCCAAAGCCCACATCTCCTAATCCTTACCAAACATATCAACCAACTGGGAACTAAGGATTTAAATATACAAATCTATGGGGGGTGTCCTCATTAAAGAACTGCAGCAACAAATGGAAGATGGGAAATATTTGAGAGGAGAGGGCTGTGTTTGAATCAAGTATGTGTAGTTTTCTTTTTGCCCTTTTTATCATGGTTGGCATTAAGGTCCAACAAGCAATAAAAATACAGCATATATTTCAACCCATGAATGTTTCATAACACCGTAGATTGATTTTTTTGTTGTTTCATGGGTATTTATTTAGGGTTTCTACTGCTCTGATGAAACACCATAACCAAAAAGTTGGGGAGGAAACAGGTTATTTAGCTTATACTTCCATATCACTGTGTTCTTCATCACAGGAAGTTCCAGGACAGGAACTCAGAGGAGGAACCAGGAGGCAGGAGCTGATCCAGAGGCCATGACGGAATACTGCTTATTGGCTTGCTCAGGCTATTTCTTACAGATCTCACGAGTACTAGTCTAGAGATGGCCCCACCCACAATGGGCTGGGCCCTCCCACAGCAATCACTAATCAAGAAACTGGCCTACAGGCTTGCCTAAAGCCTGATCTTATAGAAGCATTTTCTCAGCTGAGGTTCCTTTCTCTCAAATGAGTTTAGCTTGTAACAAGTTGAAATAAAACTATCCAGTACAGTAGGCTTAGCAAAGTCTTCCTAAATAGGCACATTTCTTTAGGCAATGTTTTCAGGATCATCATTAGTATTATCTCTGGGTACAATTTTAGAAAAGCTTTCAAGTACTAAGAGACTGTTTAAAGTCCTGGGGAACACAGTACCAGGTACAGGAACAGTGTGGTAAATAATTGCAGAAAATGTTTCTGGTTATTTCGTTGATGCTTATGAAGTCTCTAAAGCTTTAGATATAAACTAAATTCTAAGAGTAAATATTAAAATATTAATATTAAAATGTCCGTGATTTGCTTTAAAATATTTCAGAGAGAAGCTGCAGCTGGAGAGATGGCTTGGTGGTTAAAAGCATTGACTGCGCTTCCAGAGGCCCTGGGTGTGGTTCCCTGCACCCACAAGGTGGCTCACAACCATCCGTAGCTCCATTTCCAGGTTATCAGTGCCCCCTTCTGGTTCCTACAGGCACTGCATACACATAGTACATAAACTTCCATGCAGACAAACATACAAGATTGTATACAAGATTATATACCAGGCGCCAGTGACATGGCTAAGCAAGTAAAGGTGCTTGTGTTGTGACTGTAATGACCCTAGTTCAATCTGTGGGATCCAAGAGGCGGAAGAATAGAAACAACTCTATGAAGCTGTCCTCCAACTTCAACATGAATGTCGTGGCATAAGCATGCAAGCACACAAAAATTTCAAATTAATTGAGAGGATTATTAGTTAATTCATATCACTGTGGATAAAAGTCTATCATTCCTATTACATAAATTTATGCTTAAAAGTTTTTGTAATTATCAAAGCTCACACATCACTTTACTTCTTCAATAGAGTGAATAATCTTTAAAATTTTTCTTTTCTGGATCTAAAATAATTAATTAAGAACCATATATTACATTTAAATTGATAGGGTCGCCTACTAAAATAAAGACTATCATATAAGTATTATAAACTTAACATTTTTATTTCTGATATATTTCCCCCAGGTAGATTTTTTTTTTTTCACAAATACCACCTAAGCAAACTTTCGTCTACTGTTATTAAAAGTTCAAAGCTTCTTTAGGTGTACAGATTTTAGTATGTTTATCCTATATTATATTTCTAATATCTACTTATAAGTGAGTTTATACCACGTGTGTCCTTCTGCTTCTGAGAACCTCACCCAGGATGATCTTTTCTAGTTCCCACTATTTGACTGCAAATGTCATGATTTCCTTGTTTTTAATTGCTGAGTAGTATTCCATTGGGCACAGGGGTCTTTTGTGAAACTGATGCTCCAACCAAGGACCATGCATGGAGATAACCTAGAACCCTGGCATAGATGTATCCCATGGCAGCTCAGTCTCCAAGTGGGTTCCCTAGTAAGACGAAGAGGGACTCTCTGACATTAACTCAGTGGCTAGCTCTTTGATCCCCTCCCCCTGAGTGGGGAGCAGCCTTACCAGGCCACAGAGGAAGACAATGCAGCCAGTCCTGATGAGACCTGATAGGCTAGGGTCAGATGGAAGGGGAGGAGATTCGCCCCTATCAGTGGACTGCAGGAGGAGCATAGGGGGAGAAAAGGAAGGAGAGTTAGGGTTGGGAGGGGACAAGGGTGTGGTCTACTGCTGGGATACAAAATGAATAAATGGTAATTAATAAAAAATAAAATAATTTTTAAAAAGCTCAAAGCATGAAAATACATTATGTCATTTCATCTGTTAGTTTGCCAGTATGTCTCAATATAGGCTCATGTTTTCCTATGACTATATTTTAATTTCAAACTTTGCATACTCATATATTTATACTTGAAAAATACTGCAGATATTTATAAGGGCTTTTGTTGAATTGTTGTATTATTTCCAATAATCCAAATACCTTTTCTTTTCTCAATGAAAATAACCACAGTATGGTTTTCATGCCCATATAAACTCAAGGGCCATTCAAGTATAGCATTAGCTCATTTAATTTTAAACTGTGGGGTCAAACTTGAAATGATGGCAGCCCACATCCCATGCACCAAGCAGCAATGCTCGGTTCATTTTCTTATTAAAGACATTTTTCTCACTATGATTCCCTTATTGTTTTTCATGCCCTCTAACCTTAATGTGGAGCCGATAGCTAGTTAATGTCTCTAGTAAGATAAGGTAGGACACAGGCATGTTATTAGAGCTTTGAGGTGTTCCCATGGGCATCATAAAGAACTCGTAACTGTTTGTCCCTTTTGAAACTTAATTGAGGAATGTACATCAAACTGGAGTTACTCTGTACACAAACTTGTTTTTTTAATATACATATTTATTTAATCACCTTTAAACTAGGAGCATTGTTTAACCCCTTTCTTTCCTATCCTGCACAGTACTAACAATTTCGGGACCACGACTGGTAGTCTTCACCAAAGCTCTCTTCCTATGTCTCAGATGAGTCTGTCTGCTCTAGTATAGAGTTGCACTGGATATTTTTGGTGCAGCTTTCACACAGGTCCTGTGGTATACCTGTGGATATGTGTCAGGCTGACCCTATGTTAGTGATACTGAAGTTCCTCACCTGCTTGTAATTAATAATCAGCCAGTGGGTTAATGTTCTGTTCTCCAACACACTTTGACCGAGTGCTTTAATGACTTCTTGTTGTTCAAAATGGGGCACTAAACCTGACAGTTAGACAAATGCTCTCCCGCTGAGCTATACCTAGCCTCCATGGAGACTTGGAGCACCCAAATGGTTATTTATATTTGGGTATTAATAATACCCAAGTGGGTATTATTAGGCTGCTTGTGATTTTCCACTCCTGTTGGAACTTCTGTGTTTGTTTGGTTGACATTCTTCTATGGAAAAGAACATCTGAATCTACTCCTCTTTGATTTAGTTTTATTGCAGTGAACTTAGGAATTCTTTCTGATCTTCAGTGGGTTGTGATTGATTTTCACCCTTCCGGGCTTCTCCAGCCACTTCCTATCCCTTTGAGCTGGAGTCTTCTTGATACCTAGGCATTACTTCTTGAGCACTTCCGTAGTGTTGCAACAAGGTACAGGCGTTCTCTGTGATCCTGTCACTCAGCTCTGAGAGCCACACAGTTCTCTAAGGAGACCTAGGTTCTCCATAAGGAGGAATAGCCTTTGTGTGAAGAGAATGTACCACAGCTGTATGTGAAATTGTTGAATAATAAATGAATAAAAACTGGTATTGTAATACTATGCCTGGGTTCTGCTGAGCAAGTTGCCATTGCTCCAATCTGTTATTTAGTTCTACTGCTGTTTTCATATGTAATATTATATCCAAGTGCACCAAACTGTAGACATCAAGTATGTGCTAGCTTTGTTTATCAGTTATAACTCACAAAAGCTTGATGAAGGCAGGAAAGGTAGGATGGAAGAAAGAAAGGAAGAGAGGAGGGACCACCCACTACCTTGCCCCGTCATGAACATTTGGATAGGTATTGCCATTACTTTATGAGACTTTTCTATGGTTCTTATACAAACTCAAGAAAATAAAAAAGACTTTCAGCCATATTTCGTTTATACACATAAAATACATGGCATATGATAATTCCCTATAAACAGAGACTCCCTGCTATGCTTCCTCTCTCATAATGAAGAACTTGAAAGAAACTCTCCTTATCACCTGCCTTGAAAACCCAACAATTCATTTTTAGGAGTTAAAATATTAAGGCCAGACTTTGGAAGATAGTGGAAGACCTCTGATACAGAATGGAAGTTTAAACTGTGTGTCATACACACACACACACACACACACACACATACACACACACACAGAAGAAGGGACAGTTAAACAGCATGGTGGAGGATGGTGGGTTGGAAGTATTATTGAGACTGACAGAGACTGAAACCGTGAAACACAGGCTGCCCAGTTTGGACATGAGGTGGGGCTCTGACTTGCTAGTGAAAATGACCTGTACAACAAATTACCACCATGCAGGAATGGGCTCTGCTCAGAATTAAGAGGATCCTTACACACTTAGAACATGACCAGGTGTCTCGGGGTTTAAAAATGTTTTGTTATTAAATTATGATTGCACTAAGGGGCCATGTTATTAACTGCATCAGAACGACATAGCAGGAGAAAAGCTCACGGTGCTGCCCAGTGAGCTGGCTTATGAAGAAATAGAAAGACTTGGATTGGCCTTTCCTTCTGCCTTCCAAGCCCTTTTGTAAGCCTTAAAATATTGATAGTTCAGGTATAAACTACCTTAAACAGCATTTCTGGGAAGGAGCAGTTGGCTCTGTTGTTGGGTGAGTCCTAAGACGCCAGGGTGACATCTGGTGGTCACAGACACATCCTCGTAAAGATGGCGTACGTTTCTGCCAGCTGTGAACTAATTGAACTAATTCATGAAGGAATTTGTGTCTTCACTGCATTGCCGGTGGTGCTGGACCCCCAACACCAGCCATGAAGGTGGACCCTCACAAGCCAGGAAGCAGATCACGAGCGGTGTGCGTGCCCACCCTAGAGCAATGGTTCTCAGCCTTCCCTATGCTGCAGCCCTCAGTTCCTCAGGTGGTGGTGCCCTCCACCTCAACCAGAAAATTACTTTTGGCTGCTGCTTCGTAACTGCAATGCTGCTACTGTTTTGAACTGTGATGTAAGTATATGATATGCAGGATGGTCTTAGCTGACCCCTGTGAAAGGGTCGTTTGACCCCCCCCCCCCACAGGTTGTGAACTACTGTTTTACAGGGAAGGTGTGGCTGGGGAAGATGTGTGCTCTGCCATGCTGAAGGGCAGTGCCTGACAGGGGCTGTGGTCACAATGCTCATAGACAGCAAATAAGTGCTCATGGAATATTTTTTATTTCCTATAAATATGATGAAGAGACTGAAATGAAAAAAAAAATGATTCTCTGTGTTCATAAAACTGCCAACAGCCGAGTGTGACTGGAGCTGATGGCACAGGGTGATGGTATGGAAAGAAAAGTCTGTGAGAGGCAACTGAGGCCGGGTGATGAGAGGGCACTTGTGGACTGACACCAGAGCTTCGAAACTCTTCCTAGGACTGTCAGCGGAAAAGCACACAACCCCAGTGCCACGGACACTCAAGCGGCTGCAGGGAGAAAGGATCCAGAAACAGTACCCACATGTGAAATTCTTGAAGAAGAAGGAAGAGGCAGATAAGAGATGGGCCGTATGGAAGAGCTCATCTCAAAGGAAAAGATGAATCATACAAAAGAAAATACCCTCTTAAAAAAAAGAAAATCAAAGGCTATGTCAGACAAGCAAGAGAGCTGAAAATATTTTCAATGGGAGCGCCTTACAGAATTTATCTCTTTTCTTGATTCCTTAACGGGTATCCTTCATTTCCTACAAAGAGTTTGAGGTCATCAGGGAACAACTCTGGAGTTTCTGTTTTTGGGCTAAGGAAAAGTATGCCTAGTATTGTTTCCCCCTCCAGTGGAGACATAGAGGAACTGCACCAGCGGACAAGGACTTTCTTCTCTGTGGTCCAAAACTCACTTGTTTGGAAGAACAAGTTGAATCGGCTCTGCCAAGGTCACACACACACACACACACACACACACACACACACACACACACACACACACACACACACACACACACACACGGAAAGGCAATCAGCACACAAGCAGGTGTCTCCTTCAGATTTCTGTGCGGTCCTCTCACGAAGACTGTAAAGAGGTGTGCTTAAGGTTAACGCAAAGATTTCAGAATTCCCACATCAACTCGTTTTGGTTTCGCTGGGCTTCAGACCCTGGACAAGCACCTCCAGGTTCTCCCAGCATTCCTCTGTCCCTACCTGCTTCAGAGAACGACTGGCGAACCTCCTCCTCTACCCTCAACTTCCCAGCCCTCTCCCAGAGGCTCTTCACATATAATCCAGACATTTTGGTTCCCCCTCTCTTCTCTCGCTCTTTTCTCCTCCACCCTCTTCTTATCTCTCTTCTCTTTGTGTGCGCCTCTCTCTCTCTCCCTCCCTCTCTCTTTTTTCCTCCCCCCTCTCTCCCTTCCTTCTCCAGCATGGGGGCAGAGAACTGCTCCCAATAAACCTATTTTCAACTTGTCTTGGATTAGCTTATATCGCTGGTTTATCAGTTTTTTGTTTGTTTGTTTGTTTGTTTGTTTTGTTTTAGAACAAAAATTGTGATCTGAGTTCATCAATGAGATCTGGGGTTTCAATTTCAGTGAATTTTGACAGAAAACAGTTTAGAGTTTAATAATACAAACTTTGGGTCCAATATTTCTGAATGTGAACCATGATTACTTTAAACAAGCTTGGAATCCAGGATTTGGTTTTTATGCTGACAAACAGTGATAAAAAGAACCATCCCCATAAAAACTGTAAAGAATAAACAAAGCAGTATTGTAGAGATGTTTAAAAACAGCTAAATAATTATGCATATGTAGAATAGAAATTAAGAAGGACAAGAGGACCTGTACCCTCTTCGTTATGTCCCCATTCCTCCTGGCAACGGCGGATAGCTTGGATAAATGAAGCTACCCCCAGATTAAAATTTTAAAGTATTTAAGGAAACTTACTGGAAATCAGTAAATAGTAGAAGCTGGGTGGCCATCTACTCTGGAAAAACAGGAATTGCACTCATTCAGTCCTATTTAAGGAGTGTTATTTACTTGCCTGGAGGCAGTCACTCATCTACATAGCAGATAATGACAGTGGGGCCCTCAAGCTTTAAAAGCAGGAAAAGCCAGGTTTCAATACCCAGAAAGCAGGAAGACAGCTTGGAATGGAAGGAGTCACACAAGTGGTCACACCCCAGGTATGGGACCAATAACTGGGCAGAATGTTGGCTGACCATAGACTCAAACCCACAGCACAGGTCCAGAGAGGAACCAGTAAAGCATCTGTTGTAAAAAAAACATCTAAAGAAAAAATGTCAGCTATTGACTGCAGGGCCACAGGCTTCGTAGTGTGAGATTAATCAGGTTAAATGCAATAGAAGTCACTCTTCCCACGTTTAATTTGTATCGTTCTGAATGTCAGGGATGACACACAAGAAGCCAGTGCAAGGCCTGTCCCAAGAAAGAAAGAAAGTATTGGATCATCCACCTACGTGTGACCAAGTGGGCCTCTCCTCATGACATCAGCGACTTCTGATCACAAACTCGCCGTTGCAGGCAACACAATGTCTCCTTTCACTCTCCTACAAGCAGGAAATTTGTGATCAGTTTCCCTTGGGGTTGGGGGTGGAAGGAGCAAGCTTGGCTGTATCTGGAGACACAGTCTGCCTTGCCTGTCCCAGCTTCCAGCCAAGCTTCCCGCACCTTCCCGCCATTATCACCTTCTCTTTTCTGACTCAGGTCTGCTTCTGCCTCCTCATGACGCTGCACTGGGTTACCTGGCAGGTACCCTTCCCACTATGCGTCTTCCTGGACCCCCAACTTGCCTCCCTTTACTTAGAAATAAAGGTTCTTTCATGGTCTGTCTGCCATCTTCTTCCTCCTGACATGATAGTTACTTCCACTTCGTACCAAGTAATATTCTATTGTCTTTATTTATCAGTGTGTATAGGCATCTCTCACCTCCAGAGGGGAGTTGTAGTTGGGGTCATTTTGGGGTAATTATGGTTAAAATATCTATTCTTCTTTTCTTTTTAACCCACTTTAAATGAGTGGAGTTACAGCTTTTGAGCCATCTGCCCAGTGCCATGCTGTGATCATACCCACATCTGTGCCTTCTCTCTAGAGTTTCACATTTAATGAAGCATGGTTTATCAAATATTTGCATGCATAATGTTGTATTGAAAGTCATTAATAAGTTGAAGATGGATTTTCTCAACTGTTACCTTGTAGATAGTTTTTAGTTTTGTGTTTTATCTTTTAGTTCTATGATTTTTTTTTTTTTTTAATTCTTGTAGAAGATAGAAGATTGCATCTGGACGTTTTTTTCCCCCAGTGTCCATCTGTACTGGACTCACTTGTTGGGGACTCTATCCTTGACTGTTGGGACCATCTTTGATCCTCTGTCAAAAACAAGTTGACAGTAATAACAAGATTTTGTTTCTGGGTCCTTCTGTCTGTTTCATCTGTCTGTTTACCCGCGTAAGCAGTCCACACCATCGTAATCATTGTATGTTCTCACTCAGTTCTGAGCTAACTCTTTCGGATCTTTAGAATTGGCTTGTTGGTATTCACAAAATGAGTTTTTAGTATTTTACTCAGAAGGGTGCTGGATCTGTACATCACGATTCAAAGAAATTGACAATATTGATTGTCCCTGTTCATGAATATGGAATATCTATTTATTGACATCTCTTTTTATTTTTTTCATGTTTTTTTTCTATTTTTAGAATAAAATCTAAGTACTTAAATATTATTGACACTAACTGAAGTGGCATTATGCTATTAATTTTAAATTTCTGTCTTTTGTTGCTTATATATGGAAAAGTAATGTGTTCTGATATTCAATTATATTCTATGATGTTGATTTTACCAGTTTTTAGGTTTTTTTTTTTCTAATCAATTCATTAAGATTTTAAGACAGAGCATCATTTCACATGAGCACTAGAATAGTTGTATTTATCTTTATCTGGTGCCTATACCTTTCATTGCATTTTCTTGTTATTTCACTCTCTGTGACCTCTAGTACAGTATCAAGTAAGAATGCTTGAGAGAGCATGTAAGAACGTTCATTCCTCTTTCAGGTGGAAAAGACTCCATTTCTCACCAATAAATATGAGAGGAGCCATATGCTTATAAAATGTTCTATTCCATGTTCAGAAACCATTCTAAAATACCAATGAATAGTTTATATTATGAATGAGAACTGAACTTAGCCAAATGCTTCAGCATCTGTAACAGAATCATAGACTGCTGAAGCATTGACATTCAGCTATAGTCTCAGCCTCAAATCCCTGACATAGCTTCCGGGTGGTTAGAGTGAACCTCTTTTGTGTATTATTGGGTTCAATTTGCTGCAATTTGTTGAGGACTTTTGCAGAAACAATTATGAGATCAGCTGTAGATTTTCTCTTGCATTAGTGTTAACATAAAAAAATATTGATAGAATTAGCTAGGAACTGTTTCCTATGTTTTATCTTTCTGAGGCTGGACAAATTCAAACTGTTGAATTTGCTTATGAAACCAACTGAACTGATGTGTTATTTTGAAGGTTATTAATTCTTATCTTATTTACTTAATAAACGACACCCTATTCAAGATGTTTGCTTATTATTTTTTGAGTTTTTACAACATTTAACTTTCACATAATCAACTTAGGCCATCTAAGTTATCAAAACTATGGAGACATAATTATTTATAAATCATTCATTATACATCAATATCCATGATCCCAGTAATGATAGTTTCCTCATTCATTTATTATACTAATTTGTCTTCACTTTCTTCTTGTTGGTTAATCTGGCAATAGTTTTTTTCTATCATTTTTCTATAATCTGTTCAAAAAACTGGCTTTTGTCAAGTAAGTTTCCATATTTGGTTTTGTTTGATTTCTGCCTCAATATTTACTATTTTCTTCAGCATGCTTTAACTATCTCTTATTATATACTTCCAAATAGAAGCTTGGATTTAGCTCATTTTCTAATACAGGTACAAAGCACCATATATTTATATTTTCATTTAGTCTAAAACATTTTCATTTTGAAGCTTTTTATTGAACGTGTGTTACTTAGTAGTGTGGAAATTAATCTATAGACATATGAGTGGGATTTTGTCTGCTTTGATTCTGTGTGGTTCTGAGATTTTAATTTTTATTGCTTATATAGTTTAAAGTTTTTAATGTGTAGCTTATTGCGCACAGCATGTTCGATCTTTGTGGCTGCCCAATGTGAGCTTCAGAATATTCATTCTGCTACAGTTTCATTAAACATTCTCTAAGTGACAATTAGACACAGTTGATTAGTAGTGCCGGTCAGTTAACTTACACACACACACACACACACACATTTTTATTTATTTCTCCTGATGGATCTATAAATTACTATAAATCTCCAAGAAGAGTAATAGATGTATCCATTTATTCTTGGCAGCTTTGTCAGGTTTTGCCTTATATATTTTGACACTTTGTTGTTGGTTTCATATGTATTAAGAATACAAAATACATACATACAAATATTCCACTTATCTGCACTAATCCTCCCTTTCCTGAACTCTGCTCCGTGATAATTACAGCGGTTCCTCAGCTTTCCTTTGATTAACATTAATGTGAACATTCGACCTGAAAGTCATATACACATTTTAATCTATACATCTTCTCTTGATATTTTTTTCTTCAGCGGAAATGGCTGTGAAAGCCAAGATAACACTATAAATTCTCATGCCGGGAAACTTTTTTTTTCCAAATTGTGCTGGGATTAAATACATTGGGACTAATCTCCCTATTGCCAGACTCCCCGAAGTCTGATTCAGGTTGACACGTCAGTCTACACCAGATTTTCATTCTCAGTTCTTCCTGCTGTTTGCTTCCCTAGGTGACACCTGTAGGGACCCCCCTCATCTATCGGCCTGCTCGCCTTTCGATGTGGCAGGAGTGTAAAATGTTAAATGTTAAAATGTTAAAATGTTAAAGCCTTCATCTCCAGAAACCAGCAGTTCATCCCACTATCCCAATCACCTGTCTTTTTCTTAACCATTCACCACTTGATTATATCTCTCAAGATAAAACTCCTGGTCTGTCTTAGAAGGTCATTCACCCGGGTTCTCCTTGCCTCTTTGTCTCCTGAGTTCTATTTGCAAAGTTCATTCTGTGTTTCTGTCAAACTATACCAAGGGCTTCTCCATGAGCACAACACATTCCTTTTATACACAAACATTGCAGATTCTCTTCTTTCCCTGAGAAAAGTGAATGTTCCATTTTTGTGACACCATCTCCTTCTCACCGCCCTGGGCAGCTTTTCCCTTCAATTCTCACCCAAAATGTCCATCCCCAGGGCTTCTCAGGGGCATGTAGCAGTTCTGGGATCTCTCTCTGCATTCCATCCTGTCTCCACCATAGCCATTAGAGTTCTGTTTGCAGTCATGCATTCAGAAGGGCTTTGTGTGGGGAGGGGCCAGGATTTGTTTCTTAATATTGTATCTTTTGTAATGTCCAGAACTAACACAGCACCCAGCACACAGTGCACTTACAGTGTTATGCTTTAACTAAGAACTGCCTGTACATTCTGAGAGAGAGAGAGAGAGAGAGAGAGAGAGAGAGAGAGAGAGAGAGAGAGAGCAGCGTGATTCGGACATTTGGACTTAAGCTTGAATATCTAAAGCAACCAAGAGCTAAATAGTGTGAGTAAAATATGTGAACAAACCTTTGTCCTTTTTCTTCCTGTTTTTGTTTGTTTGTTTTTGGTGAGGGGAAAGACAACAGTATCACCCTTCCTCCCCCAAATGATGATACACTGAGTCTGATTTGTATGTGATTTTACAGCCATGACAGAAACCCACTCCCACAGAAGGACTTGAAATGTGAGAAATGACATCTGATGAGAATGAGAATTTCCAACCTGGAAAGAGGAGTAGCCCCAGGAAGGGGGGCAGAAAGAGGGGGGAGAACCCAGAATCTCAGGATTCATTTCCCAGCTCTGGACCTTGCTGAGGATGGAGCTCCCCTGGGGTCTTCATTCCCTTAATAAAAGCACAATTAACACACTGTGGGGTCATGGGACCCAGCGCTAAGCGTCAGCAGCAACTTCAGGCTTTGTGACAACCAAAATTGCGCATGGGTGGAGCCTGTGAGGCCCTACACCTTTCTAGCGATTGGCAGTTGGTGTGAGGAGGGGCCACATTCTCTTCAGTGCTGTTGGCCACCCGTGGAGTGCCCACGTGCCAGCAAACAATGCTGGACTCACACTCTACCCATGCAAGCAATCTTACTTAACTAAAGTCAGTGGTTAAAAAAAAAAAATCGTAAAAGGAGGAGGGGTTGAGCTGCGACACCGTAAGGATTTAGAAGGAGAGGGAAAATAAGTGCAGGTAATGTGTGAATATAATTACATGTAAATAATAAAGTTTAAAAAAATCAACACTGCCCTAACCCTTCCCGAATAACTTGTCCATGTCCCGGGGAGGCGGTGTCTACTGTGCCTGGTGAGGAAGTGCCGGCTGGTTTTCCTGTTAACTTCCAGAAGAAAGAGTGCTTCTTAATGCATATAATATTCTAAGACTACCTTGTTATTTGCTCCCATGAGGAGAAGCTGGGTGGATGAGACGGACAGAGTCTCCTTCTAAAGAAAGAGTCCTCTCATGATGCAAGCCCTCTCACTGCAGGTGACATTTCACCACTGTTCTCTTTTGAGGGGAAGGGTGGTGACCGAATACAGGCTCTAGTACCTAGCAAGCGCCTACTGCACGATACCCACAATCCCTCATCTCGAGTTTTTATTGACTTTACATCCTTGTTTTAGCCCCATCACTTCTCCCCTCTCAGTCCCACTCTCCCTCCCTCCGTCATCTCCTTCAGAAAAAGGGAGCTCCCTTTCCCATCCTGCCCAGCTCATCAGGTTGCATCAGGACTGAGCATGTCCTCTTCCCCTGTGGCCTGGCAAGGCAGTCCCACCAGGGGAAAGTGACCAAAAAGGCTGACAAATGAGTCCATGCCCAATGTAGTCCCCACTTCCCTTACTAGAGAACCCACATGAGTCCTAAGCTGTCCATCTGCTACATCTTTGTAGGGGGGCCTAGGTCACATTGGTGCCTGGTCCTTGGTTGATGCTTCAGTCTCAGCAATCCCCTCTGGGCCCTGGTTAGTGGGCACAGAGAGATAAGAGGGTAGACAGCAGACCTGGAGAGAACAAGAACAAGAGGACAGAAGGACTGTAGAAAAAAAAGAAAAACTGAGAGTGGAGACATCTCTGTGACAAGCTGGAGACTAAATCAGGGTAGGCTCCTGGGAGGATATGAGGAGGATTCAAACAGAGACTCCTAGTAGCAGAGGTCATAGAGACCAAAGAAGACACCGACTAACTAGACTAGTTTCCTACCAGAGGGAAGGGAATGCCAACCCACCCACAAAAACTTTGACCCAAAAATTTACCCTGCCTCAGCACAGACACATGCTTGAGAAAGCTTCACCAACAGAATACAAGAGATGGAGAGAAAATATCAGACATTGAAGATAATGTATAAGATAATAGAAGAAATTGATATATTGGTTAAAAAATGTTAAATCTAAAAATTTCCTGACGTAAAGCAAACAGGAAATCTGGAACACTGTATATATATACATATATATATATATATACTAAAAATAATAAGACAAGAGAAAGGAGAAGAATCCCAGCTCAAAGTCCCAGTAAGTATTTTTGCAAAATCATAGAAGAAAAATTTTCTAACCTAAAGAAGGAGGGCCTATAAAGGTATAAGAAGCATACAGAACACCAAATAGGTTGTACTAGAACAAGAAAATCCTTTTGCCACATAATAATCAAAACATTACATATACAGAACAAAGAAAGAATATTAAAAGATGCAAGGGAAAAAGACAGAACAACATATGAAGGCAAGACTTATTAGAATTACACCTGACTTCTGAATAGAGACTCTAAAAGCCAGAAGGGTATGGACAGGACTCTAGTAGACCACAGATGCCAGCTCAGACTATAATATTCAGCAAAACTTTAAATCACCACAGATGAAGAAAATAAGATAGTTCATAATACATCAAAATTTGAATAATATCTGTCTACAAATCCAGCCCTACAGAAAGTGCTGGAAGAAAAACTCCAACCTAAGAAAGTTAACTATACCCATGGAAACAGGAAATCAATAATCTCATACTAGCAATATCAAAAGAAGAGAAACACACATATACACACACATTTATAGACACACACGTTCACACACACCGACAAAATAGTAGGAATCAATAATCATTGGTCATTGATATTTCTTAATATTAATGATATTAATTCTCCAATAATAAAAATATAGGCTAACAGAATGAATGCAAAAACAGGACTAATTTTTCTGCTGCATCCAAGAATCAACTTCAACATCAAGGATAAACATTAACTCATTGTAAAGGGATGGAAAAAGATAGTCTAAGCAAATGGAGTTAAGAAGCAAGCTGGTAGCCATTTTAATATCTAACAAAATAGACTTCAAACCAAAAGTAATCAAAAGAAATAGGAAAGGATAGTAGATATCCATCAAAGAAAAATTCCACCATAATGACATTCATTTCTTAATATCTATGCCTCAAACACAGAGGCACCCAAGTTTATAAAAGAAACACTACTACAGCTAAATCACATATTGATCTCCACACATTAATGGTGGGAGACTTCAATACCCTATTCTCACGAACAGACAAGTTATCCAGACAAAACTAAACAAAAACTAACAGACATTATAAGCCAAAAGTACCTAATGGATATTTATAGAACATTTCACCCAAACACAAAAGAATATCCCTTCTTTTCTGCACCTCATGGAACTTTCTCCAAAATTGACCACATACTTGGACACAAAACAAGTCTCAATAGACACAGAAAACTGAAATAACTCCGGGCATCCTATCAGAATGCCATGGATTAAAGCCAGATAATAACAACAGAAACAAGAGAAAGCTTACAAACTCATGACAACTGAAATACTCTTTACTGAATAAATAATGTGTCAAGAAAGAAAGAAATGAAAGACTTTCTAGAGCTCAATGAAAATGAATACACAACATACCCACATGTATAGGACACAAGGAAAGAGTTTCTTAAGAGGCAAATTCGTAGCGCTAAGTGCCTACCTTAAAAGAAAAATGGAGAGATCTCATACTAGCAACTTAACATCACACCTGAAAAAAATTCACCCAAGAGGAGGACATAGTAAAAAATAAACTGAAACTGAGAAGATGGGAACAAAGGGAACCAGACAAAGAATCAATGAAACAAAGAGTTGATTCTTTGAGAAAGTCATCAAGATAGACAAACCCTTATGCAAACTAACTCAAAGGAGGAGAGAGAATATTCAAATTAACAAAACCAGAAACAAAAAGAGGGGTATAACAACAGACACTGAGGGAATCCACGGAATTATATGGACATACTTTAAAAACCTGTACTTTACCAAAGTTAAATCAAGATCAGATAAACAATTTGAATATACCAAAACCCCTAGTGAAATATAAGTAGTCATTAAAAGTCTCCCAACCAAAAAAATCCAGGGTCATATGGTTTGGGCATAGAATTCTACCAGACTTTCAAAGAAGAGCTAGTACCAGTACTCCTCAAATTATTCCACAAAACAAACAGAAAGAACATTGTCCAGTTCATTTTATAAGACAACCGCCACCCTGATACTCAAACCACATAAAGACTCAACAAAGAGAGTTATAGACTTGATTCCCTTATGAACATAGATGCGAAAATGCTCAATAAAATGTCTGCAAGCTGAATCCAAGCATACACCAAAAAGATCACTCACCACCATCAAATAGGCTTCATCATAGAGATGCAGGGCTGGTTCAATATATGAAAATCAGTAAATGTAATTCACCATATAAACAAACTGAAAGGAAAAGAGGCACATCATCATTTCATTAGTTACAGAAAAGGTCTTTGAGAAAATCCAACACCGCTTTATGATAAAAGTCATGGAGATATTAGGGATACAAGGAACATACCTAAACATAATACAGGCGATTTACAGCAAGCCTATAGCCAACATCAATTTAAATGGAGAGAAACTCAAAGCAATTACACTAAAATCAGAAACAAGACAAGTTTGTCCACTATCTCCATATCTATTCATTATGGTTCCTTAAGTCTTAGCTAGAGCAATATGGCCACTGAAGGAGATCAGGGGAATACAAATTGGGACGGAAGAAGTCAAAATATCTCCTATGGCAGATGTTATGATAGTATCTATAAGTGGCCCTAAAATTTTCACCAAGGAACTCCTACAGCTGATAAACATTTTCAGCAAAGTATCCGGATTAACTAAAAAAAAAAAAAAAAAAAAAAAAAAAAAAAAAAAAAAAAAATGTCAGTAGCTCTCCTATGTACAAACGACAAATGGATTAAGAGAGAAATCAGGGAAACGGCACCTTTCCTAACAGCCTCAAATAAGACAAAATATCTTGGGGTAATTCTAACCAAGCAAGTGAAAAAATTGTATGATAAAAATTTCAAATGTTTCAAGAAAGAAATTGAAAAAAGGTATTAGATATTAGACAGAAGAAGGAAAGATCTCCCATTCTCCTGCATCAGTTAACATAGTAAAAATGGCCATCTTATCAATGCAGCCTGCACAGTCAGTGCAACCCCCGTCAAAATTCCAACACCGCTCTCTACAGACCTTGAAAGAACAATTCCCAACTTCATATGTAAAACAATTAAAAAAAAAAAAAAAAAAGCCCAGGCAGGAGAGATAAAATAATCCTGATCAACACAAGAACTGCTGGAGGTCAGGATATATTGTAGGAGAAAGAATTCTATCTTCAACAAAAGGAAACAATGAAAAAATGATGCTTGCTGGGGGTGTCAGCATCAAGAAATTATCATTTTGTTATAGTCTGGTTTGACACTTGAAATAAACATCAGCTGAAGTCTATTTTAATTTAGCATTTCTTTGACTCTTTTTATCAAGTAAGCTTTTGGATGTATTATCCTGAGCGAAATGGCTGCTTGTTTCCTTTTTTCACTTTAAAATTCAGATGTTAGTTTTAGTGTTAACTAGTAATGTTTAATTCAATATTGATAATTAACATATAATACATACAATTTATTATTCAACTTGGTAATACCAATGTTTATGTTATTTAATAGTTCACATTTGATGCTTACTTTATCATAAGACTTCCTCTGTTGCAGCCATAGACACTCCGCTATTTGTTGGGACTACAACTGAGTGTGCCTAAATCTATGTTTACAGTCTCTGTTAGCTTCTTCCAGCTTTCGCTCTGGATCCGTGCACCCCATTGGTGGCCTATGACTCAGATTTTCCATGGCAGCAGCATGCAGCTACCTAACTGCCTTTTAGTTGTTCATTATTTTCAATGCCAACTATTTTATGTCCTTGGGTTCAGGGGTTGACTGAGGTCAGTAAGGCAGGTCTCCTGCTGCTGTGGCTTCGCTTGGACTCTGTCCAGGACACCATCAAGTGGCTGCCCAGGCTGGACTCATTTGGAAGCCTGAAGCACAGGTTGATATTCTTCTTCTCCTCTTTAGAATGGCTTTGTGACTGCTAAGCTGTGAGCACCAGTATTCAGGAGGCCTGGGCAGAGAACCGTTCACTTTTGCACTCTAGGCAGCCCTGCCATGCTGTGTAAGAAATATGGCTGTGAGGCTCCAAAAGAGACCACACCGGGAAGTCACGTGGGAAGGAGAGGTGGCATTTAAAACAACGAACAACTAAAATGCACTTTAGTGACTACCTACCACTGCCGTGGAAAAATCGAGCCATAGGGCATCATTGTGGGCCGTGGACTTAGAATGAAAAGCGGAAGGAGCTCAACGGGATTGTAAATGTGCATTTAGCCACACTCAGTGGCGAGGGGAGGAGAAGCTGGATGAGGAGCTGGGAGGAAACCAACAGGAGGCGATGAGGTATCTGTGCTCCGAGGAGTTGATAACGGAGGAAAGTTGACCTGACCTGTGGAGCAGAGCGGATTCATGGAGAGAGACCAGTGACAGGCAACCCAGGAAGACAAGTCTCTGGGATTGTGTTCTAGTCCTGTCCAATACCTGTCCAAAAGCAACTTAGGTGAGAAGAGATTTCTTTGCACTCGTACTTCCAGGAAACAGTCCATCCCA
Organism: Meriones unguiculatus; assembly: GCF_030254825.1. Lineage (NCBI taxonomy): Eukaryota > Metazoa > Chordata > Mammalia > Rodentia > Muridae > Meriones > Meriones unguiculatus. Next base: position 14,805,474 of record NC_083354.1, on the reverse strand, counting down.
GCAGGTAAGTCAGGGCAGGAAGCTAAACCTGATGGTGTTGTCTCACCCATGATCAAGAGCAGAGAAGTGAATAATGCAAGTGAAAATGATGATGTCTTATTCAATTGCTCCAAAGCCATGCTAAACCAAAAGCAAAGGGCTTTGGGTTCACATTCTTTCTCTCTTATCTGCTCCTCTCAATAGACCAGCTGGCTAAATATGTCTAAGAGTCTGTTGCTGAAACTGTCCAAACATTAGGCTTGTTGCAGTCATCAATTTGAGTTCCGTGTGAGTACTCAAACTGATTTTCTGGGGCTCACCAATTGTGAACTAGGTCCCAACCCATAGAATTCTCTGCTCCTTGACCCTTTCTGTGAGAGTAATATAATTAACTTCTGGAAATTAACTTCCTTTAACGTCAAAGTGTGCTAGAATCTCTGGGTTATTTTTTTCTTCTGAAAACTCCCAGTTGCTACTACCAAAGGAAGCAAGGCAGCAGGTGTTCATACAGACAGCAGAGCACTCACGGCCAGAGCAGTTATATCTACCTCTGGGGTGTCTGTCCTCTTGCACTGCCCCCAATAATTATTCTGTTCCATGAGAAGAACTGGAGCAGGGGGAGCATGTATATTTGATTACTGTAGCAATAACAGTCAACATATCCAGTGATCACCTTCATTAAGACCTAGAATTCTCTCATGTCAAAATATATTGACTTGTATTTTCTCACTTTTCTTTCAGTGAGGGAACTTATTTTTTTTAAATATTTATTTATTTATTTGTTTATTATTAATTACAGTATATTCACTTTGTAACCCAGGTGTAGCACCCTCCTTCATTCCCTCCCAATTTCCCCTCTCCCCATCTGCTCCCATGCCCCTCCCCAAGTCCACTGACAGGGGAGGTCCTCTTCCCCTTCTATCTGACCCTAGTCTATCAGGTCTCATCAGGTGTGGCTGCATTGTCTTCCTCTGTGGCCTGGTAAGGGTGCTCCCTCCTTAAGGGAGTGGTGATCAAAGAGCCAGCCACTGAGTTCATGTCAGAGACAGCCCCTGTTCCCATTACTAGGAAACCCACTTGGATACTGAGCTGCCATGGGCTACACACATTTGTGCAGGGGTTCTAGGTTATCTCCATGCATTGTCCTTGGTTGAAGTATCAGTCTCAGAAAAGACCCCTGGGCCCAGATTTTTCGGTTCTCTTGCTCTCCTTGTGGAACTCCTGTTCCCTCCAGGTCTCCCCCCCCTTTTTTTTTTCAAAAGATTTCTTGCACTCTGCCTACAGTGTGGCTATGAGTCTCAGCATCTGCTTTGATACACTGCTGGGTAGAGTCTTTCAGAGGTCCTCTGTAGTAGGCTCTTGTCCTGTTCTCTCTTTTCTCTCTCTTCTGATGTCTGTTCCATTTGCCTTTCTGAGTGAGGATTGATCATCTTACCCAGAGTCCTTCTTCTTGCTTGGCTTCTTTAGGTGTACAGATTTTAGTATGTTTATATTATATGTCTAGTATCCACTTATAAGTGAGTATATACCATCTGCTTCTGGGCTATGTCACTCAGGATGATCTTTTTCATTTCCCACCATTTGCCTGAAAATTTCATGATTTCCTTGTTTTTAATTGCTGAGTAATACTCCATTGTATAAATGTACCACAAAGGAATGTATCCATTCCTCAGATGAAGGACATCTGGGTTGCTTCCAGGTTCTGGCTATTATGAATAAAGCTGCTATAAACATGGTTGAGCAAATGTCCTTGTTGTATGCTTGAGCATATTTTGGTTATATGCCTAGGAGTTGTATAGCTAGATTTTGAGGTAGTACTATTCCTAATTGTCTGAGAAAGCACCAGATTGATTTCCAAAGGGGAACATTAAACTTGACACATTAAAATTGTTTAAGGAATTTAAGGCTTTTATTTATATTTCTTTATTATTATTATCATTTATTACAGTTTATTCAGTTTGTATCTTGGCTGTGTCTCCCTCCCTAGTCTCCTCCCAATCCCACCCTTCCTCCATTTTCTCCCCTTATGCCCCTCTCCTAGTTCAGTGGGGGAACTTCTAACCACATGAAGAAGAAATGCATTTGACCTCAAAATCAAGTACTAGAAAGGTGTCTAAATGTTACTTTTCACCTAAACTAGCCCTTATATTGTCCTCTTTTTGGATGAATTTATTTGTTTTTTTTGCTAAAAACATCCTTTAATTTTTTTCTTACATATTTGAGAAGAAAATGGGTTTCAATTGGGTGAATAATTTAGCTGGATATAGGATTCTATTCTGAAGACTTTTTTTTCAAAACTGTGTAAGTATCAGTGTTCTAGTCTAGCATTCTGTGTGGCTTTTGTAAACAATGGCCTTCTACTGCTTCTAGTGACCCTTAGTCCTCTCTCTCTGGTGACTCAGTCTGTTCCCTCCCCCCAGAAGATTTTAGAAGCTGTTCATTATCCTTGGTCCTCTGTAACTTCACAATAATGTACATGTGCTATAATTTTATTTTTGCTTAAATATTTTAAATTTTGTATTCTTTAAATTCTATTTATTTATGAATGTGTTTATTGCAGGTGGATGGGAGATGTGAGCCATGGATTGCTCTTGAAGCTAGGCAGACAACTAACAGTCCATTTTCTTCTTCCACGATGCGGGTCCCATAGATCAAACTCATGTGAGTATTGGTGGCAAGGGCTCTTACTCAGTGAGACATCCTGCCATCCACATTTATTTTATTCTTAATTAAAATAAGTGACAAAATAGAAACAGACAGCTTGTGTTCATTTACCCACATTTTCTTTGTAATTTATTTAGAACTGTATAGTTTTTGTTTGATGAGATATAATATTTATATATCTATATGGGACAGATTATGAAAATTCCATATTGTATACAAGGCTGATAAATCAAAGTAATGTGCATTTCTTTTCAACATGTATTACTCATTTTCATGTGTTGGGAGTTTGGTGATTCCCTAGGCATGTTAATATTTCACAGACTGTGTTTTACCAACAGTTCCCACAGCATGCTAAAGAATCCCAGATCTATAAAAATTTAAGAGTTTGGCAGCTGTTTGGTGCCAGGATTCAAAACCAGTCCTTGGTCTCAATGTTAAGGTGGAAATTGGTCAATATAAGTTCACACACACACAGGACTCTTCAAAACTCTACAGACAATGCAGAGATCTTCCTGAAGAGGGGGCACCTCTGTCTACGCATGTCTGTAGTTCTGCAGAAGCCAGATCCCATTGTTACAGTGTCTACTGATTCATAGTTATTATTGAAGAGAGAGAGGTGAAGGAAGGAAGCATGGAGACCGAGGTAGAGAAGATGACTGAGATAGAGCCTCTCTTCCTATCTACCCTTTTGTAGGAACAGAATTATGTCCACAATTCATGTCTTCTGTGCATATGTGGCTTGCACTTCACAGAGGATTTCCTTGCTAGCGAAATGAACATCTGTCTGAAGATTGTGTGGTTTATTTCTAGTTACTCAGCTAAAGTCAGGCCAGAACTCACAGATCATTTATCTGACTCTTCCCGAATTCCAAGCATTTTCAGCTTTTAGAAGAGAAAGGCTCCGCTTTAAAAGGCTAAGTTGAACTCCAGGCACAAGACTTGCAAATGGTTCCAAAGACATATTATAAAGCATATGTCCAAAGCATATGTTTCCAACTGTCTGTAAAAATGTCACCTTGCTATGGTATCCCTTGATACAGCCCTTGCCTCTCTAGGCACTGGTGTGCTGGTGAGTTGATATTTAATGATAATAAACATATTCTATTCTCTCTGTTTAGTTCTACCCAATCACGTGAAAGTCCCTTCAGTTTCAAGTCCATATCTTTTGGAATGTAGTTCTATGAAGAATGGTGACAGATAAACACGTAATGAGAAATACATTAAAAATACACCGAAGTCCTAATACCCCAGTGAGTCCACATCGGCGCCAACCACAAACTTGTTCTGTGTTACTGTAGTCTTCTTTTTCTCAGAGTAACACAGAAACGGAATCAGATGATGTGTGTCCTCTCAGGTCTGGTTGCTTTCGTTTACAAAGGGCATATGAGGTCCAGGCAAGTTTCTGCACGGAACAGTGAACTGTTCCTGATTATTACTGGGCAGCACTCCAGCCGGCAGACACACTAGAGTTGGTTTATTTGCCTGCTAGACTTGTTTCTGCTGAGGAATTAAACTACTATAGGTGGGTGGAAGAGATGGCTCAGTGGTTAAGAGCACTGTCTGACTCCGAAGGACTTAGGTTTGATTCCCAGTACCTACATAGTGTCTCACAACTTCTTGTAACTTAACTTCTGGAGGGAATCCAGTCTCTCTGGTATCCACGGGTACCTGAATATACACATTAATAAAAACAAAAAAAAAATCTCATAAAAAAGAAAAACAATTAGTATATTCCACACTCAAAGAGAAAGAGGTGTTCAGCCTTCTCTGATGAAATGTCAAGAAATCTGTGGACACGTACTGAGCAATCATATTAAAGTCTTTAAAAAACTGGGTAAAATTACCTCCTTGGGAAATATTTTCAGTCACTTTTATAATATAATACACCAGAAATAAGATTACCATATACCCATATATTTAATTGTGCCTGGCATAAATCTTTCAGAGTTCAAAGACAAGAATTCACCCCTGGTAGTGTCTTACCAGTGAAGCAATGTACTTAGGCTGCAAATAAAATCCTGTCCTGTGCTCCCTTTAGTTCAGGCATGATTGGATTATAAAAGAGAGCATTACAATCTTGCAAACCTCATTTATAAAGTGGGATGGAAGGAAGGGGGTATCTTTGTAAAGAACATGACTGTGCTTTAGACACATGCCCGGAGGCACATACATGGATCCTGACATCTCAAGAGGAAGAGGGAAGAGGGTTGTATGCTTGATACATGCTCTCAAAATAAAAAGACACAGGCTTGAGCATATTGAAGGGGTAAACAGGGAGCATAAAAGGCCTCTAGCATTCAATTTCAACTTTAAAATAATCAATCCCTGAGGCTAGAGAGATGGACCAGCAGTTAAATGCACCGGTTGCTCTTTTGGAGGAACTTCGTTAAGTTCCCGGCACCCACATGACGGCTCATGTAAGTCTGTAACTCCAGTCCCAGGGGTGTCTGCAGGCACCACACACACGTGACGCACACACACGTGGCGCACAGACACGTGGCGCACAGACACGTGGCACACAGACAAATGTGCAGTCAAGACAACCATACACATAAAGGAACACATTTTCAAATAATAATAAAAATATTATTGAGGGAGGTGTTACAGAGCCGAGAAAACTCACAGTGGGGGCAGTTAATAGTCATTTATCATACCATATTATGGAACATTTTTAATCCCAGGAGAATTCCACAAAGCCACCAAAGAAACACAGAGAGTACCACATCAAATGGTGATCACCTTGACGTCTTGATTCTGTTGCGGAGAGCTCTTCTAAGAAAACATCCAACACAACATATTCTATCTAGAACCTAAAGTCAATACCCTGCAAGTAGAAAGCAGTGATACGACAGTCTATCAGATTGTTAGTCTTTTATGCAGCCACGAAGGATGAGGATGACAGAGACAACCTGGGTGCAGAGTAACCTTCCTATAGCGTTCCAATGGAAAGAAGAGAAAGGACACAGCACGTGGAAAGATGTCTTTGCGAAGAGGTAAGCAGGAAACATTACAGTATTTGCAGGTAAAGATGGCTATTTCTGGTTGGCATAGTTTGGAATACATTTTTCTCCTTCCCACTCTGTATATTTCTTTGAATGCACCGACTCTTAACAAATCAGTTTACACTAGGGACAGTGAGATGGCTCAGCAGGTAAAGGTACTTGCTGCCGGTCCTGACGATCTGACTTCCGTCTCCAGCACCCATAGGGTGTGTGGAGAAAACTGACTCCTGAAAGTTATCCTCTGACCTCTATATGTACACGTATGCATGTACACACACACACGTAGCTGAATGTAATTAATACTAAAAACATACCCAAGTGACTATTTCTCAGAGAATTAAGAGAAGTCTTGAAATGGCTGTCCATAAAAGAAAGAAACAACATTGTTTATCTGTGGTTTGTGGCACAGAATTCACAGAGCTGTATTTTAGATACATTTTTACAATTCTTTCCTCAGTCCAAACCCTTTTTCTCACCAGCCCCCATTCATTGTTGCTTTTGAAAGCTTCGTGGCCCCAAGCACTGGACATAATGGAGTCAGACCCAACAACGACACCGTGGTGTGTAAAACACTGAGTTACTATGGCAGATCTCTTACTGCAGCAACTAAGTCCTGAGTTGTTCCCACACTCCGGGACCCTGTGAAAACTAGAGCTCTGCCCAGGAGGTTGAGGGAGATGTGCCTCTGGATGAGGCACATGTGGACTTCCTAACTTGGACGCATGCTTAGAGGTAAGAACTCGTGATGGCTCTGGGGCCAGGAGGCTGGGGCCCTTGGCAGTGACTGGCTACGAGCTCCGCTTCCTTCATCGAGATTTTAGGTATCTGCTGAGGGCTCGACGTCCCACCTAGGGCCACAGCCTGGCAGAGGAGGCCGCGTCAAGGTAGTGGCAATAAGCTGTGGTAACTGTTTAGGATACAAAAGAAGGAATTCTGTGAATGGCTAGTGAGACAGCTTTGCATGGGAGCGGAAGTGAGGCTCCGGTTTGACCCAGAATAGGAAATTAGTAAAGCATGGAGAAGCCAAGAGCAGAGGTGGGAACAGGAAGGCCTTTCCTAGATCAACAGCCTTGGAGTCAGTCCTCCTGGGTGAGACATCATGTCCTGAGCACCTGAGAAGCCAGGTATTATTGAGGAGGGAGGTGCTAACCTCTGTCTCATTTTTTGCAGGGGTCTCCTAATCCAGAGGCCTCATGGTTTGAAGGGCAAAAACAACTGGGTGACCTGAGAACAGCAGAGTGCCCCTTCCATTTTTCCAACCCACTCAGTCACTGGAAGTACTTGACCACCTCATAGTTAAGGCTCAAATGGGTGCTAATTAGGAGACTGGATTTCTCTGTCTCTGTCTCTCTTTGTGTGTGTGTGTGTGTGTGTGTGTGTGTGTGTAAACTAGACAACAACAACCTCAGCAGGCGTTCCTCAGAAGACGTCCAGCCTGCTTTTTGAGACAGGGTCTCTCACAGCCTGGAGCACAGGGATTCAGGCAGGCTGCTGGAGTCAAGGACTGGCCTGCTCCCCAGAACTGGGATTATAAATGCACAGGCCTCCAAACCAGACATTTCACTGGCTTCTGGGCCCGTACTTACCAGGTCAGCATTCTAAACAGTGCAGACCAGCTCTCCAGGCTCACGGGAGGCCCTCTCCAGGGGAACTCCCTCCCCTTATCAAAGTTCTTGGTGCTCTGGCACCTGGGCCCCTTGGATTTCAACTGCAGAGTCCCTTGAAGGACTGGCTTTGGTCGGCTGCTGGCCAGTCTGCTGGGGCGGGGGCGGTGGGAAGCAGGCAGGACCGGAGCTAGCCGGGTCAGCGCCGACCTGGGCGGGGCCGACAGGTGGAGGCGGATCCGACCTGAGGACTCCCTGCCCGGCCCTGTCACCTGTGGGTTTGGCTCAGCTCTGGGGAAGGCACCAGCTCCTCCCTCTCTGGGAATCTGCGCATCCGTGGGGTGGGCTGGGGACAGCCGCACGTGCCCCCACCTTGGGTTCTGCTGGGAACCTGTTCCTGTATACATTGGGAGACTTGCAGGGTTTTTTGTCTGTTTCGGTTGGTTTGTTTTGGTTTGGTTTGTTTTGGTTCGGTTATAGGACTTGCCGACTACCTCAGCAGCAGGGGGAAGGACCCAGTGGAGGTGAGCTGCTGTTGCCGGTGACCACTGAAAGCAGACACAGGACTGAGGAAAGAAAGCTCCTGCTCCCCACGGGCTGGCCAACACAGCCCTAAGGAAGACCTGCTCAATCAAGACTCCGGTCTCTTGTAAGTTCGGACTGCGGAGCGGCTGAAGCCTAAGGGGCGGCAGGGGATGCCTGTTTTAAGAAAACTGGGTAAAGTTACCTACTCGCAAGACTCCCTCCCGGGCAGTGGCTCCTGCCCAGCAGCCCTAGCTGCCTTCAGCTCATTTGTGTACAATTAACAATGGTCTGCACAGAGCCTGGCTCTGCCTTGAATTCTTTCTTCCTCCTCCTGGAGGTCGCCTGTCCTAGGAGTTCAAGGTCAGCTCTTGGACACTTTTTCAACTGATGCAAATATTAGAATCCTTCATCTCCCTTTCTGTCTGGCCTCTGCCCCTTCCCCGTTCACATGTAGGGTTTTCTCTTTCTCTACCTTCCTTAACTTTTTTCCCCCACCTTTAAGTTGAAATTTTTCCCCCTACACAATATTTTTATTAATTCTTTGGAAATGTTATATATACATACAATGTATTTGGATCACATTCCCTACCACCCCTTACCCTGACGTCACCCAAATCCACTCTACCGCGGCACTCCCCCTTCCCTACTTCAGGTTTGGTTTTGGTTTGGTAATAATCCACAAAGTCCAATTTGCGCCGTCCACATAGGCCTGTGTGGGCTCCCCCACTGAAGCGCGGTCTCTCTAGCAGGAACCACACCCTTAAAACTGCCCCTCCCTGGCCCTGAAGTCATCACTGTTGTCAGTTCCTCATCGAGGGGTGGGGGCTGGCGGCTGGCGAGGTGAGGCCCTCCTCCCACCTTCCAGGAATTTCAAGCACACTGGGGGAAAAAAGTGAGCTCTTTTCCTTAGCAAGTGCTTATGGATACTTGGAGCTGTGTCTTTCTTTCTTTCTTTCTTTCTTTCTTTCTTTCTTTCTTTCTTTCTTTCTTTCTTTCTTTCTTTCTTTCTTTCTTTCTTTCTTTCTTTCTTCCTTCCTTCCTTCCTTCCTTTCTTTCTTTCTTTCTTTCTTTCTCTCTTTCTCTCTTTCGCTCTTTCGCTCTTTCCTTCTTCATCACTTGTTCCTTCATTTCATTTAGTTCCTTCAATACTAATAGCCTCCAAAAGTGCACTCAAGAAGACACTAAGAAAGAAGTGAAGTCATCTTCCATGTGACACTGTAAAAGGGGACTGATATTGAAAACCACGCAAATTCATCTTCTGTGTGGTGTCCAGTACTGCTGCTTCTCTGGGAAACAGATATTTGACAATGGAACTTCTTTCTCAAGATAATGTCAGCTGCTGTGCTTAGCAATATGTAGAGCAGATTGCACTGTCTCTCTCCAAGGGAAATTGGGGATTCTCTTGCCAGAGTCTCCCTGAGAAAGAGTGTGTTTAAGCTCTAAGATATTGTGAGGCACCTTTGAAAGTATTGGTATCAGGACATCCCAGGGTTTCAAAGCTGTTGCAGTCAGGAATACTAACAGCTTGATAAATTTGCTTATTTCTGATAATAATAATAATAATAATAATAATAATAATAGTGTTTACAATCAATCACTCATAGTGGCAGCCCCTGTAACCACTCTGTCAGCACATTGTAGGTGGGACTTCTCTGGATCATTTTTTTTTTTTTTTAAGATGTGGTTATTTTTTTACTGGTTATTAAGATTTCTGGACCCTGCTCTCCACTAGGCAGAATCAGAGGCCAGAGGTTACGGCGGGAACTTGGCGGAAAGAGTTGAACTGTGTTCCAAGTTCTAGATACAGATCAATCTTGAAGACCCACTGAGCCCTTTTCTATATTGATTTTGAGGTCTCCAAAAGTCCTTAACTTGTGTGTGAGTGTGATTGTGTGTGTGTTTGTGTTCTCTCTTAAGTTTCAGAGTAAGGACTTCTCTGGAAGAGCATTTGAATTCTTAGCGTACTGATGCTTGTGTCCAGGGCTGGGGAGCATTGCTCTGCAGAATTTGGACTGTGGACTTTCCTCCAGGTTCCAGAAGGTATTTTGGCACGCTGGACATCTTGACAGTTGACTAAGGCCATGGGTTTCAGGACTGAGGAGACCTTAGACAAATCACTTTTTCTCTTCATGTCTCATTTTGTCCTACCTCAGAGGATAATCCACTAGAGTGTTGTGCAGATTACTGAAGAGGTATGAAACATGAACTGTACAGGGCCTGTGGTCAGTGGTCATTCAACAAAGAGCAACACTTTCTTCAATGTCCATTTTCCTATGATTTTTTTTTTAAATTCTTCGTGATTTTTTGGTTTCACACAAAGTCTCCTGCAGCCCAGACTAACCTCAAATTCTCTTGGTTGCTGAGGGTGACCTTGAACTCCTAATTCTTCTATTACCATTTTTTTCTTTTATTGAGATACGGTTTATCCCGAAATAAATATCAAGTCCTACACGTAGGTGTCCAACATTTAAACAAGTACAGGATGAAGAATATATTGAGCCTGTTGCCGAATGAGTTGCCTAGACGTGAGCTGTGAGACCAGAGAGCACGTGTGAGCTCAGTGGGCTTTATGCCACATCAGAGCGCGCAGCCGCAGGTATTTCCTCCATCTGCCCTTTGCTCTGGGCGCACACCTCAGAGTTGCATTCTTAGGGTGAATATTCACCCACCGACCTGTGTAGGGAAGATGGAGAACAGGCAGGCGAGTCTCAAAGCCCTTCATGCTTGTTTGGAGTGAACACAAACTCCTTGGCCTTCCTTCCGAGCATTTTCTCTGTTGACTCCAGGTAGACCTTGCCAAGTTATTTCACCTCTGGGCTTTGCTGTCCTCAAAACTAACATGGGGAGTCTCTCTGCTTTTGAATCCTTCCTTTCAGGGTATTTCCTTCCTGGAGGTGTAGGAAGACTAAGCTGTGTCCCCGGCGCTTTCCTGTGGGGTGTCCTCAATTGGTGTCCTGCCCTACGACCCTCGCCTTGATTAGACACAGGGAAACACTGAACTGTGTTTCCATCAGGCCAGGACTCATGATTCCTCTGCACATCATACAAGCAGAGCACGGCTGACTGGAGAGGCAGCTCAGTGGTCAAGAATACTTACTGCTCTTCCAGAGGATCATAGTTCCGTTCCCAGCACACAATGCAAACAGCTCATAACTGCCAACAACACCCACTCCAGCGGAGCCCACACTCTCCTCAGGCCTTCAGGGACATTCATACACACATGGCATACATACATACACACACATACATATAACATATAAAATATATTTTAAAAGCAAACCAAGAATATGTTATCTGGCATAATTTGGAATAAATTCTAAGATTATGTTTATTCCTATTGCTACTGTGCTTGTTCTCCAAAAACTACGGGCTGGGCTCTAATCAAGGTGTGCCTTTAGTCTGAGAAGGGGAAAAGGTCTACCACTCTGCACATGTTCTCTTATCAGAAAAGAAATCAAGCCGGTTGGCGGTGGCACAGACCTTTAATCCCAGCGCTTGGGAGGCAGGGGCAGTCAGATCTCTAAGTTCAAGGCCAGCCTGGTTTACACAGTGAGTTTCAGGACAGACAAGGTTACACAGAGAAACCCTGTGTCAAAAAACCAAAAGAAAAAGAAAAGAAAGAAGAGAAAGAAAGGAAGAAAGAAAGAAAGAAAAGAAATCTGCATTCCTATAAGAGCCTGATGATATCTCTAGTCCAAGCAGCATTCATTGCTTCCTTTTGAGCAATTAAAAAAAAAATAATGCAAAAAAAAAAAAAAAAGTAATGCAAGAGGTATTGGGGATAGATTCATCATTTTGGAGCACAAAATGCTAACTGAACATTCTGAGAAGGAACTCTGACAGAATGTTGCCCTCTTGATTTTTAAATACAGAAGTCTTTTCCTTTGAATTCAAACTCCAGTCTGCCTTAGTTCCCTCTCTCCCAAATGTTGTGCAAGCTGACTGAATAAATGAATACCTTGAGTTGCCCCTTTCTTCCTCTTACAACTACATGACTTCAAAGGAAAGAGTTTTGTTTCAATGCCCCAAAAGGCTTGGAAAAATTCTACCTACCACCAGGAGATAGAAAAGAGGATTCAATTGTTATATTTTTGTTCTTTGTAGAGAACAATTGTTCTGCAGGTCCAGACTAGCCCTATTGGTTGCTGAAAGCCTAGGTCAGGCCAGGTGTTCATTCACATCAGACCATGATGATAGGGCATAAGAAATTAGGTGCAAATTATTCTTTTAGGGTATCCATCCCCTTTGTTCATTTACTTCCACTTAATCAATTGACTTGGACATTTGTTTATTGTACTGATATACATAAGGTAAAGCCAGAATCAAGCTGAGATTGAGCCAAGCTGCTTAGCTCAAGTGTAAATGTACCCAGAGCCGGAGTCAACATTCCTGGATGTTCGTCCTACGATGTTACATCCAGGAAACGTTCATTTGAACAGAGCTCCAAGGTGATGCTGTTATCTCAGAAATGGTCGTTTTGTGCACGTGGTGCACTTGCCAGTGTGTGCACGGGTTCATGTGTGTACAGGTGTGCATTTACCTAGGTGGAGATCAGTATCAGGGGTCTTCCCTGATTGCTCTTCACTTTATTCTCACTGAACCTGGAGCTGGCTAATAAGACTACGCTGGACAGCCAGAGAGCCTTGAGGATCTGTCTGCTTCTGCCTCTCCAGGTCTGGGAATATCAGCATGCTACCTGCCCACCTTAAAAAAAAAAATGGTTTCCAGAAACCAAACTCAGATCTCTGTGCTAGCATGGTAAATAGATACGTTACCAAATGAGTCATGTCGGTAGCTCTCCTTCTCCTCTTCCTCCTCTTTTCTAGTGTATCTGTGTCTGTGTGTTGTATATATGTGTGTATCATGCAGGTGTGCAGACGTGTGTAGAGCCCAGAAATCAACATCAGGTGTCTTTTATCTTTCTTGCCCCATCTTACATTCTGAGGCAGGGTTTTCAATGGAAACCAGACCTCACTAATTATCTAGTCCAGCTGGACAGGTTTTCCTTAATTCAGTGCTTTTTTTTTTATAATTTATTTAACTTTATTCTTTTTGTGCATTGGTGTGAAGGTGTCAGAATTCGTGGAAATGGAGTTACAGATAGTTATGAGCTGCCATGTGGGTGCTGGGAATTGAACCCGGGTCCTTTGGAAGAGCAGACAGTGCTCTGAACCACTGAGCCATCTCTCCAGCCCCAATTCAGTGCTTTTTAAAAATATTTTTAATACCAACGAAAGTCTTATCTAAACCAGTTTTCTCTGAGCACTTAGAGATGAAAGTCCTTAGGTTTCAAGAATTACTGTAGAGGAATGAGTTCCGGACTAGGAAGGCGGGTCTCAGTTTAGTGTTGTAGGTGACGATTAATATTTACTATTGGTTTATCTTTTTTTATAAATATATATATTTTTTATTTATTACAATTTATTCATTTTGGATCCCAGCTGTAGCCACACCTTCATCCCTCCCAATCCTGCCCACACTCCCTCCCTTACCTCCTCCCATGCCTCATCCCAAATCCACTGATAGTGGAGGACATCCTCCCGTTCCATCTAGCCCCAGTCAATCAAGTCTCATCAGGACTGTCTTTCATAGTCTTCCTCTGTGGTAAGGCTTCCTGGGTAAGGCTGCTCCCCCGACAGAGGGACAGTGGAAGGTGATCAAAGAGCCAGCTACTGAGTTCATGTCAGAGACAGTCACTGTTCCCCTTACTAAGAAGCCCATTTGGAGACTGAGCTGCCATGGGCTACATCTGTGCAGGGGTTCTAGGTTATCTCCATGAATGGTCCTTGGTTGGAGTATCAGTCTCAGAAAAGACTCTAGGCCCATATTTTTTGGTTCGGTTGCTCTCCTTGTGGAGCTCCTGTTCCCTCCAGGTCTTTCTTTTCTTTCTTTTTTTTTATTTTTTATTAATTACACTTTATTCATTTTGTATCCCCCCATAAGCCCCTCTCTCCTCCCCTGCCGATCCCACCTTTCCTCCCCTTTCTGCATGCATGCCACTCCCCAAGTCCACTGATAGGGGAGGTTCTCCTCTCCTTGGTTTATCTTTTATTAAAGCTACTTAATCCTAAATAGCTGTATAACCAAATCACCACACAGAGACTATGATTTATTAAATTAACCTAGAACACAATGCTGGACAATAGTTACTCCAAGCCCTCATAGTTTCCTAACATTTAGATTTCCCATATTATACTTGCTTTTAGTGAAATCTTAGGTCTGGTTCATTCTCCACGTTATTCCAATACCTCTCCTCCAGCCTTACTCTCCCAGCTCTCCTCTGCCCTTCTGTCCTCCTCTGCTTCCCACATCTTCCTGTCCTCTGGCTCCTCCCTCTTTTCCTGCTTCCTTTCCATTGCTCAACATTGTGGCTGGTTGTTTTAGTTTGGCATGTTTACACAAAGTTGAGACAGGTGATGCTTAGAATAAGTATCACAATGCAGTGTCCAGATAGAAACCAGAGAGTGGGGAAGAGAAATCAGCATTTGAATGAACGAGGGTAAGGTGTATACATTTCAAAAGAACATTATACCAACAGCTTAGTCATCAACCATTTTATTAGATTGAGCCATATTTTCTCTCAACTCTGGATATAAATTCCCAGCCAAGTATTTCAGTATTTGATCTGCCCACCCACCTGGAGAATCCTCCTGACTCCCCATCCAGGAAGGGTGAATTCAGCCTGTGTCCAGCTCCCCAATGTGTCTTTTGGAAACCAGACCTTATCCCTCACTGTCCACAGGTCCATGACCTGTAGGTGTCTAGGGGGCGAGGGAGGCTTCCTCTCAGTGTTTGGTAGAACCACAGAGTCAGGTACTTCGTAACAGGGCACTGGTGTGAATCACCTCCCGCTTTCCACATGACTGTAGAGTCCAAATATCTTTATATTTTGTGACTCACTTTGTAGGTTTCCCCTCTTTCAGCTGAGAGAAACTTTCAGTAATTCTCCACGCCTGCTTCCAAGAAACACGGCATGTTACAAGGTTAGTCATTATTTCAGAGTTCGGAGGGAACTCTCTCCCTCACTGGGTGCTTCTCATCTTCCCATTTACTTATGTAGCTTAAGAGAAACAAAGACTGCTTCACCCGGCAGCCTACCATGCCCTGGGTGCAGAGGTGATGGGTGGCTTGTCCTGTGGTCCTGGAAGGGCACGATTTGGAGAATTCTGTTTACCTGCACTTCAGTTTTCTATTGAACAGAACTCTGACAGAGAAAGCTTCAGCCTTTTTAGAAATTTTATTATTTTTTCTTCTTTTTTTTCCAGTGAGAGAAAGCAAGTCAGAATGACCCTTGAATTGCTAATGTCTGTCACTTGGAGAAGGAGCAAATTATTTTCTGGCCTCTGTGTTGCTGTGTATAGAACATGTGTTCTGAGTAGCTGCCTTTTTTTCACTGCCTCTTTTGCCAGCTGAGGTGCAACATAAACTATTTTAATTAATACCGTGTCACCAAAAGGGATTGAGGTAGCCAATTGAATTCTGCCAAGATAGAGTCTTTTGATGAAAACATATCTTTATTGATTGAGGATGAAAAAAAAAATCATTCTTAAAATGAAATCCAGAGGAAAAAAAATCACGTCCCTCAGAGAAAATTTCTGAGTGGCAGGCCAAGATTAACATCATAAAATTGAATTTGTGCTTCAAGCCTTTGATGTAATCAGCAGCTGGGAGATGGTGCTGCCCTAGCTGTGTGCCCTCCGATTATTGTGGAGAATGAAATAAGGGTTTCTGGTGTCCCTCCTCCAAGAAATACAAACAAGGTATTACCAGGTAGTTTCTTGCTAGTTAAAATGGGTTGGATCGATTCTAGGCCTCTTAGGCCCTCATTGGCCCATGAACTGTAGGAGTTGAGCATTTATTCATGCCCCAGGGACAGAATTTGTGGCTGTTGCTGCAGAGTGACTTCTTTGGTCAGTGGGAACCAAGTGGAGCAGAGCAAAGGGGGTCCTCTTTGCTGGGGACTGCTTTGGAATGGGAAGTGGCTGGGGAAGGTTAGAAAGCAAACTGGGAACTCATAACTGGAGGACATGTTCTTTCGTAAAAGTCATCTCCGAGGTGTGATCTTAGGATGCATGGCCACTTCGTGTTTTCTCCTGTTTTTGATTAGTCCTGGCACTCTGAAAAAAACCACTGCCCACACCTTTGACGCTGAGTGAGTAATTAAATGGCTTTTTAAGTTAAGTAGCAAAGCATGTCTTGGGAGACTCACCCTCAGACTGAACACTGGCTTGACCCTCAGTCACCCTGTGGCTGTGCTCAAGCTGTAGTTGTTTTGTGCAGGCTTGCTCGTGTGGACTATAAACAAGAGAAGACATTATCCTAACCCTCACTCTAAGCCCCTTTGAGAAGTAGGATGGGCTTTGAGGTCAGACAGACATAGGATATAATTATTCCTCACCAAGGAACTCAGCTTTGGCAAGCCTCTTTTTTTTTTTTTTTTTCTTAAGGTTAAATACTAAATAGCAGGTGTGCAGATGAAATGGGAAAGGTGGGAAATGCCCCAGTCTGTTGTTGAGGTGTTAGCCAGCCTTCGGTAAGCATGTGTCCCTGGGTTCCTTATGACTGAGAAGGAGAGAAAAAGCCAGGTGAAGGAGAGAAAACACCAGCTGGAATCTGGATGCATTCTCAAAGAAGGAGTAATGAGAAGGGTCAAGGCAAAGGAGATTCCATGTCATAGATGACATAAGGCATGCAGAAAGGAAATAGATCTGCCTGGCTTCTGACAGAAATCAGGCAGCAGACCTGAGTTCAATCCCCAGGACTTGCTTAGTGGAAGGAGAGAGCCGACTCTCACAAATTGTCATCTAACTTTGCATGTACGTGTACACACACGCACATACACACACACAGAGGAGAGAGAGATCAGAGATGTAATTTTTAAAAAGAGCCTAGTGTGGTCAGATGCACTTGTAACTTCCTCTGAGGAAAGCCTAGGGTTAGACCCTCAGCCAGATTAGCCTGTCAGTGAACCCTGTATCACCAGGCGACTTAGTCTCAAAGAAACAGGTCTATGGCAGCTGAGGAATGACATCTGAGGTTTTCCTCCGGCTTCAAGTCCCGTATCTCCACACTGACCACCCTCCCCCAAGCACCCTGGGCTTCTGTAGGTGTAAGCGTGCAAGGCAAGAGAGGGGCTTAAAGCAGTGGTTCTCAACCTGTGGATCATGACCCCCTTGGGGGGGGGTCAGCTAAGACCATCAGAAAACACAGATATTTATATCATGATTCATAACAGTAGCAAAATAACAGTTATGATGTGGCGATGAAATAATTTTATGGCTGGGGAGAACCCCAGCATGAGGAACCGTATTAACAGCTTTAGGTTGAGAACCACTGTCTTAAAGGCTCCCACGCAGCCTGGTCCTGTCCACCACACCAACAGAAAGTACCAAATTCACAGATGTAGGAGGCGTCCATAAACAGACTTGCTCCCCTAGAGATTCTGGCCTCTGCCTTCTCTGGAGAGAAGAGAAATAGATTCAGTGGCAGGGCACTCACATTCATTAATGGTTTGTGTAAACTTGGAGGGAAAAACAAAACAAAACAAACAAACAAACAAACAAACAAAAAAACAACCAAAACCATGATGCAGGAGTCAAGGCTAAGGGACAGCTGAGCCTTGGTAAAGCATGTTTGTCTAGGAAGAGCCAAGGAGTGAAAAACTAGATCCTGCCAACTTCAGGAAAGATGCCTGCTTCAGCGAGAGCCCTCCCTTCAGGCGCTCATGCCTGCTGACATCGCAACTGGCTCCTTGGCTGCGGTGGTGATTTCTAGAAGGCCGATAGATGCCTGCGCCTTATCAACCTGGGCTGGACCCAGTGGTGGAGGCAGGCACAGGCTTTGTTACAGCCAGAGGAGGTGGACGTGATTCTCAGCGGGTGTGTATGCTTTGGGCTTTGGACTTAGCTGTTATCCTCCTGTGGCAGCCCCCCCTCCCTCACCCAACCCCCCCCCCCCCCCGGTGCCACATTTGTTTCCCCACAGGCTCCTGCATTTGCTCAAACGTGGCGTCTGGCATCGAAGAAAGATGCAGCGTTCTCAGACTCAGGCAAGCCGTTGGAGGTTGATGAGTGTCTTAGTCCCTCTTGTGAAAATCCTTACAGTGTGGCGAAGTCTTACACGCTGAGGGTATTCAGTGGTTATTTTGAAACAAAGGCAAACAAATTAAGTGGGGCGTGAATCGTGTGGTAAACGATGTTGCTTTGCTCACTAAATGACATTAAGGGTCCAAAACAAAGGGTGCTGGGGCACATGGAATATCCTTTGTGTTGGGAGAAACTCAGCACCTTTCTTTCACTTTTTAAATGTAATGTGTGTATGGGTATATGCATGAAAGTGCAGGTTCCCAGAGAGTCCAGAAGAGGCCATTTACTAAATTATCGGCTGTGATCATAATTAGCTGTCTAACATAGGTACTGGGAATGGAACTCTGGTTATCTGCAAGAGCAGTTCTTGCTCTCACCCTCTGAGCCATCTCCTCAGCCCCTGCAGTGGGATTTTAAAGAGACAGAGAAAGCTCAAACAGTGGTCAAAGATTACTCACCCTTGTAATCCCAGCACTTGGGAAGTGGAGGCAGGAGGATCAGAAGTTCAGAGTTATCCTCAGGTAGCTGAAGGGCTAGCCTGAGTTATGAGACATGCTAGTCCTGAAGACCAAGTGAAATGGAAGGAAAAGGATCTCGCCATTACAGTGTACTGCAGCCATGTGTTCCAGTAGGACACAACAAACATATATGTTAGTGGATGTTGTTATACTGTGCATTTTCAATAATAAAACCAGCATATGCAATGTCACGATTCTGTGCACATTCATGATTCCTAAGGATATGCTTATGTAATGCGATTTATTCTGTTTTTCCCCCCACAAATTAATTTTTTTTTTCACATAGAGATGTGGAGTTGAGGGAGCACTGACATGGTGTTGGCTCCACTTTGGTGACAAGCAGGAACATGTGGGAGGAAGGGAGCCCATTGCCAAACAGGAACCGGAGGTTTATTCTTACACAGATTAATATTTTCCATGTGTTAACCTAAGCAAACATACTAGGCAAATTCTTTTCCATAGTGTTCTTGAATATGAGAAAAACATATGACTCAATTCTGTAATAGGTTTGTAGAATTCACAGGCACAAAAACAACTGCTCTGCCAACCACACGGATTCATATTTAAAGTTAACCGCAGGGAGAGTCTGGTAAAGACGTTGAGAGTTTGTTTTTCCCGTTTCCCTAACCCAGCAGGCTCCCAGTAAGTATTTGTTTGATTTAATTGAGAATGGCCATAGGGATGGAGAGACAGCTCAGCGTTTGAAAGCATGTGTTGTTCTCCCAGAGAACCTAGGTTTGGTTCCAGCACCCTGATCCATTGGAGTCCAGCAACCTGAAACTTCAACTGAGGATCTGAACCTCTCCAGGTCTCTGTGGGGTATCCCCCTGACACACACATAATTAAAAAAAAACAAAAACAAACAAACAAAAAACATAATGAAATAGACCTTTTAAAAATAGACTAAAGCATGCTATATGGTTTTAGGTTTAAAAATTGCTTTAAGAATAAATATTTGGGTAGTTAAGTGTAGCCCAATCGAAAACAAAACAGCAGCAGCAACAAACCTAGAAAACACTAAAATCCTTTAAGGTCCAATGCTAAGGTTTTTAATACGGGGACAATAGTTCTTTGAATTGTTCCCAGGCTGAATAGACATGAAACTGAGTGTCACTCACTAAAGATTTCCTTGAGCTTCTCGAATTTCTTTTCCCACGCTAACACCCATCTCTCTAACAATGACTGCATGGAACACGCTTGGTGGTTTAGTTCTGTTAGTGCTGTGGTCACACAGCTTAACAAGAAGCAGGTAAAGCTTGCAGGCAATACTTTGTGAGAACCTGCAGCTCGGCAGGCAGAGCTGGGAACTGCACTGGAAACTTTGGTTGTCCAAAAACTGGGGGCTATTTCTTGCTTGGTTTGCTTTATTGCATGACCCAGGAGTGCTGAGATTAATCTATATTTTTGCTGAATTCCCCCCTTGACCTCTGAGTGATTTTAGCATTGCTATTGTTACCTACTGAGGTTATATCTGCCTAAAACATTACCTTTTTGTTTTGTTTTGTTTTGTTTTAAGATTTTCTAGTTTGGTGGAGTTTAGTTTTCTTATTTTGTCTTGATTTGTTTCATTAAAAATATATTTTTTAGACAATATATTTTGATGACAGTCTCAACTCCCTCTACGCCTCTCAGATTCTCCCATCTGGTTCCACACCCTTTCTATCTCTCTTCAAAAGAAGCAAACAAGCAACCAACCAAACAAACATCTAAGGAATAATGATAAAACAAAAGAAGATAAGATAGAAACAAACAAATTGGAATAACACAAAAGAGCCAAACAAGAAAAGAGCCAAAGAAAAAGCACAAGAAACACATATAGGTACAGAGAACCTCATGTTCACACACACTCATAGAAGCACAAAGCCATGGGGAAGCTTTCCATCTTCTGAGATCTTCTGTCTGCAATATCTTCAAGTTTGATTGTACAGGTCTTTCACTTGTTCAGTTAGAGTTACCCCATGATATTTTTATATTTTTTGGAGGCTATTGTAAAAAAAAAAAAGGTTGGTTTCTCAATCTGTTTGTCATTTGCATATAGGAAGACTACTGCTTTTTGTGTTAATACTGTATCTAGCTACTTTGCTGAAAATGCTTATCAGCTGTAGGAGCTTCTTGGTGAAATTTTTAGGGTCACTTTTGTATGCTGTAATATCATCTGCAAATAAAGGATACATTGACTTCTTTCCTCTCTATTTGTATTCCCTTGATCTGCTTCAGTTGTCTTATTAATAGCTCTAGCTAAGACTTCCAGTACTATACTGAAAAAGTATGGAGAGGGTGGAAAACCTTGTCTTGTTTCTGACTTAGTGGAATGGCTTTGAGTTTTTCTCCATATAAGTTGAGATTGGCTATGGGCTTGCAATAAATTGCCTTTATTATGTCTAAAAGTTTTCTAAATAGCAGCTAATCATTAAGTTGTATTTGATGAGGAGCTTGGCTTCAATGTTGGCCAAGGGTTAATTTGGGAGTAGTTATACTTCCAAGGGTAGAAGACAGGATTATGCTTCTGAGGGTAGAACACAGGATTTGTGTGTGTGTGTGTGTGTGTGTGTGTGTGTGTGTGTGTGTGGTCAATTCAGCAGATGCATTTATTACTGTTGTTGTTTTGCCTTTTCTAAGGAGTGATCTTATTCAAGAAATCTTTGGGAACCTCTGTAAGCAGGCAGGTTTTGGAAGAAACATTTCTTCTGGGACCATGAAGAGAACACATGAAGCTTCAGCTTCTCACGGGTCCAGGTTGTTTCATACCTGTGTGGTTAAGGTTCCTTGGCAGGGGCCATTCTGTAGAGAAGCTCTGTCTTTCTGCTGCTTTCTTTAGTTTGCTTCTGCTTCATTTTCCAGCACAGAACTGGACTTTGCCACCAACTAGCCATCCAAGTGACAGTGCCAGCCTATTTCTTCCTGTTTTACATCATTGTCCTTTTGAGGTTCATGAAGGTAATTTGTGCACCATAACCAGACTAATTAAAACATCTCACTGATAGATAAAGGGAGCCACCCAAACACTTGCCCACTTCCAAATTATGTACAAATAAAATGGCCTTTCTGGATTCGTGGATCCTGACTAGGGTTTTACACTTTCACCAACAATTATTGTTCTATTCACTTATCCATAACAAAAAGTGAAAAAAAAAAAGAAATTATGATTGAAACTAAAAAAAACCCAAAACAAACAAACAAACAAACAAACAAACAACTTTATATCCACTTTCATGATTCTTGTGAACCAGTCTTATTTAAAGAGTGATTCAATGAATTTTAACACTGAAATTCCTGTCATCTCCACCTAAACTAAAAATCTATTTAAAAAACTCCCTTTAGCCTAAAGCTGACCAAGTTATCTCTTTAAAAAAAAAAAAAAAGTCCCTTGAAGTGATCCACATTGGTCCCTTTCAGTGGCTGTGGGTTTAGAAGGGTACAATATGATTCTTCATTTAGCAGAGGGATTCACATTAGCCACACTGGTCTGATCTGAGACTCAAGCTCATATCACGGGTGTTTTCCTTTGGTCAGGAGGCAATTGTGAAAGCTCCTACCTTGTACCACAGGACTTTCTTTGGTATTTTTTTCTTGTCTGTCCTTAGCCAAAGGGTCTAGACTGGTCCATCTGTGGGTCTGGGTGTGTCCTCCAGCAAAGCTATTTATGATTAAGCAACTCCAGTGTCCAGTAGACACTGCCCGGTGTCTAGAGGCAGACCCACATGTCCGTCAAGCTAATCAGTCACTCTGCTGGTCTCAGATAGGTGAGAAATGTGCAGACAGATTGTGAGGGAAAGTGATAAAGGTGAGTGGAGGAGTACTGTCATGGTGTCATTCCTTGGGACTGCTTGGCACTGTCTGTATAAAGAAAGGGTTGGAAGAGCTAGCTCAACTTTAAGAGCAGTGGGTGCAGTATTAAAGTCTAACTAAAAGGTCCTGTGGCTTGGCTTGACCTCTCTTCCTTCCTCCCTCCTTCTCTCTCTTTTCCTCTCTCCCTCCCCCTCCTTCCCTTCCTCCTTCTCTCTCTCTCTCTCTCTCTCTCCAGAATAATCTGTAGAGTTTGCCAGGAGACTTGGTTTTGGTTCTGGCTCAGCTGTTCTTTCCCTGGGTGACCCTGACCAAGTGATCACCTTTCCAGAGCTTTGATTTTCTCATCTGTAGAAAAGGGAAGAGGTGCTTGTGACCTTCAACACTGTTGTCTTCAGCTTGGCGTTTTTCAAGGCCCTCAGACACACTTATGCAACACAGTTATATTTTAACTTTAAACAAGCAAGAAATAATTTATGAGCATGTTCCACATATAAAGCAGCATTTGTGTGTGTGTGTGTGTGTGTGTGTGTGTGTGTGTGTTAGCACTTTGAGGGTTTTGAAAAGGCCACATAACTGGTTAGTTTTAAGACTACTTGCCACACCCTAGAATTACCTGAGAAGAAGCTTCAGCTGAGAAACTCTTTAGATCAGGCTGCCTGTGGGCATATTTGTAGGGGATTGTCTACATCATTAATTGATGTAGAAGGGCCCAGTCCACTGTGGGTGGCACCATTCTCTAGGCAGGACATCCTGAGAGATGGGAAAGAGAAAGCTAGATGAGAACAAGCGGGCCGCAGGCAGTACGGATGCGTTTGTTTCTCTTTGTTTTTGACTGTGGCCTTGACTTCCCTCAGTGATGAACTGTAATCTGAAATTGTAAGCCAAATAGATTATTTTCTTCCATACACTGCTTCTGGTTAGGATGTTTTATCACATCACAAGAAAAAGTAAAACTAGAAATCAACACTTACATGAAAAAAAAAGTGTTATTTGTCTGAAATTCACTTTTAACTAGTTAGCTTGTGGTTTTATTTACTAAATATGGCAGCCATAATTTTCTCCCCAGTAGTTGAATAGAGTATCATCATAGAATTTAGAATTTATGTTAATGAATTGGATGTTGTTATGGCCAAATGTCCTGGACATACTCACAATGCCTCTGAGAAATAAATAGTACTGCCCAAATAGTAAAAGTAAACACATGGACTCTCCTACTGGCAAGTTATTGTTAGACAACTCTCCAAAAAAATCACAGTGATCCCTTGCCTCAGCCATTCATTCATTAGACATACTGGGCACCAATTACGAGTGAGGCAGACAATGAGTATCCATACTCATTGTGAACCTACTGTCAATTTTCAAAGATAAATTTCGCCAATTAAAAAGGAATTATTCACCCTTATTTTATGTGCACTGCAGTTTTGTTTACATATATGTCTTTGTGGGAATGCCTGGTCTTGGTGTTACAGACAGTGGTGAGCTGCCTTTTGGGTGCTGGGACTTGAACCTAGGTCCTCAGAAAAAGCAGTCAGTGGCCTTAACCCCTGAGCCATCTCTCCAGCTCCAAATTTCTCCATTTTTACAGATGAGAAAAACAAGGCTCCAGGATCAGTTTCTCACCACTAAGACAGAGGAGGAAGAGAGCACGATGAACATGGCTCACTCTATCACATCTTCTTGCTTCTTTTCTTTCCCTGGAAAGCACGTTTTCATTGACAGTGAAAGAGATGATGGTGTCCAGGACACACGCCCAAGGCATCTGTTCTTTTTGGTGAAATACAGGCAGGGGGCCTGAAGTGATCACTCTCCTCTGAGTGTGCTCTCTGGGACCAAGAGGGCTCCTTCCTAGAGAGGCCGTATTTGTACTTCTTCATTACATGATGAGAGTGTGCCTCCATAATTTTATCTTTTATTTTTAAGTGTGTATGTGAGAGTATGTGTGTGTATTTGTGAGTGTGTGTATGTTCACATACATGGGCTGGTGCACAGAGGCTGGAGCAGGGTGTTGGATCCCCTGGATCTGACAGCCACACGTGAAGTTGAGGAACCAAAAGTGGGTCCTCTGAAAAAGAGCAAGTGCTCTTAAGCACTAAGCCATCTTTCCAGCCTCCAACCTCCACACTTTAGAGTCCCTTCCCCATTGTCTAGAATTGAATATCATCACTTCAGAAATAGTTAGCAGCTGTCATGTCTGTCAGACAAGGTGTAGGGCGAGAATAGGGTAGTGACTCGCAGCTCCCCAGGTGTTTCCTACTTGGTGGCACAGACCAGCTTTGCAAGGTGACCTGGGGCGCCATTGTTAGAATAAGCAGAGCACTGCTATTTAAGCCTTTCAGTATGATTTACTTGAAGTCAATCTGAGCTCATGCCCTGAGTTCCTGCAACTGTCTTCCGCTGTCAGCACACCCACATGACCAGGAGGCTGGATTCTCAGGGGTGGATACACCTTCCCAAACTCTGCAGTGGCTTGAGCCTTCTATGGTTTAAAATTATCCTGCCCCTGTTCATGTTTTACCGTAGTTGGTGATTTTCATCCTTTAAAAACGCAGGTTAGAGAGTTTTGATTTCTTCCCCAACCCTGTCTCCACCTTTCCCAGGTGATAGGTGGTAGGCTCGCTGCTGCTGGGAAGTTGCTCTTCATTTATATCAGATTAGAGGTCAATTGCTAGAAGCCCAGAGAGCAGTTCTGCAGATCTGGCTGTGAAGATAGGCGAGCCTCCCTCTGCAGGAGTCAACTGATATGCTAATTCTGGAAAGCCTTTACTACTTACTTCAGGGTGTTAAAAAGAAATGCTCAAAAAGGGAGAGTCTTGATGATCTCATTGCATAGGGCTGAATCAGAGATAGACATAGTTGACAAAGAAAGTGAAAGCCTCTTTCCTGATTTGGTGGTTTTTCATTTCAAGAAGATAATAAAAAAATACAGAAAGATGTGGGGCAGGTTTCTAAATAGGACCAATATGGGTGAAAGGGGTACAGGGAGAACCCAGGGACTTCCAGCTTCATGCCCCTTTCAACCTGAAGAAATGGAGTGGTTTTAGTTCATTCATTCATTCATTCATTCATTCATTCATTCATTCATTTCTCCTTCCTCTGTGCCTTGGTCTTCTGGCTTTCCCTGAGGTTCTGTTATTTGTTACTGGCAAGGACTGAGTCTCAGTCTCCTGGATGACTCTGTGCCTTGGTCTTCTGGCTTTCCCTGAGGTTCTGTTATTTATTACTGGCAAGGACTGAGTCTCAGTCTCCTGGATGACCGTCAGTTATCCCCATTACAGGACTTGTCATAGAAAGTAAAAACAGTCACACTTTTTGATTTGAATGGTTCAAAACCATTTGCAAGTAATAGTGTCGGAACCTTCTCTTATTCAAGAACAAAGTGCTGAAAATGTAAAAGTGAATGAGTTTGGCTTTACTAAGCACAAAAAAAAAGGGACATGTAAACATTTCGTCAAAAATGACATTTTTTTTCTTGTTTGACATGTTTCTGACTTATAGTGCATGTTTAAATATGTAATTTAAGAAGCGAAATCTAATACTGTTTTTACTTTTTACATATTATATTTGTTTTTAGACCTAATTATTTAATTTTAATCACATTTTAATAGTCTCTTTGACTGTTAAATCTAAAGTATTCTTAGATTTATTTTATTTTATTTTATTTTATGTGTGGATGTTTTGCCTTCATGTGTGTATATCTACTGTGTACCTGCTAAAGTCAGAATCGGATATGATATCCCCTAGAACTGGATTAAGGATGGTTGTAAGGCGCGATATAGGTGCTTAAATCAACAAGCACTCTTCTCTACTGGGCTTCTCCCTAGT
The DNA here is from genome assembly GCF_030254825.1 of Meriones unguiculatus. NCBI lineage: Eukaryota > Metazoa > Chordata > Mammalia > Rodentia > Muridae > Meriones > Meriones unguiculatus. Next base: position 14,779,486 of record NC_083354.1, on the reverse strand, counting down.
GCCCAGACTAAAACAGTTTCTTCTTAGAGCTTTTCTTATCATGCCATTGAGAAATGACACAAGTAAATGTCTATCCGCACACGCCGGTGTGTGTATGAAAGGTGACTACTGAAGATGGGAGCTAACGCCTGAAAAAGGTTGATCGAGTGCCAGCCCTTCTCTATATGTCACTGCAGCTAACCGATGCTCTCAAGGGTTCAGGGCACTCTCTGGATGTTAAAGCCTCTTAGGGAAAACAGTGGTGTCAGTGGTCTGCGTGTGGTGTGTGTGTGTGTGTGTGTGTGTGTGTGTGTGTGTAACTTTCTGTAACTGTGAGGTTATTCCTTTCTATGGATATTCTGCCTACCAGCTATAACCACTATGGAGGCCACCCTAAGAAAGATAAACCATGACATTTGGGTAATTTACACACAAGCATTTGAGAGGATGTTATCTGAGAGTCACTTAAGACTATGAGTGCACATTTGCTGTTTACAAGCTCGTTTCGGTATCCTGATCATGTCATAGGACAGTGAGTACATTATTTATATAAGGTATACTGCATAATGTCAAACTTGGCAATTCACTTCTTACTGTGAATGAAGATTGGAAGGGAGGCAAATTTATTTATCCTTAATAAAGTCAGTATTACATCCCTGTCTGAGGCTGTGCCTCTTTTTTAATGCCGTCCTCTACTACATAAGTGTGTGTTTCAAATTGTGTTTAAGTCACTCAGATTTAGAGTTTATTAAAGGATAAATATGTGTCCATAGCTGTTTCAAACATCCCAAATATCACTAGGCATTCAAATGAGAGATACAATCATTGCAAGCTGAGGGCCTTGAAATGGTGGTTTCTAAACCTCCATTCCAAAGTTTTTAAACTTGTTGTGACTTAATTATTTGAAGCAGAATAGGCAAACTTCTTGGGTACGTAACACAGAAATTTGATTGTGGGCAGTCTACATTTTTTTGTAGACTATAATAAAATTGCTGTACATAAGAAGTTTGGTACCCAAACAGTAAAGTTTGATTTATTAGAGCTGAGTGGAGAAAGCCATTGCCTCATGTATGTGAGACCTTGGATTTGATTCCAGTGCTCAAAGGTTTGATTTGATCAGGGTTTTTCTGAGATGTATAAGGTACCTCAAATGACATCCTAAGCTTTATTAGGAACCTCTCACATTTTGACAGAGAACTTTTAACTTTATGAAGACACTTTAAAAAAATTGACTGCAAATAATTGGAGGTCATAACCAGCCCCCAGTTTTCCATCCTCCTGTCTGAGGTACATTTCTTTTAACCTGTGAGCTGGAGAAATGGGCTGCCATTTTGCTTAAGACAGATTTTGTAGGGGCTGGAGAATTTCAGCAGTTGAGTAGGCAATGATCTTGTAGACAATTAGAGTTTGGTTCTCAGCACCCATGTCACACAGCTCATAACCTCCTATAACTCCAGATCCAAGAGACTGATGCCCTCTTCTGGACTCTGCAGACCCTACACTCATGTGCACATGACCCTTACAGAACACACTCATACACATGGTTAAAAATAAAATATATGTTGAAATATAAATTATGTAGACTGGTCGTATATGTTTTCATTTATAAACATGTATTTATTAGTGCTGCAACATTACACCCCCAGTTTACCGATATTTTTCTACCACCCTGAGACTATATATAGAATATACATTTTACATTGTTTGTTTTTTTATCAATGACTGCAGATAACTCAACACAACTGTATTTGATTCATAGATTATTATTACTTTTTAAGATAATCTATGGTTTTTCTCTATATTGTTTTTTCTGAATTCTTTGTGCCTATCTAGCTTTTCTTGTATATAAACTTTTATTTTTCATATGTAACTTGTTATCTTTTTTCATTCTTTTCCTTTTTTAAATATATGCATTTAAGGCCATAATAGTCCATCAAATAGGAAAACCTAAATTTGGCTGATCTTATTATACAAGTCTTCATTGTGTTGGGACCTTGATAGTATCTAATTGTTATTATGTGTCTCTTGGTTGGTCACAGACCGTTTAAAACACATTGTTTCTATTCTAAATATCTTTAGAGGAAATACATTGCATATGTGTATTAAGGGTATTAGAAGAAATATAACTTAAAAATGTAAGCTTTTGGACAAATATTGCTCCTGTATAGTATTACCCTTTTCTAGTAAATGATGTATTTAATAGTTGCGTAAAGGGTTGTTTTAACATCTAATGGTGGCTTTCTTTAAACCTCATATTTCTTTTTTTTTAAATTATTTATTCACTTCACATCCTTGTGGCCTCTTCCCCTCCCAGTCCCACCTTCCTTTCCCCACCCCTCCCCTTTTCTAAAGAAAAGGGGAGCTCCATTTCCCATCCAGCCCATCTCATCAAGTTGCATCAGGACTGAGCATGTCCTCTTTCCCTGTGGCCTGGCAAGGCAGTCCCACCAGGAAAAAGTGATCAAAGATCTGGCAAGTGAGTCCATGTCTGATACAGTCTCCACTTTGCTTACTAGAGGAACCACATGCTGTTTATCTGCTACATCTTTGGAGGGGGTCCTAGGTCCAGTTCATCCATGGATCTTGGTTGATGCTTCAGTCTCAGAAAGCCCTTTGCAGTCCTGGTTATTTGGCTCTGTTGGTCTTCTTTTGGAGCTCTTTTTTTCTTTTGTGGTCTTTTTTTCTTTCCTCCCACTTTTCTACAAGTTGCCCTACACATAGCCCAGTGTTTGGCTGTGAGTCTCAGCATCTGTTTTGAGGAGCTGCTGGGTAGAGCCTCTTGGAGGACAACTCTGTCAGGCTCCTGTTTGCAAGTTTAGCAGAGTATTTTTCATAGTGTCAGGGGTTGGCACTCTTCCATGGGGGGGACTTTGGTTGGGCATTCTCTCAACTTCTGCTCTATCCTTCTCCCTGAACATCTTGTAGGCAGATTAAATTTTGGGTCAAAGTTCTTGTGAGAGGGTTGGTTTCCCCTGCCTCTGCTAGGAGACTAACCTGGTTAGTAGCAGGTGTCCTCTTCAGTCTCTATGGCCTCTGCTACTAGGAGTCTCTGCTTGAGTCCCCCTCAACCTCCCAGGGGCCTACCCTGACTTAGGTCTCCAGCTTGTCACAGAGATACCCCACCCTCAAGTTCTCCTTTCTCTACAGGCCTTCTTCTGTCCTTTTGCTCCCATTCTCCCCAGGTCTGTTCTCTACCCTCTTAACTCTCTGTGTCCCCTCTTTTACCTTGTTTCTTCTCTTTAGCCACTACCTCTTCTATTCTATCTCCTCTTCCAAGTGAGATTTATGCGTCCTCCCTTGGATTCTCTATGTTACTTATCTTCTTTGGGTCTGAGCCACATAGTATTCTTATCCTGAACCATATGGTTAAAATCTGCTTATAAGTGATTACATACCATATGTCTTTCTGAGTCTGGGTTACCTCACTCAGGATGATTTTTTTATGGTTCTATCCTTTTGCCTGCAAATTTCATAACTTCTTTGTTTTTAATAGCTGAGTATAGTATTCCATCGTGTGTAAATGTGCCACAGTTTCTTTATCCATTCTTCAGTTGAGGGACATCTAGGTTGTTTCCAGATTCTGGCTATTGTGAATAAAGCTTCTGTGAACAAAATTGAGCAAGTGTCCTTGTATGGTGAAGTATCTTTTGTGTATATATCCAGAAGGATAGCTGGGTCTTGAGGTAAAACTATTCCCAATTTTCTGAGAAAGTGCCAGACTGATTTCCAGAGTGTTTGAATAAGTTTATACTCCCACCAGCAATGGAGGAGGGTTCCACTTTTTCCACACTTTTGCCAGTGTAATGCCAGGATTACGGGACCCTCAGAGACCACCAGGAGATGACTCGATGCAATAGCAAGAGAACTTTATTGCAAGAGCGATCAAACTTGGAACTCAAGTCTCACTGACGCAACAGTAGATAAGTGGGACCCCGAGCTCTGAGTGAGCAGAATTTTTAAAGGGAAAGTCTGCAAACAGGGGTGCACATGATTCCATGACAGCAAAAGGGGTGGGGGCACATGCCTTGACATTACAGGATTAGGTAAAAGTTAGAGGGGCAAGGTGACCTTCTCTGAGGCACATAATCACAATGGTGATTCTTCTGAACTATATCTGAAACATTGGGGAGAATTTTCCCAGCCGATTTCCAACTGATTCTTATTAATTATTGCCAGGGAGATTGTCTCTATTTTATTCTGTAATATTTCCTGGAGGTTGTTGCTAGGAGAGTTAACTTTGTTTTCTGACAAGTGTACATTCTATGATATTTCCTGGTACCTGAATTCAGCTCCCAGTCAAGATGGCTCTTTATTACAAAATGGAGTTATACCCAGGCTAACTTAAACTCTTCACCAGCATGTGCTGTTGCTTAAGACTTTGATCTTAGCCATTCTGACAGGTGTGAGATGGAATCTCAGAGTCCTTTTTGATTTGCATTTCCATAATGACTAAGAAGTTGAATATTTCTTTAAGTGCTTCTCAGCCATTCGAGATTCCTCCTTTGAGAAGTCTGTTTATTTCTGCGTCCCATGTTTTAATTGGGTTATTTTGTTTACTGGTGATTGATTTTTTGAGTTCTTTATATATTTTGGATATTAGTCCTTTGTTGGATGTAGGATTGGTGAAGATCTTTTCCCAATCTGCAGACTGTCATTTCATTTTATTGATAGAGTCCTTTACCTTACTGAAGCTTTTCAGTTTCAAGGGGTCTCATTTATTAATTGTTTATCTTAAAGCCTGAGCTGTTGGTTTTCTGTTCAAGAAGTTGTTTTCTGTGCCGATGAGTTCTAGGCTCTTGCCCACCTTCTTTTCTAATAGATATAGTAGATCTGGTGTTATATTGAAGTCTTTTGATACACTTGAATTTGAGTTTTGTGCAGGGAGATAAATATAGATCTATTTGCATTTTTCTGCTTTTGTTGAAGATACTCTTTTTTTTTTCCCCCATTGAATGGTTGTGGTTCCTTTGTCAAAAAACTCAAGTGACCATGTGTATGTAGGTTTATTTCTGGGTGTCTGATTCCATTCCATTTATCAAACAGTCTATATCTATGCAAGTACCATGCAGTTTTTTTTTTTTATCACTATTGCTGTGCAGTATAGCTTTAAGTCAGGGATAGAGATACCTCCAGAAGTTTTTCTATTGTGTTCTGTTTTGTTTTGTTTTGTTTTTTTCATATGAAGTTTAGAATTGTTCTTTTAAGGACTGTGAAGAACTGTGTTGGCATTTTGTTGGGGATTGCACTGAATCTCTAGATTGCCTTTGGTAAAATGGCCATTTTTACTAAGTTAATGATGAACATGGGACATCTTTCCATCTTCTGATATCTTCTTCAGTTTCTTTCCTCAGAGACTTGACGTTCTTGTCATAAGGTCTTTCATCTCCTTGGTTAGAGTTACAACAAGATACTTTATATTATTTGTGAAAAGTATAGTTTCCCTAATTTCTTTCTCAGCCCATTTATTGTTTGTGTACAGGAAGGCTACTGATTTTTTTTTTTAATGAATTAATCTTGTATCTGGTCACTTTGCTAAAGCTGTTTATCAGCTATAGGAGTCCTCTGGTGGATTTTTTTTTTTTTGTGGCTGCTTATGTACACCATCATATCATCTGCAAATAGTGATACTTTGGTTTCTTCATTCCCACTATGTATCCCTTTGATCTCCTTTAGTTGTCTTATTGCTCTAGCTAAGACTTCAAAAATAATCACATTATCATCTCATTAGATGCAGAAAAAGTCTTTGACAAAATTCAACATCTGTTCATCATGAAAGTCTTGGAGAGATCAGGGAAGCAAGGCTCATAACTAAACACAATAAAGGCTATATACAGCAAGCCAATTGCTGACATCAAATTAAATGGAGAAAAACTCAAAGCAATTCCACTAATATCAGAGACAAGACAAGGCTGTCCACTCTCTCCATACCTTTTCAGTAAAACTCATATTTTAAATGCTATATCAGTTTTCTTTGATTACAATTTACGTGGCATATCATTACTTGCCTTTTATTTCCAGATATGGCATGCTAATGTCTTAGGAAACTTTTTTAACTAGAATCTGTTTTGAGATAGCCTAATTAAGGAGCTTTGTCTTGGGTCTAGAGTGATGGTTCAGTTGTTTAGAGTACTGGCTGTTCCTCTGGAGCACTCAGGTTCTAGAGTACTCAGGTTTGCCAGCACCCACATGGTGTTTCACAGCCATGTATAACTCTGATCCCAGGGGATCCAAAGCCTTCTTCTAGCCTCCTTGGCCATCAGACATGCACATGATGCACAGACATATATGAAGACAAAATACAGATGTTGGTATAATGTTCTTGTGGAATGTATACAATTTACCCTTGTTCATTCAAATGCTGATTTCTCTACCCCACTATCTGGTTTCAACCCGGACATTGCATTGTGATGTTTATTCTAAGCATCACCTGTCTCAAATTTGTGTTAACATTCTACCATTTGTACTCTGTATTTTCAGTTAAACACCGGAGAGTGCTGAACAATGGAGAGAATAGTGTGGGACTTCTTGGTTGGGAGGGGAGGAGAAAGAAGCAGGTGGGAGGAGTCATAGAGCAGAGTCTGCAGGAGAGGACTTGGAACCATGAGGAGAGATGAATCGGACCTAAGATATGACTAAGAGCAAGTACAATGTTGGAAATTCTGAATGGGAGGAAGCTATGCAGGCTTGGAGGTTTAGGATGAAGTAATTATTGCCCAGCATTGCACTCTAGATTAACATCCTAGTAAACACATCCTAGTCTCTGTGTGGTGATGTGGGTATACAGCTGGTTTAGGAATAACCACTGCTTAACTAAAAGATAAGTCAGTAGTAAATATTAATGTTAGACAACAACATATACACATGAAATAAAAAACATTTATAAAGGAAACTTTGTATTTCTAGTAGCAGTTTTCTTCCACCTACTTTTACTATAATTTCTGGGATGTTTGAATGTGAATTTACACTTAAGTTTGCATTTTCCTCTTCCTGATGCTGCTTGTTTGCTCTCGAGTTTTTCTCTTCTATTTGACCAATATTTTTTCCTTTTTCTCTCTACTGGTTGGTTGTAACACCTCTTGGTTTCTTGTCATATACTGTCCTGATTCCTGCCTTAAGAAGGTTTAATCAGTATTCTTTCCTTCAGACCAAGTTAACATGGTTAATTTCCACTTTCATGTTTTTATCTAAATTTTATGTTTCCCCTCTAGTATATTAGTCAACATCCATCTTTTATGACTATGTTAGTCCTACCTTGATTTCTGTGATAAACACCATGACCAAAACCAACTTGAGGAGGAAAGGATTTATCCGTCTTATACTTTCAGGTTATAATTCATCATTGCAGGAAGCCATGGCAAGAACTCTAACAGGAACAAAGACAGGAACCATGACAAACCCTGTTTGCTATCTTGTTTCCCAAGGCTTGCTCAGTCTGATTTCTTGTACAACTCAGAACTACCTGTCCGGTGGTAGTACTGCCCACCATGGGTGGGGCCCTCTCACATCAATCAGCAATAATTCCTCACAGACATACCCACAGCCAACCTGATCTGGTTTATCCTTCAGTTGTTTGTACCAATTGCACCTAAGGCCTCTTGAATGCAGTATAAGAATGCAAGCTCTCCACTAGTGAGCTATATCCCTAAACCTTAAATTCTTGAGAGAGAAAGAGAGAGAGAGACAGAGAGGGAGAAAGAGAGATATTACTAACTAGTCTAGGCTAGGCTTTAACTAGTGTCCTCCTGCCTCAAGTTTTCAAGACTTTTGGACTATAGGTTTGTGTAACAAGGCCTGGCTTTTTCTTCTTTGTTTTTTATTTTTAAGGTTTTAACGCCTTTGTCATTTTAATAATTTCTATGGTGAATTTTAGATTACTCACTTATTATTAGCCCTGAGGGCACCCTGATTGCTCATGGTTTATTATTTTTGTGGGCTGTGTTGTAACTTTTTATTGTAAATTTATTTACAATTGCAATTATGTTTCCGTAAGGATTCTTTTTCAGGTTTGGTTTGTTACAGTATCTTTCAGAATTCTACCCCCCTCAAGCAAACACACAAAATCCAACTTTAGTGAAGTATACTTGACATGTAGACTACTTTAACAACTATGTAGTAACTATGTACATTTGAAGCATACATTTTATTATACAGACTTATACACCTACCACCAGAGTTAAGATAATATTTCCACCAGGCTCAAAGGTATCAGTATTTGTGACCTCCAGAGATTATTCATCGGTTAAGACACCACAGGGCTCTTGCAAGAGGGTCAGAGTTCAGTCACCAGCCCTCGTCAAATGGTTCACAACCACCTATAACTCTAGCTTCATGAATCTGACTCCCTCCTTTGGCTGCAGAGAGGCTGCGCTTATGTGCACAGACACACATACATGCATATAACTACAGATACAGTAACTCTTACATTAGAACAAAAGCTCTCCATGTTTCATTTTGGGTCCTCCCACTCTCCCGTTGCTTCTTCCTGTCCCCACTGCTTTGCTGCTCTGATCTCTGCCTTCTACTAATGTGAACTTTCTAGTATTTTATCCAGAGGATCATACAGCATTGTTCTTTGTAGGTACTTGATATTTTTAAATAATTGTTTTTTTTTTTTTTTTGTATCCCTGTAATGTGAGTCAATGTGTCACTTATTTTGTTGAGGATTCATATCTCCTTGTGTAGATATGCCTCTGTTTATTTATCTGGTTATCTATTAATTGACATTTGGCTAGCTATTGTAAATAAGGCTGTACATGTAGCAATCTTCCTATAAATACACTTTTTTTCTCCTGTTGATTAAAAAGAGGTCGAGTGGGTTGGCTGGGTCATGGAGTGAGTATGTTCTGGCATTGCAAGAAGTGGCCTCCATGACTCCCATCACAGCTTCTCAAATACAGTTGATCTGGAACTCGCTGTGTAGCCCAAGCCAAGCCTGAGCTTGGGTCAGCACCCCTCCCTCAACTCTCCATTGCTGGAGTTACAGCTCTGAGCATCCTCGAATTTAAGAAAGATAACCACGTCTGTTTCTCCTTCTCAGTTCTCTGTATTTGAATTTGTCCGCCATGAGGAGCGCTCTGCAGGCTGTGGCCCTCTGGGGAAGGAAAGCTCCCCCCCACAGCATCACAGCCATCATGATCACAGACGACCAGCAAACCATAGTGACCGGAAGCCAGGAGGGTCAGCTTTGCCTATGGAGTCTCTCCCCTGAACTGAAGGTTCGTAAAGGTCACACGTATTAAACCTGCAGTGGCCGCTCTGCTTCTCAGACCTAGAGCAATGGTAGAAGCCTTGCGTGGTGGTGAAAGGGGTGTTAATTATAGAACAAATCAAGAGACTATGTAAAAATTATGAGAAGGGTTAATCTCAGCTTCCAGCTAAGTATTATCCTGCTTTAAGCCACACCGAGTTTTACTGTTTCCTATTCTGAATTATATGTGTAAGTTAAGTGAACTATAGACATTTAAGTATAGTTCTAAAGAATTATGGCCCATTAATATAAACAAAAGACACTGCTGAAAGCCACTATTAACTAAATGAGTAATATCTTCATTATCTGGACATTTCTGATGGGTTAGCCTTCTTGCTATTCTTTGAGTCTTTGCTTTCCTGCGATTTTTTACAGGCCACATCAAAACCTCTACGTTCAATTTACTGTTGTCATCCTCTTATTTCAGAACCTGACCTCACCTAGTATTGGATCCATCGATTAACAATTAATTGTTTCTGTCCCAAGTCATAAACATTTAACATATTGGAATAGATATTTGCTTAACTCTAACAGTCTCTAGACCCAATTTGAACAATTAAACTAATGATGTACTTAAAGTGTACTGCCCTCATTAAAAAGCCTTTTAAAGATCAAAACTATTTTTAGCCTTTAAAGTCTGTCACTTTTAAACCTAAATTAACAATTAATTGTAATTCTATTTTATAGTGTAATTAATTAACACCCTCCCATCACTGAACCTTTCTGCTATAGGACTGCCAAGAGCTGCACAGCAGGCCAGCTCAGCTCGTTGTTTATGAACACTTTTGAGGGGAGTGTGGAGAGCTGCGGTAGCTGCGCTTCAAAAGACGATAGTCATATATATCTGACAATGTATATTTTCCATTACCGTTTAAACTCAGACTCCTAAATGGCCTAAAAAAATCCCTTTTTAATCTTTTAAAACCTTTTTCAGTATATTGCTTTCAGGCTGAAGTAGCTGCTTAGCAATGCATATCTCACGATAAGCTCGAGAAATTTTAATTTCTAGTATCCTACTTTTTCTATATGTTTCTGATATTCACTCAGTATTTGGTCACGACGCATTCTGAGTGCATGTGAACAGTTGGCTTAATTGAGTTCCTGTTTGAACGAGGACACCTGTGTTGGTGTTGCAGGAGGTTGCAGTATAGGAGAGACAGGACTTGGCTAATTAGGCCACTCCACATCTTTTTTTTTTTTAGTCATATGAATTTTACTAGAACCCAAGGGTACCCATTCTTCATAGTAATAAGAGTGTATGTATACAAAGGCTCAGGTCACGACTAAACAGCGACATTTCCGGGAGTGGATATACTTCCTGTATTCCGCCAGCTGCTTCAAATACATGTTTGATGGCCATCTGTGTTTTTCAACAAAACTTCGTTCTTCCACTGAAAGATCTTGAAATTCGGGCTTTTGGCTGAATATGAGGTAGTTAGTGGCCATGAAATGAAGCAGCCAAGTGGAAAGGCAGTCAGAGTGGTGAAACTTTGCCTTTTTGAGCAGATCCACAATGTCCAGGTTCATGGAGGCCAGCTCGCGGCTGGGCATGCTCTGCAGCTGTGTGACGATGAAGAGTTCACAGATGTGCTGCAGTCTGGAGACTTGGTACATCTCAGCGCAGATCAGGAGACACATGGCCTGGAAAATGCCAGCTGGGCAACAAGAGTCTGTGTATAAGTATTCTAAAAATGACAAGAAAGTCTCTTTGGAAACACCGTAACAGGCAGCAGGCAGTCATGCGGTGTTTACTCTGTGAGTTTAATCTGTGAGTCTCATTCCACCCCACATCTGCGCAGTGTGAGCAGTAGGCCATTTTATTTGAGGCAATGCCCTGCACCTGCAGGAAGGTGGAGAGCGCCCTGCTGCTGGATCCAGGCCTGAACTACCATCATAGAGAGATGAGCCAGGGGAGGACATAAGGTTTGGCCCTGGAGATGTTTTGGTGCCTTGTGTTCTGGAAGTTCACTGTGAGAAAGCTATGGAAAAGTAGCTTTTCCATAACAAAACACTGTGTGGAACAAATATGATACTTTCTGTCTGTATGATTTTGACCGCTGTGTACCTCATATGAGAGGTGTTACTTATAACTTACCTTTTATTCAGGGCTTATCTCATTAATTCATGGTCATCATGGCAGAGAGGATGGCAGCAGGTAGGCAGGCATGCCACCGGAGCAGGAGCTGATAGCTTACATCTGATGCACAGGCAGGAAGCAGAAAGAGAGTAAGAGTGGGTCTGGCATGGACTTTTGAAACCTCAAAGCTCCCCCTCCCCTCCCAGTAGCCCACCTCTGCCCCAAAGGCCACACCTTTTTATCCTTCCTAAATAGCTCCTCTACCTATGAATCAAGCATTCAGACATATGAGCTTATGTAGACCATCTCATTCACACATCTCAGAAAAGACAATGGCGTTCAGTTCTGATATTTTCACTGCTGTGCATTTTCTTTTGTGGGTGAAGTGTCTGCGATGTATCTGGAGTTGGTGTGGCTTTTGATCCACTGGAAAGAGCTTCCTCTTACCTGGTTGTACACCCCAGTGTGGTGTCTAGGTACAAGGGTGCATTGTTTTGTGACCTTATGAAGTTTCTGGGAACGATGTAAAGTTAGAATTCATTAAATAATCTTAATAAACTAGGATACTTTTTCAGCACAAGAATTTTAGTATGACAAAAGATCTTTTAACATACTTTTATTGAGAAATAAGTAAAGGAAACTATTATTTAGATAGAGATGTTTGGTAACCAGCTCATGTGTGTGTTTACGAAGTTTGGACCCCCCCCCCCAAAAAAAAAACACATTGATTATTGACTCATGTGAAATATAGCTATTTTATTGTCCATAACACATTTTTCAAATTATTTTTTTGGATTCATTATTCTTCATTTAAGAGGACATTATGCATTTTCTTTAGAAAATGACTTTTTATTTTTAAAATTCTGTGTGTGTTTCTGTGAGTATGCACATAAGAGAGCAGGTTCCTATAGAGGTCACTAGAGAATGTATTATCTCCTAAATCTTGAGTTACAAGTGGGTCTGAGCCCACATGGGTGCTGGGACACCAATTCAGATCTTTCTCAAGGACTCTTAATTGCTGAGCCATCTCTCCTCCTCATGCTCTCTACTCTATAGTTTTAATTTTCATAATTCTTTTTTATACAATAGGAATATACTTTTTATTTCAGACATGAGATAATAAAAGAATAAGAACTTAATGTTGCAGGATATTTGATCCCATTGTGATGCTCAAAACTGTGAACTGTAAAGCCCTGTTTCTTGTTTGGTGTGGTTGAACCCTATCACACACCTTTAACCCAAGACTCTGTATACTGGATCTAATAAAGTTAACCCTAGGTCAAGAAGCGGAGCTAGAAACCAGGTGACAGAGATTAAAGAGTAGGAGGCACTTTGAATTGAGAGGTATGTAAGTCAGTGTGGAGAAGAAGAAAGGGTGACTAGCTCAAGCTCTGGCTTTTACATAGGCTTTGAGCTAGCAAGCCGTTGGCCATGATTTTTTTTTTTTTTCTTTCTAGTTCCTTTTGCTCCTGGGCTGTCAGCTAAGCTAGTGAGACTTTGGGGTTTTTTCCATCCCGACCTGTGATGAGAACGAAGGTTAGCTGGTTACTTTCTCTGTCTCTCTGAGCTAGCAGGTCTTCACCCCACCATCTGGCTCCTGAGTCTTTATTGATAAATTAGAACAGTTGGGATTTCCTTCATTTAAACAATAACTTAAGGCTACACTTTCAAAATGTTAATAATGCAAGTCACACACTGACATTGTAAATAAGAATTTGGTTGGTTTTTTTTTGTTTTTTTTTTTTTTTTTTTTTTTAGTGTGGAAAAGTTCATTTTATTATTTTTGAGGAAAGGAGTCAAATTAGCTGTTCTAAAATTCAGAATTTTATTTTTAAAGGTAAAGTTGGCAGGTAAAGTTGAATTTACTATCAAGACAAGGCCACACCTACTGAAGTGGGAAGCATAGGGTTCCTCATCCCTCACACAAGCTCTCCCACCATCATTACGTGTTCTAGTATGACTTCTGTTACTGTGATAAATAAAATAACCCAAAAAATAAAAACTTGGAAGAGAAAGTGATTGTTTGGTTTATACTTCCAGGTAACAGTACTGAGGAAAGTCAGGACAGGAACTGAAGGCAGGAACTCCTTAGTGGCCATAGAGGAACACTGTTACTGCCTTGTTTGCTATTTGCTTTCCTGTATACCCTAGGCCCACCTACCTAGGGATAGTACCACCCACAGTGGGCCCTACTACCTCATTCATCAATGAAAAAAATGCTTTTCAGACATAAGTCAATCTGATCTATGTAATTCTTCAGTTGAGGTTCCGTCTTCCCAGGTCATTCTAGGCTTGTGTCAAGTTCACAACTCACACTAACCATGACATGATGTCACCCTGTTGTTGTGGTATATTTGGCACAACAATGAATTTAGACCTCACGATTCCTGACTCCCATGCTACATGTTATAGTTAACTTCTTCTTAGTGGCCCTAGGTGGACATTCTATGGGCTTATGTGAACTGACATATTCACAGTTTGTCATGTGATACAGAATTATTTCATTGATGAGACTCTTATGCCTTACAGTCTCCTGTAAATGTATGAGACTCATAACCTCAGGTTTATGGTGCCACATGTAAAAATAACTCTTATTCACCTGATGTGATTGTCCTCTTCGAGGCTTGCTGCTGAATAGGCTCACTCTTTCTAGTTCCTTCTGAACTCTGGCTGCCTGGTTCAACTCAGCTGCTGTAGTTCAAACTCCTATCCAAGCTGACTGATTCAAACTAGCTTTTCTGGACTTTGAATTGAATTGCTCTGCTTGGCCTCATACTAACTTCCACAATAAGTTCTAATCTTCTGACTCCTTCTCATTCTCCTGCTCATCTGTTTTAACCTGTGTCTAGCTTGTGCTCTCTCTGCAACCTGTCTCTGTATAACTGTCCAGGAAGAATGGCTGTCTCCCTCTCTTTCTCTGTGCTGCTTTCTTTTAAGTCACCTCTTTTTCCTTTCTGATCTCATGGGAGCAGGGCATACCCTATTCTGTCAAATCTTTCTCCGATTTGTCTGTCTTTCAACTAGACATCACTTTCAAACATGGCTGCTTTTTTTTTCTTTATTAAATAACTAACTTTACATTTTGGGATTAAAGGTGTGTAGGAAGGGGGTGTCCGCATTCCAGCCAGATCACACAGACCTAAAAGATCTTTGGATGTGATCAGAGCAGCCATGTTGCTGGATTAAAATTCTCCTACAGGTTCCTGTTCTCTTAAACCCTTGGTGAGCACCAATGTTTTACATCCCTACTTCTGTCTGGTCTTGAATGTCACAGAATTGGAGTCATACAGCAGTGGGTTTTCCAGGGTGGCTTTTTTCACCTAAACAATACATAGGTTTCTACCTGTCTGTGCAGCTTAGCCACTCATTTCTTTTCAATGAGCTGATATCTCACTGCTTGCCCACAGTCCTGTAGCTTTTGCCCTACTGAAAGGCAGCCTGGTTGTGTTCCAGTCTTTAATAACCCTGAGCAAAGCTATTACAAGTGTGTGTGGGTTTTTGTATGGATGCTACTTTTCAACTCATGTGGGAAAATACCAGTGAATGTCATTTCTGGGTTGGGGCAGATTTTCAACATATGATCTTCCTTCTTTAGGCTATGGCGTGCTGGAGTAACAGGTGTTCAGTAACACCCCCAAATGAAATTTTGGCCTCCACAGGCTGGGGTCACAGGGAATGTTTCTGCATGGGAAGCACCTGCACTAACTTATGTGTATTCAAAGCTGAAATGTTGAGGAACCATCTGGTATTCATCTAAGTTTGAAGATGGAACCCAAACAAACAAAAATCTGAGAACAGTACAACCGTTCATCTCCAGGTGTCCTTGTCTGTGCGTTTTGATGTGCTGTGTATCTGCTTTCCTGAAACTTGTGCACATAAAAAAAAATCTCAGCATAGAAATTTTCCCAGAGTATTTAAGTTGTGTTATTATTATTGCTGGTATCGTTGTTATTCCTGGATGTTTAGAGTTCTTCATTTTCAACATTTTCAGATTTCAGCTAAAGAACTTCTTTTTGGTCACTCGGCTTCGGTGACATGTTTAGCAAGAGCAAGAGACTTCTCCAAACAGCCCTATGTCGTGAGTGCTGCTGAGAATGGGTGAGTGACCAGTGTCCACATTTAGCTCCATCTCCATGACTTTCCTTTGTAGCTGAGGAGGTGTGGGGTGTGAGTGGAGGGAGACTAGACTCATGGCAAAGTAGCATCCATACAAAAACCCACACACACCTCAAATGGGAGGTGCTGCATTTCGATCCCAGTGACCCTGAAAAGACCTGCATTCCACCGCAGCTGGGGAATGTGACAGGAGACCGCGAGGTTGCTGCCCAGCCAGTCTAGCCCACATCATCACCTCCAGACTTCACAGGAAACCATGAGAGCACAATCTAGGCAAACTCCCAATGCTGACCTTTGGCTTCCCAGGATTTCAGGCCGGGTATGGTATCGGACGCCTGCAACTCTACCACTCAATAGGCTAAGACAGGAGGATCACACTTTGCAGGTCATCCTCAACCCAGGAAATGGTATTCATTGGTGTTCTCCCACAGGGATTACAAAGTAGCATCCATACAAAAACCCACGCACAGTCGCCCACCCACTCTCCATGTACATCCACAAATGTGTGTGTACACTCACCCTCCATGTATATCCACATATGTGGAGAGGAATTATAATTCAGAGCATGGCTGTTGTGGCAAGAGATCACATCCAAAGAACTTGTAGTTCTGTGTGATCCTGCTAGAATACAAACATGCCTTTAATCCAGGAGACTGGGGCAAGCAGATCTGAGTTCAGGGCCAGCCTGGAATAGAGCAAGGTTCAGGTAAAGTAAAGCTTAGATCCAGGCATGGTGGTGCATGCCTTTAATCCCAAACAATGAAGGTAAAGTCAGTTTGCAGAAGGAGGCACCCATGTTTGAAAGTGATGTCTAATTGAATGGAAGAAATAGTGATGAATCAGA
Organism: Meriones unguiculatus; assembly: GCF_030254825.1. NCBI lineage: Eukaryota > Metazoa > Chordata > Mammalia > Rodentia > Muridae > Meriones > Meriones unguiculatus. Next base: position 14,763,223 of record NC_083354.1, on the reverse strand, counting down.
GAAAGACTTGACAGAATAGGATACACCCAACTCTCACGAGAAGAGAGAGGAACGGGAATGGGAAGTTATGTAAGGGTCAATGAGAAAGAGGAGGCGGTTTAACAGGGACAGTAATAGAGATACAGGTTGCAAAGAGAGAGCAAGCTAGACTCAAGTGAATATCAAATGTGCTAGAAAATGAGAAGGAGGTGGAAGATTAGAAAAGATTGCTGGAGTTAGTTTGAGGCCAAGCAGAGCAATTCAGGGGCAGAGAAAAGCCAGATTGAATGTGTCAGCTGTGAGAGGAGTTTGAGCCAGAACAGCTGAATTGAACCAGCCAGCCAAGAGCTCAGTAGGAGCAAGAAAGATTGAGCTTATTCAGCAGTAAGTCTCAGAGGCTGAAAACAGCTTTGCCTAGGTTAGGTTGTATGGAGGCTAGAAATTTCCAGGACTAGGCCTAGGTTAGCAGGGGGATGCAGTAAGCCTCAGAGACGACACCTGAATCAGAAGATTAAAGGTTACTTTTACACATATGTTTGTGTACATCCATTCTCCGTGTGTATTTTCCTATGTGTGTGTGTACACAAAAATACAAAGACAATCACAATTCAGTGGAGAGTGACTGAGGAAAATGCCCAGTGTGGACTGATGTTCTCTGCACATGCAAAATGAAAGCACAACATAAGATAGTTGAACTAAATGTGGGTAAAATATTAATCCCGATTATATGATAGGACCAAGTTGTACAGTTGCATTGAAGTGATTGCCAGACACAGAAAGCAAAGCAAAACAAAAAACAAACAAACAAAAAACGAGATTGGGGAAAATGGTTGTAAAAAGCTGGTAATGTAAAGATTCTTTTTTTAAAAAAAAGAAGATGGATGGGAAAGACTTATTGGGTATGTGCTAACCAAATGAGGTTAATATGGAAGCATTGGAATTTTATATTATATAAACATACATAGTTAGAGCAAAGTGGTTGATTAAACTTTAAAGCAAAAAGCCCTGGTATTGGCAGAGAGGATTTCCATCTGTTAAGTAAAGTTCTCACCAATGAATGACAAGTAGCTAAGTGTCAGAACTCAGGACAGAGATTTTGCCAGGAATAGGGCCCTTAAGACTGTGTGCATCTCAGAGTCACCCGCTAAGGCTCAGTGCAGATTTCTGGGCCTTCATCCCACAGGTATGAGTTCACAGGGGTGACCTTGGATCCCATAACTTGCTTTGCTAGTACAGTCTTAGGCTAGCCATCTATTCCTACATCTTAGAGGCTGTGTTTGAAGTCTGTCCTGCCCACCTGGGATCAGCTGGGGGAGTACAAGGCAGGTTAAGTTGCGAATCTCACAGTGCGGATAAACCATTCATTGACAGAGAACCAATGAGGGAAGAAGGTATATCCTAAGGCTCGTGAACTCCTACACACCACACAGATGGAAACATCTATCGTCAGGTGGGTCTGGGAATCTCAAGCTCTGATGGAGGAACCTTAGCTTACCAAGCATAGAGACAGCAAGAGAAAACTGGGCATAGATAGCTTTTAGAGAGAGTAGGAAACAAGATGTGAGAGTGCAGATCGGGGGCTGAAGAGATGGCTCAGCAGTGAAGAACACTTAACTGCTCTTCTGGAGGACTCGAGTTCAGATCCCAGCACCCACATGAACGTTCACAACTGTCTGTAAATCCAACTCCAGAGGACCCAATACCTGCCCCATCCCCCTTTGACCTCTACGGACATCACGCTCATATGTGCATATCATCACCCCTCCCCCACATAAATAAAAATAAAACTTTAAAAAACTGATTGTTAGTCATACCAGCTTTAAAATAAGCTTACTTTAACACATATCAGCTTCCTGAAAGTTTTTTAAAAACAGTGATGCAGTGTCTAATAACAGCCTCGGGGGGAAGATTGCTGCCGTCACTTTTTAAATGCTCTCAGGTGTTTGATGATGTGGGGAAGGGTCAGAAACTGCAGTGCTACACTGCATTGCTGTGTTATTTTCTGCCTGTTGGGTACTTAGAATTCAGTTTCTTCACATTTGATTTCTATGTGCTTGATTTCCCTTTTAAGTGTATGATTAGTTGTTTTATTTCTGATATATAATTCCTGTCATTCCTTCATCAAGTGCACAGACATATGTGTTGTTTGTGGACACACAAGTTTTCCTTCCTGTTCTGTAGAATCATGCCTTTTCAGGTTACCTTGAAAGCTCTTTGGTGTGCAGCTAGTTAAAAACAGAAGGAAGGTCTATGACTATTTTCTTCTGATTCCAGGGCACACCAACCTCATATTCGAGCCCTTTTAGAATGAGCCTCCTTTGTTGTGGAGACCTGTGCATTGCAAAGCGGCTGCTGCACCTCTCCTCTCCACCCACTAGATGTCAGGAGTGTGTTCTTAGTGGCAACAAGATTGTCCCTAGGAAGCGGTTGATAGTAGGGAACAAAAATCACCTCAGTTTCAGAATCACTGGTTTAGAATATTGACTCCTAGTGCTTTATTAGAAAAACAAACCCGTGATAATCATGAAATGCATGCAACATTTAACATTATTACTCTGTAATTTTAAAATTTTCCCTCAACAACATCATTTCCCACAACACCCATAAAGCTTGTTTTTCTTCTATATAATTTGTGTGTGTGTGTGTCTGTTTTGAAATTTCCAAAACCAGAGAATATTATGCAATGGTGGTTCGACTTTCTTTGGTCTACTGAACAGAAATCATTTAGGTTTAAACTGTCGTTCCTGGCACATTTCATAGCTTCATTGTACAGACTGTGTCTATGTCTCTATAAAATGCATTCAAACAAATAAGAGTTTTTAAAAATAATAAGGGTTTTCCAGATATGAAGTGTTGATTTGTTTATTTCAGGTTTTCAAATAAGGGGGGGAAGATCAAAGAAAGAAAGTTGGATCAGTGACAGACTAAATGTGGCCTCTTGGTGGTGCTGTTTGTTTTCATGAGAGAGGAGAGGAGAGAAGAAAAGAGAGAGGAGAGGAGAGGAGAGGAAAGGAGAGGAGAGGGGAGGGGAGGGGAGGGGAGAGGAGAAGAGGGGAGAGAAGCAAAGGACAGGATAGGAGAGGAAGGGAGCAGAGGGGAGAGGAAAGGAGAAGAGCAGAGAGGAGAGAAGAGGAAAAAAAAGGAGAGGAGAGGAGTGGAGAAGAGGGAAGGGGAAGGGAAGGGAGATCTCTGTATGTAGAGAGATCCTGCATACAGAGATACAATATGTTGTCCTTCCCAGAGTATGTAGTTTAAATTCAGTGAAATAAACTGTTTTTGAATGATGCTATTTCCCTGGAGACTTGAAGAGGCCATGGTACTGTCCACAATGGCTGAATTCCCACAATAGCCAGGGTGGCCCTACAGCAAAGCTTGCAGGCTGTAGGCAGGGTGTCATTACCCAAACAAAATGATCCAGCCGCCGTGTGTCAACCCTGCCAATGACCACAGCATTTTCTTGCCAGTATTCTGCAACAAAAAGCCGCAGGAACCATCAGGTCGCACCTAAGTGCCTCTCTAAAGAAGAACCTCGAGGCACAAGGATTACTCCAGCCAATTGTGTGGAAATGGCATAGAATAACGCAGAGTTCTCTGTTGCAGGGAGATGTGTGTGTGGAATGTGAGCAGCGGGCAGTGTGTGGAGAAGGCCACACTTCCTTACAGGCACACTGAGATCTGCGTAAGTACGCTCCGTCTAGAACACTCAGGTGACGGGACAGTAACTTGTACATGGCATTTTCTGTCTGAGCACTTTAAATACCTTTGGAGAACACTCTTTCCTCAAATATTCTTTTTCTTTTCCTTTATGATGGAAAAACATCCCCAGTAATCGTCTCTGTCCAAAGACATTGTTTAATAGCATTTGTTCCTGGTTATTTCATTTCTGTATCTTATCTTTAAAAATGACTTTCATGGTTTTTCACATTTCCTAAGTGACACAAAACATCCACTAGTACATGGGAAAATTCAGCTTTAACAATGTGCTGTTTTACAAAACACGGGGCCTTTTCTGGGTCAGGAGAAATGGCTTAGGAGTTGAGGGCATTTACTACTCTTCCAGAGGACATGAATTTGGTTCCTGCCTCTAGCAACAGCACCAGGGGGTGCTAGTCTCTCTTCAAGCTCTGGCAGGTGCACTCATGAACATACCCCTTCCCCACACTGATGCACGCATGCCCATGATGAAAACTGTAAAAATAAAATCTTTTGTAGTTGTTGTTTGAGCCAGGGTTTCTCTGTGTAGCCTTGGCCATCTTAGACTCAGTTTATAGACCAGGCTGTCTTCGAATTCACAGAGATCCGCCTATTTCTGCCTCCCCGAGTGTTGGGCTTACAGGCATGTACCACCGCGCCTGGCTTGTAAATATAAAAATCTTAAAAAACAGAAACAAAAAACCAAAGAAATCCCATTAAAGCTTGTGCCACATTTTAAAATCTTACCCAGCTCTTCTGGTGGATTTTTTTGATTTCTAAATTTGTGTGTGTGGGTATGAAAGAAAAAGAGATCTAGTTATAATTTCCATGATCACTTCTCAATTCAGGGCCTTTTTATTTGCCCTGGTGGTGGAGGTTGAAGCCAGGGCCTCAGCTGAGCTCTATCTCAGCTATACTTTCTGATTTTTAAAAGTAGGTTCTGCACTTTGATGGGCGGATTACAAACAGTCTCACCACCCATATGTCTTTATGTTTTTCCCATTGTTTGTGCTGCCACTGCCTCAAATAGTGTAACACTCACTCTTTCTCCTCTTCTCCTGGACCACGACCCAGTTACAGAACTCAGGGGAGGCAGAATGTATATACAGCCTGGTCTTTATTAAAGAAATACTTGGAAATACTTCCAAGATTTATTTGGTACAAGAATATCTCTCCAATCTTCTTGAAATGCTTTCATTTCTTACCAGGTCTTTTGCAAAACTACTGGGGTAGAGGACCCATGTTATTATTTAACTCTGAATATCACTGCAGAAGTAATACACCTGCTGCTGTCCTGTGACTTAATACGATTTCTTTTGAAATGATCTCTGTTTTCTCCTGGGTGGTAGGTTGTAGGGCTTTGAAGCTAAGCTGAAAAGTCAGCGTGGCAAGAGTGTGGGGTTGATAGAGGGGCTTTGAGGTGTGACCTGGTTCAGGGGGCTTATTGGGTAGAGGCTGACTGGAATTCCGTTGAGAGGTTACGCAGCTGGAACGCTGTCCATCTCTGACCTGCTGTACCTGGAATTCCATCCCATAGTATTACCACTGCTCCTTCCGGATGATTGGTGAGGGCTGGCTGCTGTGCTGTGGGGAATATCAAGACGTTCTCGTCCTGGATGCCGGAACCCTGGCTGTGCTGCATGCCTTTTCCTCTTTGCAGTCCCCGGACTGGATGACATGCATGTGCATTGTCCACTCTGTGAGAATTCAAGGTAACCCTGGCTGTCTCAGAATCCTAAGACTGGGCAGCAGCTAGTGAAATGCTCCTGCTATTGTCAAGCCAGTGTGTGAACACTGTTGGCGTTCAGCGTGTCCTGGAGACAGCTCTGGAGGCCATGTCAGGAGAAACCCATATCTCCTCCACCAGTGGGTCAAGTTATTAGGAAGCCAGCAGGAGGGGAAGACAAGTGAGAGAATGTGTTTCTGTGACCCAGTTCTCAGTTCTGCTTGCTGAGAGAAACAGACAGAGTGTTTTTGACCTGTTTTTCTTTTCTTTTTCTCTCCCTCTCCCTCTCCCTCTCCCTCTCCCTCTCCCTCTCCCTCTCCCTCTCCCTCTCCCTCTCCCTCTCCCTCTCCCTCTCCCTCTCCCTCTCCCTCTCCCTCTCCCTCTCCCTCTCCCTCTCCCTCTCCCTCTCCCTCTCCTCCCTCTTTCCTCTCCTTCTCCCCAGATCCTTGCCCTTTCCATTCTCTTTCCCTTCTTTCTCTGTCTCTCTCTCTCTGTATGTGTGTGTGTGTGAGTGTGTGTGTGTGGCAGCAGGACACTTTTTCTGGACATACCAGTGAAATTTAGTTTCCATAGTGGGTAAAGTGGAAATTGGTTCTACATTCCCATCTGAGTAAAGTCTAACAGGTGCCACAGCTCTTCTTTTAGCAGTACTCTGTACAAACATGGGGTTAGAACAAGAAATGAAATCATTCCCTTAATCTAACAAAAATCAAAGCTAACTATATCCTGCTGCCCCAACGCTGTGCAATTCTTGCGTGACTATGAGGTAACAGTGACAACACCCAGGTCCACCGGCTGACAGCTCATATGTGACCTTCCTTCTTTTCATAGAAGATTCTCTCTTGGTTGTATCTGTAACCGGTGAGCTCAAAGTATGGGACCTCTCCTCGTCCATCAACAGCATTCAGGTGGGCTTGGAAACCACTTTTTTTCCCCTTTATTTCAATCACTATTCATTGAAAATTTTGAAGCATGAGGATGATGCATGTTCACAGTTGAAGGTTTAAATGATATGTTTCCAGGCAGTTGAATTGCATCCTTCCTACCATGACTCCATGCATAATGTAAATAGATTTATTTATATACACACAGGGAGGAGTAGGGAGAGGAAAAGATTGTAATTTTAATTTTAAAAAAATGATGGTAGACATTGTTCTGTCCCTTTCCCTAGGACTCTTGTATGGTACGGAAGCTGTAACAGACAAGCTGTGTAGAAGGCTCACTGTCCGGGGAGGCCAGCATACCCACCTGCTTCCCAGCATCCCATTAGAGTCAAAGTCACAGACAAAGGGGGAAACACAGTGTGTGTGTTAGGCTGCTCTACACAGTCTGGGGAAATTTCTCCAACTGAAATCTAGGATCCTAGATATCATGTTGCTAGTCACTCTTTAGAAACACCCTCCCCCACCACCACCACCTAGCACGATCAGGAGTTTACAGAAGGTTTTGAAGCACTGAAGGCTGTGTTGGCAATGCCTGTCTCTTTTCAAAGCACCTCCTGTCCTGTTTCCTTTTGGTTGTAGTCCTTAAGACGCTTCAGGGTTGGTTTGTCGTTGTTGTTTTTTATTTTTATCATTTTATGCCCCTCCCCTTTCTGCCCTGTCTGGAAGCCAGTAACTTTATGTTTTCAGTGCTCATCATGGTTCCTGGTAGAATGGTTTTTGGTTGACTATCAATAATAAGTCCTTGAATCTTAGGCAATTTTCTGCTCACTGTTTTTTTTTTTTATACAAAGTAATATTTAGATCAAAACACTAAAAAGGAACCTTGGATACTTCCCATGTACAACATAGGAAGGACCTGTGTCAAACATTTGAGAAGGAACATGTCTTCTGTTTATGTGTACATTTCCTTGAATTTGTATTCAATTTTTGTTTTCTTTTGGAAGGAAAAGCAAGATGTCTATGAGAAAGAATCGAAGTTTCTTGATTCTTTGAACTGCCAGACGATACGATTTTGTACATACACAGAGAGACTCCTGTTGGTGGTATTTTCTAAATGTTGGAAGGTATGAAAAGTGCCAGTGGTGTACAAATGCAATGTTTTTATTTTTATTTTAATTTTTCATCAATTACACTTTATTCATTCTGCATCCCCCCATAAGCCCCTCCCTCCTCCCCTCCCAATCCCACCCTCCCTCCTCCCTCTGCTTGCATGCCACTCCCCAAGTCCACTGATAGGGGAGGTTCTCCTCTCCTTTCTGATCTTAGTCCGTCAGTTCACACCAATGTTTTTTGCTGAGTCAAACAACAGTAACACAATTTAAATATTGGGAAAAACCTCCTTCAAGTAATAATATGAAGACATGAAATGATTACCCTTTTATGTCTGTTATGTTTTATGCCTCTCATTATTTTGTGTAACACTGCTTTGCTCCCAAGATATTGTATGTGGACCATTAAATTCTACTTTTATCGATCACAAATCATAATCATGATAAAAATAATTTCTGAGGGCTGGAGAAATGGCTCAGTGGTGAAGAGCACTGGCTGTTCTTATAGAGGACCGGGTTCTGTTCCCGGCACTGCCTACACTATGGCTCACAAATCCCTTTCCTAGAGATCTTATGTTCTCTTCTTGTCTCTTCAGGAACTCATGCACCATGATGCATTATGAACTGGATTATTAAAAAAAGAAATGACTCTCCAGATTATTTTCATAAACAATGCCTGCATTTTACTTTTAGAAAGCTAATACTTATCACATATATGGGTGGATCATATTTCTGGATTTTTTAAATCTTATATCACTACCATGTTTTTAGGGAACATTCCTTCTTTTCTTGTGAATATATTCAGTGATTTCTCTGAGAGTGAAATAAAGCGAAGTTATGCTCCAATGGCATCTTTATTTTCTTTAACGTTTCCCATAACTGCTGTCAGAAGTCTATCTGACTCGGGTCACACCTATATGTTGTTACCAAAGATTAAAGTGCACAAGCCAGCTAAGAATTTCTGCTACACAAACATCTTATTTATATGGAATTTCTAAGTGCTTTGCTGGGACTCCTCATGGGCAAAGAATAAGACTATTTTAAAATGCAGAATTTGGGCTTCCATGCTTAACAGATCCATTGTGGAATGAGCTAGCCAGAGACCTTTACCCACTGCAGCCTATCTTAGGATAAATGTGAAAGAGTAAGTCTTAGTGACATAGTAGGAAATTACAAAATAGTGCCTTCATTCATGGGTACAGTATGTTTCTTTTTGATACTCAACAGGCTGTAGCATTAACGCCATCGCCCCCATAGTCTTGAAAAGCACACTTCACTGCTGTTCCTTTCTTTTCAGCCTTTATTAATGTGCATCCGCACTGTCTTCCAGGTTTATGACTATTGTGACTTTTCCCTTCTGTGGACTGAAGTTAGTAGAGACGGGCAGTTCTTTGCTGGTGGAGAGGTGCTTGCTGCTCACAGGATCCTTGTTTGGACAGAAGATGGTCACAGTTTTATCTATCAGCTGCTGAACAGGTGGGCTCAGATGGACGCAGCATCTAGAACATTCAGGTAGAAAATGAACTTGGGGAGGTTTATTATGGAAAAGCCTCTGCATGGGGCCCCTGATCAAAACCCAGAACAAAACAACTTTGGCACTGGAAGATTTACTCTGGGCTTGCAAGGCGCTCTGCCTTTGTACAGCACAGCGGGGGCTGAAGGCATGAGATTAGCCATGTAGAACTTGTACAGCTGGTGCGGGGCTTTCAAAAGTCACTCGTAATTATTAGCCCAACAATTTCTAACTAGAGTTTAGAAATTCGAATGGTGCCATCCGGCTTTTGAAAGTGGAAGCGGGGAGAGAGCAAATAAAGGACGTTAAATTTCTAAATTTTGCTTATGTTTCTCCTCACGCAGTGGGCTTTCCAAATGCATATGCCCCCCCGATGGAGGAGTCCTTAAGGAGACCATCTACCCTCACTTACTATGCTCCACTTCTGTGGAGGAAAATAAGGTAAGACAAGGAAAGCAGCCTCAAACTGGCTTCTTGCTTTGTAATACACTCAGCCTTGCAAAAATGAAATCAAGGCATCAGATCAAGTTGTTAATGAGAAAATCAACTTCGAGTGTTAATGGCTCCCGAGGAGAAAAAATGTCACCCTTAAGAACTGTTAGTTGATACAACAATGCCTATTCAGTGTAGGGAAATTACAAGTGTGGAAAAAAATAAAGAAGATATTAAAATTCTGATTTCACCACCACAAATATTAACTGCTTGCCTACTGTAGCAGGGAATGTTTCAATTGTTGAAAAATTGTATGAATAGTATGGGTAACGCTTACATTTCCTTTGCCTAGATGTACCAATTATTGGCATTTTATTGTATGGATTCACTCATGCATGTGCACACCCATCCCATGTTTTTGCTTTGGTCTGTTCCATGGCACATTCTCAACATTTTGATATACCTTTTCCAATTCTAAAACTTTATGAAATGGTTTTTATATTAAAAAAAAAAACTTGACTATACATCCAGATCATTTTCATGTGTACTTAGCTATTCTTATGAGAACTATCCTTCTTCAAACAAGTGTAATTAAAATTTCTGGAAGATGGTTGAGAATATAATTGTGAGCTTCCTACTTGGCTTAACTATACCTTTGACAGTTAACCACATCTGAAATCTAAGTAGCTGTTTTGTTCCAGGGGTGTTCTTCAAAATGATTTTTAACCTGTAGAATTGGTCATCAGTTAATTACCCAAAAAGGTACTTTATAAAGAGGAGGAGCTTTGCCTCAGTGACACACCAAGCATAAAATGGTGCTTCTGATGGTTTGCTTAATTAGGTGGCAGAGCTCTCAGAAGCCCACAGCCATGATGCCCCTTTAATGTTTTCCTGCAAAAACGTGGTTAAATCCTCTCAGCCAAAACTGAGAACCCCAGGTGCTGATGTGGCAGGAAAAACAACAACAACAACAAAAAAAACCTTTAGAATTACAGCCTGCATCGGGGGACATTTCTAAAATCCTTCACGGGCAGCAACGAAGCCTTATCACAAAGAAGTGTTGTGGCTCACTTAGAAAGGCATGTTTTATTATTCCGAAGAGCCTACTGTTTGCTCCTTTTGGCTTCACAGTGAAGTTTTACCAACAGTTTTCCACGGAAACCAAACATCACTCAGGAGTTTCTACGCCAACAAGCAAATATCAAAGCTATATAAAGCCATTGTTTCAAAATTGGAAAGTTGGGGCTGGAAAGATAGCTCAGCAGTTAAGAACACAGGTTGCTTTCTAGAGGACCTGGGGTCAATTCCCTGCACCTACATGGTGGCTCCCAGTCATTTGTAGCTCCAGTTCTAGAAGACTTGATGTTTTCTTCTGGTGTTCATAGGCACTGAATACACATGGTACACACACACACACACACACACACACACACACACACACACAGGTAAACATTTATGTACATAAAATTCAATAAGTTTTTTTAAAATGGAAAGCAATCTAGCATTTTCTCTCCAAGTATGAACACAAAAAGGTTCATTTTTCTAATGATTCTTCTTTAGTTATCCATATTTCTCTGCCCCTTGCCTAATACTTTAAGTGTAAGAAGTATTCAGAAGCTAGTGAACTATAAATAGAATAATCTAGTTTTAGGAATTTGGTCATAGTAAGCCTAGAAAAAGGCATTCTGCAACAACACGGCATTGACTAGAGTCAGTGTTTGGAGCCCTAGCATGAATTTACATCTGTGGTTTAAGCATCATTGAGCGTTTCCATTGGTTCCCTCTGTGAGCCTATCTGCTAGTGGGTTTGTGCGTCTCCAAGAGTGGGGCCCTGACACTCTGCAAGTCTCAAATGACATGGAAGAAGGCTTCAGGTCCAAGGTGGGCACGTGTATACAAACTAAGGATGAAGATGGTGGTGATAGCTAACATATGTTTCAACATTATCATTTACAAATTATATAAAGTACCTCATGACTTTGGCTGCCACCGGGAGGCCATTTTGAAACTGACATTTGGAGAGATTAAGTCCAAGCAAGGTTTCGAACTTGGGTGGTTTAATCTTATTATGGGGTTGATTCTGAGTTCGTAGAGTCAACAGTTGGCCAATAGTTCTGGAAAAGAATACCAAGGACTGCATGAGTGTTATTTTAACTGACTAACAGAATTGAAGCAAGTGAGAAAGTCTAGGCACCTTTGGTGAGAAGTATCATGAACACATGGGCTTTTGATTCAGAATTCTTAGATTTAAGGCCCATTACTGTCTCCATTACCCTGGGTCACTCAAGCCCTTTCTTTTGCTTTCTTCATATATAAGTTGAAGATCATGATAGCACAGACTCATAACATTGAGGTTTTTTTTTTTTTTAATTGATGAGATTTTTTTTAAAACTAAATATGTACCTACCCCTCATTGGTAATGCTTTCATGAAGGGATGTGTGCAGTAAACACACAACACCAAGGTTAGGTACTTGTGTCACATCTCTGAGGTTTAGCCAGTGGTCTCATTTCTAATTTTTAATAGTTTACTTGTTTTTATTTTATAACGCTTGGTTGGTGTTTTGCCTGTACGTGTATCTGTGTGAGGTTGTCGGATCACCTGGAACTGAATCTACAGACAGTTGTAAGGTGCCATGTGGGTGATGGGAATTGAACCCTGGTCCTCTGAAAGAGCAGCCAATATTCTGAACTGTTGAGCCATCTCTCCAGCCCCAAAGATTTTTTGTTTTGTTTTGCTTTAGGTTTTTGTGTTTGTCTTGTTTTGTTTTTGATGATGGTGGTGGTGGTTTTGTTTTGTTTTCCAAGACAGCGTTTCCCTGTGTAACGGAACCCTGGCTGTCCTAGACTCACTTTGTAGACCAAGCTAGCCATGAACTCACAGAGATCCACCAGCCTCTACCTCGAGAGAGCTGGGATTAAAGGCACGTGCCACCATTTTAAATTTTTAATGGAGACTATTGTTTTCTTCTACCTTAAATCAAGAATTATTTCATTTCATTAAACTTAAAAAAATTGGAACAGTGGCAAGTTGTTTGAAACAGTTTAATTCAGTTGGGAAGTCTTACTTCTCTCTTCCCTGTGGTCAGAACATTAGTTACCATTTTACCTGTGCCAAGTTTATGTTTTATTCTTCAGAGCCTGCATTTCGTCATGGGCTACATGAATGAACGGAAGGAGCCCTTTTACAAGGTACTTTTCTCTGGAGAAGTCTCAGGAAGAATTACTTTGTGGCATATCCCAGATGTCCCCATATCTAAGTTTGATGGTTCCCCTAGAGGTAAGACGGTTTTGTTCCCCACAACCCCATTTTCTAATATAGTGTCTCATTAGGTAGACCAGGATAGCCCTTGAACTCAAACTCATAGAGATCTTCCTGCTTCTGCCTCCCAAGTAATGAGATTAAAGATGTTCTTCACTCTGCCTAGCTTGCCACTTTGCATTCTTGTATTTTTATGTGTTTTTAATCATGTGTATGTATTTGTTATGAACATGTGTACATCAGTGCAAGTTCCCACAGAAGCCGATGCTGTGTGGTCCTCTTTGGAGCTGGGGTTAGAGGAGGGTGTGAGCTAGTCAATGTGGCTGCTGCGGACTGAACTTCTGTCCTTTAGAAGAGAAATGCATGCTCTTAACTGACGATCCATCTCTCTAGCCCCAAAAGTTTAAGTTTTAGTATGATTTTCTGAAAACTAACTTGTGACAGACCATTGTACGTTAGATGCTGTGATGATTCAAGACTGACAACGTGACAGGGCTGAGGATCACTGAGGAGACAAAAGCCTCTGGGCGTGTCTGTGGAGAGTTTATAGACCAGGGTAGCTGAAGTGGGAAGAAGGACCTCAGATGCAGGCAGCTCAAGTCCAAGGGCTGAGTCCTAGACTGAAGTAAAGAGAGAGAGAGGATACTGATTGTCAGCTTTGCTGCCTAAGTGTGAGCATCTCTTGCTTTGTGGCCTAAGAGTCGATGCAATGTGAGTGCTGCCAGGCGTGGGTGCTGCCAGGAGCTCCCGCAGCCACAGCTGTGCTCTTGAACTCAGAGCCGAAATAAACCCTTCCTTCTTTAAGGTTCTGCTGTCAGACATTCTGTCAAACAACCAGGGGAGTAAAGATAAAAACAGATATAATCAAAGTTTGTGGCTCTAATGCACAGCTACAACATAATTCAAGTGACCTTCCGCTGAGCATCCCAAGGGATCTAGATCAGCATTCTGAATGTGACTGAGCCCTTTCACCTGGTTCACACTTCTGAAGAAGAGATGACATCTTTGCCATAGTTTGCATATCTACTGAGAGCAAACAAACATGTTTCCCTGTGCATGTGTTCCTTTCAGAAATACCTATAACCACCACCTGGACTCTTCAGGATAACTTCGATAAGCATCAAACGGTGTCACAGAGCATCACAGACCATTTCTCTGGGTCCATGGATGGGGTGGGAATGGCGGCAACCATCACCTCCTCCGAGTACATTCCAAATCTTGATAAACTCATCTGCGGCTGTGAGGACGGAACCATTTTCATCACCAAAGCTCTGAATGCTGCCAAGGCAGGACTTCTAGAAGGGGGCTCTTTATTGAAAGGTGACTGATTTTTGTTTTCTATCTACTTACCTAGTTTATCTAAATTTCTTCAAGCCATACCAAAAAAAAAAAAAAAAAAGATGATGCAGAAGCCTCAGACCTTTGCTGGCACTTGCAAATAAATCTGTGCATAATTTAAAACTAAATTGAGTATTTATATGGGTTTTGTGAAGACTTAAGCAGAGAGCTGCCCTGTCCCACCAGAAGCTTTTCTTCTCTCTCTGTTTTCCACTTGGCTTTCACCAAAGGGCATGTTGAATAATAGTTTCACTATTCTTCTTGAAATTATGTGTGTTTATACCTGCATGTGTATGTGTGCATGTGTGAACACACACACACACACACACACACACACATATACACACACACACACACATACACCAGCACACTGTGTACAATATTTTAATTATGCTACTAAAATGGATGCTTTGCCGAGTTAATGTTAAATAGATATCAGTAAAATATTTCTGGTGGTCATTCTTCATGAGCTCATCTTAAATGACAAATACCAATTAAAATTTGAGTTGAAAACCTCTCTGATAACTGCTGCTCAGTTTTTCCAGCCTTTAGTTACCCTGGAAGATTCAGAATCGACTATCCTTGAGTGACTACATCAATATTACTTTGTGATTTTGATTTTGGAAATTAAGCTATTTAAATGGTTCCATAAAGGAATTATCTCAGTATATACATGAGTATCTAATAATGACCTGTGAAATTATAAGTGTTCTCCCAAATATTGACCATCTTTTACATTTTTAAACATTCAAGTCTTTACCAGTAAGGAATAAGATAGTTTCTTCCTGTGTTTATTTATATTTTCTTGTTAATTAAGTCTGGGTTCTTACTCATCTCTCTACATTGAGACAACACCTGCTAAATAAGTGTCATTATACAATGAGTTGTCATATAAGGAGAGAGAAATGGGGGGATGGAGATTTTAGGATATATAGCAAAAGTGGTATGCCTGTAGGGTTTTGTTTTTGTTTGTTTTGTTTTGTTTTGAGAGACATCATACAGTTTAGATAAGCTACTGTGAAACTCCCTACAGGAATTTCTGTTTCCTTTCCCTGCAGTGCTGGAGATCAAACCTAGGGCCTTGCACATTCTAAGTTTTATGCTTCATTTGGTTTTGTTTTTGCATCACCTTTCAAATACAACATTTTCTAGTTCTCATTCTTACTTTCTCCACACTTCAGCTACTCACTGAGTGTGGGCGGCCTATGATTCTGTGCTTGACAACACAGGAGTAAGTGGCAAGGAAGGGAGAAGAGATGATAAGCAGGTAAATAACTGCCATTCAAACACAGAGACAGTGGTGACGGTAGACATTTTAATCTAGGCCGATTTAACCTAATATTGAAACCTACACTTGTCTGATTGCTTCTGAACTGGCATTCTTTACAGCTTGCTAAGGCCAGAACACAAAACGAAACAAAAAGGCAGATCTTTGAGATTCCATTTCAGTCTGACTAAAGAGACTGGCAAATGGTCTTCTGCAAGTTGGAGAATAACGTGGCTAGCAATGAAGAGAGCATCTGGGGCTAGTGGCGAGGGGATCCGTTTACCAGTGGGCCTCAGTTCCAGTCCAGATCAAGTTTGACAGGCCAGGTGCCCAGGTGCCCGCATGCTTCCCAGATGCCAGGCTGAGAATATATTCTTCTCAACCAACAGTCTGTCCTAAGTAAGGGCAGTTGTTATTACCTGTGTCTGAGAGAGGGAGGGAGAATCCATGAGTCAGAAGAAGGGATCAATGCATCCACGTCTGTGGTGGCACAAGTAGTAAGTGACTGACTCACAGGAAAAGCGGAAGCTTCCACGAGCAGCAGAGCTTAAACATTGTGCCAGGCCTTTGACCCAAGGAGCTGGATGACCTATTCAAGCCAGAGATACGTTATCTGTAAACAGCGAAAAAGAGGTAGAACTTGATAACTTCAAACATTTTTTGTTTTTGTTTTTCTGGCAAAACATCCTGTGACATTTGCTTTTCTTTCCTGTTCAATTTAACTCTCTTGGCTGCTCATGAGAGGAGGGAGTATGTGACTGCTACCCCCATGTTATAGAATGTTGACAGCCATCTGCAAACAGGAGACTTGAACAACCAAGCTCTCTGTCTCATTCGAAGCTTGGTATAGCTTCTGATGAGGCAGTTTGCTTCTTGAGATGGCCCGTGAAGGCTGCTCGAGAATTTTCCTAGCCAATTGTGAGCAAATGTTAAAAATATGAGAACTTAGAATTACCTGAAAAATAATTTTGTGCTGCTTGGTGTCTGACCACTTTCCAGATTCCCCCTGTCATACCCTTCTCAGAGGTCATCAGCAGAGCGTGACTTCATTACTTTACCCTCACAGTCTTGCTTCAAAATTGGACCAAAGTTGGATGGTGTCTGGGGACCGAGGCTCCTGCGTGATTCTGTGGGACATTTTTACTGAAGAAATTCTGCACACATTCTTTTTGGAAGCTGGTCCAGTAACAAGACTTTTGATGTCACCAGAGAACTTGAAAGTAAGTGAACCTAAAGAGTCAAACACAACACACAAAGTAAAAAGTGAATAGCAGCAAAAACCTATATTCCCATAAGCAATCAAACAAACAAAACAAGAAACATTCACCTTCCTTCTGCCTGCAGTTAGCTAGCTGCTTCTGCCAAGCTTGCTTTTAACTTTTCAGTATCAATTTTAATTTTATTCTAGCACACTACACAAACAATGCTTCTAAAGAAAACATTGGATCACTGAAAGCTTTATAAAAATCATCTTCATTGCACACATTTTTTTTTCTCCCTAATTCTGTGTTAATTTTTAGTACAGAATTTTAAAATAAATCCAAAGATTATGCAAAAACAAGTCAAAGATGGTAGGAATATACAAATTAAAATGTAGCTTTTATTTCCTTAATCAATACTGAGTGAGCATTTGATAAATATTGAATTTATGAACACCTAGTCTACCTTGTTGGAGAAAAGACATAGTGATAGTTCCTGTCTTATGAGATGTCAGGTTAAATCCAGTTCGCAAAGAGCTGAGGTCTTAGTTAAAATGTGAACTAAATTTTGGGGGGAAAGTCTGTGGCAAGGTGTTTGGTAAGTTAGATTGGCTTATAAAATTATGTTCATATGGTGTAAACTTGGAGAAATTGACACTGTGTTTTGGTGGGAAGACATGAAGAAATATAGTTCTTGACCACAAAGGATTAAAGTAAACTGTGAACCGCTGTTCCAGAAACTTCCATGCGAGCATTTGGGATGCTGTGGAAGGTATATTAGTCCTGAGTCTGCCTCCAGCTCCTCTTTCAATTCTTTTTTCTGCCCCAGAACAGAACTGCAGCTCTGTCTCACTCTCGCTCTCTTTTCCTCCTGCCCCCTTGCAGGTGAAGCAGCTGTTAGTGTCAGAAGCCATTCAGAACAAGTCAGGTAAAACAGGGCTTTCCGGAGAGAGCACAGTGGCCATCAGCACGGGGGCTCCACGGAGCTTAGGCCATGAATTCAGAAACATCGTTCCTACCCTCGAGAGCACATTACTCTGCAACTCTCCTCCTTCTCTTTTCCTGTGAGCTCTTTCATATTCTAGCTTTCAAGGGTTTAGAAAGCAGTGTTGGATTGACCTGGCATGGGTCATATGTGTGCTCACTCACAGCCATATGATTTGTATTCTTGTGATTTTGTGTGTGTATCTGTGTGTATGTGGTGTATCTGCATGTGTGGGTGCTGGGTTTGTGTATATGGTGTGGTGTGTGTGTGCTTGGGTGTATGTGGGTGTGCGCCTGTGTATGTATGTATATGCCTCTGCGTGTCTGTGTGTTTGTGCATGTGTGTGTCTTTCTTGATCTCACGGAGCTGTACATTCTAGAAGCTTTGGAGTATACCTGTCCTCTACAAGGTAGGATGTCTGGAGATATTTTACATCTGACTCATCCTGAAGTCTAGGTTCCATGTGTATCACAGCTGTCATTTCATGTGTGTGTGTGTGTTTTCCCTCCTCAGGATTTTTTTAGGCTCCTTGGAATTGAGAAGAAAAAAAAAAAAAAACTTGCTGTCTGATGCCCCACGGAGCGATGAGCCATCAGTGTCTGAGCTGTGGCTCTGGATGGCTCAGCAGCCCCACGTGGTACTGAGGACTGAGTTTTGGGCTGTGTACATCTGGGAACATGTTTTTGACTACTGTGTCCCCAGCTCACTTAGTGACTGTTTAATTTTTTTTTTTTTTTTTTCATTTTATCAGTTGGTTGCCCAGGTTGGGTGGGGAGGGTGACCACCGATGACTTTGACAAATGTCTTCGGGACTGCTGTCCTGTGAACCTCCTCACGTCCTTGTGCTCTTGAGGGAGCACCTTCAGCGGGAATCATCTAATGCTCGCCTCTTTTAGATTATGTCTACACCGAGTTTCCTGTTTGGATTGGAATCTGTGGAGCTCCGGGAACCACACCAAATCACATTTTGAGGCTTTAAGTGGGAAGTCTCGGCTCTCAATACCCTTGGGTCTAAGTTTGTGTCCACAAATAGCTTCTTTTTGTGGTGACAAATGGGTTCTGGGGTTTATTGTGTTCTGCACAGTTTCCGACATCAGCACTGCTGCCTGCATTTGCTGAGTGGTAGGAACACTTCACTATCTTGCAAGAGGATCTGGCTGCTCCTTTCTCTTTCACTCTTCCTCCTGACCTTCCTGGCAGGTTGGTGAGTGTACACCACCCTGCTCTGTCTCTACAGCTGATCTGTGAGTGCCCCATGAAGAAGTTCTGTGCCATGCAGAAACACACTCTACATAAAAAGCTTGTAAACAGGACAGAACAGTACGGGGAGATTTAACTCCCTTGGGCAAGCTACATGGGACTTTTTGCTTATGTAAACCCATTGTGTTCCTACAGCTAAGCAATGGCCAGATACTCTGCTGTGTGTGCGGGGACCACTCCGTGGCTCTCCTTCACCTGGAAGGGAGACGGTGCCTCCTGCGAGCCCGGAAGCACCTTTTCCCCGTGAGGACAATCAGATGGCACCCGGTTGAGAACTTCCTAATTGTTGGGTGTGCAGATGACTCTGCCTACATCTGGGAAATTGAAACAGGTAAGCAGAAAGGTTACCCCTGTTTATCCTTTGTCCATCTGTGGTGTGCAAGCATTTGTCTAGAAGGGGGGTTCTGTAACTCACACAGCGATGACCTCAGTTGTTTTCCCTTTTGGTTGGGCTACATTTATAGCTCCAGTGGAAGTGTGGGAAATAAAACACAGTGGCCTAAGTCAGATCCTGACTAGCTGATGATTAGCTGACAGGGCAGTGCTCAGGAATGAGCCAGATATTTCTGGAAGCTATAAATAAAAACATAAGTTATCTACTTTAATTATTAACAAGAGAGAAATTTAGTGTCCTACTGGTCTCAAATTATCATTAAATTCTGCCTTCTTCAGCATAGTCACCAACTCAGCAACATTTTGAGCTAATTGATGATCAGTAATAATGGAATATAATTAATTATAAAAACTCCAAAAAAAACTTGAGTCAGGGAAACTGAAGACTAAGCAGTTTGACTGAACTTTTTGATGTTGTAACCACAGAGATTGTATGTTTTGAGCATTGAAGGGATTTCTTTTCCTTTCTTTTTTTTTCAAGTTTGATTAGATGTCTGAAGATAGAATAATACATTTCAGAGAGTTCTGGGAACATACCAAATAAGGGAAGTGTAATTACTGAATATGAGTTAGAGGGGATCTCTTGGGAGTGTGTTCCACAGACTCTACTGAACAATTTTTATTGATCAAACAGTAGTGGTTTTGTGTTGGGTGTTGTTTACAGACTGGTTAGTTCCTAATATAGTTTCAGCTTATACTTTGCCAATGTAATTGCAGTTTTCTCTCCATTTGACTGTCATGGGCTAGTGATGGTTATTTGTGCCCTGGAGTTTCAGGTGCCGTCTGACACTGCCCTGCAATGGGACCATGTTTAACAGCTTTGGCAGCTTTGATGTTCATTGTCTCATTTGACTCTCACAACTTGTGGGGTAGAGAGGAGAGATCCTGGTCATCACTGTATTGATGCGGCATGCCACGCCTGCTACGGAAATACACAGAGCTGAGAAGTGGGAGACAGTTCCAGGTCCTTCGCAACACTTCACATGGTTTATCCCAAACTATGGTCATTTGATTTTATTACTTTTTGCTTTTCGTTTATGGGTGTGTTGTGCCTATGCATACGCTTGTGCATCGTGGATGTCTAGTACCTGACGAGGCCAGAAGAGGGCATCGGGTTCCCAGGGACTGGAGTTATAGTTGTGTACCACCACATGGTGCTGGAACTTGAAATCAGATCCTCTGCAAGAGCAGCCAGTGCTCCTAGTTACTGAGCCATATTCTCAGCTGGAGTCAGGAAACAACTTTAAATCTTTGTGTAAGCTATGGATCTGAGTGATAGTTGAATATAGTGGATAGAAGAGACTGGGAAGCATTGACTGCCTCTAGGACCTTTTAGGGAAAACTTATCTACACATGGGCAAGGCACGTGGCTTGTCTGCAAAATAGTTCCCTTGTCTGTGGAGTAGATTTAATCATACAGGATTAAATCAGGAAATATCTCTCATATCAGAAAATGATAGCGAATCATTACTAATATTAGCTAAACCACCACCAGCACCACCACCATCATCATTGTCCAAGACTCTAGTATATCTTAACTCCTGTTATGAAGCCCTTTCCTGTAGAACACAAGTGCTTACTCACGTTTGCAGCTGCATATTTAAGTGTAGATACTTGGTGACCAGATGATAGAATTGAGAACAAATGAAGAGCCATGTGACCACTCACAAAGGTTCATGGTTCTGCTAGTCCACCTCATTATCAAAACATACATGCTATAAACGCTCTCTCCCTACTACTCTGCACATTTCCATGTCAGTAAACAGATGCCTGCGTTATATTTCAATCACAGTTCTAGCAGGAAACAGGAGTTGACTCATATTTGTCAAATGATGAAAAATTCACGAATGGGGTATTTGCAAATATGTGGTGAGGGAGCAGGCTGGGAATGAGGGGATAAGTGATGAGTTCCCTAGCACATGGACATGGGCAACACGGGGGATCTCTCTCTCTTCCTCCCCTGATAAATGAAGCAGAAAGAAATGGAACTCAACTGAAAACCAGGAAGTCCAGGGGACACTCTAGCCAGACTTGCAGGGTTGATGGAGGGAGAGCGCTGAAGCGATTTTCATCCTTTTACAATCGCCTTCATTATTTAATCCCACTAGACATCAGAGGTTCTGGTTCTTGGCATCAGCCTCAGTGAGAATGGAGCAGGACACAAGAGGTAGGGGCAGATGGGCTGGGCTGTCCAATGGACAATGATCAGGATAGTGGTCGTTAGGGACAGAACATATTTTAATTCACTAGTCTCCTATAATTGACTGTGAACATTGTTTCTGTAGAACTATTGTATCAAATAGTAAGTGCATGTTTTCTACCAAATTAATCTATGAAATTTGTTTTGTTTTGTTTTGTTTTGTTTCTGAATGAGGTTTTCCAACTGGTGTTAACTATGGTGGCATCTTTTAAAAAATAAATAATATAAATAAATAAAATGACATCAGCTCAATCTAAGAATTCACTTAGGAATGAAAGTGGTATTACTTATACATCTATCCGAGTCTTCGTATCCCTCACTTTTTTCCAGATTCCCTCCTAAAGACCATCAGACCTCAGAACTGCTTTAAACTAAGATTACCTAACTTGTTTTAACCTTGCGTCTGGTATTAGCTTTGTTTAGGATTGCCTTTAATCTCTACAATATTTTTGTTTGTTTGTTTTCACGTAAGGTTTTTTTTTTTTTTTTTTTTTTACGTTTTTAGGTTTACATGTATTTAGTTTATGAATATGGGTATTTTGCCTGCATATATGTCTGTGTACCACATGGGTGTGGATGTCAGTAGAGGGTATCTGATCCCCTGGAACTAGTGTTATACAGGGTTTTGAGCTGCCATGAAAGGTGCTGGGAATCAAACTCAGGTCCTCTGGAAGAGCAGACAGTGGTCCTCACTTCTGAGTTATCTCTCTAGCTCCATCTGTTTAAGATTTAGGAGACCATCTTTCCCTTCCCAAGCTGAATACCAGCTGCTTAAGGTGGAACGGTCATTTTTATCATGCTTTATTTTTAAGTTTATTCTTTTTATATAAAGGTGGAAAAATCTGGGGTCAGGAAGATTTTCCAAGTGAATTTTTTCATAATGGTAGGGAGCAGAAAATACTGGCTAAGACCATAAACTGGTTGGGGGGAGCCTAAGAAATAGAATATGACTGCTCACTGATGTGCCTGGCACACGGTTAAATGAATGGGTGAACAGATGGATAAGTGCAGTAACACAAATGTTCCTGGGCCTCAGTGGCTGGATGTCTGAATCCCCGGCTTCAGCAGTCTGGTGCTGCTGCTCCACAGAGCCCACAGGGTCCTGAAGCAGATACCTCCTCAGAGGGAGGACGATGCCTTTTCTACTCAGGGAGTTTTTCTGGGCCTTTGTCCCTTTGCCTGTGGTTGCTCAATTCAGTCAACAGGGTTTGACACACGTGACTGGTTGTGTTCTTTGTTCCAGTATTCAAGCTTCTCCAAACACAAAGGAGGAATCAATTGACTGAAGTGAGTCGCACTTGCCAGCGCGCGCGTACACACACACACACACACGCACACACACACACACACACGCACGTGCCTCTAGATCTTAGAGGAGGGGGAAATAGCAAGTGTCAATGAGATGGGATAGCAAGGAAAAGGTCCTGGGAAGAAAAGACGTACTTTAGGGCTTCACCCCCATGCCGACTTCATGCTGAAACTGTGTGCCATCCATTTCTTTCCTTGACGGGTGGCATGGTTGGATGCACGTGTGGGTGATGTTCTTGGGTCAAAGGTGGGCATGCTTACCTCATGGATGACCAAGGGAGGGGATTTTTGGTTAGCACGGAAGGCTCTTGTCTTGGCTGAGGGCAGAGCCTTAGCGTCGAGTGCTGAGAGCTTCCAGTTTTACTTATTGATCTACTGGATGTCCCGTGATGTTTAGGCCTGATTAGGAAGGGGAAAAATTGGAGATGTCATTTTGATTAATATTCGTGCTCCCTCCGCCTGTTTGGCACTGAGGACTCTGGGACTCACTGCCGCACGGCTGACACAATAGGAGCAATGCATTACCGATTCTTCTCCTGCGTGCACAACAGAAATAATTTTCAGCTCTGAGCCAATTATTCCTTTTAGACATTAAGTTTGGTGGATTTCTGAGGGTTTTCATATGTACGGGAGCAAATTTGCAGGGCAGAAACCTATACCTTGAATTTCTTATGTGCTGCTAATGTAATGGTTATTCTTAATCCTGGATGTTTTCTCCTCAGCTCGTGGTGCTGTTACAACATAGTCTATATTGTACCATTTAATTTTTTTGTTTTTTGTTTTTTGTGGTGAAAATGAAATCTCACTTGCTGAAAGATAAAACATTTTTTGATGGGATGGTTCAGAAGTTTTTTTTTTTTCAGCACAGGGCTGGATTGTAAATATGGTAAATATTCAGCTTTGGGGTCTTAGGATTTCTCCTGCGACTTCTGAACTTGTCCTTGAAGCTCCAGAGAATCTGTAAACAGTATTTCAAGCACAGACAAGGCTGTGTTTTAATAAAACTTTATTCACAGAAACAGGCAGCAGGCAGCTGTGGATAATGCAGCAGGGAGCACAATGATTGTTCTTCTTGGTGGATATTGTTGGAGCTGGGTTAAGAGTTCATCTGGCAAATTGCCTGCCATGAGCATGAGACCCAGGTTCTATTTCCAGAGCTCATGTAAGAAATATCAGGGCCATATGATTATAATCCCTGTCTGGGAGGTAGAGACAGGAGGATGTCTGGGGCTTGCTGGCCAGTCAACCTGGTCAAATGAGCACACTCCAAGTTTAGTGAGACTCTGTCTCAAAAAAGTAAGAGCCATCGAGATGGCTCAGTAGCAAACAAACAAACTAGCCAATGACTCAATTTCAACCACGTGACCCATATGATAGAAGAAACAAAAACGAACTGCAAGTTGTCCTCTGTGCTCCACGTATGTGCCTGGGCATGTGTGCCCCCCAAACTGTGAAGATCAATTGTGGAGGACACCCCAAATCCACTTCAGAGAGCCAAGCCACATACATTCCACATGTATGCACATGTCCTGTATACATGCACATGAACAAATACGTCACTCGTATACATTAAAAAAATACTATCTTCATAGCAACTCAGTTCAGTTGACCTTGCTGACTATGGTGGGCTGGATTGCCGCACTCATTTCACTAGTGAAGAAATGCACTTAGCCTCAGAGGCTAAGGCAGGCAGCTGCCAGGTGTCACCCCTGCATGGTGTCACATGTATCGTCCTGAACTTCGGTGTGCCCCTCACTGTATCACCAGGTACAGTTCCTGCAGGTGGAAACCAGTGCCCTGCAACCATCAGGCAGGAGATAGGTAAGAAAAGTGTTGAGAAGAGAGGGGTCGGCTGTCTGAAGACTGAGGGGGGGGCTTTGGCTGGAAAGATGGCCTTTGGCTGTTTCTCAGACCGTGGCTTTTAATTTACACGTAGCACAAACAGCTCTGGCCATCTGATTCCTGACAGAAACAGCAAAAGAATGAGCAGGAGGTGTTTAGTGACAGGCACACCCATCAGTGGAAGGGACAGCTGACTGGGAAGGCTGGCAAAACCTATGTGGACCAAGGTTCAAGCAGGCCTCTGAGCTCAGGAAAGGTAGCTGGGAAAAAGAATGCTGAGAAAGTTTGTAATAATTTTTTTTTCCATAATTGATTTATTAGAACTATCTGAAACACTCTTTTGGTTTTCAATGCTGTTGTCTAACTGGAGGATTTATTTTCATGCCTTCCATGGAAATAGCAAGAATTATTATTTATAAAATTAAGAAAAAGTCTGGGCTGAGAGATGTTTCAGTGGTTAAAGCACTTGACGGTGGCTAACGACCCACAAGCAAGAGAACCAGAGTTCGAAACCCCAGAAAAGAAGTAACTGTTCAGTGGGGATGGCAACTGTCCTATAATTTGAGCCAGAGAGACGGGATCTATCCCCATTCCCCACCCCCAGCAAGCTGGCCAAGACTGGCCTTACTGGTGAGTTCCGGATTTGATTGACAGACTCTGCCTGGAAGAATAAAGTGGAAGAATGATAGAGGAGTACCGTGGACATCAATCTTAGCTGCACGCACAGACATCCACATATCTGCAAAGGTGCATACACACAGGAAGGCACCACACACACACACGCACACACACACACACACACAAACACACACATACCTGAGAAGAAAAACAAAAACAATATGTGAGAGATGAATTGTGTCAACTAAAAGCTGATAGATCATATCTTCCAAATACATCCAATATATTGTCTTATAACTGCGTAAAATGCAGGCTATGAGAAATACGGGGGGGGGCACATTTTCACAGATCAGTGGTCATATTACCACAACAGCATGGTATCTGTGGTTAAATTCAAACCTTGGCGTAACAAAATAGCACACAAGTTGACTCTGGGAAAACAATTTCCAGTGCATAACTTTTAGTCCTTCATGGTGCACAATGGCTAATATTGTTATACATACGAAGGAAAAATGTGGAGATGACCCCCATTGGCCAATTGCAGCACTCTGAGAGTAATTCGCTTGCTTTCTTACCAAGGTCACTATTGTCTAGCTAAAGTGGTAAAGTTCCAGCGCGTGGAACGCCTTGTCAGCAGGGCCATTGTTAAGCGCTGCTGCAGGCAGGGTAGAGGTGGGCTCAGAGAGTCCTGCAGCATCCTGCCTGTAGCAGTGTCTCTGATGTATCATTTTCCCAAAGCCGCTTGGTTTTGTTGCGGCAGATTGCAGGTGGAACCCCCTTGCGATGATTGCTCTTCGAAAAGAAAAATAGGATGCATTTAAGTGCAGGGCAAGGTCTCTCCCGTATCACCTCATCCAAGACTGTTTTCCTTTATCATAATAATTACCGGTGTTATTACCCAATGTCTGCTTTTCCTGTGCAGCCTAGTTTTGAAGCTTCACTTTCTCCTCCTCCTTGGCCTTGGTTATCCCAACAATGCTGTAATTTGGAGTTACAAGTATGTGTGTGATTATGTGTGCACGGGTAGGTACACAGCGGTTAGCAAGAACTTTGGGATTTAGCAACTGAATATTTATCTAAGTAAGTTTAATCTCTTAAGTAGGAGGCAGTGCCCAAAGGTGGTAAGAACATTAGTGTGGAGATTCAAATTACTCAGGTTTAGATTTTGTTTTACAGTTCTCTCTCTCTCTCTCTCTCTCCTCTTCCTCTCTGTCTCTCTGGATGTGTGTGAATATGTGAGTGTCCATGTGTTTGCATTTACACATAAACATACACATTTTAACTGAGTGATAACTTAACTCTTGTCTCTTAGCTTTCCTGGCATCTTAATACATTGGGCACATTACTGTGGTGTTTGCAAGACATCTTGAGAACATTTTGTGTGCCCAGAAACAAATGTGAAAATCAATACAGTGTCATTCTAATTATAAAAACAAACATTGGCTGCTTAGAAAATCACTTTCACCAGTTAAGTTCCCCCGGCCTTATTACATTCATTTGGCAGTTGCTACCTTCCTGCATTTTGCTTTGTAAAGAAAGTCCACGTTGTAATCGCTTTCAGAAGTTCCTGTGGTCACGCCGCACTCGCAGATAGTGCTGGCTGGGTTACATTGTCACATACAGCCACATCTAACGTGCAGGGGCTTCACACTGCAGAACTCAGGCCGCTGCTGTGTGGATTGCCATCAGTGAGGCATCTGCAAATGTGTTACCCTGACACTCGGAACCTCAGCAGGGCTTTCAGCTGCAGTGCGGAGTGGAAAGAAGCCCAGAGGAGCCATCTGCCCTCTCTAGGTTCCCCTCATTCAGTTGCCTACATCTTCCCCGCAGCCAGCTGCCACAGAAATGATTTGGAAAGCTGGACTCGGTGGACTGTAATGACTGGTGCTTGGAGGGGGGAGGGGGGAGCAGCTTCTCTGATTTGGCCACAAGATAAAAGACACTGGACTTAACTTCATTAGTCTGGGCACATCAACAGTATCCAACATCCGCCATTCATGTGTGTTGAGATTAGATGGGAAAGGTCTTTCATGTCTCAGGAATGAACCAAATGAAAATTAGTCCAGAGGTCATGTCCTTGTTTTGGTGAGGAGAGGGCTAGACTGAGGGGTGGCCGTTGGGTTTGACATTCCATGTCAGAAATAGCATTGGTTATTAATCTCTGCCTTGTCGGTAAGGTCTGGATTTAGATTCGCCCATCCCTTCACCCCTTCACAGAGCCAAGTCTGATAAGCCCATCCATGCTGAGATGACCTTGTACTGTTCCAGCGACAGTCGCCGTGAAATCCCAGCTGCACTGACAGACATGAGATGCTAAAAATCACGGGCTGGGAGGTGGCTTGGTAGGGTACTTGCTGGGCAAATGTGAGAAACTGAGTTCAACATCAGAGGATAGGACTGCAGAAATACAAATGGTGGGAACAAAAGGCAGTTAGAGGGACAGAGGTAGGCCAATGAAAGTGAATCTCTGAAACTTCAGCTTCTTTTGCCCAAAGAGCAGAAGATGATGGGATGATTGGCAGGAAGGCACAGGGTGGCTATATAAATGGGACCCGGAGAGGGAAGGAGAGGGGGAACCCAGTGGTCTTATAAAATATTCAAGCCAGCTTCCATTGAGGGACTCCCAACCCTAAACTTCTCCCCTCAGAGGGGTACAGCTGTTGCCTTTCCTTTCTCCAAATCTTGGTCTTCTGTATTCTCCAATGTTCAAGTATATGTCTGTGTCATGAAAGAACTTGGGGATCCCTTAGTACCCTGTTGCAGTATTACATCTGGAAAGTATGTAGCACTCTGCTCAAATAAGAAAAAAGTCAGTGGTTCTATCTAGTTCAGAGAGCATCAGAGATGCCTGGCCATATAGGGAACTATATATGTCTGAAGTATTTACCATTTCTTCCTCCCACTTTTACTAACAACATTCAGTGATAAACTTGACTCGTTTGGAAAAAATTGTATACTGCCGGTGAAACAGGGAATTAAATAGTTTCAGAATATTAAAAATGTAAAAAGCAAAGTGACACAGGGCCTTTATCATCCTTTGTGTGAACTATTGACAGATTTGCCAACTGATGACCTCTTTCATCAAGACCTTTCTTCAGCTTCCTTTTCTGTATCACCATTCATTCATCAGATACTTTAAGCTCAGCACCAAGGTTTCTAGCTCTCTTGGCATACTGGCTCCATCACAGGATCATAAAATGATGGGTATGATCATACAATGATGATCATACAATGGTGGGTACCCACCATTCCTGTTGCTTTAAGAGTTAAATGACACTGGGTGAAGATATAGCTGGTGGGTAGAGGATTTACATAGACTGAGCAGAGGCCTAGCTTCCATCATCTTCAGCACCACACAAGTGAGGTATGGGGGTGCATGCTTGCAACCCCAGACCTCAGGAAATGGAAGCAAGAAGCTCAGAAGTTCAAAGTCATCTTCAGTTATATAACGCAACCTGGGCTTCATGAGAACCTCTCTCAAAGTAAATGATGAATGATAATGATAGATTTAATTATAATGAGAACTGAAGAGTAAGATAGGATAAATAGAAACAACAATATTTTACCACTTACATACAATTCCTCTAGAAAGAGAGAGTGGCACAAGGAATGTGTTGGTGTGACACATGATTTCCAATTTGTAGTTTATTTATTGAATGTGTCCTTGGCTTGTCGTATTCCGAGCATAAGACAGGAGATCAAATTATTTTTTGAGGTTTCAAAAATGTAACTAAAGTATACATTTTTTTTATAACTTGATGCTGTCGTGCATTTAATTCTTTGCTTCATAAGAAAAATATAGGGAGAAGAATTACAGATTTGAGTCCAGGTAGATGTAGCATCAGGAATCCTGGTTGTATTGCTTTCCTAGCACAACAGAATGTATAACCTCAAACTCCACAGCTTAAAATCTTTAGTTTAAGATCTACAAAGTAGAGGTGCAGTTGAATATTACTAGCTTCTGGGTTTGAAACTCACATGGCTGGAATAAAAGTGTGAGCCCTCTGCTTGTAGTAGCAGCATTCTAAGACCTCAACCAGCAGTTCAAGGAGGGGCTGGGGAGATGTGCAGTCAGGAGAGTGAGCTTGGATTTCCAGTATTCTCTTTAAAAGTCAGGCATGCTGGCAAACACCTGTATGCCAGCAATGGGGAACTGGGGACAGAGGGTGCCCAGGGCTTAAATGAACATCCAGCCTGGCCAAAGCAGCAAGCTCCAGCTTCAGTGAGAGAATAATGAGAACTGGATTAATCAGAGGGTCTCCTTTTGAGGTCAAGGAATTAAAAGCCTTAACAACCATTGCATGCTATGACATCAGAGCCACATGGGAGAAGACGGCGTAAGGACAAAGAATAGTGGGGATTATTTACTGATTTCTGCCTATTTCCTTGGTGCTCAAGCTTGAGAGGCTGTAAAGACTCCAGGCATGAGTGGATCATTGGATGAATGGGTGAGAAGTGGAAAGAACATTCTTTTGCATACCTAGATATGGACATGGTGTTGGCTTTCATAGGTAGACTCATGAGGGTGGGGGGCATTTGATCCTTCCAAACAAACCCTGCATTCCACTGACCCTGCATTCACTAATTATTTGCCCAAAGCAAAGAACTGATTGTAGTCCAAACCCTTCTTTCCCCTCTATTATTTTCCCCTCCCCCAAATATAAAAGAGAAAAAACAGAAACAGCAAGACTCTGAATAGACATCACCCTTCACTCAGCACCTTATCCAGGAGAGCACGCTTCAGTTCTGCCTTTTCCAATATGCTTCATCTTTCCAGGAAAAACTCTAGATCAGCTCAGCAAGATAACGACCTAATTACCTAAGCTGATGCCAGAAGCAAATAAATGATAGACTGGAATGTCTTCGGGGCCACGGCAGCCAATAAGTCAGCTAACCTTCAATAAGATGCACGGGGGATAAAATCTAAGATAGTTATTTTAAAATTAAAAAAATATATATATATATTTATCCCTGGTATCAGAATGCAAGCTGTACAGAGGGAGTGACATTTTTGTTACTTAGAAAACTGATGATTTAAACTCTAAGCATAAGATAGGTGATTGTCAATTTAAGCATAGTTTTCATACACTCAAGCAAAACATACCTTTGCTGGGAAGATCCTCATCAATTAGCTTATTTCATTTCAGAATGAGGTTGAAAATTTAGTCATAGACAATGCTGCTATCACATGTTTAAGAAGAGGGAGCTTTTAATGATAATATAACAGAGAAAACCTGATATGGAATTTGCTTAAAGTTAGTACTTTATTTAAATTTGAACACAGGCCAGACAGCAATTTAAAACCTCTCTGTATCTATCTATCTCATCCCTTTCATTCTATCACGCCCTCTAAGCCCCTCTTTGCATGTTGCTAGAGGTCAATGGTCAGAATCTGATGTGGGGGTTGAATGTGTCCCTCTGGTAAACGCCAGGATTTCTGTAAAGGCGCTGGAGGCTGTGACAGAGCTGGGGTTTAGGTCACAGGGGTCAGACACTTTTTAAAAATGTATTCTATACCCTTAAGGTATAGATGGTTGGTGGAAAGCCAGTCCTGAGTTTGTTAACATACTCAGGCCTTTGCATAGTGCAAAAATGAGTCGAGCCATTGAAGATCTATTTTACAGATGGATTTATTCCATTTTGTGATAGTTAGGAATGAGAAAAGTGCCTTTATGCCTGGTTTACTATTTTCAGATCCATTCTCCTTCCCCAAGCTTTCATTTCTTTCTAGTTAGCTGAATCTAAATCCTGTGCCTCCGGGGTCTACCCTTGGTCAAACTCACATCAGTTTCGTATTTTGCAGAGTAAGATGCAGTCACTGTGAAATGCTTTTATTAGAAGGGCCGCTGGGTCAATCTCCATACACTTCTATGAGCAAGCCACTGAGCTTCATGTGCAATGGAAGATAAGTGAGAAATCTCACAACACAACCCATGGCAGCTTCCTCCACACCAAGAATTTGATTACTTTTGGCAGCCGTCTGTTTGACTGAAATCTGATTGAATGAGTATGGCCACCAAGTTTGATAATGAAACTACTTTTTTTTTTTAACCTATGCTATTTTAGGTATATTCACTTTGAAATATTACCATTCTTAAAAACATCCCCATAGCACACCAGATTCGGCTGAGAAAATCCCATTGATGGGGCCAAGTCCTAGCTCTATCTCGTAACTTTTCCTGTTGTTATCATCAAGCTCTGTTCATGCAAACTCCTCCCTGTTACTAAGCGTAACACGGGTTTCTTTTTAGTAAATTCAGGCAATGTTTTCACAATGCTATGAGTAGAAAACTTATTGGAATTTCTTTTTATAAAATGTGTTTGCTCCTAGTGTGCTTTTGAGAATTTTTGTGCCCATAATACTGTTATTTCTTTAGTGTTCTTTTGAGGAAGTCACTACTGTCTCAAATTTATTTATGTATAATATTTAAATAAGTAAAATTTGATACAATGTGATGATTTTTTAATCTAAATTTTACCTCAATACCTTGTATATAGATTCAAGTGTTTGTGGTTTTTGTTTGATAATATGTCTTTTTTGGGGGTGAGGTAGTTGGTGCTAATCCATTAATAGACCTAGATATTAACTGATGGGAGAAAGTCTTTCTGGCTGGAACTTTAAATATAGGTGGGTAATTTAAAACAATTTATTTGTGGGTAATAGGTTATGATTGTAGAAAGCAAGTGTCGGTGTTATTTTAGAATATATTTAATAGAAGACTAAACATGTTTCAGATTTGACGGAAATTACCAGGGAAGCCAAATGACGAGAATTTCCGGCTCTTGGGAAGGGACTTCCGGTATCAGGCAGTGCAGCTTCTTCTGGTTCCTTCTGTGTGCGGGAGTACTACGCTGCAGCATGGTCTGTGTTCTCTTAACTCCCTGCCTTGCTCTGATACCTGGGAGGAAGTCCTGTTCTGTGTCCTTTCTTGCTGGAAGAAAGCCTGACACTTGGAAGTCAGGTCTCCAGCATACATCATAAAGAGATCATTTTCTCTCTTCGAAAATGAAACCAACAGAAAGCAGTATGGTAGGTTGCCTATAAATATAGACGGCCCTAATGTCTTTGATTTGTGCTTTTCTTTTAGCCTCCTCCACAGAAGGCTGGGTAGGAAGCCTGCTATCTTCTTTATATGCAGAAAGACTCGAAGGTCTGTCCTGGCTTCAAATGACCCCAAGCTCCCTTAGGTGCAAGTCTGTCACTGGAATTTAACCCCAGCCCGTCTTATGACTGTTTAAGTTTCTGTCTCTCTGCTCTGGTCTCGCCCTGGAAATCCCTAGGCTGTGTATGCAATTGTCTGACCTTCAACCTAGCCACGTCTGTCTCTGAACCTCCTTTATTAAGAGTCCATTAGGTAGAGGCAGGTAGAGGTGGTGTTCTCAGAGAGAGAGAGAGATTTGCTAAAAGGATGGAAGGATGGACCTCTCAGTCCTCCTATTGGGATGGGATGAGAAACAACTAGAAAGTTGAAAGCCCTCCTATTCACCAGCCTTCTCTCCTTCTCTGTCTCTGTCTCTCTGTCTTAGTCTGTCAGTCAGTCTGTCTGTCTGTCTCTCTCCTTGCCTCTGTCGGAGCATTTTCTCAATTTCTCCCCTTTGACTAGTATATCTTATTGTTTGGCTCATGGGGGAGCAGGGTTGGTAGTCCACAGACATCATGTTAACACAGATTTCAGGCATTCAGAGACTGACTTCTGACTGTAAATTCCTGAGTCTTTGGGTGTTGGGAATAACCAGGCTGCATAGCTGTGAGCTCTGCCAGCATCTTGCTTGGGTTCTGGAAGTCACCTTTCCGAGTCCTTGCCTCTCTTAAGGCCTGGGTGTAGGTTTATAATGAGCATAGCGAGTGTCAGTGCCTTTCCAGCGAGACCCGACATTTTCTGATGCTCTCTGGCAGCCCTTTTGCTCTGCCTGAGGGGAAAGAGTAAACTTTAATCTATCTATTCAGTGAGCATTTATTGAACCCTGCTTGGCTCCACACTCAGAGAATATAGTTCATGCTCACCAGCCAAGGCCCACAATCTGGTGAGGAAGTAAGGGATTGTAAAGCACCAATTGGAACTGTACTGTGCTCTGAGGGTGCTGAAGTTGAAAATGAGGCCAGGTGTGAGATGAAGCTGCTTTAGGAAGGCCTGCCTGAGCAGCAAGAATGGTAAGCAATACCTGAAAGATGAGCTGGGGCCTGTAAGGTAAAGCTGTATTTGTTTTCAAGGAAAGTAAATGGAGATCTAAGAGAAAAGGCAAGTGTGTGTTGGGGTGGTGACAGGGGGCTATGCTGAAAATAGAGCCTGTAGATCAGGGGTCTGGATACAATCCCAAGTAGAAAATCCCTCATTACACAGATTGCTGCTGGCACACAATCCATTAAGGAGCAAAAATCCAAGTCAGAGATTATACTGGACCCTACTCTGATGTCCTGAGGAGGATTTTAAAAGCAAGCCAACAGATTAAAGATGTGTTGCTAAATAAGTAGAATGTTTGCCTGTTGTATATAGAACCCTGAATTTGATCCCACCCTAGCTCCAAGTAGGCTGGCCATAGTGGTACACTGAATGTCTGTAATCACAACCCTTGGGAGGTAGAAGCATAAGGACCAGAAGTTCAAGGCCATCCGTGGCTACAAAGTGAATTCGGATTTATGCTAAGATATGTGAAAAATTCTGTATTAAAACAAAAGCCAAACATACCATTCGTTGTTCTATGAGTTAGATTATATATATTACCTGGGAGGCAAGGCTATCAGGACACAATGTCATCTCTGGGATGGAGGGTAATGGGAGACCAGACAATTGATTTTCTCAGCTTGACTGTCAGAAGCATTCCAGAACAGAGAGGCAATGTTGTTTGTTGTTCTG
Source organism: Meriones unguiculatus (assembly GCF_030254825.1). NCBI lineage: Eukaryota > Metazoa > Chordata > Mammalia > Rodentia > Muridae > Meriones > Meriones unguiculatus. Next base: position 14,729,362 of record NC_083354.1, on the reverse strand, counting down.
CTCCCAATCAGCTGAGTGTACCATTCTGACACATGACATAAGGTGTTATCATGGGTCACGTTCACTCTGTGCTAGAAATGATAAGCCCTAGATGTCTGGCCCAGAGCCCACTGGTTGTTTCTGGCCCAGGATAGTTATCAATGTAGCCCAGCACAAACTTGCAGATGTATTTAACACTGCAAGATATTTTAGTGATTTCTTTTTGTAAGTTAGTTGTGTAGTTTTAGGTGTGAATTTTATACATAATGATGATGTCCTTTCCTGTCAAGGTTGGGGGATATTTACTTGTGGGTCGAATTGAATATTTGTACCTTAGATACTGCAGTGCATTAGCCTTCGATGTCTCTTGCTTCTGTGATGTCACGACGCTTTGAGGGAGCTCTGGATCTTGGGCTGAGCCATTCTTGTTGACTGTATGTTGCAAACAGGTCACAGTGAATGGCGCCATAAATGAAACAGATTAGATAACTATGCAGAAGCAGAAGCAGACAGCCACACATGCATGGGAATAAACTATGGTTATGGCTGGGCAATTCAAGAGGGGCTTTGTAAGAAGTTTAGAATGAAACACATGAATATTTAAAATATACACTGTAATTCACAAGGCTATGTGATTAAAGCACCATAAATGACTTCTCAAGGACTATCAAATGCTAAGCATGGTAGCACACGCCTGTGTTTTTTAACTGCCCACGGTGCAAAAGTGTTGCTTAAGCCCAGGGGTACAAGGTCAGTTCCAGGTAACATAGAGAGACTTAACATTTTCTGAAAATATTTTCTAAATAGCATACTTCCTTGACATAGAAAACTCATGAGAAGACTATCCATGTTGATACCAAGTTAAAAGAGAGGTTTCTCAGAAAGACTATGATTTTTATGGTTGTAAATTCTGGAGTGCAGCCATTTCCAGGAAGATGATCTGTAGCTTTTAATCTGATAAGATCTGATAAGCTTTTTACTGTCTTTCTTGAGAAAAAGATTTTCTTGTTGTCTCTGCTGTCTCGTCGTCATTGTCATTTGTTGACAGAATCTCAATAGTCATGGGAAAAGAAAGGTTAGAGAGTTATATTTAGAAGTTGGTAAAATGAGTGCAATGGGGCAACTTTGTCAAGAGTCCCCAGGACTGAAATTGCGCCCATTGCTGTATTATGATGGCCAGTACGAGGTTCACGGGTCAATACCAAGTACCGGTCATGGTGTTATCAGGGAAGAGATGGGCAGACTGAGACAATATTGAGTGGTTGTTAATACAGTTTTCATGTCTAGCCTCCTATCAGAAGGAGAGTAACCTCTAATTTTTACTACCACTTTTTATCATAAGTAATTTAGTTGATCATTTCTTAATATTATTGATGAGAATTAGTTATCTTTAACACATACTATGACTTTTTTTCCCCCACTGGTGGGAAAAGGAACACTATGAAATTAAATCTGTATTATGGCATTAATTATTGAGCCTCTTATCATTTTTGTTCAGGTGGGTATGAGTTATATTTAATGGAAGATTAATAATTCTCTTTTTGTGTCTGAGTATGTATGTGTATGAGTGTAGTGTGCATACCTGTGCATGTGTTCCTCTTCATAGATGCAGAAACCAAAGAACGTGTCAGGTGTCTTCCTTCGTTATTCTGCTCTTTAGGTTATTTGAGGCAGGGTTTCTCTGAACCTGGAGCACACGGGTTTTGACTAGGCTGACAGCCAACAACTGATCCTCCCATCTTATGCTATGGTTATGGGTACTTGCAAGACCAGGACTGACATATTATTGGGTGCTGGGCAGGTCCTTATAGTCGGGTAGGACCTCCCTACTAAGCTTTTCTTCCTGTGTGTGAGTGATTTGTAATGAGTTTGTGTGTATCGTATGTGTATGTATGCCGGTTTTCTTGTGTATGGGGGCACACTTGTATGTGCGTGCGCCTGGAAGCCAAGTGATAATGTCTTGCATCTTCCTTGCTTGCTCGCTGCTTTATTTATTGAGGCAGAGTCTCTCACTGGACCCAGAGCTCACCATGTGGGCCAACCGAGGCAGGAAATCCATGTGTCTGTCTCTTGGATGCTGGGATTGCACGTGGGCTGCCTTGTCTACCAGGCATTGGCCTGAGTACTGTGGATCTGGACTCTAGTCCTCATGCTTGTATGGTAACCCTAGGCCATCATCCCAGGCCAATGCTGGCAAATTTTATACTTGCTCTTTTCTTCAAGATTTATTTTTATTACTTATACATATGTGTGTCTTTATGCGTGTATGTATGGCGAATGAGTGCAGTGCTCACAGGGGTCAGAAAAGGGTATCAAATCCCCTGGAGCGGGAGTTCTGGGCTACCATGTGGGTCTTGAAAACCCAACCACAGGTATCTGCAAGAGCAGTCAGTGCTCTTAACTGATGAGCCATCTCTCCAGCTCCCTATACTTGTTCCTTTTAACTTTAAATTGGACTTGTCAGCACCACTTCTGGAGCTGGACTGATGTCAGAGGGCAGAGGAGATTAATTCCAGTTCTAATAACATAAGAAATATAAAAAAAGAAAGGCTCCGACGGTAACAAACTCCAGCAATAAAAACAACAACAAAATCTGGGGAGCTCTGAGTGAGGGCACATGCACTCTAAGCCCCCACGTCCTTAACAATCCTAATCATTTAAGTAAGTTACACGTTGCCAGTGGAAACACTGCAAACCCAGGAGCCCCAGACGTGCATTCCAGAGTCTCTGTTGTCTGTGAGCTGGGACATTGGGAGACGACACAAAAGTATTCCATGGCTGTTCCTTATTGATCACTTACTCACACTGGATCAAAGAGGGATCTTTGTATGGAGACCCTTATATGGACGTCAGTTCTAGTGGATAAAAAGGGTCTTGGGGGGGAGGGGGGTGCAGTTTCAAGTCTGCAGTTTCATAGTTGATAGCAACATTTAGACGATCTAGACAGAGCTCCCCGGCTGGCTCTTTCTGTTGTAAGAAGGCAGGAATGACAGCTCACAGAGCCAAGGTCCATGTGTAGAAGCATCATTTGCGGTCTCTGTATTCTACTCCAGTGTGTATTTTTGCTTACACTTGTTTTGTGTCTTGAATTTCATTTTCCCAGGCACTTTGGAAAGGCACGAGACGGGAGAAAGGGCCAGGATTATTCTCAACGGTGGTGACGATGTGCAGCTTGTCAGGTCTGAGCCGACACTGTCAGTGGCCTCAGAGACACACAAGCACAAAAGTGTAGAGCAGAGGTCATCCAGCTCCCACCAGCCTGGGCTTGTGCCCTGCCCTGGTCTGCAGCTGGAGTCTTCCTGTAAGGTGAGTTCCACAAGAACAGAGCATCTGGGGTAAGAAACAACGTGCATTTAAAAAACATAGTGCTAACCTGTGGGCACAAAAGCAGGGACAGAGGTGATGGCACCTGCCCAGTGATGGTGGATGTAACAGGATGGAGCAGCCTAACTCTGAAGTGAATGTTATCCTTGCCATGTCATTTATGACAGTAGAGTTTCCAGCCCATCAAAAATTAAGTTACTTATCCCATCAACTCACATCATAGGCTTTTTTTTTTCTTTCTTATTTTAACAGTGGCAATCATATTCTGTAGTTTGGATCCACTTTTAATTCTTCAGTTGAATGTATTTGTATCTTTTACTCAGTCTTGCTTTTCATGTAAACTAGCTTTATTATTTTAATGTTCTAGACATGTGATAGTGATTTAATCTAGTTTCTTTAAGATATTTTTCTATTTTTGTCCTTCATGCTATCTTCTTAGCATCTTTACCTATGCCATTTGTATGAACATACCTAGTATTTTTTCATGCAAATATTTTCCTCACAGTATTATCTAATGAATTTCTATAATTTTAAGGGCCACTATATACTCTATATTTTATCACTCTTATTGCCGATATAAATTATTTTCTTATTAATTAATACTTAATATATACATTTCCAGTAACATGTTTGAACCTAAAGGTTATTAGGAAGTCAAAAGTGGGGGTAGGAGATATTGCTCAATTGTCAAGAGCACTTTCTGCTCTCCCAGGAACCCCCATGTATATCCCCAAATCCACAGGGCCTTTACAACTGTATGTAATCATGGCTCCAGGGATCTGATGTCTATGTCTTTTCTACCTGCCTGCTTTCAGATATGTATAACCATGTGTAGGCATGAACTCTTACACATAATTGAAAACAATCTAAAGTTTTTAAAAGATCAAAGTTATCTGAGTGAACATGTGGGAATTGAGGGTTCTGAATTGGGATTTGCATATCCTCATCATTTCCCTTTCTTTCAATGCTCTTAATAAAAATGCAGTAAAGATCCTAATTCTATCTTGTGGGTAATATTAGAAACAGAAGATATCTTGTCATTCATCAAGGTGACAGAACCCAAGCCATATGTCTGAGTCTCCATACACCTTACAGGTTTAGGGACCTGATTTAGATTTAATCTGAGCCTGGCACTCATTACCTTTTGAGAGCTCGGACACTAAGTGAACACCTGACGATGAGTCTGTAACCTGACGGTGTTTACTTGCTGAACTGTGAGAAGTCTGGGTAGAATCACGCTGCTTGATCGTCCAGTCTCTAGGTGCAAAGCTGGATGGCTGCACAGCACAGATCTTGATACAGGGCTCCGTGGTCCTGGTGATACCAGCCTCAGGTATTGGTCCACTGAGTTCTGAAAGTCAGATACTGTCACATCTGAGCCCATCAGGCCACCATCTTCCCAGGTCATGGTTGAAACAGAATGAAAATCCCCTAAAGATTGCATTTCTCTTTTTACTACTCCATTTAGATAACCCACTTCAGTTTATGTTTTCCTACTTTAGATGTTAAAACCAGTGGAGGGCAACAGCTTGCTCGCTCTATTCTTTCATTGTTTTGAGATTGCCAAAGCTGCTCTTTGTATGTATGTATGCATGTATTTACTTTGGCCTACATGGATGAATGGTATGGATATACAGTGCCTGTAGAAGACAGAAGAGGTTATTGGATCCCCTGGAACTGGAGTTACAGATAGTTGTGAGCCACCTTGTGAGTACTGGGAACTGAACCTAGATCCTCCAGAAAAATGGTGAGTGCTCTTAACCACTGAGCCATCTCTCCAGCCCTAGCTCTTAGTACTCCGAACAGGAGAACAGGATGTTTGTAAGGATTTTATGCAGCTATGATAAAATGTCAGTTGAATCCTATGTGTGGTTGGGTCAGTTAGGCTCAGTTACTGAGCCTAGCTAGCGTTTCGCTCACATCCCAGGGCAGCTTCCTTGTTTCTTGTTGCGGCATCATAGAATAGAAACAATATGCTGGGAACGGCAACGTGGGGCCGGTGTGAATCTGAGGAGGGTGCTAGGTACCCGTGTCTGTAAGTATCCTAACGAAATGAACCATCTTGTACAGAAAGCGTACACTGTAGTAGAGTAGGGATTGTTCTAGAATGGTAGGCAAGAAGTATGTGTTTGTTGACCTGTGTGTTCTAGAGGCAGAGTTGTAATGTCCATGGGTTGTGGGGGGTCGCTTTCACTGGGTGCCAGTTTTTCTGCTTGGATTCCCAGAAGGTGGGTGAACTGACTGCTGTTTTTTTTTTTTTTTTCTTTTTCTGAAGCTTAGAGTTTCCCTTTGGGTAGTGATAATGGTGTGTACACATTTCATTTTCTGTATATAATTTTGTTTCCTTCTTGACTCCAAGAAGCAATAAAGTGCTCTGGTCTTGTCATCCTACTTGCAGGCTGATTCTCACTCTATTGTCTAGTTGTCGCGCTTTACCGGGGCAGTCTACAGTTTGCAGCCTCTGCTCTTTGTGGCGGAGAAGTGAAGGAGACAGACAGCCTCCCCCTTTCCTCTACACGTGCCCATTGTTACTAGGTTCGGAGTGGCTGTGGGTATTTGTGCTTCGCTTCTCCACCTTCAGTTAGGTACAAGCTGTCATCGTTGTAAGTCACTTGTGTGTTATTTTAGGGTTTGTCTTAGAGCCAGGGTGCTGAGATATCATTTTATCTTAAGGTGTGAAGTTTCAAAACGTGAACTCGTACATTGTTAATCTACGTCTGCGTGTACGTGTTTGCGAGAGTGTGGGCACACGTGTTCTGGCACACATACGGAGTTCAGAGAGGAACTTCAGGTGCAGGCCCTCGCCACCAGTATTGATTGAGATGAGGACTCTGTTGTTGGCTGCCGTGTACGCCACCCAGGGTAGATGGCCTGCAAGCCTCCAGGACTCTCCTGCTCTCCTTTCTCCCTCTCTTCTCACCACAGGGGCACTATGATTACAAATGTCTGACACTGAGCCCAGTGTCAGAATTCTGGGTACTCAAACTTAGTGTTTCAGATATGTAAGAGCTCTGTCTGTGGAGTTGTCTTCCCAGTTCAGGCGTGATTTACTCTTAATGTAGTAAATGTGTCAGGAATTTCATAAGAAAAACTCTTCAAAAGTGTGTGAATCACATTTCTTCTGTAGGTGGAAAAAACAGGGGACCACAAACTTATGAGCTTTAGACCATCCGAGATTGCTTTGTCCCTGTGCCTGTGTGTGTGTTAATGTTAGTGAGGCATGGACAGACTACTGTGTAGCAATGGAATAGACAATTTAGATAGAGCAGAACATTTACATCTCTGTATTGGCCAACATTTAGACAATTTCTAGAATGTTTTATTCAGTTTTTCTTCATGAATTTGGGGAGCACATAAAAGTGGGGAACAGATTACAAAGAAAACAGAAAATATCACAAAACTCATCTAATAAATATATGCACTTTGAGTTGCTGGTGATGCTGAATCTCTGCTGCAAGACAAAGAGAGATCTTTGGGATGAGAGGCAAAGGGAGGGTCATGGACTTAAAGGATTTACAGGGTACAATACCATGGTGGTGTTGGGAGCTGCTTTTCTTAGACTGGGCAGAGGATAAAACAGGATAGAATCTATTTAAATAGCAGTGGGAGAAATTTAGCTTTGAGGTAGGGATTTAGCAACTGGACTAAAATCATTGCTACATGACAGCTATCCTTGCGGCTACATGGTACTGTAACAAGAAAAGTCATTTGGCTCATTGGTTAGTTGGTTGGTTTTGTTTCATGAGTCTGTAGTGTATGTGTGTTTTCAATTCTCTTGTTGTGCTTCCTATCTACAAAATGTGCAAAAGGATAAACAGGATTATTTTAACTAACACAACTTATGCCATTTGCAATGTCTGAGGGCTCTGCTGAGCTGAGTAGAACCTGCCTCTCACCAGTTCCCTGCCTGCTCGCTTGTGTGGTGACATTAAAGGAACACATGGCAGTGTAAGTTGACGTTTGGAATAATACCATAACAAAGTGCTAAACACACACATTTTGGATATGTGAGAGTAAATGAAAAATCTTTCAAGCCAACTTTATTCATTTTCCATTTATCTTGTTCTAAGATGTCTGCTGGGTGATTGAAGATTATAAAGGCGATCTTCATTTTATTTGTTTAGGACGATGGTGACGATGAAGAAGGTTATGTGAACCTCTCAGTAAAAATCAGGGTGTGAATGTTTTCGGGTCACAGCTCAGATCTTTGCCTAAGTTCCTACTCAGCTTTGCTGTTGAACACAGGGGTAACCATGTAATGTCCAGGGAGACTTGGCCTTGCAGCAGCAAGTGGTGGCCCAGGCATCACACGCTGGCTGTAGTTTGCCGACCTATGTTCTAGTGGACATCTTTGCACTGGAAAGTTAGGAGGTATCAGGAGGACCTGAAATCTGTAGCTTCCATTTCTTCTATGTCTGAAGTTTTAATAAGGTCATTTATTTTAATTTCATGTATTGGTGTATATAATGTGACCCTAAATTATATATGTATCTATGATGGAATGTAAATTGGAATAATTTGTGTCAATACACTATATTCTATTCCTGTATAGAAAGCAGCACTTGTGTTGCTGGGGACATCATTGTTGGTGAAATAAACAAATGACAACAATCAAAACCCTCTGCAAATTATGGTTTCCCGTACAATTGAGTATTTCAATACAGAATTGATTATATGAATTAGTGTGTATGTGTGTGTGTAAAGAGCAGAAAGTTAAGAGCAAACATATTCCATTACAGGAAGCCTATGGTCTACCTGTGCTTATCCTACAGCCTTGCTTGCACATTCTCTCCAAGAAGATTAGGACCTTTGTTCCAATCCCTGCTGACCTGGGGCATGACCAGTTTGTCTAGACTGACTGGCCAGTGAACCCTGGGGATCCTCTCGTCTCTGCTTCCCCAGGGCTGAGATTTCAGGTGCACATTGCCTCATCCAGCTTTTACATGGGTGCTAGGGATAAAATTCAGGTCTTTGGTCCAGGGATGATAATGCGCACTGTTAAAGCCGGCACTAAGGGGACAGAAGCACGTAGATCTCTTCAGTTTTGTGGCCATCTTGGTCTTCATAGTGAGTTTCGGCTCAGCCAAGGCTACATAGTGAGAAGCTTCTCAAAATTAAACAAACAAACAAAAAAAGACAAAAAGGTTGTAAATGCTTATAGGGTAAGTACTTGACTGACTAAGCCATGTCTTCCAAACTCCATTAGAGAATTTTAAGCAGTGCACTTGTATGGGTTAACCTAAACATATAAGGATGGTTCTAAATAAAAAGTGCATTTGCACTTACATTCTAGTTGTTGTTATTATGGTTTTAAACCTTTATTTGGCCTTAGTGTAATTTCTGACATAACTCGCTGAGAAATTTTATTAAAGTTTTTATCTTGCCTCCTCTTGCAAAATACAGATGGCCGCTTGCTAGATTTTTAGCCAAAAGCTGGATTCTGCTACTTTTACCTTACCAGAATGAAAAGTTAAAATTTTTATTATGTATTTAAGTTTGTATGTATGTGCACATGAGTGCAGGTGTCCATGGAGGCCAGAAGAGGGCGTAGGATCCTGGAGCTGTAGTTACAGGTCAGTGTAAGCCACTCCACATGGTGCTGGGAACTTTTGGAAAAGCAGAATGTGCTCTTAACCACTGAACCAAATGTCCAGCCCGAAGAGCTGCTTTTTGTTGTTGTTTGTATTTCATGAAACACAAAGTAACCCAAACAAAACAAAATAATGATACTTAAAACCCTCACCTGTAGATTTACATGTAAACTATTAAAGTTAACTGAGGCAGTACAGATGGTTTAACTCCATTTTTATTTAAATATTTAGTCAGCAAAATTGCATTTCGCTCTAGAAGAGAGTAAGTGATATTTATTTTAAAAAAAAACTTGGATTACATAAGAATAAAGGGCCAAAGAGATGGCTCAGTAGTTAAGAGTACTTGCTGCTCTTGTAGAAGACCTGATTTTGGCTTCCAACGCCCATTACCAGACAGCTCACAACTGCCTGTAACTCCATAACCACAGCATCCAGAAAACTCCTCTAGCATTCTTAAGCACTGCACATATACAGCATATACACATATACATAATCAAAACTAAAATTAAAGAATATAAATTGCCCATGTAGAATGTTATTCTTTACCTCTTTGGTAGGTAATTTGGATGGTATCCCTTTTGATAGTTGGTCAAAGTATAAGTAACGTGAAAAATATTTGCATGATTTTATAAGAGAATAGACTCTTTATTAAACATTGAAAGCATTCAGTTCTTTAAGTTTGGTGTTCTTATTTTGGTTTTAAACATCTTACTTTATTTAATCCCTACATAGAACACAGTGACCTCAGGCAGTATAGGAAAACCTACAGTGGTGGTGATATGGGCAAGGCAATTTGGTTTTTCAGCCTTATATAAAACAATGGATATTTTTGACAGAAGATAACCACTTCTCAGGAGGTTACGTAAGGTGAATAAAAGCTTCCAGGATTGATAATGCTTTAAAAATTAACTGCTTTATGAAAAATAAAGCAGCCTATCTCCCATATGGTGGCATGAACTTGGACTTTATTTTTATTTATTTATTTTTATTCAGAAAGTTGCCTCAGTCACAGGAAATCATTAGAGGTCATCACAGCTTTGTTTAAAAACTACCTCAGGAGGTCCAGTCCCCACAGAAAGAATAGCACGGTGAAGTGACTCCAGCTGCCGGCCTCCTGGGCAGGAGCCACCCTGAATTTCCTCAGAGGACTTCAAAGCCCAGCTCAAATCTAAGCATTCGTCAGCCATGTAAATCAGAGTTACAAAAGGAAAAAGCACCTATTTCATGGTGCACGGCTGGCGAGAGCCCAGCTTTGTGGTGCACGTGCCGGGGGAGGGGGGAGCGCCAGCCACTGAAGGGCACTGCTCTCACCCCTGTGACAAATGGCAGTTAACACCAGATCCATATTAATGTTGTCGAGGCCCCTTGTTGTATTTAGACAGATTTTAATGATTCCCAGCATTCCTAGGCCCCAGCTATGTAACCTCGTCGTGCTTCAAAGGAAGCCTGCCTTAGCATGCGAACGTAAAACCTCTCATCAAAATGAAACTTTGATACTGGCCTCAGTCACTGCCACAGGTTATTCATCCAGTCAGCAATTTGTGTGGCAAAGTGCCATTTGAATAGCGTATTGTTGGGGGACTTACGGTCCACTTGACAAGGGCTCTTTCTCTAAATAGTACAATTTGACTCCAGCTGTTAGAGATTGCCTTTGACAGCAGCCACACAGAACGGAGACTCACTGCTGAAAAAAAAAAAAAATCAATATCAGCTTCTTGCTCCTAGGAATCTGTTCTTTTCTCTTCTGTGGGCCAATCAACAGCTACTGAGGGTGGAGAGGTGGAGGCTTAAATACTGTTTTAAATGCAGTCCACTTTGAGTTTCCAGTGAAGACTTGCCGTGAGCAGTACCAAAGAAGAGTTTTAGGATACCATTTCCATACCCCGGTTCCTGTTGATTCACAACGACAGGGCAGTTGAATCTGAAATCTGGAGTCTCTGTGCTCTGAAGAATTAGTGTAAAAACGGACAGAATTGTAGGTGATATTACAGAGCCAGACCCATGACTTCTTGTTTTTTTTTTTTTTTTTTTTTTTTTTTTTTTTTTTGCCGATATTTTGCATTCCCTCCCTTCTCTCTCTCTGTGTAGATTTTTATTTTATTCTATTTTATTTTATGGATGGCAGAACCTTTTGTGGCTGTGCCCATGGCAACACCAACAGATGTTGACAGCGTTGTGTTCCCAAAGTAGCCTTGAGGGTGTACTGACTAGGTTTTGGAAATTTTCTATTCGCTTTCTCCTTCCTTCCTTCCTTCCTTCCTTCCTTCCTTCCTTCCTTCCTTCCTTTTTTTTTTTTTTTTTTTTCTTTTTTCTTTTTTAAGCATACAAGGTTGCTATGATACCTGACTGGCAGTAATAGCTATTGAATCTCTTAATTCCAATAACTCCACACAAGGACCCCTCTCCTCCTCTTTGATTGGGTCTCTCTGTTATTTCCTCTTTGATCGGGTGTCTCTCTTATTACTAGACATTATGTTTACTATACAGCAGAGAAAGTAAAATTGCATCCTCGAGATGAGGGGGAAAAGTCTCAGGGTAAAATCTGGAACCATAAAACATTTCAAGTTATAAAAACCTTTACTGACTATTGATCTCCCAGGATTGCAGATATAATTTGTTTAAATTATTTCTTGCTTTGACTGTCTGTGATTTTGGATTTTTATTGGTATTTCCCTGAGATGTCGTAAGTCTTCATCTAAGGCGTGTTGTATGGAATCTGGAAGAGCTGTCATTTTTAACATAGAAAATGCCACCGTGATGTGTCCTTTCTCAAATGCCTTTTCACTGGGGTCGGTTGAAACAGCTGTTGTCCTATTACTGGTCATCTCTGCATTTACTGCGTCTTTGGCTGAAATAGCCACTGAAAATTCAGAAAGCTGATGGTCCAATTGTGGACAAAGGCCTCCAAGGGTGACTCAAGGTCAATGTTATTGTTTTTATAATTGCTGATAGGCAATCCTGATTTCTCCCAGAGAAGGGCTTTGCTCAGCTTTGATTTCTGTGACTGTTATCTCTTTTGTTAATTCTTGTAGAAGATTTTTCAATGAATAAATGTTCACACCACCTCTCCAGTGCTCCATGTAGCCTGGATCTATGGCATGACCCTTCCCCGCACAGTATCCCATCAGTCCTGGTGGGGATGTGAAGCTCTGGGGTCCTTAAAACATTCTGGAACTAAATTCTTTCTGTACTTATCAGTTCACTTACATGTGTGGAGTCGGGAGTGGAGGGGTGGCTGAGGAATCAAGGCAGCACAGAAACCCTGAGAAGAATTCAGTGAACCCGGCACCTCATGCTGTGCTTAAAGTAATCAAGAAACATCATCAACATGCTTCACTACATGTTTTTAAAACTTGTCTTTATTGACATGAATGATTTGATAGGTCTTTAGACTGCTAAGATCATGATCCTGTCTATGACAGCTTAGGGACATTTTTTTTCTCTTGTTTTTTAGTTTCTTTCCTTCCTTTTATATTCAGTTCTAATTTTTTTTTCCTTAAAACAAACAAAACCCCATAGCTTTTCAAGGTTTGGTCCTCCCTTGCTAGCAACCTCACTGATAAAACCAATATCTTCTAAAGTAACCCACCCTCCCCCAAGAGGTCAGATTTATCCTGCTTGAGCAACTTGTTTCTGGAGGTGAAGTTTCTTGAAATAAAATCATTGTCTTCCATTGGGAATATTCTCTTTGTATGTTATATTTATTACTAGTACACTGGATACTAGCCTTGAGAACAAAAAGGGGAAATTATAGAAATTCAGATGTTGGGTTAACTCAAAAACTTCAGAACAGGAAAGAAGGGGAGAATGAATTCCCTCCTTTTGAAAGCTGTCCTTGTCACTTTTTGACTGAGGGCATCCTCTGGGCCCGTTTAAGGAAACACAGCAGGCCAGTGCTGGCCTCAGTGACTTATGCTGATGTCTCTAAGAGCAGAAAATGCAAAAATGTTACAGGAAGCAGTTCTTGGGACAAAAGCATTTATTCTCATGGAATATTTCCTCTGGGCTATTAAACCAAAATGTATTAAAGAGTTGGCTTTGTTTCTTGATGCCAAGAGTCCAAATGTATTTCGTTAGAACACAGAGGCAGCTGGTGGTCCTAACTGCTTTTTCAGGATTGAATTTTCACGGTGGCATCCTGGAAGTGCCTACAATTTTTGTGAAGCGACAGATTAGTTAGCTTCTCTGAAAACAACCATCTTCGTCCTGAATGCCAACTGCCCGCAGAAACTTTTCCCCCAATTGTCAGTATCCCTCGTGGATATTAAATGTTCCTAAGACGCCGTTGTGGGCAGCAGGTCTTTCTTTTCCTGTGTGCATAGTTTTATACATAAACAGACCTGAACGCTGTGTGTCTCGTGCATGGTGGTAGGCCTCCAACCTTCCCATTGTCTAAGACATGCTTTTTCAAGAGCTGTTCCCAAAGCTTATGAGCTACAAAGCCCGTTCACCTCTGCACCTTCTTCTATACCTCCTTAGAGGTCTCTTGTCATTATTCAAAACTTGGATCCAGTTTGTGTTTGGTAGCAAATATTTTGTTTTCCTTTGTCTGGCCCTTCTACCAAACTCAGTTTTATAATCCCTACATCCTGCCCTTGACCATGTGGCTGTGTGTGGAATATAGAGAGGAGAACTCAGGCCCTGGCTTTCTATGAGACCATCTGGAGACTTAAGTGAGAATATTTATCCTTGGTAGATACAAGGGCCCACATCTAAATGCTCACTTGGGGCTAGAGTGTCCATAGAGTTTATGTATTGTGGGATTGTCAGCTAAACATTTTTAACCACCAGAGACCTAGTTTTTCTTCAGCTCAGAGTCAAGATTATAGATAATCTAAACCAAATTGTTTTTATTTTTTTCTGTTGATTCTTTATTTTATTTTATCTTTCTTTATTAATTATACTTTACTCACTTTGTATCCCCCCCCCCCCCCGTGGTTCCCTCCCTCCTCCTGTCCCAATCCCTCCCTTCCTCCACCCTCTGCATGCATGCCCCTCCCCAAGTCCACTGATAGGGGAGGACTTCTTTTCCTTCCTTCTGATCCTAGTCAATTAGGTCTCATCAGGAGTGGCTGCATTGTCTTCTTCTGTGGCCTGGTAATGCTGCTTCCCCCTCAGGGGGAGGTAATTAAAGAGCAAGCCAATGGGCAACCTTTGGGCAGAGTGCAGGGAATCTTAGGAAAGAAGTGGGAAACAGTAAGATCTGGAGAGGACAGGAACTCCATAAGGAGAGCAACAGAACCAAAAAATCTGAGCAGAGGGGTCTTTCCTGAGACTGCTATTCCAACCAAGGACTATGCATGGAGATAACCTAAGACCCCTGCACAGATGTAGCCCATGGCAGTTCAGTATCCAAGTGGGTTCCATTGTAATAGGAACAGGGACTGTCTCTGACATGAACTGATTGGCCTGCTCTTTAAAAAAGAAAAATTGTTTTTAGAACCCCATAGTATGTTTTGCCCCTCTTTGTGATTTTGATTTTTGCATAAACTAAGGATTATCTTATATAACTCTTAGGACACACTTCACCTTAATTTCTGGCATGTTGAATGATGTGACTACTATGATGGTAGCAAAAAAAAAAAGTCTAGTTTTCCATGTGTTTATGACAATTCCACTTATTACCATTAGTTTTGCCCTGACTTACATAACCTACCCTTCTGTCTTAGTCAAGATCCCAGGTGTAACCAGAGACAGAACATGCAATGAATAGCTGTGAGTGTGTGCTTTGACAATGCAAAGACCTTCCAACAGGCCAGGCACTGAGCCTGCAGCTGGATACATTGGCGTTTGCCTCATAGTCCATAGATCCCTTAATTATGAGACTAGGCCTTTGTGTTTTAGAGCACTGTATTACCTTACTATTATTATAATTCCATTTGCAACCAGGGTTTTGTTCTGAGACAGGGCCTCACCAAGTAGTGCTGGCTACCCCGAAACACAGTCCATAGACCAGGCTGGCTTTGAACTTACTTCAATCCCCCTGCTTCTGCCTCCCAAGCCCTGGGATTAGAGGTGTGCACCACTCACTGTGCCAACTTTGTAAAAACTGTGTTGGTTTAAAATCCACCTATGCCTCTCTAATGAGCAATTGGAAAGGATTCAGATGCTTAGTACATCAGTCTTTAAAAATACCATACAGTAAGTGGGCAACACAGTCATAGAAACACCACGAAGCATAATGAGAGCAGGTGCCGCAACCTGCTGGCTTAATAAACTTTAAAAGATTGTTCAATAATGGTAAGGAAAGCCCGGGATGGAATTTGGCACACAGGGACTCAATGGTTCATTTTAGGTAAGATGCAAATAGCAGATCCCTTATAAGACTCAGGCAGACAAAGGGTGACATGGTTAAAATGGCTTTGTTCACCAGGAAACTGTATGGCATTGCCTCCATTTACCTGTCTGTCAATCTCAGGCTCATTTCTCCTAGTCACAAAGTTATCTAAAATAATCACTCAGACATAGCCGGAGGATTATACTGTATATCACGAGTCCTCTTCTTCCCTGGGATAATTGCTTTTCAAGCCCACCCCTTAATATAAAACCCCCAAAGCTATCAGCCATCTAATCAACAGGTTTGCAATAACGTTTAGAGATGGATGTATGATAAATATGAAGAAGGTTTATTTATGCTTCCTTCCCCAACTGCAGGAACCCGGGATGAGTCTGCAGCCCTCAAGCAGCAGCTTCTTGCTTTGGTAGTTGATTTGGCAACTGCTTAGTGCTCCTCTCATCAGAGGACAGGAGAGGAGGTGGCGACACTCCGTCATATACCGCTTCAAACACCCGCAGATTTCTCTTTGGGTGGGATCGGTGCAAAGCCTCAGGAGACTGCAAGCGTTAATACCCCGTTGAGGTCTGAGGGGTGAGGCTGCTCAGTCATTTTCGGGAGGCTGAGGTACTTCCACATGCTGACACTGCCGATTCTAGTCCTTCTATGCCTCTTCTTGGCAAAGGGCATTTGCTTCCTCAAGCTCTACCTGTCAAAAAGCACATGCCAGCTCGCTTTTGAAGTACCAACTTTAAGTATTTATACTACTTTCCCAAGTAGGCCTTGAGCTCCTTGGTGTATGTGTTGTTTTGTAGTGAGTTAAGTAAGGCAGAAAATTCATTCTTCAGATACTCCTTGAACACCTACTGTGTGCCCCTTACCCTGGACACTAGGGATTTCAAGAGCCTAGACTCATGTAGTTTCCATGTGTAAGGAGAAGACATGACCATAACTGAAGAAGAAAAGTCCGGGGGCTGGAGGGATGACTCAGCAGTTAAGGAGTCATGATAAAAAGCTGTCTTACCTTTCTTCAGGAAAATAGGTAGTCTTAGAATCTGGACTTGGCCTTTTTATTGTATTCATTACTAATTTCTACTGAGTAATGCTATCTGGACAAAATGCTTCCTTAGGGCTTGTTCATGATGCTGGGCTAACACTTTTCTTTCCATTGACTTAGAACTTAGCCCACCCTAGCTCCTGACGATCATGATTTCCCTCCTGGATTTTGGGAAGGCGACTATTTTGGGTCTCTTATAAGCAAAACCATGAAGTGTTCTGTGTTTGGCTTTTGTTCTTCAGCATTGTGTCCAAAGGGTCTTTGTTTTGGGGAAATTTTTTGTTGTTTTTGTATTGTTTGTTTTGTCATCTGTTGCAGATTTTCCTTCTAGGGCTGAATATTATTTTATCACAGCTATATAATATGTATTTCTTCATCTGTTCATCTGTCAATGGACGTCTAGGGTTTTTTTCCTTATCTCTGTTATTGTGGATAACACTGCACTGGGTATTTATGCCTCTTTGAAATGTTGACTTTAATGTTTTCATCAGTATCTAGAAGTGGGATTAATCCTGGTTT
This sequence comes from Meriones unguiculatus, assembly GCF_030254825.1. Lineage (NCBI taxonomy): Eukaryota > Metazoa > Chordata > Mammalia > Rodentia > Muridae > Meriones > Meriones unguiculatus. The sequence continues at coordinate 14,712,618 of NC_083354.1, read as the reverse complement.
GTTTGCTTGTTTGTTTGTTTGCTTTTACATTTATTGTTTGTATGTGTGTATGTGTGTTTGCATGTGCACACCACAATGCATGTGTGGAGGTCAGAGGAAAACTTGTGGGAGTTGGTTTTCTCCTTCCATGATGATCCCAGCTTTCCACTTTGGGGACTCGATTGGTTGATAATAAGTGTCTTCATCTGCTGTGCCCCCTCAGTGGTCCAGCATTCAGTTGTAATTCTCAGGGGAACCTGGGTATTGTTTTCATTTGATTTTGAGTTACAGTAGGCTAGGATTCATTTCCACAGACTCTCACTGATAATTTGATTTGATGTCTTTTAGTTTTATGACATCCTCACAAGGGTGAGGTCTGAGATCTTGGCACTATTCATTTTCATTTTTGTGACCATTTGTGCCCATCTTGTTGGCCACTGATCTATCTCCTTTTTAGACGTGTCTGTTGAATTCCTTAGACTGTTTCGAATCTTATTTTTCAAGGCTTTGCTACTGAGTTGTAAGAGTTCCTGAACCTGGACTTCTGAATACAGCTTTTATCGTGGTAGGATTTATTATTTGTATGTAGGAATCACTCAGAATACCATAAATCATGTTCACACACTACTTACCTATTTCAAAGGGGCTTCATGTCTTACTTTACCTTGTTAACGTCACTTTGATAGAAAAAAACAAAACAAAACATTGGTGGGTGCATTTAAAACCCCTGTTTGTATAGTTTAAGCCAGGGGTTAGAGAACTTTTTTCCTGAAGGTAAGGTACTAAATGCTCTTGCCTTTATGAATTAGTTTGCCTCTGTGGCAATCTCCCAAATTTGCATCTAAACTGCAAAAACCATCATTTGATGACTCCTGTGTTTCAATAAAACTTTATTCACAGCAAGAGGGGGCAAAGATGATTTGACTGTCAGGTGTTATCCCTGACCATTCAGTTAGGCTCTAAATCGGCACAGTGTACTGGATGTGGAGGCATCCGTCTTGAAAGACTGGGCTTCGTTGTCATACCCTCCTTCTGCTTAAACTTACGAAAAACAATTCAGAAATTGGTTGCTATTCAAGCAACATGGGGGATGAAGATGCATACATGCATTGGAATTAGAAGACTGGTTGGTGGGCTCTCATTTGGCTTGTTGGCTTATTTCTTCTGTTTCTTCTATAACACAGTTTATAAAGTCTTGTCAGTGAATTACTAGAGTGTAAGATGTCACTACAGGCCCCTTTCCCTTAACTTTATGTATAGGAGTGTTGCCTGCATGTCTGTCTGTCTGTCTGTCTGTCTGTCTGTCTGTGCACCGTGTGTGTGCAGTGCCATCAGAGGCCGGAAGAGAACATCTGATCCTTTGGAACTGGAGTTAGAGACAGTTGTGAGCCACCATGTGGGTGCTAGGAATTGAACGTGGGTTTTCTGTAAGAGCAACAAGTGTTCTTAACCACTGAGCCATCTCTCTAGCCCCTACAGAATCTTTTAAAAAGGACTCTTGTCCTCAGAGTTTCATATTATTTGGTTTATATTGTATATTGTTTTAGTCAGTGGTACTTTCTGTACTGATTTCAGTTTAGCAAGTTATTTCAGGGGATGGAAATGATCAAAACATCTGGCAGCCACATGGAAATAGAGCTTCCAAACATATAAATATTTTGGCCAAAACTTCTTTGTCTAAATATTAAAAAGGATTTTATATGTGGCCATGCCTATGTTAATATATGTCACACCTGTGTCAGTGCCCTGGAGATGAGAAGAGGGCATCAGATCTGGAACTGGAGTTATGAGCAGTTGTGAGCTTCCTGGTGTGGGTGCTGGGGACTGAACCCAGGTCCTCTGCAATAGTAAGTAGTTCCTGCTTTTAGCAGCCGGGTCACCTCTTCAGCAGGACTTCTTTTTTTTTTTTTTTTTTTTTTTCAATGCAGTTTATTCAGGAACATTGAACAATCCTCGGACCCCGGGGAAAGCCAGCCCACAGCTTAAATAGCCTCTGGGTAGCCAACCCAGGCGTGCCACGGGGGCAATGCACATAGGTCCACATACATGGAAGCAAGCCAGATCCTCGGCCTTAGCCAAATGTGGAGTTGTTCGTGACAGAGAGCACTCACCATCGGGAAGGTGGAAGGCGGAAGCCAGCTCCATCTTTAAGGCATAGCATTCCGCAGCTCTCTACAGTTCCCCCTTTTTGTTTTAGACGCATCAGGCAAGAGTAGAGGTCTGATCTCTGATATTAGAAATAAATTGGGACTTTGTACAGATGTTCATTTAGGTGTCATCTACCCAAAGAGCATAAACCCAGAATTGCTAAAACAATCCTCTACAATAAAAGATCTTCTGGAGGTATCTCCATCCCTGATCTTAAGTTCAATCAGCAGGACTTCTTTATTTAAATACGTGTCACCCCAAAGAGAAGAATCCCTTAATAAAATGTTGTCCCTTGTTCTATTCAGTGTGACACCAGTTCCAGCTGGCTTTTTCCCCCCTCTAGACCTATCTATACCTCTCCTAATTGTTTGGCCAATTATCAGCTTCTTGGGATGGCGTTTATAAAGTGTTAATATGATGCCACTGACTAAAGTGTCAGGGTTGGAAGCAAAAGTGTTTGGAGCAAGTCACATCAGCATGCCCACCGCACTTACTTTTTAATTAGTCTTTTTCCCTTGAGGCTGAGTTCTCAGTGGTTTAGCAACACACACTTGTCATCTTAATTGACAATTATATACCGAGTAAGAGGCTCAAAAATAAATAATCACTGTTTAAGGACAGTGCCTGGGACAAGTTATCTAGGTTGCCATTTAAGAATGAGCTCCTTAATAAATATGCTTCACAGTTTGATATTTTTTTCTATCAGTGTTGTTTATTACAAACTAAGGAACAAACCAAAGTTGAGTTGTAAATCACTTATTCAAGGAGTTGTGGGAAGAATGGTTTTGGATTGTCTAGTAACTTTTAAGGGAAGCACAAAGCAGCCTGTCTTTGTGTGTTCCTGAGCACGCTGCTCTCCCACTTCCAGGACGGCTCTTCAGTGCTGGGTGGATTGAATAAAAGGCCCTGCGACTGTGCATTTGTCTCCCAACCCTTCTCTGCTGTCTTCTGTCTGTCTGTCTTTTCATCCCTCTATTGATGCCAAATTGGATAAGAGCCCAAATCTCATTAGCTAAAACCACCCTAGTTCATTTCTTCTTTATTGCTAGCACCAGCCTGCCCTTCGCTCATCAGTAAGGAGCTAGCAGGAGCACGTAGCCGGGGACTTTAAGAAAGACGTAAAGATATCCCAGGGGCCAGGCACGTACTTATTTCTAAAATTCTATCTGCAAGAACCTACAGCCTTTCCTTCCAGAGAGGTGTTGCCTCAGAAAAGGGTGTCGGCTGTTTGGTTTTTAATTTTTTTTCTAAAATATTGAAGGCTGAGAGCTGGCTCTTGGCTTTCCTCTCATTCCAGAGGTGAGGACACGTAGGTTTTTGTTTGTGTTTGAGTTTTTCTCTGGGGGGATGTGGATTTGTCCCCAGATTTTTTTTTTCTCTAATCTGTTAATTTCCTGACATGAACCAGGACATTCTACCTGACTTCTTGGTAACTCTGTTTCTCATCTTCCTCTTCTTAACCCTCCCTTACTTTGATCTTCAAAGGTTTTTGAAAAGCATTGAATCTTTTCTGCCAAACTATAAATGGAGGGTTGGGTGTAGCTCAGTAATAGAGCACTTCCAGAGCATGCATGAAGTGCTAGGTTCAGGGGCTGGAGAGATGGCTCAGAGGTTAAGAGCACTCGCTGTTCTTCCAAAAGGTCCCGAGTTCGATTCCCAGCAACCACATGGTGGCTCATAACCATCTATAGTGAGATCTGGTGTACAGGCATAATGTTGTATAAATAATAAATAAATCTTTAAAAAAAAGTGCTAGGTTCAGTCTCCAGGCTGACCAAAAGATAAATAAAAAATAAACACATCAAAATAAACCTATTACATATACACATGTATTATTCCTTATTTACTGCGACTGTTTTTAATTATGATAATAAGTTTAGTTGACTACTGAGGTATGATTTTAGAGATACCACATAATAGGGCAACTGGTGACATGAAGTACACAATTTGGAAATACATTTTTTTAATTATTGAGTAATATTCTTTTTATTGGGCCCTTGGTTCATTTCTCATTAGCCACACAAATCTGACATGCTTAAGGACTGAAAAAAAATTTCATCCTGCAAGTTTAATTTATTTTCATGTGCATGGGTGTCTTGCCTGTGTGTGCCTGGTCTCTCAGAGGCCAGAAGAGGGTGTCAGATCTCCTGGAATCAGACAGTTATGAGTGGCATGTGAGTGCTGGGAATTGAACCCATGTCCTTTGCAAGAGCAAAAGCAGCCAGTACTTCTAACTCTGAGCCTTCTCTCTGGACCCATTAACCTGAAAATTTAGAAAAAAGCTATTTTTGCAGTTATTAAAACTATTCATACAAAATTAGTATTAAAATTTTTAAGTTATTTATGTGTGTGTACATGTGTACATGCATGCCGTGATGAGAGGCAGACATGGAGTGTTTGTATTGTTCTCTGCCTTTGTGTGTTTGTTTGAGACAGGATCACTGAACTTGAAGTTTTGGCTAGATTGGCTGAATTTCCTTTGGCGTTGGTTGGACTGACTGCTCAGAAAGCTCCTGGGCTCTGCCTTTCTCTGCTGGAACATTCAGGCCCAGGTGTGGGGACTGGGAGGCCATCCTACTCCTGCTGATCTCAGGACAAGATTTCTGGTGTTTGGACATGCCTCGACCCCACTCTTAATTTGAGCCAGCTCCCCTGGTCCCATGGCTCCCCACCTCCCACTACACTTGGTTTTGATGTTACTGGGGTTTCACATTCAAGTCTTTGTGTTTGTGTTAGAAGCACTTTACACACAAAGACATCTCCACGGCCAGTAGTTACACAGAAACATTCATTATTTTTCATAATTAAATTAATGGCCCTACACACATCTGAGGTCATATGGGAATCCATCCAGGTTGGCTGAGACAGTCATGGCTCACGGCTGTGGTTCCAACGTGATTATTAATGGCTCACTATTTCACTTTAGAAAGTAGTCCAATCTGAACAATAAATAACGTACTCATTTTATTTAAAGGAGATAGCCTTTAAGTGAAGAAAAATATATCATAGGCTACCCAAGGCTAAACTATCAAATTTAAAATATCCAAATAACCATGGTGGTAAACTCATACGAATATGTCAAAAAGTCACAATAAAGAGATTGGTTATTAGTTTTCCTTCTACGTTCAGAGGAGCAAAAATGCTCGAGTCACCTTTGAGAAAGTCAGTGATACGGTACAAGAAAAACTGTGCAAGAGACAAATTAGAACATTCATCCTTCATCCCCCATGTGTACTTCACTATAGAGTGATGTCCTCTATCCCCCATCAATGAAAACAAGAGGCACAGAAAGCAACGTCCCGTGCTTCAAAACGAGCTGTTACATTAATTAGAAATACAGTCAACCCACTACCCATCTTACAGAATTCTTCCATTTCTCAGACTTAAATTATAAAGCCAACACTTTAAAAAGAAACCAGCAATCTTTTCTATTAGCTGGGGTGAGATTATAGACTTTAAAACTGGAGGTTTTGTAGAACAGGCTCATAAACCAGTTTGAAGCCTGAGACACAATTTCATTTATCTTTATATTCTAAGCTTTATAGTGTCGCAGAAAGTGTCCATCTGTTCAGCCGAGATTGCTGCAAATAAGTGAGTGGTCAGGAAGACTTAGGAGAGAAAGGTCAAAGGGGCCTCTTGACCCCGAGGAACGTGCCAAGGCAATTGGAGCGTCAGGGCTGATACATAGTGAGATACAGTTGGCTAAAGCAGGCTGTCTTTTAATTGGTAATGATAGTAAGACGGCGCCGGGAAGTCACTGGTGAAAGAAAACAAAAAGTGTCCAATATAGTAATTTATTACCAGGCAGTGGGTCTCAAGTGCTGAGTTCTCTTACCCCTGCCGTGGCGAGAGCAAGGAAAAACGTACGCCAGCACTTATCTGAAAATAGATACCCTGCTGGTACCTGGGCTTCGCGGTGGCCCGGTGATTGCCCACGCCATTAGCTTGATAATATTGTCTTTGCTGCGAGCCCAGTTCTCCAAGCTCTCCGTGCGTCGGTGGCAGAACGAAGCCTTTCTCCTTTGTCTACTCTTTGCCAGTCAGGCCACCCTCCACCTGACCAGATGGACCCAGACGATTTTACTGCCGGCAACTACGTCCTGTAACCTAGGGCTCCGACAGTCTCAAAGAATGGCCGACACTCTCATTTGCACCTTATTGTCTGAGTGACACATTGATGGTGTTCATCGCTATTGGCCCAGGGTTGGCTCCTCTTTGTAAAATGAGGTTTTCATCAGCAGCATATCCCCAGCTGCTGTGGTGTCCTGTGAAATCAACGTATTGGCTATAAATGCTAACGTGAATTTGGTTCAGGAAGAGCAAAACCCTTTGCTGGCCTTTCGAATTTAGTAATCCACCTTTAAAAGTCCCTTTAAACAGGGTACCAGTTTCTGACAATAAAAACAAAATTCTCCCGAAGAAATGCTTTTTTTGAAGAGCTAATTTTTTTTTTAAATAAAAATGTCATTTTAAAAAAATTTAAATTTCAGGGTTTTAGTAATACTTAAAAATGCTTAAGGAAACAGGAAGTTTACATTTTTCATTTCATCATTACATACTAAATAGAAACATATATATCAAATTATGCCACTGAAATGTATAAATTATACAAGTAAAATAATGTTGACTATTTTCAGTTTCTCAACAGTAAATAATTTTAATATTAGCATATCCTGTAAGCTATTTGATTTGAATAGACCCCATGTAATACTTACGATAAAATGATAGTTGCTGTTGGTCTTACCCTAAATCCTTTAATCTGTCTGAAATTTTGCATGTGGCATTTCAATTGTAAGAATATTAAACATAGAATTATAAAATACCTATTTTGTTTATACTGGAGGCTCTGTAAGTATTCGGCTTACAGACAGAATGCTAGCAATAGCCTTTACCTTTTCCCTTTGTATCCCCGCTGCAGCCCCCTCCTTCGTCTCCTCCCAGTCCCCCCCTCCACTCTCCCCCTAGATTCCCCAGTAGGGGGTACAGGGGCTGTCTCTGACGAAATGTCTTTTATTATGATCTATTTATTTATGCATACAAATATTTTGCCTACATGTGTGTCTTTGCACCATGTGCGTGCCTATAGAGAACTGGAATTACAGGCAGTTGTGAGCCATCTTGTGGGTGCTGGGACTTGAACTCAGGTCTGCTGCAAGAGCAGCAAGTGCTCTGAACCATTAAGCCATATCTCCAGCCCTATAATGAGTTCTTCTTAAGTTGAACGATACTGTACCGAGAGTGGACCCCAAAGACACTTTCCAAATTGCTAGCAAGGACATGGTAAAATAAACCTTATTTTAAATTCACAATGCTAAGTGTGAAGGGCACTTTTTTATACTTTCAGCTTGTGTTTGCATGTGGTAAAATAGCATCACTATTAAGAGCAAGTTTAGATAGATAGATAGATAGACAGACATACGTACATAAAAAGTATAAATACTTGGAGCTGCCTCAAACCCTTGCTTTGCAGTAAGGATCATTTCATTTCACGACTGGCAATACCCTGTTTTTCTCAAATCACAACATAAACTTATCCCTAGGATAATTATATCAACTCACTATTAATTTCTCACTTAGAATTAAAGCCAAAACTTAAACTTGACTTTGATTTTACAACTAGGATTCTGGCTGTATATAAATGTTTATAACTATACATTTTCAATAGTTAGTCTTTTTTTTTCTTTTTATAAACAATTTTAATTAAATTTATACAGTTTATTCACTTTGTATTCCAGCTGTAGCCCCCTCCTGCTCCCCTACCAATCCTACCCTCCCTTCTTTATCTCCTCCCATGCCCCTCTCCAAGTCCACAGATAGTGAAGGGCCTCCTCCTCTTCCATCTGACCCTAGCCTATCAGGTCTCATTAGGACTGGCTACATTGTCCTCCTCTGTGCCCTGGCAAGGCTGCTCCCCCATTAGGGGGAGGCAGTCAAAGAGCTAGCTACTGAGTTCATGTCAGAGACAGTCCCTGCTCCCCTTACTAGGGTACCCACTTGGTTACTGAGCTTCCATGGGCTGTATCTGTGCAGGGGTTCTAGGTTATCTCCATTGGTTGGAGTATCAGTCTCAGAAAAGACCCCTTTGCCCAGGTATTTTGGTACTGTTGCTATCCTTATGGAGCTCCTGTCCTCTCCAGGTCTTAATACCTCCCCCTTTTTTCCTAAGATTCCCTGCATTCTGCCCAAAGTTTGGTTATGGATCTCAGCATCTGCTTTGATACCCTGCTGGGTAGAGCCTTTCAGAGGCCCTCTGTGGTAGGCTCCTGTCCTGTTCCCTGTTTTCTCCTACTTCCAATGTCCATTCCATTTGCCTTTCTGAGGGGAATTGCTCATCTTACCCAGGGTCCTCCTTCTAGCTTAGCTTCTTTAGGTGTACAGATATTTGTAGGTTTATCCTATATTATAGGTTAAAGTCTTTGTAGATAAATTTAGTTTGCGCAGGTAAATTAAATTCTTTATTAGGTAATTCTCCATGGAAGTGACATAGCAGTTAAATTTTGATATATTAAGCTTGATCCTGGTGAAATTGGTGAATTGTTGAAAAGGATATTATATTTTCTCTTTGTAGATACACACAAACACACACATGTATGTACACATATGAGCACGCACACACACATGCATACACACAAACACATTCAGTTTTAACTTAAGCAAACACTACTGCTCCAGTTAGGTTTACTACTATTATGGTGAAACACTATGATAAAAGCAAGTTGGGAAGGAGAGGGTTTATTTGACTGTCACCACCACATTGTAGTCTATTACTGAAGAAAGTCGGGACAGAAACTCAAAGCGGGGCAGAAACCTGGGAGCAGGAGCTGATGCAAAGGCCATGGAAGGATGCTGTTTACTGCCTTGCTCCTCCTGGCTTGCTCAGCCTGCCTTCTTACAGAACACAGGGGCATCTGCCCAGGAATGGCACCGCCCACAACAGGCTGGGCTCTCCCCAATCAATGACCAGTTAAGAAAATGCTTGCCTCTGGCCTGGTCTTCGGGAAGTATCTTCTCAATGGAGGCTTCCTCCATACAGATAACTCTAGCTCCTGTCAAGTTGACCTAGAACTAGCCATACAAATACTATTATTTTGAGGGTAGACCTACATGGGGCCAAAGCCAGAAATACCCAGAGTAAGTCGCTTTCCACCAGCAGGAATGTGCAGATGTGCCAGGTTTTCTGCATTGCCTGGGTCATGCCAGGAAAAGTTTGCTAGGAAGTGTGCCCCAGCTAAGTTCCATCAAGTTTAGAGAGTGTGACACTGTAAGCTTTGGAAACAAATGGACCCTGAAGTTTCTAGGCGAATTGCATCATCTTTGAGAGGAAAGGTGCATGAAAATCTCACATAGCCTGCTTATGCCTCATGAGCAATTGCTTGACTTCCTTAGTAAAAGTCTGGTTGGTAAACTTATGGCTGTTACTAGTACATGAATTCATTAAGCAATGTATTCATTGATTTGCTATTGAAATGAAGGCCGGGCACCCATTATGCCCTATGTCACTAATCTTCATAAACTAACACACTGTACAACCAACATCTGTATCAAATCTAAATATTTAGAACACATAATTCCAAAATGAAAATTGCATGCGATTGCTTTAACTTTGGATAAACGTTAATTTCTTACTGTATTTATAAGGAATTCCTCCTAACTTGTATTATACAGCTTAGAGTCTGATAAAAAAGGCACTGAAGCCTGTAGAGGGGGTACGTGATCACCAGGCGCTTCCCTCATGTCAGCGAAATAATTAGCCTTAGAAGGAGGGAGGAGAGAGGGGAGCCAATACGAGGCCCCTCAGCAGCTACTGGAAATGTATGTTTTAAGGGAGGTAGCTGAGTTCCCAGAACCAGGCGGATCCCAGTGGTAAAGTGCCTTCCGAGACAAGGCTCACCTAGGTAAAACAGCATTTGAACTGTACTTGCCATGAAATTTTTATGTGCTTATGTGTATTAAATCAGTTAATGCCTTGATGTATTTGGGGGGGGGGTGCAATAGGCTTTCCTCTTCCTGGATATCATGTCAGTAACATGTACATTAAGTTGACTTTTCAGGGATGGTTTCTATGTTATTTAAGACTTTCCAAAATACAGTGTAGCAGTATTGGTTTTCATACATCACTAATGGACCAAGGCTGAATTTTAGGAGCGAGTGCTTGACAGAGTAGAGAGGACCCTGACATTTATGGAGGGGTGGGGGTGGGGGAAGCAACAACAAGACCTTGCTAGCTCTTTAGACCACAGCATTGGGCTCACCTATGCTACTGGGCTGTGGATATGATGCTTTTCGCTTGAGTACAAGACAGAAATTTGTAGGAGTATTGGGATGTTTGTTTCTTTTCATGTGGAATCCAGACAGTTACAAATGCTGGTTCTGATCAGTAAATTTTTTAGATTAAAAAAGATTTATAAACTAGTCGTTACTAGGTTATACTGTTATTTTGATACTGAGTACTTATTTAGAATTCAGTATTATTTCTTTTGCCTGATATGACTGCAAATCAGCATCTAATTAATAATTAAAGGTGAACGGAACTTCCATAACAGTAGAAAATACCTCCCAAGTCATCTGCTGTAGTTGCAGTAGGTAAATAAAATTATTTTAAAGCAGTAATTATCAGCCCCAATTAAAATAACACCAAATTACTATTTTACAATTATTTAGACTTTTTACATAAATTTTAGCACATACCAATATTTAATAAAAAGAACCAAATGCAGAGAAAGAAACAAGCTAACTTTATTCAAATATTTAAATGGTGGGCATCTTGCTAAATGATTAATGAATTAAAAAATAATGCAAAAATTGTTAGCAAGGTAGTTGGATAAAAACAAAACTCTTATGAAAACATTGCCAATTTGAAAATATATCATTCAATTATAAATAGCTATAAATAAAAAAATAAAAAGGTAATAGATAAGCATGTAAGGGGCCCACACAAAACTATATTTAAAATACTGCTAAAAATAGAAAGACTATTTATTTAATGAAAATGTGGAATCCCAGAGGGAAAACACAGTATTTTAAAGATGTTTATACTCACAGGTACATACATTTCCTTATTTATTTTAAAGATCTATATTTATTTATGTGTATGAGTGTTTGCCTGCATGTATGTATGTATGTATATATGTGCATACATGTGTCACGTGCATGCGGTGCCTGCAGAGGCAGAAGGGCATCAGGCCCACTGGAACTGGAGGTACAAACAATGTAAGCTGTAATGTATATGCGGGGAACTAAATCCTACAATCTCTGGAAAGGCAGCCAGGGCTCTTAGCCACTGAGCCTCTTCTCAGTGTATTTAATATTGAGAAAATTGCAAAGTTTCACCGGTTGGATTTTGGGAATGTAAGAATTGCCTTATAAAATTTTAGCAAAGATAAATATAGGAAATGAGCTGAAAAGAACGCAAACATAGCAGTATAGTGGACGAGAGCCCTTCTGTCTCTCTCCCTTTCTATCTGTGCTAATACACGTGCTGTATAACAAAGCTACGGGGTTTATGCTCTCTCAGGAACAGATAACTAGAGAGAAAAAAAATAAAGTTTAAAAAGAGTCCAATAAATAAATCACAATCTGTTCTTTGAAAAAGATGGAACTTAAATATCAAGAGAGGAAACCTCAGAAGTGACTTTTGTATAATTCATTTTTTATTTCATATCAGCTATAAAAGTCATACCTACCTCTTACAAAATATACTCAGGATCTTATAGGTTTTCCACACCTATTTCTAGAAAAGTATAAAATGTAATAATAGTTTTAGTAATTATTCAATAAAAGGCTTGAGAGTGCCAAAATATCAAAGAGGTACATTAAGATGATTGTTTTTATGTTTAAAACCATTACAAATATAAAACAGAACCTGTGGAGTAATTTAAAAGCTTAATGACAAACGGGGAATTTCTTAGTAAGATTGCCAGTGGATTATCATATTCATAAAGGGGTTCTTACAGTTGATAAAGATATAGCAAAATGACAGAACTGTATACTGCTTGTCATTTAAGTCACAAAAATCATAAATAGTATGACAGTTTGCTGATCAGCTTGACACCCCCATATCAGATATCTTGCATATCAAATATTTACATTCTGTTTCCTAACAGTGGCAAAATTAAACAAAGTAACTTTATGGTTGGTGATCACTACAACATCAGGAACTGCAGCATTAGGAAGTTTGACAACCACTGTTCTAGAATCACTTGGGTAGAGTCTCGGGAGGACCTGTCTGCATTGCTTTTGTCTGTGGACGTATATTGTCTTCAGTTAGTTGCCTTGGGTAGACCCAGGTCACTGTGAGTGACACTTTCCCTAGGCAGGGGATTCCAAACTGCGTAAGAGTGGGAAATCTAGCTGAGCACAAGTAAGCGAGCATGCTCTTATCGGTGGATGTGGTGTGACTGGCCGTGTGAACCGTCTACCGTGGCTTGTCCACAGTGATGGACTGCGGCCTGGACCTGGAAGCGGATGCACACCCTTTTTTCTCTAAGCTGCTTTTTATCAAGGTTTTTACTCCAGCGGTAGAAATGAAACTCAGGGCGTTATTAAATACTTCTCACTGAAACCCAGCCAAACACATTTCCTGTTTTTCTGATAGAGGCAATGAAAGGATGACCGAATAATTATGGCTAAACACCCACATTCGCCAAGTGTGTTACGGGGTAGTCTTGCCAGAACCATCTAACAATTTCCACTCCACTTTAAAGACACCTTTGCCTCTCATTCTGAGATTTTTTTTTTTCCTCAAAGAATTCTTAAAAGAAGCAAGAATACATTAAAAATTTTTAGGTGCTTAATCAAAATCTTTTGCGTTCTCCAATTTCAAATTCACGATCTGAAAATTTTCAGAGGGAAATATTGTTTTAAAAGTAACAGAGCCAGGAGTGAGGACTACCTGAGTGAGGCTTGGAGTGCTCAGGGGCCAATAGGCTCGGGGCAATCTCTGCAGAGTGACTGTTGACTGAACTGTAATTAGGGGCTTAAATGCTCAGGCGTTTTGGAGACATTTGTTTCACACTTAGGAGACAGTTTCTTAAGTGAATCTCCCTGGTCAGGTGGAAGTTAGACATGGGCTTAAGGGAACGTCAGAACAAGACTTAATGGCTGGATTTTAAGTCACCAAGAATAACAGCCCACTTAGCAGTCATAGGAGTAATAGTCTTCTGGCTTTATATGTTGTTCATTGTGTTTTAAGTTAACTTTTATTTTTGTTTGTAGGAGTGGGAAGAGGGTGAGAAGGTAGTTATTTGTGTGTTCTGGTGTGTGTATGTGTGGAGATAAATGGCTTAAGGTTCGTGTCCTATGATACTTTAATAAACTTTGTTCATTTTTATGCCCTGAGGAAGGAATAATTTACAAATTTTTGTAGTTCTCTAAACTCTTAGGCTTATCTGTCCTTTAAGTTTTGATCTTACACTTCTATTCAGGGTTTTTTTTTGGGGGGTGGGGTGGGAGAGTGACTGTTGAGTTAACCTACTTTCCTTTATATCACAAAGTACCCGAGACACACAGATGTAAGGAGGAAAGGCATATTTTGTTGACTGGTTTCAAATGTTCCAGTTCAAGGTCAGCTGGCCCTGTTGATTTCAGGCCTTTGGTAAAATACCGTTGTGGGGGCTTGGAGTGTGGCATAAGGTAGAGCAAACTTCTGCTTCTAGAAGCCAGGGAAAAAGGAGACAGAGAACTGAGGGTCAGAGTCTCAGTATCCCATTTCAGTGAACACTGACAGTAATCTCAGTTCAGCTGCTACAGGGTTCTCCAAACTGTGCAATAAGCTCAGTATCCAAGCCTTGTCCTATGACCTTTCGGGGACTCATAAGCTCAAGTCAGGGCATGTCAATGCCTTATCAATTAGCATTATTTTTTTTACAACATCGATGGCTGTTTAAAAAGAATTTATTGCTAGTATCATAGAATTCTGTAGACATTTAAAAACAGGTAAAGGAAAACAGTAATACATCCACAACTTCGTAATTGGTATTATATTTTTAAAAGCCCGATCATCTCCATCAGCAGTGGCTGCAGATCCCTTGCTGAGACATCATACGTTTGGTCTATCCTTATTTTAACAGCCACGTGACAGTCCCTTAGGAGTACACACCTGATTTATTTAGACACATTGTGCCATAGGCTGTTTATTGTGCAGCTTATGGACATAAAAAAAAATCTGTGCTGTGTATTGGTTTTATGTGACTTTATGCGTCTTTGAAATTGTGGGATAAATTAGTTCTGAATAGTTTCAGTATTACATGGCATATAACATTTTTTAAGACTTTAACATATGACACCCATTTTCCATGCAGCAGACTGTGGATATCAGTTCTGTGGCATGTGAAGATGCTCATTTTTCTCTATGAAAAATTATTTTTAAAGTATTGCTCTCACAAACCCAATTTCTGTCCATTTGTAAGCTAGACATCGGTCCTACTAGAGTCTCAAAAAATACAAAGTATTTTTTAATCTCTAGAACTCTTATCTGAATTAACAAGACATTGAAGGAACTCCTGATATGCTAAAAATCAAGATGAGAATGCGGTTCTAGTAGATTATGAAGAAAGCTGAAACTGTGGTCTTGTCCCTGGGAATGTAGGTTAATTTTAACCGCTCCACAGGTGACTGAGGAGAATGAACCAATCCAGCTGTGATGAGATGTTGCTAACAGCCCTAGTCCATCACTCCGGAGGAACTGCACACACAGTGAGAATATAGACCAAGCCTGGGGATATGTTCCACAAATAAATGAGAAAATGCAGCTCTGTGCCTTTAACTCGTCTCCACCTTAGATGAATGGGGGAAATCATTTTGGCAGAGAATTGACTGCTCCGTGCAATTCATAGTACCTGCACAGGACGAAAGCATTTAAACTAAGCATTGTACTTTAAAGGTGTCCTGTGGGTGACAAGCCAGACTGTGAGGCAAGTCACAAACTGAAGTTTTCTCTTGAAGAATGTAACCTTACCCTGTGCCTCAGGGACCCTCCTGACAGTATCTCATACAAACAATCACATGCAGTCAAGTTCATGCAAAGAAAGAACCAGGAAATCATAGACAAAATGGAAAAGCAAAGTAACATATAAAATAAGCATGATTAAGGGGAAAAAAGCAAGAATATAGCCTTAAAATATGATTGAGAAATAATGAACTGGGATTTGAAAAAAAAATACACATCAAAATATTAATGACAGATGCACCTTTGAAAAGAGAGAGAGAGACAGATAGAGTGACAGTTAGACCGGCAGCTGAGTTCTCCACTACAAGAAAGGAAGCCAGACTTTGCAGAATAATGCCTTCAAAATGCCGTGAGACAGCCTGGAACTGTGTGCTCAGCAAAACTGTCTCTCAAGAAAAACATTATTCCACTGAGAAGCTAAACAAAGTTAAAAGTTGATTCTTTACGAAGAATATCAACATTAAGAAACAGAGAGAGAGAGAGAGAGAGAGAGAGAGAGAGAGAGAGGCAACAAAAATAAAGGCAAAAAGACACATGACACTGTGAAGGTCAGCACATGGCTATCAGATAAAGATAGATGTCAGTTTGAACAATTATCAGCAACTATTAAAAGGGGTTAATCGTAGTCTAAGTAAGTGAGAAGCTTGTCTTGGAACCTGACATGGGTTTTCTGATTTATAGTAGAGCTGACAAGGTCAAAAGGGAGACCACAGTAAGGTGATCTACTGGATTACATGCTGCCCTTGTTTTTTTGTGTTATTACATAATTTTGTATCCAGTGATAAATACATTGATCGATGTCCCAAGTAATTAGACCAGTGAGCAGGGGGAAATTCATAGGCTACGAATTCATTTGCCTATGGATTTGCAGGTCAAATCCAAGAGCAAAAACTAAGAAGTGATTAAATTGTAAAAGTTATGAAACTTGTAGGTAATTATTTTTATTTTCTCTGAGGAGAAGACATTTTTTTATAAAAGGAAAATTCACAAAGTATAATTTTCAACATGTTTTCTGAACTTGAGACCATTGAACTTGCATATTACTGATGTCTACATGAAGGAGATATTAAATGCTTTCCCATTTTCATTGATTTGCAGTTTTGCTGAATTTTATAGCTACAACATAGGTATTTTTCAATGACTCTGAGTGGGTCACTTGTGGATACATGTGAAGGTAAGACTGGTGTGGAATCAAAGGAGTCGTAAACCTGAGACCTTCAGCTCTAGTGAGCAGTCCTGACACTGCCTTGGAATCCAAATAGGGGAAGCTGGTTGATTTTCCTGCAGTGTTACTTTTCCTTTTATTGTTTCTTATAAATTCAGAGAAGACAGATAGATAGATAGATAGATAGATAGATAGATAGATAGATAGATAGATGATAGATAGATAGATAGAGATAGGTAGATGATAGATTGATAGATAATAGATGATAGATAAATAGGTAGGTGGATGATAATAAATGATAAATAGATAATATATAAATGATAAATAGATGATAGATAGATGATAGAAGATACATAGATAGAGAAATAGATAGATAGGGCTGGAGAGATGTCTCAGCAGTTAACAGCAGGTGTTACTCTTGAAAAGGATCAGAGTTCAGTTCCCAGTAACCATATGGTTGGCTCACAACAGACTATAATTCCAGATCTAGGGGATCTGGTTCCCTATTCAATTTTAGGTGAGTTTACACACGGACACATGCACACACACACAAATAAAATGATTTCTTTTTAAAGGACTAGTGCTGTTGTTTTCCAGAAGTCTAGTTCTAATTTACTTAGGGGAAAATCTTTGAGGAAAGAAAGTTTATATGGATGTTAGAATCTACAAAGTTCAATTTAGAAAGTTTCCTAACTGAAACAAGACCAGTTGTCACAGCTTTATTAGTTTTTTTTTTTAAGCAGAACTTAATACTTCTTGCCTTTAACTATAACTGAATATTTCTTTTTCTGCCACAATTATGTCAGAACATTAATACATATGATGAACTCTGATATGCTCATATCTTTCCCCTCAGGTTGCTGATGCCTCATCAGTCCCAAGACCTTTTAATGTTTTGCCTGTGAAAACAAAATGGAGTCACATTGGCTTCCATGTTCTCCTGTTTGATCTGGAAAATCTTGTTGAACTACTGCTGCCCACTCCCCTAAGTGATGTTAATCCTTCCGGCTCATTCTATGGAAGTGACATCTTGAGGAGAGCCAAGAGCACGGTAGAGAAGAAGACACTGACATTAAGAAGAAACAAAGCATCATGTACTTCTCTCCAGGCAGAGGCACAATCCAAGCCCAGTGGGGACAGCCTGGCCCCTGGGGACAGCATCAGTAAATTCCCAGAGGAGAGTGATGGTATTACAAGACAGAGGAAAATGAAGAGCTCCAAAAAGACATGCCCTAAGCTATCCAGGAAGGTCGATGCTAGCCTCACAATAGACATGGCGAAATTATTTCTGTCTTGCATTTTGCCGTGGGGAGTGGATAAAGAGTTAGACAGCCTCTGTACCAAGCATCTCAGCATCTTAAAGCTGCAGGGCCCTGTGTCTTTGGGACTTGCTTTAAACAAAGACCTCTTCTCCCTGATGCTGCCTGGGTGGGATGCTTGTAGTACTGAAATGAAGGAGTACTCAGGAGTAAATCTGTGTTCCAGGAAAGTTTTGGACTTGTCAAATAAATACACAGCCGCTCTTCCGCACCAGACGGGAATTCCCAGAGGCCCGGAGAATCACTGTGATGCCTTGCAACAATCAGATACTATAGTGTACTTACTGAGCAGGCTGTTTTTAGTTAATAAGTTAGTTAACATGCCTTTGGATCTGGCCTGTGAAATCGACAGGTAAGAGGCACTAGAGAGACATATGATTCTAATGCAGACATCAAGTCTGTTATGATCCCTCTCTGTGTTTAGCCATCTCATTTTCCTTCCTTCTGCTGGGACACAGTGTTGGAGATGCAACAACTTTTTAAATCCAGAACTCATTCAGAAAACAAATTTTCCTATTAATTCATTGGGTTGAAGGTTAATTATATGTCTATATGTTTTAATATTAATTCATTTAGGTTAGGGAGATGTCTCGATGTCATGCGAAGATGAAGACCTCTAACCCCAGCCTTGGGGATACAGAGAGAGAGGCAGATCTCTGGAACCGGCACGAGCAATAAGCTCTGGGGTCAGTGAGAGGCCCTGTCACAAAATATAAGACCAAGAAAGACACTCAACACTGACCTATTGCCTCTACGTGTATATGCAGACACATACACACATGTGAATATACACGTCAACACAAAAATAAAATTAGAAATAGCATTGGTTCACTCAACAGATATCCATTGTATTCACATGTGCTAGAAAAACCATAGGGTTAGACGTGCAGTGAAAGCCTAGATGGATTGCCATATGCATACATACGTATGTACTTACAAATACATATGTACTTACAAATACATATGTACATATCTTATGGTTCATTTAACAGGATGTCAGTTAGATCTGAACCAAGAATTCTTAAACGGGTGTTTATGATGGCTGGAAATTTTATATCTTAACTCCTACCTCAACGTGTGCTTGGCGTATTGAGATCGGAGTGGTGCAATTGTCGGTTGTAGGGGAGGCACTGCATCCTAGTAAGAGGTGGCAGCTGTCGTTTAATACTCAGCAGTTGCTATGTCGTCCCTTCACATACATGATTGCGTGTTTTTTTTTCATTCTGATGTTATTAAATCGAATTCAGTTTACCAAATGCTTATTAAAGTGTGTCCAAAGCGTATGGCCTACAGAAGATAGAGAATATAGGTTTTTGTTCAAGGCAGGGAGGGGTTCATTCAAATAATACAAACTCTACACATCAAACTAGTAAGGGCCACTGCCATAAAGGAAGTGGCCAAGGAGGAATGTATGTGATGGGAGTGGTGGAGGGTGAGAGGGTGAGATTCACCAGCGTAGGACAAGTCCACGCTGCTGCTCAAGGGCAGGATTCAGCCTGCTCGCTGCAGAGTGGGAGGTCTCTGCAATCTGATGAGGGTTCAGCTCAGCAAGTGTCTGTCCCACATGCTGTGTGACGGAGCTCCTGCCACCGAGTGCTGCCAGTCTGTCAGAGTCCAGACAGATCTCCTAAGCTTCCCACCACAACGCTGCCATGTTCCAAGCTTTTAATGTCCACTTTCCTGGGGTTAACGCAGAGACAGTGGAGACTCGGGAAGTTTCTGCCTCATATACACAATCTGACTCTACATTCCTTTGTTCATCTTGAACAACCAAGTCCCACCCAGCCCTGCATACTTAACAACAAGATTAAGATAGACTTAAGAGCAACCTTTTTTCTTTCTCTTACTAAACATTTATACAACAAGAAGTATGCTTAAAATAGGTTATCAGTCTTGAGCCTGAAAACTTAGGAGCGGGCCTAGCATCCACCATGGCACTCCTGTGTGCTGTCAGACTGTGTGTTGCCTAGACTTTGTTTCCCTCATTTACAGCGTGAGCTGGGAGATGATCAATGCCAAGAAGTCTTCTCTGACTTGGGCTACCAACAATCGCCCAAGTTGGTGTAGGGTAGAAGTTTGTTTTTAATACATAATCTGGGATGGAAAAGCTGTTTGACGTCCTTTGGGAGGAGTCCGTGTGCTTTCAGTATGTTTATCATTGAAGTGCCGTAAAAAGTCACCACAAATCTATCCATGCTTCAGAAAATTGTCCATTAAAATACTGGGTGTGGTGGTGCAGGCCTTTAATCCTAATACTCTACTTGGGGCAAAGGTAAAGGCAGGCTGATCTTTGGTCTATATGGGAGGTTCTAGGGCAGCCAGGGATACGTAGTGAGACCCTGTCTCAAACCAAAGCCAACCAAACAAAGCAAAGAGAAACACCAACCGTTCATTTGGACAAACTCTGGAATGGAGGTGTCAGAATGAGAACTTTTCTAAATCAGCTCTGAATTTGATCTGTGGGAGCCAGGGTAGTGTGGTTTTATTGTTTGTTTGTTTTTGAGAAATCAAAATAATGTGTTACTGGATATGTCATATCAAATCCTTCCAACAAATCTATCTATCTTGCCAATACTCTATTATAGTGGTGCAGGCTGAGAAACCCCTATGTGTTTACCAGCAGGGTGTATAACTGCACTGAATTTGAAGAAACAGCCTGTGGCAGCATCCCTGGCAGTGACAGGAATAATGGCCTGGCACAGAACCCGAGGACATGCTGGGAGAGTTCCCTCATGGATGTCAACATTGGTATTCTTAAACCAGTCATAGCATCCAGATACCTTGCTCTACGGGAACAAGACCTCTCTAATAAAGGGGGGAGTAGGCACAGTTCATTCTCATGAGCTAATATTTGAAGTTTATTTGAGAATGTAGATAAAGTAGAGAAACTGTGTGTAGAGGATAATGCTGAAAATAATTTGTGTTCAATCCCCAACTTGCTAACGTAGTTTTGAGCCTGTGTCATCAGTTTTATTTCTCAAAGAGTTTACCATAAATTTAAAGTAACACCCCTTGAAACTTTTTTCTCCCAACAGACCCTTCAAAATGGAGTCTGTGCACAACAAGGGAAAATTCCCCGGAAGTGATATTTTGAATGTATCAAGCTTCTACGGTCACCTAAGAAATGGTAAGAGGGTCGTCAATGACACAGATGTGTTCTGGTGTATTTCTCACTGTTAGATAAAATGACAGTTCCATAACTGAATGGCAATGAGTGGCACTGTAAAATGTATAGACTGCATCCATGGGTCTCTAGACTTCCAAGCATCTGAGAGTTCCCGGCAGATGAAATGTTGCATAGTAAAGTCCTGTGTAACTTATTGGAAGATTCATTGCATCCATAGCTTTTAATAACCACGCCCCCTTCCCAAAAGCTACTACCAGAGAGTTCTCTGGCTATTTCAGGAGGTTATTTTTATCTGCATAACAATCTCAAATTCTTCTGAGTAATCGTCTCTGCCTTTAGATTACATTTTGATGCCAAATTTGCCTCTCCAAGTCTTAGCATACTAGGGACCTTTTTCTTTTTCTCAGTCTTGTTTCTCAGGCCAGAACCTCGGTGCCACTGTCTTACTTTGTCTTCTTTCAGTCACCCAGAGTCTGATGCTTCTGACTACCCATGGCCACACCCCAAGTGTGAGCCTCTGCTCTGATGTGCTTGTTATCTGAGTGGATACAGTGGGTCCCTAAGCGCTCCCTACTCCTGCCCTTCCCCCTTACACTCCTTCCAAGTGGGAGCTCTTCTTTCTCTCTCTGTTTCTATCTCTCTTTGTGACTGTCTCTCTGTCTGTCACTCTCTTTCTCTGTATTTCTCTGTATCTTCCACTGGCTTCTTTTTCACTTGAGACTCAAGCTACATCACTCCCATACGCTCAAGGCCCTTCTTAAGTTGCCTCACCCACACATCATGCCCTGGCAGAATGAAGTAGCACCTACTTTTGTCTCTTTATCCTTAAGCAACATGCCAAGCAGGTCTCAAGACCTCAGCATTGGCTCTGCCTTTTCCTGGATTGTTCATTCCTCTGGTGTCCACAGGGCCCTACCTACTATCCTTTGATCATCTTCATCCTTCAGGTCTTCTTCAAATGCCTCACCTTCTCTCTATAACATCTCACCTCTTCCCCCCTTGTACCATTCTCCAGGTTTGTTTGTTTGTTTTTCCCGCTAATAATGATGTTTTCCATTTCTATGACAGTCTCATTCATTATTGTATTTAGTGCCTAGAAAGAGTTGTACAGTTGTTCTGGATTGGTATATCATGAAATCAACAAGTGACTAAGTGTAAAGGATACACACTGGCTAGAACAATGTTTGAAGATATGAAATAAAACAGGTGAGTTGAGATTAAGGTCCAGCTCTGAAGATCACTCTGGATATACCCTTGAGCCTGTCTTTCACTTTTATTAAATCCCTATTTAAAATGAGAATAAGTTTCCTGGCCCAATGCATGAGCTGCCTCTGAGGCTAAGCATGCCTGACCCGTGGTACACAGTGGCCTACTAGACCACTCAGAAAGAACATTTACATTTCTTTCTAGGAAAGTTTACTAATAATGTTCAATTATGCTGCCCTGGCGTGTTTCAAGAATTTTGTTAATGGTTTGCATATGAAGTCCCACTTGATATATAAAAAACACATTGCATTAAAAGTATAAGGAGGATCTTATACTGTTTTTTCCCTTCTGGGGACAAAACAGCACTCCTGAAAATTAGATGGGTTAATGACAGTCAAACTGCTGATAACCAGAGAAACAGCAGTGGCATGTAGATCTGACTCTTTCCCTCTCTCCATCCTTCTCTCTTCATCAAATCACTCTTCATTTTTGTGACTCTGATAGTATCCCTTCTAGGTAGACCAAGACTGGTTCCTTGCCGTCTTCTTCATATATCAAAGTTCTTAATAGAGCTCCTTCCTCAGTTCAAATTTTCTGTAGGACTAGGAAAAGGATTTGAATTTAGGGCTTAATTACACATTTCCGTAAAGATGACACAACTAACCAGATCCAAGGATGCTTCTGTTTCCCTCTGTGGGTCTGCAACTCAACAGCCTTGAGAACTAGTGTTACTGTTGTGTCATGTTAGTGTTTAGGTTCCATTTGCAACCATTGACATCAAACTCGAGAGCCAAGGAGATGATTGGGTAGGTAAATGCTTGCTGTGCAATTATAAGGACCTGAGTTCAAATCCGCAGCACCCCCATGAAGTCAGGGATGGTGGCACATGCTTGTAAACCAAGTTCTGGCAAAAGGGAGAGAAGGGGACCTGTGAAGCTTACTACCCAGCCAGCCCAGCCAGCCAGTGAGCTCCACTTTCAGTGGGAGGCCCTGTTTCAAAAACTAAAGTGGAGAACAATCGAGGAAGACACTGGATGTCCAACTCAGACCCACATAGGTACACATATGCACATCCCTGCCCCCCAAAAGTTGAAATAGAGACAAATGAAGACTTTTTTCGTAATAGACAGAGAGATGAGATGAGTGGAGAGGTACAGGAAAAGACTTACTTCTTGGCAATTGATTTTTAAAGCTAAACCCTAGAAAGTGAAATAACACCAGCGATGTCTTTTTTTTTTCAAAGCTTGACAGGAACCCGTGCCCACGCCTGTTAGCAGAAACGGTGACTGAGTAATGCTGACAAGGCTGGGATGTTTTCTTTTCATCTTTACCCCTGAAGTTGCAATTAATTCTATGACTCCCCGACACTGCCAAGAAAAGTTGGCTCTGGTCTCTCTATCATATTAAAATTTTAACATCGCATTAAAGCACACTGTGAAGTGCCCCACGATGCCAGTAAGTAGTTACAGTTGAGACCAAGACTTAGCTTTGAAGGTGAGTCACAAGGTCAGCAAGATGAGAGAGGAAGAGGGGAGAGAGATCAAAAGAAAATCTCCTCTTCGGCACTTGTGGAGAAGTGGGAAGTGTGTTCAGAATGAGACCGTTCTGGAGCACAGGTCTTGTGTAGCATGGCTGGCTGTTTCAAATTCATACTGCACACTCCTTTAGAAAATAAATCACAGGCAAGCATTTATCATCAACTTCTATGTTCTTAATTTGCTTTATACCCGGTATGTTTATTCCATCACCATTCTTTGACCACTAATATGATTTAATGAAGTAACCTGTCCAACATACTATGTATGAAACTGTGTCTATATCGAATGATTCATAGAAACTATAACGAATAAACACAAATCTCAACAGTTATTACCAGAATTTCAGACATGAATTAACACCTTAATTTTAATAAACAGCTACAGTTGCAGTATTCCCAACAGGGGAAGCCCCCGTCATGCTTCCCTATGTCCCTTCAGAACCTGAGATCTGCGTGGTGCCTTCACTAACCAGAGAGCCTTAAGTGATTGATTTTTTTTTTCATTTAGATGATTATATATATATATATTTTTTTCAATTAATGAGAAGGCGCTTTTACTTTTTTATTAATTGCTCTGTTGTGTAGTCAACTGCTGGTCCCTGTATTAGATCAATTTAAATAGAACAAGCCCTTTTCACAGTTAGAACTCCCCGATGGACTGAAGGCAAAGATAGAATGTGTATTGAAGAGGACAGTCAGTCTTAGAAGAAACGATGTCTCACAGACAGCATGAAGCATTGGGAATTTTCCTATTGGTAGGAGATGAGTGGCTGGGTAGGGAACGGACCAATACGGAGTCTGGTTTTACCTACGATGGGTACCGACTCATGGCGAGCCTGAGCTCTTTGTAGGAGGAGGTCAGACACAGAAAAATCTGGTGCTTTTTGTCCAAGTTTGGCAAAGAGGTAGAAAGGTGAATTAAGTATAAAAATAAATGTGATTAGACAAGCATCTGTGTCTGTCTGACTGTTCTGGCTGTACCCGAACATCATCTGAGATCTCACAGTGTTACTGGCTGTGGATTCCCAGCCTCGGACCTGCTAAATCACCCTCCCTGAAAGGTTGAACCTGAGCACTGGTGCTTGTGAAACAAGCTTCCCCGGGTGGTACTAATGCGCAGATAGCATCAGGGACTGAGCATGGGTTGCATTAATAAGATGCGTTCTCTGCATTTCTAGGTAGGAGTGAGTGTCACACACCTGAGGCTGACCTCTCGCTTTTGAAACTGATCTCCTGCTGGAGAGATCAATCTGTACAGGTATGATATCATCCACATGCCTCGTTTATCAGAGGGGATTCCTGCTACTATGGTTCGTCCCCCTCCTTCCCTGGGAATGCAAGCAGGCAGTTATTCTTAGCCTGCAGGATGGCTTTCTAGAGCATTCCCTTCACGCAGAGACAGGGATCTGGGTAACTACAGTGATGTCTCATAATGATGCAGAAAGGTGGGAGCAGAGGAGAGTGGTAAGGGGAGGTGGGCTCATCCTAGAAGAAGTAACCCCTTGTCTGACGGGAATTCTCTTTGAAGCAGAATTAGCTATTATTTGTGCTGTGACTTGAGTTGGCCTCTTTTGGGGTGATTTCCTCACATGGAACTGGCTGATTTAGAGACCATTTTTATATGATGTCTTGTTCACATCTCTCTTTTAACTTCTTCGGGTGCCTGATGGTTGCTGGTAGCTTTGAACACTGCACAAGTTTTCTGCACCGCCTGAGAAAAATAAAAACAGCATAATTTTTAGACAGAGTAATTAGAAGCCCTTCTGAAGTGTCCTTTCAGAATCTTGCACGAGTATGACCATTTTTACTTCCATCCTCCAAATCACCTTTTTCCACCCTACCTCCTCCTCACAGCTCTTTCTCTCTCTCTCTTTCTCTCTCTCTCTCTCTCTCTCTCTCTCTCTCTGTCTCTGTCTCTCATGTTCGTCTGTGTGACTGTGGGTGTGGAGCCTGTTGGGCTGAGCTGTGGGCACAAAGCAAAAGACAACGATGCTCCTCTTTCAGAACCTACCGATAGCTAATAGTTTGGAGATGAAAGACGAAGCCCTTGGCTGAATGTTAATTGGTTAGGCATGATGTGAGCCCAATGTAGGTAACTGTAGTTGAGAGCTGTTTTTGCTCGGGGGACTGGCACTCTGTAGCCCTTCACCCTATCTGTTGGCTCCTGTATATGCCCCTCTTGCTCTTTTACAATGTTCGCTGAGCACTAGAGAGGGTGGTATAACCAACTTCTTTAGGGCTGGTTCCGCATCTGCAGCTTGGGCAGCTTCATTCATTCATGGCTGCTCATAAAGAAAGACATTCACATTCGATGTTAATCTTAGCACAGCAGGATGATATTATTCATGGAAAAACTCAAAATCTCAAAGCAAAGCAAAATTCTGGGCTTTGGATTTTTCTCTTTTACAAGATTCCTAATAGTTTGGACTACTAATACTATGTAATTCATGAAAATAAAAACTGCCCCAGGTAACCGAAGCCATACAAGCAGTCCTCTTGGCTGAAGTTCAACAGCACCTGAAGAGTTTGAGAAGCACACCTGTCAGTAGTCAACCGCCTCCAGTGGCAGAGCACAGCATCTGGGAGAGGGAGCAGAGCGCGCCAGAGAGGGAGCGGAGCGCGCCAAAGACGGAGCGGGCTGACGAACTAGAGCTACAGTATCTGGGGAATGTCTCACCCCTGAAAAGTAAGTGAGCAGCTTACCTGCTTGCTCTTTCAGCAGCGCTTTTGTACCGCCTAAAATGCATTGGAGAATATGAGTTTACAGTGTATCATTCCCACAGGAGTGGAGCCATACACTCCATTTCTGACCTATTCTTTTAACAGTTTGAGCATATCATTACTAAGCTACTGAAGAGCATCTAGATTCTCTTGTATCACAGGTATTTTATAGAATTCCCTTGAGGACCTGAGTTCTAATCTTTGGTGCCCTCATAAATATTTGGAATTGGCAGCGTGTATCTGTGATCCCAAGGAAAATGCAGGACTCCATCACGGCTGTCCTGTTTCTCACAGGAAAGGAAACGACCAGGTTTCTTGAACGAGGTTTCTGTTCCTTGTACAGAATGAGGTTTCTGTATAAGGTGCCTATGGGAAGCACCAGGAACCAAGGTATATGGAAATTTAAGTCATATTTGAACTCCATGATTTTGAACTTACTAATTTTGCGGCATCTTCTTAGGTTTCATGGTGTGTATTTTATCTGTGGTCTCAATATTTGCACATCTGTGCTTCAAGTGAGGGTGGCTCACCTTTATCTGATTTACATTTTCCAACTAAGTGCATTCTGTTTTTCTTTGAATTGCTTAAGAAATTGTATAACAAATACATTCCATAGTAGGACACTTTTGTTAACATTTATATATTTTTATTTTATGTGTATGTGGTTTTGGCCTTCATGTATGTCTGAGCATGTGCATATTTAGTGTCTTCAAAGGCCACAAGAGGCCACTGGACACCCTGGAACTGGATTTACAAAGAGTTCTAAGCTGCCGTGTGGGTACGAGGAGCCACACTTGGGTCCTCTGCAGGAGTGGCCAGTGTTTTTAACTGTTAAGCCACCTCTCCAGCCCAAGACTCATTGTTTTAAATATGGCAAAGGTTTCAGGTATCAAATGTATTTTGGAAGTTATTTTCTGTTATGCTGTGTGTGTGTGTGTGTGTGTGTGTGTGTGTGTGTCTGCACATGTGTGGCGTCCAGAGCATAATCTTGGGTGTAATTCCTTAGGAACTCTCCATCTTATTTTCTAAAACAGCATCTCTCAGTAAACCCAGGCCCTGTCAGGATACACTGGCTAGCAAGCATGCTGTAATGGTCCTCTTGGCCCTGCTTGGCCAGCACTGAGATTACAAACATATTCACAGGTAGCTTTTCTGGTGGATTCTGGCCATCCTGCTTGTATGGAAAGTGCTTTACTCACTAAGCTACTTCCTAGGGCCTCCCTATACATTTTTACAGTACAGGTATATTAGTTGAACAGTCCAAACTATTACATTAAATAAAGCATTTGGTGCAGGTGTGGAGGCTCTGTAGATAAAACTGTCCCTTTGGAATCACTGGCTAGATTGAAGTTTCCTGTTAAGTTATGTGGTGGGGGGAATAGGGGATGATCCCTTGGAGATGAAGATTGAAATGGATCTTTCCACATGCTCCACATTCAAAGGCTTACCAAGAAAATCAAAGAAGAAAACATATTTTTTTTGTGGTTTTCTTTACATAGAACCAAGAATTTGTCATAGGCATCTGTTGAACAGGAAGTTGGATGGTTCTGATGTGAACTGGTGCAGTTTCTTTGGAAAACATTGTGAAAGATTCTCGGGAAACTAAAATTAGGATTAACCTATGATACATCTACCCAACTCCTGTATAAATTCACAGGAAATGAAGTTTTGATACTAAGGAGGAATCTGCATGACCATTAATTCCCTATTTACAATAACTAAGAGGTGGAGTCAACCTAGGTTGCTGTCCAGAGACAAGTAGGTGATGATGATATGATCTACAGTGAACAGGGGAACGTTACCCGACAGTAAAGGATTAACCTCCCTTGTTTGTGGAGAAATGGATGAAACCCATGGACATTGTAGTAAGTGAAATAGGCCAGACATAAAAAGGCAAATACCATGTGTCCTCTCAAATGCAAAAGCAATTATTAATCATCTTAAACATAGTGTAAATGTTACTAGAAAGGAGCATGATGAAGGTCATGAGGATGGAAGAGGAATGAATAATACATTTGTGTAGATGTACACAAACTACACCCGTGTAGAGAAAAGTATGAGTTTCTTTCCTTTAATAAATACAATGAATGCTCTTTATTGTACAAATAAATTATGTATTATTCCCTTCAAAATAACAAAAAAGTAAAAGAAAAAGAGAAAATCTTGCTTAAGGCCTTACTGTCAGTGAGTAATACAGCCACATATCACCCCACAGAGTCTCTGCTAAGTTCTTCAACTTTGCATGGCATCATTCTCCAATTATTCACAATTATTATTCTTATCTCTTTCTCCAGTTCTCTAGTATGACACTCAGAGGGAGGCTTTTGTGAGTGAGTGAGTGAGTAGTGTGTGCATGCGTGTATGTGTGTGTGTGTGTAAATGTATGTGAGAGAAAGAGGGAGGAATTGCTGGTATTCAGCTATGAAATGTCCCCCCAAGGCTTCAGGGCCCAGTGGATGGCCCTGCTTTTGGAAGGATGTGGAGCCTTCAGAAGAGCAGGCTTCTCTGGATCGTTGAGGGTGGGCCTTATTTTTAGTTCAACCTCCATTTTGCGTCTGCTCTCTGCTGCTTTATTTTTTTTAACATCATAAATTTATAACCATAAAGCAGCAAAAAAGCCAGACACTTAATAAGATAGAAGGAAAAAAAAAAACAAAAAACGTTTAGACCGAATCAACACATATTAATGCCTTATCGCTACAAAGCTTTTACACCAGCAATTCATTTGTTTCTAAAGGCCTTACTTTGGAATATAAATTTATGCCTATAAAGATTTTAGTGGTTGAAATATCTAAGGAGTTTTACTGAAAATATCAGCTGGTAAATGTTGAAATACAGAACTTCTAGCATGGATATGTTAGCTTAAAGGGAGAGGCAATAGGTATGTGGGAGGGAAGAGCAAACCTTCATGAGTATACACTGAAGTATTCAATAGACTGTCTCATTGAAATGTCAAGATAGTCATATTTCAGGTAGATGTCAATTGACTAAGATAAGTAAAATGTTATATGACATCTAGTGTGTATACATATTTGAGAAAGGTGTGTAGTAAAGGTATGTACTACTTTTCTCAAAGACACTAAAGGTTGTTTGGGTTCAATGTATGTATACCCTGTCTTATTTTTAGCTCCATATAAAACCTCAGCTTTTGTATCTATAAGCTCTGCCGAATCCCTCTGCTGTTTCTGGCCTCTGAATTGCCTTAAAGATTCCACTACCCTTGCAAGGCAGACAATTTTCTGTTTTGTTTGTTTTTTTGTTTGTTTGTTTTCTTTCCTAAAAGTTGTTTCATTTTCCACAGAGGTTGAGACTCCTGGTTTCCACCTTTGTGTATGAAAATCTGGAAATGTCATCTTTTTAAATCTGAGACATTAGAACACCAGCCTAGCTCAGCTGTCCAGAGATGATAGTGTCAAAGAACAGAGTCAAGTGTTTACTTGATAAAGGTTTGCAAGCCCCATAGCATCGATTATTGTACACATACACATTTAAATTTATTGACAAAGAAAAAGTGATCTAGACTCCCTTGCTGAAATCAATGTTTTGTGCTATTGTTCTCTGGAGCAGAGGCTGGCCTTCTGACACAGATCATTCAGGACTAGGGATGGGGCTAATCTGTCCTTTTCTCTCTTGTCACCCAAAGCACTCTTCCAGCTAGCAGCCAGTTGGAAGTATTTATTGAATAGATGAATAAACAGATGAGCAGTTGGAAACTTTGTTCTGAAGATTCAGCCAACTCCTAGTTCGTAAGACAGGGCAAGGAAGAGACAACCAGCTGATCTTTGTTCTCTCATTGTCAGGATTGATCTTGATACACACTGAAGTTTATGTTCTTCTAGAGACATCATCCCAGGGACATTTCCTGTACACAAATCAGATTCACACACTCAGGCACATGTGTGTGTGTTGTGTGTGCACACAAGCACACACAGAGAGAAACACAGGGACACACACAAATACACAGAGATACACACAGAAATCTAGCTCCTATTCTAGTTGGTGACCATTTCAAGTAACTCTCCTTCTGATACTTTTCAGAACTTCATCCCAACTTCTGTCCAATGATTTGATTTCTCATCTCTTCTAGCTTCATCTGAGATGTTTGTAACTTCGAGACCCCGTCAGTTTTTTGTTCCTAGTTTTTAAACATGGACTTATGTGGACACTATTCATCATTTTTAAAAACAGGCATCCTGAATTGAAGCTGGAAGTCTGTAAGCTTCAGATAGTTAAGTGTGTACCATTTGAAAATTTTCAGGAACGGTTTCTAGTATTTCTCTTCACCACATGAACACATTTTGATTTTGTGAATGGAATTCACCAGAGCGAGACAATATTGACATGCAGTTTGAACTTCTTATGTTGCTATCCACAAATAGTCTTTCTCCATGGTTAAGTCCTATGACCTAAGTCTTGAGACCATCTATTACACCACCAGCTTCCCGTATACCATTGACTTGTGTGGTTTTCAAACTGCGTAGCTTGGATGGTCTCATTCATTTATTTTTTGGTCCGACCCCCTAGAAGCATGCAGCTCTTTCAGAAAGTCAGAGCGAAATACCTGTAATGCAGTGCAGACTTGCCCAACTACCTGTTTGCATCACTGGCATGCCAGGTGCCCTATGTCTGAGGCACTCATCCTACCAGAAGAGAGGGGAACCAACAAACCGCTCTTCCTTTCTGTGGAAGGTGTTTAATGCTGCCAGCTGCCCTGGGGTAGGCTGAGCTAGTCATTCCTCAGGAATCAAGATCTCAAGGGTTCCAAGAAGTGAAGTCAGAGAAAGAACAAAGTCAGGCCTACAAAGTATCCATTTGCCATTATCTCCAGGTGGCTTGTGGTCAAATGATTATCAATTTTCTGGTCTTGCCTAAATTTCACTATTTTTTTTAAGATTTATTTTTTATCTGTACAGTGTTCTATCTGCATGTACACCTGCACACCAGAAGAGGGCATCAGATCTCATTATAGATGGTTGTGAGCCACCATGTGGTTGCTGGGAATTGAACTCAGGACCTCTGGAAGAGCAGCCAGTGCTCTTAACCTCTGAGCCATCTCTCCAGCCCTAAATTTCACTTATTTCACTTTTTTAATGCCTGAAGAAAAAGAAGAAAAATGCTAAAGTGTTTTATCTATCTATCTATCTATCTATCTATCTATCTATCTATCTATCTATTATTTATTTACTTATTTGATTTTAATTACCATGTGAAATGATTCTCTGCACTCTTCATTCAGCAAACAATCAGGGCGTGTTCGCCAGCTTGCTAGCTTTCCTATGCTGTCTTGAACTGTTAGAACATGGTGTAAAATATGCCATGCTCCTATCTGACAATCCTGGAACTGTGGTTTTTGTTTTGTTCTAAGTGTTAGAACATCACAGAGGAGGATGGAAAAGATGGAGTTTTAACAAAAAAAAAAAAAAAAAAAGTAAGTCTACTAAAGCATAAAAAAATGAATTTCCTTCTGGATTAACTTGAGCCTTTCCCAAAGAAAGTATCCCCAGTTCTCTATTTCCAATGGTACTTTTTAAGTGCAAACAAACATTTAGAAGGGTGAGTTACACTCTCCTCACTGTCAGCAGCAACCCACTGCTAATGTATTCTTGTTTATAAAAGCCTAGCTTATATATTAGTCAAAATTATAGTTTGATGAATGCAATGTTTTCATAAATTGAAGATAATCATTGCATTGGCCCCCGTAGTAAATTTGTTTTAAATATTAGTTTATTATATGTGTCGGCTTGTATTACAAATATTTCCAGTAAGCAAACACAAATCATTTTTATATTTAGCATTTAAAATGTATCTTAACTTGACTGTTAAAACATCTATTAAATATTCAATTAAAGTGAGGTTTGATCCTTTTATTTTATTTTATATTTTTAATTCGTGGTCAGGTATTCGGGAAGCAAGCTAGTAAGATGTTCCTGACATACAATTTGCTCCATTCCTTGTTCTGTGTATTTTGTCAGAGAACCCCTTAATGTAACAGAAATCAGATTTGGTGTGTATTTTTGCACCAAATCAAATTGTGCAGGCGCCACCCTCAGCTTTCTCCAAAACATGATAAAGGATTAGGTTCCACCATGGTTTAGCTTAAGAAAGCCACACAGCTCTGGAAGAAGCTCATTCTGGGAGAGCAGGGCTGTTTACTGGAAACCATAACACACAGTCCCCAGTGCAGAACAGGACTCAGTAAGCTAATGGGCCCAATGTTCTGACTCCTCCTGGAATGCCACTGTATCTAGCTTTTTTGGCTATTCTGCAGGCGTAAATCACAAATATAAAAGATATTGGAAAGATGTAAGAATGAAGCTGTGGCACAGTGCTGACTGATTGTGAAAAGCACTTAGGGCGTACCCGTTAGGATGGCGTGGGGAGGGGAGACATCACGAGCTGTCGTCTTTATTACAGTTGGCAGGCTTCCCTCCTTTGCCTCATTCACTACACTCCCTCCCTCCCCAGGCCTCACTCTTCCAAGTTCACAAACCCTAATTACAAATTACAACATTTCTAATCTGTTATTTTTAAGGTGTAGCATTAATACACGTTTATACCTTTTCTCAAATCCAGTAATTAAAAAAAAAAAAGTTCAGTAAAACTTCATAGGGTTTTTGTAGTGCAAAGTGCCACAGTAGATTACAACTTCTCACCTTATAGCCAGTCCTGCAGGGGGGAGCTGTTTGTCCATAGAGACAAGGCTGTTTAAATGCCAGAGGAGGGGTGAAGAGGTGGCTCTGGGGGAAGGAGTGTTTGCTGCTTTTGCAGAGGACCTGGACTCATTTTCCCACACCTACATGGGAAGGCTTACAGCCACCTGCAGCTCTTGTCCTAGGAGATTCAGTACCCTCTGGCCTCTGTGTCCACCTGATGCATATAGTCATGTAGGTACACACTTAAAAAATAAATGATGGATATATACTAAGCAAAAACAAACAAACAAACAAACAAAAACTATTTCTTCACTGTGAGGTAAACTAGGTTGATTCCATTGTCATTCGGGGTTGTTATTTGAGCTAGAAGTTGATATTTTACAAAATACTAGATAAATATGTCATTTTCATCCATAGCTTCCATTTTACCAATGAAAACCACAGAGAATTTTAAAGATTTCTGCTAGTGACTAATTCTCTTCAGTCATTTGAGAAATGATCTAAAAATTGCAATTTAAAAACTGCCTTACATATCTGAACCACCCATAAAACTGAAATAACTAACAAAGAAAGCTGTGTCTCATCTGTTGAATTTGTAATTACATATTTTAATATTTGCGTTTTGTGATATTAAGCT
This sequence comes from Meriones unguiculatus, assembly GCF_030254825.1. NCBI lineage: Eukaryota > Metazoa > Chordata > Mammalia > Rodentia > Muridae > Meriones > Meriones unguiculatus. The sequence goes on along the minus strand of NC_083354.1, from coordinate 14,679,180 downwards.
TGGAGATGAAGGATGTGATCTGAAATGAGGCAGTGATGACAGTCGCGTCAACTTTTGCTCTCAACGTTAGATTTATCCTTTTTTCATTGAGGCAGGGTCTCATGTATTCAGCTGGCCTCTGACCACGAACTGCAGATCCCTGGCCTCCACCTCCTAAACCCTAAGATTATAGGCTCTACCCAGCATGCCTGGTTTATATCATTCTGGGAGTCTAATGCTTGGCTTTGTGCATGTTAAGCATGCTCCCTACTTTCTGACCCTCTAATTCATTTTGATGCACAGCTCTGGGTGGATTGTAGGAAAAACTTCTGACTCATCTCGATAATGCTCTTGATATTTCATCAAGAGCATTTGATTGGAGAACTTTGCATGAACAGGATTGCTTTGAACTAACATTTTACACACACACACACACACACACACACACACACGCAACACCTTCTGTTCTGTTCTCAGTGGTACATCTAATAAGTTAAAAAGATAAAAACAAATTAATCTTGTATCTCCAGGAGAGTAATTCTCTGATAGCATGAAGCAATGTTTACTATTTGAGTTTATTGATAATTAGTATAAATTTTGTATTTGAAAAAAAACGAAAGTATTTAACAAAGTATTTAATACTTTAACAACACGGTAAAATTTTGAAAACTTAATCTGAGCCAGACACGGAAGTCTCTATAAAAACTTCTGAGAAGCCCTGCAAGTGTCTGCATGCTTCTCCTGCCTAAGCCTGAGCTCCTGAAATGGAAGTGGTAATCTCAGAAATGTTTGCCGAATACTCCCACTTTAGTTGTAGATGAAAGCAGGAGGGGCTGGATGCAGCCTCGACTGGTAAGGTGCTGGCCATGCAAGCTTGAGAACCTGATTCCTGGAACCCATATGAAAATAAGCCAGGCCCGTGACACGTGTGTGTAACTCCAGCTGTGGAGAGGCAAAAATGGGCAGCCATCCTAAATGAGTAAGTGATCCCAGGCCAAAGAAACCAACCAACCAAACAAACAAATGAACAAAAAGAAGCAAGGTGGACCATGTCTAAGAAATGACACCCAAGCTTCTCCTCTGGCCTCCACATTCAAGCACACACATGTGCACACACATGCGCACAGCACACACACCAGTCAGGTCTCCCGGTGTGATCTGAATGACCATGTCCCTTTTTAGAGCCCTTACAGTCTTCAGTGGTCTCTGCTGTGCTGTGGATCTGTCTACTCTGTTAGTGCCCAGCTTGTGCCAAGCAAGCTGTCGGCTTGAAGGGAGAGGAGTTCCAGGAAGCTGCCGGGGCCCTTTTCCAATAACACTCTCTGGCATGCAGAGAGTGTGAGGCTCTTTCGCAAATGGTTATTGCAGTGAGATCATGATGAGATTTCCTAGAATCACATGCAATTCTTTTCACTAAAACTCCCTGCTTCAAAAGTTTTCTATAAAAATATGTAGATTTCCTTCTACCTCCTTCCTGCCGCATAAGCATAATGAGTCAGTGCCTCCCAGGTCCCTCTGCCAAGACATCAAAGGGCTCAAGTCCACTTGGAGACAGGCTTTAAAGAGCACGATTTAAGTGTTGCATCACTACACTTATTTACATGTGACGTGTGTGTGGTATACCACGCCTCTTGTGTGGAGGATAGCTACGGAGACTCAGTTGTCTCCTTCTGCTGCATGGGTGCCAGGGACCAAACTCATGTTTTCAGACTTGGCAGCACGTGCTCCCACCACTGATTCATGGCGCTGCCACATTAATTTCAAAGTGCACCTTTTTGTTTTAGATTTTAGGCTTCAGTTATATTGATTATATAGTGTCTTGGTTCAGATATTTCATAAACACAAGGGCATTAAAGGGTTATAAATCTCTGTAAATTCTCAGGCATTAGCCGTCACTGAGGTTTCATAAATAGGAATGGTGTGGAGTGCTCTACAGCCAGAGCAGCTGTCTGTCCTAGGTGATCCCAGGACGGACTGACTTTTCTGAACCTGGAGCAGCTGCCAGGGTTGAAAGTCTCTGGGTTTCGATACGACTCAAAAGGAAGGTGCTTTCCTGTGCTCGTCCTCGTCAGGCTTGTGTCATTTTCCAGCAAGGCTAGCAGTGCATTCTGACCCATCCACACTTGAGTCACTTGTCTTCCCTCACTAAAGATACCCCTCTCATCCCATCTGTCTCCATTAACTCTCTATGTCAGCTCCTCAGGGGTGCAGTGTCTTCTAACAAGCAGACACTGAGTCTCCCCAGGGGACAGACCACATACATGTCCCCCCAAAGGGACAGAGATCAGGAACCACAGCTTGCCAAATAAGGCCGAAGCAGCATCCATCTCCCTGCACAGCAGCCTTGGGTCTCTGTGAAGGACCCTAAAGGAACATCTAGCCAGAAGCACTAGCAGTAACGTTCAGCTGTATGAAGTTCCATATTTATGGCATAGTCAAAGTGCCCTTGGTCTGGGTGAAACTACCAATAGATGTCAGCTTTGATGGTGGATCCTATCAAATTGGCAGAATGGTGCACACATTTAATACCAACATTTGGGAGGGAGAGACAAGCAGATCTTTATGGGTTCGAGGTCAGCCTGGTCTACAAAGTGAGTTCCAGGACAACCAGAGCTACATAGTAGATCCTAGCTCATAAAAGGAAGGAAGGAAGGAAGGAAGGAAGGAAGGAAGGAAGGAAGGAAGGAAGGAAGGAAGGAAGGAAGGGAAGGAGGGAGGGAGGGAGGAAGGGAGGGAGGGAGGAAGGGAAGGAAGGAAGGAAGGAAGAAGGAATGAAGGAAGGAAAGAAAGAAGCAGAAGAAATAAAAACTAATGAATGGAGATGCAGAAAAGCAAACCATTTATTTTATTTTAAGTTTTGATGTTTTTGGTTGTAGGTAACTTCCCCTTTCCCTTAGGAGAGAGTACATTTTGTTAAAATGGTGTGCAAGGATCCTTAATAAGCAGGCTTTGGTTCCTCCAGACCAAAGCCTCAATACAAACCAGAATTTCTCATTTGTCCAAGAGCTGTGTCGTCTCTGTTCCCATGCCGCCCCACTAACTTTTAAGTTCTGTGTGCCTTTCATGAGCCAAGCACTGAGCATGGTTCCCATCGTGCAGCAGTGACGGATACAGCACCACTGGGTCTACACCACGATGCTTAACACGCCCCATCCGTTTGTGTCCCAGGCATCTTCTGGGAGGGGCTTGAGATCCCCAGTGTAGGACAAGTGGCCTGCTCTGCATTACACCTCCATGTTGTGTGCACCTGGAGCCTCGTCTGTCCTGAGAAGATCCTGTATTCAACTTCTTACCATTTTTGTGTCCAGTGTTTTCATCAGTCCAGGCTCCTGGAAGACACTCAACAAACCTTTGATGAGCAGACAAATACCAGGGAATGCTAGAACCTCAATAATGGAGAAGAGTCTACTTCTCAAGCAGAACTTCTCAAGTCCCATTAGAACAGTGGTTCTCAACCTTCCTAATGCTGTGACTCTGTAATACAGTTCCTCATGTTGTAGGTAGGGACCTCCAACCATACAGTTATTTTCATTACTACTCCCCAACTGTAATTTTGCTACTGTTGTTAGTCATAATGTAAGTGTATATGGATTTAGGTGACCCCTGTGAAAGGGTCATTCAGTTCCCAAAGAAGTTGTGACCAAAGAAGCTTGTAAGCTGTGAATCATTGTGTTAGAAGCAATGAGCAAGGTATTTGGGAGCATAATGTCGAGTCATACATCTATAATTATAGTCCCAGCATTTGGGAGGCCGAGGCAGGAAGATAATGAGATTGAGCCTAGTCTGGACTACAGAGCAGATGATAGGAAAATCTTTAATATAAATGGGATTTTCTTCAGTAACAAATTTAGTAACAGAAAACAACACACAGAACAAAGAAACAATTTAGGGATTATATGGGCTACTTATTCTCATGAAATATAGTTGTTTAAATTATACAAATGAATGGACTTCAGTATGGTATTTTTATATGCACAGTGAGAAATGCAAACCCTCACTTCAAGCTAGAGCAGTGGAGAGTGCAAGTACTCTCCAGACCGTTGGTGTGACCCGGCAAAGGTGGGCTCAGCTTCCAGTGGCTGCTGCGCTGATCGAGGAGAGGGAGCCCTTCCCTCTGAACACAAGCCCCTTCTTCCCTTTCCCTGTGGCTGGGTAACCAGGAGGCTACAGTCTTCCATGCCATCTGGTTCTGACGCTTCCCTCAGTTGCTTAAGTTTGTCTGTTTCTTACCAAAAGACCTTGTGTGGGGGGAAAGCCCACACAAGATGACACAGAACCAGATGACAGGAGGATTCATTGTTTTTTTCTTTCTCTTTCCTTCCTTCCTTCCTTCCTTCCTTCCTTCCTTCCTTCCTTCCTTCCTTCCTTCCTTCCTTCCTTCCTTCCTTCCTTCCTTCCTTCCTTCCTTTTATGAGATAGGATCTACTATGTAGTACTGTGTTCTGGAATTTACTTTGTAGACCAGGCTGGCCTCGAACCCATAAAGATCTGCTTGTCTCTTCCTCGCAGATGTTGCTATTAAATGTGTGCACCATTCTGCCAATTTGATAGGATAAAAGTTGACATCTATCGGTAGTTGCACCCAGACCAAGGGCACTCTGATTATGCCATAAATATGGAACTTCATACAGCTGAACGTTACTGCTAGTGCTTCTGGCTAGATGTTCCTTTAGGGTCCTTCACAGAGACCCAAGGCTGCTGTGCAGGGAGGTGGACGCTGCTTCCAAGCCGCTTTGGCCTTATGGCAAGCTGTGGTTCCTGATCTCCTCCGCATTTTGCATTCTGTTTATTTCAAAGCTTATCGGGCACATGACTGTCACATCTGCAAGCGAGCTTAGCTGTTAATTTTCTGTCGTAAGCTTTTAGTAGGGCCTGGGTAGTTATCTAGCAAGTTTAGGTAAGGGTCTCCTATGTTCTGTTTGATAATCTGTATTTGGACCTAAGCTGGCCAGAGGCACTTTTGAATATGGACCATTATTTTATTTCTTACATACTTTGTTCCTATTTGATAGAATGTAATTTTAAACTTGGCCCGGTAACTATGGAAACAACTAAGTAAGTTGTTTTCCTGTAAGCTGACATATACGGGTGTGTCTGTGAGGGCAAGGATCCTTCCTTTAAATTTATTGAGAGTTCCCATGTAAACCAGTGATGAGTTGCACAGTCAAATATCCCTCCAACTGGTTTTCCAAAAGATAAAAGTATGCTCTTGAACAGGGCACTTTCAAGCTCAGCCTTCTGTAGGACCAAAGGACATGGCAGCGAGTCAGAGCTCGGAAGCCAGGTCTTTGATTGACTGAGATAATGCAGTTTCAGACATTATTTTTTGATGGCCTCAGAGTACGGAGATGGAATTTGGAATCGGGTAGGTAAATGGAAAGTTAACATGCCCATTTAGGCTTTTTCCCTCAAATATCAAATATCTCAAACGAGCTTTGGAGAGGTGCTGGACTACATTCAATTTGCAATCAGCTTCCTTTAATAAGATTTTGCAGAGCAGGAGTTCTTCCCTGCTGATTAAAATGAAAGCCATAAATTTATGAGTCATGCCGACCACACTCCTTGCATAAGAAAGGACGGTATACCCACAAACAGCCCAGAACTCCTAAGTGGCGGCCCAACATTTTGGAAGGAATTCGAGGTTTTTTTTACAAGGTCGGATGTACTGTTATGAGTCCCATAGATGAGTGGTTCTCAACCAGTGGGTTGAGGCCCCTTCTGGGGGACTCAGACGACCTTTTCACAGGGGTCACATATCAGCTACCCTGCAGGTCAGATATTTACCTTGTGATTCATAACAGTAGCAAAATTACAGTTATGAAGTAGCAAAAATCACTTTATGGTTGGGAGGTCACCACAGCGTGAGGAAATGTATTAAAGGGTCACAGCATTAGGAAGGTTGAGAGCGTCTGCTATAGATTCTTAAGTTTGTGTGCGTATAGTGTGTGTGTGTGGGGGGGGGGTTGACACCAACAGCAAGGCTTGCCCTGCCCTCAAGTAGCTCGATCTTGCTTAATTTACATAGTCCTTTCCAGAAAACAACAAAACAAACCCATCCGTTAACAGTCTGTTTCACTGTCAACAGCTCCTCTGCCGGTCTCCTCGCTAGTGTCCCCAGGGGTTTCTGAGAGAGGCAACAGTTGAGACACCGCTAAGGATGGTTATCGTGAAAGATGAGGGGCTGCACCCACCGGCTGGCCTGCCTCTCCACTTTGCAGTCTAGCACTTTAAAAACAATCTAGATGAGGACTGATATCTGACAGACGAAGGCCCAAAACCATGAAAGGCTACTTCAGGTGCATAACTCAGCCTCAGAGGGGCATGGGTGGAAAATACACACAAATAATAATAATAATAACAATATAATGTGATACATACATTGTATATAATGCTGTAATTTAAAGGCCGAGGTTGTGCCTTTTAGATAGTAACATTCTACAACTTAAAAAATTTTCCTTAGCGTAGTGCGAAATTATCTCAGAGGCTACATCTGAGACTCTGCACTTGGTATGGATGTTTGTATAAGTGATTGAAATTTTATTTTCAGAAGAATCATGATTTTATTTCTGTGACAGAGAATGTAGCAAATAGTATCGATTATAGTGTAATACATGAAGTGTCAGCACCCAGATTTAAAGCGTCTCCCTGACATATTGCAGGAACTGGCTGGGAATCATTTCTCAGGAGCATCAGAGATTAGTCCATATTTACACATGAAGTGCATGCTCGCTTGGCAATTTTCAGATACAATTCATAGCGATTCTCCTGCTGAGTTTGGATCGCCTCATATGTTAGTTCTCAGGAGAAAACAGATCTGCTCCCGAATTTCTTACATTGATTTTTAGAATGTGCATACATCAGAACAATGTGTATCATAATATAAACATGTAAATGTATGTTTACATTGTGTTTAATTTTTAGAGAAATATTTAAATGTATTCTAGGACAATTTCTTTTGTCTCATCTCCTCTTTTAATATGCTAGTTGTCTGATTCTATCGAAAACTATTGTCGAATTGCTATGTACTCTACCACCCCCAAATATACTTTCAATGCAATCACTGTGAAAATACATAGTGTATTTCCTACAGAAGACTTAACTTGTTTCCTAGAAGAAGACAAAAACAAGGAAGAGATATTCTCGCTTTCACGGGATTTGCCATATAAATCTGGAATATTACTTTACATTAGGAATGATATAATGAAAAGTGTTATTTCATGGAAAAGGTGCATACTAAAAATCTTCCCTTTGGAAAAAGTTAATAAAATCAAATGCATTGGAAATAATTGGATCAGAACATGTAAAAAGAAACTGGGGAGAGGGCTCAGTAGATAAAACACCGGCCCAGAAGTCAGAAGGACCTGAGCTCAGATGTCCACCTCTCCTGTAAAAAGCCACGAAAACGTGATAGCTGCCTATAATCCCAGCACCAGCGAGATAGAGACAGGGGATTCCCCTTGGGAAACTGGCTGGCTAGACCAGCTGGAACTGGGGCGCACGTTACTTAGCATTCATGTTACTTAGCTCCAGGTTTTCTAAGACTGGGCACTACATAATTCTGAAGAACGGAAGTACAGCAAATGAGAGAATCGTATCCCTCTGTGTCATCAGCGTTAACGTCAATGCCTGGCCACACTGTATAGGCTGGAAACACGTTCCTGTGGAATGGCTGTGAATCTAAGGGAAATGACGGTCTCCAGCCACCAAAGGAAGACAGTTTACCCAGCATGGCCGTAGGCATGTATGCAAAGTACCTCTCCATCCGACTCTCACTTTTGTGGAAAGCTGCCACTCACTGAAGCTTTTAAATCAAGTTTCCGGTTTTCAGTTGTCACTTAAAAGACCTTCAAAAAAGTATTATATTAAGATATAAAAGTAGAATATACAGCGATCATCATTCAGTTTCCATCTTGTTAATTTTAATTATGTGGTTGTGTGTGTGTGTGTGTGTGTGTGTGTGTTGGGGCGAGGGTATTGCAACCGGAGTGCAGCTGCAGCTACAGGCTGAAAGAGGGTGTTGGAGTTAGAGGGAGTGGCGTGCTGCCTGATGTGGGAGCTGGGAATCAAACTTGGATCCTCTGCACGAACAGTCCCTTAACCACTAGCCATCTTTTTGATACCTGGTCTGATTTTTTTAAAATTATTTTTATTTATTTATTTTTGCATTTTTCTTTATTAATTACACTTTATTCCCTTTGTATCCCCCCTGTGGTTCCCTCCCTCCTCCCATCCCAATCCTTCCCTTCCTCCACCCTCTGCATGCATGCCCCTCCCCAAGTCCACTGATAGGAGAGGTCTTCTTTTCCTTCCTTCTGATCCTAGTCAATTAGGTCTCATCAGGAGTGGCTGCATTGTATTCTTCTGTGGCCTGGTAATGCTGCTTCCCCCGCAGGGGGAGGTAATTAAAGAGCAGGCCAATCAGTTCATGTCAGAGACAGTCCCTTTTCCTATTACAATGGAACCCACTTGGATACTGAGCTGCCATGGGCTACATCTGTGCAGGGGTCTTAGGTTATCTCCATGCATAGTCCTTGGTTGGAGTATCAGTCTCAGGAAAGACCCAGATTTTTTGGGTCAGATTTTTTGGTTCTGTTGCTCTCCTTATGGAGTTCCTGTCCTCTCCAGATCTTACTGTTTCCCACTATGCAGATGCTGAGACTTATGGGCAACCTTTGGGCAGAGTGCAGGGAATCTTATGAAAGAAGTGGGAAACAGTAAGACCTGGTATGATTTTTAATGACTTTAAAAAACAGATCTTCATTAGACAACAATTTTCTTAAAAATAATAAATGTAGAAGAAAATGCCTGTAATGAAGTCTTGATTTTGAATATCCAAAAACCACTCTTATTTTACCTTTTCATTTAAGATGTCTTGGGCTGCATTCAGAATAATGAGCTATTGAGCTTTCATCTAAAAGGACAAAACTGAGGAGCACTGAACTTAAGACAATTCAAATAAACCTTGGAAATAACTGATTTATTTATCTACAAATATAAAATTTGTCTTAATAATTGCAATTACTTATTGTCAATTACTAATTAGTCTGAGTTAAGTATTAATAACATGCTAGACTTTTCATATAACATATACTAGACTTATATACTAATAACACTAACTTTATTTATATAAGTTTCAGTGCTTCTCTTTCTATACTGACAATTTCAGCATGTAAAGATGGTTTTACATTCAGGGCTGGAGACAGAGCTTAATTGATAGAGTGTTTGACTATGCTACATAAAGCCCTGGGTTCCAGCCCAGACATGGTTGTTCACACTTGTGATCTCAACATTTTGGAGGTGAAAGCAAGACAATCAGAAATTGAGTGTCACCTTCAGCTGCACAGCAGATTTTGAGGTGAGTCTGGGCTACTATGAGACCCTACTGCAAAAAAAGATACGTATTTATATTTATTTTGGTGGGATGATAATTTTTAGTTGGGTGTACTTGGAAGTAAGAGATTTGCTGACGTGGGTGACATCATTGGACACTTGTAAGACTGACTGGATGAACTGAAGGAGAGACTCAGCTCTGTCTGCTCAGGTCACATGGTCTTGTGCTTGTGTGGGATTCTGTAGAGATGGTTGGACTGTAAAAAGAAAGTCTTTTCGTTATCCTTTCTGAGGAGGAGAGCAGGCCAGCTGGAACTTCTTGGTATGAATCCATCAACTGATTGACAGTACCTACATATTCTTGCCCCAAATATATTGTATGAACAGCATATTGCAGTCTGGGCTGTCTCAGAAAATCTATACTCATTTCTTGATTCCAAATGTGAAGGTCCCCCTTAAACCCAGCAGACTCCTGGAAGGATTTACAGGGAAAATATAACAAGACTGATTTTCTAACACGTGTCGGACACACAGCTCACATAAACCTCTGCGCAGCCTCCTGTTGATTTATCGAGGTGGTGCGAGAGGATGCTGCCTGCCGACCGCTCCGTGTGGCTCTCCTGTTTCTGAGTTATGTCAGGCACACGGGAATCATTCCCAGCCTCTCTCTGGGGACCATAGCTGTTGCCTTTAAATCCTCAATTTGACACTTTCCTGCATGGTTATTAGGGCTTTTAAGATATGTATCAGGACTCTCAGCTAGACTAGGGAAAGTGATTTTCCCAGAGACCAGTATCAGTGGGGTGCTTGGTTGCCTGTGTTTTATGGAATGTTTTATAAAATGTTGCTTTCTCAGAAGTGAGGGGTGTGGGGAAGAAAAGGCCTTGACAACTTATTTGTGAAGTTTTTCAGAGACATTTGTTGGGCTATTTTTAAAAATTGGTTTATAGGATGACATTTTCTTCTGGTTTTCCTTCCTTCTCCATTGGTTGGCTTGGTGGTAATCTCTTTCATGCTCCTGTGTCCTCTTCATGTTCCTCTTTTTGTTCTGTAGGCAGTCCATGTTGGCTTTAGACTATTTGGGTACCGTGGCTGGACGCTGATGGTGGCCCATATTTATCTGATGCATTTACTTTTCCTGAGGGGGGGTGCAATCAAACATCCAGTCACCCCAGATTGGGGTGCCATTTGGTACAGTTTTACTGTAGTACAACTTGATGAGAAAACTGAGTTTATTCAGCTTGCTTCAAGGTTACCCGGCCAAGGTTACTGATAGGAGCATGGTTGAACAAACCCTCAGCATCCAAAATACAGAGTCAAAACAGGTGCAGAGGAATCACGTAACACACACCTTATTCTTATCTTCACAGGAGTAGACATGATCACAGATGCCAGTATTTCCAAGGTACAAATTAATTGTCTCTGGCAAGACAGACAAAATGGCTTCCCCTGGACAGGAACTAGGTGAGGTGAGAGGACAGAAGCGAGAATTTTAAACTGGTGGAAATCTCTTGTACATGTGTTATGTTCATGGGTTCAAAGGATGAGTTACTAAATGAGAAGCAGTGTTCTCCCCAGAGGAAGCCCTCCGCTTCTGAAGACGTGCCTCCTGTCTTTGCTCCTCAAGCTTCCTGCTCCATGAAGCTACTTCTTTCTCACATGGGCTCCTGCTGGGGACATTTCCTTCACTTTTCTCATCCTTTTGCCCAAAAGATACATGAGATGCTTTTATATTTTTCTAGTTACTTTCTGAATACTTTTTTGGATTTTTAGGGTTAAGCCACTATTTTTTTTTAAATTAAAGACCTTTCCTATAAAAGTTTATATTTGATATCAAATGCACAAAGTATAATAAAGTTCTAAAACATGTCTTTCACTTTGAATCCAATAGTTTCCCTATTTTTATTTTATATTTATTTTTATTATGTTATAAATATATTTATATTCATATTTATTATGTAACATTAATATAATTAACATGTTTCTTTTAAACATAAATGCATTTATATAATATAAATATAAATACATTTATTTATTTTTCTTTATATTTATGGATTTTGTCCATAGTTTTATGGATTGAAAACTTCATATCTGCATAAAACGTGGTTTTATGGAGTTCACTTCCCATTCCCTCCTCTCTAATTTCTTTCCTACCACCAACACCGTAATTTTCTTGCAATTTCATGAGTTCCGTCTTAAACTTAGAGAGTCCACTCAGTGCTGCCAGTTTGTGCCTGGGTGCAGGGCAGTCCCCTGTAGCATGGTAGCCTCTTGGCAGCCACACACCTAGGAAAGCTGATTCTCCCCTTCCCTACTGCCATCGGTTATTCACAGCTCCTCAGTCAGGGGGTTCCTGACTGCCACACCCCTGCCCTCCTGGGATTTTTGTCTGGCTTGATCTTGCGAAGGTCTTGTGTATAGAGTAAATCACCCTCAGTTCGTGTGTGCATGTGCCCTGTTTTGTCAGAAGAACCCTGTCTTGCTGTAGTCACCCCCTACCTGTGGCTCCTACTTCTCCCTCTTCCGAGATGGCCACCACAGCCTCGTTAATGTGTGGCAGGGTCCCGTTTCCTCCTTGTTGGACTCAAACTCAGTACATAGCCAAGGACGACTCTGTGTTTTAATCCTCTTCTCATCCTCCTGCCCCTACCTCCCAAGTATGGGGATCAGAGGTGTGTGCCTCTGCTCCTTGTTTATCTGGTGCTGGGCATGGAAGCTAGGGCTTTGTGCCCACTGGGCCGGCTGTCTTCTAACACAGCCCCTAAATGGTTTTTGTAAACACCTCGTGGCAGTGAGCCCTTACTCCTTGCACCAAATGGCCACTTCGATAGGAGCTCCTGGAGTCTGTGTTCCAGAAGAGGCAACGAGTGAGGCATGCTTCCTCAGCACCTGAATGCTCACGGGGGTGGGGGCAGGGGCTCTTCACACTGAAGCCACCACCATCATGCTTGTCTGATTTGTGATTTCCTCTTTCTGCTGAGCTGTTGACAACTCATATCTTCTCCATTTTACTAGCCGTATGTACGGAAAATAGCCATGTATTTTTATAAATATTGAAGAATGAATGTCTCCTCCTAGGAAAGACTTTGGATAAGACCCAAAACATTATTACAAGTGCGCACAGCAATATTAAGAATAGCCAAGCAAATCTTATAAGGACACGCAGCCAGACTTAAATACAGAACCCCAAATGAAACAAGCCTCATAGTTACTATGACAATATTCTTTTAAAGGTTTTGACCTGGAGACACTTTCTTTAAAGTTGAATTTGAATTTGGGGCTGGAGAGATGGCTCAGTGTATGAAGGCAACAGATTCCTGCAAGTTGCCCTCTGATCTCCATGCGCATATAATGACAATGTCCTCTCCCACATGCTTGCAAAATAAACAAAACTGTAATGAATCTGAATTTTGAGTCTAAACAAGTAATCTTACAAATAATCTTTTAATCTTAGGGAAGGTAAATGCAAAGCATAACCACCCACTATTTTGCATAGCATCCTTAGTTCTGAGAAATCACAGAACACACTAGTAGAAATAGCAGATTGTCAGTTTTAAATTGCTTTAGATGAAAAAATTTAGGTTCTGAGTTACAGCTGACATTTCAGGATTTTTTTTTTTTTTATTCCTCACAGCATGTAATTTCTCCCCAAATAAATTTTGCTTCACAGAAACTAATTATCATATCGGATCATTCTAGGCAAGCCAAGATGATAACAAATAGACACCTTGTTTATTAAACTCTGCCTCAGATAAAGGTGCCAGAAATAAATTAATGACTGTGGCAACAGCTGGGCTTTCTTGCTTACAAGAAAAATATCTTGACATATTTTTTGACTCTGTGATTGGTCTACATTTCCAGGATATAAATTAATCTTTAGAAGGTCCTAAAAAAAATATCTTCCCCGGACACTTCACGTATACATCAAGTTGGCCGTATTAGCAATCGAATCACAACCCTGTAATTCAGAGGCTAGCAATTGCTTGCTGTGAGCAGCACAGCAGCTCTTGCTCTCATTTAGGTCAGCCTAGGATTGCTGATGCATCGTATGGTACAGGCCAGGAATGATGGATGGTGGGCTCTGATGCCCATCCCTAAGTGATTGGGAAGATTGAAGACACACAGTTCACTTAAGCTTGCTTACTATTACATCAAGTAATCAGTTTGATAGGCAAGCCGCACTCCGTGTTGTCCCACTGACTGTCTGCAGGAGCAGCCTTTCACTTCTTAAAAAAAAAAAAAAAATCTGAAGAATGGTGTTCAGCCTGACGGTGCCATGACCGGATTCGTGGTTGACCACGGGAGCTCACCTCACACCTGAGGTGAGCGTGTTACTGATCTTATAGAGGAAGATCTGACTTTCTCCACTGAAAAATCCAGGGTGGGTGTCACAGAAATTATAAGTGAACAATGCGAATGCGTTTCTTTTAAGCTTTACTTAGGCTGGTAATGAAAAGACTGTCAAATGATGTCATGGGTTATACCTAACTTTCAATTTAAGAAGTGAGTCTAGGTGAAAACTTGAGAAAGATTATTCTCCAAAGGTCTGACTCTCCGATGACTGACCGATTGGTGGAAACATCATTTTATGAATCACATCAGACCAAAGTTCACCATATACAGTTAGGACAGTTTTTCTGGCTATTGCTCTGTGGGGTAGGGAATTTTGTTCTAAAAAGAGATGAGGAAAAAAAAAAAGTATATTTTGCACCAAGGGCACAAATCACCAAGATAAATCCAACAAAATCCCCTTGCCTTCAGTGTTTCAGATGCTGTAATTTATGACCTCAAGCAAAAATGTCTGGTGGAATAATTAGATATTTCTTAAAGGAACTTGGGGAGTAAAGAGCCTGGCAGAGTTAAAGTTGTTCGTTATCATTCCTTTATCTTCATCTTCTAAACAATGCCATAATGTCTCTTTGACTTCTAAAATATTACATAGCCTGTTGTCAGACACCAGGTCTAATTTTAGGTTTGTAGAGAAAAAGAAATCTCAAGTCCATTTATCTACCAGGAAGTTCTTTAACAGAGGACGAAGGTCGCTCCCTACTTGAAGATTTGGTTTTGGTTCTCATGATAATCACTGCTATTATAATTCTCCTCTTCATCTTCCTGCTTTTATGTGTAAGTTTGCTTTTTCACATAAGAGATCTGTGGAAGCTTGTGATTAACAGAGCCACTACGTAGCACCCATCACGATTAATCCAGCCTGTTCATCCTTGAAGCTTGATTCTCTCACCCAGCTCAAGCTCTCTGATACAGTGTACCTGTTTTTGCTTTCTCAAGTATGAAGATGGCAGACCCTTATTTAAAGTCAATGGTTGGCTAGCCAAGTCAATGGTGTGCATCAGGAAGTGGCAGGATAGGGAGCAAGGGGCAACCTCAGGTTGGGCCATAATAAAGTAGCTGTTCATCTGTGGTCAGAGAGCACCATGAAAGACCTTGAATTCCTTCACTGTATTTTTCAGAAAACCATCGGACAGCTTCACATCACCCAGCTCTATCTATCAAGGACCTCAACCACCACCATTCAGTGCTGAAAGCTTTCCTGTTTGGCTGTTTTTTTTTTTTTTTTTTTTTTTTTTCCACAGACAGCTCAATAGCTTGTCTGTGGAGCAGTGAAAAAATGTACTGCGCACATCTGAATGGCCTCTTTAATTCTGGCCTGCATTTCAACTTGTAATAATTGCTTGTATCAAAGGCTTTTTATTTATTTGTAACAATTATCCAATAGGCTTACCATTTTTATTTCTCAAATCTCTTTGTTGCGTTGCCGCACGCGATAGCCTGGCAGCTGACTTCTGATGTGTCAGATTTGCTCAATGCGAGAGCTGTCGAGTTCAGAGATCTTGACTGGCAGGGTGCCATAAAACCAGAGCCCGTGCATACTCCTAATGATCCCCCTTCTCTCCTTCTGATCACCACGCATCAGGCCACAGTTTCAGACATATGTTTCATGGCCTCATACTATGGCTGTTGAAACGGAAGTTTCCTAGTGATATTGTCCTCTTGTGTAACTTGACAGTCGGGATCACAAAATGTTCTTATTGGGGCCCAGTTACTGGTTTCTACTAACAACACTCATTATAGAGTCATTATAGCCAATGGGTAACTTCTCATTTTTAGAGAAGGAGCTTCTTTCAACTAAGATTGGAGGTCAATGCCAGAGCAAGGAAAGCAAACTCACTCTGTGGATGAGTTTTGCTTGCAGACACTACAGGAGAAAACGAGTCTACCGGGGAGGCTGGTATTCGGCTGAGCTCTAAAAATGATTTTCTAAGACTTAGTTTTTAATTTTTTTTTATTTTATACAAATGTGTATGTGTGTGTATGTGTCTGTTCCACGTGAGTGCAGTGCTCACAGAGGTCACAACAGGGCATTGGATCCCCTGGAGCTGAGGTTCTCCTTGTTTGAGAACCACCGAGAAGGTGCTGAGAACCAAAGCCAGATCCTCTTGCAAGGGAAGTAAGCTCTCTTAACCTCTAAACATCTCTCCAACCATCTCTCCAAAAGTTTATTTTTCAAAAGGAAAAAAAAAAGGTACTTAAAAATTTTTTATACTTTGTTGTCATTCAAGATCATTTGTGCCAGTTGTGGTAGTTCACGTCAATAGAATTTGCTGACGAAGGCAGAGGCAGGAGGATCAGTAGTTCGAGGTCTTTTGTATGGGGAATGTAGACAGCTGATTCTGTTCTGGGTTAAAAAAAAAAGAGGCAGGAGGAGTGGATATAAATGATACAGGCAAAATCCTTGTCTTTCAATAAGTGGGAGGAAAATGCTCTTACCCAACCAAGAGTACAATACCCAGCTGTAAGTCAATACCCACTGAAGGCTGCCATTGCTGCTTCCTTACAGTTCTGCGACCTAAGCACTTCAGCTGACCCTGAGTCGTGCTCTGAGACACTAGCTCAATGCTCTGTTCTTCTGCACACCTGAGATGCTAAAGCTCAGGTACTAGAGACTTCACCCATCTTATGTATGTAAACGGAAAAGCCTGAGAAGTAGGTGCTGAGGCGGTATCACAGTGGGTAAAGGTAGAAGGTGATGACTGGCAGCTCAGGGTTGCCCTCTGACCTCTACATACTTACAGCACAGGCAAGCACAGGCCTGAACTCACGCACAGGAACTCTGGAACACACAAAGGGTTTTAAAAAGTAGTGTGTCCCTTGGGTTGAAAAGTCAATCAGAAGGTCTCATGAAAAGTCTTTTCTTCTAAAACTATGTCTTTCACTTGTTAAGAGTGAAATAAAAGGCACTTGCCGTTGGCCTCTCTAAGTCAGAATTCAGCAGCTTCATTCTTTGTTTCCAGTGGGAGGAACAGGAGCACACACCATCCAGAGTGATCTACAGAAGGTTCTGGGGTATTTTCTAGTATTGTCTTCCACAGCAACTTAGTAGATGGTAAATTTATTAAATTCATAATTCAGAAATCAATCTGCTATTGCTTTGAGAATAAACTTTAATAGATGCCAAATTGCTAAATCATCATGTGGAGAGATAATCAAATAATCTTTTCTCCTCCTCCTCTGCACCCTTAAGCCATTTCTTCCAAGATCAAAGATGGAGGGCAGTATCAGTGAAATGCTATTTAACAGAATTGCAGTTGTCCAGTGAAATTTGATACAAGCCATTTGTTTTCAGAACTTGCTTTTTTATGTTTCTTATTTTCTTTTATTTTTTTTTATAATTTATTCAATTTATATCCCTATTTTAGCTCTCTCCTCCATCTCCTCCTGGTCCAACCCTTCCTCCTTCCTTCCCTACCTTCTCCCTCCCCTAGTCCACAGAAAGGGGCAGCCCTCTTCCCCTACCATCTGACCCCTGCCTCTCAAGTCTCATAAGGACTGCCTGGATCTTCTTCCTCTGTGGCTTAACAAGGCTGCCCCTCCCCACCAGGGGGAAGTGATCAAAGGGTGGGCAAAAGAGTCCATCTCAGAGACAGCTCCTGCTCCCCTTACTAGGGAACCCACATGGAAACTGATATGCCTATGGGGGCATCTGCACAGGGGGCCTAGGTCCTCTCCATGCATGGTCCTTGGTTGGTTCATCTGTCTTTGAAGCCCCCACCTTCAGCTTTTTAAATAATTATTTTTCACAAGTTCACACATGTACAATGACTTTGATTATAATCCCTGATACCCTTTCTTACTCCCTTCTATCCCCATTGAACCCCTCTTGTTGATTACTGATTTTGTATTTTATATTTCAAGCTATCTCCTTCTTCTCATACTTCTAACTTTTCTCTGTTATAAGAGATATGCTCTATTGGAGCATACAAAAAAATCTACTAGATAATAGAAAAAGGCAATAGCAAGTTGAGGGTCAGGTATAACGTCTAAAACATGGGCAATTAATGATCTACTATTAAAAGACAATTGCCACCAAGAGTGGATGAAACCATTAGCTGTAGATTATAGGACACATGTTGAAGAGATGGAGCTGCATCATTTGAGGTCTTTGGAAAGACAGTGGACTCAGATCTGTCTGTCCCACTTGTCCATGGTCCTGCTGTGGCTGCTACTTCAATATCAATGAGGTGAAAGTCCTCTGCCCCTATCATTCGCTAAAATCCTGACTCAGAGTAAATGTTCATTCACCAAGATGGCTGCTATCATTCACGATAGATACCACAAGCCTAACAGCCTGCTTCTGCTTCGCCTTCTTACACCATCCAAGCTCTGATTGGTTTCAGGATCCATGCATAGCAGGGTGGAGGTCTTGAAGGGGGAAAGAGCATCTGTCCTTCTAGCTCAGGCCAGGGAACATCATTTACTGAGGGCATCTAGACTTGTCTCTGCTGTGGGAGTCCCCAGCTCCAACTGTTTTATGCATTGAGGGATTTCCCACTGTCTGGGCTCAGCAAGTGGTCACCACCATACAATCCTGATAGCCAGCATAGGAAGGGGTAGGGATTCTTGATGGATGGGATAGGGATTTGCCACTTGGAAATTTGTTATGGAAGGAGACATCTGACATGTCAATAGAAATGTGCATTTGTGTACGTGGGAAGGACTTCTGTAGATGGACACCAAAGCTTGAAGCCCAGTTCTACCTTTGATGTTTTTTTTTTATTAGCTTCTTTGAACTTCATTTTCTTTATCTAAAACATAATGTGAGTGATGTAAGTTAATATACAGATCCTTTGACTCGTGTTTCTATACAAACATTAGGTGCTTTGGATTACCCCATGGCTTATGAGAGCCTTGGAAATTAACTAGTAGGATACCCTTCACTTAAGAAGGCAGGAACTGGGGTTTAGGATGGCTGATGCCACATTCCTGTCAGGCTCATGGGACTTGTCTCTCATGACCTCACCCAGGTTTCCTTCTACAAATCATGAAATGTTTCACATAGCTGCCTCTTCTTGACTCATAGCTTTTGAAAGATTTTATTCATTAGGCCAGGCGTTAGTTTTTTCTGGGTTCATATATAGTATGAGAACGTGTCTAAGCATATTGTTCCAAGCTGTCAAGGCACTGGTTTTGGTTGGCATTTTGATTCTCTCCTCTCCTCTCCTCTTCCCTCTCCCCCCCCTTCATCCCCCAGCTTCCACTCTGTTTCTCAGACAAAGTTTCACTATATGTGCAAGGTGGCCTGGGACTCACAATGCAATCCAGACTGGATTTGAAGCTGCAAATCCATCTCAGCCCCAGAGCTCTAGACTCCAGGGGTGCGCCACCAGGTCCCTCTGAGTGTCCTTTTGTTCTCATCATCATGCTGAAAGAGGTGGTGGACCTGTTTCTCCAACGTGGTGTGAAGGTTCAGGGAAAGTTACCAAACAATGTGCATGGCATGGCTGTTCCTATTTAACAACAGAGGAAGGAGCATGAGTAGGAAGTGTTTGCTCTGACTGTATGCTGCTGCGCCTTGGCATCTGTGCTCTCTGCAAAGCCCATCGAGGTAAGAACCAGTAAAATGAATTATCTTGCAAATGAAGTTTGTTATTCTAGCCGAGTCCAACCTGGCAAGGGCCATAGTTTAATTGTTTAAGCCAACTTTCTATTTTCAATAAAACTTATTTTTCCTTTAAACTACTCCAAGTAAAACCCCTTTTCAGTATTATTTTACTAATCTAAATTCTTCATTCAGGATGTTGAACGTGTATATGTAATGAATATGTGTATTGTGTGTGAGCTACATGAATATGTGTGCGTTGCATGCATAATCCATTATATGTGTTTATTGTGTGATGTATGTATATACATAATATACATATATATATATATATTGCATGTGTATGTGTATTTCATGTAGCTCATTTATATCTGTTGTGTGTAATACATGTATATGTACATTATGTTTAGAATACATATAATATATGTAATATATGTTGTGTATTACATATATATGTGTGTGCTGTATATATGATGCATGCATATTGTATGCTGTGTGTGATGTGTGCTGTGTGTGATGTTTAGGTATGTGTGTTAGGTGTGATGTTTGGTTATATGTGCGATGTAGGGGTATATGTGTTGTGTGTAATGTGCAGGTATGTGTGTTGTGTGTGATATGCAAGTATGTGTGTTGTGTGGGAGTGTGTGTTGTGTGTGATGTACAGATACTTGTGTTTTGTGTGGTGTGCTCACATGTACATACACTCAGCATGCATTATACTATCTTATGCTGCATTCTGAGGCAGGATACATAAAACCTGCAATAGTCTGGAGACTGACGAGCCGGCTACCAGAGATTTGATCATGGAAGAGAACACATTTGGATGGCCAGAGAGGACTCTTTGTTCTTTCCCAATGCAATTATATTTATTCTGTGAACTTTTATCAGCCTGGGCAGTTTACTAGGCTGGATTCACCAGGTAATTGCCAGTGTGGTGCATAGCCGGCTTTCTCACATGGATGCCTGGGTGATGTGGGTGACAGTTGATGAGCCAGTTCCATCTATTCAAACTGAGGGGCGCCTCTAAATGTCGCCCTGTGGATTTCCAGACCTCGGTTTAGGCAGTCTTCTAGAGACACTTCAGTGAAGTAACAGATTTGGAGGAAAGCTGGCTTCATGGCAGCATGATGAAAACTAGGGAAGAAGAAACACAAGTCCTTTGTTCTGAAACAGCGTTGACCTGTGCGTTCAGCATATGCTCCAAAGTAACACTGTTTTAAACATCACCCAGGGGATTGTGCACACACACACACACACACACACACACACGAGAGAGAGAGAGAGAGAGAGAGAGAGAGAGAGAGAGAGAGAGAAAGCACTTGATTTTGATAGTGTAATACACCAGAGACTATCATAGAATAATATAATATAGAAGCATGAGTACAAGCCTCAGCTCAGTTTGCTAAACGATTGAAGAAAATGACATCATTCCTTTTGACTTTGCTAAGTTTGTAAAATAAAGGTGGCAGCCCCTACTGAAGGTGACCTAAGTCATGTTAGGGGTTGGGTGTAGAAGCTCTCCTCTGCTCAGCTGAGGAATGCTACAGTAAATGACTGAGGAAGGGTTTTTAATAGGCAGGACTCAAATAAATAATAATCAAATAAACATCCTCAACATGAAATCTGGAAACTTCATAAAAATACTCAGCTGCATTTGGTTGATGAGATAGAAAAATGAGATAAATGCAAGGAATTATTAAACTCTGGATGATTTGTTAGGCCAATGGGGGTCAGCAAGTACAGAGAATTTACAGCTGAGACATATATTTCTTGATGCATGAAGAAAAGATAAAAGCGAGAAACAGGCAAGAAAGCAAAAGGTGAGAAACATGTAAATTAAAGATGAAGAGAAAGACATCTCTTGTGTAATGGCTGCACGTCACTATACATTTGATTTATATTTTGCTTTATATATGACTGAGCTGAAGAAAATTCAACTGTCTATTGTCTTTTGAGAGTTACAGGGACAAAGTGTGATATTATCTTTAATCTGCCTGATTGCCTGGATGAATTTAACTCAAAACCCAGAGAGCCAGAGGTCCCTCACCCTGCTCTAGATCCTAAGTGTGGACCTGGTCTGTAGAATTTACTAACTGAAACTATACACAGCCATTCTGACTGGATTTGTTTTGTAGTTCTGACAGATGAGAACAACTGTATTTATTCTTTTGTTTTAGTTTTGAGCAAATGGATTGGCCCATTTGCAGCCTTTATCCCTCACCCTTAACAGTAGCTCCTTTGGCTACAATCTCAACTGAACTTGGAAGAGAAAGAAGAACCTTAGGAGAAGATCAGTTTCATTCAAGGAAGCAATTGTTCTGTACTGCTGGAAAACCTGAGAGGGGAATGGTGCATGGGCGGGGGGAGGAGGGAGTACTTTAGAGCACAGAGAGAAGCCTGGGTACATTCAAAATGATTACCTGTGTGTGTGTGTGTGGGAGTGGGGGTGCCTATGTATGTGCAGGTGTGCATGCCTGTGTGTGAGCCTGAATGCATGGAGAGGCCAGAGGTCAACTTTAGGTATCTTCTCCTATCATTGTTCAATCTCATTTTAGGAGTCAGGTCTCTACCTGGAGCACAAGCTCATCCATCAGGAATCTGCCCATCTCTGCCTCTCCAGTGCTGGGATTATAATGGCACCCTACCATGCTTGGCTTATTTGTGTGGGTTCTGGGGATTGAAGGTCAGGTCTCCCTACTATTGTAGAAAGCACTTTACCAACAGAGCCTCAGCCCCATCAATACAATCATTTCTTTGAGCACTTAGAAAGGACAGGGGTGAAGCCAGCCATTTTCAGGGAAGGGACTGGGGCCCAGGCAGCAACATCCTGCTGCTGAGGAGCTTTGACCTCTTGTTCTCCCTCTTCAGCCTCCCCTTTCCTCAGTTCTCTCCTGTCTCTCTTTTCTCTAGCCCCACCCCTCCCCTTCCCTCCTTTCTTCTCCTCTCCTCTCTTCTGAACTTCTGTCACCTCCTTCTTCTTCCTCCTGCCTCTGCTCTGTGTCTCTACCTTCTCTCCTCTGTGAAGAAGGAACGAGCTCGCTGGCTCTGTACACAGTTCCCAGCTCTTTCATTCTTGCCTCAAGTCCGAGCAGACTTTGAAGAGTCAAAGGGGAGGCGAACTCAGAACCTGACCTGTGATATGTAACACCTCCAGTTGTATCTCGACATCAGAGACCTCCTTCCTCATGCCTCTAGCATGGATTGCTGGGTCACTGTT
This sequence comes from Meriones unguiculatus, assembly GCF_030254825.1. Classification (NCBI taxonomy): domain Eukaryota; kingdom Metazoa; phylum Chordata; class Mammalia; order Rodentia; family Muridae; genus Meriones; species Meriones unguiculatus. Next base: position 14,656,759 of record NC_083354.1, on the reverse strand, counting down.
TTTCTCCACTTAGTTGTGTGTTTTCAAAGCACAGATGGACAGTTTCTAGCTTAGAACTGAGTATATCCCACATGCAATTATTGTGAGGTTAAAATTAAATGGCTTGTGAAGGGCTTAGGTGGAGCAAATTGTCCCCCACCACGCCCCCGCCCAAGAATTATCATTGTGTGTTCTGCAAGCTGGGAAACTTTCTTTCTTCTGCAGTGTGATTCAGCCAGGGTAACTCAGTAATACTCCATAGTATTATTTAGAACATGACCTCAGCATATATCCAGGTCATACCTTGTGCTTTGAAAAGCTTATGACTATAGAAAAACTCAGCATAGACACTATCATTTTCTGTAACGGATGGCTGGCTAGCAGACCCGTGTACACCAACCATGTTCCATATATGTTTATGCAATAAATCAGGTTGATTAAGTTTAAAACCAATTGAGCAGCCACTAGCTTTCAATGCTCTTTTTCTTCTGCCTGGGACAGATATGGAAACTTGTATGAAGATTTCCCTTTATTGTCATTTTTTTTTTCTTATTTTGTAGCAAACAAAAATTCATTCAAAATACTCATCCCTCACCTGTTACTCAAGAGATAACACTATCTAACTAACTGACCCCTGGTAAAAATCCAGCAGTTATGAGAATATAATATGACTGGTAAAGGAGAGTGTAATATGGAGTTAAAAGCTCAAGGGACACCAAGCAGAATAAATATAATTAGCTAAACTGGAATTTGGCCAAGTTCTGACATTTTTAAAAAAAAAAAATTAATAGGGCACCAGGTAAACACAAATTAAATGCATTGTGCATGCTGTTAATCAAGTGTGTAAAAAAAAGACATATAGGTTACTTACTAAGAGGATGTAAATTTTTCCCAAGTTGACTTTGAAACAGATGTTTATTTTTCAGAAAGCAACATGAAAATTTAAGAAGCAAAGATGGATTGTTGTAGCTTAAAGCCTTACCTCTATTTTCATTTTCTTAGAAATTTTATGTTTTGCAATAGAGCCCTATATTAGTCTAATAAACCTAAATGGTAAAACTAGCTGTTATACCAGATATCATTCTATAAACCTTTCCTAAGAATTGCCTTACTCCAAGCACATCTAAATCCCTTGTTTCAATACACAGGCTGCTTGCTGTCATGAAAGACGAGGATCGCTTAATAATAAAGCTGTCCTCCTCTTATCAGAAAAATAAAGTAACATAAATAGACTCACCATGCTGACATGGTACCTGAAACATGCAGAACAAACATGAAGAGTGTGAAGGAAACCCTTCACTGGTGGTTAAGCTTCCAGGGAATGTTCCACAGATTTAGTGGAAGCACAAGAAGGCAACAATGGAAATATACCTATAACTATCTCTTCTATGACCAAGCAGGCTGAAGAACATGCTTGCCTGGGCTCCACCACACTGAAACCCAGGGCTCAGGCAAGTCATTAGCTGGCTGTCTGTGCACATGCCTGCCTCCAGCATCTGCTGGAGGACAGAACACGCTCACCCTGCCAGATTCAGGTCAGGAGGTCAACAGGTCTCATTTATTATTCAAAATTGCTGCCTAACCTTTGATCTGCCAGGTCAAAGGGCTTTGTATTCTAGTTGGTTGGATTTTTTTTAATGATGAAGCCACTATCTTTCCAGATTAAAAAATAAAATGACTTCTCTTCTATTGGTTATCACGACATTCTCATTCTCTGGTTAGAAATGTGACTCTTGACATCAGTGGCTGAGGGAAAGACCTATAAAGAAAGCCACTTGATTTAATTTTTCCTTCGTTATTATTTTCCATATGACTCAGAGAGTTCTAAATGATAGTGAGCCGTGATAGTCATGGATGTCATGTTTGCAGCTGGGACTCAAACATGTTTACTATAATTTGGGAGTCTCTCCTTTTCTGTGGCATTGCTATAACCCGCTGAACCTGGTTCCTTTCACAAGAATTACTCATTGGGATGGGGAAGCATCTTCCCCAAAACAAAAGGGAGAGAAATCAGTGGGGATGGACTTTCAGTGGTTAGTATTTTCTTCATGAATATGAACACCAGATAGACAGACATGTGTATGCCTGCCAACTCAATCTTTGGGAGAAAGCTTTCGTTCTTTAACAATTACAGAGCTTTGTCATCATTGAGAACAAAAGGGTTTTCCAAGTACTTAGAGATCATCTAGATGTCATCTCAGAACCTGAGATGAACAGCAGTTAAAACACACCAACAGAGCATCTGAGAATACCCAATCATCCAGCATTCTATTCTAAAACTAGCTATTAACATTTAACAGGCAATACTGACATGGCAAATTTGGTCTCTGTGAAAATAGATGAGATATTAGCCTAGCGGGTGATTTTAGCCTTTGTGAAACAGGAAGTCAGAGGTCACATGGGTTCTACCCTAGAGTTAGACACATGAGATGTAGCCATGTGCTTTGTGATAATGCCTACAATGAATTACTCTGCCAAGCTGGTAAACAAGCAGGGGTCCATGACATGCATGAACCCAGGAGGAGCCAACATGCTACACAGCTGAACTTTCACCAATAGACTGGAATATTTAGCTCTGTCGCCAAGGAGAGTCATCCCTCATCTCTGAGTATTTCTACACAGAGAAAGAGAAACGCAGGATGGTTTGTCTGGAGATAGTCTAAAAACTGTCAAGTGACCCTGGAAAATTCTGCACAGCCACACTCTGTCCTTTCTCTGATGGACAAACAGTCACTTCACTTCCTCCTGCTCAGGTCTGGCAGGACATTTGCAGTCGATGGAAGGCAGCTGTTCAGACAGTATGCCATGCAGTTTGTTTGTCTTTGTGTGTGTATGTGTGTGTACACACATTCATGTACACACACACACACACACACACACACACACACACACACGTGTTCTCAATCTCATTCCATGGCATATTAGTTATCACCCTTCACTGTTACCACCTTCTTGACTGGTGCCTGTTATTGGCTTACAGGAACTCTCCTTGAGGAGGGTTTGGATATGGTTCCCTGGATCTCTGTCAGAGCTGTTTTCAATATCTTCCATTTGAATCTTATTTTGTACAGTGATCCTGGTTTCTGAATGGAAATTATTTTCACAGGGCATTAGAACTTTGCTTTGATAGGGAAGTAAGTTCATGTAAATATGTACCTCTAGCTTACTTATGGGCATAAAATAAACCAGAGGAAGGGGCAGGAAGGGCTTTCTCTATAGATCTACTTTTTGTTTGTTTGTTTTATATATAGTTGTTACTTAATAATGAAAGAAACAACAACAAAAATCCAGGAGCCTAAAAGTTGGGTGGAAAGTATTAGGATGTAGACCTTGGTTATGGAAAGTGTTGAGGGAAGGAAGGGTTAATATGTTCAAATACATTATATTATGTTCTCAAAGAATTGATAAAAATCATTATTTTAAAAACAAAGGTGCTTTTCTCAGAAAAAGGATCTTGCAGGAGAAAGTGTAATGGGTTTGATAAAAATTTTCAACTCAGCCAGAGATTCTCAAACTGGGGTGTGACCCCTCTTGGGGTCAAACAACCCTATTCATAGAGGTCACAAGTCCACAAGAAGACACCAGTATTTACATGATTCATATTCACACTGTTATGATTCATAACAATAGCAAACATACAGTTATGAAGTAGCAATGAAATAATTTTATAGTTGGGGGTCAACCCCAACATGAGGAACTGCATTAGAGGCTCATGGCTTTAGTAAAGTTGAGAACCACTGCTCTAAATACTATGTCATAAAGTAAAAAGAGTGAGCCTTCAGTGTAAGCATATTGTGCCCTGCATGAATTACTCTCGTGTCTTCTCATGGAATTGACACAGTGCAAGGTCCCCACCAAGCTCTGCCATGGGCTGTGAGGTCATTCCTCAGACTCTCAAGACCCAGGTTTCTCAGTTACGTCTCCATTTCCTTCCCTGCTATCCTGCTGGCCTTCTTCCTGTCCCTGGGTCTCACCAAGCTCTGGACCCACACACACTTAGGCAGCTGGCTGTCATCCAACCTATTGTCTCTCCTATCACAAGTGCATTCACCAGATTTCTGTCCATGCGGTTCTTGCTTCCAAAGCTGCTTCACTGACTTCTAAACTTTTTGAGTGAGTACATGCTCATTACACACTGTGGATGACTTTCTGAACACTTATGTTGATGTGCAACTAGTGCGTTTATGGTTAAGCACTTATTGCATGCCTCCTGCTCAGAGACTAAGCTTTATAACTATGGAGGCCTGGCGTGTGCTATTTTCCACTTCAGGATTGTGTATTATTTCACACAGTCAGCACTTAACAAATGCTTTTTGAATTGATGGTTCTACTCTCACTCTCTCTTCTTCTTCATTCATAGCACCTTCTATAGTGGAGTCCAGTGTGTATTCAAGAACACAATATGCATATATAAAGTCCACACACATCTCCCCAGAGAAGAACACCAAGTCTTATTATCTACTGGATCAAGATAGGATTCAGAAGAGCAGGCTCATGTCCATTTTGCAGTCAGTGTAACATCATCAGAAAGGAGCAGAGAATCTTATAAGCCTACAAGTGTATCCAAGCTTTTGAGTTTGCAACCTGACATTGTCATTCCCAAAGTTCACACTTGGGAACTATACAGTTGATTTAAAATATTATTGCAAAGAATCTCTTGGTGTTTTTGGTTAAGTGTAAAGTTTTGTTTGGGACCCATTTATAGTTATTCTGGGATGATAAGCTTTCAGCATCATGCTAGACTCTAGCTCAGCTGATAGTTAGGTATGCTAGCCCAAAATGGCCAAGACTGTGGGTCTGTGGGCTGAATCCAGGCTGTGATTCGTTTAGTAAATAAAGTTTTATTGGAACATAGTTATACTCTTCCTCCTTGTATTGCATGCTGCACTTTCTGTGTTCTTATTGTAGTGCTAAGTAGTTAGGATCTGCCCATGTCCTTCCTGACCCATTGTCTGAAATATTGACCATCTTGACCTTTAAGAAATGGTTTCCCAGCCCCTGGTCAAGACCCAAAAGACAGAAAAGCAATTGTAGGTTCTGGATTATGTCCCATCAACTCTGCTTCTTCAACACTTGTCACTGTGGCTTGCCCTGAAGCCCTGTACAAAATACAATGGCTGGATTCAATGAAGCTTATCTTATTTGGTCTAATTGAACTTCTGATCTGTGGCACTTCTACCACCAAGGATGCCCTCAGTTTACCCTGGAGGGCATCTATATGGATAAAAGGAGAGCAGGTAAGCCCAAGTGGCCAAGTTAGCTCTCAGAACACTAGGGTTTGGAACTTAGGCACTTTAATTTGAGCATGTGTTATATAGAATTTGGCACAATTCAAGAATAAGACAAAAGTTTAAGCAAGAAATTATCCTTGCCCTATCATAAATCACAGCCTAGGTGTAAGACTGTACCTTCATATTGGCTTAATTAAATATCAATGTGCTTCTAAAATTGACCTCTCTTGCCTTTGAAAAAATTCAAATCTATTTGGGTTTTTTTGTTTGTTTTGTTTTTGGGTTGGTCCTTGTCAGGCAGTCTTTGGATTTATGTATGTGAGCAAGTAGCAATGTTCTACCTGCCTTGAGTTTAGATTTTCTTAACTAAGAAATGGAAAACAAGTGCCTATTTGTCAGGCTTGCTTTAAGGCCTGAAGCAAGGCTAAAACTGGGAACTGATCCACTGGTTTTAAATGGTGTTGGACACACCAGTTCTCCCTAGAAACTAAATAGCCTCAAGTCTCCTATCTACCTCCCCCAACACAGTCATCAAGATCATCAGGCACTCACTCGCCTTACAGTTCTCCCTAGAAACTAAATAGCCTCAAGTCTCCTATCTACCTCCCCCAACACAGTCATCAAGATCATCAGGCACTCACTCGCCTTAACAACCATCCCTCCCGGTAATTACTTGATCAAGGTGTCTTGTGTGTTAGACTGTCATATCTGTGAGGACAGCAGCCAACCATCTTTTATTATTGCTTCTTATCCTCCATGGCACCTTGAACATTATCTAATGTTTGAGAGTTCCAGAGTATGTGAGCATGTGAATACAGATCAAAAGAATTAACTCTAAAGAAATTAGAGTGAAGGAGCATCGTCCATATGTATGTGCTTTTAATGGTTCCTACTTAAGTGCTTGTGTTTTTTTTTCTTTTAACTTTTAACTTTTTTTTATTTAGTTGTTCGCTTTACATCCCAATTGTAGTCCTCATTCTTCTCTCCTTCTAGTCTCCCCCTTCCTTCTTCTTCCCCCTCCCCCTTCACAAAAGGGGGGCTTCTCACTAACCCACCCCAGCACTTCAAGCTGCATCAGGACTGAGCACATCCCTCTTCCATGGAGCCATGGCAAGGCCGCCCCAACAGGGGGAAGTGATGGAAATGTATGCAACAGAATCCATGTCAGAAATAACCCCTGCTTTGCTTACTAGGGTACCCATAAGAAGATCAAGTTGCCCATCGGGTATGCTTGTGTAGAGGGCCTAGATTTAGTCCATGCATCATCCTTAGTTGGTGCTTCATTCTCCATAACTCCCTCCCCACCCCCACCCCAGGCCCAGGTTATTTGGCTCTGTTGGTCTTCTTGTGATGATACTGTTCCCTCTGGAAGACCAATCAAGGACCTCCTTTACCACTAAGGCACCTCTCCAGTGCTTGCAGGTTTTTGTTGTTGTTGTTTTGTTTTGTTTTGCTTTGCTTTGCTTGGTTTTTTTGTAATGAGGACAGAGCTGCTTTATCTTTCTCCTCTTTATTCCTCCACATTATTCCTCAAGCTTCTTGTCTGTCATCCTAAGCCATTCTAGGTTGGTATTAAGATGAAGGAAACAGTTTCTCTGTTGACCCAGGTTTGAAAGTTGTCTTCTCTTGAAACTGGTTATGGTTTATAACACATTTGAAACAATGGTTCTTCCATTTTTCAGAGATCAGAACAAATTTTTTTTAAAAAAGATTGCAATCCAGTTTAAACTACTCAACAATATATACTGCCTTACCATCAAACTCTACCCAGCTCTACTCCCAAAATTAGTTTGTGATACGATGACAAAGCCCTTGCTGCCTGCCCTAGAGAGCACCCTCAGTTCTTTCTAACCTCACCCTAATTTCCACTGCCTGTAAGAATCAGTAAATGGAGCTTAGCAGGGATTACTTCATCACCTTCCCTCTTTGGTGACTCACTTCCTCCTTTCAAAATGACTGACATGGGCCAGAATTCTATGCATGGTCAAGATAAGCAAGAGGAATTTCATCCACTGTATGCTGGAGACATCCATACAGCATCCTGCTGCCACACAGTCCTCACCCGTTAGCCTCTGGGAAGGAAGCAGCTCTGGCTCTTCCTCCAGCTTTACAAGGCGTCCCTCTGAAGTGTGTCTTAGCACAGGTGTATTTTGGGAAAGATCTCAGGAATGTTGTTTAGCGCTATGGTAGTCTGTTGTACTCGAAGTAAAGGAAAGGTACCTGAATACAGCTCTAAAAGGCCATAAGGAGTGACCAGGGGAGGGACAACCTGACATCCATTTCATGCTTCTTACTTCTCAACGGAGGAGGTGACTTCCTGTTCAGCATAGCCTTACACAACAGAGAAAGCCAAGACTCCAAGTGGCTGCTAACAAAAAAAAAAAATCCTGTTAGATTTGAGTTTTATTGCTCTCTTTGCTTTCCTTTGGGGGGGGCTGGGTCTCAGCATTATTAAAATGACGATAAAATTATTTGCACACAGATTAGTCAAAAACTGCCTTCAATGTGAATAGTACCCTTCGTGTGAGAAAGTATTCTTCCCTGTGTCTTTACTTGATGCTCCTTGGCTTGCATTCCACCCTGTACAGTATGGGGGCGACAGCTGCTTTCTTTTCATTTATTTTTTTCTTTTAAAAAATTCTTTATTAATTACACTTTATTCACTTTGTATCCCCCCTGTGGTTCCCTCCCTCCTCCTGTCCCAATCCCTCCCTTCCTCCACCCTCTGCATGCATGCCCCTCCCCAAGTCCACTGATAGGAGAGGTCTTCTTTTCCTTCCTTCTGGTCCTAGTCAATTAGGTCTCATCAGGAGTGGCTGCATTGTCTTCTTCTGTGGCCTGGTAATGCTGCTTCCCCCTCAGGGGGAGGACTCTTGCTCAAATGCTCAATTCCTATCCAGAAAGGCAAAGTGGCTGGACATCAGAAGAAGGCAAAAAAGAGGGAACAAGTCAGGAGCCTGACACAGAGGACCTCTGAAAGGCTCTGCCCTGCAGACTATCGATGCAGATGCTGAGACTTATGGGCAACCTTTGGGCAGAGTGCAGGAAATCTTATGAAAGAAGTGGGAAACAGTAAGATCTGGAGAGGACAGGAACTCCACAAGGACAGCAACAGAACCAAAAAATCTGAGCACAGCGGTTTTTCCTGAGACTGATACTCCAACCAAGGACCTTGCATGGAGATAACCTAAGACCCCTGCACAGATGTAGCCCATGGCAGTTCAGTATCCAAGTAGGTTCCATTGTAATAGGAACAGGGACTGTCTCTGACATGAACCGATTGGCCTGCCCTTGAATTCTTTTCATTTATTTAAAGCCTGCCTATCCTTTTTTATGCTTAACCTTCCTTAACTCCTTGTCCTTGGTGGCACTCTTTCATGGAACACGGTGTTAGCTTTTCTTTGTCAGCTGATTTTTCTATCTTTTCCCCCAGTAGAAGAATTAAGCTCTTTGGCATTTACTGATAAAATTGCTTGGTCTGGATGTACACTAATATGTGAAGATTATTTATTGTTATTTGTTTGTTTGTCTGTTCTCAAATTTTCTATTCCTCTCTCTCTCTTTTAATTGTTTTTTGTTTGTTTTTTTCTCTCTTTGCTTTGGGGAGCGTATCTTCTCTTGTGATGATGTCACGTTCTGCTGGCACCTATATATAGCAGACTCTGGGCAATATGTTATGGAAGACTAATAACATGGCACTCACTTCTCAATATGTAAATGCAGCTGCAAGGGTCTTGCCAACTCTCAGGCTTCTGATCCAGTTCTTTCAGCAACGATTACATTGTGTAGAAGCACACGGGAGCCGAGAAAATTTTATCTTTTTGTGTGAATATGGGGGTGTCAGTCAAGGAAGCATTTGAGCTAAATGTGTAATTAGCTATGGCTGGGGTTTCACATAAAGGTAGTCTTGACTTTATCTGCTTTGTGTGTTTCTTTTCAGCTAGCGTTAGTTGAAATATTAAGATGAATATATTATTCATTAAGATGGATAGTAACATGTCCTGCTTCCAAGATTTAATCTGCTGTTTAAGAAAGAGATTGCTTTCATTGTTGTCATTTGACTGGCTGCCTTTTGGTGCTTTCCTACCTGGAAATGAGGATGAAGGGGAGTGTCAGTAACAAGGTAGCCATGGCTCCTGTCTTAAGTTGCGAATATCATCAAGTAATCACCCTCCTGTTATGGATTTGCATTTGATGGAGCTCAGCTGGGTTGAACTTTCACTTTCCACCTTAGCATTTCTCTAAACCTAAAGTAAGCAGAGGAACCACCCCCCACCCCCCACCCCCCAAAAAAAAAGATGAGTCAGTGGTTAAGAGCACTGGCTGTTCTTGCAGAGGGTTTGATTCCCAGCATCTACATGGCAATTCACAATATTTGTAGCTTAAGTTCCAAGAGATCCAACAACCTTTTCTGACCTCTGTGAGCACTGAATGCATATGGTACATATACAGACAGACAGACCCATACCCATAACATAAAAACAAATGAATCATTGTTTTTAAATCAAAGGACCATATGTAAATAATAGCACAATATTTGTTCTCAGATTCAATAGAAAAGACAGAGCTGTCCATTTGAGGAGGTGTGACTAAAACATCTATACTCTGAAACTATTGTGCGTGTGTGGTAATTTAAACTTCCAAGCCCAAGTCCGGTTTTCACGAGGGTTATCATAGTATTTCTTAATCAACATGTCACTGTTTCTACTTAATTTATTTTACTTTCAGTTTATTAGCAAAAAAGAAAAAAAATGCTGTCGGGAGCCACTTTCCAATGAGATTTCGTATTATCTGGCCAACATTTTCAGAAACCGCCTCTTCTTCCTGCCATGTCTGGCACTATTTATAAGAGGAGGGGAAAATTGCAGGTGGCTTCGGACAGGGTTTTATTTGGTCACCACACGCCTGTGCACGCTGTTAAAGTAAGAGGGGCCCCTAAGTACCTCCTCGAGCTCTGAAGTCTTAAATGAAGACCCAGATAATAGAACCGCTTAAAATGCCCTGTCTTGCTGTTGTATATTGTCTGTATCACTGCAGTGCAAGCAAAATGAGGTAAAATGTCTTGATATGAATGCTAGACACTACATTGGTAATAGCACACATTTCTAGACAAATGCGTGTGTGAGGTTGTAATAACGCTGGGCTTACTCAGGCCTTTTTATATTCCAGCCATTGTTCTAAGCATTTTTCTTATCTCATCTGTATTAATCGCCAAGCACAATTCTCTTCTGAGCACGTATTGTCCTTATCATTGTGTTATAGAAGTGGAAACTTGGAAGGACTAGCTGAGTTCTCAAGGTCATGAGTTCGTACATAAGCCAGGATGCTGTTGGGCTTGAGTGTCTTAAAAAACACAATAGCCAACATCCATGGCAATTAAGTAGTATTTGTTCCTCATTGGAGAAAGCTGTTCTTTTTAGCAGCTGAAAACTACATAATTATCTTGATGTTTGCTGCAGAAACCATACTTACTCAAACCAGGTCATCCCAAAAGGAAATCAGCCTATGTAACTCTTTAAGCGCTGAATCATACTGTATGATTCAATTAAACCATCACTCTTAGAAGCTGAATCCCTGCATTCCCAAGTGCAATCCTCACCAAACAGCCAGACACAATCATGGGCTTTAAGGATTACCAGTCGCATGATAATGGATAATGAGTCGAAAATTAAGCACGGCTACACAGAAAGCCAGGCCTGGCATGCTCGGTGTAAGTCAGCCGTCTAGTAGATTTAATGTGAGATCAGGGAGCTGTGCTGCATGCGATTATGCCACTTTTCATTACGGAACAGTACAGAGGTGGTTCTCAGGGAGGGTCTACCTTCTGTTTGCATCTGCTTGATTGGTTTGGGGATGTAGCCAGCATCTTTGACTTGGAGTGCCTTCGATGACAATCGGTTTCTCAAAGCTTCAGGCCAGCAGCAGTCAGCACCAAACACAAGCAGAACTTTAATCCCCCCTTTTGATGGGGCTCAGCCGCTGCCACCTGGCATTTAACCCTGTAAACATTAAACGTGCTCAGCCACTGCTTCCACAGACTTGCCGATATTTAAGGTTATTGTTTACTGTCGTTAGCTTCAATGTCATTTTAATTAATTAATTTGTTTATTTATTCACTTTACATCTTGACTGTAGCCCCCTCCCTCTTCTCCTCCAGGCCCCACCCTCACTCCTTCTGTCCCCTAGCCCCCCTCCCCTACTCCTCAGAGAAGGAGACCCCACCACCACCACCACCAATCCACTCCAGCACATCAAGTCACATCAGGACTGAGCACATCCTCTTCCCCTGTGGCCTGGCAAGGCAGCCCTGCCAGGCAAAAGTGATCAAAAAGCAAGCCACAGAGTCCACATCAGTCAGCTCCCTCCCGCCTTACTAGAGAACCTACATGAGGACAGGGCTGTCCATTGGTTACATCTGTGTAGGTGGCCTAGGTCCAGTCCATGCATGGCCCTTGGTTGTGCTTCAGTCTTCGTAAGCCCCCCTGGGCCCTGCTTTTGTTGGTCTTCTTATGGTGCTTCTATCCCCTCTGGGTCCTTCTATCCTTACCCCCACTTTTCCATAAGATTCTTTGCGCTGTACCCAATGTTTGGCTGTGAGCCTCAGCATCTGTTTCGATCCATTGCTGAGTAGAGCCTCTCAGAGAACAGCTATGCTAGGCTCCCTTCTGCGAGCATAGCAGAGTATCATTAAATGATCTAAATTCAGTGGCTGGAGACATGGCTCAGTGGTTAAGAGGCCTTGCCCTGCAATCATGAGTTCAGATGCAGAACCCAGGTAACAAACCTGATTACCCTATTGATGCCTGGGTGTGGAGTCAGTAGGATCATTGGGGACTGGTTAGCTTCTAGCTTAACCTAGATAAACATGAATCTTAGACTCAGGAAGAGACCCTGCCTCAAAGGAATATGCAGAGTGATAGAGGAAGATGCTTGATGCTTTCTTGGAACTTCCATGTGTTTGTGTACACGCTCACCTTCAAATAATAAATAATTAATAATTATGAATAAAAATATTTCAACTCCCTTTGCCTTTGGACACTAACCATGTGACTGGCCAGTGCTCCACTATATTTCCCAAATATAGGAACAGTATGACTCATCTTACCAGGTGTCCTTCCATCTGGTTACTCTTTTGAAAGAGCCAGTTTCTGTCCCCAAGCTCTCTGTTAGGCACGGGAGGGCAAATGTAAAGACATCCTTTCTTCCGATGTAAGTAACCAGCCAGCCAACCCTCGTGCAGCTTTTCAGCTAGCTCTGTGGATCTCACTATTGACAGCGAATGAAATTAGCTGGCGTTTTCGTTTTCTTTCTTTGTTATTGATTTAAACTTTTATCAAACACACTCTTAGGTGATTTCATCCATGCATAGAGGACATTCTGGTTACTCTCAGCCCCGCCCCTTCCTATCTCCCTCCTTACCATCACTGTTATTGCCATTCCCCAACAGGTATCTCTCCCACATTAATGTCCCTCCCCACCTTTTTTAAAAATTATTATTACGACATGGACCATTTGTGTGACCACGGGTTTAGAACTATCCGCTGGAACTTGGTGGGCTCACTCAACTGATGATAGTGACTGATCCTCCCTCAGAAACAACTGGTGCAGCTCAGCAGGGAAGGGTGGGGCTCTGTGAGTTCTTTCCCAGTCCATGATTGACCAATGAAGGTCCAGTCTTATGCATTCCCAATGCAGACAACCTCAACTGCTTTGAGTTCATGATTGCAGTGGCCCTGTCATACCCAGGACTTGGCATTCTAAAAGACTTCTCTCTATCTTCTGGAATATTTAGAACACCCCATTGAAAACTTGTTAAAATTAACAATGTTACAGTATTTAAAGAGTGAAAGTGTGCCTGAGCACATGGCACCATCGCAAAGTGCTTGTGCAAGTATGAGGACTTGAGTTAGATGGCCAGAACCCAGGATGTAAAAGCGAGATGCTGTGGCTTATACTTGTAGTCTCAGCACCAGGGAAGTAGAGACAAGCGGGTCCCTTTAACTTACTGGCTAGCCAGCCCAGCTGAATTGCCAGCCTCTGACATCCACACACATGCATGTGTACTTGCTCCCTTTTCCTGTTTCCTGTCCAAATGGATGTGCGTCCCGGATTTGTTCCAGTCAGAAAGCTGACATGGCTAATACTGAGCTGTTCTTTCCAGTCAAGCAAGCTTTCCGGTCCCTTCTGTGCCTCAGGACATGTTCTGAAGATGCCTGCTCTTCTGTCTGTAAACTGTCTTCCAGCTCAGGTTCATCAAGGACTGCCACTTTAAAAACACACAGGCAGGCATCCTAGGTTATGCCATTATAAGCTGCTGCCAGGGGATCTTCTAAGAGATAAATGGAATCTCTGTGAAGTAAATTAGTGTGAACCAGTCAATCTGTGTGTCAGCCGTGAGCCACTTCCACGGATAACTGCCTGACTGAGTGGAGGCCAGGCTCTGGTACCATGTGTGGGTCAGAATCTCAGACACAGTTTCATGGGATAAGGGGATTTGGGGGGGGGTGCTTAGTCTTGGGAGAAAGCCAATTTGATCTGTGCTTTAGATTGGTCAATGAAATAGACTTCTAAGGCATTTTTGTTTCATCCCTCACCTAACTGGACTGTGTGACTCCAAGGTAGACCACTTCCTTACTGTGGGAGGCGTCAGGGAGGCCTAGGATATAGCTGCCTCCTTCCAGAGCTCTGTAACTCCTCAGGTCCCCACCATGCTGGCCTTGGGCTGGGCCTCCTAGCTAAAATCTTCAGGGTCTCCAATAAAACAAACAGCAGCAGCAACAACAAAACCCATAGTTGGGCCAAAAGAAATTAATTTAAATCTTCTCCCTGTGAGGAACAAATGTGTGATCTTTGATTCACGAAGAATAGGAGGTTCTATGCAGAGGCAGGTGACCATGGACCCAGCAGCAGAAATCAAATTTTGGTTACTGGAGATTAGAAAAACCCCTACCCCAACCCAAATAACAGCTGAGTGAGGAAGCTTCTAAAAATAACCTAGCTGTAGCTAGAAAGCTGATACAGTGGTTAAGAGCATTTGCTCCTTGTGCAGACGACCTGAGTTCCATTCCCAGCACTCACAAGGCCACTCACAACCACCCACAGTTACAATTCCAGAAGAGCTGATGCCCTCTTCTTGCCTCTGAGGAAAACTTCCTGCTCCTGCACATCCACACACGCAGACTAAGTCACATACACACAAAATAGATCTTAAAAATAAATGTCCTCTGGAAAGAACTTAGAGAACAATCCACATTCAGCTCCCTAGAGACATCCTAGTTACTGTTTGCTCGAACTAAGTTGTGAGCATCAATGATACTTTCACACAAAACCCGTGTTTCCATAATTGCATATTCCTTTGAAGACTGTATCCTGCTCTCACATTAAGATCACAAAGATTCATTTTATCTTGTTAAATTATGCCGAACTATCTTCATTCATTTTTTCTTTTATTATATTAATAAAATTTTTATCATCTTACTTCTGTAAAATGAAATATCAGTGAGATGATTGAACAGAACATAAAAATGTTAAAGGAAAATGATCAGAAATTTCTAAGAGCGTTTCTTAGTTGTAAGAAGGTTTTGGTTTTGAAGAGAGAAAAATAAACCTGTCTTGGAACAGAAACTTGGGCAAGATAATAATAGCTTACATATTAAGTACACTTATTTTCTATCTCTGGTTACATTGTTTAATCTCTTTAACACCTACATTGCTTTGGAAAATGTTACATGTGGGTGCTACCATTATGGGGTCTATGGAGACTTCATATACATATGTATACATATATGGATATATATGGATATATGAATGATGTATTCAGTGCATAGGAATGCATCTGTGTTAGTCAGCATGAATCATAGGAAAGATCAAAACAAACACTTTAACATTTAAGTGACCCTTTCCTTGAAATAATGAAACAAAAATGGGTTGTCCTGTGGGACCCAAATTTGTTTTATGACTGCCCATTATGCTCAGAAGAGTGAAGTCCCGAGGGTCAGTTTAACTCTAGGATTCATGAGGGCCAGGAAAAGAGAATGGCTGTCTGTGAACGTTCCCCTGGATTGTTGGAGGTAGGTGTAATCTTTTTGCAATGATAGTGTCAGCATGAGTGTACTCATCCCACAGATCAAAGCGGAGATTCCGCCAAAGTCCAAATTGTCAAATCAGTGAGTACGTAGGACAAAACACATGGTAAGGAGCTACCTGGAGGTGTGTGGGTGACCCCAGTGAGCCATTTCACTGGAAAGGTCTCATTCTAGCATGGAGAGCAACATTGTTCCACAAACAGGGTGACTGCCTCAGTTAACAGTCAAGGCTTTATGTACTCTGGCATCCCCAAATCACATGCCTCAGCATTACAAACAGCTGGGAGAGAGGTGTAAGAGGGAGCTGGTGGAATCTCAGGTGAGGAGCCAGTGTCTGTCCCCACCTTCTTCCTCGAGAGAACGTTGGAGGGCCCAGTCTTGGGGGTCTTTTCACCAGTCATAGCTGTTCTGATTAAGATGTTAGCGGCTGGCATTCCACAAACAAGAGCTCTTGTTTTCATTCTTTGAAGGCTATGGAAGAACATTTTTTTTTAATAAATAATATTTGGGCTTAGAAGTTTTGGTTAGTATGGTGCACCCAGGCTTTTACATAAATATCCAGTTCTTGAAAAAGTAGATTTTCCCAGTCACTGCTGCCTACAATTACACTGTCCCTGGAGAAACAAGCTCATTACATTTGGTACCAGCATTCTCTCTCTTTCTCGTGCTCTCTCTTGAATTTCCAACTGACTGTGACAAGCTCAGGATGCTAGAAACTGACATATAGATCATGCCTCTGATTTCTCAGTGCTGGCCTTCTGATTCCAGCACTGGAGATTCTGTTATAGAGGAAAGTGGCTTCACAATACAAGATGTGTCTAAAATAGCTGGATTTTCTTTTAGTGTGCCAAAGTGTAGACAAAGAATAGTCAGATGTGTGATTTAAGTCAGACAACATGATGGTAAAGACAGAGGAGGGGAGAGGTGCATTCATTTGGTGGGTTAATGATGATTCTGTAAAAAGGTATAATTTGAGCTAAATCTTTAATGGAGACTGATATTTTAGTAAACAAATAATTGTAGTGACATCTGTTCCTATGGATCTGCATGAAGGCAGTGGTGCAGAAAATAGATGTCATATCCAAGGGACAGTGAGTGATGTCATGATGTCTGAAAGGAACTGTGAGAGAGCAGGGTAGAATCCCCTCAGAAAATAGCCAGTGTATTTGAGACTGCACAAGGACTGCATACAATTCATGGCTCTAGAACGGTCTGAACAGGGATCATTGTAGGGGATCATGTTCTACATGCGAGTTGTAAGATCAGACTGTGGTTTGAGATGCAGTGTTTCTCAGTTTAAAGAACAACTAAAGAGAGATAGCCATTTGGGCGGTCACAACAGCTACCCAGAAGAGAATGCAGAGGGCTAGTGTGCTCAGGAAGCAAGAGAAACTTTGAACAAAGAAATGACTGTTAGAACTATTTAGAACATTACAAATATATTTCCTTTCATCAGATTTGCTCCCAGGTCTTGATCTCCTTAAGTATTCTCATGGTGATGAATTTTTCTCTTTCTTCATTCCTTCCAGATTATGCATTTCCCTTTGACATTTCTCTCTATCCTAATAGACAACAAGGACCCATGTAGTGCTGCAAGGGCTGAGGCCTCACTTGTGGGCTCACCTGGCTCTTCTCACTTGTCTATTCTTTCTTGCTTCTCTGGAGCTGGGCTTCTTACGTGGCTCATTTCCGAAGAAGCCCAACCTGACTTCAGTCTTTTTGTGCATTTTTCTCCCTATAAAACAATGTCTCAAGGTCCTACCAGTATCCTTAGTATCCTATTTCTTTTACAAATACTTATGAATATGTTTCCCTAGATGCCTTTCACCGTGTGACTGTCAAACTATGTGGCGTGCAGCATGCCTTCTCACAGATTCTGTCTCCCAGTGGTTTCCATAATTTGTAGGTTCAGTCTTAACATTTTGACTTGGGAACCCTTTATGTCCTTGCATTCTTCCAGACAAGGTTTTAAAACATAGCCAGAGGTATTTTACCATAAGTTAGGGAATTGTTTTGTCTAGAAGCATCTGTACAGCTCTCGCTGTTTGTTTACTATTTCTTTATTCTCATGCTATGATAGCATCTCTTTCATGTTGAGGTGACTCTTTATATATCTTCCTAGATTATAGGAAGCAGTTTCTCTTCATTCATATCCATGCTCTCTCTTAAATTCTTTTTCTTGGATTATGCTTACCTTTTATTATAGATTATCTTGTATCAAATTGAGACTCTCAGATATGCGTGATGGTACATATCTGTATGCCTAATATTTGGGGTGACAAAGCAGGAGAATTACGAGGTCAAGGCCAATATGGGCTACTTAGATTTTATCTTAAAAGTAATTATAAGAGGCAGGTGGTGGTGGCACATGTCTTTAATCCCAGCACTCGGGATACATAGGCAGGGGTGGATCTCTGAGTTCACGGCCAGCCTGATCAACAGAGTGAGCTCCAGAATGACAAAGACTACACAGAGAAATGCTTTCTCAACAAACAAACAAGTAAACAAAAAGTAATAATAAGTATATAAAGGGCACTCTCTGCCACTTATAAAGGTCATTTCTGTGTTTTGGGGATAACCAAAGGTTAAGAGCATCATTCAAATATTCTGAGTATGGTGTACTGACTGTTTTAGGACATAAGAAGCCATCTTTCTACTATTTATCTTTAAATAAATACTTGAACATTATAGAACACATGGCTTCATTCCTTATTCTAATCATAAAATTGGATGCCAGCCACTAACCATAATTCTCACATTTAGTATGAATGTGTATGGGGGGGATAGGGCATGGGCGAATGGTCCTCATTCCAGATTGGACTGTAATGGAGTTGGAAAGCAGGTTATTAGTATCCAAGCATGTCTCCCGCTCTTACTTTAGTAAGACTTCCCACTTTGATATCAAACAAAACTACTACTTTTTGAGCAATTAAGACTTAATTATCCAAAACATTCTAGCTTAGACCTCTCCTTCTTTCTTTTTTTTTTTTAATTTTTTATTTTTTATTTTTTTTTATCAGTTACATTTTATTAACTCTGTATCCCAGCCATGTCCCGATCCCTCATTCCCTCCCAGTCCCTCCCTCCCTCCCTCATCTCCACCGTGCCCTTTTCCAAGTCCACTGATAGGGGGGAACTCCTCCCCATTCATCTAATCCTGTTTTATCAGGTATCTTCAGGACTGGCTGCAAAGCCCTCCTCTGTGGCCTAACAGGACTGCTCCTCCCTTCGGGGGTGGGGAGACCAAAGAGCCAGTCATTGAGTTCCTGTTAGAAATAGTCCCTGTTCCCCTCACTTTGGGAAACCAATTGGTTACTGAGCTACCACAGGCTACATGTGAGTGGAGGTTCTAGGTTATATCCATACATGGTCCTTGGTTGAATGTCAGTCTCAGAAAAGACCCTGTGCCCAGATATATTTGGTCCTTGTGGAGCTCCTATCCTTTTCCCATCAGACTAACTCCCCTTCTTTCTTATGATTCCCTGTACTCTGCCAAAGGTTTGGTCATGAGTCTTTGCTTTGAAAACACTGCTAGTTAGAGTCTTTCAGATGCGCTCAGTAGACTCCTGTCTTACATTCAATGCTCTCCTTCTTTCTTTCCTTCCTTCCTTCCTTTTTCTGTTAACAAAGGAAAACAAGGTAACACAATTTACTTCTTTTCATTTCTTATCTAAAGGCAGTACCATCTGTTATGACTAACCATCTTGGACTAAGAATTCTCACAATTAGCCAACCACTCACTGAGATCATTTCAAGATCATGTGTCTCCTGAGATATAAACCAGTATGAGCTGATGACTGACTGTCCCATGGCCATTCTCTTCCGACTGATGGTCCTGCCATAGTTTCAGCCTAGGAAAAGTTTGCAGGATTTATGGATTTGAAAACTCATGTCATTCTATAGTTGCATCATCTCCCAGTGATCAAGAAGGGAGCTCTTTCTGTTATTTTCTCTAATGGAGAACTGCAGGTTTTGTTAATGGTTAAAATTCCCCTCTTTAGTCCTTATCAAGTTCATGTATAAATCATGTTTATCTCTGGTCTCAAATGCTAGCTTGGAATTTTTTTTTTTTTTTTTTTTTTTAAATCTGACCCTCTCCATTTTCAAAAACAAACTGAAGATTCCTATAAGTTCCTTTCAGGGTCTCTCTTTCTTCTGTTTGCTTTCTTTTTTGGAATCTATTCTGCTTTCCAATTCACATTTTCTTATGGTTCTGAACAGTAGGTAAAGGTAATACATGTCTGTATTTGCCAGAGGATTTGGTCCTTATGAGAAAAATGATTTTTGACAAACTTAAATTACATGAAGAGTACATAAGGTGATCTCTGTATGATCTTGAAAGCTGCACATCATCCATGCACCTCTTCAGCCTGAAGGGGTCTTCTAAAATGAGACGTTCAAGGATCTTTTGTTTTGTAAGTCATTATCTCTATTGTGTAGGAAGCTGGGATCAAGTGAGATAATTTGGCCTGATCTTTTGTGTGTTTGCATACATGTGTTTGTGTCCATACACATATGCCATACATGTGCTTGTGAAGTCTACAGGACAACCTTAGGTGAGATCCTTAGGAAACATCCTTGACACCTTCCTCCCACTTTGAGATGTAATCTGTCACTGCCTGGAATTAAAAAGGGCTGCTGTCCAGTGAGCCTCAAGGGAATCTTCCTCCTCTGCTTCCCCAGTGCTGGGATCACAAGCACCACGACACTTTTCTTTTATGTGAGTTAGTCAAACTTGGGTTCTCGTACTCACAGGACGAGCAGTTTACTGACTGAGTTAGCTCCCAGTCCCAGAGTGTGTCTTGCTCCCTCTGTGCCTGGAGGACAGAAGCCACCAAGGACCCAGTCCCCATGTTTAGGTTAGAAAACCCTTAGGGGTCTTGAAGATTTTCAAGGCTACCTCTTGGCCACTTGCTTCCTTAACCTCCTGTTCAGTGATGATCTCAGTGAGTGGTTGGCTGATGGTGAGAATTCTTAGATTTCAAAGTTGTACTATAGCAGAGGGCTTTCCAGGCCCAACTCCCTCGTTCTATGTAGAAAAGAACTTGAGTCAGAAAAATCAACCTCCATGCCCAAGATCACACTAAAGAGTAGAGGTGAGATTAGACACTAGACTTAGGAGAGGCAACAACCCCCCACACACACCTCGTTTCTACCTACACACTGCATCTTTGAGAACCCATGAATCGTTTTCCATAGTGGAATTCTTTATATTCTTCTATCTTGCAGTAAGTACATATAATTTGCGTCCTAGGTAGTGAAGATTAATGTTTTCTGTTTTAAAATATGCAAATAAGGCATTTTAATGCAAACTGCTACTGTTGTTAATAAATTACTGAAGATCTTTGGGTAAATTTGAGCTGTAGCATTAAATAGAGCTTTGAGATTTTCCTATTAAACTACAAATTAAATTTGGTAATGTTTTTCAGCCTTAGTATTATTAGTAGTATTTTACTTAGGTTATATGATCTCTACTCTTTATTCATTTGTTTGTTTATGTTTGTCTATTTATTTATTTATTTTCTATGTCATAGAAGTTTATGTCCCATGTATGCAAGTGCCCACAAAGTCCAAAAGAGGGTGTCAGGTGCCCCAGGAGCTAGATTTACAGGTGGATAGTAACCACCCAAAAATGTAGGTCCTGGAGACTGAACTTCGGTCCTTTAGAAGGGTAGAAAGTACTCTTAACCATGAAGCCATCTCCCCAGCCCCCAAGATAGGTATTGATAAGTAGCTTGTACATTGTAGTAGGTCAGAAATATAGTATTTGCTGGATGCCAGTCTAACCAAAGTAGTTCATCGCTCAGATATTCTGGGCAACAGAGGAGCTTGTGTTTCTGGGAGGAATGAAATCATGTTTAAAGAAATTTAGTAAATAATTGATATCTATTCCTTGACACTAGCCTGCCCTTCAGTCCCCTGAGTGATCTAGCAACATGTCTTTGCCAAAGATGTTAGCTATAGGAAGGATACCCTTCAGCCTACTTAGTCAACAATTTGATTGTATACATATATGTGTGTGTGTGTGTATAGCATATATGTATGTATATTTTATTGTTTTATGTACCTATAAACATATTTACATATAGGTATATATACATGTAAAGCAATAAAAATTATATGCACCTGGGTGTGGATACCAACAGAGTAGTCATGAGTCACAGCATTCTGAAAAGATCATCTTCTTACCAGTTGAAAACTATTATCAGTCTTGAAGAAATTCACACTAGAAAAATCATACCCACCTGACAGTGTATCTCAGGCAGCGAGCTCAGGGGACAAAAGAACACAGAAGTCCAACAGTGCTCTTGCTAAACATCGCTTAGTGGTGAGGAAGCATCAAGTGCCTAATTTAATGTTTGGCATCACTGGAGGATTGTGTTCTCCGCACCAAAAGCAAACGTAATCCCAGAGTCTAATACAAAATGTACACCCTTAATCAATGTAAACACTTGATTATTCCAGGAGCTACCCTTTAAAGCACGGGAAATATGTACATAGATCTTTAGGAGATAACGCTGTCCTGATACGACATTTGTCCAGACATAAGCCACTTTGTGAACTGAATTTGGAGTCTGTACAGAAGGCATTTTCTGTGCTTACGGAGTTGCTAGTGGCACGTAAATTCTCCTTGTGGGTTTTGCTTCCTTCTGATTTAAAATCCATTTCCATGCAGTGGTTAAGAGCATGTGCTGCTCTTGCAGAGTACCAGCGTTCGGTTCCTGCCACCCGTGACAGTCATCTCACAATCACCTGTGACTTCAGATCCAGGAGACCTGGTGTCCCCTTCTGGCCTCTGAGGGCACCTACGCTCTGGTAGCATACATTCACAGATATACATCAATAATAAAAATAAAATAATGAAATTTGTCTTTTTGTGTGTGTGTGTGATCTAAAAAATCAACATGTGATGGCATCAACACTTACTTCTGTCTGAATTTGTGGTCATTTGTTTTCTTTTGTGCCTCTTTTGAAGTATTATTTGGTGTATTTAATAGTGCTTCCATTATATTTGGTGTATTTAATAGTGCTTCCATTAGAGTGTGAGGAGGCGGTGACTCCCAAGCAGGAGGTGGTCAGACCTCGTCTCCAGACTGAGCTAGGAGATTTGGACTTGGGTTGTTTTATTCCTGACCTTTAGAACTTGTGTAGTATCTGTATGATTTTGCTTAGTAAGTCATTAAATCATTGTCTGGATTTTTTCTGGTGGTAGAGTAGTTTGTTCCATTCATTTGACCAGCATATCTTTTTATGAATTATTTGCCTTTAAATAGTCCCCTTGTTGCCAAAGAGCCTGCAAATATGAATGAGATATCTCTGTGGGTGTTTTTTTATTGAGATTTTATTTTTATTGGGAGGTAGGGTTTGCACGGAAGTGTGGTACCGAGGGGTCCAGAAGAAGACAGATCTCTAGGAGCTGGAGTTAATGGATAGTTGTGAACTATCTGACTTGGATGCTGGGAACTGGACACAGGTCCATACAAAAGTAGTGCATGCTCTCAACCAATGAGCCATTTCACTAGCCCTGGTATATCTTTTTAAATCATTTCTAACTCATTATGTTAGAATAATGTTTAGTGCATATCTTATGCAATCCATAAATAACATGTTTTTGTTTTGTTTTGTTTTTTACTGAAGCATGTAACAAGAAAACCTAATCAGAAATAGTTACCTTTGCAGTATTAAATTCAAAGTTAGATAATTCAGACGATTTTGGAATATGAAAAATATTTTAGATCCAATCTTCCTAGAACAGTTAATTTGCAAGTGAGAATAACAGCTTCATTGATAGACCCAAGCTGAAGTAGATTGACATGAGGGGTGTTGGGCATAACCATCCTCTTGGGGGGCTTTAAAAACAACATGTGATTGCTCCATTAGGCATGGGAGGGATGGTCCCTTTTGAGAACACCCTTTAATTATAGTTCTCACCAATGGCAGGATGCTATGGATTGTCAATAGGCGGTCTGCGTGGTCAGTTGTGGCTTAGCTGAGCAGATCATGAACTATTTGTGCAGAGAATGTAGGTTTTCACTGGTAGTGTATATTCTCTCATCCAGGATGGGAGTGTAACTCCTGGAACTGTTTTCTAGCTAGCAGTAGTATGACTGTGAGGTGTTCTTCCCCCTGACTCATGTGTTTGAACCCTTGGTCCCCAGATTGTCAGAAGCTATGACGTCTTTATTATATGCAACCAATCTGTCAGAGGCATGTCCCTGGAGATGGACCTTTGCAGGCTTTTCCTACCTCCAGTTTTGGTCCAGCTTTCTTGGATTCCTGTCTGCCACCATGAAGGCCATGTACTCTGGCCATGCTTGCCTTCCCTTTGCCTCACCTTCCTCAGTACTGAGATGCCCTGAGATCATGAGTTAAAGTCAAAGTCTTCTCTTTTATGTGTATTTTACCTATATTTGGTCATAGTGATGACAAAGGTGACTAATAGCTAGGCCTAGCTGTGTTTGACCGTAAATGCCATAGTTCTACAAATGGTAAAAGGGGAAGGGAAGGAAGAGTCTAGAAAATAACAGAATGGAGACCAGAGGCATGTGGAGGATGCCACTTGGAATTGTGTGTCTATGTCACCACACAATTTAAACAATAAATCCTTCCATAGAATCTTCCTCATAAAATATTTGGGGGATTGGAGAGATGGCTTGGTGTATAAGGTGCTTGCTGTGTAAGGATGAGGATCCAGGTTCAACCCACAGTCCCCACATAAAGGCTGGGCACGGCTCAGAAGACAACAAAGAGGAAAATGGTTGAGGAAGACACATGACATCAACCTCCAGTCTCCACATGTGTGTGCATGTATGTGAATGTGAACCTGTACACCACACACACACACATACACACAAACACACACAGAGAGTGAGACAGAGTGATACAAATACCAACTTTCTTTTGTCTTTGCCTCAACCTTTCATTCCTTAGGTCCTAGAGATAAACTCATCAGAGCTACCATAGCTCCACACTTTCATGTGGAACACACAGACTTCTCTATCTCTGACTGGAGATAATGAAAAGATATTGTGAGCATCGGCCTTTTGGTTGTCGATTTTTTAATGCAGAGGGTGAAGTAAATGGAAGAGCCTTCTATCTATCAGTGAATGGAATGGACTTCCGTCTTTTAGTAAAGATCTGTCGAGAAGAGTGTGTCTTTGGGTCCCCCAACCCTCCAGATGTAGACAGCTTCACAATCCATTCCAGTGGAAATAAACAGCCAATGTTAAGCTGAAGATGAAGCCAGCTACCGTTTGCACCGTATTGATGCCAGAAGCACCTCTCTGCCAAGCTCTGAAAAGCACCTTCAAAAACTACTGGAAAAACCCAAGAACTTTAGTGATGAGCTACAAATGGACTAGGGTA
This sequence comes from Meriones unguiculatus, assembly GCF_030254825.1. Taxonomy (NCBI): domain Eukaryota; kingdom Metazoa; phylum Chordata; class Mammalia; order Rodentia; family Muridae; genus Meriones; species Meriones unguiculatus. Next base: position 14,632,098 of record NC_083354.1, on the reverse strand, counting down.
TTGATAAGGAGAGGTCGATACGTATAGTGAAAGGATGGCCGCTGTGATAAATGGGTCCTCCATCAGTAAAGATCAAATTATTGACTATCTAGGTCAAGGAAAAAAAATCTGTCTATAGCTACTTCTCCAGGTGAGAAGAATTAGCCAACAACAGCAATTCACAGACAGCTCCAAGAGACAAATAAGGAGAATTCCTTTCAAGCATCCCAAGTGGACAGCCACATTAGCAAACAAGTCTGTGATGTGAGGTATTCAGTGAGTCTTCGGCCATATCTGTGTCCAGGCCTTGTTTCTTTTGTATGAAGGGCTACCTGTGGTAGCCCACATTCCTGTTCAAGAAGAGTTAGGTCAAACTTTACCTCCTTAGTCCCTTAAGTGGAGAACCTCTCTGCCCTCATAAAAGGCATGCCACTCTTAGACCATCGGGTGTAAAGCTCGTGATGACATCAACCAGATCACAAGTTGCATGAGGGTGCATTGAAAGTGCCTTTTTGTTCTTTTGCTCCTTGCAGTCCAGCAAAGCGCTCTGCCCAAAATAAGCACCAAATCAATGTGTGTTGATTTCACTGGTTTTGAAATGATTCATTAGAGGAGCCCAGTCACTCATCATGTCAGCGTTTAATGAGGAAACACCACAGGAAGCACCCAAAAGGACATTCACGAGGATTAGGTTATCAAACAAACAAACAAACAAACAAACAAAAGGTAGATTGGCAGTAATTAACCTCTCAGAAGCCTGCTGTTCTCAATTGACACAGCATAGTCCTTTCCACAGTAAATGTAACTGGATGTTCTGTGAACCACCCAGGAAGGAATGGCGAATCATGTACCACCTTAAATTTGAAAACCAACCCGTTCTAAGGGAATAACCTTCTTCAAACACTCACCCTCACAAGAACCAAACATCTTAGAAATCAGAAGTCCAGGCAAAAGAGTAGCTACATGACACCTGCTGGACTCAGTTCCAGAACTACCTGATTCTACTTTCTGAAGTAGGATGAAAAAGTAGCTTTTTAAGAAATCATTCGCTCTTTCTTCTCATCCAGGATCTAGTCTGTTGCCACTCCTAACAGCTGTAGGCACTTCTTTCATCTACCATCATGCCCTCTTCCCTTTGAGGTTTTTAATTAACAATAGCACGCGTTGTTGGTTAAATGTGTTCGTTGACAATTTCACACATGTGGTGCACTGATCTCATACCTCTACCTGTATGATCTCTCACCCTGTCCAGCCCACCTCCCATCTTCCATACTCATCTTATTCTCACACCAAAACCTTTTTGTTTGGCATGTGACCCCCCGAGTTTAACCAGGGCCTTCTATGCGGTCACGGATTTAGAGCTATCCATTGCAGTCTGCTGGGCTCACCGGTGGGCACATAACTGAAAACAGCGGCTCCCCTCCTCCCAGAGTCTGCCAGTAGCCAGTCGCTCAGCACCAAGAAGAGACCCACCAGAGTAACGTTTTTAATACCGGGTGCTTGGTAAAGCTAGGTTGGAGGAGTGAATGGTGAAAGGTGTTCAATCATGAAGGAACAGAATGTTGGATGAGAAGGACAATGAATTTGCCCAAATAAATAGAGGTCCAACCTCATTGGTGTTAGCAAAAGATTCATCTGCATGATCCACCCTTTCTTGTAAACACCACAATCACCACTTCATACAGTTAGCAAATGAGATACATACGTAGAGATGAAATCCATTTCAAAACACTATCATCGTTGACTCGTATAATAGTTTCCTGTGGCATTGCTGCACTTAACTATCCCACTTAAACACCTCACAAAAATCAAAAATAGTCACCCCATATGGTTTAAAGTGAGGAAATTTAAATTCAAGAAAGCTACATCAGTGACAATCAGGACACATAGGCACTTCATTGTAGATCACAAACTTGGCCACATGATATGAAGAGGTGGTCTCCTCGTGGATCCAGCTGAACACACATCCTTGAAAGCATACATCCTCTTGATTTACGAGGACAGCCTGTCCAGCCCCTCTACTTCAGGCCCTGGTCCACTCATTCATATCAGAAATCCTTGGAGAATAATCCTTGTGGCCCAGGCACCATCACAGACGTGATAGGAAATGGACACAGATGTGACTCATGCTGTGTGTGTGTGTGTGCGCTCGCACACATGTGTTTTCTAGAAAATTTAAATGTACAAATAAAAATATAGGTTTATTTACTCAAAATAAGAATTTTATCCTTCCCCATGTTCGCTTCTAGAGGAAAGGTTTTCAGAAAGCGGTAAATCCAAAGTCTGCGTACTATTCACAGTCCAGCTACTCTTTGTGCTCCCAGAGGGCTGCTGACCCTGTCTGCAGGGAACATGTGACCTGAATTGCTACCAGCCCCTTTTAAAGAGTCACTGCTGGGCCTCAGGTTCCGAGCACAGAGGAGTGGAGAGCCCAGACTGCTGATGCAGCTGATTCCTGCAAGGCTCTAGCGGACACCTTGATGTCACTTATCCAGTGTGCGAAGCAATTCAGGCTACAGCCTCTATGTGGCTTTAGCAACAGTGACCCTGAGCCCAAGATCATTTCCTATATGAGATATGTGGGTACATTCTGTTTACTACATTGATTATTCATAGATATGGTGTATTACCCAAAGCCAAAGACAGTGGTAGCATGTACTACAGAAACATAACAGGCATAAGATTCTGCTGCTCTCAAAAGTGTAGCCTTGCATATACCTGTGTGTGAACATTCAGGAGTATACATAGTCAGTTATCTATGTATGTGTGTGTGCATTTGAGTTTATATACACACTCAATAGTGTGATACGTATATGTACACATGTATACAGATACACATGTGTATATGAGTTTATATATTATTGCTATGTGTCTGGGTACATACAGATGAATGTATATATATGTCATGTGTACATTTAAAAGCATCTATGTGTATATGGGTGTGTTTGTGTATATATATATATGTATACATATGAGTATAGGTATATTTGATAATATATATATGTACACACATTACTATATAGAAATGCTCGATAGTGTATATGTGCATATACATATAAGTGAATATATATGCAATAAGTAGTATGGATATGTGCATATATGAAATGGATGTATACACATGAGTATATGTGTGTATAGATGTATACATGTATAGAGAGAAATACTGGTATATGTACCTGTTTACATGTCCACATTAGTGTATCTACTCAATAATGTGTACATAGGTGTCTGTGTAAGCATATATGAAGACATACACGGACAGTGGTGTGTACATGTTTACACTTTGCAGGGATGCATGTGCTCAACAACGTGTGTCCCCTTGGCTTCAGGCCAGTGGGTGTGAGCTGCATTTGGTACCATGGGTTTTGGTGAGATGAAAAGAGAGTTAAAGTGCAAACAAAGAGTCCATTCCCGTGATTTGCGCTTTAGAAGGAGCCTCTCCATGGGGCAGAGCTGGGTTTTCCTAATTGAGTTGGCTGGTGTTCTTTGCTCTGTGCCATGTGCTCTTAATTGACTATATTGTTTTAGATTTATGCATTAAAAATACGATTTCTACTTCGAAAGCATCACTTTGTCACTTTGTAGCTATGTAGCTTTTAAGCCAACACCAGAAGCTTATTTTTCTTCTGAGATAAAGTCACATCTATGGATTTTTCAACTAATTACATGTCTGCCAATAAATACTTAGAGGATACACTTTATTTCAATTTATTATTTGTGTTTTTATAGTGTGCCCCACACTATCTGTGGGACTGAAATGGTCTAATGGTGTTCCCTGTTACTTTTTCATGGCTGTCTCTCTCTTTCTCTCTCCTTTCTCTCTTTAACAGCTTCAGTCAGTCCGGTCAAGCATGGCAACGACTTGAACTCGGCAAACTTCCAAGATACCGAGGACATTCTTGACAGATGTGTCTTGGAAGAGTCGGAGAGTGCAGGTGGAAGCCATTTAAACATAGTCAAGTATAAAATGATAAATTTGACACAGCTTTGGGGTCCTTGGGAGTGTGTGGGGGGGAGGACACTGGAAGGCTGCTGGCTCTAGCAGCTGCACTCTCAAATTAACGCTCCCCCCCCAGGAGGTCACGGTGTGGGGCTGTTATCTTTTCCTCTTTCATCAAGAATTCAGTTGGACAAAGTACAAAGACGTTGTGACGGAGAAGGGAAGCCGACACCATTAGCTCATTATCAATTCTAAGTTAAACGGCTTAGTCCACACAGAAGCTGGAAACTAGAGAAATGTTGACATTTCAGATATTTCAAATAACAAGATCTAACAAGAGAAAGGCAGAAATGCAGAGACGAGGAGCAGAGGGGAGCAAATGGCCACCACTAGAATCTCTTTACCTTTCTCTGTTCAAACAGACCTCTGACCAGGGAGCAAGGCGCTTTAGCAAAACAGGGGAGGGGATGGTCAAACAACTGGACAGACCATCGGAACCCTCAATCAGGGAGTAAGATTTACTTTGTGTCAAAGCTGCTTACGTTGATGTTCTCTTTATGGGAAAGGAAGGAGAGCCAGAATGACCTAGCAGAGATTTTGATTGTGTTTCAGTTTGAAGCATGCACTGATTTTAAAGATTAATTAATTACAAGAAAAAGGAATTGTTACTAAAAATTGAATGACATTGTTGGGTCACAACCAGCCAGGAGATGCTAGTACCCACCTTATTACTGTGATTGAAAGAGTTAGCCATCTCTCCAGGCTGGACATTTCTTTCCTGTTTTGTGTAGCTACGGTGTCCCCCCCCCCCCCCCCGCACCCTCTTGCATCTTTGTGCGCTGATCTTTGTATCATATTTTTGATTCACCCTCTCTGTAGGCTGTCAGCTTAGTTAAGAGATTTCCAAATTGTGTCGCCTTCCCTGACAGGGGGGCAGCTGCAAACAGTCCCCTGATCCTTCCCGGAGGAGAGATACCGAGATTTAATTTTCAGTGAAAGGTGTAGCCTGCAATCTATGTCAGGTCCCCTAAGTCATCTTGGAACCCCAATAGGCCCAGTGGTGATGGCAAGTGTGTATCAGCCCCCCTCCACTGCACTAGGATCGCTCAGAAAACGAGCTGCAGCTGCGTGCCCGATCCCAGCAACGCTTTCTCTTCTGCATCCTAGGGCACGGAGAGACAGCATCCTTTTATGACAGAAATTGTTAAAGGACAAATTAGCCCCACTCCCAGACATAACACGCTAAAGGAAATGTCAATTCGCTTCACCTTAAAAACGATTGGGTGATTGTAGTCTAACTGTTTGTACTAAAGATTATTCTTACAATACGTTTAGTGGGGACTAAAACTATCTAATTCTGACTAGGTTTTAAAAGTTCTTGATGAACTGTTTCCCGGCAAGCATTTTGTCAGGAAGTTAAATCTGGAAGTCAGATGTTTACTTAAGCGCTCGCTGCTTTTGGCATGATGCATCAACATGAAGCCATTTCCAAAGTCGAAGCAGTTTCGCCATGCCTTAATACAAGTGGCCAGAGAGTACAATACAGATATGGCTTTTGCTATCTGACAGTTGTGAACAAAAGAACAAGTCAAAAAAAAAAAAAAAAAAAAAAAGAAAGAAAAAAAGAAAGAAAAATAAAAAAAGAAAAGCAAGAGTAATTAGACAATACAGGAGCTGGGAAAGAATCCTAAAGAGTGAGTACCATTGCATACATGGGACATCATTAAACCGGCAATAAAGAACGAATTGCTCTGGCTTTTTCCTCTGTCCACCCTTGCATTTTAAGACATCTTACCCTTATAGGCCTAGAAACCTCTGGAGGGTTGGCTACTGGTCTCACTGCCTTCCACTGAGAATTTGTGGCTTGGTTGTCATGGAGACATCGTATTTCTCCAAGAATTGCTCATATTGATCCGTAGCCAGGCGTAAATGGCCGAGCGAGTGTGAGGAAGAAAGGGGGGCTGGGCAGTCCTGTAAAATGACCAGGGCTTGTGGGTCGGAAAGCTGCTCATGGCAAACACTTAGGGGAAAAGAAAGAAGCTCTTTCGTCTTGGTTCGGGATTTCTTTCCGCACTTTGGACCGTTGTCTTCTTTTGGGATAAAACTGAAAGGAACTTGTTAGTTGCTTGTCATGTCAGATCTTGGGTGCCTGGTCCTGACCCAGCTGTCAGCCTCCCAGCTCTGTGCAGTTCAGGGACACACAACAAAGAGGTAGTGACATGAATTATTTATTACTCTTCCCGTGGATAAAATTCTGGGATAAGAAATTAAGACACTTCTGACAGAGTGCTTGTGTGCTGAGAAAGATTTTGATGAGACATTAAATTTCCTCGGAGTAGATGCATCTGATAGACATAAGTCCTAAAACAGGACAAGGAAAGAGAGTAAGTTTTGTGTTTATTACAGGAATATGGTGGCATGGAGGGACTTTTTGGAGCTGTGAAATAGGACAATCCATTTTTCAGTGCCCGAAGATAAACTTCCGAGTCTAAAGTCATGCCGAGTGTACGGCCCTACTGGGATACGTGTCACCCTGCTGATGTACACACCTCTGTTTCTCTGTTTACTATGTGGGGTGGCATTCATCTGTGCAAGACTGATGATCTTTATTACACACATGCACACACACACACACACACACACACACACACACACACAGAAACAGATTTAGGAGGTTTGAAACAGTAATATTTGAGTCCCTCACTAAGAGAAGTGTGTCAGTAGCTAAATTTACAGTGACATTGTGTGGGCAGGAATGTGCTTAAATCTGAAGCCACCGTTCTTCCTGTTTTCCCCTCGAATGTCATCACTCCATTTGAAATTCTCTTTAACATCTTCTTGGATGTACAAAATCCCCCAGTTACAAAGCTGAGCATGCTCAGCCTTCTAGCTGTAATGGATATTGACCTTATCTAGTTTAATGTAATGCTAACTGACTAATATATTTATTACCTCATTTTAAATGAATAGACTAAATGTTTAAAGAGTATTTAGAGAAGGAAAACAAAAAATGATTTTCCCATTGCAAGAGTATCACTTTCTCTATTGTTCTATCCAAATTCTGTCTTTGTTTTTAAATCTTCTCAAGGTATAGCTTTATTCTAGCTTTTGTAGCTACATAACCCTGACTTCAGCCCTTGTTCATAGGCAGAAAGTGGGAAAGACAAGGTAGCATGGAGAGGCTGAAATAATATTTTTGGAAAGACCTGTCTTGGGTGCTGCTAGTTTTTAAATGCCGCTAATAAAATGACACTTAAAAAATTTGCCTAAAATGATGCAATTGACTTCCTAAGTGGTGTTTGGAGACAGCGGGGTTTTTTCTTTTTCTTTTTTTCACTCTGACATTACTCTCTAGCCCTGAGCTGACCAGAGAGTGCTGTTTATAAATGGGCCACTCTGCATATGGGTCACAGCTCCGAGGCCATTCAGAGTGTGCTCACCTGTTCTCTGGAGGGCTGTACCTTACCCATCTTGCCATTCTGATCTTTATTGGTTCAAGCCTTATACCCAGGTGAGTGCCTGGAGTCCATTAAGGTTGGTGAAGCACCTGTCAACCAGAGCATTCCTGCTATTTTGACCTTGCTGGTGAACCTAGAGGTCTGGCCTGATGGGGAACGTAACCCTCGGACATGTCTTTCCTTTGAAATAATTCATCAGCAGTGAGTTCCATCTCACAGGTGAATTCCATATTGCAGCTGTGCCTCTGACCCTATGAAGTCTACCTGCGCCTTCCCTGGCATTTATATGTTCTGGAAACCTGGGGGGAGAACTTTGATGTCTGGTAACAGGAGCTCCAAGACAGCCTCACAACCTTGCAGTTTCCTTTCTTCACTTTCAGGACCATTAGACTTTCTTTCCTTGGCTCTTTAAGACCTGACTGCCTCTGGATTTGAAAGCTTTCACAAAAATAGTTTCAAGCTCATCTAGTTAACTTCTGGATAAACTTCAGTCTTATTCTTCAGACTGTTTTAGAAAGGACCCCTTTTTCCTCATCCTCACACACATGATGATAAAAATTACAGGGCTGTATTTTTAAGCTATCTTTAAGCTAGCGTTAATGAGAGACCTTAATGAGAGAGGCTTAAAAAATTAATAACTTAACCTCCTAATGTTCTAGGGACAGTGCACTTCAAAATAACTTCAGGGACTGGGCAGATGGTTCAGTCAGTAAATGTTTTTTGTACAAGCACAAGAACTTGAGGTTGATCTTTAGCACCGATTTACAAGAGCCAAGTATAATTCTGGGGAGGTATAGACAGAGGGATCCTTGGAACTTTCTGGCCTGCCAGTCTAGCTGAATCAGAGAGCCCCAGGTTCGATGAGAGGTCCTGACTCAAAAAGTAGTTTGGAGAATGATAAAATAAGATGCCCTGCATTAATCTCTGCCCCACTCCACAAACATACATCTACACACAGGAACTGTCAGCTGAAAACAGTAGACGAAAAAGAGTTTGGAAGTACAAATGTATTCCCTAAGTTTTCACATCAATCTCAAAAGTAGTGTACAATCAGTGTGTGTTCTGCCGCTAATAGAACATTTTAGTGGTTTCTGTGTAGCGCATCGTGCATGTAGATCTATATACATCACTGTCAATCAATATTACATTTGCATGAATCTGATGAACAAAACTAGAATTCTCACAGAGAATGATACATTGTGAAAAGCCAAGGTGAGATTTTTTTTTTCTTTTACTATTCTGTCTCATGAATCACCAGCAAAACCCAGGAATCAGAAAGTAGGACAGCTTCAGGACTGTAGTGTTGGGCGGGCCTGATGATGATGCATGAGGCAGAAAATGTGGACAGTGTGAGCTGAGCATCAATCATGGCCGCCCGACACAGGCTTATGGCTGGGGCCGAAACCTGTTCTAGAAAAAGGAAGAACAATGTCAGTAATGAAGTAATAAGTTCCTACCGCTTTTGTTTAGCAACACCAGTGTTTTAATTAATTTACCCAACGAGAAAATGTAAACAGCATAATACATTTTAAAGCAATGCACAGCGGTAGGCTGACTCACAGGACCACGCACATAATAATACATAATACAGTACTCATGAAAATGAAGAGTCTACTTTTTTTTTTTTTCAGATTTTGCCAGGAGGAATGAGAATTACTACTTGGGGTTGCATTGTTAACACACACACACACACACACACACACACACACACACACACACACAAAGTAGTTAATGAAAGCACAAGGTCCCACTTTTTGAACAGTCCAAATCAGTTTATATTTTACCTCCCCATCTGTGTTATCTGTGTTATCCTGCACAGATAACTACCTAAATGCGGAAGATTTTGTCGTAGGGACAGTTAAAAGCTGTTGGTTATGTGCGGGTGCTTCATAAGACAGGGATATTGGTTACCATATGACGTGTTTTACCTCAGGGTCGGATAGAAGTGCAGACATTCCTTTTTCTGCCCTTCTCTCTCCCCCCCTCCCCACACCTCTCCTCCTTCTGTCTTTTCTCTTGTTTCTATATTGCACCATGTAACCCAGATAACCTGCTTTCTTCCTAGGTCAGCCAAGGCATCGTCCATGGATAGCGAAGGTGTGTTCCTGCAGGATGTGCTAGATGGAGCCTGGAAAAAAGCGACCAGTGTGAACTAACAGGGAAGCACAAACACACTCTTTTCCATCAAATCAAAGCAACATTGCCATTCGTCTGTAGTGGATTCGCTAATATGTCAGCCAAAGTGTATTAAGAATGTTACCACTGGTGTAGGGTATCCAAGCCCTGATTCCAGGAGGTGATTGTCTGAGCCTCCTTGCCCCTCCTTATCTCCCGTCAATATTTGCAACAATGCACGCCAGCCCACAGGTATAGATTCAACAAGACTTCAGGTGTTCTTCTTCTCAGCTCCTGAATTTCAAAAGCCAGAAGGAATGCGCACCACTCTCACTTCTCTGCGGCTTCAAGGTATCTAAGCCAAAACATTACCAACTTTGCCATGTCGAGTTAGGACATACTGTTCTAGTGGACGCTTCAGTGAAGGCCAACCAACCCTTGCCCATCTCATCCTTACACGTGAAATGTCCTTTAGTCAATCTGTGACATGCAGCATCTAGCCTTGTGGGGTCCAATCAGCGTGGGGCTCTAATGACACCGTGGTGAATGTCTTTAATTAAGTCTTATTACATCCTAGACCTGGACTGGGGGAGGGGATTCTACAGCTCATTCTTTGTCTGTGTAAACATCCCCGGTTCTTTTCCCAGAAAGAAGCTGGGCTACCAGGAATTCTAAAACTCAAATATGCAAAAAATATCAACAGAAATGGATGCAAAGTGCTCATCTGTTAAAGCGATCAGAATTATGTGCTGTGATTTTTATTGAATGCTTACTTAATTTATAGAAAATCACCAAAGGTTATTAAAGCATAGTAAATGACTAGAAGTATGGCCTAAAAAGGTGGAAATAAAGAGATATGGTATACACATATGTATGTGTGTATATATATATATTTGTGTGTGTGTGTGTGTATTTCATGTCATTTCATACAATTTTAATTCGACAATTTTCTGAGCATCACCCTCAGATCCTGTGTCGGGATGCAGCAGTCAGAGCGAAGGAGAGACTGAAGAAGAGAAATGCATCATTGAACTGACTTGCTGTGTAACCTTTGGGAATTACAATTAATTATTGAGCTGGATGAATATATCTAATATGAATGTCAGAAAACCGTAGTGCCTTCAAAGTAGATGAAAATTTGTGTTTCCTAAAATAGCATGTCTCTGCATGAAGCCAATTTTGATTTGTTATAAACTGTAATATGTCATTAACAGTAATAACCATGCTAACCATTATTTTCTGGGCATTTTTCCTGCTTGGATAAAGCCTATGAGTTATTTGAAGCAAGTTATAAACAAGTTAGGCAGTGGACTAGATTCTGGCTTTCAAGGCCATCACAAGCATTTAAGATGAAGAAATAATAATTAAGTGTATGTCTTTTAAAAGGGGAAATTTTAATAGTTAAACCCCAATATATGTTAAAATTCTGGTATGTTTTTAAAACTGAGTTTTATTATTTTCATTGATATGCCCTACTATTCCCCTTGCACAAAAGAATAGCAATACATTGAAATCATTGCTGTATTTAGCATATTTTCAGGTCTGAAAAAACCAATATTGAATCCTTGATAAATATTTCATGGTGTCAGCAGTGGCGGGAAACCCGACATGGTGGAACCCTGACTTTACTAAGCACAGTTTTAAGATTCCGTAAGTTTGAGTTAGTACAAATTCATATTAAATGGCTTCATCGTGATTGTATTTTGTCAACTTCTAAAAGCCAACACTGCTTAAAAAAACAAAAACAAAACAAAACAAAAACAACCAAACCTCTTAAATCCTAAAAACGAGGGTATTAGAACTAAATATGTCTCTCATGCTCGTCCTGCTTGAGGTGCCAATCCCTGGGTCTGTTTAAAAATATCCCCTCTAGGAGCACTGACCATGTTCTCAGTAATTCCCATTCTGGGAAGACTTGAGGTAGCAGGTTGCCTCATGAGTAATTAGGATACTGACCACTTGGTGCCACAGCTCTCAAGTTAAACCTGGTTTCTTGATTGGGGCAGGATGCCTGCCTGCCTGCCTTACGTCTATCACTTGGTGAACACTGGAGTACATTAAATTGTTTGTACTCAGAGTCCTCCTGTTGTTGTAGTGAATTGTTAATTTAAAACAACCTTGCATTTCTTTTTGGCAACCATCTGGTAATATTTATGCCTGTGTCCACCCACCTTCCGAAATCTCATTCAGAGAAACACCACATCCTCGGACATGCATGGCAGCACCCTTTGCATAGTTTGTGGAGTTCTTCCAGTGGTGTTTTGCCAGTGGTGCACAGGATGGAGTCTAGAAAGCTCTTGGGGCAGAGAAAAGAGGCTCCTCCCTGCTATGGTGTGTCTTGATAGCATGCAGAGCTCATTTTCTTGCTCTGTTGCCAAACTTTTCTCCCAGTGCTCAGCCAAAGGGAGCTTCGTATCATGGCTTGTGGATGACTATGCAGACCCTGGCACACACTCACTAAAAGTCAAGCATGTGGTATTATAAACACACAACCAGGCTGCCTCCAGTCTTCCGTCGATGTTTTAGACACTAAGCTAAGACTTCCTGGGACATGTTAGTAACAGTAAATGACAAGAAAACATCTCAGTAGGAAGGCTGTCTTCAGGTGCCGGCATCTGGGTTCATGGTTATCTCCTTGTGTGTCCAATTTCCCACAATTTTAAAATCCCTTTAGAGTTATTCAAATCAACAGTGTTTGGAAACGACACTGTTTGTCCTTTATCTTTCAAGGGCGTATTACGATTATCCAGTTTTCAGAAAATTAATGTATATGCTGTGTATTGAAATTGGGGTTGTCAGAATATTTTAATCCTAATTGGTTTCAGTCTTCTTTTCACTGACTTGACTCTTGTAATTTTTAAATTTAATTTGGGTACAGTTCATTTGGTCAGTTATTTTAAGGCATTGTCAGACTTTTTTGTTCTCTATGAAATTGATTCTAATATGTATCAGCTTGCCCAAATTTGCCGTTAATCTCATAGTCTCTCCTTCGTAAACATCTGTGTAATGCTTAGCATTCGCTAAAGGTTTTCTGAATTAGCAGCAAGCCAATTTAAACTAGTTAAAAGCGTCTTGGATGTTGTCTTTCCACACACAGTTAAATGCCCTAACGCCATATGCAGCGGCTCTCTCCTGGTTCACTTTGCTCAATGAGGATCTTGCAGAGGGCATGTGGAGTAAAAGCATAATTAAGAATGGTCAGTAGTTCAAAGGGAGCCTGCTGCTGGAATCTCCCTTCCGGCTTAGACCCCTTGGGCATTGCCAGGGGTTATGTCATCTCCTGGATGGAGCAGGGACCAGGATGAGCCTGCCCCGACACTGCTCCCTCGCCCTGTTTACACACTCAGTTCAACTTCGCTAGATCTTAGCTTTAAACTTAGGCTATGATAGGCTACTCCCCCCCCCCAGTTACTAGGATATGATCAATATTGCACTAAAAATATTTGTCTTGATTAATTAGATTTTTTAACCATTCCTTAGCTTTTTAATAAATATGCAGTTGCCCCCCCAAAAAAAATCAATCTGTTTACAAATGGGCTGTAATGATGATTCCATCATTTCTAGCATGATTATTATTAAAGAAAAAGAAGCAGGGAGGTGAACAACACGTGAAGCTGGTATTCGTAGACCACCCAAACATGTTTACATTCTATTTTGTGAAAATACAATGCGCCCTGTCCTTCCTTTTGGCAGCGTCTCTAAACACTTCTACCCCGTTGCTGCAGCATATCTGTCTTCCGTGACAAAGATCCTTTTTGTCTTGAGTAGCCTGATCCTTGGAAAGCTTTTTTTATTCCGGGATTGGAAAAGGATTTTTATTCTAGGATACAAGGTCTTTAGCAGCAATGACAAACAGTTTGTATTTAGTACACACGCAGCCTGAATCTGCAAAGTGCAAATGCCAGCAACATGCCAATATTCATAACATTATGTAAAGGCAATAATTAGTTGGCACATGCCTCCCAAACCCATCATTTACTCACTTAGCAATCATTTTAATTGCAATTATCTGCGAAGTCATCAATTGCCTTCACAGGCGCATATTCTAGGGGGAAGGTGTTTTCGTGATCTCTTCTCTGATAAAAGGAGAATCTATGCTACTTTCTTGACACACCACAAACTTCCTGTTGATTTTTTAAGGGATTCCCTGTTAACACTTCAAGATCAACTGCATCGCCTACGAAAAACAGCCTTTCTCATCCATCCTCAGAATCATGCTATTTTTTTTTTCTGTCTCCAGTAGCATCCCTGTGGTTTCAGCTTCCATTTTGTATTTTAAAGTTGGGCAATGGGGTCAGGGACATAGAGAAGCCAGGTCAAGATTAATTTTTCTCCCACTAAGGAGGAACACTGGGGATAAAGTTACCTGTGGGGTTATTTTTATGGTAGAGGTGAGTCCCTGGGATCAGCCCCTAATTCAAATAACCAGTGGATTTTTTGTTCATTTTTGTTTTTTTTTTTTTTTCCAGTGTTTTTTGGGGTAGGGAGTGGGGGGAGTTATTTGTTTCTCCCCCACCCCAATCTAAGCAAATGATTTAAATGATTTACTTCAGTTTCTTCTTTGAGAATTCAGATAATGAGGTGTAAAGAAATACTCCTTTGTTTGGAAGAGTGAAGTGGAGAAGTAAACGTGGAGGTCTCTGGGGTATGTTCCCCAGGCTGTGTGCTATCACGGTACCCTCTGAGAGGAGCTGATCTGTTCATAGTCTTCTCCCTGCCATGTAGGTGGCAGCAACACCCAAGGCTAGAAAATATCAGTCTCATTCCCTGGCTCTGGTCCAAAAGCGTATTCTAACTAAAAAAAAAAAAAAAAAAAAAAAGTCTCACAGAAGAGAAAGGGCATAAAGCACAAAGACAAATTCCTCTCTGTCCTACCCTATCTCTAAAACACTATTTTAAGGTTATGCTTAAACCCATTCCCATAACATGGAGCTATCTGTCACACCCCGCCATACTAAAGTCATATTCTGCTACTGTTCAGACCGGTAGAATTTGTTTCTGTTTCTATATTTACTAGGGTCTGATTTCTGATCTCTTTACCTTCTCCTGGCTGCAGCCTTTCTCTGCAGGGAAAGGAAGGACACTGCTTTCATCCCCCACCACCCTAGCTTCTGGGGAAATAGAGCAAGCCCGTGCACGTACGAGCAACCCCGAGCAAGTCTCCAGGGTTGGGGGCTGTCCTGAGTAGATGTGGATAGACAAATCCATTTCCCCCATCTCCCTAACCGGAAGTGACTGCACACATCTGTCAAATGAAGGCCACAGCCACACCCAGAAGCACCTGAACGAACGGGAGGCCAGAAACCTCACAGCCGTCACATGGCCAAGGACAGGGTGTGACCTTGCTGTGTGGTTCTCGGTCAGGTCCCTGAGGAAAACTGTTTATTCAGATGTCCATAAGGATTTGGGATGAGTGTGTAAAAAGTTTGCATTCTCTTGAACTAGAAGACTGGTGAAAGTAGGCTGTTCTTCCGTTCTTGGTACTTTGGCACAACTCACACACGTCATGGAAAACAGTTTTTATGAAGGCGGCATCAAGGCATTCTTGTTACCTAGATTCAATGTGTCCAAAATATCAATAAAATGCTCACAGTTCCAGGCGTGTGAGCACAGGGCAACTGACTCCCCAGGCAAGGAGGGTAAGAAGGCAAGAGGGCTGTGTGTCTTTTTCAGTTTCGTTTCCCCTTTCTTTTGCTCCCTCGCTCAGTGGTTTCTCAACCTTCCCGATGCTGCGACCTTTTAACGCACTTCCTCACGTTGTGGTGACCCCAACCATAAAATTATTTTTGTTGCTACTTCATAGCTGTAATTTTGCTGCAGTCACGTATTATGATTCGTCATGCATTACAAGTCGCCACATATACTTCGGTGTCTTCTGATGGTCTTAGGCAACCCTGTGAAAGGCCCCTTCAACCCTACAGGGGTCGCGACCCACGGGTTGAGAACCACTGCCTCCCATCCTAGCTTTCACAGTCTATGCAGTTTAATAGAAATATCCTAAGAAATAGCATTGAATGCGGGGTAAATGTTCAGCATGCTGGCTACTTGGCTTTTATTCTTTTTTTTTTTTAAGGCTTATTTTTATTTGTGTGTGCATGTGTGTGTTTGTGGAGCTTTGGACATTCACATGCTGAGGTACACGTGTGAAGTCAGAGATGCCAGTCCTCCTTTGAGACCTGGTCCCTTGTTCACCAGTGCAGGTGCAGGTCTAGCTGGCCTACACGTTTACAAAGAGCCCCTATTTTTTCATCTTCCATAGGAGCACTTCCATGCGGTACTCTGTCTAACTTGACCTTAGTTCTTGGGATTCAACTTAGATCTTCAGGCTTATTTAGCAAGTGCTTTAGCCACCGAGCCACATTCTCAGCTTCCACTTTACTTTCTTACTAGAAAATAGTGGGCAAATAGTCTCACACAATATCCTCAGCCTGAATCTCATCGTGTCTACATGTGAACTAAACGCTTACAGTTATGAGCATCAGGTACTATTATAAATGAATATAATATTGTAATTAATTCATATAATTAAGTATTATAATTAATTCAAATCAGCATGCATAGAAAATGCCTGGTTACAATCATTATTATAGACAATCAGAATGGTGCTCTGGTTCTTGGGTAGTCTTTGTTATTCAGATTGGAGAGAGGATTTGGAATATAGGAAGAACATAAGTAATTTTAATAAAACTGCCTTTAAAATTTTTTTTAATTTTTTAAAATTTTAATTTTTATTAATGACAGTGTATTCACTTTGTATCCCCCCTGTAGCTCCCACACTCCCTCCCCCTTCTCCACCCATGCCCCTCCCCCAGTCCACTGATAGGGGAGGTCTTCTTCCTCCCCTTCCTTCTGATCCTAGTCTATCAGGTCTCATCGGGAGTGGCATCAAAGAGCAGGCCAATCAGTTCATGTCAGAGGCAGTCCTTGTTCCCACTTGGACACTGAGCTGACATGGGCTACATCTGTGCAGGGGTTCTAGGTTATCTCCATGCATGGTCCTTGGTTGGAGTGTCAGTCTCAGAAAAGACCCCTGGGCCCAGATTTTTTTTTTTTTTTTTTTTTTGGATCTTTTGCTCTCCTTGTGGAGCTCCTGTCTCCTCCAGCTCTTACTGTTTTGATGTTAGCTGGATCAAGGTTCACAGGCTGTGTGGCCAGCTTTCAGCAACTGATTTAAAGGCCAAGGATTTCTACAGCATAGTGGATAACAAAAAAGAGCAAATAGTTCATATTCTGTTATCATGAAAGATAATCTTCCAGGAATGCTTACATCTGAGTAAGCTTACCTGAGTAGCATAGGTTAATAGTTCATATAAGGTTGTTCAGAGCAAGCGGCTTCCCCACTTGACTCCTCTCGAGCCTAACAACCAGATGCTAAAATTCATATTTGAGTGACTTTCTGTGTCATGAAAAACCAGGGTGAAATATGTATGCGCTTCTAAAGAGGCACTGAGAACACAGAAAGCCAGAGAATTCCTGAAAGAAAGGATATAAAATTTCCTGGTGATAAGGATATCTTGAGTGCTGCCTGCCCACACAGGGGGAAGTTAATAAAAGTGAAAACAATTTTAGGAACGACAAAAACAAATGCCATATTGAAATAAACCATGATACCCAGTGAAATTACTGAGAAGTACCTCCATCAAACTATAACCTAGGAAAAAGCCATACTATCCGAGGCTTCTCTTGGAGTGAAATAGGGTCAAATGGCTTTAGGGCTCCCGGCTGCATAGGCTGAGATGGAGCTCAGAAGTAGACTTGTCAGTTTCTGTTCTGTAGTCTAGAGGCAAAAGGCGCCCTGACCTCAATACTTTGTTGTGTGTTTCGGTTTGTTGTTGTTTGGTTGGTTGGGTTGATTTGGTTTAGTTTCTTTCAAAACAGACTTTCCCTATGTAGCACTGGCTGTCATGGGACTTACTGTGTAGACCAGGTTGGCCTTGAGCTCACAGAGATCCACCTGCCTCTGCCTCCAAAATGCTGGGATTAAAATCATAAGCCACCATAACTGGCTCTAAATACTTTGATGAGAACCATTTCCACACCGAAATTATATACCCAGCTAATCTGTTTCTTCCATGAACCTTTATTTTGAGTTGGAAGGTACAGTACATCTACAGAATTAAGTAAATCAGAAAGGGACATTGTGTGTAACCCAGGAAAAAGAAAACTTCCCTGGAGGACTGTTGCACTTGTCTTTAAACTCTTTCTGTATTTGGGGTATTAACTTCTACCTATCTTCCACCAACCCTTTAACCCTAGGCAAGAGAGCAAAGGTTAGTGGGAAGAGGGATACAGACCCCTTTACTTCTCCTGGCTGTTTGGGTGGATGGGTTCTTTTGGGGCTATATCAATTTCTGTCAACAGCAAATGAAACAAGCAGTTTCCTGAGTTGAAGTTTTTCCCTCCATCTGTTCGTCTGCCACACTATCCATCTCTGGTCTCTCCAAACTGTCACACGCCACACGCCACCCTTTCTCTCTCCAGGCACTCATGTTTATATCCCTCAGAGTCCTAGACCACACTCCTCTCCATGTTACCCAAGGCAGGCTGTTAACACCTGGAAAAGGCCATGCCCCACAGGAGGCAATTATCAGCTGTGGGTGGGCAAACTATAAAGCCCAAACTAAAATCCCACACTTGGGATTAAAACAAAAACATATCAACGTAACATAACTGAGTTTGCAAAGAAACCAAAACTTCCATTACATAGGACAAAACTTTTTCATGTAGACATGTGAACAAGCAACCAGTCCAGACTGTACCAGGAAGCAGAAAACTTCTATCAGAATGCCTTTCAGATAAAGAAGAAGCTACTAGTTTACCTGGTAAAGCTGGGATGATTTCAGAACATCTGTGGATGGAGTTGGTGATGAACCTTTGTCGGGTTTTGGTGCTGTGGTTTCAATGGGATATGTCTCCCAAAGGTCTGTGAGCTTGAACACTTGGTACTCAGCTGAGAAAGCTGTCTAGGAAGGTTGTGAAGCCTCTAAGAAGCGAAGCCTTGCTCGAGGAAGTACGTCATGGTGGTGAGCCCAGTCCCACTTCCTGTCCAGTCTCTGCTTAGTGTTTAGAGGTGCAACAGGACCAGCTGCCATTCTGCTCTGCCTGCTGTGCCCTCGCACCAGCTTCTGTGTATTTCCCGCCAGCGTAGAATGATACCTCTCAATCTCTAAGCCAGAAGAAATACTTCCTGCTTTAAATTGCTTCTTGCTGCACTTTAGGTCATAACAGTGAGAAGAGGGTAAGATTGCATGACAGAACACTAAGCAAGTAAGAATCTAGAGAACAGTCACAATCAGTGCATCATGCAGTCCAGTTATGAACTATATCATAATAATTACAAAGAAGTTATTACTAACAAAAATTATTCTACTTAAGATACTTCAGAGTCAGTCCCTTTCCTTGTCTGGTCACCTACCATCCCTCCCTCCCACTGCACAAATTCAGCACTGCCTGAAGTTGGAGTTCAGAATTCTAACCAGAGCATTAAACACCTTATTATACCAATCTAGGACCAGTCAGAGCCAGAACTCCAAAACTCAGATGACTCCACTACGGAAAAAGATATAGCTTTCAGCTGGTACATACCCTGACAGTTTGGGGTAGCAGCAAATGGAGACTCAAATTCCCACCTAACAAAGATAAGATAAGATATCCACACCAAGAATTGTAGCTCCAGATACTTAGATCCCATCACAAAAAAAACAAACATGAACTGAGACATTATGTCTTCTTCAGAAACCAAAAACCCCAATTATAATATTCCCTGAGAAGAGCCACTTAGCAAAAGAACAAGAACTTCAAAGAGTAATTATGAATATGTCCAAGGACCTTAAGGAGGATGAGGGATTCTCATGAAGAGAATAGAGAATGGAGGGAAAGAATGCTCAATTTCCATTATCTCATCATTCTCAATATCTAAATTCTCAGTGTCATTAATTGGTCAAGATACTTTCGCGTATTCCTTATATTTAAGAGAACAAACAGGGCAGAAATTGATTAAAAGGTCATTAAAAGTGAAGACTGTGTAATCTAAAAGTGGATACACTCACACCTTATAGAATTTTATCTTTCAAATGTTGGAATTTTAAATTTCTTATTCAAAGAATGACATGGAATCTCCAGCTTGATTTAGGGTTCTGCTTATACCTTTCTCTGATGGATCGAGATCACAGATGAAGAAATTACCCAGAGCTCACAGTCCCCTGGACTCTCAGCAATGCCACCCATCGGGACTGGTAGTGCTCTGGCTGCCACACTGTGCTGTGCTCCCCGACACACTTCTATACCAGAGATTTTCCTGCACATCTGAATGGATCTTAATAACGTCCTCTGCTCCCTGGTGTGTTCATTTTGCTTCCTCATGAGTGCTATAACTTATCAGTGACTGAGATTTGGAAAAACTTTGAGCATCAAGCAATGGCACTGGGTACCTGCTTATTCACAAGGCATTTTCTTTTTAGATAGCAGCTAAGAGTGCCTATCAAATAGTGTGTGCCTATGATGACTGCCACCCATAGAACTCAGAGGCCAATTCTTTACTTCCCAAAAAGTTCCAAAAAAAAAAATTCCTCGAATTTTATTCCCATAATATTCTGTCCTAGTTCGCTTCTTGTTGCTGTGATAAACACAAAGACCAATATCAACTTGGAGTTGGAGGAAGCCAGGACAGGCACTCAAGGCAGGAACATGGAGGCAGGAACTGAAGCAGAGCTATGGAGGAATGCAGCTTACTGGCTTGATCTTGACAGCTTGTTCAGCTGGCTTTCTTATACCACTCTGGCCCACGTACCCAGAAAAAGAACCCTCTCCAGGGTATGGACTCTAACATCAGTCATTAATCAGTCATTAATTAAGAAAATGCCCCCACAGACTTGCCCACAGCACAATCTGAAGGAGGCAATTTCTCAAATTTAGGTTCCTTCTTAGCTGGGGATTTTAGTTTGTGTCAGCTTAATAAAGCTAACCACCACTAGCACAAAGCAACTCACCATAAAGCTAATATCTCTCTTCCACCTTGCAGGTTATCTCTTGGTTTTATTTAAATAATGCATGTATATGCATTTTGTATGTTAAATTCATAAAAATTTAAAAGCCACTATTCCATTAATACTTTCTGGATGTGATTGGTCTACAGCTTTACATATAATTTTCTCAATCTCAAATAGTCCTTTATGAGGAAAGTCTATTCTGATTTTATTTAAAAAAAAAAAAGGACACAGAAATTCACAAAAGATAGGTGATTTGACAAAGGACACAACTAGCAGCACAGAAAAGAGGATTTCAACTTGACAGTGTAGTTGATAAGTCCACAGACTCTGCATGCAAGTGTTTTGAAATCATTCCGTATCTTTTATAATGACCTAGACCTTCAGTGATTTCCAGGTTTTTTTTCAGGGGTGGAAGAAGTGCAACTTAAATTTATGAGTCTATCTATCTATTATTCAGCATGGCTGGTAGAATCAGCAGCCAGATTGTCACCACTTTTCATGAACAATGACCATTAAGTTATTGATTTGATCCAAAATAAAAGAATAGGTACCAGGAGGCTCCTAGAATTATATAGTCTAAATCTTTGTGTCAGTTACCTAAAAGTCCCTAGGGCTTTGGAGTCCCTTTTGAAACAGCGGGTCTAGGTCTTTTTCTGTTCCCCACTGCCTACTAGGTAGATTACCAAGACACATGCAGATGGCAGAGACAGTAAACGCCTACAAGTGCCAACTATCGCACTTGTAGGCGTTTAGTTTCTTATTGCTGTGATTAAAAAAAAAATACCCTAAGGGGAAAAAAGCAATGTAAAAAAGAAAGGGTTTATTTTAGCTCACAATTGCAAGTTAGAGTCAGTCAGAGTAGGAAAGTCAAAATAGCAGGAACTCAACACAGCTAATAACACCCACAATCAAAACCAGAGAAAGAGCGAATGGATAAACCATTTGGCATAGATTGCTGTCTTCAGTTTTGTTGTTTGTTTGTTTGTTTGTTTTGTTTTGTTTTGTTTTACAGAATCCCCTGTATAGAGAATGGAACCATCCACAGTGGGTAGGTCTTCACATTTTTATTAAAATAAGATAATGCCCAGTGACATACCCATAGGCCAACCTGATGTAGACAAACTCTTACTGGGGATCTTTTTCCAGGTGACGCTTGATTGTGTTGGGTGAACATTGTTCAATATTTCTGTGAGCATTGCAATAGCCAGGGTGTGTGGTCAGGTCTAAGCCTCCATTTTAGTTGTTATCCATGGCCTTTGTGTTCCTATCTAATCCTGTAGTCTTGAGCATGCCTTTCCACCCATGCTATCCTCCACATGGGGTTCACTGGGTCAATGTGTGTGGCATGTTCTTAGAGCCCTCAATGTGCTTCTTCATACATAAGGGCTTTTGACCAGATGAGTGGCCTTTTGAGTGAGAAAAACTAACTGGAATGGACTTCCCAGCCAGCATATGAAGGTCTTCCCCTGTATTACAGCAAGGTCCTTCTGTGGTGTTTCTTGATGAGAAAAGCAATTTAGGGATGATTTCAGCTCTTTCAACAAAATTGCCAGCTCGATTGTTGAAGGCAGGAATCTCTCACCCTCAGCACCATTAACATCTTCAGTCAGGTGATTGTTTCTCCGTCTGTTGAGGGACAAACAGCAGCACCTCTGGCCTCTCCTACAAGAAGCCCCATGTTCTCCTCCGGTTACAGCAATCAAAAATGTCCCAAGACAGTGTCAAATGTCCCTTAGGGAGCCAAATGGTACCTGGTTGAAATACACAAGTCTAAGGTAAAATTCTCCCAACAGAAATCTCCAGGCAAACATTTATAATGTGCTTCGCTTAGTTTCACTCACTTTGGGGTTATACACTCCCACCTGGCTAAACTAACCCTTTGTTTTCTCACTATCCTCTCAGCTAAACTGGAGCTATTTTTCCTGAGTTCAGCTGTGCCTGCTCGTAAAAGATTATCAGAGCAGGGATGGTGTACTGTTGATGTCCCCACTTGGAAGGAGGGTAAGAGAGGGTCATGGGACTCTCACCTGAGTATTTAGCCACCCCTCCTCACCAATTCTGCTCTAATTAGACATGTCCTCATGGAGCAGCTTGAGTATATATGCTGGGGAAGAATAGCAGAAGGAGAGTTCCACCTGTATTAACAGTGGGAAAGCCACAGTGTGTGCTGCGTGCAGGCCCTACCGTGTGGCTCCTGTAGGGGTTATCTACACTTTGATGAGCAACCTCTCGTTCATTTCTCCTCACCTAACAAGCTCACTGGGTTTGATTCAGGAAAATCAAAGTTTGGCTTGTCACTGGGACCTTGGAAGGAGGGTAGACATTGCTTAGCCCCACCTCCAGGAAGAAAATTCTCACAGATAGATTCCCTGGAAAGCCAGAAAGTAATTTCTACACCCTTGGTCTAGTTTGCTCATGTTTCTTCTTTTTTCTCTAATTCGTATAGCCTGATCCACCAGAATGCATGTTCCTCGGTCATAGCTTCATGCACTCCAAACTCACATATTCAACTGTAAGTCCCATGATTTCTTGGACCCCTGGGCCTGACAATGAGCTCTTTTATTATTATTATTAAAGAATATCTTTCTATTCTTTTCCCCTCCCAGCATGAACCCCGTCTCCAATCATATCCTATTGGATTTTCTAAATAGTTCATAGCTATGCCTTTCCTGTGTCCCCAAGGCAACGGCCTCAGTTCAGCCCATCTAAGTTGTCACAGGAACCTCATGATGGTTCTACTGCCATCTCATCCTATATGCTGCTACCCAAACTCACTCTCTGGGATGCAAATTTAGCCTATAACTCCTTGGATGCTCTTTGTACCTCCTTAGCAGGATGTATGAAACCCTCCATAAAGTACCCCCTACTTCCTACATCTTCTAATAATAAGTTATTAAAGGAAATTTATTTCCTTCTAGAATAAAGGCACAGTAAGAATTTGATATGGAAATTATAGGCATAATTATATGTATCCTCTTGTATTTAAGTAAAGGATTGTGAGTCTGTGAGTCTATCATAGGTTTGAGAATGCAATGTTCTTAGTTTTAGGCTTTTAAATTAGGAGAGATAATAAATCTCAGTGCATATTTTGGGTGTGCCAAAACTCAGACTAATTTTCTTTATAAACGAATCCAATTTCTAGTTTTGACTGCCTAACTCATTTTTTTCTGGGTAGTAAAATGTTAGCCTCAACTAGGTCAGAGGTCCCATTCTTTTGTCTGTGCAATGATGTCTACATGCCAGGGCTGTGTAGAAGTTAGTGCATACAAGACAGTTTATAGAGCAAGAGAGGCTACCATTTAGCAAGTTGGCATGAGGTAGCTGATATGAATGAGGACTAATAGAGACAGGATTCATTCTGAACGTGTACGAGTTTAAGGTTCATCTGTGTTTCTCTGTTTCTTTGTCTCTATCCTTCCTTCCTTCTTTCTTTCTTTTTTGCTGTGGTAAAATATTCTGTCAAAAGTAAGGAAAGGGACAGATGTTTTATTATGGCTCATAATTCAGGGGCATAATAGCCTACCATGGTGGAATGGCATGTCAGCAAGCAGCAGGCATGACAATCAGGGCAGGAAGCAGAGGATTCACACCCTCAGCCCCAAGCATGCAGCAGCGGAAATGAACTAGTAGCAGTGGGAAGCTTTAAACTCTCAAGTCCCACCTTCACTGACACCCTCCCTCCAGCAAAGCTCTTCCTAAAGCTCTGCCAAGCAATGGCACCAACTGAGGACCGAGTGCTCAGATACTGGAGCCAATGAGGGACATTCTCATTCAAACTACAACACGTATCTTCTCACTCTCATTAAACCCCAATGAGATGATGAGAAAGAATTTGAGTTTCCTACAATTCACTGAGGTGGATCACGGCATACTCACATATTCACAGAACTGCTCCTGGGCTGTGCTAGAGAAAGAAGACCATGGAATTTTTAATGTTCCTTTCCTCCTTTCAGAAATCCAAACAGGGCAGGTGCTGTAGCTCAGCTGCTAGAGTGTTTGCCCAGCTACTCACAGGCCTTGGGTTCCATCTCTTCCACCACATAGACTGATGGGGTAGGGTGGCAAATTCTGGTGGTCCTAGCACCTGGGAAGTGGAGACAGGGAGGTCAGGAGTTTAAGGTGATTTTCTGCTACATAGAGAACTGGAGGCCAGTTGGGCTAGATGAGATCTTCGAACTTCATAGAAAAGAGGAGAATCATGTCTCTCTATCCCAGTGATGTTTCTCTAACACTAGAGCCAAGTCCAAGTTCTAGTCAAACCTGAAGATGAAGAGGACTTCTTAAGGCAGCCCCGTATCAGTGGTCGAGGGTCAGGTGACAGGCACATCTTTAGTGTCCTGTTACAACAGTCAGAAGA
Source organism: Meriones unguiculatus (assembly GCF_030254825.1). Taxonomy (NCBI): domain Eukaryota; kingdom Metazoa; phylum Chordata; class Mammalia; order Rodentia; family Muridae; genus Meriones; species Meriones unguiculatus. The sequence continues at coordinate 14,607,261 of NC_083354.1, read as the reverse complement.
ACCTAAGAAGCCAGTGGACTCAGGCAGAGGGTAGAGCAGGCTAAGGTGACTCATTCAGAAACCAGACAGTTGCCCTAAAAGGAGATTACAGTAGTCTGAAAACCTGTGTGTATTAAGCTGCCAATAAACTGTACTCGTCCCCAACCATGGTGACTGCACTATCGGGGTGTATGTAAGAATGAATGCATGAAATAAAAGCATCATATTCTAACCATTAGAAAGGAAATCCTGATTTCTTTCTTTCTTTCTTTTTTTTTTTTATGGCACACTCATGTAAATTCCTTCCTTGTTGCTGACCTAAGTCACAATGCTGAAAAACAAACAAACAAACAAACAAACAAGATTATTTTTCTATTTTTAAGCCTTATTAACAAATATTTTATTCTCCTGTTGTGGGCCATCTTGGATTATAGGGAAGGGAAAAAAAAGTTAAAGATTTGGCAAGGTACAGAGAAGGGGGGCCATTTACTCTGCTCTTCTGACTGCTATTACCAGGAAGGGCTATCATCTCTGAACTACTCAACAGAGAATCCATACCAATAAGTGGGAACATTTTGTTAACAAGAGCTGTATAATCACATTTGGTGTGTAACAGCACCTTCCCTCTGCAGGGATCCCAGACTCACATGTAGGACCCTGGGGTCACGTCATCTATCAAATGCCAACCCTGGAGAACGCAGTGGTAACCCTTCTCTGCAGGACAAGGCCACAGAGCTCCTGGCATTCACCCCTGGGAACTCTGGAGCCTACCGACCATGTTCTATGCTCAGGGGTACAAACTGCAAACCCCAGAGAAAAACGCTCCACTTGGTTCACGTCTACTTAACTGTGCAGCAGCTTCTGTGGGAGCCGAACGACTCTATCCAAGTCAGATTTATTCTGCTTTTTCACGACTTGGAGAAGGGTACTTGAGAATTAATTCTACAATGGCGACAGGAACAAGGATCATTGCTGGTACCTAGCTCTGCTGCTTTCTCCATGTAGATTTGAGACAGGTGTGTGTGTGTGTATGCGTGTGTACATGTACTCTCACATATGTGTGTGTTGTTCGTGCATGTGAGTGGGTGGGTGTGGAGGCCGGAGGTTGACACTGAGTGTCTTCTTCAGCTGCCTTCCTCTTATTGCTTCTCTTACTAAACCTGGGGTTCGCTTGTTTGGCTGTATTAGCTAGTCAGCAAGCCTCAGAGGTCCTCCCACCTGCATTTGCCCAGCGCTGGATTGTAGTTGTGCTCCCCCCATGTCTGAATTTTCACAGAGGCGCTCGGGACCAAACACAGGTTCTCACGCTTGTGTGGCAGTCGCTTTACCAACCGACCTGTCATCCCAGCTCCAAGGATTCCTAATTTGATCTTGAATGTAAATTCATCTTTAAACATGAAGGAGCTACCAAGAAATCACAACCCACCTCCGGAAGTGACCAGTAGAATACATGGAGGCACCTGGACCCCCAAAAACCGTGAGTGTTTTGTTCCCTTGCACTGAGCGTGGCTACAGAAAGCACCCTGGGGCTCCTGGTCACGTTGGACAGGCAGAGCTTGAGCGTGGAGCTGTGCTATTACTTAAGAGAGAGCTTCACTTTTATCACAGTAGCGGTATAGATTAGAAGTCAGGGATTTGATTTAATAATCTTTGGGTGTGTCAGATATTTGATGCCTCCAATTAACCCTGTCTACTGAAAGGAAAAAATAACTTCCTGCAGTTTCTCTCAGTAAGGACTTAGAGTGTGTGCTGAGCAGCATGGTAATAAAGCTGCTTCTGCATCCTGTGGAGATGGTCCAGTCCAGGAAGGAAATGACAGGAAGGGAAAAGATCCCGAAAGCCTGTGTGAGGATCAACAGATGGTGAAGAACACAGATGCTGTGACAAACAACCCCTGTGCCATTCCTAGGTCAGAAAGTATGTCCAGAGTGAGCCAACGGATTAGAACACAGATGAAGAGTCTGTTGTTACTAAGCATGTGATGTGTTCCACCAGAAATGCTTCATTCTCAGATCAGATCTGAAGAAACTCTGTTCAGCAAGTGTGTGTGTGTGTGTGTGTGTCCTGTAGACAGAATAGCATGTTTTATATCAATAGTGAAATGATAGAAAGACAAGAAACAGCTTTATCCTTTAAGTAAGACATTGATGTACATGGATGCATGTATGTGGTAGACGACCAGATGAGAAGACACGGCATAACTCTGGAAACATGAGCTTTGGCATCAGCCTATATTTTTTTTAAGTAACTCCTCAATTTACCAGCTATTTGGAAACTTTTTTTATATTAAATTCATGTTATTTTAAACATGCAATAAACTTATGCATCAAAAATGTTTGAAACATCTGGTCAATCATATTCATTCAATTATATTAGTTTTAAAAATAATATTGGGACTGGAGAGATAGCTCAGTGGTTAAGAGTCCTTACTACTCTTTAAGAAGATCTAAATTTAGTTCTCAGAATCCATGTGGAGCAGTTCACAAGTCCCCATAACTCCATCTCCAGGGAGTCTAAAGAAACCATCTTCTAGACTCTGAAAAAAAACTTTATTCACAAGTGTACACATACTCCCATACACACACATACATAGGCATGATTGAAAATAAATCTTTTTTTAAAAAGCGATTCTATTATGACTTTGTTGTGTCCTGAATCCAATAAACTGATTCAATCGCTCTTGGTTGAAAAAATAAACTAAACTGCATATTTAAAACAAAAGCTCTAAGTAGATTTGAAATCTAGCAGATGACAGAGTGTAGGATCCAGAAAAATATCCAGTAGTCTTGGTGGTCAGAAATTAAAGCTCTTTATTATCAAGGCATCATAGAAGTCAGGACATTTCTGTTGGCAAGCACAAACTGGTAACAATACCCACCGTGCCACTGAAGGGAGAGCAGTAGAAGAGTAAAGGCAATGGGACAGAGGCTCCCACGGCCAGAAAAATATTTGCAGAGCTGTGTGTGTAAAACTCAGCCTCAGCACCCTGCTGCCTCACTGAAGGGAAAATGAGAAACACTCAAGTACTATACAAAGAATTTCTAGTCTGTCTCCTAGGGAATAGACTTCCCATTCAAGTAAGTAAGGCTTTTATGATGTAGAGAGGGAGAGGAAGGAAGACATAACAAGGCAGCCAGTCTCCCTCCTGGGGCAGGGGGTGGTATAGTGATACTAAGATGACTGGCCTTGGGAGTGCAGGAAGCCCAGGGGAATCATTCAGGAGCCAGAGGGCAGGCTCTGCAGTCAAAGCTAGGAAGGAGTGAGTGGCAGGAGGAGGGAGCAGCTGTGGACTGTGCTTTATGTCACTGCAGCAAGGACAGTCACAGAGAAGGAAACTCTGCCTATGGTCAGAAATGTAGGGCCAATACCATAGGGATAAGATCCAAATGCACAGGGCTCCCACAGATATAGTGCCTGATGATGAGGAAGTGTATCCCACCCAAGACAACCTTCTGGAATATTCAAGGACAGAGGCTCTTTGCACTCACTTGTGGGGCCTCTGCAACAGTTGGCAGTCACACTTCCTACACTGAACTAGAATTCCTTCTGCTGTTCACCTTCCTTAAGAATAGTCAAATGTAGCAGCATTGAGTGTTTACCATGAGCTGATAACGTTTCCAGTGCTTAGGGGAGCAAACAATTAACTCACTAACCTACAAATTACAGTAAAAGCAGTGGATTAAAGAAAGGTCTTTGTATCTGCAGAGGAAGGAAAATTTTCACTGACTGGGAAGCTGAAAGGGTCATAAAGAAGGTGGCATTATATAGAGATAGATGATGAATTGCTTTCATACAGATATTGTTTATAATTTATTAGCTTGACTGGGTATTTCAATCTGTCAGTCTCATATTTGGATATTGTGAATCTTAATATTTGCTCAGTCTGTAAGGCAGAATGTCTTAGCAGTACCAGCCTGGAGCTGAAAGCCTGGAATAATTCCTAAGGACTTTATGATCTTCAGTTTAGATTGAAATCCTGAATAGGCTAGTTCTAATATCAGGGAAGGAATACTGAAGCAACAGGATAGGTGAAAGTGTCAGCAAGAGCGTAAGCAAGCCGGCAAAAAGCTACTTTCCTTTTCCCTTATCCTTTCCTTTTCCCTTATCCTTTCCTTTTCCCTTATCCTTTTATCTGAGTTGTTACCAAAAGGTCCTGCCCATGTTTAGGGTGGGTCCTTCCACTTCAGATAACATAATGAAGAAAGTCCCTCGCAGGAGGGCCCAATGGCTTGCATTTTAGTTGATTCCAGTTTCAGTCAAATTGACAACAATGATTAGTTGTCATAGATACTAGCTGACCAGCGAATCTATATCATATCACAGCTTACTCCTAACAATTTAAGCAGTTAGTGAATTGAAAAACTGGAACCACTCATAATAGCCAGAATCTGGAAACAACCCAGATGTCCCTCAATTGAGGAATGGATACAGAAATTGTGGTACATTTACACAATGAAATACTACTCGGAAATTAAAAGCAAGGAAATCAAGAAATTTTCAGGCAAATGGTGGGAGCTAGAAAAGATCATCCTGAGTGAGGTATCCCAGAAGCAGAAAAACACACATGGTATATACTCACTTATAAGTGGATATTAGACATATAATATAGGATAATCATACTAAAATCTGTATACCTGAAGAAGCTAACCAAGAAGGAGAACCCTGAGTAAGATGCTCAATCCTCATTCGGAAAGGCAAATGAAATAGACATCAGAAGAGGGTGAAAACAAGGACCAAGACAGGAGCCTACTACAGAGGGCTTCTGAAAGACTGTACCCAGCATGGTATTAAAGCAGATGCTTGAGACTCATAACCAAACTTTGGGCATAGTGCAGGGAATCTTATGAAAGAAGGGGGAGATAGAAAGTCCAGCTCCACAAGGAGAGCAACAGAATAAAATCATCTGGGCACAGGGGTCTTTCCTGAGACTGATACTCCAACCAAGGGCCATGATGGAGATAACCTAAACACCCTGTGCAGATGTAGCCCATGGCAGCTAAGTCTACAAATGGGTTCCCTAGTAATGGGAACAGGGTCTGTCTCTGACATGAACTCAGTGGCTGGCTTTTTGATCACCTCCCCCCTGATGGGGGTGTGGCCTTGCCAGGCCACAGAGGAAGACAATGCAGCCAGTCCTGACCTGATGAGACCTGATAGGCTAGGGTCAGAGGGAAGGGGAGGAGGACCTCCCCTATCAGTGGACTTGGGGAGGGGCATGGGAGAAGGTGAGGGAGGAAGGATGGAATTGGGAGGGGATGAGGGAGGGGGCTACAGCTGGCATACAAAGTGAATAAACTATAATTAATAAAAAAATAAATAAATATTTTAAAAGAAGAAAAACTGGAACCAAAAAAGAAATACTATCTCTGTATAGCTTAAGGTACGCAGTTCTGGGAAAGTAAGGTGATGGTTTTAAACTATGTTCACCTAATGGAAAAACAGGAAGGGGCAGGGCTCATGAGAGTTGATACAGAGCTAGAACACGAACAAGACCAGGGAAGGGATGGATGATTTGCTTTTTCCCCATGGCATCCTCCAGCTGTCCTCCTAGCTCACAGTTAGAAGAGGGGCTGCTGAGAAGCCTCCTACCAGCGAGTAAGGAGAGAGAGAGAGCTTCCTTGAGCATCACAGAAATCTGGGACTAGCTATCTACAGAGTATTTCATTCATTTCCCAAATAACGGTGGTGTGAAGCTTGGCTAGAAATTTTTACCTCTTGTATATGTATAGGTTACATATAATAGTAGTATATTGGTCAGCTTTTTGTTACCATGATAAAAATATGTGAGCTAACTTAAAAAGTAGAAAGGTTTACTTTTGTCCATGGGTTTGATAGTTTCAATTCATAAGCAGTGGCCTGTTGCCTTCAGACCTCTGTACGTTCATATGTGTGCACAGCAGAGGAAACTGTTCACCCCACAGCTGGCCAGCAAGGAGAAGGGGAATAACACTGGTGTCCCACAATCTCCTTTGAGGTCACGTCCCAAATGACCTAAAATTTCCCACCAGTCCTCACCTTATAAGGCTTCTATTGTCTTTCCCAAAGTCCTGCTGCAAAGAAGCCTTGAAAACATGGACTTTGGGGAACATTACAGATTTAGATTACTAAGCAGTCTCTAGATTTTTTTAAAGGCATAAACATTTGGAATCAGGTCATCTCTTAGGGTTTTCTGTATTAATTGTCAAACCAGAGGTCAAGAGCAGGGGGCAGGGGGGGGAAGGTATACGCTGTCATAGAAGGTGCATCCATACCTGCCGGTTTTTCCTGGCAGAACCTGCCTGATTACTGGCTCTTGGCATTAATCACCTGACAGGATTGCCTCTCCCACACCTGACACCAGTACTCTGACAGCTTTTGCCTCCTTGGTCATGACTGATGGAAAGATGGTTAGACCCTTTCCATCATGCATTTTGATCATACTGTCATCCCGAGGTGACACACATCTCCTGTCTGGGACTCGGCCCCAAACATGTCAGCCCCAGTGTGATAGCCTATGATGGTTGGCTAGAAGATTCAAAAGACAGATTGATGGCAGTCAGGATTTTCTAGGTGTCAGCACCAGATCACCTGCTGTGACACATGAGCTATAGGCTCGTACCAGGGTACAGCTGATGGATGAGCCTGGCTGCATTGGCCTCTTCGGCATAAGGCTGGACCTAATTGCAAAGGTGCTCAGCTGTGTCTCTTCCAGGGTCAAAGGCAGGTCAGAACAGGCCAGAATTCTAAACCAGAGGAGAGGGCAAGTGTATATCTTGGCTCAAGTGATTAAACAACCCCTGATGCCAGCCTTGGCAAGGAAAGAACCAGAAACGTCAAAGAAGGTTTCTAAGACTCACAGGCAAAACACTCCAAGAAAAAGATTGAGCAGCTAAGCCATGAAGGTCTAAGCATGGAGCCCACTTGCTGAGGAAGCATGCTTGTAGTCAGCATTATACTCCAGAAATAGTTTTTCCATCTAAGTCAGTAAAACCTACACTGTTAGGGAAGCCAAGGCTCCCAGCCCCATCTCAAAGCATTCTGATCTTGCCTCGGCATTTCTTGCTTGCCAACCCCTCCTTTTCATTTTTAAAACTATTTCATTAATTCTTTGACACTTCATTTTGATACTGTTTGTCCATTATAGTCATCCCTGACCCCTTCTTCTCCCAGACCCACTCTTATTCTACACCCACCCAACTTGTGTTCTCGCTTTTTTATTTTAACCTACTGAGTCCCATGAGCGCCGTCTGTATACTCTTGGATGTGTGTCCATCCATGAGAGCATCGTTGTCTTATCTTACCAGGGGCCAAGCCCTTAAAGAAGACTGACTTTCCCTTGCCTGAAGCTTCAAGTTAAACTATCTCTCCTCGGCTAGGGGTGGGACTCCAGGCCCACCTCTCATCTCCATGCTGAGACTTTGGCTTGAACGCCTGCAGGTCTTCTGCATGCTGTAACAGTCATTGTGAGCTCATGGGTGCAGCTACCCTGTTGTGTTTTGAAAACTCTATTTTCTTGTAGTCGCCATACACCTCTCACTCTTAAGGTTTCCCCATCTCCTCTTCTTTATTCTGCAACTTACATTTTTAAGTTATCATGTATTCCTTATGCCCAGTTAGATGCGAGCGTGGTATAGTATAGTTACTTTTCCTGATACTGTGACAAAATTCCTAAGAAGGGCAACTTAATCAATGAAAGATTCATTTTAACTCAAGGTTTGAGGATGTGGTCCTTCATGAACAGGAAGGCATTGCAGTAAGACTGTTAGGCAGTTGGTCACGTGGCGTCCACAGTAGAAAGTAGAAGGAGATAGATGAATGCTGGCGCAGAGCTTGCTTTCTTCTTTGTATATAATTCAGGATCCAAACCTAGGGAATGGTGCCACCCAGTTAGGACAGGTCTCCTCACATCAATTAACATAATTTAGAAACTTTCTCATAGACCTACCTAAAGATTTGTCCCCGGGATAATGCTAGATCCTGTCAAGTTGGCAGTCAAGGTTAACCATTGCTCTGGTCCATTGATTTATTGGAGAGGCTGTCCTATAAATCTGTGTCCCAGTCACAGCTGAGTCTCTTCTTCATGACCATTGTTTAGAAATCTGAACCGTCTCTTGTCTGTTTCCTACCTGTTTGTATTCCAGCGTTGCTTATGAACGATTAGTATGTGTGCTTCGCCTGCTGATACAGAGGCCTGGACAGAGCAACTTCTGTCGCCTTCAGAACCCCATCAGGTAGCCCACCGCAGACATGTCCTGTACCCCTTCCTAAATACACAGATTCCATTTGTTATTCTCAGGGTCACAGTCCTGACAAAACTCAAAGCATTTCTCCAGTTCATGAAGTAAACCATACAGTTGAAATGGCAGCTATTTCAAATGCCACTGACAAGAGCAGATAATGATAGAAGGCCTTGGTCCTGACCCCAGAAAAGTGAGTTAACTTTTCCCACACAGTGTATTTGGTTGTTATCTTGAGTAAATTTCACTCTTTGCAACAGAGTCTCATTCAAAGGGTAATTTCTTCAGAACACTGTTCACCTTAGCAAGGGGACCCCTTCCCCACTCCCCTGATGCTGTTCTTAACTAAATGTGTAATTTCTCCCAGTGGCGTGTAATTGCTTATTCTGTGTCCTTCATACTTCCACTCAAATATTCATTAATCACCAATTACTGTAACTGACGTTCCCTTTTCCCCTTACCATCGATGTGATGTTAGCCTTCTTCGGGACTCAATTTTCTCATCCTTAAAGTGGAGCTAATGACATAGCTTAAGAAGGCAACTACACACATGTACCTGTGCTTGCACGTTCATGGGTCACAATCGATGATCACAACTAGCACTTGTACGGATTCGATCTTAGTGTTTTCAGAGGGAGATACAGTGTTTTTCCCTCCCCTGAGCTGAATTGTATAACGGCAGCATTTTAATAGTCTTCAAATACAGCTTTGATTGCACCGCTCTTACCCAGGAAGCTTCCTGGTGAGCTGAGGGAAGAGAAAAATCTTGGGAAAAGAGTCCGTGACAGGGCTGCCTGACTAAAAGAAGTCCCAGACCCCAGCCCACCGCTTACCTGTTGGCTTATATCTGCTGAACTGCCCATCATGAGCACACTTATAGGGTCCTGTGTTTGTGATTATGATTTTCCACTGAGCTGCAGGGCTACAGGATTAAAGATGGCAAAGGCTATCAGGAGACCAAATTCAAACATCCCCAAAGTGAGTTTCAGTGTGGGGCCAGCATTTCACAACCTGGCTCCTGAAGAATTCTTGGAATATTAAACAAGGGAAGGAAAAGTGCCAGGGCCAAAATGGGCAGTGAAGCTTGAACTAGGTGGGCCAGCATTGCCTGGTGCGGCCTTCCTGATCCATGTTGTAAATCATTTCTCCCAGGTTTCCTCTGGAACTGCCTGTTTGGATTGTCTGCCTCTCTTTGCCTCCCACCTTTGTGTGTAACCTTTCTAATCTTTATGAAAGAATTCTTGTTACTCCTCACTGTCAATAGCATGGAGCATGTTCTTGCTTTCTTTTGTTTTACCAGGTCTTCAAAGTCCTTCGGCAGCTGAAGGAACCATATTTCTTCACGAACCATGTTCCTGGTGCTCTTTTCAAACGCACCCCGCCCCTGGCACCCCAGAGGCTTGCTCTTTCTTGAATCTACACACATCCTTTCAGTTTGCTGCCACTGCCTCTTCTGCCTTGAATGACCTTTTCCTGATCATCCACGTTCCTTTAATTCTCACGCCAACACTAGAAAGAATATACTATCATTATCCTACTTTACAGTTGGATAAACTAAGGTAAAGACTTGTTAAGTGATTTTTTTTTCAGAGGTTGCTCTTATCCTAATAAGGCAACTGACCTGAGGCCAGATAGTGAAGGCTATCTGGAGGCTCTCTCGCCACACCTTGGACATCTCTTCGAGAATCTGTCGAAGAGACTGGTGACAGACTGGGCCGACCCAAGCTCCCATTTGGACAATTTATATACACCTTTAATCCTCCCAGAAGAATAAACACAACAGTCTACACGTTTCTCCTGCTGCATAACTCATAATGTTGAGTATGTGCACACATGCTGCAATACATACATCCCCAGTTACAAATATGTATTTAGCTGCCTCTCCTATAGGAGCAGGAGAGATTAAAAACACTCTCACCTCCGTCCCTACCCTTTCAGCCAGGTGCAATGCCTGATGCAGGTTGGGCATTTCCTCATTATGGAGCTGAATTAAGATGAATTTCCTTGAAGGACATGGGAGGCAGCGGTGACAGCTTGGATATGAGTGCTATCCAGAAGTTCCTAACACACACCGACAAACGTAAACTCCGTGTCAAAAATGACAGTGTCTACCAAGCTGTGTGTGGCAATCATTTCTGACCTGCAATTGTCCCAGCAGGTCTGAAAATGGAGCTTGAAGTGTTTTTGAGAGAGTCCACCTTGGTCAAGAACTTCTGTAATGGCCTTGGGGAGATCAATTTGGCTTCCTGTCTGAGGTTCCGTCATCAATTCTAACAGATGCAGGAATCCTTGGCATGCACTAGCTCTTCCATGGTCCTTTCAATACCAATTGTGAGTCCTTAGATCTTCTCCCTCTTGGACTTTTAAGAGCCCTCCAAGAAGGCAGAGGGCACACTTCACTGGCACGTCAGAGTCCTAAGCTCTAGGCTGCTTTGAAGGTACAAAAACAGACAAGACACAGCCTCCATACTGCAAATTGTCAACAGTTTTACAGAATGTAGATAGACATGAAGTCAAAATTATGGTGTGCTAGATTGTAGACACCCAGCATAGGCTACTCAGAGAACCCGAGGGACTCTAGCATTTCACAGTAACTTTGCCTCAGAGAAAGCTTTTTGGATGAGCCATGAAAACAACAGGAAATATAAAGGAGAAGCCTGGATTCCTTTATTTCTACCTCTGAACAGCTCCTGAATCTGTGCAGTAACATGCTGTCCCTGATCTTCCGAGTAGAGTCCCTGGCAACTGCACTGCCCAATATTATCTCTGTCTCTGTCTCTGTCTCTGTCTCTGTCTCTGTCTCCCTCTTTCCCTCTCCTTTCTCTCTCTCTTTATTCGTGGCAGAGATGGCAGAATATTTTTAAATACATACATTGAATGATCCCTTACTTGAATCCAGCTAATGCTGTCCTTGGAGGAAGACTCCCTGCTATGAAGCACCTTAAAGTCTTGTGATAGAACCCAGCCACCCCTTCATCTGGCCCTTGTGTCCCCGAGAAAACATACAGCAACCGCACTGGCCTCCTTTCAAGTCCTTCTGCCTTGGGAAGTCTTCTTACTTTAGAATTTGGATTTATTATTTCCTCTGCTTGTGTTTGCCATGGTCTTCATGGGCTTATTTCTTGGGGTGTTTTGATTTTTATGTTGTTGGCTTGTTTTAGTTTTTAAATATTATTAATTGATTCTTTGAACATTTCATATGTATATACAATGTCTCTCGATAATTAACCACCCCTAGCTCTTTTCTAACTCCCTCTACAACTTCCCCAAAGGGCTCTCTTCAATTTAATGTCTTAAAAAAAAAACCCATTAAGTCCAATTAGTGCTGCCTGTGTATAAATGAGTGTGTGCCCACCCACTGGAGCCTAGGAACCCACCAGCAGCCACCCACCTAAAGAAAAATGAGTCTCCATCACCCAACAGCTATTAAGCGTCAACATCTCATTAGTCAAGGAGGGTCTCCTAAGGCCTCATGTTCCCCTCCTCAACCACCATAGAATGCTGGATTCCTTGATCTTATGAAGGTCTTGTGCAGGCAACCACAGCTGCTCTTGGCTTTTTTTGAGATAGGGTTTCCCTGTGTAGCCTTGGCTGTCCTGGAGCTCTCTCTGTAGGCCAGGCTGGCCTCGAACTCATAGCCATCCACTGCCTCTGACCGCCAAGTGCTGGGATTAAAGGTGTGCATCACCACTACCCTGCTATTTTAATCTACTCTCCCTGTAAGACCATAAATCACATGGGAATTTGTGTTGACTGTTCATTAGAATCTGGTCCATGACAGGTACTCAGGAAATAGGTATTGGGTGAGTTTAAGAAAAATACCTGGGTTTGGGGACATCCAAGGAGCTATGATTAACTGTGACACACTGTGGTGGTGAGTAGGTGGGTACATGGAGGGGAGACTGGACTGAGGCTTAGCTTTTCTGTCAGACAGAATGGTGACGATGCCATCGGCAGTCACTGGGATATAACACAGTGAATACCTCCACATCTATAGCCCTTGGGGGTTTTGTCCAAATTCACCTACATGAGAAATGTGACCTGAGAATCTGGGCGGAAATGGCTGGGTCCCTGCACTGTATACTTCTGAATGTTGAAAAGAAGCCATTCATTTTACAACTCCTCTAAACACAAAACTCTATTTCCTGTTCTCCAGTTGCTTACTATATTATTACTTTTATTTTTATTTTTTTTTCTCCTTTAAGGGATAACTCTGAAAAAAAAAATAGTCAGTAGGATAGTTTCTGATCTTTTTGGTAAAATGCTGACAAGAATTTAAGAGGTAATATGATGGTTGTACACCATCTCTATTCTCTGTTCCCACCTGAAACATAAGAAAGAATTTATATGTAGCCACATGTCACTCTTCTGCTCTGACAAGCTCTCTCCATATTTTATCACCAAACATTGTAAAGTATACAGACATACATGATATAGTGAAAGCTTTATGCTGCCTTCCAAAAAGACTCTATTGCAAAAGAACCAGGAGCTGTCACCCAAGATATATTTGCCCAGAAATGGCTGTAACAGGCAATATATTCAGGATTCTCCCTTGCCCAACCCCCAGCTATCTGACCAATGGAGAGCATCGCATTATTTGAACTGGAAATGTCCTTTTGATAAATTTGTTCAAGTTTGAGCTTTACTTACAAAAGGCATGTATTTCCACTTCATGTATTTTCTGGGAAAAGCAGTATGTTGAATCTGAAAAAGATTCTTTCACTGGGCAATATTAATCAAACAGTAAATCAAAGAAGAGTCCCATGTGAATGATCTAAACCCAGTTTCTTTCTCTCTTTGAAATATAACCAGGATTGAGTCACGAGACATGCTGTCCAAAACTCTGCTTTTTTAAACTAAGACCACAGATAACTTGTCTAATCTAATTCTTAATATATGTGTGTGTATGTATATTCATGTCTACAAAGGTTTACTAATATTATTAATAGTTTCATTTTTTTACCAACTTTTCATAAAATTAAATTTCAAGGTATTAGAATACTTGATCTTTAGCTTAACTTTGATAATGACCCAGTGTGTAATTCCTAAACCAACTCTTTGGCTGCAACCTCCTGTATTTGTTTATGGATGGCCATAATCTGTTTGTCTTTATCTTCCTCTATTTCTTTATGGATGGCCATAATCTGTTTGACTTTATCTTCCTCCAGTTCTCTACACATTTTATTTGCTTCCTCTATTATCCTCTTCATAAGCATAGGTATTAGGTCATCTTCTTGAATTTCAATTATGCTGGGGTGTCCAGGGCTGCTCGCCCCTGGATAACTGGGTTCTGGAGATGCCATATTGTTCTGTCTTTTGTTGGTTGAGCTTTTATTCTGGCCTCTACCCATTGGGCTATCTTAGGTGTTGGGTGTTAGTTTCTGATGGTTCCTGGAATCCTGTGGTGGAGAGAATCCCCTTGGCAGGAAGATGACTTTTCCTGAAGGAGGCCTCCTCAGCTTTTTGGGTATGGTCACTGAATGGCCGGTCTTTTTCAGGAGTTGCCACAGCTCACCTCAGGCGTACAGACCTGAGTGGTAACTTTGGTCCTTGTTAGTCAAAAGGGCTTTCCTCTCATCTGGAGAAGTCCTGGAGACAGCTGCCCTTCTTCTGGGTTTCTTGCTGTAAATTTAGTGAGCTGCTGCTGTAACCTGGGTGCCCTGTGGTTTGGTCAGTTTAATTAGGGATAACTGGTTGCCCCTTGGAGCGGTATCTGGGGGGTTGATCTCAGGGATACCAGGCTTCTGTAGGTCTAAGGTTAGGGCTCTGTGCCCCAGTACCCAAGTGGTAGTCAGTGGCAGGTGAGCTCTTCTCTCATGTGTGCAGCTGGAAGCTAGAGTCAGGAGCCTGTGGATAGCCAGAAACTTGTCCTGAGGTAGGGCCAGATATTTCCCCCACCATGGGGTTTTCTCCCAACAGGAAGGTCCAGTCTGTGGTGCTTGGGGTGGCCCATAGAGTGTGCGGCAGGTCTGCAGGACCTTTTTCAGGGATAGACTGGGTGACCTGAGGTCAGTCCTGTTTCCTTCCTTCCCTGTGGGGTTTTCTCGCCACTGGGACTCCCAGTCTCTGTTGTTTTTTGTGAGCAGCATTCAGTCTGGGAGTGTGATCAGGACACATAGGCTTGTAGCTCTGGTCTGGCGACTGAGTGCCTGTGCAACCCACAATCTCTTCCAGGTTCTGTGTGGGTGACCCACACTGTGGAGTTTCCTCTCACCTGGGAAACATGATTGCTGTTATTTTAGGGCCCAGAGTTCAGTCTCTTGGTCTCTGTATAGACATTACTGTCCGACTTCTCAGACACAGTGTCCTCCTGGCGCCGCCATCTTGGATCTGCCGAAATATTACTTTTTAAAATTAATTATAGTTTATTCACTTTGTATCCCAGCTGTAGCCCCATCCCTCCTCCCCTCCCAATTTCACCCTCTCTCCCTCATCTTCTACCAAACCCCTCCCCAAGACCACTGATAGGGGAGGTCTCCTAAACATTTCTCTTATCTTAGTCTTCCCATCAGAATCTAAACAGACCCAACTCAGTCAGTGACCTGGTTCCTAAAATAAAGTTTCGTGGCAGTGGAGGGAAATTTCATTTCAGGAAACTGATTTTATCACTTTGTTTTGAGTAGCATCATAATCGTCTATCTTTGTTTTTTTGAACGTTGCTCTGGTCAGCTTTTACTGTCAATTTGTCTAGCATCATCGGAGAAAGGAGTCTCAAATTAAGAGATTGCTCTGATCAAATTGGCCCATGAGAATAGCCTTGATTGTTCATTGATGGTGGAGAGTCCAGCCCACGGTTGGCAGCACCATTCCCTAGGCAGATCTGTCCTGATCTCCCTCAACCATGGATTTTGACCCAGAAGTATAAGCCAAATAAGCCCCTTCCTTCCTATATTGTTTTAAGTTAGAGTGCTTTACCACAATTATCTTATCTAGATTCTCCTGCTAGCTAAGTAACCAGGAACTCTACCCAACACACGTAAGTTAAGAAAGCCAGGCCAAAGGAGAGACCCATCTGTGTGTTGTGTTTGAGTCTAAGTGCACGCTGGATCTTGCAGGAGGTTGAAAAATGAATTCACAGAGAAAGGCAGAGTTTCAGCTTTAACTACTACGACTTTTTCAAGGCTATTCCGGCAGTATAACTTCTCCCCCAAGGTACCTCACTGTGCTTCTGTCAACTTCTGGGAGAGGCTAAGACCACAGTCGTATGAGTCAGAGTGGGGTGGAAGGGTCTAGACTTCACTTTCCACTTTCATTTTTCAAGAGCAAATCTGTTATTGTCAAGTAATTCTGAAACTCTACTTTCAGATGAAACTGAAATTGAACTCTGAAAAACCTCCATTGAAGAGTACCAAATTACAAGAGAATTTATGTTTAAATATCAGACTCTACTTTTCTAATAATTCCATCTGGGTGAGGAGGAGAATGTGCGCAGAATCTAGGATGGCTCTCTTGCCTATCCCCCACCTCCTGTCATGGCTGCATTAGTTCCCCCAGCACCAGCAGTTCATATCCTGTAACCTAGGTGTGTGTCGTCCATGGGTAATCAGGCAGCACCAGCAGTATTAATATTGAAACTGTCTCTCTTACGTTTGTCCTACTTAAATAAAATGGGAGATTTTGGATTGTCAAAAAGTGAGCCAATATTTTGCAGAAAATGAGCATTTATAAAAATTAAAAAGAAAGCATTGCATGGATTTCCCAGGAAGGAGCACAATATAACCATGAGAGAAAGAAACAGTGGGGAGGAGTCCTTGAAATCCAATAAAGCTATTTGTTGGAAGGAAGGGCATCAAAAGCCTTCCTTCATAAAACCATTTTTGTTTACTTGTTAAATATTTAATTAATTCTTCATAAAACATTTTCTTTTTAAATTATTTTTATTTTTATTAATTACAGTTTATTCACTTTGTATCCCTCCCTGTACCTCTGAGCACTTGTTTTGCTTTGAATCCTGGGAACCAAGAATACGTAGGATAAAAGAGACCTTATTTCTTGAAGTTGCTCAGAGTTGCTCTGAGCATTCTCAGACCCAGAGGTTTGACAGTTAAACCTCTCCTCACACGTGTCTGGGACCCCAGAGTTCCTTGCCTCCTGAGGCAACTGGCCTATCATTTAGAAAGCTTTTTCTTCCTTGGGCCCTATCCACCTAGCCTGACTCTGGAGGGTGAGCAGTGCAGAGAGAGGCTAATCTGTCATCCTTCTGACAGCCTTTCTTAGAATGAAGACGGCAGACACATTCCTGTTACATTTTCTCACCTCCAGGCCCAGACCCCCAGGTGCCAGTAGCAGAGGCATGATTCTCTGAGCACACATGGTTATTTTATTTATCTGTATAGAACAGAACATTGTGTTTGAGGTGCGCTATTCCCAGAACACACAGGCAATATTCCCTTGTCCACTCCAAATATGTTTCTATCAGCACAACCCAAAAGTACATTAGCAAAGTCGAAAAAGAAGTAAAGGTCCGGTGGCATTTGCTTAACCTTCAAGGAAGCACCCAAAAGTCCAGGCAGCCAGACTACTCTCTTCCAACCACCTCTGGGTTAAAAAAAAAAAAATCTCAACCATCTCTGGGTTAAGAAAAAAAATACATATGCTAACATTCTAAACATTGAGTTTACACCTACCCTTGGGGGAAGGGAAGAAACTGTGTGATGGCTGTGGGAAGCCTGCTGAATGTTGCCACGATGGAGCAGGCCCTAAATCCACTTAGACATAAGTCTACCCAGTAGACCTTTCTAGAAGAGGAGCGCTCACGTCTGCCCTAAAAGGCAGAAATGCTGCAGTGCTCTCTCTGTGGGCATCTAGACACAGTCAGGTGATAGATTCTGAGTCTAGCATTTTTTTTTTTTATTTGACTGACTGGGGGCAAAAGCCAACAGAACCAGCCTAATCCCTTATCATTTGGCAGCTTTCAGGTAGATTTGTACTACGTAAGAAGTGTGGAGAGGAGCCTACTGGACCAATAAAGATTGTTACGGTTTCCATAGTAGCTTGGAAGATCAAAAGATGGTCCCCGCTAAGATAACAATCACAGTGCTTGGACCATGCATATGTAGGTTAAACCAACTCAGGTTCATTTTCCAGGAGTTTTCTTTGTAGCCAGCCTTCTTCTTGGATTTCTCTGGGATTCCCAGTAAACATCATAAGGCTGTCAGCATAGTGATTGTTGGCCCATTCATTAGATGATCAATTTGAGTTCCAGAAGGGTAAAACAGTTGCTTGTTTTTACATAGAGACTGGAACAGAAGTTTCGGAAACTTCATCATAATGATTTCATGACTATATGAGCATATATCAATGGATGTAGGTAGATTTGAGACAACATTCTCTGATGTCATGTTCAAAGTACTTCCCATTAGACTGGACTTACTCCATTTTGGTGCAATGGGAAACATTTGGTAATAAAACGTTCTCCACTGCACAAGCATAAATGAGCATTGTAATGTTATGGTGGACAACAGAGAGGTCTTACTGCTTTTGACCTCTTCTCAAAATAAAAAAGAAATAAAAACATAAAAATCTTTCTTTTGTCACTAAGGCTGCACTGGCATGTGTGCTTTACATGTGTTTGTAATTGTGTTTCTTGTCATTCTGCCCTGAGAGGACATCTTTCTCCTGCTCTTCATTCCAGTCACACTGAACTGTGCTTTTCTTGAGGCACCTGCATTCTCACTCTAGCCTTAGACCTCATGCATGATGTTTGGCGCTCAATGCTTACTTATAAATAACAAGGACTAGTATCACTTGGTTCAGGGTCTAGAAGTATCTAAGAGCCTTGCCAAGGTGCATTACTCTTACTTTTAATGTGGAACTTACAAAACAGTATACAAGTCAGCATTTACGTCTGCATGAACACTTGGTTCTAGCCATCTGTTCTACTTTCATTTCAATTGCTATGATAAAACACTGTGGCCAAATGTAACATAAAGGAGAAAAGGATTTACTTGGCTCAAAAATTCAGGTCATTGTCCATCCCTGAAAGAAGTCAGGGCATGAATTTGAAGCATAAACATGGAGGAAAACTGCTTGTTGGCTTACATGAAGTCTTATGTTTAGATAACTTTCTTATACAGTTCAAGACCACCTGCCTAGGGAACTGTGTCACTCATGGTGGTCCTCCTACCTCAATTAACAATCAGGGTAATAGACACTTTCACAGTTCAGTCTGATCTGGGCAATCCCTCAACTGAGACTCTCTTCAGGTGATTAGAGGTTATGCCCAATTGGCCATTAAAGCTAACTATGCCATGAGAGATGGTCCACTCCTGGTGCTACCTGCATGTCCAGGAACAAGAGACAGAATTGTCCAAAGACCCAGGATAAAACTGAATATGACTGGCAAAAATATCAACGAAATGATTTCTAATTATATTGTGCTATACTCAGAGATCGGTGCCTAGCTCAATTGCATCAAAAGGGCATCATCCAGCAACTGATAGGAGCAGATGCAGAGACTCACAGCTGAACACTAGGTAGAGCAAGAGGAATTCCACGGAAGAGAGGAGGCAAGATTGTAGGTGCCATGGGGGTTGAGGACACCAGAAGAACATGGGCCACTGAATCAACTAAGCAGGACTCATGGGGACTCACAGAAACAGAAGTGACAAAGATGGATCCTGTATGGTCTGAGCTAGGTCCTCTGTGTATACCTCATGGTAGTGTAGGCTGGTATCCTTATGGGACTCCCAGTAATGAGAGAGTGTTTTTGTGGGGGGGGGGGCGGGAGGATGTGTCTCTGACTCTTTTGCCTGCTCTTGGGACCCTATTTCTCCTGGGTTGCCTCATCTAGCCATGATATGAGGGTTTGTTCCAAGTCTTATTATATCTTGTTAGGCTATGTCCCTGGAAACCTGCTATTTTCCCTTCCCTTCTCTTCCCTTCCCTTCCCTTCCCTTCCCTTCCCTTCCCTTCCCTTCCCTTCCCTTCCCTTCCCTTCCATGAAAGGGAAACTAAGGTCACAATATAATGCATAAGAGAAAAATAAAAGTTAAAAAAATAAACAAGCTAACTAGTACAGGCACCCTTCTTCAGCATTCCCCTTCAAACTTGGATTTAAAGCTACTGTAAGTACTGACTTCAAACTTAATATCAGATGTCATTTTCAAAGGGGAAACTCCTTGATTGAGTCTTTGTCCCTGAGCTGTGCTTTCCTGAGGCCCCTGGGGCTTATTGCCTTTTGGTAGGTATTCCCTTTGTGACACTCTTATCTATAATTGATGCCAGCATTTCAGATACAGATGACATTCTGTGTGTCATGTCTAGATTGCTTCAGATCACAGCCATGATCTGTTAGCTCTTTCAGTTTTCCAACTTGTGTTCCATTGAGTCAAAATATTCAAATCTCAGTTTGTTTACCCAAGAGGCCAAAGAAACGACTTATGGGCTACAGTGTACAATATTTCAACTCTGTACTTTATCTAGACAAGGAAATGTTTTTAACTCTGGATTCAGGAAAGTTTATTCTTCAGAACTGACACAAAAAACAAAGTATGTATTGAGATTAGTCTCCTAAGCATCCATCATGTCTTTGGCTATGAATGCCTCTGTGTTTTTCTTGTCAGTTCCCTAAATAGGTGACAGATTTTTTTTCCTTCAGAAGATAACATACTATCATTCTCTTTATCCCCTCAACATTTGACAATCTTCCTCCAACTCACAAAAATCAAGCTCTAGTTCTTTAATAAAATAATAATTACTAAATTAAAACTCTTGTGGGGTAAAGGTGATACATTACCATTAGAGAACTATGCAGGCTGATAGGAAAAGGGATCATGGATATTCTGAATTTTCAGTAAAGATGAACATGATGCTACTGTGGTTTTAGGGGGACCAAGCAGAGTAAGGGGTTGAGGAAAAAGCAAAGCAAGGGGTCAACTGCTATTTTAGTGCCAGGAGAACAGCTTCTTTCTCAATATTCATCACCAAGCCAATCAATCACTTGGTTGGTTCTTCTATGACATGAACCCCGAGAAACAAGAACATATTTGGCCAAGAAATGAGAACCCCACCCTGTGGTTTGTCTGAAATTTTTTTTTTAAATGATCCATGTCTCTGCCTCTGCAGTTCTGGAATTACAGGGGCACAGTATCACACCAGGCTTTTACATGAGTGCAGGAGATCTGAACTCGGGTCCTCAGGCTTGCACCATTTCTCCAGGCCCTGAAGTGAGTTATTCTATCTCTTTTATTTTTAAATAATTTATTTATTTATTTTTAAATAACTTATTTAGTTTTAGTTTATGTGCATCGGCGTGAAGGTGTCAGATCCCGTGGAAATGGAGAGAGTTGTGAGCTGCCATGTGAGTGCTGGGAATTGAATCTGGGTCCTTTGGAAGAGTGGACAGTGCTCTCAGCCACTCAGCCACCTCTCCAGCTCATACAAACTTCTTTTCCAGCTGAGACTGAGACATAATATTATTAGCCCACAAATAGTCCTAGATACCACCTGGATGAACACATCACTTTTGCAGTGAGTTAACTGAGGGTCAGCATGGAAATGGTTTGGTGCGAAATTCAGTGTTCTTTCCATTAATAGCGGGTGGCGATCAAAATTAAACATGGTGCTTGCTTTTACCTAATGTTAGGTGCTTGAAAATATTTGAAATGGGATCTTGCCACACTCACAAATGAGTTTCTGGACACGAATTCTGGGCCAGGGGTTCTCTCAATGGGCTCCTGCTGAATGATCATAAAGACTGACTCTTTATAATCCAAAAAGCAGTGCAGCTGAGCCTCAGGAGGACAGATGGGATGGGTAGCCTTTTGCTGGAAAAAATACATATTTCACTGTAGCAGAAGATATCACTGAAAAGACGCAGATGACTTCAGATGAGTCAAGGTGTTGTTTGTTACTGTTGAGCTTTGCTACAAATCTCTTTCATATTAAACTCTAGGGAGTGTTGCTGGAGAGATGCCTTGGCAGTTGAGAGCACTTGTTCTTGCAAGAACAAGAATTTGTTTCCCAGAACCCATGTCAGGTGGTTCACAACCACATGTAACTCCACCTCCAGAGGATCCAGCACCTCTGACCTCTCCCAACACTTGCACTCACTTGCACATCACCACATACGCACATATGTGCACATAAGTAAAAAAAAAAGTAACCTTTCAATAAGGAGCAGAAAAATCAAAAGGAAATTCAAAGTCTATATAATGCTTCCGGCTGTGTCCTATGGAGGAGCGTCCTTCTCTGCTCTTCCTGATTAAAGGGGGTCCTGATATTCTGAGGACCTGAACATCTGAGCTTGAGGCTCACTGACATTTTAGTAATCTCTCACGTAGCCCTGAGCATCTCCTGTCTTCCGAAGACAGGAAGAAGGCACATCCGCGTACTCTTCGATGCATTCCTGGAAGAGCTGGCCACTCACTACTCTGGTTGTTCGTTCCCTCGCTGTGATTTGGAAACAGACACGTCTTGTTAGGTCATTGCCGAGATCAGCTTTTATCTTAAGTTTGATCTCCCCAAGTTTAGTAAGTGTAGGACGCCAGAGTAGTGGGAAGTGAAGATGAACTTGTTAAAGTTTTGGAAGACAGTTATTAGCTCACTAACCACACACAGCGCCCATGGTATCAATCCAGGCTTCTGTGTTACTAGAATTTAAAGGAAAACATACTCACGTGTTTAAACATAAGCTGCTGAATTTGCCTCCTGGCTGGATTTACCTCTCGCGATGAGATGGTAGTACACAAGATCTGTGTGATGGAACGTCTCCCGGGTTCCCCTCCTTTTTTTGCCTAAGGATTGGGCTCCTTTCCATATATCCCAACCCCAAGCAACACACTCTTCAGAGGCCCCACTGGTGGCTGCGCAATGAAAGGGCATAAAAGGGTGCCTATCTGAGTGAGCCATTCCCCCGACACATCCACATCGTTTTAAACACAGGCTCCTTGTCAGGGCAATCTCAACCATATTTTGTCACTGCCCTCATGATGTCAGAACTTTAACCTGGTGGGGCAGACTGTACAACTATGGCAATGGTGGGGGAGGGGGCAGTCACATTTCCCCATGTAGAGCCCACATTTCATTCCCTGGAAATAACATATTACTTCTGTCCTGGAAATTTTTCTATCACTTTTTTTTTTTCACTCTGAAAACTAGTTGGTTTTTTTTTTTTTTTTTTAAGAACTTTAAAAAGTATTTTGAAAAGTATGTTCCTTGAATTGCTCCTCTCGGCTTTTGCAGACACTTAATTTCAATAGTACAGGGCACCACTCAATACTGACTAGATGGACAACCCTGGGTGATATGCTCCAGCCTCTGTTTCCTCGTTTGTGGAGGCAGGTTCAGTGGAGCCAGCACTTTGGAAGCTGAGGCCTTGGGATCTGAACTGGACACTAGCCTGGGGTACATAGTAAGACCCTACCCAATAATGATAATGATGAATAATCTAAAAGATTCACTGGGAAACTGTGTCTCTTGTGGTGAGTGTCCCAAATCTGAAATGGACAGTGACTGGGTACATACAGCAACCTGGTTTTGAGTGTCAAAGAACAGTATTTCAGCAAAGCAAGATTTGAAGATGAAGATCTAATTAGCCCTTCCTTGATACTGAGGGAGTAGGAAGCCCCAAGAGCAATGGACAGATATGATTTCCACTGGGTGTTGGCTGAGCAGTCACTTTAAAGGCCTGGAACCTTGAAAGGATGGCCAGAGTGCAAAAAGCAGATCTGTTAATGTCAGGTTGCTTCCTGTAAGTTTCCCTGTAAAAGTGGAAGAGGCTGAAGGCCTCAAGGGACCCGGTCGTCTTTGATTAGCTGCTTTGAGGCTACTATTTTTACAGAGAGCAGGCTTAGTTGGAGTGATGGCTAATGTACTGATCTCTTAGCCAGAACTCACAAGTAAGCAGATACATTTTGCTTTGTCACACAGAACCCTAGTATGTATGGTCCTATTTTTATGTTCATATGTTGGGACCCAGTGAAGAAACTCAGTCCAAGTAAACACCCACTCATAAATTTTATTTGACACATGTTTGTCTACCTACCTCCTCTCCCACCAAGTAGCAGCATTATCTTTTCTAATGGCAGCTAAAGAAAGGCTGGCAATGAGTCATTCCCTAGCAGGAAGCTGCAGGACATTCTAGATATCATTATCTAAAGCCACTCCGCAGGCCTGAGTCATTTGTCCAATATGTGGGCACCACTGGGGGATGGAGACAAAAGAACACTGAGCCTGTCTGTGGAAGCAGCCAACTTCCTTTTGCAGGCCTCACTCTTCGTGATGTCTCCCCTTGATCTCATTTGTATTCAGAGATGTGTTTTCACATCTCTGAACTACACACTTGATGCTGCCTGTCCTCAGGTAATCTGTGGCCTTCCCTAGAAGGATGCCCCCCTCCAAGAACAGAGTGAATCTATCTGACTTGCAAATAAATTAAGTAAAAGGCTTAAAAAAAAAAGCTATTTCAGTGTGAAAGTCCAACAAGAAGAGAGTTTTAGGGCATGAAAGGCCCAGTAAATAGAAAAAAAAATCATTAATAAGCAAACAAACAAGCAAGAACGATGTGAGCAGCTGTCTGTCCTCAAGCAGAAGATCCTACCTCCCCGTGAGCCGCACAGGCCAGTGGATTAGGCTGACATTTGTATGCGGGTCTTTAAGGAGCTGGTTCCGAAGGGGCCGGGAAGGTGTAGGTGAAAAAGAAATCTTGAAATTGGCTAACTTGAGGTCATTGTTGGTTAAGGCCAAACCATTTGTTTGAGGAGCCAGGAGAGGACGTAACCCTCCGCCTGATCTGTGCATGCGCCTGAGGGGTGTTGAGGTCCTTAGGTAGTGGGGTGGGTGGAGTTGTGTTGTGCTCCACTGCTTCGTCCCGGAGACGCTGAGCAGATGCTCTCAGGCCAGTCTTCTTTCTTGGCAGATTTTCTGCCCTGAATCACCACACATGTAAAGCTCTGATACCTTAGATATCTTGAGGGGGCAAAGCAAGAGAGAAGGATGTAATTGTGCCAATTCATCTGGCTAGTAGACTCCGGGCAGAATAAATTGTTATTTGGGGTCCCTGTGTTGATCATTTTGGCAGTGATATCCTGGAGGGACAAATTCAGAGTTGCAGAAAGATATCTGAGTGCCTGGGGCAGGAAGTCAATTAGTTATAAGACTCTCTGTGTTCTCACTCGTATTTATACAGGGCAAATTGCCATTAACTCTACAGTATGATGAATGGCAAATGGTTTGTATTTTATAGACTGGTTTTAAAGCTTATGGTGTTCTATATTTTATTATTTTCTCATACATATATAAAGAAAAATAATTACCTGTCATGACCTGAAGTACTAATGACATATCAGAATGCTAAAAGTATATTAGGTAGATAATAGATAGATAGATAGATAGATAGATAGATAGATAGATAGATTAGATAGATAGATAGATAGATAGATAGATAGATAGATAGATAGATAGATAGATAGATTAGATAGATAGAATCTGGGTCTCTTTAGCTTTAATTTTTTTTTCTCAAACTTGAAAAGAATTTCAAAAATTATGATTTTAGAGGGAAAGTGTTTGTTAGCTCTTTAAGTCCTTATTTCCAGAGATCCTTGCAAACTTCAAGTTTTAGCTTGGTACATTTCCGCTGTTGACTCAAACAGTCCTCAGATTGAAGGGTTAAAAAAATCCACAGCGCTAACACTCTCAAAATGTTCACACACATGTTTATGCGTACATGTGTATATATATGTATGCTCTGCCAACATAGTTTGCTTTTAAGCAGTGGTTTTATTTTGGATGTTGATATTTTATTGTTCTCAACCTGTCAGATCATGTTAGCCGTGTCTTGCTATCCAGTTAAACCCATACAAATCCTGCCAAATTCTGTCCCCTAGACATGACCCAAAGTAGAGAGAGGAGACAGCAGCATACAAGGGTATCTCCTGACCATTGAAGTTGAGCAGATGGAGGTAATTGTAAGGTGGAGGTACTGACTGGGACTGTGGGGCTCTTGTTTTTCTGGTTAACCCCCTCTTTAAGGTTAGAACTTCATCCTTAGTCTTCCCCTCTCTTCCCCCCCTTCTGGCCCTGTCTAATAGAAGAGTGCTGTGAGAGAGGTGATCATGAAGTCTCTTGATTGTTTGTGAGGTCTCTACAAAGGCAGAGTGTCCAGACTCTGAAGGAAGAAAAGTAAATAAGTTTCCTTCCCACAGAGTTGTAAATGTCAGCAGTGGCTCCACAAAGGACAATGGAGTTCCCCACAGAAGTGGGGCCGTTTAGTGTGTGTGTGTGTTACTATATGCCTTCCATATACATTCAGTGGAAATAAATGGTATTTGATTTACATTTCCAATTCAGGCTGATATTAGAAAAGATAGGTCCTCCCTACTCTGCATGCACAGCCTGTGCAGTACAGGCTATGTCCTTCTGTGCTGATCCTGACCTTTCACCTGAGATGCCTTCTCTCCCCTGTGACCCATTCCACCTGTCACTAGAGCATCACTGTAGTTAAATTTTTACAGGGTGAAGAATACATCATCGCCAAGCAAACATTTCTGAGATTTTTTTGCATCTGTGTTAAAATGCAGCTTGGATATTATCAGATTCATGTATTTACCCTGTGCTGTGTCCCACACTGCTTGTAAATATTTGATAAGTGTTACCTTCTAATTCCTGATAACATTATGAAAGTGCTAAGAAACGTTGCGGCCGATAACCCCTTTCTGAGCCTGAGATTCACATTTACCATGTAGGGTTATTGATTGACTAGAGCAAAATGATTTTGTTTTCAGGGAAACAAAGTCTCTCAGAGGCCACATTCAAACTTTCCCTTCATTTAATTGTATATTTTCCAAGGACAAAGATAAGATATTATTTTTCCTGGTGCCTCGTGAGAAGGTCAAGCTAGCTCTGCGTAGACCAAATATTTATGACATGACTGAGTGTACAGCTCCCTAATGACAAATGTGTGATGATGTGACACAGTGAAAGATTTTTGCGACAGTAATGTTGACTGTCTGAGTTGGGCATTTGCTTAAGCTGTGTTGCTGGGAAGTGAGTACCTGGTTCTTCATGAAGGGACACATTTCCCAGTGAGTGAGGTCACAGTCTAATGTATACCCTCCAAGCTCAGCACGGGCAGGTATAAAGGCACCATGAAATCACATAGAAAGAATCAGCAATTCTCGTACAAGCCCGAGAGAGCTTCATTCTAAGCCTTTGTTTGCATCACACAAATATTTGCTAATTTAGCTTGTCTGATAAAGCATCAAATAATTGGTCCATGGATGTGGACTCAATTGGCAGAGTGCAGTCAGCCATGATTTCCATTTCTAGCACCATGATCATAAACCAGGTACGGTGATGCATATCTGTAAACTCATCATTTGGGAGGTGGAGACAGAGGATCCAGTGTTCAAAGCCATCTTCAGCTGCCTAGAGAGTTAGAGACCAACTTGAGCTACATAAGATTCTTTCTGAAAAAACAAAATCAGAAAAAGCATCAAATAATAAGCTTAAATTTGATAGAAGGATGTTTTAAAATCTGCACACTATGCCTTTATTTAGTTTATATAAAGACAAAAAAAGTAATACATTCTATTAGCATGCAAGATGTCAGTTATTCTAAGAAGCAGCAACTAAGAGAACCATGAGGGAGACTGGAAAATCTGTGTTGTTGTTTTGTTGTTGTTGTTTTTTTTCGATCTCTGTACTGCTTGTAGGAAGTGTGTCCAGTTAGTGAAAGTTCAAAGATCTAGACAATTAGCTATGATATTTAGAGATGTCAACATACATATTTGATGAAATTTTCATTTTTTTTTCTTTTTTATTGATTTATTATTTATGATAATTTATTCATTTGCATTTTGGCTGTAGTCCCCTCCTTCATCTCCTCCCTCCTCCCAATCACACCCTCCCTCTCTCTTCTCCCCCCTGTGCCCCTTCCCTAGTCCACTGATAGAGGAGGTCCTCCTCCCCTCCTATCTGACTCTAGTCTATCAGGTCTCATCAGGACTGGTTGCATCTTCTTCCTCTATGGCCTGGTAAGGCTGCTCCCCTCCCACAGGGGGAGGTGATCAAAAGCAAGTCACTGAGTCCACGTCAGAGACAGCCCCTGCTGCTCCCCTTACAGGAGGGCCTGCAAAGACCTTTGTGCCAACCAAGGACCACGCATGGAGAAGACCTAGACCCCATGCTCAGATGAAGACCATAGGCAGCTCAGTTTCCATGTGGGTTCCCTAGTAAAATTTTCATTTTCAAGTTTCATGTATACATAAAATACAGATTAACTACACATGTACAGGTACCTGCTTATTTCCTCAGGCTTTTGACTTCAAAGGCTTTTAAGAGCAAAAATACCTTTGTTTTATTTGAAGTAATCTCTTAGTATATATAGTGTTTTTGAGTAGCTGGAAACATGTTCTTGCTACAGTCCCATGCTTACAGTTTCCAGCAACAAACAGGGATCATATCATGTTTATGCCCTCGGAGCCAGGTGTGTGGAAGGCAATCAATAATACTGAAGCATTCATCAGACCCGGTAATGCATGATCCCTGGTAGTCCCCAGATAAGACCACTCCATGCCCCTTCTAGTTCTTCCTAGTTAATAGTTTCATGACATTGTGTGCTAAAGGGGTAAAACATGGCTGCTTCAGCAGTCACTGGGCTACCTGATCTGAGGATATGCAGGCCCAAATCAGGAGAAATTTCACAAGGACCAGGAAGTAGCAGAGGACAAAAACTGAGTCACCTCATCAGTGCTGGACAAACACTGGAGCTTGCAGAATGGCCATGCCAAACAGAACCAGCTCAAAGTGCAAAGTAATGCCAGATTGCCAGATGTCTCCTTCTGCCAGGGTGGGAACAGGGGCCATTTAGACTCAAGCTTGCCAACATGATTACGGCGAATATTTACCAGGCAAAGAATGGCTTTCGTCCTTCATGATGTGCTCTGATTTTTCAATCCCTGGAAACTTTGCAGCGGAGGTAATACTGAAGTTTTAGAGAGGAGGTCACGGATGGTCAGGGAGTTACACAACTTATTCTCCGTCACCAAGTAAATAACAGCACTGCAGTTTAAGTCTAGAGTTTTGTGTTTCCAACAAACGCAGCTGTTATCCCTTGCGGTGCAGTTTCCTCATCTATGGAAGCTGGCGAAAAGAAAAACGCTTCTGCCCTCCACCAAGTCCAGTGCTGGGCTACTGAACTGCGGCAGTGTGGGTTTGACGCCCGGTTTGACAACTCAAATGTGACCTGAGGGACCCATGTGGTAGAAGGAGAGAGCCAACCTTTTAAAAATTTATTTGTTTACTTAGTACAGTTTATTCCCTTTTACCCCAGCTGTAGCCCCGTCCCTCATCCTCTCCCAACCCAGCCTCCCTCCCTCATCTAGGGAGAGAGCCGACTTTTGAAAGTTATCGTCACACCTTCACAAAGCATTGTGCCATGTGCATCTCTCTCTCTCACACACATACAGACTTGCACAAATAAGTAAATACAATAAAAATAATTTAAAGCACAATAGTAAGAATATAAAATTTATTTATCATAGGGACGTCATCAAATAATACCAAAGAGGGAAAATTGAGATTATAACACCAATAAAATTTGTAAGATGAATGGGAAATAATATGTGAGCATGGAAAAAAAAATCTCTGATAGATGAAATAATAAGAGCTGGAATATAAGTTAGAATGCACTTTTAAAAGGAAGAGAAAGACCTTCCCCATCACACAGAGCGGGAGAGGCTGTCCCTTAGAATTGAAGAAGATATTTTACTAACATCTTTCTGACTATGACACTTCCCTAATGCTAACGTTTTGAGAAATTTTAAATTTCCTCATTCTGTAGAATGCAAAAAGTAATGACACTGGCCTCTTGAAGGACTGATAGGATAATGACAGATCATACATAGGGCTCTGAAAAGCAGAAAACCGGAAAGGAACAAAATGCACTGTGCGTAGTTGACATTCGAGGTTAGAACTGGAATGAGGAGGACACTAGAGGTATGTAAATGCAAGGGGAGGTCCAACCTAACAGAGAACAGGGCTTTCCAGACGTGGAACCATCTCCTCACTTGCTTTACCCTCATCCTGGGGTTGAGACAGAGATGGGACAGGTGAGTTTCCATAGTGACCCAACAAGGAGAAAGTGAATGATAACACAGGAAGGCACAGTCAGTGTGTTGGGAGCGAGTGACAGCTGGTAGGGACTGTGGGGCAACTTGAGAAGGGACATCCTCATAACTTGAGTATATAACCTAGCAGTTTGACTGGATTCTAGACAACAAGCCAGCTGGGTCTATAAAAGTTCAAATTGCTGTATTTCATTTAGGATTTGGATAGAAAGAATGATGTATATGATCACCCGTTGTATTAATTACTTTTCTGTTGCTGTGATTTTTTTTTAAAGCATCTTTCAGGAGAGAGGGAGTATGATAGCTTATAGTTCCAGAGAAGATGCAGACTATCACAGTGCAGATGACATGGCAGCGGGAGGATGAGGCTGGATTGGCTGTCAGGAGGATAACTAATGACATTTCCTCCTCCACACACAGGAAGGTGAG
This sequence comes from Meriones unguiculatus, assembly GCF_030254825.1. Classification (NCBI taxonomy): domain Eukaryota; kingdom Metazoa; phylum Chordata; class Mammalia; order Rodentia; family Muridae; genus Meriones; species Meriones unguiculatus. The sequence continues at coordinate 14,577,569 of NC_083354.1, read as the reverse complement.
AGAGAGGACAGGAAGTGGGGCCAGCCTATAAAATCTCAAAGACCACTCTAGTGACTCACTTCCTCCAACAAGGCTCCATAACTCCCCAAAGGGTGCCACCAACTGGTGACCAAGGGTTCAAATACATGAGGCTAAAGGGACACTTTTCTTTTTTTTTCTTTTTTTTTTCAATGCAGTTTATTCAGGAACCTTGAACAATCCTCCGACCCTGGGGAAAGCCAGCCCACAGCTTAAATAGCCTCTGGGTAGCCAACCCAGGCGTGCCACGTGGGCAATGCAGATAGGTCCACATACATGGAAGCAAGCCAGATCCTCAGCCTTAGCCAAATGTGGAATTGTTCGTGACAGAGAGCACTCACCATCAGGAAGGTGGAAGGCGGAAACCAGCTCCATCTTTAAGGCATAGCATTCCGCAGCTCTCTACAGTTCCCCCTTTTTGTTTTAGACGCATCAGGCAAGAGCAGAGGTCTGATCTCTGATATTAGAAATAAATTGGGACTTTGTACCGATGTTCATTTAGGTGTCATCCACCCAAAGAGCATCAGACCCGTCCGATACCTTTTTCTCAGAGGCGGGACCTGGGGCATCAACCCGCATGCAACCAGACATGCTCTTCTCTGGGTCCAAAGCTGCTGACCCTGAGTGCAGTGCTTAGCCTCGCATCCTGAGCGTAACATTTTAGCTTTTTATGGTATCCAACCATGCTTGGGGAGAATGTCCTGCTTCAATGGCTGTAAAGGCCTGAATGATCATGGCTGCATCACACTGTTGTGAGACTCTAATCTTGCATATATACCACAGGCAAACCAAGGAGACCAACACCAGAAGGCCTGCTAACGCTCCCATGCCCGCCCATTCCTTCAGATGATTCATGGCTGCAGCAATCCATGATGATAATCCTGTGGCTAGTCCTGCATCCACTCTGGTAGAATTTACTGTGACAATGGCCACTCTCAGCTGCTCCATCGTAGTATCGAATTCTCCAGTCCAATTACCTAAAATATAGCTTGACAATTGTTTAGACAGATTTGCAGCACAGGAAAAATTCTCATGTTATATGCTAGTGACACAAAGTCCAGCATATTTTCATTGACAGCCAAGTTGAGCGATTTGCCATAGGGTATCAATTTGCTCCTGCACGAGGTCAATCCTCTGATTGAACACCATCAAGCTTCCTTTTAGTTGAGCATTAATTCCTTTATGTACAACTAAGGCATGAGCTACATTGGCTAAATGATTATTCAGGGTCTGAGCAGTCTGCCCAGTATGACTCATGGCTAATGCCCCGGTGGTAGCTCCAACAGCCGCCAATGAGATGGTAGTAACAATGGTGGCTGTATTTCCAAGATCCCTTTTCTGTCTGAAGAGAGTCATAGCGTGAGGGGCATCAACGGGCACAGGCACGCAGTGAGGCATGCGAGTAACCAGGGCATACCTAAATTTACTAGCATTCCAGCATTGGGCAAAAAAGCAAGTATCATTACCACAATTACTTGGCTCTATCTGGCTAATAATGAATAAAAATGGGGGATATAGACAAACAGGTGTGGGCTTATAGGAAATATTATGAGAAGCCTTAACCCCCTCGTTGGAACATCCTGCGTCAGTTCTAGAACTAGCAGTGGTGGTGTCCGAGGTCTGAGTAGGTTCAGGAGACCATTGCCCCCAGGGGCTAGATGTGCTCCATGCCAATTGACTAACTCCATGTTTTCCTCCACTTTTGAAAGTCATTTAAGGTTCTTAAATTATTTTTTCCCTTTTTTTTTAAATTTTTCATCAATTACACTTTATTCATTCTGCATCCCCCCATAAGCCCCTCCCTCCTCCTCTCCCAATCCCACCCTCCCTCCTCCCTCTGCTTGCATGCCACTCCCCAAGTCCACTAATAGGGGAGGTTCTCCTCTCCTTTCTGATCTTAGTCTGTCAGTTCACATCAAAAGTGGCTGCATTGTCCTCTACTATGGCCTGGTAAGGCTGCTCCCCCCCAGGGGGAGGTGATCAAAGAGCAGGCCAATCAGATTATGTCAGAGGCAGTCCCTCTTCACATTACTATGTAACCCAATTGGACTCTGAACTGCCCTGGGCTACATCTGTGCAGGGGTTCTGGGTTATCTCCATGAATAGTCCTTGGTTGGAGTATGAGTCTCTGGGAAGTTCCCTGTGTTCAAATTTTTTTCGTTCAAACCAAAACACTCGTCAGCTATTAAAATAATGACGGTGTGGAGTGGATGAACAATTGCCGAGGAGCGCCACGTAACGACAAACACCTAAATGATCAGAGCAGAGAGTGACAAGTCACTCATACAGCTCTTTGTCATCCACTGTCCATCTTGGCTATAGTGTGAGGAGGAAGCATTGAGAGGAGCTGATATTTTATTACAGGAATGCTTGAGCATGCATTTTGAACATGCTATCAAATATGTCAGTGTTATTTGACTCTTTTCCTAGGGAGACAAGAACAAATGACCATATGCCCCAGATAGGGAACCAACAAGAGACAAAAGTAAGGATACAACCGAAGTCCAATTTAGTGAATCGATGATTTTATTGGAGTTACTTATGAGGCTATGTGTAAAGCGTTACTTACATGAACAGAAATGACTCAGAGATAGCTGTGTCACAAATGTCACCTTAGCCTGGGTGATGGCTCCACAAAGGTGGCTCCCTAGAGCCCACTGCACAGTATTTAGGCAGGTGAACAGGATGGGGGGGGGTCTCTTTTAGGTAGTTGTTAGTTTGGGCATCTCCCAGGTTTCAGGATCTTCCTGAAACTATTGAGGTGTTCACTTTCCAACCCAATGATCTTCACTACAGGACGCAATGTTTTCATCTCTCTTTAGACAATCCTGTGACTTAAAAAGCTTCTTTCCTAGTCGGAGGCCTTAGTGCTTGGAGCAAATTTCCACATGACAGTCAAGAGTCCAAGTGGTGCTAAAGAAAAGTGCCACCTTCATTCTGCTATTGGCAACTCAAGTTGTATAAACCAATGCACATTATCCACAATCCCCTTCTCAAAAAGCCACAGAAATTTTTATTTGTGGAGCTTACTAAAAGATCCTTCAAAATCTGCATCTTAATTAAATTTTCTGAGTAATCAATTGATTTAGTGTCATACTTCTCCACATCTTGTCTTTTGTATTTGTTACGTAATTGTAGCCTAGGATTCATCGCTTAATTTTTTTTTTTTTTTTTTTTTGGTATGTATCTGTACTTTGCATTTTGGTCCATAGGGAAAGCCACAGCATCCTAAGGGAACATTTTTATTCAAGATATTTTATGCTAAGCTAAGCCATGTCCTTTCTAGTCCATTCTATCAGAAATGCAGCCTAACTAAGGAGACTTTTGCTGAATCTGAAGCAGATTCCTAGAAAACAAGCAGCCATTGATCTATTTTTATTGATGTGCTTTTACTAACCGACAGGAAGTGCTCTTTGAACACCTCTCCCACCCATTCCACTGTGATAAGCCTCTGAGTTTGATCATTACAACGCGTGGTCGCTGCTACTGTCTGGTCCGTGTGAGCTTCACAGCCACGGGGCTAAGCGGGCCCAGCTACCGAAGTATCCCCCAGGAGGAAGCAGTCTCCTTCCGACTCCTGTTTATATCCTGACCTAGTTCAATGCCTGTTACAGGAAGATTGGATGAGAAACAGGCCAGGAGAAGAATACTTTGGACTACTCTTACTGTTAAAGAGGGAGCTGGTTGAGGTGGCTCAGTGGGTAAAAGGGCTTGCCACCAAACTTGATGACCTGAGTTAGATTCTTGGGACCCACATTGTGGAAGAAGGGAGCCAACTCTTCAAGTTGACCTCTGACCTCCATATGTATGCATCTGTATATGTGATTGCGCCAGGTATGTGCACACATAAACACACACGGGCACACATGAAAAAATGCAATTAAAATTCTTAAAAATAAAAATGTAAACAACTTTAAGTTACCTTTAGATAAATTCAAGACAACAATACGCTTATCCAAAGCATGTGGAAAAAAAAAACCAATAAAGTTTTGGGAAAATGTTATCAAATTAGTGGTGAAAAAGTATGCTACCTCAACCTCCTCTGGAGCCAAATCTTACATTCTTATATGACCTTGTGGTTTGAATGTAAAATGTCCATGTAGACACCTGTATTGGAACATTGATCACCACTGGTTAAACTGTGGAAGCTTCAGGAGGTGTGGCTGGGCTGGAGAAGGTAGGCCCAGGAGGGGATGGGCAGGGGATTGCCCTAGTCCCAGCTCTAACTCACCTTCCTTTTCCTTCCTGGTCTAGAGACTGAGCAGTTAGCATCACCCCCTGTCTCAGGAGTCACAAGGCACTCTGTGCCAGACCTTCTCTGCCACCGTGGACAAACGGGAAATGAAATAAATCTCTCCAGCGTGAGCTAACACAAACCTCTCCTCCTACAAGTCACTTCTTGTCAGGTATCCCCTCATAAAAGTGAGAAAAGTAACGGATATAGACGTCATTAGAATCAGGCATCGCCTACAAATGGCTTGCTAACTCACTGGAAATAATTTTGTCTTGAATTCTCATTCGTTCACAAAGGCTTTGCTTTCAGCCTAGTTGTATTTTTGTTCCTTTAATTTGTTTATCTGTTTGTTCAGTTCTTGTTGTGTGAGACAGGGTCTCATTGTGTAGCCCTGGCCGTACTGGAACTCTCTCTGTAGACCAGGCTGGCCTTGAAATTCACAGAGATCCACCTGCCTCTGCCTTCCAAGTGCTGGGATTAAAGGTGTGCATCACAAAGCCCTGCCCTTGAAATTTTGCTTATTATTACTCTCTCTCTCTCTCTCTCTCTCTCTCTCTCTCTCTCTCTCTCTCTCTGTGTGTGTAACAGAATGTGTCACACATGTGGAGATTAGAGGACAACTTTGAGATCAGCTCTCCCCTTTCACCTTCGTATAGGTTCCATGGCTGGAACTCGGGTTGCAAGAACTTGCAAGTTCCCACAAGTTTATCATCATCATCATCATCATCATCATCATCATCATCATCATCAACAAACAGCGGCAGCACCACAGTGAACATCTCATTCACGACCATACCTATGAGAATTCCTCAGCTTCTATTTCTTTGCCTAGTTTCTCCTCTCATTCTTGCATGCACTCTCCTATCCAAACAAGCAGATTTATTTCTACATTGTTTACAAACGGTTAAATCATTTAAAATATTTGAATTTCTGCCAGAATCCTGTCTGCCTGCTGCTTCCTGGGTTGCAGCCTGGGCAAGAGTGAACACAGCTTCAGTTTCCCACATTCTCACGTGAGAATAAGCTCTCCTGGGAAAGGGAAGAAAGAGCCTAGGGTCCCAGTACAACACTCCTTTGTACCGGGTGACCACGGTAAGGACCTCACTGAGAGGCCTGCCTGAAATGAAAATGGCACTTTTACGGCTATGGATGTGTTTGTCCAAAGAACACTTAATCACTCCAAAGGTCCACCCCCCTCCCCTTGTCTGAAGTAAGCTGCATTTTGTAACTGTAGAGTTCTGCTAATGTACACTTCTGCCGGGAAGCTTCCCAGGGTGGGGCACAAAGGACTCTAAGTAGCAGGGGGAGATGGGGAGGGAGCCATTAGCACTGCGGCGCTGAGGTCAGATGGGAGGCCGCCTTTTGTTTGCAGGATCCAAATTAAGACTGGGCCTCTCCACTTTCCCTTCTGCCTCCCACCTAAACACACTCTTGGGTCATCTCGGGCTGGTCACATCTTTTGACAATTAGCCACCCATTAACAGGATGATTGAAAAGGAGCCAGCGTGGTTTACACATAAAGTGCTTACTCTCTTCCAGGAAGGACACGTGTCTGCAGTTTTCATTAATGCTTCGGCAGATTCGTACACAAAATAAAATACTGATACTCCTGCAAAGGGAAGTAAGTGGGGAGGGGAGAGGGAAAATGAAAGGACAAAAAATAACCAGGGGAGGGTTTTTAATCTTCTTTCTTTTTTGCAAGCATGACTTATGGGGGGGGGTGCTCTCTCATCTCTGTCTTCTTCACCCGTGTAGCCAGTATTACCAGCCGCTTTACTTGTACTTTGCCGTTATTATCTGGGTGATGGCCATGACATGTTGATCATATACGGCAGTGAGAGAATTGATTTCCCTCAACAGAAATGCTTCCAATTTTCCCAGGGCCATAATTTTATGTCCACAACAAAATAAAAGGGTCATTTTCCTTAAGATGAGGGGAATTGAAATCTTTGATAAAAGCTATGGTAAATGTTGTACCTTTGATTGTGGAAACTGCAGTTTTCACAAACATCTGGCCTGTCTGATTTGGGGGTGTGGGCTGGGGGCAGGAGAAAGTCTTTCTTTGAAGTCTAAGAAATGTTTTTTTTTTCTTTTTCTTTTTCTTTTAAGGAGTCAAATCCGCTTTAAGAATGCTCTGAGCCCCTCAGCTCCCTTCTGTCTGAGGGCTCATATTCCCGATAACCAGAAGCTGTAAGGATGCTGATTTGAGCTACCTGCCAGCAAGACTAAAGCATGCGATGTTGTGGTGAATGTGCAAACACCTGGGAAGGCCGTCAGTGCACACTGAGCCTGTTAGGAAACATATTCAGGAGCTTACGATGTCACTGGGCAGGCAGAGGTATTTTATGCTACAGAAGGGCGACAGTAGGGAGACGGCCGGGGACAGGCTGCCTTTGCTCCAAGGCTCAAGAAAAGGAGAAACACAGGCTGCCTCCTGACCAGGCTTCTCATGGCTGCACTGTTTGGTTAGCAGGTTTTGCCCAACCTGCTGGAACCAATTTCCCGGTAGCTGATGGAGCAACATTTACCAGCAAATATTTAGAATCCAAGAAATTTGCTTCGCCCTGTGTCTACACCGGATGGCCAACTCAGAGTCCTGTAGCCAAAGAGCTCAAGTTTAAATCCACTTCTGGCTGAGTAGCAGAAAACTATTTATATAATGGTTAAGACATACAAAAGGAAAAGGGATGGCTGCTCTTGATGTTTTTTTAATTTTTTTTATGTTTTTGTTTGTATTTGTGTGTGTGTGTGTGTGTGTGTGTGTGTGTGTACACAGCACATGTGCAGGTGGTCATAGAGGCTAGAATAGAACATTTGATACCCGAGAGCTGGAGCTACAAGCAGTTTTAACCCATCTGACATTGGGCCTTTGGAAGAACAATGCTTGATCTTACTGAGCCATCCCTCCAGCCCCCATGCCCTGCTTCTAGGTAGCAAATCCTTGTACTTCAAGAAATTGATGCTGCTACATTTTTGCGTGTAGACTAAATTAAACTAACAAAACATCTATAAATGGCGATTTTTTTGTATTTCAGCTTTGTAACAGAAAGAAGGGATGAATCCCACAATTAGGAATTTAAAAATATTTCCCTGGAAAAGAACCTTAAAATATGAGAAAAGCACAGTATACTTTCTCAAAGCACATTCTCCAAAGAAAATGTAATTGTTTCTTGTCTCCCTCTCCCATTTTCTTATATCTATAGAAATACAGTTTGTAATGTCTAGTACTTGGTCTATCTTAACTGTTCTATCATGATTCCATTGATCTCATTCACTCACATGGAAAAACTTCATGTCAATAAAGAATTCTAAAGGGAAATAGGAATGAAGAGATCCTATGTCTCATTGTCAAAGTTATGAGTTGAAAGTGGGGCTCAGTAAACTATGAGATGGGAGACAAATCCAGCCTGCCCCATGTTTTAGTATGGCCCAGCCATGGAAGAATGTACTTTAAAAAAAATCTGTTTTATTTGTTGAAAGAAATAAAAAGAATACATTTTATTATGTGTAAAAATTATCGGAGATTCCAGTTTCAGAGTGGCCCATAAGTTGGTGGACATGTCAATTGCTAATGGAGCTGAAACACATCGTCTTTGATATGTGTGTGTGTGTGTGTGTGCTAGAATCCATTCTGCCTTGCTTGACTTATTTTTAAGATTTATTATATTTTAATTACATGTATGCATCTGTGTCTCTGTGTGGGTGTGCACATGTAATTGCAGATACCCTCAGAGGCCAGAGGCTTCAGGTACAAGTAGTCTGTAAGCCATCACACTCCGGTGCTGGGAACCAAACTCCAGTCTATCATGTCGCCTCTCCAGCCTTCTAACCCAGCCTCTTATGCGGGCGCTGGGATTTAAACTTAGGCTCTCCTGCCTGTACAGCAAACACTGATTGAGCCAACGCCCAAGCCCCCTCAAAACCTTCACTTTCTGCTCCTGACTTTGTGCTACCTGTGGGAAAAGTGCATTACATGATTTCTGCAAAACATTTTGTGTGTGACTTATCCTCAAAACACACCCACAACATCCTTTGGTAAGGGGATGAACTTTACCTCTTGATATGGATAAACCTAATGAGAATCTCAAGTCACAGTTTGAATGAAGTGGGGCTTCAGTGGACAGTGCAGCCATGGTACAAATAATGTTTTGTATTCTCTGAGGACTCAAGCTTGGAAAGCATGAGGCATTTTTCAAGGGCACCCTTCGAATAATAGAAATTCTTAGAGCACTTAGAAATGTCTGAACTCAGAAGAAATCTAAGTACTTGCACTTGGATAGCTAAGAGCATTTGTGCCCATCCGTTCAGAGGTTTGGGGAACAGAAGAAAAAAGCCCCCGCAATTTCTTGGCAGATGTGCTCTTCAGATGATGTTTGGATGGCAGCAATTAAAAGGCACTCTGAGGACGCTGGACCAGGCAGGGTGAGTGACAAGCCAGGCCAGTGACAATCATGTGAATGTTCCCACCTCCTCCATGTCCAAATCCTTGCATTTAGAATAGTAACCATGGATTAGAGTAACTTGGCTGCCTCATTAACATGTGGTCTGATCTAGGTAAATCAATTTGGAGGATGTCAGTGTATTTAATCTTTCCCAAGGGTGAGTTGTGGCTTTTTACAATTTGTTGACCTTACAGCTATGCCCAGAAAAGCGTCCACATGTCATATACACATTCACATGGAGCCTGCCTTGTACACTGGCGTATCTACTGTGAACCAGAGGCAAGACTGAGTCACCCTGTAGCTACTCAGGCAAGCAGAGTGGGTTGGTTAGCACATACTGGAGCACCAAGGAAGATGAAGGTGTCTGTTTTGACAACACACTTATAGCACCCATCACTAGAGAAGTGGCACTGCTCATTTTTGGCAGTGGGTGGGTGAGCCTTCCTCCCCAAATTGTGATTCTTAGGAGTCAGCCTCTCTGGAGAGACATTTCAGCAGGAAAAGATGCTTGTCACTCTTGGAGAGGACCTGAGTTCAGTCCCCACCACTCATATGGTGGCACCTAAAACATCTGGAACTCCAATTCCAGGGGACCTGATGCCCCCTTCTGGCCTCCACGGGCACCTTCACTCGCATGAGCATACCCAAACAGACATATACACACATACCTGTAATTAGGAACAATAAAATATATCATAAAAATAAAATAAAAGGCGGCCTCTGGGTGCCTTTAGGACAAAAGAGTTATAAATGAGTGTAATTTGGGAGGTCAAATGGGACTTTCACGATTGCTGCCCTGACCCGAATTTGGTTTTGTAAGCACACGGTTTGCCTAGGTGGCCACCTCTCCAAAGTAAAAAACCATCATGGCTGCCCTGCAGTTTCTCTGTTTCAGGACCAGCAGTAACCACGGGGGGTAGCACCCTCAGCCTCCTCTCATCTTGGTACCCATGTCCTGGCCTCTATCACAATGTTTTCTCAAGTTAACGCTCATTGTAGATTGATAAGTGCTCCACAGAGAAAAACCTCTTCCATAGATAAAGAAGTTATGAAAATGATGGACTGAAGAACACTGAGGAAAGTTCTTTACTATTTCTTAAAATCTTTGCTTTTAATATATGCACCGAATCTTTCTAGTAGCACAATGTCATGAGCATTTCTGAACATTATTTATATGGCCAGGAACACTATTTTCAATGGGAAAACGGATTTCCGTTGTAAGAACTTTAGAAAATAATGAATTAAATTTTTCAATAATCAGCAAGCTAAGACACTGTCATCCATGTTGAAGAAAGAGAAACTAATGAGATACTGTTTGAGGTAACATTTACCAGGGTTAGGGCTCCTTGGTAAAGTGATTGTACAAGGGCCCAAGTTGAGATCCACAGTATCTAAATGCAAAGCCAGGCATGTGTCTGGAAATGGCCTGAAATTACAGGCTCAGGTGCCGGGAATCCTAGCTTTGAAGGCGAGGAGACAGGAGAATCCCATGGGTTTGCTGTCCAACCAGCCTAGTTAATCAGTGAGCTATGGATTCATTAACATCCTGATAAAGACCTGTCTCAAAAATTAGATGGAGCATGAATGAGGAATAAATCCAAAGTTGATTTCTGGCCTCCACATGCACACAAAAGTACACATGCTCTAGCACACACACGGACATACAACCAACCACACATGCATGGAAGAATGTTGGGACTAGAGAGTTAAAAGTACTTTTTAGTCTTCCAGAGGACCTGAGTTTGATATCAGCAAACATATTAGTGGGCTCACAACTACTTGTAACTACAGCTCTAAGAGAATCTATTCCTCTGGCCTCTCTCTCTCATACACACACACTCATTAAAAATCAAAAGAAAAATTATCAAAAAAGGTGGCATGGATCTTAATTTTCTAACAAAATACTTTCAAAATATGACCAGGTCTGGACTGCCAAGGTGGCTCATTAGCTAAAAGCACTTGTTGTCCTGTCTAAAGACCAGAGTTCAATTAATAGCACCCACACTGGAAGGACAGGGCTGTCAGCAAAGCTGTTCTCTGATCTCCATGTACAGACAATATCACATGCCTTTCACCCCACCACACACAAAAGAAATAAATAAACATGGTGATGGTTTCAGTATGGACACTTGTGTTTGAAGTTTCACATGTTTGTGTGTCTTATACTCTCTAGGCTTTTAGAAAGTTCTGTAAATTAATCTTACTATTAATATTGAATACGTTAATTTCAAGCACTAATGAGGGCTAGAGAGACAACTCAGTAGGTAACAGTGCTTACTATGCAATCAAGAAGGCCTGAGTTCAATTCTCAATGCCCATGTAAAAGTCACACACATACACACTCACACACACTACATGTGCACACACATACACTAACAAGTGCTAATTTTTTTTGTCACCTATCAAAAACATAGCATGTAATCTATGAGAGTCAATGATACTTTTCTAGGGTTTATGGAGTTCTTCCACTGTTTATTCTACATGCAAATGGACCAACATTGATCTCACTATTAGTTTAAGCAGAAGGGCTCCCTTGGAGTGCCTTGGTAATTTCTTTGTTTGTTTGTTTTTTTCTTTATTAATTACACTTTATTCACTTTGTATCCCCCCTGTGATTCTTTCCCCCCTCCTGTCCCAATCCCTCCCTTCCTCCACCCTCTGCATGCATGCCCCTCCCCAAGTCCACTGATAGGGGAGGACTTCTTTTCCTTCCTTCTGATCCTAGTCAATTAGGTCTCATCAGGAGTGGCTGCATTGTCTTCTTCTGTGGCCTGGTAATGCTGCTTCCCCCTCAGGGGGAGGTAATTAAAGAGCAGGACAATCAGTTCATGTCAGAGACAGTCCCTGTTCCTATTACAATGGAACCCACTTGGATACTGAGCTGCCATGGGCTACATCTGTGCAGGGGTCTTAGGTTATCTCCATGCATAGTCCTTGGTTGGAATAGCAGTCTTAGGAAAGACCCCTGTGCTCATATTTTTTGGTTCTGTTGCTCTCCTTGTAGAGTTCCTGTCCTCTCCAGATCTTACTGTTTCCCACTTCTTTCCTAAGATTCCCTGCATCTGCCCAAAGGTTGCCCATAAGTCTCAGCATCTACATTGATAGTCTGCACAAGAAAACATAGAGTCAGTGTTTTCTGTAAAAATTGGAGGCATGGTGGTAAATGGAAATGGTGTCCATCACTCTACAGAAGACCTGAAGATTCAAGTCCAACCACAGAATGAACTGTTCCCTGTTGATGGCGAGGCTGAGGTGTTTCAGGAAGCATGAACAGCTCTGTGACTTCAACTTGAGCCAGAACAGGATATCTGGGAGGTACAAGGAAGGTTGAGAATATTTTAAGACGAAAGTGATGATAGGTTGGAGCATCTTGTTCATAAGCACTGGAGAACCAAACCCAGGTTGTCAAATCTAATAAACAAATCGAGCCACCTACCAGATGTGCATGAGGACATTATTAAATCAAGGTATCAAATCTAGCTTCAGTTAGGATGCATGAGGATCCTTCAGGTTAGTAATGATGATAAAAGTGGAGAGAAAGGATGAAAGGATTCAGAAACAGAATTATGTATTTAGTTGATTGTGCAAAAGTGCCTGGGGCTTAGAAAGTAAAATAGACAGGCTCCTCTCTTTAGGAGTTTACTCACTGAAAAGTAAGTAAAGACAATTGAGTAGCTTGTGACAAGAGAAGGAATAGAGGTAACTGCAGATTGCTCCACGAGAGAGAAGCCCTTCTCAGTGCTGAGACAAGGTGGCAGGAAGAGAAATAGAGTGGGGCTTTTCAGAAAAGTAATGGCCTAGATTACATCTGAAGGGCACACAGTGTCATCAGATAAAAAAGGAAGGTGAGAGACAGAGTTACTGCGTGGGAGAATGGTGCATTAAAAACCTTGGAGTGAATGACATTCGTGTCAAAATTCATTTGGGAAAACAAAAGCAGTTCAACTCAACTTTGGGAAGCATGCTTTGGGGGAGAAGGAATGGCCTGTGTAAGGTAAGTGAGGTGACACTGCCTGGCTGAGCACAGCTAGTCATTAAAGCTGTAGATGGACTAACTAAGGTGAGAAACACCAGGATTTTTTTTAAAAGCAACTTGGTCATGTATTTCAGAATGATCAACCTCAACCTTGGTTTGCTGGGTTTGAAGACCAGTAAGAGACAGGATAGTTAGAGATCAGACAAAATCCAAGGGACAGTTCCTTAGGGTGATGATGGAGCTGGAGAGACATGAATGGCATGAATGGGTTTCAGATATTGAAAGGACACAGATTGGTGGGCATGTAACAGAAAATTAAATGTGTCATCTATCTATCTATCTATCTATCTATCTACCTACCTACCTACCTACCTACCTATTTATTTTACTTCAGAAGATATCAGTGACCCGGGAAAAGAGTATTACATGATCAGCAGTTATGGGACACGTTAGGCTTGATTAGGAGGTTTCACTGGGTGCAGAATCTGAGAGCACAGCAGGGTATTGCAACATGCCAGAATGCCTTTAAGCACTAGGCAGTCTGTGGGTAAGACTGGAGAGATGGATGAGCAGAGAAATGAGTCTCAGGCCAGGATCAGGGGATGATGTGGTGGAAGAGATGTTTGGCTTAAAGTATTATTAGGTTTTAATAGATGCTTTAATACTTGGAGGATCAAAACAATCTAAATTTATTGCCTTTTAGTGATAGATGTCATAAGTCTAAAAATGGAGCTCGCATGGCTGAAATCAATGTGTTGGCAGCATTGTATTTTTTTCTCGAAGCTCTAAGGGAGATTCAAGTTCACCCGCCTTTTCCAGACTCTAGATGTTGCCCTTGTTTCTTGGCATATGGCCCTGTTCCAACAATGGCATCACTCCAATATCCGATTCCAACATCTCATCTCGTCATCTTATTTCGTCTCTTCATCTCATCTCATCTCATGTCATCTCACCTCACCTCATCTAACTTTGTTGCCTCATTTTCCCTTATAAATATGTCTGTGCTTATACTGGGCCCGTTGCTTAATCTCATCTCAATATCTTTAGTTAGTCCTGTGCCAATTATTTTTTTGATTACTGAGATCAAACATCTAAAGAAGCAACTAAGGAGGGGAGGATTTGTTTGGGGTCAGTGTATAAGGATATGATCCACCATGGTGAGGAAGGAATGGTGACAGGAACATGGAACAGATGAGCACATTGAGTCCACAATCTAAGAAACAGAGAGATGACTGCTGCTACTGAATGCCCTTTTGCTTTTTGTTCAGTCTGGGACCATAGCCTATGAGTTAGTGCTGCTCAAATTTAGGGTGGGTCTTCTCTGCCCAGGTAAACCTTTCTGAGAGAAGCATCACAGGCATGCCCCGAAGTGTGTCTCCACTGTGATTCTATATACCCTGTCAAGCTGCAATGAAGATAGACCTTAACAGCTCAGACCTGCAAAGGGCTTTTTGCCATGTGACTCAACACTGTCTTTTTGAGAGGGAGAACATTATTCTGTTGTTTTAGAGAATACAAGAAGCCCTATTAAGTTACGGGATAGAGCTGCACACAGTAGGAGAGTTGCAGGCCCCAATTTCCAAGGAACTTCTAAGAGAAATCAGATGAAATTAGCACATGGATTTCAGATTTCCAAATCACAAATTGGAAATAATAGGAGGTCAAGATGGGAATAGAGAAGATAGGAGGCAGAGGAAGGGAAGTGAAACTGTGTTCAGATATAATATATGAGAGAATAAATTAATAAAGAAAAGAAAAGTCTGTCAGGTTCTTTCTTCTTAAATTGGGCCCTAAGCACATGAAATTTCCTTCTAAAATAATTGGGACAAAAAATATTCAGTAGATAACTCAGGAGTTACATTTGGGATACACTGATCTTAGAAATGTAAAGAGTGACAGAAGAAGGGACACAAGCTGGAGCTGGAGACACAACTTAAGGTCAGGAGCATAGCGATCGCACTGACACCCAAGACAATCTCTCACTAAGAGATTTCATAAGATAAAAGCTCATGCTTCAGAATTAAAGACTCATTGTAGGGAAATAGAGTAACAGGCTGGGGAAGAGGGGGGGGGAGGAAGAGGAAAGAGCACCAAGTTGCCAATTCATGGAGAAAGCATCTTCAAAGATTCAGATGAAAGGTGTTCACAGTGAAGAGCTACATTCTTTGGACCTCGGGTTTACGCAGTAACCAGGGAGACAATTACTACTGGCCTCTTCTTTGTCCCCATTCCGGCTATGAGAGAAGATGTTTGCTTCACCACACTCTTCCTCTTGTGATGTCTCATGTTGCCTTAGTGCAGACCCCAAGCAAGGCCACCTCATCACTGACTGCTTTAGCTACTTTTCTACTGCTAGGATACAACACATGACCAAGAGCAACCTACAAAAGGATTCCAAAGGAGTAAGTATCCGTAATGGCAGGGAAGCAGGGCAGCAAGGAGCAGGCATGAATGGCAGGCAGGAGGTGGAAGCTGAGGGCTCACGTGTCAACCACAGCATGAAGCAGAAATCGTGAACTGCAAGTAGCAGGAGGCTTGTAATCACAAAACCTGTCCCCAGTGATGTGTTTCCTCCAGCAAGGCTGCATCACCTATACCCCCCCCCCCACACACACACAGCCTCTATCTGGGGACTAAGAGTTCAAAGGCCTGAGACTGTGTGGTGGAAGGGGAGCACATTTTTTCATTCAAATCACCGTTTAACTGTTAGGTCAAGATAGCTTACAGATAACTGACTGAAACTTCCAAAAATTTGATACAAAACTCAACCTTTCAGCTGCCTAGGTTGATTGGACCAGGTATGTATTCCGGTACCAGACCACTAACACAGGTGTGATGACACATGACACAGAATTACAGAGGTTAGGGGTCGCAGAACTTTTCAGTGTAAGTACAAAGTAATTAAGGGGAATTTCTAGGCAATTGCCTTAGTATTTAGAAAGACTCTCTTGAAGAGGGGACATGTCTTAGGATAAGAAAATAAATGGAAGCATCTAGGCTAGGCTGGAGCTTTGTGTATTTTGTCCATGGGTTTGTTATGCAAGCCAGAAGCATGACACTTAACTCCTTGCATAAGAAATCATCCACCAGTCAAATCCTGGGAATGTGACAGGAAGACAAGGGTGCTACAAATGGTAGAATGGAAGAATCTGGTCCTGCTGTACACGTAATGACATCACAGAGCCTGAGACTGAGTTTAAGTTCCTGAACTCATCTGACATTTGCCAAGGTCACAGCCTTCAACACAGATGAAGGCCTGCCAAAGAAAACTTTCCTGAATTCTAAGTCCTACACCATTGCCTCTGGCACTGGAGAGCTCAGGTGATGTAAAACCTTCTTCATGGCCCTGGGGAAATGGCAGCATGGAGAGGAGAAAGCACCCATTAAAGAGATGCCTAATTACTCCACAGACAGGATGATGAATAAGGAAGTGGAGAGAAAAGATGTACAGTGCCTCTCACAAAGGAGGCTGATACATTAGTGATAATAACCAGGACACTGGAAATGGGGCTTGCACAGGGGGTCCAGTCCAAATTCAATGATATCCTCGGATAGACAGACACACAGGTACTACTAGGATATAGGTAGACACTGGGACTAAGGGAATGGGGTGTGAAAATGGTCTGTTCCAGTCTATAAGATATGAATCTACCTCAGAGCACATCTCTTAGTCTATGACATCATGGGCTGAAGCAATACAAAGGAAAGGAAGAAGAACGAGTTAACTCAGAGAGGCAAGAGTTTCATCACATAATAGTGCATTTTAAAAATACAACAGCTAGGGTTAAATATTTTTATGAACAAACACAATTTATTCTATGGATAATGAAATTATAGATTACAATTACAACTTACCAAGGTAGTTAATAAGTGATTTTACTTTAACAAAGACTGTGTTATGTCGTATGACACCCAAAAGGCCATCTTATTTTATCTTGGGGAATTCTGGACAGATTGCTCATTTGTTATGTTAAAATTGATAGAAAAAGATCTAATTGTGCGTGTCAAATTGTTCTGAGATGCCATCATACTGTTGAGCTGTGAGAGATGATTAATCATATTCTTTTTAACGTGTTAAAGTTTTTAAATGTTTACTTTTTGTCATTTCTTTGAGACATTTCTACGCATATTCATCCATATGGGGTTAAGCATATTCAACCCCCACTTCTTCCTCAGCTTTCCCCAGACCCATCTCTAACATCTGCTACCCCAATTTCATGTCCTCTACTTTTTAATTACCTTCAGGGTCCAGCTTATGCGAGCCCACATACTTCTGAGCATGGAGCCAGGCACCGGCATATAGTCAGCCTATCAGGGAACTCACATGTGAAGAAACTGATCCTAGAAGCTGTTAATTGTCCACAAGGTCTTTTTAAAAAATATTTTCCTTAATTATGTATATATATGCGTGTGTGCTCGTGGTGTGTGTGTGTGTGTGTATACACTTGAACGCAAGAAGAGGGCATCACATCCCCTGGAGCTGGAGTTACAGTTTGCTGTGGGTCACCTGACATGGGTCGCTGGGAACTGAACACGGGTCTTCTCTAAGAGTGTTATGTGCTCTTCACTGAGTCATCTCTCCAGCTTCACACTATCTCATTATTGTCATTGCTGTTGTTGATATTTATACTTTGTGTGTATGGTTTCTGGGTTGGGGGTGTTGCCTGCCACAGCGCATTCGTGGAGGTCAGAGTGTCTGGTTTTCTCTTTTTCCCATGTGGGCACCACCGGCCAAACATAGGTTATCAGGTTTGGCATCAAGTGCCCTGAGCCATCTTATAGACCTCTAATACTTTTTTAACAGGTGAATCCCAATGTTAAAATTTGTAAATTTAGACAAAACTCAAATGGGGTTTATCCATTCCTTTCACTCAGCGTCTTTCCCATTCCCTTCTGTTTTCTTCAGGCTCAAAAGTGTCAGCTCTGCAGCTACTTCCGCAGGGTTTCAAAATCCATCTCTTTACTGCTTTGCTTTATAACTTCGCTGTAAGTAGCTCAACTCCGAGTCTAGATTTATTCACCTGTAGAAATGACACTGACCACGGGTTTTCTTCAAGAGTAGCCTGAAGATTAAGTGAGACAATGGAGCAGAGTACTTAGTACAAGGCCAGAGATACAATGCCTGTTCAATAAATTGCAACAACAGTAACCATTATTGCTATTTTATTAGCTAATATTACAGTGCAATAGAAAGAAAACTGAGCCAGAGAATGGACTGAGGCTGTAATTCCCAATGGCACACCTCCGCTTTGTTAACCCTGATGATTTTTAGATGGTTATAATGATATGCATACTAGCAGATTCCCCTGAGCTTAACATATAAATGGAGAATATGAACAACTCTATAAAACATTCAACTGTGATATATGCAAAAAGAATTAAAATGCACCCATTGTGCTTCTAGTTCTGGTTTTAGAAACAGCATGGAAACAAATAGAACATATCAGCTAACCCCCACCTAACTGCTATAATTTACAAGCTCTCAAGCCAATTGAATGATTCTGTCTTAAGTCAGCTTTAGATATTTTTTTATTTTTTAAAAAAAAATCATTGAAGTTGCATTTTATTTAATTGCCTATTGATAATATAATAAAGCTCAGTGGATCTTTTTCAATACCTACTATGTACCCTGCATAATCTAGCAGTCAATGTTAGCTATGGAGAGTGAGGACCCTTGAAGTACAGCTCTTGTAATAATTCGCAGTGACATTGACCTTGTAATGAATATGCTTCCGTGGAGTCGTCTATTAAAAGACTATTATGATACTTATCTCCTATGCAAAGAAACTATAAATTGGTTTGAATGCTTAGCTTCACTCAGGAAAAACATGATCTAAGCAAAAGCCTGCGCATTGTGTCATTCCTGCGTCTGGTGCCATGCTTAATAGATGCAAAGTACAAATCCCTGAATTATGCATTTGCCAGCAATGCTGCCCTGGAGCAAGGTACTATTGGAAACCAGCCCAGGGAAAGGCAGCATAAAAAAGTGCCTGGTGTTGAAAACCCATGAGAAGAGGGTACCTGGGAGGCCCAGGGCAGCATACATGGAGGCAGGGTCCACTGAGAACTCCCACCCCTGGTTAGGACCCAATACTGTAATGAACACACTGAGAAAGAATGCTAAGAAAGGGTCTCACAGACAAAGGCTTTATGGAAAATGATCTCACCAAATGTGAGCAATGGGTGTGTGGGATAGAGCAAGAAGTGGCTCTGCTCTGATTAGCAAGGTCTCAGCTTCAGGGATGGAAATCTAACAGGATCAACAGAACTGGCATCCACTATACAATTTACAAAGCTCCTACCCACAGACCATCAAATTTACCTTCTAAGGGCCAAAGGCTCCTCAGTCTTTGAATATGACTACATTTGGGGCCTTTTCTTCTCATTCCCTGGTTTGAGACTGGTATACATTCTTATCTTTGCCTGTATTCCTTTCTCATGGGGATGGAGTATCTCTGTCTTCTGGCTAGGGTCATGTCAGCAGGCAAAACTCCCAGTTCCACCCAAGGGTCTTCAGTCTTAGTGTCTGCTCCCTTTCTTATGCCACAGGGTGATACAATCCAGTTTCCTAATGTTTCCCAACTTCCTTGGCTCATTTGAGCTTTCCATTGCTTCATGAAATCTAATACGTTCTCCCGTTCTCCCCATGATTGTGAATGTCAGCTTCATTGTGAATGACCTCAGCAAAGGTTCCCTGCTTTCCAAAGGAAGCGCATTCCAGCAGAAAACATCTTCCTGAAGGAATACAATGACACTTCCCTGTCCTGCTCTGCTTTCGGTGGGACACTGAAGGCAGAGGCTAGAGCTTCTTCACCTGACTCCAGACAGTGCCCTGCTCCAAACAGAGGAGTACAATAGCATAAACAGTACGTGAGTTCTGATTCAACCCACAGATTAACAGTGGCTTCTGTTTGGGTCACAGTTCAAGATTTTCACTACAGGGGTAGCCATCAGTGTGCTGTCTGGATTCCCAAGCTCATCACACAGAGGGCCACTTGAGAAGGTTCACTTAGAATGAAACAGAGTCTTCTAGACAAGGTCTCATCAGACAAGAGAGTGACTTCAGCTCCTAACCTTGGAGCCGCCCTATTGATACCTGAGCTGAGGTATCTACCCATGCACAGCCTTGTCCATTCAGCTCAAAGGACTCTGTAAGAATAAGGCCAGGCTCTAGGAGCTGGAGCTGTGGGGCCACACAAAAGAAACATCTTTCCCATGAGGACCCAAGGGACAGGATGACTTCTGTTTTGAGCTGATACTGAGACAGGACGAGATGAGATGAAAGGCCTTGGAGGAAAGTCATGAACTAAGTCCAGAAGGCAAGTTATATAATTAGGTTATAATCTATTTGGTCCTTCTACAATTTGACACCAAAGTTCTCCCAAGGAAAGGATATGTGTGTTCTCTCCTCTGGAATCTGGCTGTGGCTGCTTTAATCCCAGTACCTGGGAGGCAGATGGATCTTGAGTTCACGGCCATCCAGGACTACACAGAGACCACCACCACACACACACACCACACAAAGGAAGGAGCATCTCTATTGGACTTAATTTTAGAATCCCAGCGCTTGGAAGGTCATATAAGCAGCATGTGTTCCAGCCTGGACTATATATTGAAACAAAAAAAAAAAAACCCATATAATAGCAAACCACAGAGAAGTTGGGGCTGTAAATTATTTGTCACACAGAGTAAAATATGGATACATTATGTAACTGCCAAGGATCATCTGTTTCAAAGGCGTGTTCATGCAGAAAATGAACTATCATGCTGGAAGGAAGCCCAAATGACAAGGGGAAGAACACATAGAGAGGCCCCACAGAAAGGAGTTAAGACAGTCCAACATGGCCCAGATAAAGCCACGCACAGCAGAGATGAAATGTCTGCTCGCACTTTGCCCAAAACCGAGATCCATGTACAAATTCATGCTGCTATTGTTTCAAGCCACCAATTCCAAAGAGTAATTTTCAGGTATCTTCAAATCAACAGAAAGACAAACATCCTCATATACGTTTAATGGATGGAGTCCTCCATGAGGAATAGATCAAGCCTTGAGTTGGAGCAAAAATATTCGCTGCAAGAGAAGTTTGCAAGACAGGCCTGCATTCCTGGATGGAACTGTATATGGGATGGACCCTTACCACATGATGTCACATTGTGTCGGAGCAGGAATCCAATGCTTTAGTTACCTGTAGACCCCAGGGTCCTGGATGATTCACCCAAAACTCTCAGACCACGATATTACTCAGCTCAAAGGAAACACTCCTGATGTTAGGATCTTGCTCTGGATTTTATGTTGCTAACTTGCTATATGCATCCGAATAACGTGTTAAAACGTGTCGCTGTGACCAGACCCAGAGTTTATGCCTACTCTGCAAGACCTGTACCCATCCTGCTACGGCGAAAAGCTCTTGTCTGTCTTTTTGTTTCTTTGGACTCCCTCCCTCACCAGCTCGCTGTTTACGTAGGGACCTTTCACCAAGGCAAGTGCCGTAAGATAGAACGGATGCAGTTCTTGCAATACCCCGGAAGAACATGGGAGCACTGTCTGTGCATTTTCATGCCAAAATCAAGTTGTGGGCAAACACAAGATTTACTCTTCTTTGCAAATATCTCCAAAACTGATGAATCATGCAAATTTTCCAGAATTCTTGCAGGCCTCTTTTTTTCTTTTCTTTTTTTTTTTTTTTCCTAGCAAAGACCTACATATGCAAACCCAGAGCAATGTTTTCAACAAGCCCATCTTCTGCCTGGAAGCGTAATGTATCCCATTGCACTGGAAGTTCGTGAAATGGTAGAAAGGTCAGACTGGCGCAGCGGCTTGTCAAAGATGAAACAGGAGGTCTGAGTATCCCCACTGGGAAGGAGAAAGTCCCCCCAACCCTTGTTCTGGAATAAGGGGTTTAGATGGGTATATGTTTTTTCCTGCACCAAATTTACCCTCCAAATAAAACTGGCTTCCCCAGGCTGTGTGGCCTCAAGTGATAAACAGAAAACAATGCCCACATTCCAGTGTTTCATTGCTTTGCTTTTGTCCTAACCCTCCTTTACCCCCATCTTCTTATTAATTTAGTTTGCACACACTATGCCTTCTCACTAAAAGACAGATCTTTCTGATTTTTTTCTTCTCTTTAAATTGATCATTTTTATGTCAGCTCATTTTGGAACTCTTGATTAGCAAATATAATAAATCACCAGTAGTGGGCTTGCTTTCATAGGCTTGAAGTTTTGACGCATTAGTCATTCGTACTCTGGAAAATTATAACGCTGATAGGTGTCAACTTCTAAATCTCCATGGTCAGTTGGGAATCTCTCTTTGCGTTTGCGTTAGGGAATATAGGTCCTGTGTGCTGGGAAGGCTTAAACGAACCTGCTAACTAATTAAGTACATATTTTAAACGTGTCCTTAAACATAGCCTGTCTCACTCAGCCCAGAGATATTCCTCACAGTTTAAGTGAGGTTCGTGTCTCATGAAAATTTTCAGTGTCTCATGAAAATGTCAGGGCACAGGCTCGGAGATTCTGTCTCTTTGTTCGAAGCAGTGGAGGACCAGAATCGTTTCTTAGAGGTGTGCTCCAGGACTGGCAGGTCATCTATCTCTTTGTCCTCATCTATCTATCTTCCCCCAAAAGGCTCTTTCGCCGAATGGAGTTCACAAACTGCGCATAAAGTGAAAGCCTGGATGTTTATATACTCGACCTATGTTGTTTACACAAATTTCTTAGCGTCTGTGATGAGGAGTGTCCTCTCAGAGATGTGAGAGGTGGGCACAGGCTTGTCGACATGAATTCCTCTCTGGGATCACACACAGGCTCGCGTTAGAAGCAGCGAGAGTGTGTTGAGGGAAGAGAATTTCAGGACACGGCACGGAATCCGAGCCAGGGGTCGTGACCTTGCCTATTGATTCAGTCTCTCTAATTTCCACAGCTTGCTGAGGCCTGTTCTTCCAGCCTGCTGGTGTACATTAGAACAGAAATCCATAACGTGGCCATGTTCATCCAAGCACAGGAAGAAACTAAATTAAATGTTAAAAAACAATCTGAGGCTGGACTTGGAGACAATTCATCATGGTCCTAGACGCCAGGCAGGTGGGATGGCCAAGGATTCCTTGGCCGGCAGACCCCCACTTGGGACAGGGAAGGCCTGGATGACTCATTTGTCAGTTGTACCTCAGAGGGTCAGGAAACACACGGCCGTCAGCTCTTTTGGATGCAACCTATTTTTTTTTTTCCTCCAGAATGAGATATTATATATCTGAGGAGGGTTGCGGGAGAAGAAGGATTAAGGAGAAAAGAATTCCTTACAGAAAGCATGTTTGATGCAGCAAATGGCAAATTCCTCAGAGCCAGTGAGGCTGTATTCTGGAACTGGCTGGTTAGAGGAACGAGAACAGCTTCTGAGGATCACAGGTTACAGGAGACCAGAACAGCTAGCTGTGCCTCTGACACCTCAGAATGAAGCCCGTGTAGGAAGGTGTTGGAAATCTGACACTGATGTTCCAGAATCCCAAAGGCTCTTCATTGCTTCTTTCCCTCTGGTCAATTCATTCCAAATGGACCAAGGCTTCATGTCTTGAGGTGTGCTGATGATTCCAAAAGCACCCGTTCCTGCTCTTCCGGTTGCTCTCATTTATATTGGACATGATACTCCTGCCATTTATTTGCCATTTAATTATTGATTAGTCTAAAATGTTTAACCTGAAGGAGGCATCACTAACGGCAGCTTGTTCTGCTGGGGAAGTGTTTCTTAAGAGGAATTATCCTAGAAAATCTCATACGGGCGAACAGGAATGCAGCAATGTGTGGCCTCCGCTGAGAAAGCCAGCCCCCGTGCTTTGGTGGCCTGCAGCAATGATGGTTAGAAGGTGATAGAATTGCAGCAAGAGCAGCAGCTACCTTCTCTGAACAGATCTAGACAGGCTGCAAGAGCTCTACTCCAGTAAGGGAGGCTCAGCTCTACCTACTTAGGAAACAAGAGAGGGAAAGATTCTACAATCATACTGTAGGCCAAGGTTCTATTTCTACACTAATGTCTTACAGGGATATTCTAGAGAGTTTCTGAGGAATGGGGGAGGAGTGAAAGTAATGGTCAGAAATATAAATCTGTAAACAAATCCAGGTTCATCAAGAATATAAGAGCTAAAAGATGCTACCAGGAAATTAGAACTATAGGCTTAGCCCCCAAGACAACAGGGTCCAATAGAACAGAGAGCTCCATGCTGTTTCGAGTGTGTGCTGCCATTCAAAAGTCTGTATTTTGTGACCTGCCTCCTATGGGTTACTACTGAAGATTATAGTAGCTTTCTAGCAATGATGTGATAAGCATTAAATGAGATGATGTAGCCACAAGCCACTAGAGCTGGGCACAGGATATAACTCATCCAATAATGTTTGTTTTGCACTATCTTCTGTGAGTGATTCTAGGCCCCCGCAACTTGTATCTACATATACATTTTAGCTGTAGTAAATGCATTTATACAGGAAAGGGTTCAAATCATAAGTGTTATGTGCTATAAAATTCCACAAAGAACACACAACCACAGCCTCTACTCAGTCGGGACAGAGATTTCACCAGAACCTCAGGTCCTCACTGTCTTCTCCTCAGGCTAAGATTCACCCAACAAATCATTAGCTAACTGTTTTGGGTTTTTTTCTCATGTATTAGTTTTGCCCATTTGTAAATAACAGACAAATGGAATCACTGACATAGTTGTTCTTTTGTATTACTTTTGCAGCATTGTTTATTCAAATAATGTAAATAATAAAATAATATGATAAAAGAATAATAGATAATACACTAAAATAAAAAATAAATAATGCTATTTCTTAACTTTGATTTCTTAGATGCTAGGTGTTATATCCAAAGCAGGCCCCAAAATTTCAATGCTGCTGACCATGTCCTAAATGATGACTTGGGCCAAACCCAGACAGGACTTTGACCAGGTAAACAGAAACCTAAACACAGCATTTCTCAGGAATCTCAGAAGGCAGCTTTTTGTTTATCAGGAAAACCACTACTTCCCTTATCTGTATGCAACTACCTCAGGTAAAGGGCATCTAGTTCCTGATTAACCCAAACATCCTGAAACAGATCAAACTCCCCAAGCTAACATTCATATCTGTTCTGGCCCTCAAGGCTTCTCCTGCTCCTACCTTGTCAAATAAAGCTGACATCAAAAGGCTCCCTCCCATCCCTAGCTGCTGTTCTCTAGTCTCTACAGCAACTCAGCAGTTTGTATCCCCCAATAAACTCTCTTGCTACCCACAGAGCGGTCTAGATCAGTGGTTTTATCTTACCTTGTTTCCACTAGGTTTCCTTACTATAGATATAAGAGGTATTCATGCCTGCAACAATTACAAGGAATGTAAGAAATTCAAAAGCAGCAAAGGATAGACACTATTTAAAATGTATTGAAATTAGAAACATTGAAAGTTCCATCTAAAGAGCCAGGTGTGGTGGCACATCTCTTTAATCCCAGCACTTAGGAGGCAGAGGCAGGTGAATCTCTGTGAGGAGGCCAGCCTGGTCTACAAAGTGGGTTTCAGGAAATCCACAGCTTTTTTTATACAGAGAAACCCTATCTTTAAAAAGAAGAATCAAAAGAGAGAGAGAGCGAGCAAGGGGAGAAGAAAGAAAAAAGAAAGGAAAGGAAAAGAAAAAAAAATGGGAAAGGGTCCATCTTAAAACAAAACAAAACAAAACTTTCTTAGTCATTTGTGCAGTGACAGGCTTATTGAATGGAAAGAAAGTAGATTTTCTAGCTGGAGCCTTGTCTTCTCCACAGCCAACCATGCATGTTCATCATTGATTCACCACCTTAGAGCAGCTGATAGATTTTTTTTTAATTTGAGCTTTGTTAAATTAGTGCACAGGGAAGAGCTGGCAACAATGCCATTCCTGGTGACGGGCAGTGTTACCAACTGGACAGAATGCAGAATTCTTTATGAAATGGGATTCAGGACATTCCTCTAAGTAGTTACCATAATTGTACTAATTGAGATAGGAAGTCCTCAAATGCCTCAAATGTTGACAGCACCATTCCCTGGGCTTGGAGTTTGGGCTGATTAAATGGACAACAGAAGTTGAGCAAAAACTTTCAAGCTCTTTGCGTTCCGGTTGTAGATGTTTGGTGAGCAGTGGCTTCAAATTCTTGCTGCCTTGACTTTACTGCCATGATGGGCTATAACTCACAGAACTGTGATCTGAAATAAACACCTTTATCTGGGTATTTTATCCCAGTGATAGAAAAAGAAACCAAGACATATTTTAAAGGCATGCTATCAGGAAGAACTGCAAACCTCAACTCCTAATTGTCAGATTGTGACAGTGAGCTACAGAGAAAGTGAATTGTTGAGCTGGGATCACAGAGATGGCCGAGCTTAAAAGCCAGGACTGATGGAAAAAGACGTTAAAATGCTGGGATTGCATCCACTGTGTGGCTAACCCTGCCTCTCGATAAGAAGACAGGTCACGTTGCAGCCCAGACCACCCCTTTTAGGACATGGTGACTATAGAGGAAAGTCTTGGTGTCTTTAAAACCTCAGTTATGCTATATAAACATGCTGTTGTTTTAATCCCAGGTGTGGGATATGGAGCTTATTCAGACCGTCCACAGCAGCAAATTACTTGCCTCATGTGTGCTCTGAGAGGGGCTATTTGCCAACTGCAGATAGTTTAATTCTGAGGACTCTGGATAGGGAATAAATGCCAGAGCCCAGAGAGAGAAAGGGGGCTCTGAGGAAGAAGAAGCAGGCTGACGCTTCCCCCTTCTAGACCTGGTTGTTGTTGCAGTTTAACAAGAAGAAGACTTGAAGATATCCTGAAAAGAAGATGGGGCTTGCCCCAAGAAACCTAAAGACCCTAACTAGCAAGAAGTAGCTAAGAAGAACTCTGCTCCCTCTCCCAACTAAACTTCTTTCCTGCTTGGTGTTGGGGTGTTGGAAGGGTTTGGGTGGACCATCTGCTACTTAAAGGGCACAACAAAACATTTCTTAACATGTAAGTATTCTGTACTCCAAAAGACTACATGTAAGTTGCTATTTAAATATAATGTGACTATTCAAAAGAAAGCTTGGTGCCTAGTAGATAAAAGTCATTCTTTTGCCAGAGAAATGCTCTTTGATGATACCACCAAACAGTTATCTCTTCTCCATGACATAAGATGTTTAGAATTTCATCAAGTATCTGAATTTGACTTCTGGGGTCAAATTTAATTCACTGGGCTCATTAGAAAGTGGAAGGCATTTTGGCAGGTAAATTCAGTCGCAGGTCCTAGGTGGCCATGTCCTTTGCTGTCCTCTTACAATGAGTCTAGGTGATGCTCTCTTTCATCCAGCCCTAGAAAATGCAGCAGAGAACTTGAAAAGCCATTTCCCCGACCCTCAACAAAAAGTAGGGTACATTAGAACAGTTACTAATGAGAAAAATCCTGCACCTCCTCCAATTAAGCAGAAATTAAATCTCTCCCATAGAGAAGAATGTTCCGTGTTGCAAGTCAAGAGAAAGAAACACATAGAGCCCACTAGTCATGGGAAAAGCTTGGCTCTGAATCTGAACTCATCAATGTCAGGTCCTCCACTGACTTTGGCTCCTTCACTTCTGTTTTTTCTACCCCATTTAATCTGATTGATTGAAAGGGTCTATATGGCAACACACAAGTTGGAACAGTTTTTTTTTTCCTGAAGATATGTCTGTCATAGATGTAATGGGTTAGTTTCTTTTTTCAAGTATAGAAGTGTTTTCAAATATTTATACCCCAATACTTTGAGTGGTTTTGATCAGAACACTTTTCTTACTGTGTATCCTTGTCTATGAAACTGTTCACTCTTCCTTGTGAACTGTCTTGAGAGGTACTTTATCCTAAGTTTTTCTGTAGATTTACTACTTCAATGCAATTTCAGGCTTTCTGTTCTTAGGAATATTAATTTGGTCTCTCTTTTATGCATTTTGGGCAGCAGGATCCCTGAATTTGAGGACATCGTGGTCTACAGAGCAAGTTCCAGGAAAGCTGAAGCTACACAGAGAAACCATGTCTCAAAAAACAAACAAAAAAATAATATATCTTGAAAGATTTAAGGCTAAACACTTTCTTCCTCTAAGTGGACAGTGTCATATCTATTTAAGGAAGACACAACCAGGTAAAATTACAAAGAATCACAAGTACACACATGCACACATTTTTGAATATGTGAGTGTGCGTGTGCACATGTGTGAATGGTGCAGAATTATCATTTGAAGCAAAGTCAAGGCAAAAGCATTCTGTAAGTAGCCACATTGTATTAATATGCCTCCAACTCTATGTAATTTTTAAAATTATACACTGTTCCAGATTTTTTTTTTGCCAGTTTAGCCTTATTAGAGGAAACAAGGAGACCCTTATGAGAATTCAGTCACTACAATCCCTTCACAGCAATTGCAAAATTAAAGTTGCAAAATAAGATAATCCCTTTGTCTATGGTCAAAAGAAGACCTTTTTTCAATCTCATCCAGAGAAAGATTGTCTTAAATTTATGGCACCATACGCTCTTCCTTCCTCATCATGTCCTAATTATTATTCTAACCAGAAAAATGTATCCCTTGGAATTAAGAGATGACAAGGTCCCCAGAGACCCACTCAAACCACATCTATAAGGCATAATCATAGGTTTATTGATAATTTCCCAATCAAACAGGTTTTTTTTTTTTTTTTTTTTTGTCATCATAAGAGCTGATTGCCATAAATGGCAAAGCAATCAATGAGACAGATGTTGTTTCAAGCACCTTAACAACTGAATTGGATCAACCATGCATGTGTCTATAGATAGCTCATTGATTGGCTCTTATTGTGGCTGCTAAAACCAAGTCAACTGGAAAAGAGCTCTTTCAACCTGGCCTTGGAAACAAACTTCAAGCTTCATTGTGAAGCCAGCCAATACGATTGGCCCTGTGAAGTGGTAACTGGTATTAGCTTAATGCAAGTCTGACCAAAGGTTCACATTAAAGAAAGCTCTGTTTTTTGTAAACACACCTTCAGAAGTATTTGATGAGAGCTAAGGAGATGGCTTAGCCAATTAGTCAAGTGCTTGCCACACAGACACGAGGACATGAGTTCAATTCTCAGTACCCAAATAAAAACCCAGCCATAGCAAAATATGCTTGTGATCACAGTGCCATGGAGGAGATACATGTATTGATGGGGCTCAATGATCAGGCAGTCCAGCCAAATCAACAGTCCTCAGGTACTAGTGAGATCCTGTTTCAAAAACCAAGATGAATGGCTCCTGAGAATGCACTTCAGCCTGACCTCCACTCCACGAACAAACATACAAACACACACACTATGATTGGCATTTTATAGCCAAACTAATTATTGTATGTTATTTCAATACTCTTCTAGGGGGTTAATAAGAGACAGCCATTTTTCAGTCTCTTCCAGAGGAAGAGGCACATTGACTAATCAATTAGGAACCACAGTTAATGGGAGAAATTTTTACTAATGTCCAGCGCTATCCTCGTCCTACTGTAAAAATACCCGGTGGGGCTGTAGATAAGAAGAAACTATTTATTCAACCTGGGACAAGTGAGGCAAACTATACCTGCTACCCCAAGGCCCCTAGACCACTTAGGAAGATGAGACCTTTGAAGATGTGTGTAGACAAGGCTACTGCACACAAGCCCTAGATCTTGGAAATATACTAGTCTATAAAAGCAGTAGCATACATCATACTTGTCCAGGCAGAGAGGCTGTCCTTTTGGTCCTCAGACATCTTTTTGTCTATTAAAGTTTCCAGTGGATTATGTCAGAAACTAGGAGATTCAACCTGAAAAGGTCAGGGATATACAGATCCAAGAGAGGTTTTTAAACGTAAGTTCTTATGAGACTGAGACACTGTGACTTTCATAGGGTGGTTTTGGTTATACCTGTTGCCCTAGAAAATGGCTCACAATGTCTAGATGATATTGATAGCTCAAAAATAGACACCTAGACACCACAGCCAAGTGCTGCTCTTCTCTAGAAACCATGAATCAAAGCATAGCTGACCCCACTGAAAGGGAGGAAAATGTGGGGAGGATATGAATGCAAAGTGTTCACTGGCTAAGTGTGTGTCTATAAACCTAACTGACCAGCATGCTTTTAGATACCTCAGGGGTTGGAAATCAGTAATTATAACAGCAAGGCACTGTTCCTTGTGTACAGTTCACAGATCTTGCCATGTGTTTCCTTCTAAAGATGATGAAATTAAAGGGCGGAGAAGTGACCAACTTCTTCAGACCCCAGAAAAATACAAAGTTGGGTTCTGGTTACGCTGGGTTCTGCCATGCCTCACTAGAACCAGATGAAAGTTTGCACACCCTTCAGGCTCTCTTTGCCCTAATGGTGGCTGGATTCTAGTCCTTTTCATAGAAGATGACTTTTTTCCTAGCTTGAGCTCTCTAGCTAATGGAATAAGGGTTTCTGAATTGAGAGAATCACCTTTCATACAACTAGATATAAGAATACATCTATTTATCTTCATTATGTGGAACTCCTTGAATTGGTTGCATTTGTTAAGCAAAAGAAAAACAAAATTAAAACCCCAGCCTTATAATACACAAGCTATGTTATTGTGTATCCACCCACGGAGCAACAGTCCACTGCCCCTCTCCCTATCATCCAGCTTTTACAGTCTTCCTGTACATCTTTCTCATGTTCACTGATCCTTGGAGCAGGGGGTATGGTTTTCCTGTTTAGTACTGAGCACTCAGCAGTCAGTCATTTGTTCTCAGTTCCTTGACCAGCCATGAGTCTGTGCATTAACATCTATTCAAGGCAAAGAGAGACTGCTTGATGACAACTAGAGATAGCACTGATATATAAGCCTAAATATATGTATTGGAGAGGCAGTTTGTCAATGTTTAGTCTGTTTAGTAAAACAAGGGTAGTATGTTCACAGTTTGTCCTGTTGCCTATGACTTCCCCAGCTATATGCTATCGAGCAGGTCCATGGTACTGGGCAGGAACTTTCTTCTATGGAGGACCTTATCCAGTCACAAATCCGTGGTTACTCCTGTAACAGTTGTACCACTGTCACATCAATAAGCACCCCATCGTGGTTAATCAGTATTACAACATGGAAGCTCTATAGCCAGGGAAGACTAGTGTTGATTTTTCTCACCCAGCTGGCTGCATAAGAATGTTCAGTGCCATCAATACTAGAGCAAGGAGGAATCTTCCAGCTCGGTTTCATGATTTCTCTGCCTTCCCCTTACCAGCTTGTCTGGTGTTTTCAGCAATAGAGCCTTAAAACCAGTTCTGGTAAGCAACTGATGGTCCTGAGTAAATGTGGTGGGTGACAAAGCAAAGGCAAAACTAAAACAGAAACAAAAGTGAGATAGGGATTTTGAGGGAGAGCATCAGGACTTGAGGGAGGGAAGTAGGAGGAAGATAAGAAAAGTCAGAAGGATGAGTGTGATCAGAACGTCTTGTATACACCTATGAAATTGTCATGTCTTAAAAGTCATGATGTTACCCAGAGCTGTGTTCTTATTTTCACTGTTTAGTAAAGGAAAAGACTTGTGTTCAGTCTTGTATAATGTATAAGAACTGCTCATCTCTGCTCTGAAACTCATTTGTAGAAGTTGTAGCTTTATTAAGTTTCTATGTGACCTTGAGCAAATCAGCTAACCTCTCTGGGAATCTTAGTAAAGTCTAAATTACACAGAATTTACTTCATGTTCCTGTTGTGATGTTTCTCTAAGAAAGAACTTGGTAGATAGTTGACAAATTACAGGGGGCAGACCCAAATTTTCTTAGGCTCAAAGCCAATACAGGTTTGAAAGTTCTCTTTAGAAAAACAAATTGTTTGTTTTTACTTTGTGTGTATAATATGTATGGATGTGTGCAGCTGTGGGGAGCAGGTGTGGCTGTACATTTATGAATTTGCATATGCAGGCTTGAGAACAAGCTCATTGGGATTCATACACCTTGTTTTCTTGAAACAGGGTCTCTTCCTGGGACCTAGAGAGATCCCTAATTAGTCTAGGCTGGCTGTCCAACCAGACACTGGGTTCTTGCCTGTCTGGTTCTTGCTTGAATTACAAACCCATGTCACCATACCTGCCTTTTAAAAATGTGTATTCTGGGGGGTAAACTTGGGTCCCCATACATGTTGAACTATCTCTCTGTCCAGGAAAAGAATTTAAATGGCTGTGAACAGAATCTGACCGAGTGTATGGATAAATGGGAGTCCACGGATGCTGAGCTCCACAGCAATTCTACCCTAGAGAAAAAAAAAAGTCACCAGAAAATAATCATTGTAAAAACTGTTAGCAAAAATACATTTGATTTTGCTACGAGGGAGAATTTCTGACCATACAGCAGTGATGCACAGAAAAAGAAATGTGTTTTCTGTGAAAGGCTGGGTGATTTTGATGCCCAAAGATTCCATTTTATTCAAGCTGCTTCATTCAGACCACAGGTTCTCTCCTGGGTGGACAAGCTTCACACAGAGGTTTCCTCAGGGCATGCATTGTTTGATTTGATTTGTTTCTGTGAACATCTCTGGTGCACACTCCAAGGAGACACTCTTCTTCACTGTGAGGCTGATTCAGAGAAGCAAGTCCCATAAGATGGGATAAGGTGTTGATACCCCACACTTGCAACTTGACACACGCTCAATAACTTCAGAGTACGATGAGGTCGTGTCATGGAAAACTTTGCTCATCTTGTTCTCATTATTCTTCTGTGACAAGCTTAAGTGTGTCTTGACCAACCAGTCCTAGAGTCTCAGTGTCCATCTTGCTCCTATCACACTGAAGGCTGAAGATGCTAATTGACCTTTTCCAAGAACTCTTGAATTGTTGTGCTCTTTATTGACTTGAGAGTTGACTTGCTGCCATTGCTGCTGCTGCTGCTGCTGTGTACTGGTGCGAGTGTGTGTGCAGCCACACATGCATGTGGAGCTCGGAGGTCAATCTTGGGTACATTTCCTCAGGAGCTGTCTGCTGTTCTTTTAAGAAAAGTCTTTTCAGTACCCTGGAATCACCAAGTAGGCCAGACTGACCAGCCAGTGACCTCCACGGGTTCATCTATCTCCACCTCCCCTTAGCTGGGTTTAAAGTGTGTGCCATCATGCTTGAGGTTTGGGGCTGGGATCGCTTCGCTTTGGAAATTGAACTCAGGCAGGCCCTTGAGCTTGCAAGGCAAGTACTTTATCAACTGTCTTACCTCCCCAGCGCTCGTATTTGTACAGAATGCTACTCTGTCAGTATTTTGAGATTTAGGCAATTAGTAGGCGCTTCAAATCCTTCTTGAGTGAAATAAGAATAAACATTCCCTTTTATGCTGACTGAAAAGTCAGGAAATCTTTCCAGTGGTTCAGTCTCCCAGGATTCCAAGAAGATTTTGTCATCTAACATACTTCCCTCAAATTCCTCAACGTCTCCCCACCTGTAAGAATTCAGGGATAAGAAGCAAGACACAAGGATCAAATATCTCAGAAGTTTGATTTCCCCCTCTACACAGGAAATACTACTGCTGAGATGGAACTGCCTCTCATACTTAGGAGAAAAACTAAATCCCACCTCCTACCATCCCCCCCCACAAGGACAAGAAAGGCTGTGCTTTAAGGAAAGCCCATTTGGCCCAAGGTATCCCTCTGCATTCCCCCAGTACCTCCCTCTTCTTATTGTCTCTTCCAGGAGAACCGCTGGGGACTGCGTGAGACCACTGTCGACAACCGATAAATGCAGTCTTCAAAGCCACTCATCCATTCTTAATGGACAGCCCGTTAATTTGAGGTCTGGGTCATGAATTTGAATGCTGTGCACTGAACTCCTCTTCAGCAAGACAACCTGGCTTTGCCTCAGGGTAAATGGTGATTCATTAATTGTAATTAAATTAGGCTGGTGGCTTAAACTAGATGTGACAAAATGAAAATCCCCATATAAAACCTGAGGTGCATATCACAGGCCTTCCTGTCAATAACATCTCGTTTTTGTCTAAGTGGATTTAAAGAGAACAAGATGCCTCTCCTTTAAAGGAAAAAAAAAAAAAAAGCTGCCTTAGCTAAATAGGGAAATAAATAACTTGGCTATGTTTCTCTCTTTTTCATGTACAGCCTGGTGCAGAAAGTAAGGACGAGCTTTAATAATGAGGTCTTGAAGCATGCCCAGCCATCTAGGAGAGAGACAGCAGTGTTATAGGGTTAGAGCATGTGGCGCTGGCGATAAAGTTGCTCTAGACGCATCTTACTGCCATGCTGTCCATACTGGCAGCATAGTTACTGCCAAGCACAGTGAACACGGACACTAAATCCTTGGACAGAAGTCTGGAGTTCTGTCCAGAAGGTTCTCAATGAACCTTACTTGGAAACGAGTGGCTTACTTGGAAACTTGTGGAATAAGAGCCCCATTTTCCTAGAAAAGGAAACTAAGTAGGACTCCCACACAGCACAGACGGGCATGATGCTCTGTTAACTGAATGGAATGGAGACTTTTCTCTCATTAAACAGAATGGAGGAGTCCTGTCTGTGAGGTCACAAGTCTGACTTCTGGGCCCATAGGAGTCACAGGAAGTAGGAGTGATAGCTGGACACACTCTAGATTTGTTCCACTGGTCTTGTCTAAACAATCTTCTAGCAAAAAGGCTTGGAGAGAGCATGGCTTCTACCATGACATTACCTACGACATAAATATGGTCAAGAAAAATAAAAATAAACATGGTAGAGGTTGATCTAAAAGCAGAATCAGAGTCTGCCCTTGCTCTCTCTTACTTTGGGCTCAATTCTGTTTGCAAATGGCACTAGAGGAAGAAAAAATAGGAGGCTGGTGGGCTGAGGTCCATGGGTATCTGCTGTTCTTGCCTCAAGGACATGGGAAAACTGCACATAGGTGAAGGGGAATGCCACACAAGACCTAGTTGAGTCAATAGATCAACTGCAGTGACCCCTAGGAGTGGTTACTGCTACCTTCAGAGCACCAAAAGGCAGAGGCTTAATTTCCACTTCCCAAGTTAAAAAAAAATTTTATAAACATCTAAATATTTATACAGTGTATTTTGCTCATATTTATTCCCATTAAACTCATTAAAGATCCACTCCCTTTGACATCATGCCTTTTGTTTTTCAATATCCAGCTAAGGCCAGCTTATGGTGCCCGTATGCTTCTGGGTTTAGAGCCATCCACTGGAGTATGGATCACATATGTTAGGAAACCACGTCCTTAAAGAAAACTTACTCTCTTTCCCCTAGAAGCTGTCAGCTGTCCGTAGCCCCTCAGTTGTGGGTAGGAACTGATAAATACCTCCCCCTCCCCACACACTTGAATGCTGACCGGCTTTATCTGAGGAAGGTCTTGCACAGGCAACTGTTGTGAGTTACTGATTGCAATGGTCCTGCCATGTTTAGAAGACACAGTTTTTCTTTTACCATGTCTCTATTGCTGAAGAGGCCACACACATTGATCACAAGACACAGAGAAATGAAAGGGGTGCTGAGCACAAGCTGCCACCCTGATGGCTAGCTCTCACTGAAAGGAGCTGTTGTAGAATGTTGGGAAACAGGAGTCATCATCAAAGTCTCACTCAACTGTGTGAGGCTGAGAACAGCTTCCAAATACAGGTTGATGGCTTCAGTTTATGTGTCTTAAAAGGATGACAGGGCTTCCCACGAGCCACGCAGCAAAAGTGGAGACTCTCCTTCTTCTGCCACGGAAATGAGGGAGGTGAACTTCCACCTTTGGAAGTTCACTATGACCATAGTCCTTTGCACTAATGGACTTGGTTCTCTGCTCATCACCCCATCCATCATCCACAATGGGGTGCTGAGTAACCTTGACCCGTGAAGATCTGGAGATGGGGCTGTGAATGTGATTTGCAACGTTCCCTCTTCAGTCTTCACTAGTGGTCTATCCAGCTAAGCTGTCAGAGATTTGAGTGACACTGGTTTTCTGAGTCATTGCTGTTGGAGAGTTTGAAGAAGGGGTAGGATAAGACACTCGTGGGGCTGGAGAGATGGCTCAGTGGTTAAGAGAACTGTCTGCTCTTCCAAAGGTCATGAGTTCAATTCCTGGAGATCACATGGTGTTTCGCAACCATCTACAATGTGAACTAATTCCCTCCTCTGGCAGATGTAAGTGCAGATAGAACACTCACATACATAAAACAAAAGACTTATTCTTTAAAAAAATAAAAGACACTTGCGGATGGCCTGTCTTTTGCAGGGTTTTCTTCCACATTCTAACTCAGTGGACACCAATTGGTATCTACTTTATTCAACTATGGTATTACTTGGGGCTTGTTCTGACCCCAAAGGTTAAGGGCTCAGTCATTCAAGGCCAAGAGGCTAATACGGCCTCAGATGCCAGTCACTGTCTGAGTTACGGATATTTCTGATTGCCTGTCTCAAAATCTGGGGACTCGCACGGCTCCTTCCTTGGGTACAATAACTTAGCAAAACTGGTTCACAGAACTCTGTAAAGTATTCTACCTATTAGATAATAGTCAACATTCAACTCCCGCCAGTCAAGTAGAAGAGACACACAGAGCATGGTACGGGAGTGAGGTATAGGGCCGACATGGCTCTTTGACTCACCTCTTGGCATCCCAGCGGTCACCAATGTGAATGCAGAGATTTCTGAACGATGAGGAAATAAAAGATGTGCAAAGACTTCGAAACAGTTTGTTGTTGTTGTTTTAATGCCCAGGAAATGTGAAGTTTCTGGGTAAGAACTTAGCAAAAACATAAACTTTTTAAAACTGTGGTAATGTAGTCCAGGTAGAGCTGGGGATCCAAGGCTGGCTGGACATTTGTAGCCACATTCAGATCCAGAATAAGATCGGTACTGAAATAAGAGGTTGCTTTTAGCCACAGAGAGAGATGGGTTCATGCTCACATGCTTGTGCTAAGCTCAATTTCTCCACTTTTTTTTTTTTACTTTTTATTGATTCTTTATGAGTTTCACATCATGCACCCCAATCTCATTCATCTCTCTGTCCCTTAATATCTGTCCTTTCCCTTGTAACTACCCACCAAAAGAAAATAAAAAACAAAAATTAAAAAAAAAGCCTAGAAAAACCTCTCATTATGGAAGCTATAATGTGTCAGTGTGTTACAGTATACTTTTTTGTCCAAACGTCTTTACTTGCAAATGCTCATTGCAATGAATCTGGTTTGAGCCCTCTGGCTTCTGCTATACTATCAATACTTGATCCTCACGGAATTCCTCTCAGATATCTGGTTTCATGGAGACGACCCTACAGCTTTATATCTACAGGATCAGCTCTTTCACATGCTCCAACGGTTCAGAGATGTGGTAGATATTGGGGTGGGCCAACTCAAAGCCCCAGATCTGGACCTGGGTGGTAGCTGAGTTGGTCAGCCTGCCAGCTCTCCCTCACCCATACAATCAGAGCAAGCTCTCAGTCACTGCCCAAGCTAGCTCACCCAATTCTGTAGCCAGCAAGGGGCATGGTCAGCTCTCCCATGCTCCCACCCTGAGGGCTGGCTGACCTTTACCTTCACCATCAAGCCAGCTCTACAGGGCCTGCTCTCCTGACTGCTAATGTTTGGTGAGGGACTAGGACAGCTCTCCCACCCTCCTGACCTGGTAGTGGGAGTGTGTGTGTGGGGGGAGGGGAAGCACTCCAGACTGCCACAGGTGGTATGGTTGGGGGAGGGGGATTCCATTACCCCTAAACCCACTCACTCTACTTCATGGCAGATGAGTGGTGGGGAATGTCTCCATTCTTATACAGTTCAGGACCACCTGACTAGGGAGTGGTGTCACCCATAGTAGGCTGGCTGATTCATCCCATGTCAATTAACTTAATTAAGCCACTCCTCCAAGAACATGCCCACAGGTTTACCAAATATAGATACTTCTTTGATGAGATACTTGCCAGGTGACTCTAAGTGGTGTCAAGTTGAAATTAAAGCTATCACAGGATCTGGAGGGATAGCTCAAGATTAAGATTACTTCTTCCTCTTCAAGACAACCTGAATTTGGTACCCAGCACACACATCAGGCATCTTACAACCATGGTGATTCCAGGAGATCCAATACGATATTCTGATCTCCACAAGCACTGCATGCAAATGGTACATATATATGCAATCAGGCACATTCTCATAAAATAAATAAGTATATAGATAAATAAACCTTAAAAGCTAACCATCACAGCCTTTAAAGAAAGAAAGGTAGAAGCCACAGTGGATCAAGATGAAAACGGCCACCCCAAAAGGGAATAATAGCACCAACCACTGACTTTGTCTTTGGAGGGAATGGGTGCTGAAGGGCTGTGAATATTCTCTTTCCTCGGTGTCAGTTTGCTGTCTGCAATGACAGCCTATATTCAGGAGGGTTTTTTTTTTCCTAGAAAACACAGATCAGTTGAACGTCCTGAATTACAAAGAACATTTATTACGTTGGATTACAGGAGAAGGACTGAGGAGTCCAACAATAGCTGTCTGAGCTCCAAAGAGGCAGGGAACCCAGTAGCTACTGAACCAGTGCCTTAGCAGCCCCAATCCCTGTTGGAGACCTGCGAGAGACCAGGGTATTCAGCCCCTGTTGGGGGTTGAGGAAGCTGATGGCAGCGGCAGTAGTAAATGTCCTCTCTCTGGGACAAGCAAAGAGAAGTGGGCCACAACCTTTATTTATACCCAGGCTGCTCCGTAGAAGGTGCTGCTCACTATAAAGGCTGGTCCCTATTGAAGGCTGGTCCTCACCCCTCAGTTACTCCTCTCTTGAAATGCCTTTATAGGTCCACTGAGCTATGTCTCCCCAGGTTCATTATAAATTCTATTAAGTTGGCAATTAAGACCAAACCACACCGACCAAGCTGGAAGCTTTCTGCCATAGTTGCCTGACGTCCTACTGGGATGACTGGGAAACTAATTTTTATGAATGGAACATAACCAAAAGTGGTATGCATCTCCTCTTGGACCAACTGAATAAGAAGATAGGCATAGTCCCTTCTGTTTTCCTTCAGTCCCAAAGACTCTGAGGCCCTAAAAGAGGCAAAAACCACCAAGTAGAAGCCGTAAGTGACAGTAGAGGAAAGCCATCCTCCAAGTAGGAACATCTGCATCAGGCTTTTACAAGTACTTAGACTGCTCAGATTACAAGTGGGTTCCCTAATAAGGGGTACAGGGGCTGTCTCTGACATGAACTCAGTGGCTGACTCTCTGATCAGCTCACCCTGGGGCGGGGTGTGTGTGTGTGTGTGCAGCCTTGCCAGGCCACAGAGGAAGACAATGCAGTCAGTCCTGATGAGACCTGATAAGCCAGGGTCAGATAGAAGGAAAGGAGGTCCTCCCCTATCAGGGTCTTCCTCCCCTTCCATCTGACCCTAGCCTATCAGGTCTCATCAGGACTGGCTGCATTGTCTTCCTCTTGAAGTTTTGTTTGTTTGTTTGTTTTTTGGTTTTAGGTTACTTTTATTTTTCCAAGGCTGTAAGGTTCATCATTACATTGTTTATTTGAGATTTCAGTATAAATTTCCACTTTGAGCTATTTTCGTTGTCTCATATGTTTTGTTTCATTTTATTCAAATATTAGAACTTCTTAATTTTTTATTAGAATTTATTCACCTTGTATTTCTGCTGTAGCCCCCTTCCTCATCTTCTCCCAGTCCCACCCATGCTCCTCCAGTGTCTGGGCCAGGAAAGCATCCTCCTCTTCACCTTTGCCATGCTGTCCGATGCAGAACAGAATACTTCACACAGGAAACTCCAGAAGCATCTAGAACCCTTTGAATCTGCAGCCCTCAGTTGGGCTGGGGAGCATGTGCTCCTGGGAAGCCTGACTTGATGGCCTGCCCCTTTGGAGAAAGCCCGGGTAGAAGACACCCTGCTGGCATAGGTCCACTACAGAAGTGTTTTGAATGCTCGTGTTTTGACTCCTCTAATCTGAAGAGCAATAAGCCTTGATTTGTCTTTTATTGATTTGAATAAAAATGGAGTCGAGATAGATGAATGTCTAGCAAAGGGGAAATGATGACATTCCTTTGTATTCACTCTGTTTTGTTTTGTTTTTAAATGGAGTGGGGGTAAATCGCCTGTGCGTTTTCCTTATTTAACCCTCACACCCTGTGCAGAGCCCAAAAGTGACTGTTCTTGTACCACCTCCTTTTAGAACAGCCTCTGAAGTAGCACTCTGGGCCAGCGGCAGCTGCCAAGGCCAGCACCAGCTGTGTGTGTCCAGGTGTGTGCTGTGGCCTCTCATCACAGCTGCTGGAAATACCCAGGGAAGAGCAGCTGCCTGCCTTTTGCTTGCTAATTTCTCTTCCCCACCGAGCTACATGGGGGAGAATAATTGCCTTCACTCTAAGCTCCAGACAGTCCCACACCCCAGCACCTGCTCTACCACTGTTCTCCCAACAGGAAGACAATTTCTGCCACCCTTGGTGACTCCTTCATAGCCAACCCACTGGTTAGAGAAACACTTTCAAACGGGCAGTTGGAATGTGAATATGGCCAGAGCATTTTGGGAGGCTGGGCAGCATTTTCCTCTACTGAAACAGAAACTACTGGTGGAAACTTTGTAGGATGGGAAAAAAAAAAATCTCAGCCTCAACTCATCCTCCTCTACACTCCTAGCACTGTCAGCAGAAACTGAGAGAAACAGTCTCCACACAAAGGAAAGAGGAAGCAGGGCATGGTCGTCGAATGAAACCGTGGTATTTATGAGACACACTCAAAAAACCCAAACTTCGCCTGTGGCTGCGAGAAGGCTAGGATCAATTGACTCAGGATGTGCATTCTTACTCCAGATTGTAAGTTTGATTTTATCGCTGTTATTATTAAAAAAGCATGAGGCTGGTCAACCGATGTTCTCTGCAAGAGGTTTATTAGGAGGGTATGGGGGGGGGCAGGACATGAAGAGAGAGAGAAGGGAAGGGGCGCCAAGAGAGAGAGAGAGAGAGAGAGAGAGAGAGAGAGAGAGAGAGAGAATAAGAGAGAGAGAAAGTAAGAGAGGAGAGTAAGAGAGTGTAAGAGAGAGACCACGTGTCGGGGTTGGCCCTTTAAGGGGCAAGGTAACCATGCCTTCCAAGTGTGGCCACCTGGCAGAGGACACATGATGACATCATAAGTTGCTGGGTAACCCAGGAGCAGGTTGTATTCCAAAATACTAACAATCGCACTTACTCATTTTGGCAAGGTCAGAGGACCAGTGTGGCAGCATCATGATGCCAGGGCAGGGCATCCTGGGGCTGAAAGCCCCACCCTACCCCATCCCTACGTGCCATCAGAAGCCAGCCAGGACAAGGACAGGAAGAGCTCTCCCAATTCCAAAGGGAAGGCTAAGAACTCAATGTGGGTCCTCTTCAAGAGCAGCAAGCTCCCTTAACTTCCTCCCTTAACTCACTGAGAAGCCATTGCTCCAGCCCCTGTACGCTTTAAATGAAATGTTTCCTACGCTAGGCAATCTCAGACAGACCAGAAAAGAAAGGAACTGGGATGAAGAATCCCACGTGGACGTTCAGTGTGCGGGATGCACGACTGCTCAGCAGCGTGATGTCCTGATCGCTGCAGCTCTGCGAGGCTGTGTGTTCTCAGCCTTGTTGAGCAAGTTTGGGGTCTTTGGTCACTCGCCTGAAGACGCGCAGCTAGCGGATCACAGCACGCGAGATGGCAGTCCTGGCGCTAAGATCCACACTGCTGCTGAGAAAGGTTTTGCAATGTTTTAAGTAAATCTATAATTATTTTGAAAAATAAAAAATAAAAAGATTAAAGGTTATAGGCATATTTACCCTAAATAGGTCGGAACTTTAATAGACACTGGAGAAAATGTTCAACGAGACATTCTTTTGTTTTCCGGGTTCCATGATGCACTACACGTGACGCGACCCCTCGGCTCACATTTTACAGAGTCTCTCAGGCCCACCTGTGAGAAGCTGACTTCTGGAGATGGCATGGCCCTTACACACTGGCTCACTGCCGCTGTGGTTGTCCACGCGAGACCTTCACAAGATCAAGACAGTCAAAATTCTACCGTGGATGGGGTGGTGATAGGGGCTGAGGTCCTGCCCCTACGGAAGGAGTTATTGGCAGTCGATGGCTGATAGGAGTCACTCTCCTTTAGGGCCATGGTCACTGGTAAGTTGCTCGCACCCCAGTGCAAGAGCTCACTCCTATGTGCACACGGGCAGCGTTAACTGGACCCAGGGGATTGCTAATAACAATTTGAAAGATTAGAGTGAAGGAATGATGCAGTGGTTAGGAGCACTTGCTGCTCCTCTGGAGGACCCGGGTTTCCAGCACTCACAAGGCAGTCGATATTGCTCCAAAGGAAAACAACACCCTCCTCTGACTTCCATAGGCATGGCACACATGTGGTATATGTACATACGTGCAGGCAAAATTAAAAAAAAATAAACATTTTAAAAAATTAAAAAAATATGTACCAATATATAAAAGCACATACACTTTAACGTACACAGCACATTTATATTTAGGGATTAACGCTAAGGATCTAATCAGACATGCATGTGAATATGCCTAAAAATGGGCTGGGGAAATGGCTCAGTGGATTAAGTGCTTGGTGAGCAAGTGTGAGGATTTGAGTTCAAAGCCCCAGAGCCCACATAAAGCTTGCTGTTGCTGAACTTTCCTGCAACCCCAGTGATTTGCTGTCTTGGTTTGCCTTCTGTTGCTGGGACCAAAAGCAGCTTGCAAAGGAAGGAGTTTATCTGATGGGCACATCCCTGTCATAGTCCATCACAAAGCAGGAACTCAAGCAGGGCAGCAACCTGGAGGCAGAAACTAAAGCGGGGGCCATGGAGGAACTCTGCTTGCTTGCCTGCTTCTTATACTGCCCAGTACCAGCTGCTCAGGAGTGACGCCATCCATAGTGAGCTGGGCGCTCTAGTGTCAATCACGAATTAACAAAATGTCCCACAGAGTTGCCTCTAAGTCATTCTGATGGAGGCAATTCTTCAATTGAGAGTCCCTCTTACCAGATATATCTAGACTTGTGTCGAGTTGGCAAAATCCAGCCAGCACAGAGGCAGAGACACATAAGTTGCCCAAAAGGTTGCAGGCAGTTATCTTTGAACAAATAGCAGTAAACAACAAGAGTCTCTGTCTCAAGCAAGATTGAAGGTAAAGATTGACGTCTGAGGTCATCCTCTGACTTTACATGTGTACCATGGCACTTGCATGCCCGCGCCCACACACATATGCATGCACACACACACACACACACACACACACTCAAAAAGGTTTTTTAAATGTATTTGTATATAGAGGCTCACCAGCACTAACACTAACAGGGCATAATAATAATGTATAATAGCAGAAATAATAGAATAGTCTAAGATAGTATACATTCTAATTATTCTATATCACCTATTATAATGTTATTATTCTATAGTAATAGAAACACATGTTTATCAGTAAAGGACTGTTTAAGCCACACATTGTTAAACTACAGTAGAGAATAGGGGTGCGTGCAATGTGTGGTGAAGTTAAAAATAAAAAGCTGTCTTTGAAACAGGAAGCACAGGATAGCACATTTCATGTTTTCTGTAGTTGGCAGGACATGAGCCTCCAATGAGCACAGTCCTGTGTGTTCTTGGGGGAAGGGGGAAAGACTGGAGTCATCGACTTTCTCTTCTTTATAATGCACAAGTTTGTTTCCTTATGATTCCTTATTCGGTACATTTACTGAAAAGCTACCACATACTAAACACTGTTCCAGACCCTTGGGACATAGCACTGGGGAGGCAGACCCTGTCTTCACAGCATTTGCTTCCCATTGCAGGGAGGAGAGAGAAGAAAGAAAGTCAATGCAAACCAAATGCTATTCTGGATAGTATGTGCCCAGAAGAAAAAAGGTGACGAATGGCACGTGGCAGAAATCACACCTATCTCCTTCCATTCTTGCCCTGAGTAGGGCCTGATAACTTTTGCTAAATGGTTTTAAGAAATGGACTCTAGCCAATGCACATACGTCCATCCTACCCTGCTGGGAGCAAGCTGCAAGACCTTCCTGTCTGGGTTCTCATCTCGTGGACACGGAAGGATCATCTGTCTACCTTCCTTTACCACATGCTTCTGTCCACTTCCAAGGCTGCGCACTGGACACTATGTCACCTGCTTCGGTCACATTCCAGTCTTGCTTCAGGGGGCACTTTCAAGCCTCTCCTTGTAACAGCCACAAACCAAAACACACCAGTGGATGACAAATGTGTCCTCACTGGGTGGCCTCTTTTATTTCCTTCTTTTAGTTTGTGCTTCTTAGAATTCTGCTCTTGTTAGTGCTTCATGACTTTTGTCCCAGGGAAAAAATAGATTATAGAAAAAGGACGTTGCAAGTTACACCGAGAGAAGGAAAGATAAATGAATACACTCTCACACAACATGACAGCAGTTGACAAAAATGCTTTCTTGTGCCCTGAGCCCAATGCTAAGAGTGAATGAGATCTTAAAGCATGACAATGGAGTTTAGCATGTAAAGAACATGAATGTATATGCAGCAATTGTCACCCCATTTTCACAACTGAAAGATGAAACAAGAAATTGAACTGCTCAAAATAGTAGTGAGGGATGAGCACATACATAGAATGATAAAAATGGCCATAATAAACTTAAAATATGGTTAAAGAATGTAGAGTAATGTGCATTCCTAAGTACAGGATCTCTCTATGTAGCCCTAACTAGAGCTCACATTCTCCCTTGCCAAGTGCTAAATAAAGCTAAACATCTCTGTTTCTAGAAAGCTTAG
Source organism: Meriones unguiculatus (assembly GCF_030254825.1). Lineage (NCBI taxonomy): Eukaryota > Metazoa > Chordata > Mammalia > Rodentia > Muridae > Meriones > Meriones unguiculatus. The sequence goes on along the minus strand of NC_083354.1, from coordinate 14,533,215 downwards.
AATTGGGATTTTCTCAGGATACCCCACTGCTGTGTGTGTGTGTGTGTGTGTGTGTGTGTGTGTGTGTTTGCTCCCTTCTTTGTCTATTGGTGGGCTCTCTTATGTTGCACATAGCCAGGAAAGATTCACTTCACCATATTCCTGTAAAAGCTGTCACCTCTGACACATAGAGTTTAGTATTATTACCAATTTGACTGGATTTAGAATCACCAGGGAATGGAAACGCACATCTGGTGGCATCTGTGAGGGTGCTGTCAGAAAAGTTTAGCCGAGGAAGGAAGATTCACCTTCAGAGTGTGCAGCAACACCCTACGGGCTGGGGTCCTGGCCTGAATAAAGAGACGAAAGCAAGCCGGGAGCCAGAAGTCATCGTTCTTTGCTTCCTGACTTTGGACGGGATGTGATCAGCTACCTCAGCTTCCTGCTGCCATGCTTTCTCCGCCTGGGTGGATGTCCCCCCCTTAAGCTGCTTCTATTCGGGTGTTTGGTCACTCACTAATAGAGCCACACACTTCAGTTTCTCCTCTGCTCCTTCGTTTCAAAATTCTGAGTGTCCGGTTTACTTGCTCCATCTTTGCAAGACAGAGCACCTGGTCCTCAGTAACTTACCAGGTTTACGGCTGGACACTTTGGAGTTAGAGGTTCCCACCCATCTGGGTGCCTGTGCTGTGAGGTCGTCACGGGCTCTTTATGGTGGGACAGACACCAAGAACTCGGTGTGATGCCCACACTTTCAAGTTCGTGTCTCCCTTTCCATGAGAAGTTTTTGTGCCTTCTCCTCTTTCAAAGAACAAAGTCGCATCATTTTCTCAGCCTCAGCATTGTGCATATTATGTATTATCTATAATATATTGTATTATAGATAATGTCTTACATATAATTATGGATAATACTATTAATCATATTTTTACATATTATATGATTATATTATTTATTATATATAATTATATGTAACAAATAAATTTGTTATATAAAATATTCAATATGTATTTCGATGTAAATATATACTGGAAAATATATTCATTGTCTATAGCGATTTTATATTATTATGTATATAACTGGATTTCAGCCTTCTATGAGGAGTGCAAAGGCAGAGACCCACACCAAGTACTAAGCTCAGAATGTAAAGGCATTGTGAAGACTGGCACATGGTCTCGGCTTTAGCCTGGCTCCAGCCAATACGTCTCAGGCCACATCTGCACAGAACCATTCATCTGAGCGCCTGAAGATGATTTGGAGAATCCAGAGAGGCTCGGGCTGAGCTTGAGAAATGGATTCATCTCCCACAGGTTGGATTCCGTAAAAGAAATGCCAGAAAAATACTGGCTACCCTCCTAAAATTTGGGCTGATTTTAGCAGCTAGACTTGATAATTGATAATTAGTAACAGATACGTTTATCTGTTACTCTTCTAGGGCCTCTTTAGAGACATGGAATTGGCTCCTGCCACTTTAACCACTGAATGCCTTCTCCATATAATGGCAGAGTGGAGCGGGCCTAACCATGTTACTCTAGCCTGAAACGCAGGTCTCAGTTCTTTTCAATATTTACTTTGCAACCTTGTTACTGATAATCTCTGGCAGCAGGTAGAAAACCTTATAGGCCATCCTTTCGTTTTATGGGGCCTTCCATCTGAAATATTAGAGAGCTGGGATTAGCGATTTCACAGACATAATTTCCACCATTCATAAATCTTTTATCTTAAAATTGAAGGCATTATCTTTAAATGTGTTCTACAAATCTTCCGTGGGAATAGTTCCTTTATGTACTCTGTTTGAGGTGACTGGTGGGAGGGTACTTTATGAAGTTTTTGGACCATTAACTCTAGATTTTTATTTCTCTTCATTTAAGAAAAAAAATGATGCAATGGATGTTTTGAAAGTGTGATGGAGAAACTGGCCTCACAAAGCAATCCAAGCCTCCTGGCAGACCCCTAAATATTTAAAAAGCAAAAATACGAGGGGTGTGCCAGTTTCCATTCTGCTTTTGGGGTGGCTGTGACTTGAGCCTTACCAAGACGGGTGATCAGTAAAGAATATGTCCTGTCAGCAGATCCCTCCAGGGCTCTGATTCAATCTTTGAGTTATGAGATGAGGACAAAATGAACTATTTTTCAAGCTTGTAAATACATGACAAATGGCAGTGCAGGAACTATTGATTCCAATCATGGTGATACAATGCTTCATAGTCAAACCCGGCCCTGCCTTTACCAGCAGCTTGCGAGTTGAGCGGCAAACCTGTGCGTGATGGGCTTCCAACTGGATGAGCCCCTGAGAAGATTCCTGTCTGTGTTCCCCTCCAACCGGTGCAAATTCCCAAATGGAAACGAACTTCCTTTTATTTTTTATAGTAAAGTAATGACATCGAGTGACCATCGATCTTGGAACAAAACAGAACGAACCAAAACAAAACATCAAAACTAAAACCCAGAAACCCTCCAGGATCCCAAGCGCTCATTTGTCTCCTTTTTAGTTACATTGCCATGCAACAGATAAGGAGAGATATCTCTTAAGTTTATACACTTTGAAACAGCAGAGGATCTGTAAATAAAGCCTCGTTCACAAATTCTATTGGTCCATATTTGGAAACAAAAAGCCCAATAGGGTAGAATTTGAGATAGTTCAGTCGCCACACATTTCTACTTTGAGCAGACAGAGGTTGTGATGTTGAAGGGAAGTACCCTCACATGTCTGATGTTTACATGTTATCCTCTGTTGGCATGTTTGTTTATACTACTTTATTTGGGTTCTTATATCTACCATCCTTCTCCACCCCAATCCCTTCCAGCACCCCAACACCAGGTAGGAGAGACAGAAAGCTAGTGGGGAGGGAGGATTGAGATAATTTTAGACTAGTTCCTGTTGATTAGGAGCGTTGAGTTCCCTGGAGCAAGTACAATCTTTGTCTCCTCAGGATATCTCCATTTTCTTCTTATCTTCTTTTCTCGCGACCACTCGACAAACCAGCAACAGCAAAAGCAGCAGCAGGAGCAGGAGCCAGCAATAAGAACAGCCACACCTCTTCTCCTGAGGCTCTGGTCTTTTATACTCTGTCTAGTCCCCAAAATTAAACCATCTTCAGCTGGCAGAATCACCCTCCCTGCCAGAGACTGCAAGAGGCAAGCAGTCTGCTGCTGTGGACAATCTGATACAGCCCCATATTAAAACAAAAACATGTTGGCATGACATAACTGGGTTTTTTAAGAAACCCAAACTCTCACTGCAATTCTCTTCTTTGGTTTGTCTACACTTACAGATGCAAACTATGTGTGTGAGTGAAAGCCTAGTGCTGTGGAGGTCAAAAGAAGTCATTGGATTCCCTGGAACTCTGTGGTCATGGTTGCAGCGAGCCACCCTGTGGGTGCTGGGATTCAAGCCAGGGTCCTCTGCAAGAGTCGCAAGTGCTCTTAACTGCCCAACCATCTCTCCAGCCCCCAAACACAACCTCTTCACCTTTCACATATGTCCCAGAATTCCCTGTGGGTAGCTCACATTCCCCCTGTGGGTAGCTCATGTGTGTCCCAGCATTCCCTATGGGAAGGAAACGTTCCTGGATCTTAACCCACAGTCCCAGTGAGATACTTTATGAGAACAACGGTTGGTTTGGGTTTGAAGCAGTTTTGAGAAGGTAGCAGCACATGGCTTGCCGTCCTGGCCATGGAGAGCCTGTCTTTGACTCAGCCTCAGGTTGCCAAGGGATAAGTAATGCAGGACTAACCTTTGTATACATGCTGCCTGGGGTGTTGAGCCTGTGTCCCACTGCTGACTCAAACAGGCTGTCTGGATGCCATGATGGTATAAGGGGTAGCACCAACTTTTCAGAAGACAAAAATATAGTGTGGTGGGATTAGGTGTGTGAGGGAGGAAGGCTCTTTAGATTTTCCTGTGGCTTCCTCTATACAGACATAATTAATATGGGAACAGCCAGGGGCAGAGTGTCATTCTTGGTGTGAGACCTTGGGCTCCAGCCCCTCCTCACATGGTTCATCCCAATCAAATCGTGATGAGCCTCCAAACAAGAAAGGAGATCTCCAAGGCTCCACCTGCCATTTATTAGAGAGGCAGGCTTCCGGAATGGATGGGATTATCTAGGGTGTGTGGCCAGAGAGCAGTGTGGATCCAGCCCTGATGCAGTCCACACCGGTGGGGCCTGCCCTTTACCCAGCCTGCACTGCAGTCCACACCGGTGAGGCCTGCCCTTTACCCAGCATGCACTCTGCTCAGGCACTGCGCGTTTAGAGAGCTAGGGTATCATGGCTGGGAGCTTATCTGGCCCCAGCTCTCACCCAGTCAGCTCACAAAGAACCCAACCTTGCCTAGATAAGCCAGGCACATCGACTACTTCCCTAGTACATTTTTCTCAGGCTGGAATCCGTTTTTAGCAGCTTCACTTGGTTGATCAATGGCTTCTATTCAATGTAGATATTGACTGAGGAAACTGGCTCGGAATACCAGATGCAGTTCAAACTGCACAGCTCTCCGGGACCCACAGATAATGGTGGGATCCCAGCCTCCCTCCTATTCTCCAAAGAACCCTGCCTAGCCTCTTCTACAGAAAAGCACGGTTGGCTCACAATTTAATTGTGAGGCGTAAAAGACATTTTTAAAAATACATTCATTTTACTGGGTGTGGTAACCAGCTGGGGTTACCTAGCAAAAATATATCAGAAAAAAAACAATAGATGCATATGTATACATACATATATTAAAATTGTTCCCAGTACATTTATTTTGTGAGTGTGTATGAGAGAGTTCACACACACACACAGTCACCAGTCATCATAACTTGCTGGAGCCAGTTCATTCTTTCCGCCTATTGGTTCTGGGCATCAAACTAAGGTCAAGGCTTGTCAGCAAGTATCTTTATCCGCTGAGCCGTGTTACTGGCCTCACACTTATATTTTAAGTATTTCGTGATTTTAGGATGCCTTTTTGTACAAAATATCCAGCAGTTTTTATGCAGCACAAAAATAGAATAAGTAGACATTAGTTAAGAGAGAGCTTCCGTCTTCTTTTGTCTTGCCCCACCTACTCAATGTCCACTCATTTGTTTTCCGTGACATTTTCTAGGTTCTAGTCTAGTATCCTTAGCGAGGAACGAGTTGTTCATCTTTGTCCGCCCTCTTGAGAGTATGAATAGGCAAGGCTGTCCTTTAATAAAGGTCTAAACCAATAAGCCCTTGCTGAATGAATGATGGTCCATGGCTATTTGTTCTTTAGGACTCACAACCCACCAGGCTCTTTCTTTGGTCACAAACTGTGTGAGGAGGTAGACAACTCTCTCACTCCAATGGTGCAGGTTAGAAAATTAAGGCAAGCAGGGTGAGTGGCAGCTAGACGTATGTGAACCCCAGGAGTTTACTCAAGCAGTCCATTACACAGCCGAGGTTCCTGCTCTAACATAACACAGAATGTGTGTAGAATATGTGACTATAATACACAAAATGTAAGAATCCAGGGTATGATGGTTTAATATGAAACGATTACCAATACACAATAATACATAATCATAGTATACGAGGTAACAACTATGGACAAATACTCAAACTCACACTTTGGGGAACAAGTAGAAACCACACATTTCCATCGTCAGGCCTTGCAGGGGTTAATCTGTAGCCCAGCACCACCCCACCCCTGGGCAGAAGGCGTTATGGAAGTCATTCCGATCTTTGAAGGGACAGATCACCAGTTCCAGAGCTCAGTCTGGTTCTGTTGGCTCCGTATAGGGTGTGAGCACAGACAGGTGTGGATGGATCCCATCTCTGGCAGCACGGCCCTGTCTGGACCAAAGAAGCAATGGGTAACAATGTTTCCATGCTCAGGCATTGCTCCAGACAAACTCCTCTTGGGACTGGACTCTCCCTGTCAATACCGTGGCTCCTGGCTCGGAGCTAGCAACACGCCTCGACTCTGTGCTTCCTCATCTGTAACTAGGACAGATAAGTGTCACCTCGCTCGCTGCGCTGCTGCAAGGATAAATAAGCAGAGGCATGCAATAACTGAGCAGAGGAGCTGGTGCATGGTGGGAGTTTAATAAGGAGCAGGAGGCTGGGGAGGCATTTCAGTCGTTAAGAGCAGATATTGATCTTCTAGAGGCCAAAATTCGGCTCCCAACACCCACATCAAGCAGCTAACAACTGTAACTCCTGCTCCAGAGGACCATCCTTTTCTGGTCCCCGTGGGTACCTGCACTCATGTGCACAAACAGACACACACACACACACACACACACACACACACACACGCACATAAAGATTATTTAAACTAAATTTAAAACTAAAATATAAGGGTAGCATGCTATCAATGTGGCTAACCTCCTCCGATACTGATTCAAATTAAATAAACATTGCCAGCGGTGACCTGTGAAAGAGCATCCCCCAAATATAACAGAAATCAAAAGAGATAATGCCACTGAGCCGTGAGTTGCTGAGAAGGATAAATTTTATGTTATAGATATTTTACCATGATAAAAATACCTGGGAGTTGCAAAGGAGAAGGCAGAGGGTATGAGGGGAGATACGTTATGGCCCTGAATGTGAATGCTTTTGTGAAACTCGGTACCATTTAAGACGAGCACGCACAATGGTGGAAGAGTCCGCATGAAAGGAAACGGAAACATGCAGCCGAAGTAAAACCTAAAACCAACCCCACGGAAAAGCCCCGTCTCCTTTCTGTGGGGATTTCTACACCTCTGAGAAAGATGTGTGCTGTTTTCTTCTTTTAAAATTGGAGTCACTGAGAGTGGTGAGACGGCTGAGCAAACTTAGCTGCCTGCTTCCAGGTTGGTGATCTGAGTTCCAACCCCTAGGCCTACAGGATGGAAGGAAAAACCTGACTTCTGTCAGCCAGGCTCTGCCCTCCACGGGTCTGCAAAGCATGCATACGGGCACACTAGAGAAACAAATACAGGTGAAAATTGAATCAAAACTGCTGAAAGCTTCAGCTGAAATATTTCTAGGTGAATGGTAATGATAATATCTCCCCCAGATGTTTGTTTGTTATCCTGTGTTGAGGCAGGGACTCCGGAACAGTTCAAAGTGAGTCTTGAACCTCCTGCTTGGGGCTCTCACTGGCTGGTGTTCCAGGTGTGTGCCATCATGAGTAGATAACCACACTTTTCCTAAGAATCGTTCTTACTGTCTTCACTTTTCCAAGAGTTCAAAGACACTCAAAAGAGTTTTCACTGGATTTTAAGCAAGTGAGCACAAAGCCTTAGCGTATGATTTTTGCAGCTGACTGGGTATTTTCCCACATTCTAGGAACAGACATGGAGTCTACTGAAACTTTAGCTGTTGTGCTTGGACTCAGTGAGCTCAGGAAGATGAGAACTGGAGGAGAGTGTCAGCAGGGAGACCACAGCGGGTTTTAGCATGTGCAGAGGAGCTTTCTTTCACATCACCTGCCTGCTTCCCCTTGTTTGAACTGGGCTGTGTCACCCACAGTGACATTTGGCATTCTGAGAACTCTGGGAGCTGAGGTTGGTCTGTGAGGTCTAACAAGTGAGCCGTGAATCTTCCTGTGAGAGATGGTGAGTCATGCGGGAGCTTCCAATACTCTGGAGGTGAAGATCAAGAGACTTGGGATGAAAGCCCATGGGAAGGCAGGTGGAGTGTTGGCCTTCTGTCCTACGGGAGGCTTTGTCCATGTTCTGGAGCATTTCAGGCCTTAGACAGAGAAGGGGGAAACAGAGCTCCTCATGACCGGCAGGTATTCAGTAATATGCTGGCCTTTTGCTGAACTTTAAGGTATGTTCAGGTATATAAGGTAACCAGTGATCTTGAATGTTGATTCATTAACTTTGTGATTGAAGCCATACAACTGGCCAGCGACTTGGGAGATGGATCAGTGGATAAAATGATTGCCAGGAAAATGCAAAGACCCATGTTCCAACCCCTAGCACCCACAAAAGATCTGGGTACACATCTGTAATCCTAGTGCTAGGGAGACTGAGTCAGACAGATCCCTGGGCTTTATTGGTCAGACAGTCCAGAACAATTGGGGAGCTATGGGTAAGTGATATACCTTGTCTCAAAAAATAAGGTTGGAGACTAATGTGATGGTTCAGTGGAGAGAGATTCCCAAGTTGGATTTTAGAACCTACATTGTAAAAGACAGAACTGACTCACACGAGTCACACTCTTACCTGCAGACATATGCCATAGCGTGTGTGTATGCACACACACACACACACACACACACACACACACATACACACACACCTACTTGCACTAACACATACGTACATACATACATACAGACATACATACATACATACGTACGTACATTAATTACTATCACAGCCTGACTCCCTCAGCCCTCCCTGATTTTATAATTTTCCTCCAGGCTGGCCTCTGCATCTTCTGTGTCCATTCTTCATTCATCTAATCCTGGCAAAGGCTTCTGACCTTTGAACTTCAGGCTTCAGAGCATGCGCTGCTCATTTCTAGCCTGTGTGTCCTCATCTGTCCAGTTCCCATTCACACTGCCATCTCTGGCAGTTGTTTGATTTTACCAGTATTATCAGCAACACACACAAACCTCCATCTGCACGTTGTCTTCACTGTGCCCCCAGTCAGTGCCCCTCACCCAGACGCAGGCCATGTCCCAACTGTTTGGCCTCCACCAGAATTCCTGTGCTGTTAAGAAACCGTGTGTGGGTCGTGGGTGGGGCTGGAGGGCTAGCTCAGTAGGTTAGAACATTGACTACTCTTGCAGAGTACCTGGGTTCGATCAGTGGCACCCACGTGGTAATTTACAACTATCCTTAACTCCAGTCCCAGGAGATCTAATGCTTTTTTTATCTGACCTCACAGGCACTGCATGCACACACTTCACAGATATACATGCAGGTAAAATACACACATGCTCACACACATGATAGATAGATAGATAGATAGATAGATAGATAGATAGATAGATAGATACATAGGTAGATAGGTAGATAGATAGATGATAGATATATAGATAAAATAGATAATTAGACATATCACAACACACATACTATATATGTACATATGTGTGTGTCTATATATACATATATATGTATATACATATATGTATATGTGTGTGTGTGTGTGAAGGAAAGAGAGTAATGCAGGAGAATTTCCTCCAATGGAAAAACATTGAAATTGTTTTTCCCCCTCAGTAAAATACTACTTACTCCAGTGAACAGGAATTTTCACACTGAGAGTTTACACAAGTAGAGAAACCCAGTGCAGGAGGGTCATTGTATAGATTCTGAAGGGCGTGCAGCATGTGGCTATTTCTGATAATGTGCCTTTTAAAACATAGCTCCATTGTGGCCAAACCTGATTAGTTAAAAGGGTGACATGTCTCCCTATTAATGAAACAGAGTAAAGATTCCAATCAGATGAACCCATCATAAAAACCCAGTTCTAACTGATAGAGTTTTACCCCCGATGTTAAGGGGTGGTTTCCTGGGTGAAGGAGAAAGTCTAGCGGCCTCCTAGACCAGCTGGGTGGTGCACGACATGGAACATAAAAGAAAGATGTACTGCAGAGGATAGCAAAGCTGTGCAACCTACACATTTTTCTTCAATGCACAGGACAGGGCTCCGGTAGGAGGCCTCCTGGGAAGTGATTTACAGCGGGTGAGACTGGAGCTCAGAGAAGTTAATTGAACTTGCCCCGAGTCACACTGCAGATTTGCGATGGGAATGGGATTTGAACCCAGAGCCACTGAATTATGATGTTCACCTCAGGAGAGTCTGAGTTATACAGAAATATTGGGCGTGTTTTATTGTCCAAGCGTCAGATGACCTGGTTGAAAAAAAATCTGATTTCTACTGGGCCTTGTCCCACAGTACCTGGAGGTACTGAATTCTAACTGCTCGCTGGCCAGGAGTCATTCTTCTGTGGATGGATAGGAAAGCTATTTCAAGTGTCATTAAATGTTTCTAATTTAAGCTCTATTCAATTCGGTTTTTGCAGTAATTATACTGAGAGCTGGGGTGGGATTTTTGTTTTGTTTTTGCTGTCTTTGAAGGGAAATAAAGGGCAGCAGTCACAAAAGCATCAACAAGAGACATATGTAAACTCAACCACAGTAGGTTTGGTAGCATACACTTGCAATCCCTAAGCTTTGAGTGCTGAGGCAAGAGGATCTTAAAATTCCATTCCAGCAAAACCTTGTCTTTAAAATCCAAACCCATCAACCAACCAAATAATAACTGTATTTGTTTGAAGGTGTCTGTAGGAAAGAGAACATGATGTTTCACCAGCTCCATCCCTGTGATAAGCCTAAAGATGACCCGGCCAGCAGCTAAGGAAAGAATTAAGAAAGTGATTATCTTCTGGCAGGACACCAGCTCCAAGCTCTTGGTTTTCTGTTCATCCTGACTCGTTGTCATCCCTGATGAAGAGTAAGACACTGACTGATACACCCAAAGTATTGCTGTGCTGGTTGTTCATCATTAGCTTGACAGAATCTGGAATGGCCTGGGAGGTGGGTCTTGGCGCATGCCTGTGGGAGATTACCTTGCCCAAGGGTCTTCCTATATAATAAACTTCCTTTCATCTTTTGACAATAACAGGTCATCCTACTGAAGCTGTTGTGCTGTCCATAGTCATCTTAAAAAAACCACAGAGCAGAGAGTAACATACACTGTGATTGGTAAACATGTAGATGAATGCTGACTTGTTTAAGTACTTCTTGTAAGAAATTGTAATATCTGGCAACATGAAATTTCCATCTTCATGAAAAACTGTCTGTCCTCCTGAATAGCAGGCTACTGCAGTGTGGGTGAGGATGGTGTTACCTTGTTCTCTGCAGCCCTTCCACTTCATGAGCAGGTCAGCTACGGAGCTGCTGTAGACATCCGAGTTGTCTTGTGTGTGAGAGCAGATGGAACATGATTAGCTGTGCTGCTTAGTTCCCACTGCCGACTTCACACTCTAGAATCACCCAAAAAGAGAGTTTCAAGTGAGGGATTGTCTAGATCAGGGTAGCCTGAGGGCATAATGTAGGACAATCCAGTCTACTGTGGGAGGCGCCATTCCCTAGGCCCTGAACTGTTAAGGGTGAAGAAAATGGATGGAGTTAGCAAGGTTCTGTGCATCTATTATTTCTCTTCTCATAACTGCGGATCCGATTCTTTACCTCCCTGCCTCGTCTTCACCAAAATTACGGACAGTGATTTAGAATTACAAACCAAATAAACCCTTTCCTTCCTTGGTTGCTTTTTGTTAGAGTATTTTATTATACCAACAGAGTGGAATTTGAACACGGTCCACTTTGCTAACATTTCACAGGTAAATGGAATTTGATCAAGTCAATACAGCAGCTTCTCGACCCTACAAATTCACTGTAAGAGCCTGCTTCCCTTAGTTTTGCTTCTTTTTTTTTTTTGAAATACCAGATTAATTTCTCAAAGGTTAATCACATGGCGCTTATTTTAATTACGCCTTTCTAGTCACGACAAATGACAGCGTTTGACTTCTTGTAGCCTTCCTTTGTATTGTGTGACCAATGAGATTATTAATAAATGCCTTTTCATTATGTATCCAGGCTGTAGGTGCCCATGGGGTATGGGGCAGCCTCCTGTATTTTATTCTGGGTGCAGTGTCAGCAGGGCCTTTCGGATTTGCTAATGAGCTAAATCCGGTTAGTGCCACACGCCTTGGATGGCCAGAGATCTTTTAAATACATCATTGCTCACAGAGACTCAGCTGGACTCAGGCTGAGAGAGATTAACTTCTCATCCCAATTAGCAAAGAGTCCGACTGTTGCATGTGGCCTGCTTCTGTAGCCCCAAACCTGGGACCCACTGACTGACACCAGCCAGCCCCAGCTTAGAAAATGATGGCCTCAAGAAAGGATTTCTTTGATTATCATTATTTGTTTTGTGTGCGCCTTGGAGGCCCCCCTCCCTGTTAATAGGGTGGGCAGTTGGGAGAGGCGGGAGCTGCTCTCTTTCCCAGGTGGACAACAGCTGTGCGGGAGAAATACACTGATTTCTTCCCAGAATGGTGGAGCGATAAGAACCAGTGGGGTGGGACACTGAAAATAAACCTGAAATCCTTGGTCAAATTCCTGCATTTCAAAGCATTGGGTGTCCATGGTGTTTTCTATCCAGTGTTTGATTCTTTGCATAACAACTATAACTGGTTTGTAACTATAGGATGCGGCACTCTCTGCTCACTCTCTGCATAGTAATTAAGTTAGCCCTCACGAGAACTCTAGGACAGATGCAACAGATCCAAACAAAGCTGGCAGGAGGCATCTCTCCAGATTGGAATTTTTGTCTTTCTCCCCTCTTACCGTTCTTGAGTTGAATTCATGTTTTAACTACGCGTGTGGTGACTTTGCATTTCCATGTAGAGGTTTTTATTTTTGTTAAAACAAACAAACAAACAAACACTTTTAAATGTAGTGTGCATTTAGGGGATTGGGTGTCAAACCCAAATCAGACATCTACATGAAAATGACATAAAAGAATAGGAGATCTTCCAGAAATAAAGAATAGATTTTTACAGAAATAAAAATGACAAAAAAGATAATTTTTTTTCTTTAATATTATATCTGATAAGAAGAAAAATCATGTACAAGATAAAATATTGGTCCTGGAAATGAAGAGTAGAAATGTATATTTTCTTTACTTCACTTAAGAGTAAAAATGATTCATAAAAATATTCAATAGTAAAATATGTTCCATTGTAAAGCAAAAATATTCTGGTCAGATTCCTGGCCATATTCTATCAAAAGCAACATACCCTGGTCCGACCAGAGAACTCTAGAGGTATTCCTGAACAGAAATCAATGGATACACCCTAACCACAAGCCCATCTAAAAATCAATGAGTTAAAAAAAAAAAACAACACTTGTTTTACAAGAGAATATAATCTTTGTAAGCTACAAAGGAGATCCAGTTGGGGGAGTTGATAAATCTTTTGTTTTCTGAAAGTAATACTGCATACTTAAAGATCAAGGGTCATAATCCTTTCCTGTTGTAACAGAGGCAAAAATAAGACAGGATTGTACTTCCATAAATGCTTTCTGAAGCTCCAGTTGTACAGACAGATTATATGTATGTATATATATGTATATATATATATATATATATATATATATAGAGAGAGAGAGAGAGAGAGAGAGAGAGAGAAAGGCAGGTACATGCACACACGCCTGTATGCATGCACGCGCGCGCGCGCGCGCACGCACGCACACACACACACACACACACACACACTCACACACAATGGCTTTAAAATGACTCCCCTATCTAGAGCAGCCAAAGGCAAAGCTTACCAGGGTCAAAGGTTTGAATGTTTGTGTAAAGTGTCCACAATGGGCTTTTTCAAGAGTGTAATGGCTTCTTTACCCTTTGTGTCTGCAGGGGAGCCAGAGTGGCTAATGCTGGGAAACTCTGCAGGGTAACAAAGGATCCACTTGAAAAAAATTACGCAAGGCGTGATGAGTATATGTTTGCACACGTGTCGGGGGAAGAGAGGGACGTACAGGAATACAAACAACATCAGGGGTAGGTTTACAAAAAGCCCATTTCCTGACTGAGACCCGCTCAGCTCATTATTTGGTCTTAAAGCGTCTTTTTTTTTTTTTTTTTCCCTTGCAGTATGAGTCGGCCAGGTTCACCCAGTGGAGAGTAAGCGTGGCTCTTCTCTGTGGCTTAGACTCCCCTATGTAAGCTGGCTCAGCTGTCTTTTGCGCCTCTTCATCTGCTCTACCGCTCCTCCACCACGCCAAGCCGCTCCCAGTCCTCAGGATCTCCTGGGACATTGGGAAACAGGGGCTGGGATGCAGGCAGGATGGATTTTGTTCATCTGTGTATTCCTTAACCTCAGGGCCATGCTGATGGGGTGTGGCTGCCACACGGACGGTCACAGGTTTAAATGCAGGAAGATTCTGGTTAATTTCTAAAATGTTTATTGCCCATTGGGGGGCGGGGGGGAGGAAAGCTGAAATAACTGCAGTAGCTTCTGGGTACAGAATTTTATTCTCTAAATCAATATTTTTTTTTCTATTCACAGGTGAAAAATATTTCAAACGAACTTATTGTATAACTAATTTTTTTTTTAAATTTAAAATGAACAAGTTGCCTGAAATAATTAACAGAAATGTGCCTAAAGCTACATCTTCACAGTCTATGGAGTACAGTACACATCCTGGAAGCAGATAACATTTTAAGGCTTCAGGCTGAGATCACTGGGGATATGAGTTAGCCGAGATAGAAGATGTGGACAGCATAGCAACTCCAGACCTGATCTTATAACGGGCCTGAAGTCTAGAACCTGCAGGTTGGGGTTAGCCAAATAGTAACTGAGCTCCAGAACGCCTGTCTGAATTCATTAATTCACCTAGCACTCACTTAAACCTGAAACAAATGCACAGACGGTTGGGGTTGGTCGCAGACCTCAAAGGCTTCAACTTACTAGGGTGCCTAGTGGGAGGGAGAAACGCAAATGAAGCCTTGGGCTCCCAAGTTCTAGCCCCCAGATGTCTGTGTCAAAATCTGGGATCTTGTAGCAGTCAGTTCCCATCCCAGTTCTGCTGGGTTCCCAGACGTGGTGGTTGTGAGGGAGCATGGGCCGCAGAGATGGCGCAGTCAGTCAAGTGCTTGCCACATAAACCTGAGGACATGAGCTTTCTGAGTCCAGCTGAATGCTAAGTGACAGCTGGGCCTGGTGACACACCCCCTTAACCTTGCTGGCAGCAGAGGCAGGAGGATCAGGAGTTCACCCTTGCCTCAACAAACAGAAAAAGAAAAGGAAGAAGTAGAAAGCAGAGTGGGGAAAATCTTCAGTTTCTCAGGAGACCCCGTTCAGTCCACAGAAAACCAGTGGTGCAGCCCCAAGCTCCATCTGAGCAGCTGAGAGTAAACCGACCAGAAAGCAGAGCAGGCACTTGCCTATTGGTGACTTTGCTAGAATGAGCAGCTCCATTTCGCTTGGATTTGCAAGGGCAATGATGACATCATAAATACCACTGATAGAACAGCTACCCCCATCTGATGTATTTATGACCTATACTTATGCACTGTGGTCGCTGATGCCTCATTACTTAGACTAGCTAAGGTTAGCTCTCCCAACCTAAATTAAATCAGAAAAAAATGCATTTACAGCCTATTCATGTATCAGAACAACTCTATCCACCATCCTTTCTGCCCCTTAGATATTTCTATTTACCTAATCTATTTTCCAAATGTCTCTCCTCCTTACCCATCCATTTTCCCCAAATTTATCATGGTTGCAGGACAGGCCGAGTCCAGGAAATTCTGCTGGACCCTGAAGGGGCCGCAATCTGCACTCAACTGGAGACACTGCTGAAAATATCATCTGCAAGCCAGAATAATGTGCTGCTGTTCAGTTCTAATGCCTCTAGTACACAGTCAGCTTTTCCACACCTCAACTTCTTCATTCATAAAACAGAGGTTTATGATGCTTCTCTATGTATCTCTTAGGCAGCTCACACATTAAGAGTTGTCACGGCCCTGCCATGTAGCACATAGCAGATCATTAGCATGGACTCCAGGAAAGTCCTTCTGCCTAAAAATTCTATCTATCTATCTATCTATCTATCTATCTATCTATTTATCTATCTGTCATAATTTATTCACTTTATATTTTGATTGTAGCCCACTCCATCATCTCCTCCCTTCCTGCCCTCTCTCCCTCTTCCACTCCCCAGCCCCCTTCCTCTAGTCCACTGAAAAGGGGAGTCCTCCTCCCCTACCATCTGACCCTAGCCAATCAAGTCTCATCAGGATTGCCTGGATCCTCTTCCCCTGTGGCCTGGCAAGGCTGCCCTGCCAGAGGGAAGTGAACAAAAAGCAGGCAACCAAGTTCAGTGCAGAGATAGGCCCTGCTCCCCTTACTAGAGGACCCATGTGGAGTCCTGGCTACATCTGAGAAGGGAGTCCAGGTCCTCTCCATGCATGGTTCTTGGTTGGTTCATCAGTCTTTGCAGTCCTCCCTGGGCCCAGATTTGTTGGCTCTGTTGGTCTTTTTATGGAGCTCCTGTTCACTCTGGATCCTTCTATTCCCCCACTGTTTCCTACAACTCTCTGTTCCCTGCCCAAAGTTTGGCTGTGAATCTTAGCATCTGCTTCAATCCCCTGCTGGGTGGAGTCTATCAGAGGACATCTATGGTAGGCTCCCTTCCTGTTCCCTCCCTTCCACCACTTCCAATGTCTATCCTGTTTGCCCTTCTGAATGAAAATTAAGCATCCTCCCTAGGGTCCTCCTTGTTATTAAGCTTCTTTGGATCTGTGGATTTTAGTATAGTTATCCTATATTATATGGCTAATGTCCACTTATGAATGAGTATATGTCATATGTTTCTTTCTGCTTCTGGGTTATCTCACTCAGCATGATCTTTTCTAGTTCCCACCATTTGCCTGCAAATTTCATGGTTTTCCTTGTTTTTAATTGCTGAGTAGTATTCCATTGTGTAAATGTACCACAATTTCCGTATTCATTCTTCAGCTGAGGAACATCTAGGTTGTTTCCAGATTCTGGCTATTATGAATAAAACTGCTATGAATATAGTTGAGCAAACATCCTTGTTGTGAGATGGAGCATCTTTCGGTTATATGCCCAGGAGTGGTAGAGCTGAATCTTGAGGTAGTGCTATTCCCAATTTTCTGACAAAGTGCCAGATTGATTTCCAAAGTGGTTATACAAGTTTGCATTCCCACAAGCAATGAAGGAGTCTTCCTTTTTCTCCACACCCTCTCCAGCATGTGTTGTCACTTGAGTTTTGATCTTAGCCACTCTGATGCATGTAAGATGGAATCTCAGAGTCATTTTGATTTACATTTCCCTGATGACTAAGGGTGTTGAGCATTCCTTTAAGTGTTTCTCAGCCATTCTATATTCCTCTACAGAGAATTCTCTTTTTAGCTCTGCACCCTATTTTTAGTTGGATCATTTGGCTTGTTGGTGTTTAATTTCTTGAGCTCTTTATATATTTTGGATATTAGCCCCTTTATCAGATGTTGGGTTGTATGTTTGTGTGTCTGTGTGTGTATGCTGTGTAGGTTTGTGCCTGTGTGTATATCTGTGTGTGTCTGTGTGTGCATATGTGTGTATGTATACGTGTGAGTGGTGTGTGAGTGTTGTGGAGCCAGGAGAGGTAATTTGGTTCCTTGGAACTAGTGGCACAGTTCTGAGCTGCCATGTGGGTGTGGGGCCGAAATTGAGTTCTCTGTAAGAGCAGCCAGTGCTTTTAACTGATGAGCCATCCCTCCAGTTCTGGGAAGCCCATTTTAAAGATGAGAAAAACAAGGCTCACAGAGGCCAAGTAGCTTCCCCAAGGCTGGTATAAAAACAGCTATCAGAATCCAGCTTTAGAATGTACTACCCTGGGCATCTGAGAAGCCTTTCGTCTGCGAGCTCATTAGTGCGCATGGTGATAGCTGTAGCATGAAGACGGGTGCACTGCTGGAGTGCCCACAAAGGAAAACAAGTCCCAAGGTGAGTTCAGAGAAGTTAAGTGAACTGCTGTGAGGATTATGTGGTGGGAAATGCCTTTAACCACTCCCCAAACGTAGAAGATAATCATCAAATGTAAAATGCAAGACCTTGACCTGGGCAGACGGGAGATGAACCTGAAAATTCTACAGAAAGCTCATAGACTTGAAGACACTCTAGACTCAGGGTGAAGATGTAAATCTGTTTGGATCACACAATCCAACAAGGATGTTCATCTTTACACACACACATTCATGCACACACAAACATACACATTCACACATACGCTCACACACACCAAACACACACATTCATGCCACACCTCTACACCCCCCACCATACAAACACACATTCACATACACACAATTAATATTTCAAATAAAATCTTCAGAAGAAAAGAAGTGACTAAACAGTCTTACATCAACCACTTATACAATACGAAGAAAAAAATAAAAATTACTAAAATTAAATAAAGTTACTAAAATTAAACATAAAGACAAAGGAATTGTTATGATGTCTTCAAACAAAACAAAAAATAAATAAAACAAAACAAAAAAACAAACAACAACAAAAACTCCGGGCTCAGATGATAAGTAAAAATAAATAAATAAAAAAAATTTCTTAAGTCATCTCAATTTCTACCAGAAATTAGAAACCAGAGTGAGCATTTCACACTGTATCTTATGAAAGAAAGACAGTCTTGATAGCAGGCCAGGTGGAATGCAGTTAAGCTGGTTTCGTTAATAACCAGGGACACAAAAATGATAGTTTTATTGAACAGAGAATTCAGCAAAATTTAGCAAACACACCCAGCTAAATTGTGCTTGTTCTACTAGCTCAACACAAACTTACACTGAGCAGAATGCACTACACTGTATTAACAAAAATTAGAGCAAAGAACATAACTTGACTAGAAGTTTAAAATAATTTCATAAAGTACAAAATAAAGCTTTGTTAATATTTAAATAACTTTTGGGATTGCATGCAAAGTAGTTAGTTACTCTTAGAAAATCTAAAACAGAAAGGAGATCATTACCGATTGAGGGATGAAAAACTACAAACATTGCATATAAGAATTCCCTTAAAACTACAAATCAAAGGTGGTTATGGTGGCATGGGACTTTAATTCTAACACTCCAGAGACAGAGGCAGGTGGATCTCTGTGAGTTCAATGCCTGGTCTACATAGAGAGTGCCAGGACAGCCAGGGCCATAGTGAGATCTTGTCAAAAGAAACAAACAAACAAACAAAACAAAAACAAGCCATCAAACTCAGATGCCTAAACACTTTGTATTTATTCATCATACTAAAAGTCCTAACAAGTGCAATAATATGAAAGAAAAGAAGCATAATAAAATAGGATGAAAATATAATATTGTAAAAATGAAAACAGAATGATATAGTTAATAGTCAAAGTGGAGACTCCAAAACTAAATTTATAAAAGAAATTATTATTATGAATAAACTCATTTAGTTGAACTTGTTTAGAAAAGATTCTATGTTCCTATATGATGAACAATAACATGTTAGAAATAACATATTTTAAATGTTTGCTTCTAGTAGTAACAAAATGATATGTATCCTAGGAATCAATACATTAAAAGAAATTCAAATCCTTTATTAAAGTCAAGCGGACAATTAAGTTCAGAGGTGTTAGTTATGCTCTCATGATCAGCCCTTCGTATATCCTTTATGCAAATTAACATAAATCACCATTTCAGAATGGTGATTTACATTCTGGTGGATGGTGAAAATACAAGGGTGTGTGAACATACTATTTAATGAGTTCTGCTGTTTTAGTGACAGGTCTTGTAGCTTGTATGTGAAATCTTTCCTACAGGCATGTGAATTTGAATAGATGGTGTCCAGTTGGTGGTGCAGCTCTGGAAGGTTCTGGAACCTTTAGGTGGTGGAGCCTCCCTGAAAGATGTGAGTCCCTGGGAAGAAGGGTTAAATCCTCTCCCCTCCCTACCCATTCTCTGCTTCTTGACTCTGGATGGAAAGGGTCTAGCACCTTAGACTCCTGCTCTGCCATCCACACCACGTATGAGAGCTCATCTCAAAGGATAGGAAAAAAGGCAAGGAAAGAAAGAGAGAGTGGAAGAAAACAAAGAGATGAATGAATGAATGAATTTCAGCCTGTGGAAAATCTGTTCACCATTAGTGGGAGCCATTTATAAATGTGTACAGATTTCAAAAGGTGAAACACAGCACAAATTCATGCTGCCACCTCTAATTCAATTTTGAAAATACAGTACTGAATTTCATTTACCTTATCTCTGTATCACTGTCCTCAGTGTCCAAAACCACACTTGTCAGTGATACTAAAACATTTACCAACTGTGTTAAACCCACAGCACAGGTTTTCTATGAGGCACCAAATACCAAAAGCACAAAGGCTATCCATACCATTGTGATTACTGAATAGTTTTAAGTATTGAAAAAGGAAATTTTTACAAAGTTTGTTTCCTAATATATAAGGTGTTTGTTGAGCTTTAGGATTTAAGCCAAATCCTAAAGCAAAGACAGTCTTCAAAAGTGTATTTTCCATTCTTGTTTGCTTCACTGCATCGTTTTTCAACACTCAATGAGTCTTTCTACTCTTTGTCTTAAATATTTAATGAAGTACAGAGCACATATATGTTTGTATAAATTTTTTTTAAAAACGGGTGTCATGATATACACAGATTTTCACCTTGATTTGTTTTGCCTACCAGTAGATCCTAAGGAACATTCCATAATGTTTAATGGTTTTCTAAAAATAATTTAACACTTGTATATCACTCTTGTTTATTTCCTCATTGTTTGCAAGCTAATCTCTTTTGCCTTACTGTTTAGCATTATCACATTAAATATTTACCATTTGTTTTCTGTCTTCTTATATTGCTCTTTACTTAGGTCCTTAAAGCATAACTTTGTGTCATTGATTCCAGAAGGTTCTTGAAATCTTGGGTAGACTGGCATGCTATCACTCCCCACCCTCTCACTGTCCCTGGGGAGTACCAGAATGTCCTTCCTGCTCTAAGAATTCAAGGACCACATCCACGAACAGCATAGTGTTTTTCAAGATTTCTACTGTGATGTTTCTTTGTAGTTCAAGAACAACGATGGAACTTGCAAACTTCAGACTGAAACGGCAAATGCAAAGGGATAGTGGGTATCTAGGTGGCATGGTTATGGGGCACTTAACCAGCAAAAGCCATGCAAGTGGAGTTCTGCAAAGGGTGATAGAGCTGAATTGTAGCCATAGACTAACCACAGAGGTCAGTGCTAGAGAGCTGTACTCAGTACCCCAGAAGGAAGCAGATGCATAGCAACTAAAGCCCACTGACTTGGTTTCAATGTAAAGACTTAGGTTCTAATTTGAATTGTCACCATGGAGAATCATAGATTCCTGGGACTGAGGTAGTTTACAATGCAAATCCTTTGACTGAGGGGAAGGCCAGGCACTACTAAGGAAGGTATCTCCTCCTTAGTAGGAGGAGAACTACCTCTTCCCAAAGCCCTTGTGAAAGCACACAGGAAGCTTGATGATTGACAGGGATTCTCTTCCAGGGAGCAGAGGGAGAAAACCAGATGTTTCATCATCAGAGAGAGCTGCACCAGCATTCACCCATCACACCATCACAAAGATACTAGAAGATCCCCAGACAGGACACAAGGTTCAAGCTGCTCAGTGACATCTGCCATGTGGTGAAGCCTGCTCCTTCCCCTTCCTCAACTATAGAAACTCTGCACCCAATAGGAGCCATTTCCAGCAATGCTGCTTCCAGATACCAGAGATGAGGAAGGCAATGGTGGGAAATATACCTTCCTATCTCAGGTATTTCTTTCTAGAATAATTATATACATTTAGGTTTGCCAAGGGTGGTCCCACTTTGGGATGATCCTCTCACGCCTCACCCAAATTCAGCACCCAATACTTAATAAAAAGAATCACTGGCCAGGTATGGTGGTACATGCCTTCAATCTCAGCACTGGGGTGGCAGAGACAAACGGGTCTTCATAAACTTGAGGACAGTGTGTTCCAAATAGTGAGTTTTAGGCCAGCCTGATATATTGGGATATTGAGATACTGGTACTCATCTCAAGATAGATAGATAGATAGATAGATAGATAGATAGATAGATAGATAGTTAAATCACTGTCTAAGACATACATGAAATGTTGACCCTGTCTGCAACTCAGGAAAATCTTGATCCATGTGTATTTCATGATTTAATTTTAAAGTGAAAATAATAAACTTAAAAGTATTCACTTTATATCTGATTAAATAACCTCACATCATTTGAGCCAAACAAGATAAGATACTTACTCTTAAATTTAAGCTTTTGAATCCATAAAAATGAAACACAGGATAAGGGTCTCACCCTAGTTGTCTAAAAGAATGATTTCTTCTTGTAAAAGATCATCAATCTCGTGATAAATTAGAAAATGGGAAAAAAGCAAATTCTAAAGTCTTGTTTTGCTTTCACTTTTAAATCAGTTTGGCAATAAATTAATCCCAGGCTTCAGCTTTTGGTAAATTATCTCCAAGAGAGAAGAGAGGGGGTTCTGAAGGGCTGTAGAGGTGCCAAGCATCCGTGTCCAAAGGTTTCTCCATCTCTGATCTTCTGTGGGTCTGGAAGTGACATTACCAACACCCATCCATGCCCATGTCACAAACTCTCCTATATCAGCCTCAGGAGCAGATGCAAGCATGTGAGAGCCTCACGAGAAGGCAGAGAGCACAGCTCAGCCTAGAACACTTGTTAGCACACGGCATCTCTTCACTGACGGGATCTTTCAAACCAAATATCTGAAGGGTGGCAGTGGCACTGACTTAGTTTCCCTTCCGTAGTCACCCTGTCACATTCTCCACAGACCTCTGTAAAATCCATTCCTACCTTCAAGGCTCAGGTGGAATATGACTCGCCCAGGAAACCTCCATTCCCTCTTGTGATCCTCTTCCTAATCCAACCACCTCTACTCAAATTACCCTTAGCTTCATGCACCCCTTCTGCTGAACCAGCAAGCATAGGCACCTTGAGAACGAGAATGAGGGCCCCTGTTCTTCCCTGTATTACCTTAGCTCCTAAAGCAGCCTTTACCACAAGAGTGAGTATTTAATTTGACCAAAGGGCCTTTACTCTCTGGTGTGCTTCATTCACTTGTTATTTCATATAGGACCAGGGTTCTCTAGAGCAGTGGTTCTGAACCTGTGGGTCGTGACAAACGTCTAACTCTGAAAGTATTTGTGTTACAATTCATAACAGTAGCAAAATTATAGTTATGAAGTAGTAACAAAAATAATTTTATGGCTGGGGTCACCCCAACAGGAGGAACTGTATGAAAGGATTGCAGCATTAGGAAGCTGAGAACCACTGGTTTGGAGGGTCAAAATTCATAGAATGAGTACATATTAAAGGGGGATTCGCTAGATTGGCTATGATATTGTCCAGGTTGCACAACAATGGCTGTCTCACACTGGAGAGGCTGAGATTCCAATAGCTGCTAAGTCCATGAGGCCAGATGTCTCTGCAGTCCTAGTCTGTTTCAGTAGGCCTGGAGGAATCCTGGAGAGCGACAGTTTTTGAGTCTCAGAATAAGCAAGAGTGAAAGCCAGCAGGCAAACAGCAAAGTTTTCTTCTTCTATCTCCTTTTGTATTAGTTGCCACCAAAAGCTGTCCCCAGTATTTTGGAGGGCTCTTCCTAAACCATGTGATAAAGAAAGTCTCTCAAAAAAGGGTCTGGTGGTTTGCTTTTTAGTTGATTCCAGATCTAGTCAAGTGGACAGCTGAGATTAGCCGTCATGCCACCACTGATTCTTTAGGAAATGTCTCGGAAATGAGAATAAAGGAGAACAGTCACAATACTTTTAGATGGTCCTATTTGTTGCATTGTCCAGCTCTAGTGTTGCACAGGTGCTGTTTGTTTATGCACACGGATACCCCTTCATATTTGTCTGTCACATGGCAAGTGACCACAGTTTGAAGGATGCAAAACAGCATGAGGTAAGATTCCACTGGGAAAATGTCCATTAGCTTGTGTATGTGTATATTCTGTCTTTGTTTCAAGGCCGATGTCCTTGAAACAGAGAGAGAATGGACTCACTGAGTTTTAAAGGCCAGGAGTGCTGGGCTCACAACAGTAGCCATTAGTCTCCTCTTCTGTCTGGATTTCATCTCCCACCATCTCCCATCTTCACATCTGGATGCTCTCTGATAGCCCAGCGCAGCTGTTAAATTAAGGCTGTTGGCAGCTATTTCTCAACACCCTTTAAAGAGCTGCTCCCTGGTGGACCAGGCAAATGTCACCCACAACAGATCAGGGGATGGGTTACAACTTCTTCCTCAATTAAATACAGTCATCCCTCCCATAGCAGCTTCACGATGTACCCTGGGTAGGGGAGAAAGCCCGGGTCACCCGGGAAAAGAAACAAATAAATACCACGCCTCACTCCTGCAAAAAACCGGGAGTGTGTTCATTGGATTTCTTTACCTCTATAAAAAAATGTCAGCAGCTGCTGATATTGTTTCTATTTTCAGGACTATTGATTGCAACCTTAAAAATAAAGCAGCTGCTATCTCAAGCAAGTGGACAAATGAGATAAAAAGTCAAAGAGGAAGAAAGAAAGAAAAGAAAAGAAAGAAAAAGGAGACATTGCCAAGAGGCAGGATGGCTGCTCTTGCTGTTTTCCTAAATATTGTTGTAGAAGACAACTGACATCCTGACTTCTGTGTGTGAACCTGCCTAGCTGTAGCCCAGTTAAGGCTTACCACCTCTATCTAAGTAGACAGTGCATAAGAGGAAGACTTCTGTCCAACAATTGAGAAAATGGACAGGCCTCTGAATGCTGCACGGTTCTTCGGTTCTTCTCCATTTTATGCTTGAGCAGTTGACACACTAAACTAGAAACAGGATCTCTGTTATTGGATAACCTGGGACATGAAGATGAGCACCAAATTGGGAGTTAGAAGACTTAAATATGGGATCAGTTACTACCATGTGGATGTCAGGCTTGATCTGAGCGCTGCCATGCTGTGTTATTTATGGGATGGAATTATAACAGTATCAAAGATTGAATATAGATGTGGCAATGCATGCTGAAACCCAGTGTCCTACAGAAAAGTAGCTTAGTATTTTACCAATATTCAGCATTATTTCAAATGCAACTAATATCTATTATTTCTGGTATGATCTTCAAGTTCTTGCTTGAGAAGACTAAAATCTCTAAAAGTTTGATGTTTTGGAATTTGGTAGGCAAGACTCTAGGAAGATAGGTCTCTCAGCTGCAAGGAAAAATGAAATCAAGACACTTGCAGGTAAACATATGGAATGGGAAAACTGTATGCTGAATGATGACACCTGGGCCTGTACAGACAAACACTAAGTGTGTGGATCCTCACTTTGAATCTTTCATTTTACATTTTTAATTTAGAGTTCATGTGGAAGCCAAGGGCCCAGTAAAATACAGGTAAAATAAAAGTAGAGAAGGAAATAGTTCAGACAGAAAAATTCAAGCCTGAAGAGGTATGGGGAACAGGAAGTGATGGGATAGCAGAAGGAAGACCTTAAAATATGGTTTCCAGAAGTCAGATTGCATTAGGGGAAGACTGAGACCAGGAATGCATCTGAAAGCCTATAGGGATGATCCAGGAAAGACCTGATCCCAGCAGAATGGGGAGAATGCCATTGGAGCTGGGGAACTGGAGATGGGATGGAATGTTAGAAAAGAGGGTACAATCAACAAAAGCGGTGGTTGAGTGGATGTGAGCACCAAGAGGAGGAAATAGATCACATGTGTATGCCATGCACTGAGACAGTTTAAGGCTAGATGTACACACCTGCCACCTTCATGCATCCAAATCCTAACTCTTGATATGGTAGTAGCAGAAGTGGGTGTTGAGGAGCTAATTAGGTCAGGAGGGTACAGCTTTCAAAATTGGGGTTAATATACTTATTAAAGTGTCCCCAAAGGATCCTTATTCTTTTTCTACCTTTAGATGCCATACTCAAAAGATAGCCACCTGGATGCCCGGGACAAAAGCCACCAGTGTTCATGAAGCTGCTAGTATTGCGCTCTTGTTTTCTTGGCCTGCAGGACCTTGTAAACTAACTCTGTATTTTCTACAAGCTCACTACTTTGTGAGAGCTCATTACAGCAGCCCCGTTAGACTCACGGTATAGATGAGCATGGTGTGAAGGTTAAGTAGAAAGGCCCACTTACCATTAAGCACAACCTGCTTCAGATGTCCCGTGGAAACCTGTCTACCCTTGGAAGGTGAAGTGGGATGGGAGTAGTCTTCAAGAAGTCAGATTTTAACATGAAAGAAGATGAAAAGCAAATTTAGCTAAGAAGCCAAAGGAGTTTGTTGATCAGAATTCTCGAGGTCATGCTGGAAGGATTGGGAAACAGTAAGACTCGGAGGAAGAAACATGGAGGCTGCTAGAGAAAGCAGGTGTTTGCAGGATCTGTGTTCAGATGGACACTGGATTCAGGGATCTAAAATGAGGTAGGGTGTAGTCCAGTCAAGCCCATGAACTAACTGCAGCCAGGGAACCTCTGTGATTCAGGAACACTGAATCACCCAGGAGTTACCCAGCGTGCAGAGGCTACATTAAATGGCCTGGACACATATGGATGGAATGGTTTTCAGTTAGTCTCATTGAAATCTTCATAGTCACAAGGTCCAGGAGCAGAGGAAGGACATTGTCCAGTTTGTTGTAAGACCAACTTGCATCTAAGCTACCATGTGAAAAACTTCTTTCTAAATTATAAGGGACTGTGCTGGCTAATTTTTTGTCAAACTGGTACAAATGGGACTCACATAGGAAGATGAAATTTCAATTGAGGAATTGCTTCTCTCTGACTGGTCTATGGGTATGTGAGGTCATGTGTGTGTGTGTGTGTATACTTAATTTGATGTAGGAGAGCCCATGCCACTATGGGCAGTGCTATCCCTGGACAGATGGCCCTGGGTTATATAAGAAAGCAAACCAGGAAGCAGCATTCTTCCATGGTCTCTGCTTCAGTTCTACCTCACCTTCCCTTGGTGAAAGGAAGTAAGCTGTAAGCTAAACAAACAAACAAACAAACAAAAAACCCCGTTTCATCCTCACACTGCTTGTGGTCAGTGTTTCATCACAGTAACAGAAGACAAGCCGGGACAGAAGTAGAAGTAAAAATTAAAAATTGACCCACTAAAAATGACCCCATAAAGACAAACAGGATCATTTCGGAGTAACACGGTAGAATCATATAGGGAAGTTTGATCCTAACTGATCTGTTCTCAAAATGAAGGACTTGGGAAGCACGTGGGTGACCCCAGCACAGCTCACTGATTCATAATGCTGCCCAAGTATGGCTCCAGAATGGTGCAGAAGCACTGTCTAGCAACGGGAGATGATAAGGTCTGTCTCCCGCAACAGAGATTTCCAAACCAGAGGTGCTCATAGCAGCTTGCAGGGTTGAGCTCTCCTTGTATACACAGCAGGACCTGAAGCAGACCTCATGCTTGCCTGAAACAATGCAAGGAAAGAAGTTTAGCTTAAACTGTAGAAGGTGTTTCAGTTCATCTCGAGCATAAGCAGAGGGCATTAGGAATAGATGAATGGATGAATTAAATGTAAGTCAATCGATGATCAATCAGAACGAAAATGATGTCACAGCTCAAGCTGAAGGGAAATGGGATTTATCACAATCCATCAATGCAAAGTTGTGCATTATTCTCAAATTTTAATATCCCGAAATTAAACTGCCCCTTAGAATCAATGAGATCTTGTGATAGCTGTCAGCACAGTAGCAGGTTGCTTGAGATTGCTTGAGGCAATGATTTCAAAAGTTCTTCCTCTTCTCCCATTCTGGCTGCTTCAGTGTTACCAGGAAATCTCTTTAAAATGCAAATGTATAGACCCACCCTGCGCCCACCCTAACAGGAAAGCTAATTCAATTGTCTGGGTTTAATAAACCCACCAGGTAGTTCTGGTACGCTCATATTTTAGAAAGCCTGGATTCTGTGAAGACACACACACACAAATAGAGAGACAGACAGACAGTGACATAGACAGACAGAGACACTGAGAGAGAGACAGAGACAGACAGAGAGAGACATACATACAGATACACGGAAAGAGACAGAAAGACAGAGACAGTGGCCCATGTGACCATGGATTCGGAAGTCTACCAGTCTATTTGCAGACAGAGCCTTGGGAGAGACAGAGCTCACGGTGTAGTTTAAAGCAGAGATGATGGTATAATTCTGAGTCTCAAGACCTGAAAATACTAGGCAGTGGGCAGGAGGCTGATGATCCCACTTAGTCAGCCAGGGAAGGAGGAAATTCAGCTACTTTCTCCCTCCTCTTGGCTTCGAGTCCTCATTGGGGAGATGGTGTCCATTTTTCTCAGATCGATTCAAATTCAGTTCTCTTCCAGAGACACCCACAGTACATATTATCAAGAAACAATAAGTTATGTGTCTGAACATCTCATTGCCCAGTACAATGTATGTTAAATTGCAACTGGAATCAGGGATGGAAAGAAAATCAAGGGAATAGTACAAAACACTCCTTTAACATGGAAGTCAAAGTATCACTATTCACAGAGATATATGAGTATACATGAGCAACCCCAAAAATTCCACAAGAGAACTCCTACAGCTGATAAACACCTTCAGCAAAGTGGCTCGATACAAATTAACTCAAAAAAATCAAAAGCTCTCCTGTATACCAAAGGCAAAAGGGCCGAGAAAGAAATTAGGGAAACAACACCCTTCACAATAGCCATTAATAACATAAAGTACCTTGGTGTAACTCTAACCAAGCAAGTGAAATACCTGTTTGAAAAAAATTCAAGTCTCTGAAGAAAGAAATCGAAGAAGATATCAGAAGATGGAAAGATCTCCCATGCTCATGGATTGATAGGATTAACATAGTAAAAAAGCTATCCTACCAAAAGCAATCTAGAGATTCAATGCAATTCCCATCAAAATACCAACACAATTCTTTACAAACCTTAAAGGAACAATTCTCAATTTCATAAGGAAAAACAGAAAACTCAAAATAGCTAGAACAATCCTGTACAATAAAAGATCTTCTGGAGGTATCTCCATCTCTGATCTCAAGTTGTACTATAGAGCAACAGTAATACAAATGGTATGGTACTGTCATAGAAACAGACTGGTGGATCAATGGAATTGAGTTGAAGACCCAGAAATAAACCCACACACCAATGAACACCTGATTTTTGACAAAGAAGCTAAAACCATACAATGGAAAAAGACAGCATCTTCAACAAATGCTACTGGTGAACGGGATGTCTACATATAGAAAAATGCAAATAGATCCATACTTAGCACCCTGTACAAAACTAAAGTCCAAGTGGATCAACGATCTCGACATATAACCAGACACATTAAATCTTTTAGCAGCAAAAGTGGGGAAGAGCCTTGAACTCCTTTAACCACTAGGAGCTGAGTGGTTGTGTGGAAAGAACAGGAAAGGTGAATAAAATGTGTTAAGCCATGTTTCCAAGGCCATCCCATGTTAATTATACTTGACATTTATGAGACAAAGTACCCAACATGAAGGGATAAAGGGCTTGTTTTGGCTTACGGATTCCGAGGTGGGAGTAGTGGAACAGCTCACAGTTGGGCAGCACAAGAATATCTGCACTCTCTAGCCCTTCTTTTCTTCCACTCAAGGTCATGGGCCCTTGGGTCACCCACACATATTCATGAATGTCTTCCCACTTGGTTAATCCTCCACACAAACACACTCAGGGACACCCCAAGAAATGTACTTGACTGGGCTTCAAAGCAGCTATCCATCCAGTCAAACCGACCACCAAGATGAACCATCAGACAGACTGTCTCTCCCCTTGACAGCCAAGGGACCCAGAACAAGTGAGTCTTCTGTTTATTTACAAACTTCTTTAGGGAGTTATACCTCTTTGAGGCTGGAGGCAATCTCCATGGTAGAAAGACTTGATTAGTGTATTGCAGGGCCCTGGGGTTCATCTTCAGCACTTTTCCTCATCATCCATAAATTTGATGCCGCAAAGAGTGATGAAGAGCTTAGCAGGAGGGAAGAATGCTTAATAGGCTCTGAATGTGAGGGTGCTCTACAGTTAAACTGCCCTTAAAATAATCTTTCTAGGGCTCGAGAGATGGTTCATCTGCTGAGAGCACTGGCTGTTCTTCCAAATGACTAGAGTTCTGATTTCAGGTCTCCCACCACAGATACCTGCCCTCAAGTTGCGCACATCCACACAGACACATAAAAATAAAATTTTCTTTTCAGATGTGCAAGTGAATGGGAAACTATAAAAATTGAAGCTTGATAGATTTAGGGTCCACTTTTACAAGAAACTAATAACATAATCAAGTGATAAATATTCATTGCAGCATTTTAATTGATACTATTTTCTTCTTGCTTACGCATGTAAATTAAGAGTTCATTTTCACAACCCATGAATTTTAGTTTGATGTATTGTGACAGCTTATAAGCTCATGCCTGTTGGGTGTGATGGGTAATCTTGATCATCAAATTCCTAAGATTCCCAACTCACCGTGGAAGCAAACCTTTGTACTTATCTGTCGAGGACTTTCTAGACTGAATTGACTGAGCAAGAAAGACCCACTCTAACTACAGATAGCACTATCCTGTGGGCCAGGGTCTTGGGCAGAATATCAAGGAGAAAGCAAACTGAGCCGCAGCATTTGTCTCTCTCCGCTTCCCGTAGCGGATGCCCTGACGTCAGCTGCCTCACGCTCCTGCCACCATGTCTTTCAAGCCAGGATAGAGTGTACCCTTGAACTCTGAGCCAAATCGTGCCCTCTCGCCTCGTTTCTGTCAGGTGTCTTGTCACAGCAACAACAACAACAACAAAAAAAAAGTGATTAAGAAGCCAGAAACTTTTTTTTTTTCTGCCAAGAGACACTCTAGTTTTAGGAAGATTCTAAATCTTTAGAACTGTAGCCTTCTTCTGCTCCCCTCCTCCTAAGGAGAAGTTAGGAAGAGACGATGATTGCAGAGAATCTTCAGGTCTCTACGTGTTCCTGTCTCCTTGAGTATACTGGAAGTGGGTAGAGCTTATTAATTGACAGTCCACATTTCAGATCCAAATCCTGGCCTTATGAAGTAGCTATGAGACTTTGTACAAACTGCTTGTCCTCTCTAAGACTTAGTTTCCTCTCCTATTCAAAGGGAGTAATGTTCACAGAGGTCTGTAGGGCCTGACAAGTGATTCATGTGAAGTGCTTATAGACTGCCCAGGGCCTGTGATCCAGGGCATACGATTTTGCCTGTAAAGAGGTTTCAGGTCAGCTGCTGAAGGGATTCACAGCAAATGTCACAGCAAATGCTTGTCTGGGAGACTTTGAACCTGAACCAGTTCAGGCAGGGACCACACTGCTTCCCTCTGATGAACGAAGCCATTCTGTCTGGGAAAGAAAAAAGAAAAGAACCTAAAATCATTTTAAACCTCCAGATAGCAAGTCAATTAAAGAGTCTTTCTAATCGCACGCTACATTATCAAAATGAAAATAGCGTTTCATTAGAGAAAGCGTCTCAGAGGTTATAATTCTTACTGATGGTGAGGGTCTCTCAGGAAAATGACTATGAGTAAGAGACAAACATATTTCAAAGTCCTCGTCTATCCTCAGTTGAATCAACAGGAAATTCATTTCCTTTCCCGAGCCACTGCCCAGCTCGTCCCCCAAAACACTTCCATCAACGCCTCAGAGAGTCTCTTTCCTGATAAATAATGTAGGCCCAGAGGATGGAGAGGCCATCAGGAGGGAGGGATGTCACCCAGTAAGGGCTTAGGTTTCCTCTGTAGAAGCCATCGCCGGGACGTGAGGGACTGAGTTGCAGCCTCAGATCCAGAAGACAGGACATGTGAGTCCTAGTGTCTGTCACTATCTGCTTTGTGGTTCTACAAAACCTTTGGACTTTGAAGTTTAAAGTCTGAAAGGAAAGTGTATAAATAAGTGTGTGTGTGTGTGTGTGTGTGTGTGTGCATACACATAGATAGATAGATAGATAGATAGATAGATAGATAGATAGATAAGTGAACAGATAGAACTGCTGGTCCCGTCTCTGGGTCTTCTGGGATGAATTCTGATTTCATTCCAATGTCCTCTGATATCACCAGTTACTGTCTTGATTCCTTATTCCCCCTTGATTAATAATCAGTAATAGTCACTATGGAAAAATAATTTCACTATAAATTTAGACCATGATGGAAATCCCCCCCCCAAGAATGTTAATTTGTGCCAAAGTCAAATAAAGACACACTAGAAAGACAGCATTTGGGGCTTAAGGACATCACAGAGAGCAAATTCCCTAATCGAGCTATGGTGGTATAGAGAAGGCTTTACTGGTCCACTGGCCAGACCCTTCATAAAGTCAACGAGGAGTCTGTCTTAGACCCTTCATAAAGTCAACGAGGAGTCTGTCTTAGACCCTTCATAAAGTCAACGAGGAGTCTGTCTTAGACCCTTCATAAAGTCAACGAGGAGTCTGTCTTGGAGACTGTCTTATTGCAGCAACAAAACACCATGACCAAAAAGCAAGTGGGGGAGAAAAGGGTTTATTTGGCTTACACTTCCAAATTTCTGTTCATTACTGAGGAAGTCAGGACAGGAACTCAAACAGGGTAGGAACCTGGAGGCAGGAGCTGATGCAAAAAACATGGAGGGGTGTTGCTTATAGGCTTGCTCCACTTGGCTTGTTCAGCCTGATTTCTTATAGAACCCAGGACCATCAGCCTAGGGATGGCACCAGGCATAATACGCTTGGTCCTCCCCGTTGATTACTAATTGAGAAAATGCCTTACAGCTGAATCTCATAGAAGAATTTCCTCAGCTGAGGCTCCCTCCTCTCTGATGACTCTAGCTTGTGTCAAGTTGACACACAAAACCAGCATAGGGTCTAAAGTCTTACCCGAGCTTTTCAGGTTCCAAAACTTAATCTGTCTCTTGAGAGACAACTCTCTTCTCAGTGTCATGATGACCAAAAATCACAAGTCGCTGATCTAGAAGCCAAAATTATTTATAATGTGGAATATGCTGAGATCAGAGTCTGAAGTGGTATTTCTTCACAGCATCCATACTTTCTAGGTAGTGTATCTAATTCTGAAATAGCTCATTAGTGTTTCCATGTGATAGACTTGGAGCAAGTACAGCTGAATAATATGAGGAATTTTCTTTTTGTTTTAGGTTTTTCAATTTTTATTTATGCATATGTGTATTGTTTGTGCAAACAAATATTATATGTGTGTGTGTGGATGCCTTTAGAAGCCAGAAGAGGGTGTCAGATACACTGGAGGTGCAATTACAGGAGGTAGTGAGCTGCCTAATGTGGGTTTGGGGAATTGAACTCGGGTCCTGTGCAAGGACAACACATGCTCTTAACCACTGAGCCATCTCTTCAGGCTCAGCAAATGCTTTTGACGGAAAAGTCATCCCTTAAGTTTGAACCAGCATTCACTCCAACAGTCAGGCCATCTAGTCTACTCGTTAGGGTCTTCAGCATGAATTAAAGATAAACAACACTGGTAAACTTGGAGATAGCCTTGTGGACAGCAAGGAAACTAAAGCAGGGAGCCCTGGAGCACCCTGCTTAAAGGCTCACCTGAGAGATCGGGGAATAGGAGTGTGAGGAATTGCTCAGATGCTGGGCACATGGATTATTTAGAAGCACTTTGATTTCTCAGATTGGCACCTTGTTGTAGAAGGCAGAAGGGAATGCTGTTGAAAATATAGCCAGAAGTCTCATAATCAGAAACCGACTGCTCTGTAAAAGGGAAATACAGGTTTTAGGACAGAGAAACATATTCCATTCACTTGCTGTCTCTTCTCCTAGGTCTACAGGAGAAAGGGTCAAAGGAAGGCTCCATACAAATTTAACATGCACCTCACTCGTTTGCATATTAATATCTGACCAGGGGGAGGTAAGCTACAGAAAGCATATGCACTAGCTAACATCTAACAGAGGGCTTCAGTTTAACAGGCACACAGTGAACACAACTCTACAGTGTACTGAAGATATAAAAACAGGGAGAGGAGCTGGAGAGTCCCCTCAGTGGTTCCGAGCACACACTGAATCCCAGTTAACACACTCGGGGCAGGTCACAAGTGCCTGTGACTCAAGTGACAGAGTAACTGTATGCTTCTGGCCTCGAGATGGAACACACACACACACACACACACACACACACACACAAGCTTTAAAAATAAAATAAATAATAGCAGCACTCGGGTAGGCAGAGGCACATGGGATCTCTGTGAGTTCAAGGCCAGCCTGGTCTATAGAGTGAGTCCAGGACAGCCAGGGCCACACAGAGAAACTCTGTCTTGAAACAAACAAACAAACAAACAAATCCTTAAAATTAATGTATGGAGAGAGAGCCTTGTTCCTTTCCTTATTGAGACCATGGGCTAACTGAGAAGAATGGGCTTACTCTGTGGCAGATGATGTAAAAAAGCAGAGTCAAGACAATGGTTCAGGAGATGTTCAGGAGCCAGATGGCTTATCTTGAAAGGGAGCTAGGAAGGAGACTTCCAACCTCCCCTCTTCTTCAACTCCTTTTAAACAAACTTTATCTTTTCAAGCAGTTCTATATTTATGGGGAAAGAGGTATAAATATAGTAGAAAGAGTTCCCACATGGCCTGCCACAAACTTCTTGCACTGGGATGATATCACTGTTACAGTTAACAAACTGGTATTAGTTTGTTATCATTAGTTAAGGTACACAATACAGTGAAAGTTGTAGTTTTTCTATTCTTTCCTACTTAGGAGTCTCAACACAGCATCCTTAGTAATTTCTCTTAGATCTGATAGTGTCTCAAACTATTCTTCTGGAAGTTTCATGAGATTTGCCTCATGTTTTCTTAGAAAGTATTTTTTTCCACTAATTTGTTTTTTAATCATTTTAAAGCCTTATCTAAGCCCCTTCCCTTCTTCCAGTCCCACCTTCACACCCCTTTCCCCCCTCTCCTTGGAGAGACCCCTTATGAGTACCAGCACACCCTGGCACATCAAGTCTCAGCAGGACTAACTGCATCCTCTCCCACTGAGGCCAGACGAGGCAGCCTGGCTAGGAGAAAGGGAACCAGAAGCAGGTAACAGAGTCAGAGATAGTCCCTACTATCTCATTGTTAGGGGACCCACATGATGGCCATGTTGCACATATGCTAAATATGTGTAAGGGGCCTAGGTCCAGCCCATGCATGCTCTTTGGTTAGTGGCTCAGTCTCTGTGAGCCCCCATGGGCTCAGGTTAGTTTACTCTGTAGGTCTTCTTGTGGTGTTCTTGACCCCTCCAGGCTCCTCTATCCTTCCTCCCAAGAGACTCCCCAAGCTCTGCCTATTATTTTTGGCTGTAAGTATCTGTATATGTTTCCATCAGCTGCTGGATGAAGCCTCTATGAAGACAGCTATGCTAGACTCATGTCTGCAAGCACAGCAAAGTATTATTAATAGTGTCAAGTCTCTCCCACGGGGTGGGTCCTAAGTTGGGCCAGTTATCGCTGCCCATTCCCTCAGTCTCTACTCTATCTTTATCACTACATGTATGTAAGCAGGACAGATTTGGGGATGAAGATTTTAAGGGTGGGTTGGTGTCTCCCTTCCCCCACTAGAAGTTCCACCTGGATACAAGATATAATGACTTCACACTCCATATCCCCCTCTGCCAAAAAGAGTTTTCTGATTAGATGTGCACTGTGAATTTTTTTTTTTGGGGGGGGGAGGTGTGGTGTGGTAAGAATACAAAAATAAGCTGGCTTCTGCACCAGACCGTATGAAGGGCTCATGCTGACAGCATGGTCATGATTGTTGGCAATGACCTTGATCGCCTAAGTGAAGATTGTTCAGTTTCTCCACTATAAAGTAGACCACTGTCCCAGACCTCTCCCCAAGCTGAGCTCTTCAAAACAAAGTCCCTAAAGCATACCCCACAGTAAAG
This sequence comes from Meriones unguiculatus, assembly GCF_030254825.1. NCBI lineage: Eukaryota > Metazoa > Chordata > Mammalia > Rodentia > Muridae > Meriones > Meriones unguiculatus. Next base: position 14,497,819 of record NC_083354.1, on the reverse strand, counting down.
GGTAAAAATTGGGAGTTAGCTCTTTCTCTTTCTCTCTCTCCCTCTTCCTCTCTCTCTATGTATGTGTGTGTGTGCATATAGTTGCACAATTGTACGTGTACAACATAAGACGCCAGAAGTAAATCTTGGCCATTCTTCAAGTGTCCCCTGCACTCCTGGAACTTGGGCTGTCAAAGTACCTGAAACCTTCCCTGATCGAACCTCGTATGACACAGTCTTATGACTGATTATCGATCTTCTTGTCAGAGTTCCTCAACAGGCAGTTCCTCAGCTTTTCCCAGTGATACATCCTAGCATGGTGCCTGACCTAAAGTAAGTACTCAATATTTATTTAAATCAAATATTGCTTAACGAACGAATTTTTATGGTCAAGTAAATTATAATGAGGTGTAGCCACTACATTGTCTCCCAAGGTCCTTTACACTGAAACTATCTATAACACAGCCCAAGGGGCAAGAAGTCAGGGCACAGGAGTGGAGACATTCTTGAAAAGGCTCATTAGAACCCTCTCTTGGTTGGCATGTTGATGGACAGTGGATCCTCACACTTCATAGTGTTGAGAGTCACCGAGATGGTTTGTCTTCTTTACTACTTCTGTTGTTTCCAGCATGGAGCTGGTAAAGGAACTTCTCTTCATGCCTCTGAGCGGCCTTAATTGATGTGGGTCACCGCGCGATTGATGTGGTGGGGCAATCGCTATCAATTGGAAGGCCTCTGAGCTAAGAGGATCAGCCAGCCTGCAGTCTGCTCCGCCAGCTCCAGAGAGCGAGAGCCCGGACAATTGATCTCTGCAGCTTTCAGTGATCAAACTGCAATGGATTCGAGATGTGTGCTATTTCAAAGGCTCCCAAATGCTGATGTTGGGCCCTGCTAAAAGGGGCATAATGAGTGGAGCACCATTAAAGTGAGAGTCAATTAGCAGAGTCAGGAGACTGACACTGTGCGTTTCTAAGTAGAATTTCCATCCTTTGTATCTATAATAAAACCTTAGCGATTTTCCTGTAGGATGACTGTTCCCCCAGGGAGCTGCTTGTGTGTCGAGGAGGAGGAGTATAATAGGGGACAGTAGCAGGAAGCTTCTGTCTCCCTAGGCTTATTAATGCCATCCCTAAACTTTATCAGTAAGCCACCCAAGCTATGGTTTTCCAACGTGTACTTGAAGAGTTTTATATCCATAAGAAGTAGTATGCTGCTGGGGAATAAAAAGTTCATATCCGAGGAGTCCACTGTTAGCAAGATGGGGTGTTGATTTTTAGGGTTTTCAGAGCTCTACTGTTTTAGACAATTTACCTTATGTCCCTTCCAGGGATTTTTAGATGATAAAGCATCTCACCCCTGATTCTATCATGAAGTACTCCCTCACTATACTCTGAGAAAAAGACCAACTTTGGGATTTGCACCTTGGGGTAATAATGTCTAGGCCCCAAAGTTTTACTGTGAATGAGTTTGGTGTAGAGTTTCCCTCTGTGGTTTTCCATTAAAAAAAAAAAAAAAAAAACTAAATAGAGGATTGTATAGAGTACATCAAGTTAAACAAAATAAGGCAGACAGAGAAAGACAAACTGCATATTTTCTCTCATATGCAGAATCTAGTCTTCTAAAATACAACAATCCTTTGGTGCAGAGGGGTGTTTATTTGGGGAGAGGAGTGATACCTAGAGGAGGAAAATGGACACAGGAGAGGGCAATAGGGAAGGTATGGTTTCATTGGTCTTTCTGTGACAAATGCCTTGACCAAAAGAAACTTTAGGGGAGAAGACATTTGTTCAGTTTACAATTTCCAGGTCACAGTCCATCACTGAGGAAAGTCAAGACAGGAATTCAAGGCAGGAACTTGAAGGAAAGCTTGTTTGCCTTATGTTATCTCTGACCAATGAACTCCTCACTTCGAAGCCAAGAGGTGTGGCAGGAACCGGGGATACTGCTCCTTTCTTGATGGCTAGCTATCTCACAGGCTTATGCTCAGCTAGGTTTCCTATATAGTTCCGTACCACCTGCCTAAGGAATGATGCTGCCCACAGTGTGTGTGTGTGTGTGTGTGTGTGTGTGTGTGTGTGTGTGTGTGCGCGCGCGTGTGTATTGGGGCTCTTATCTCAGCAATCAAGACAATCCTCCACAGACCTGCGCACAAGTTAGCCTTATCTACCAACTCGTCCATCAAGATTTCCTTCACAGGTAACTATAGCTAGCCAGGACTGGGCAGCGATGATCAACCTACATGCTAAACACACGTATGGGAATGTCAGCATGCAACTGTTATTGTGTGCAACAACTATGTACTCATAAATAAAGCTGAAATGAAATCCAAAGATCAGTTTATCTTTCTAAGACAAGCTTTTCCTATTAGAGTAGCATTAGATGTATAAACAGGCTGTGGAAACCCCACAAACATAAGCAGCCCTTAGTCATTGCAATATATTTGTCATAAGTAAGAAACCCCTATCAATGGGGTACTATCAACTACTGCTATCAGAACCTCAGTAGTTTCCCAGAAGGCCCCTATCCTGTGTCTCATGAAGATTATCTTTTACACATATCCTTTACCATGTGTGAACATCCGTAACATCTTCCTGCCTGCAGCAGGTTCTTAGAAATCCTTTTATGTTATTTTCGGATCGGGATTTTGATAGTTTGGGAGAAAAAGTGGCTTTTTTTTTTTAATACCAAGAAAGACCAAGCAAATATAACAAAAGCAGAAATCTTGTGTAATAAAAAAAGAAGAAGGAAGTTTAAAAGGGCGGAAAACTGCAATAAAATTAGAAGTCCGGAGACACAGTGTATTGACTCTTCAGTTTTACCAGATCAGCCTTGCCTGTAAACTGATTTTGTTGAATATATATGGCAAAGATAGATGCAAATCATATTTTTAACATTTGTAACATTCATATATCAAATCATGCCATTTCCCCCTAAAATATCGCTAGCTATAGTTCAAAGGATAAATAAAAGGCAAATATCAAACAAAAAGAAATTAATAAAATTTACAGTTAAGAAAGGCAAGCCAGGCTAGAGAAGAAATGAGGAAAATTCTGGAGGTTGTAAGTGCTAAAGATCTTTCCCATCACAATGGCAGACCTTTGACTCAAGCTGGTGGCTTTTCAAGCACTGCTGTTTGTTCTTAGCAGCTGGGAGTTTTGAAAGTGGGAAAAAGGAAAATTCTTGGAAGGCCTAGCTCTTTGCTGCCTGGCCTTGGCTGGAGTGCAGAAGAGCAAGGGCTTCTTGTGGCTACATTTCCTTTCCTTGTCCAAGAAAGTTTGTTTTCCTCCTGTGATGAACAGACTCTGGGAAGGCCCTCTAGAAATTACACTGGAGAGATGTGGGTGCCTGTCAGGGTAAGTGTAATTACCCATGCCTGAGAGACCATGATGGGGAATGGAAAGCAGTAGTTTCCTACAGCACTCTATGGCTGGTGTGGCCGAGAGTGTTAGCTTGATGTGATGGTTAAGAGACAAAGAAAACTGCTCTAATGACATAGGAAATGCAGTGACCCAACAAAAATAGAAATGATGTCTTTTTCTTTCTCATGTGATAAACCCAAAGGTGAGGAAGCTATTGAGATGATTGTTGGTTCTGCCGATTCAACACTGAAACCAAGAGATTTGTCTAGGTTCTTTCCATTCTCAGCTAACAGGAAAAGAATTAAAAAACAAGGTGAGCACAGATCAGATTAGAGTTATCTAGGTCCCACCAGTCTGGCCACATCCAAAGAATCAGAAAGAATGGATTAAAAAGATGGCTATAAAGAGCTGTGGCAAAACACTTCAGAGCAGTTGAGGCTTCCCCTCTCCGGTGACTCTAGGCTGTGCTAAGTTGACAAGTAAAACTAACTAGGAAACCCTCCTCCCAAGAAGACAACTCTGAACAGATCCCACATAGCCACAGGTGAGCATTCCTGTGTTTATTTCAGACTCTGCCTCATGATACTGTCAGTGCCAACATTACATACAGAACAAAGCCACTGCTTCCCTTGCTTTTCCATATGTCACCCATGCTTTCTTTTCAATGGTCTTGATCATCTTTTCTGTCCCCAAATCCTTTCTCTGCCTAGTTTCTGTGGGCTCATGAGGATAAAGAACCACCAGATCTGAGCTAGGACTTCTGACTTCCCTCAGCTTTGCTGCATACGGCTGTATGAGTCTGAGCAGGGCATTTTGTTGCTTGAAACCTAGTTCCCCACTTGCAAAGAAAGTACGGCCTCTCAAACTAATCTACTGGCTCAAAGGCCCACCTAGAACCACAGGGGTGTAGCCATAATGTAAATTCCTTAGCTCTCTAGTCCTCATCCATTCATTCATTCTTTATCCTTCCTTGATGCTTTTCAGTCCCATCTAGAAGGAGTCACTATGGTTGCCTTTATCACCAACTCCCATCTGCTTTGGCTGGTAGAACATCAACTCTTTCCCAAGTCACCCTCCCATCATAGAAGAGTCCAAAGCTTTAGTCAGAAGGAGACCAGTGAGACCGGGGGAAGTGCCAGTGGAGGAATCAGCATGACAACCCACGCGTTTCTTTGTCTCCATCACGCTTCTCTAATTCCTCTGGCCCTGTCCCTATTCTACAACGTGATGGTGGCACTGCAAAAACTCAAACTTCCTGCCAATGCTGTCACTGATTGCTCTCTTTTTGCCTGAGTTTGTGTGAATTATGTAGGTAAATAATTACAGTTTTTTCTATCCCTAAGTCCTTCCATGTGGACAGGGTGGCACCAAAGCCTAGAATGACGTTCAAGGCAAACCTAGAAGGTGGTTTCCAAAGAAGGATTACTTACTAAGACCACACCCATCATGACCTGTGCTTGACAGGCAAGCCAAGAGTCAGATATGACCTGACAACTAGTACTAGATTCATTGATTAACCCCAGAGAAACTGGTGCTTATTAGGAAAACATATATTTATCAATGGGAAGCTTATTCATTTAGAATACACAGAACTGGAGACAACAGTTCAGTTGCTTGCCTAGCACGCATGAAGCCCTGGGTCAGATCGCTAGCACTGCATCAAGCCAAGTGTGGTGATGATCCCTGCCTGAAATTTCAGTACTCAGGAGGAAGTGGTAGAAGGATCTGGAGTTCAGGGTCATCCTTGGCTTCATAGTGATTTTGAGACCAGTCTGAGCTACATGAAATCCTGAAAGAAAAAGAATTCTCTCCTGATCTTTTAATATTAAGTTATTAAGTGTATCTTAGAAGATTCCTTGAAATTAAGTGGATTCTAAACAATTAAGAAAAGTGACATTTTAAGTATTTTAATAGCAATTATTATTTTTTATTATTATCACTGAAAACTCAGATACAGGGGATAAAATGAATATGGCAAAATTATTTTATTTTATGAATAGAAAAATAGGCATATTTCTACTGACCTAATTTTGGGCATTAGTCAATTTTATTCTTTTTTGAGTTATAATAGCATGTAAATGAAATGATTTTACTTAAATCTGACTTTTTTCCCTCTCTTAACACAGTTAATGTGATAATTTAATTACCTATGCTGCTGTTAATGTCTACAGTAGATGTGCTAATTATGTAAAACGATTTCATAATGATCAGAATAGGGGTGAGGACTTTATCTGAGGTCATTTGAGTTCTTGTGAAGGTTCCATTAGCGTTTTGTTCATGTACCAAATTTACTGCTGTCAAACTCTGAAATCACAAGAAATTAGGAGGAAAGTGGAATGAACAGGGAAAAAAAAATAATGTGTTCTGCAAGAAACAATTTAATGGCTCTATTCCTGTGTGAACGTCAGTCAGCTTTTAATCTGTGTGATTTTGTTTTATGCGCATGGGTGCTTACTCACAGGCATGTATATGTGTACACCACGTGTATGCAGTGTCCGCAGAGACCACAAGAGGGCGTTGTACCCCCTTGGAACTGGAATTACAGTGGTTGTAACCCACCATGTGGGTGCTGAACTTGAATCCTCTTCAAGGGCAGCGAGTGATCTTAACCCCTGGACAAACACCCTATTCCTAATCAGTGTAGCATGAGGAGTCCTGCTGACCAGAGTCTGAGAAGTTCCTACCACAAAAGTGAATTCGAACACACCTGTTTGTGTGTTTTTATGTAAGCCTAAATGTAGTTTTGCTTGCTACTGCTGCCTCCTCCTTCTCAGGATCTAATAATGTTTATGATTAAAGTGAATAAACAAGACCCACTCTGAGACATAAGAGGTTGTGGAAAAGATGTAAGAGCTACCGGGTGGGAAGGGGCGCTGAGAAATGTTCATTTCTGGATGTGACATGACCATTATGCTCTTGAATTCCCAGCAGCAGAGAGGTAAGTTACATACACAAGCTGGAAATAAGACTGGGCCTGTCATGGGGCCTGTCACAAGGCCCCACTCTTAAGCATCAGGCTGTCCATGGTTACTAGAGGGGTAGAATCACATTCTGTAGCCACTGGTAAGTTGTCCTGACTCCAGTTAGTACCTCCATCCTTGCTCGTGCAAGCAACCATAAATAAATGCAGCAGGCCACAAAGAAAGAAAGGGAGGAAGGAAGGAAGGAAGGAAGGAAGGAAGGAAGGAAGGAAGGAAGGAAGGAAGGCAGGCAGAAGGGAGGAAGGAGAGAGAGAAAGAAGGAAGAAAAAGGAAGAAAGAAAGAAAGAAAGAAAGAAAGAAAGAAGAGAAAGGAAGGAGGGAGGAAGAGAGAAAGGAGGAAAGAAAGAAAGAAAGAAAGAAAGAAAGAAAGAAAGAAAGAAAGAAAGAAAGAAGAGATAAAAGACTAGGAAAGGGACTTGTTGGGTAGATGGGCTCAGCAGGACAGGGTAAGGACAATTGGGAAGAATATGATCAAAGAACATTATATATGTATGAAAATGTCAAAGAATAAATAAAATGCCTAGAAATAAATCAATAAAATGTTATAACCAAAAAGAAAATGCAAAGCAAATTAAAGTCCAGCTTCCTGCAGTGAATCTAGGTGAAGAAACTAAAAACATGAAAATCACACAAAGAAAAACCCTTCCCACGGTCAAATCTGACAACTCCTCACTGTAGAGATGGTGTGCAGTGAGCACCGAATATTTGTGGATATCTCTTCACCTTTCAAGCAGTCTGCACTGTGTGGCTCCTTCTCATTTTAGAGTTCAGAATACTGAAGTTAGAGGGGGTAAAGCAGCCTGCCACTTACCCCTCTCTAGCGAACAGCGAAGGCCCAAAACAAATACAACAGAGCCTTTCAGAGTCTGTGTGACCCACTGTCCAGCTGGGTGCCTCCACTGGGCACAGGCCCTACAGTGTACACTCTATACCCTGCACGCTGTGCTCTACATTCTAAACCGTAAACGCGACGCTCTAGGCTCTACGCTCTAGGCTCTACACTTCATGCTCTAGATTATGTACATTCTACACTTTATGCTCTGTCCTCTGTGCCCTCTGTACTCTATTCATTATACTTTATACTCCATACTTTACTCTCTCTACTCTCTGCACTGCCCTCTCTATGTTAGACGCCACACTCTGCACTCCATATACTCTATGTTTTACACTCCATGCTAGAACTACCCAGCAGGGGCTCTTTCCTCTGCTCTTAGCGGCAGCGGTCGGTTATAACTTTTGCACACGTAACCATTTAAGTGTACGTGAAAAATACCCCAAAGCACCTGAGAATGTGTGTCTTCTGTCTGGCTGTAGATCACCAGGGGTGGTTGGAATGACTCCAGAGTCTTTTATTCAAAGGTTAAGATGTTAAAGTTCTATGCACCAATTTCACTGGGGCCTTTGTGCTATTCCTGTCCTTGGAAGTGTAGTTCTTCATATAAGACAAATGCTTTTGCCAGGACTTCCCCAGTTTAACAAGATGATATATTATTCCCTTAATTCTCAATGCATTTCCCCCCAGCTTCACATTTCATGTACTTTGTTTACCTCAGCACACTCCCTAGTTTGAGGATATCCTCCAACCCAATCATGATGCTGTTGGTACAGTCTACAAACCAGCCTTGTGTGCCTCCTCCTTTTCCTGACTCCTTAAGTCCATGCTAAGGGGAAACCAGCATGGCTCCATTGCCCAGAGTCAGTCAACCAGTGAGGCCAGGTCTTTGACTCTGGGTAAAAGATGCACACTAACAATCTAACTTCTCTAGAAATAGCAGAAAGAATTAGTTTCACAACCAGCTCCTAAATGAAAGTCACAGAAGATGCTTCAGTAAACCACATGAGCCTGCGTGTTGCAAATACTCAGAAGAGCACCCTGCACCATGTACATGGTTGCCTCGGCTACCCCTATCTATCTATTTGTAAAATTACGTGTGTGTGTATATATATGTATATATGTATATGTGTGTATAGATACATATATGTGTATATACACACACACACAAACTCTCATCAGGACTGCCTGGATTCTCTTCCTCTGTGGTCTGAAAAGGCCACATTTCCAGAGGGGAAAGTGTTTAAAGAGCAGGCAACTGAGTTGATGTCAGGGACAGCCCCTGCTCCCTTTACTCAGTAACCCACATGGAGACTGAGCTGCCTATGGGCTTCATCTGAGCAGAGGGTCTATGTCCTCTCCATGCATGGTCCTTGGTTGGTGCTTCAGTCTCTGCAGGCTCCCCTGGGCCCAGATTTTTGGCTTTGTTGGTCTCCTTGTGTAGCTCCTGTCCCCTCCAGGTCTTTCTATCCTCCCTACCTCCTTCTTCCATTCTACAGTCCCTGAACTCTGCCCAAAGTTTGGCTGAGTCTCGGCATCTGCTTCAATCCCCTGTTGGGTGGAGCTTTTCAGAAGACCTTTATCATCGACTCCGGTCCTGAGTCTTTTCCACCATGTCTGATGTCTATCCTGTTTGCCATTCTAAATGAGATTTAAGCATCCTCCCTAGGGTCCTCCTTGTTGTTTAGCTTCTTCAGGTCTGTAGATTTTAGTATGGTTATCCTATGTTATATGGCTAATATCAGCTTATAAGTGAGTATATACCATGCGTGTCTTTCTGTTTCTGGGTTACCTCACTCAAGATGATCCTTTCTAGTTCCATCCATTTGTCTGAAAATTTGACTTGATAATGTAGGATCAGATGGCAGTGGAGGAGGAGTCCACCTTTCATTGGATTAGAGGAAGGGGATAGGGGTGAAGAGAGAAAGAGTGGGACCAGGAGGAGATAAGGGAGGGGGCTACAATCAGGATATAAAATGAATAAATTGTAAAAATTAAAATTAAAAAATTAATAATAATAATAATAATAATAAAGATTACATATATCAGATTCTAACCTGAAAATCACCTGCAATCACAGAACAACACTGAGACTGTGCTTAGCATGGCAAAGAGAGCTGTGTGGATTTTAGCACTTTCTATAGGAAAAAAAAAGGCGGGGGGAAGGAAGGGGAAAGAAGAAAAGAAAAACATTTCCTTCATGCTTACTTATAGGTTCTGCCAGAAACAGTAGATTTTTAACAAAAATAGCTTGCTTTTTTTTCTAAATAATTTCCTAAGAAACAGTCCAGTCTAGACCATTATCTTGATAGTTCATAATTAGGTTCAATAATAAGGCTTGCCTTGCTAGCCAGGGTCAGATTGGCATGTCCCCGGCATCTAGGCACAGGGGCCTTGCTTTGAGAGGGTATTGTTAGAAAATCCATTATTATCATCACCCCACACTTCAGAGAAGTGGCTGTTTTGTGAATTGATGGTGTGATGTTGCCACTTTAGATAAAAGAGTCCATGAATTATTGACTTAATGAGTTAATGTTGTTTGATTTCAAACAAAGTCTTTGATGCGAGACCCAGAACTTGTAATTGCGGTGCAGGAAGGGAGTGCAGGTAATAGGCTCCACTGCGCACTTAGGAAGCACGTCAAGTGTGAAAACAGACAGGGACCTTACAGAGATGCCACTGTCTCTCACACGCATAACACCTGACTTGGTGTGTCACGGGCCTTAGGATGGCTTTGTGCCTGTTATTTTGCATAAAACACAAAACACTTATTTGCAGCCTCCCAGCCCCTGCCACTTTTAAGGTTTGTCTGGAGTCCTAAGTGTGTGTGTGTGTGTGTGTGTGTGTGTGTGTGTGTGTAGGGGGGTCTTGGGATTATTTCCATATAGCCCTGCTGGCTCTGTGTATGATTGTTACTGAAGAGAAATACAGAGAAGCGTATCATGGGGAAATAAGCCAGTGTTCTCATGGCCCATAAAACAAAATGGAAATCAGCCCTCCTAAATGGTGGTGCTTTTCCTCAGAGCATACAAAATCGTGGGGGAGAATAAAAACCCCCGGCATAAAGCTGTTATCAGGCTTTCCAGAGACTCGGGGAGCAGGGGCTCCTTGGATTCCACGGGTGCTCTCTCAATGCGGTTGTCCTGACCTTCTGCTGTGTACGTGCTGGCCACGAACACAGCTTAGCCCTCCATATCCTGTCAAGTATAAAGTAGGTGTCATGTTTCCCATTTTACAGACATAAAGACCAAGGCTTCTGAAGGAAGAAAGGATGAATTGTTCACAGATACAGAGTTAGCAGGATGGACACAGTGTTCACAAAAGTTCTAGCAGAAGTTTCGATCCCCCAACTCTATCTTCCAAGTCCTGGAATGACAGAGGTGCACTGTCATGACCGGTCTATGCTGTGCTGGGAATCCAGGCCTGGGCATTGTTTATTCCAAGCAAGTATTGTACCACCTGAGCTGCAAACCAGCCCTCCTGCTCTGGTTTTCTATGTTATTGATGGCTCTGTCATCCATAGACTCCTTCCTTGATCCTTTCCTGCTGTGTTCTGACTCCACCTCCTTGTAGTCAGGTTTTCCAGCCCAGAAACAACCATACTCCTAGTACCTTTAGTCATCCTTGTACCCCCTACTGTCCCATTTTCTTACACCCGGTCTCTTTCTTTTCTCCTTGGGTAACCTGGTCAGTGATACAGGTCAACTTAAACTGAGTGTGGATGAGGCTCACATTTGGTTGCTGGTCATACTCAATCCATACGCCTGCATTTCTAGAAGCTTCTCCAAAGACTCAGTAAATCTAAAACTCGCTTCTCTGTCCTTTACCTGTCTCCTTCCGTCTTGTTACTAATGTGCCAAGATTCTTAGCGTCCTGACTGAGAGCGTCATGATTTCTCATGCTCCTTGCCATCCCTCTTTCAACAGCTGATTGCTAACCCTCTTGGTGTTCCTCATTTTTACTGCCTTTGTCCTGACTCAGGCCCTCAAGAGTGCTATCCTAGGCCACTGCCACCATCCCCAAACTGGCATTTCCGTCTTTCCCAACTCTGGTATACTCTTCAAACTGTTCTGGAACCACCTTCCTGAAATAGCTCTTGGACTCTATGATCCTGGCTTTCCGCAGCACTGATGTCTGTCCACCTCATTACCTACAGAACAATGGTCAGAGGAGTCAGCCAGTACCTCCAAGATTTGGGTCCCATGTGTACCTCCCCCTTGGTCTGTTGTCCTGCCTTCCCTGCCCAAGATACTCCATGGTATTTGTTCTCACTCACTTTGACTCATGTCCTTTCAAAGATTTTCCCACCTAAGTCTTTCCCAGCTCTCTGGATAGAATTTAGCCACCACTGCTATATATAGGTAACAGCTGACTATCACTGGTAATTCATTTTCTTAACAGCCTTATATGGCAGGATAGGTAGTTTGTGAGTCTGTCACTTATCTTTATTATTTTGAGACAGAGTCTTACTATGTAGCTCTGGCTGGACTGGAACTCAGTATGTAGACCAGGTTGATTTTGAACTCACAGAATCTCTCTGACTCTGCCTCCTAAGTTCTGGGACTCAGTGTGTGCCGTCCACCATGTTTGGCATGAATCTGTCTTTTATGACTCATGATTCTATAAAATGGATTCTACTAAAAACCATTTTACAGGTGGGAAAGTTGAGGCTCGCATACATTGAACAACCTGGCCAGGGCCCTGTGGGTGGTGGGCACAGTTGCTCCTCAGAGGGCATTCCTGCTACTCTTCACATGAACCTAGGCTACTTTCCTCAATTATTCTACTCTGTCCTCTTTGAGGAGTCTTTGGGCTCAAGTTGACGAAGGCCATTTGACTTGGGACCATCCTCTTCTGAGTTCTCCACTCAGCTCTTCTCCTTTCAGACCTCTCTGCCATTCGGTCATTGTTGCCTCTTAAGAGTTCATTATTATGGTGCATAATGCATTCGTGGGAAGCAGTGGCTTCCTGTCAGTTATTTCTCCCTGTTTCTCCACTCAGCATTTCCTCAATATTAACCTCAGTTGTCTTCAGCTCTTGTCCTGTATTTACACACCCCCTCCTCGGGAGAAGTCGATGTGATGTAATGCCATGTGGTATGGGGGGAGGGGGTGCTTAGCAAGACATTGAGTCTGCAATGTACTCCTCTCCCAGCTGTCATATCGCTCATGATCTGATCGAAAGCAAAGTCTCACACATCCTCAACTGTAATTGGAAATGCCAGGAGGGCCAGGTGCCCATGGCTTCCCCAAGCTTTGCCAGCTTATTCCTGTAAGTCCCTTGGTGATGCTGACCCTGTCTCTCAGCCTTCTGGCTACTTGTTCTTCTCCCTCTGACAGGCCAAATGGTGCTAAACCCTCACCTCATCTGGCCCTTCATTCCCATTGTCTGTCTGATATTCTGCCATTGCCCTAAGGCCAAATGCTCTCTAGGGCAGTGGTCCTGTTTGGTGTTTGGTACAGTTTCATTTCCTGGACATCTCTATGCACACTTATGATGGCGTATAACTAATAATAAAAGCTGCGCAGCCTCAGGCAGCATTTTCTATTGTCAGCTCTGTGACGGCTGTGGGGGATGGTAAGGCAGCACAGAGTAGCGCAGGAACAAGCCTGTTCTCACCACCTACTGGCCAGTGGGGTTGAACCATGTCCAGGGCCTCTGGCAGAGCCACTACGCCCTCTCTGCCTCAATCCCAAGCAGCCATGGGGTCAGCAAAGTGTGAGGGCTGGGTAGCTAGGAGCTGCCTGGGTTGTGATCACCACTGTTCTTCAAATGAAAAGTCTGTCCACTCTATGCGCATTGGGAATGAACGGGTGCTGAGAGCCTGCCGCTCAGCACCTGTTGCTGAGTGGATGAGCCTTTCCCCATTCCTCTCCAGCTGCACGTACAATGACTGTGTGTCTAAGCAGCCTTTCGTGTAGCTGCTGTTGTTTTCTTGAGACTGATTCTCAGGTAGCCCAGGTTAACCTTAAATTCCTGGTCCTCCTGCAGCTCCCAGCTGCTGCACTAACAGGCTAGGAGCTTTTCTTATGCTCTGCCTTCCTCTGTTTTCTCCAGATCTCCTGGCAAGACAGGTTGGGCAGGCCATCCTGGGGTTTAGATGCAAGCATCCTAAAAAGCATGACTGGAGGGCAGAATTGAAGAATGGGAGGGATCTAGAGTTAGATCTTTTCACTTGTTACCACTCTGCCCTTCACTAGCTGTGAGACTTTGGAAAAATCACTGACCTCAGTTTTCTTTCCCAGGGTTAGAAAAAGTGGAATATCCTCACCCTTGCTGTTTGTTAAAAGTCCCAGGTAGTTTCTTTGTGTACTGAAAAGTGCTAAATAGTAGACAATTATTATGAGCATTGAATTCAAACAATTACAAAAGACACATGCAGAATAAACATGCTGTATACCCTACCATAGGGGTGTGATAAGGTAAGGACAACACAGCCATACCAAAGAGTGAAGAATAAATAAGGTGTGTTTTACTATTTTAGATGTGTTCTGGGATTTCCAGTGTCTTGATTGATACCCAGTGCTTGACACAGCTCTGTCACAAGGGCAGCATCAATTACCGCACACAAAGTGACCCTTCTCTAATCTTAAAATACAAATCAATTCTGACTTTTCCATCTATTCCGAGTGTGGAGCTCATAAGCAGCTAAAGAATTTCCTTGGGAGGGGAGGTAATGTGCAGAAAAAACATGGACTCTAACTGGCCATGACCATGGAAACATGACTAGCAGGGTGCAACCCTTGAAATTTGCATAAAATTGCATAAACTGGAGGGATTGGATTTCGTTTCCAAAGTACACGTAATGGGAAAGGGGGTTATTTTTATGAAAAACACTTGGTTGTGGTGTCAAAATGAAGACAGACACAGCACACAAAGGAGGAAGCCTGACCTGTAGGTCAGCGCATGACCTCCTGTAGAATCTCCTTAGTGACCTCATCCGCTCCTGCCACACACATTATTGGTGAAGGGTCTCCCGTTCTCACCATTTTCTTTGATCTCTTCTTTGCTGTGTGTGAGCCTCATCAGGTTTCTTACATGCTGGGTCGGGGGTATTTCAGGTGAGGTAATAGCCACCTCTGAATCGCACAGCCAAATGCCCCCAGAGTCCTCTGGAAGGAGTTCTGGGGCCCTAGCCGACCTGTCAGAAACACAAGATCAATTCAGAACATGAGGAGGCTGGGGATGGGGCTTTGACTGGTAGAGGGCTTGGCTTGCATGCATGAAGCCCTGGGTTCAAGGTCATCCTTGACTTTAGTGAGTTTGAGACCAGCCATATAATCATATATATATATATATATATATATATATATATATATATATATATCAATGCACATAGATACACACAAAAATTCATGCTCTATTCAAAGAAATATTTCATTTTAGTCAACAATTAATATGCCCTATAGCACTTTCTGGCTTCCTGCTCTATTCATTTTAACAGATAACTCGAAGGGCGAGTTCTCAGCTGAAAACAAGAAAATAGGTGGCATTTTTTTCAAAGTCACTTTTACTCTGTCTCTGTTCTCTGTATAAGTCAGCTCCCCAAAACCAGTATTTCAGGCTTCTTCACTTATGGCCAGGAGGAAGGAAAAGTATCAGGGTGACACTCATGGCCATAGGAGAATCTTCCTCAAGTGCCACTTTATTTCTACAGGGATAGAGTTCAATGGTCAGGCAGTGAGGAAGAGAGACACACATTTGAAAGGAACATTCTGTACTGTGCGCATCCGACCCATCCAGGGCTGGGCACGCTCCATGTCAAAGGCAGGACTCAGCATTCCACAACAAAATACTACAGAATTCGTTTGGTTGTTGTTTTTTCAACCAACTCTCCATTAAGCGGGTCAAGATGGCCACGGTGAGAAGTTTTGTTGCTGACACCCTTAGCAGAACTGCTGGGGCTCTAGAAATCACGCTCAGGCGACTGTCCTATAGAAGGTGACCTCTGGACCGGGGAGTAGGTGGGTGGGAGTTCGGGAGTTCTTGGCTTTGCAATCTTGTTCAGTCACCTTGCTATTTTGAACTATGGCTTCCTCTGAATAATAATAATAATGATGATGATGATAATGGTAATAACAACAACAGCCTGTGTCCTAAAGAGTATTATGACTGGACAGTTGTGTCCAGTCAAGTTTCTCTGTCCTGTTAAAGCAGAGGCTCTAAAATCAGAGGTTTATGGGAACTAGATTTCAAAAAAACACTGTATAACCCATTTCTTCCATTTTCCTTTAAAAAAAAATATGGTAGTTTTTTCATTAGGATATTTCACTAAAAAAAAAAAAAAAAAAAAAGATCACTGGCCCTGACTAGTGCAGACCTTAACAATGTTCACGAATGTCCACCACAGTTTCAGCTGTACACGTGACCCCGCGTACGCCAAAAGAAACGCTGGTTTCGCACCATCCCTGCTTCTCACTGCCACCCTCATTCCTCCTAACCTTTTTTCCCTTCCAGTCAGCAGCAGGTCGAGTGACCAGGAAGGAGACATTGAATTGACTCCATGTCCTGAGTACCGGCTGTGGGACGCTTTTGCAGATGAAGATGTCAAAAGGCAATCTACAGCAAGAATGACAGTGTGATTAACCAGAATGAGGCCTAAATCAGAAGCAGCATGGACCGCTGGGAAATTAAGGCACCAATTTTCACCGTCAAGATCAGCTGTGATAGGGAGGTATATCCTAGCAACAGCAGGAGTCTTAACCTTGCCATCGGAGCAAAAACTAATTTTGCAGTGTTATCTGTTCCAATATCTTTTAATCCAAAAAGTCTTTAAACAGAAAGTAAATACTCACACATTTCTTTGCCTAGATCAGCCTCTTATACCTCTAATTGGGAAATCCTTAATTCGGTAAATTGAGAGATTATTGAGTCTGAACACAAATGTCATTAGCTCCTGATGCAACTGTGAGAAACCCTGTTTGGAAGACATAGAGAGATCATAGATGTTAGCATTAATGGTATTTTTTTTAACTTTTTAAAAGATTTATTTTTTAATTTAATTTTATTTTATTAATTACAGTTTATTCACTTTGTATCCCCCATAAGCCCTTCCCTCCTCCCCTCCCAACCCCACCTTCCTTCCGCCTTCTTCACGTATGCCCATTCCCAAGTCCACTGATAGGGGAGGTCTTCCTCTCCTTCCTTCTGATCTTAGTCTATAAGATCACATCAGGAGTGGGTGCATTGTCATCTTCTGTGGCCTGGTAAGGCTGCTCCCCACTCAGGGGAAGATGATCAAAGAGCAGGCCAATCAGATTATGTCAGAGGCAGTCCCTCTTCCTATTACCATGTAACCCACTTGGACACTAAACTGCCATGGGCTACATCTGTGCAGAGGTTCTAGGTTATCTCCATGCCTGGTACTTGGTTGGAGTACGAATCTCTGGGAAGACCCCTGTGTTCAAATTTTCTGGTTCTGTTGCTCTCCTTGTGGGGTTCCTGTCCTCTCCAGATCTTACTATTTCCTACTTCTTACATAAGATTTCATGCACTCTGCCCAACAGTTGGCCATAAGTCTCAGCGTCTGCAATTTGTACAACCACTCTGGAAATCAATCTGACACTTTCTCAGACAACTAGAAATAGCACTTCCTCAAGATCCAGCCATACCACTCCTAGGCATATATCCAAAAGAGACTCAAGTACAGAATAAGGACATTTGCTCAACCATGTTTGTAGCAGCTTTATTTGTAATAGCCAGAAGCTGGAAACAGCCCAGATACCCCTCAACTGAAGATGCAGAAATTGTGGTACATCTACACAATGGAGTATTACTCAGCAATGAAAAATAAGGAAATCATGAAATTTGTAGGTAAATGGTGGGACCTGGAAAGGATCATCCTGAGTGAGCTGTCCCAGAAGCAGAAAGACACACATGGTATATATTCACTCATATAGACATACAACATAGGATAAACCTACTAAAATCTGTACATCTAAAGAAACTAATCAAGAGAGAGGACCCTGACTAAAACGCTCAATTCCCATCCCAAAGGGCAAAGAGGATGGACATCAGAAGAAGAAGAAAACAGGAAACAACCTAGGAACCTGCCACGGAGGGCCTCTGAAAGGCATTAATGGTATTAATGGAGGAAATGGCACTGGAGATCGGCCTCATGTCTCTTAAAAACCAAAATTACCATATTTACTGTCCTGCAGGATGGTATCAGTGTATGCCCTTGTTACCATACTGATCTGGAGTTAACGGTACAAGTTCACATAAAGCCACCCCACAGTAGTGATGGAAGCTCCCCTGCCCTAATAGCAGCCTGTTAGAGAGGCTTAACTCTGAAGGATTTGAACTGAGAAACATTAAGAATCACAGAACTTTAGCTGCTGGGATCCGTTTTTAAAACAATACACAACATTAGCTCTAACCATAGCACTGGGATTAAGCTGTCTGAACGTGCAGTTTCCTTTTTGAAAAAAAAAATAAGTAAAATGGACACTTGGTTCTTTGGTGAGCTTTATTCTCTAAGAGAAGATGAAATTGTGAACCTCCTAGGGTTTCTGGGTAGGAGGGCCTTTCCCCAGTGTTCCACACACCCCAGACTCCCAGAAGCCTCCTCTGAAGTAGTTTATTTTGCTTAGCTCATTGTCCAGTTGAGAGCCAAGCTTTTGTAAATGTTGTCTATAAATGAGCTTTTCCCCATTAATTATAAGCCGTTGGCTTACTATTCATGGCCACCAACACACAGAGGTTTGTTCTTTCTGTAATTAACTTGTTCGAAGTATTTGGTAAGAATAGATACTGATTTTTTTCAAAACTTTTCTCCATCTTGCAAGCAAGATTATAGTTTTTGTTCTTCACTCTTTCAAAAGGCATATCATGCTAATTGATTGGCATATATTGAACTCTCTTTGCATCCCTTGAATGACTAACACTGGATTATGGTGAATGATCTTTGTAATGTGCTGCCAATGTTTGCTCAAGAATTTTTGCATCAATATTCATTAAAAATCTTGGTCTATGGTTTTGTTCTTCTGATTTGTTGTTATCAGGATACTGCTGGCCTTGTAGAGTTTGGAAGAATTTTTTCTTCTGGAATGTTTTAGAATAATTGATATTGGCTTCACTCTAAACTGGAGAGGACACACAGTGAAGGAGAAACACTGGATGAATGACAGAAACATTGTCATGAATTGTGATAATCAGCATTGTTAAAATGGCCACACTATCCCAGAGTTCTCTTTTGATTCAGTCACTACAAAAACACAATCACATTTTTTTCAGAGAATTAGAGAAGACAATTACAAATTTGTATATGATCTCCACAAGAGGTCCTAAATAGCTAAAGCCACTGTGAGCAACTGGGAAATGGCAGGAGGCTATTCCATGCTGCTCAGCTTTCTTCTATATCTGGTCTACACAAGTAATTAGTGATTGCTTAGGAAGAAAAGACCTTTGGTGGAGCTTCCTACAAGCCGTAGGGAGATTTTGGTGATCCAGCTTTTGTGAGTCATCACTCATGCTGGAGTAAGCTTTTCAGCGATGCATGTGCCTTTGAGTCACCAATAAACTCGCTGATTCGCTAAGATAGACTTGGATGGAATCATTTCTTTGGCCTGTCTGTGGTGCCTGTACCTGGAGTAGATAACATTTGTTCATGTCTCCTGGGAAAAGTTCCATAACAAATGCACACTGGGAACAAAAAATAAAGGATATGGGATAAGAGATGGCTCAGTGGTTAAGAACACTTCCTGTTCTTGACAGGAACCCAAGTACAATTCCCAGCACCCACATAGTGACTCACAATCATCTATAACTCTATTTCCAGGGGGTATAATGAACTCTTTTGGCCTCAAAGGGCACAGCATACACACATGACTTGTGTACCACACATACATACCTGCAGGCCAATACTCATACACATACAATAGAAATAAATCTTTAAATAAAAGATTTAAAAATGGAAAAAATGGATCGCCACACATAGAATAATGAAATTTGACTCCTTTCTCACACCAGTTCAAAACTCAAATCAGAATAAGCTAAAAAGGTAATGTGAAATTATGAAACTCTGAAGACTATAGACCCTAAAATATGCTTATATTTTTAAGTATTAGAAGAAAGGAATTGGAATATTTTACCATAATTTTTTTAAATGTTTGTGAAAATAGATGTTTGGTTTAGTTTAAGCACGTATTAAGATATCATAAATATGTACAATTTTATGTTTTATGCATTAATTCAAGATAAATTTAAATAGATTTTCTATATGAACAACCAAAACTAACAAACAAACAAAAAAATGAATAAGAGATGGCGGCAGGGAACCAGGCTAGACATTGCCGAGCTTGAGACCAAAACGTCACAGCTATGCCCGGAGGTCATGGCAACCTGAAAGAGATGGCACTGTAGATGTTTGAAAGCAAAGCAGTAAATTCTGAGAGGGCTGTGGTGAATGAAAGGAAACCAAAGCGAGATAGCTCATTTATCAAAAGGTCCACCCACCAGGTCTCACAGTGGTCCCTTTGGGGTGAGAGCCCAACACAGGAAAGATGACCACATTTCTACCCTTCAGGACAAGACAAAGCCCTGAATCTACAGAAGAAAAAGCAAGTCATTATGTTAGGTGTGAAAAACTCTTCGTTCTTCAAGAATCCGTACTTGAAATAGATTTATAGAATTTCCATGGATGCAGGGTGGTGGTGGCACACGCCTTTAATACCAGCACTTGGAAGTGAAGGCAGGGGCAGGTAGATCTCTGTGAGTTTGAGGTCAGCCTGCTATCCAGAGTGATTCCTGTGTACAGACACCCTGTGTTGAAAAATAAAAAGAATTTCCATCTACATTCCTAATTCCTTAGGTAGGAAGAAAAAAAAAGGTTAGGAAATTTTATTTTTTTAATAATAATTTTAATTATTTATTAATTTTAAGCCAAATACTTCACTAAACTAAATCATGTTCACAAGAGGAACTCCAACTACCTATGATGTTGAGGAAGTCACTGATTGGCAAAGCACTACTGGATTTTGCCCACACAGAGCCCTTGTTTCCCCTAATCTCCGCAGCACAAATATTTCCTGGTGAGATGAAGGCACTGGCTCAGAGACCTCTAGAAAGCCTGAAGTTTGGACAGAATGCCAATGCAGGTTTGCTGGCATCTCCACTTGGCAGCACCGCTGTGGCCTGAATGCTCCAACCTCTCTCGGAAGTCCTTATGAAAACCGGAAGTCTGCCCAGAGCTCTCCCTTCCTAGACACCCTGGATCTCCATATGTGATTTCACCAGCCTGATAGAGCTATGTCTTGTCAACTCCTGTCAACCCATTTCTGCTCCAAACAAGCCTCACACACCCTCCCCTCCCCCCCGCCCCGCTGCCGCTCTCCCTGTGTCTCCTTTTATTCTGCCAGTGCTTGGAGCTGCAGCAGAGCACAGTGCACGCACCGCGCTGAAAGCTGGTTTTTCTCTCTGTCCCACAGGCTCTGGCCTGTGACTTTCTCTTGTCTTTCTCATAGGGTGACTGTACCATGCTTGAATTCTGGGACAGACTGCGTGGACTGAACCCCACCAGTGGCACACACTGGCTCTGTAACCTCAGACAGTCCTGGGCCTCTTCCAGAATGCCTGGTGAATAGGGTCATCACAGAGAATAGCAAAAGGGTAAATTTTAGGTGTCAGGTTGACTTGGATAAGGACGGCCTCCACCAGCTGCTACAACATTCCTTCCTGGTATGTATGTCTGGAAAGGAGTTTCTGGAGATTAGCACCAAAATTGAAAGAGTGGGTGGAAGAGATTGGTCCTCACAGATGTGGGCGGATCCCTGTTTCTGGAAGGGTTTTACTCCCTTTTTTTTTTCCTCCTGCCTTTCCCTCACCTACCATATTTTTAAGTACAGTCCTTGAAATGGGATACTATTTGAAGCTATACAGCTTGAAGAGAGTCATCTTCCTCTGAGGCCACTGCTTCTTGCACAGGTATTATAAAAATTCAAAGGAGTGATTTATATGTAGACTCACTACTGAGTGGGAGCTCAGTGAGGAAAATCAGTGTTATTTTTAAGTGGAGATTTTCCTCCTTGCAAAATAGTCCTGTGAGCTGCTCCAAGCAGCCCTCACTCTGGGCAAACCCCCTGCCTCCTCACAGCTGCAGCGGTCCACATACTAAAGGTGCCTCTATTTATTGATTTCCTTAAGTCTGTGTGATCTTAAAGTAGCAGGTACAACAGCCAGAAACTCTGAAGACACAGAAGCCGCAAGGGGAAAAAGTTGGCTTTTTCTTACTCGCAGGAAGTTCGGGGAGGAGAAGGAATGGACAGAGCCAGAACCTGTGAACACGAGGTCCCTGAGTTTCAAAGTGTGGGCAAGCCAAGAGTAGCCCTGGGCAGACTTGAGAAGGCGCATCAGAAGGCAAGCGAATAAATGATTTAAGGTTTTGGAAGAAAGACTTCTGAAAGAAGTTTGACCTTCACCTCTGAACTTAGAGCCAAACTCTGCTGAGCGAAGGTGGGCAGTGGAGACAAATCCACAAGGGTCATCGCCACGGGAGGAAACCCTGCTCCTCTTGTTGTGGTGGAGACTGCTGACACACGCAACCTCAAAGGCAGCCTGCAGGGAGGAAATGGATTAAAGTCAAGGACAGTCGCAGGCCTTATTAAGGACACAAGCCAGGGGTCGTGGTTGGGGACTGGCTCTCCAGGCTGCTCAGGATCTGCTCGCCTGTGGCTACAGCTCCTGTTGGGGAAAGTGGCGAGTTAACAAGGACAAGGGCAAAAGGCTAAATAGCCCAAGCCAGCCGGCCTCACGCGGTCTCTTGCTGTGCACTCCTCAAGCAGAGTTGCCTCACAAGGCTGACACACTTCCCTCTGGTTACAGACACCTCCTCAAAGTTATTCTGCAGATTTCACAGAATTCTCAGCCAATGCACACATGGAGATAACGTTCTGATTTTTTTTTTCCTGAGGCGATACCCTTCACCTAACCTAGGTGTGTGATGGGAATCCAGTTGTCCTTTTATTTATTCTGTGAGTTGACAAACAGCTGGCTGCTTACCCTATGCAAATACTATGCCTAATGCTATGAATGTGGTCAAGAGCAATGAAAAGGGAAGACATAAAACTGAAAAAATAAAAACAGAAAATTCAATATAAGCGAGAAGTGAAGGAAACCCTCAAGCTGTCATGTATAGAAGCTCGCAGGTGACAATAGAGAAGTGTGCCACCACGGGGAGGCAACGGGGTGAAAGTCTCCTGGCTTAAACAGAAGGTCAACATCTGAAGGAGAGCGTAGTTTCAAGAAATGGATAAAACATAAATTAAATGAATATTCACATACCAAAGAGTGAAGCTATAAAAAGAGGAAAATTAGTTCTATTTTTAAATAATGAAATATCACAGACATGAGAAGGCAAAAAACGTGAATGAAGCAGGTAATTACTTTAGAGAAAGTACAAATTATTGGAAGTATGAGATCGCAGGACAGGTAACAGGCATGGAAGAAGCTGTGTTCCCTAAACTTGGAATACAGGGTGTGGAGTGACAAGATCTGCCCTTCCTCCCTGTAAGCATAGCAGTGAGCTTTGATTCTTAAGCTGCGTGTGTGTTACTTAGGAGATGTTTTAATTTACTTAAATGCCCCACCAGCAATAACTAGCGGGCATTAAAATTCCAAACACCGGGTGTAATTACCCATCAAACCCCATCCCCTGGAATGGTGACAACTTCACCTAAGTTCTTTAAATGTTCATCAATCGGATTAGTTAAAATAAATATCTGTAAACCCATAAAATAAATGGACTATTTCACAGCATTTTAAAATAAAGAGTGAATTGACTCCAATGGCGACGAAGCGACTGCTGCATGTATCACTGAGTGAAAAGTTGAGCAAGGGGCCAACCAGATTGCTCCACAGGTAAAGAAGTCTGTCTGGTCATGGGACCTACACTGTGGAAGGAAGGAAACCATTCCTTCCCTATACAGAGTAGAAACTGTAATAAAAAAAAAATAGATTAACCAGTCTAGTTTCAGAAAGCATGTATGACAGACATGTATTCAAGAAAGTGTGTTTCTGTGTGTGCATGTACTCCTGTTTTTGAGTCTTTACATACATTAAAAAATGTATGCAATGATATCAAGCAAACTATTAACTTTGGCCACCACAGGTTCTAGGGTTCTTGGGTTCTCATGATTGCAGGGCAAGCACTTTACTGAGTGAGCCATCGCCCCTCCTAGTGTTTTACCTTTTTGTAACCTTGTTGTAGAGATGATCTCAGAGGCTGAACTTTAGAAGACATTATTGATTCCTGCTCATATCCTATCTCTAGGACTAGTGCCTTCCTCTTGAAGGGAATTCAGATTGAGACTAATTCACATTGATTTTTACAATCTGAATTGCACACTCCTCCAGCTACATTACAAACACAGACTCAGGTTTTATACTCGTGGCCACGCCTCTTGGAGGGCTTTGGCCATCAACATTACAGATGACCCTGTCTTCCCTGGGGATGTTCCCCATACCTTTAGAGCTTTGCATCACTGGGTGTGGCGCTAGCTGGCCTACTTCACATACGCATTAGTTGAGACCAGACCTTTCCAGATCTCTCCACATCTCCGAGATAGAAGGACTTGGGAGCAAGCAGAGCACATGGGTGCTGGATGAGAAGGCTGAGAAGCGGGTTGCAAGGCGTTCCGGTTATTAACATGGTGCCTAGAGCAGAATTCACGAGTAGACACAGTAAACAGGAGGAACAGTCTAGAGTGGCATGCACAAGTGGAAGGAAGCACATCAGTTTGGTGAGGTTTGGGGGATGCTAAAGATGTTACCCTGGGTAGGCATCTGAGGCCCCATGTCTTCAAACAAGCTTCCCTGCCCTTCTAGCTGATTCTTTCCCAGAACAGCCCAGGAGCCAAAATCAGTGGTGGTGTGGCATCCTCACAGAAGCAGGTCCTGGCTCAGAGGAAGCAGCTGGGGCTGAGACAAGGTCTCTAGGAGGATAAAGTCACCTTCAAGAAGGCGCGGTGCCTTGGATTCCATGCCCAGGACCCACACAGTGGAACAAGAGAATAGATTCCTGCATTTTGTTTCCTGGCCTACATGCATGCGTGGTGGAATGTGTGCGCCCCTCCCAACATGTACACAGATAAGTAAATGAAAAGGAAATTAAAAAAATAATAATAAGTGGGCCAGTAAGGTGGCTCAGCTAGTCACAGTACTTGGCACCAAACCTGTCAATCTGAGTTCTACACCCAGGACCCACATGATGAAAGGAAAACTTCCCCTGACCTCCACACCCGTGCTTTTGCAAGAATGTTCCCATACTCATAAGTGAATGAATGAATGAATGAATGAATAAATAGGTAAATAAAATATAGAAAATAATTGGCTGATTTTTCTTTGCAGAATCAAAAATAGTAAAGACTCTGGAGGCTTTGACTTGTTTGCTTTGGTTTAAGGCAGCTCTAGTTCAAGGAGGTGAGGAAAACTTAGTTCTCTGTGCACCAGAACGGACCTTACCTTAAGGCATCACCATGACTCTTCCTTCCAAGTGTTGAAATTACAGCTGTGCACCACTGTACCCAATATAAGAACTTAGATTTTGTAAACAGGCAGGACAGAAGGTCTTGACAAAATGTTTATCTGACTGTTTGAAATGTAAGTATTTCCCAAAACAAAAGCTGTTCCTTAGCCCTTGAGTTAAAGCAGGTGGCTGGAGTTACCTCAGAGGCTGTGACAACGATCCCAGAATTGTAGCCACGGATGGCGAGAAAATCTGGTTCAAGGCCAGAAGGGTGTGACAGTTCACCAGTGTAAAACCTAAGCAGAGTTGTTCTTGTTTTCTCTCATCTTCTGTTCCTTGCCCCCTTTCTCTCCCCACCCCTCTCTCACACTGGGATGAATGGATGAGCATAGTATAATGCTGTTGATGATGGGCATTTTGTTGTATCTTCCAAAGTCAATCTGACAACAAAGACTCTATGTGGAGAAGGACTGAGATGACTAAACCACTGTGAAACAGAAAACTTGACAACATATTGCCTGGAACCTAATCCACTGTTATACTTCTTGTATGTGAAATAATAAATGTATATATTATCTAGAATAACCTACCTCAACTGAATGGTTTCTAAAAGAACAAGCCATTGTGACGCAAAATACAAATCAGGTGTCACTCATAAATATGTGAATGTCTTACCCAATAGACTTTGCCTGCTTCTCTAGGAAAAGACTGCTGTTTCTAAAACCTCACATCTCTCCCCATAATTTCTGAAATTTCTAATAGCATCTTACTTGTGCTAAAAATATGTGGCCTTGTGGTTTTTCCGAGTAGCTAGCAAGCCCTGATGCTCAAGAACCCATATCACTAATAGATGAAGAGCCTTGGCAGTGACTCTGTGAAGATGCTGCTTTGCAGGCTCGGGATGTCGCTGCCATTGGGAGAAAGGTCACCTAACATGCACAAAGCAAAGCAAAACAAAACAAAATGTGTGTTACTGTTTGTTGCCTCTCTCCAATGTTACTTCCAGTGTCCTCTCCACCTCAACGTGTTCTCACAAGCATACTGGAAGCCCAGTTGTATTCTGAGCAGAACTGTGGAAAAGGTTCTTTTCCCTGTTATAGAATGTTTAGGTTACTTTGTATGAATGTGCCCATCATGCAACTATAACTAAGAAGCTTTGACAGCCAGATACTTACAAGAATAAAGCTCACTCTCACCTATAATTGTGATAGAAGAGTGTCCAGTCCTGGAGGGTAAGTTTGAAGGCAGGGCCCTCAACTCTTTGACCCCTAGCTAGGGGTAGTTCTACCATCTTTAGTGTTAGATTTTGGTCATCCACTGTAACCCTCCCATGGAGAAGAGGGGTGGATGGGGGGGAAAATGTGAGGGGAACAAGAGTGAAAAGGCTGCCCACTCCATCACTGTGGAGATGGTGCTCATACAGCTGCACCCTACAGAGAATCCTGGGAAATGGAGTGTCTCTGGACCACCATAGGCAAGATTATAATTCAAATATCATGGGCTAAGAGGAAAGTGGTGTTGATGGCAAGACAGCCAACTCCACACAGCCTCTGTGTGTTATCATACAGCTCTCTAAGCGCTATCATTTGTGCATCAAGAATTTCCAAGCCTTTAGCACAAGGAGACCCTTCGGTGTCCACCTCCATAGCTGATCCCCTCCCATGCTGCTTTGGAAGTTTGTTTTTCACATTTGTTCCATTTGATCCTCGAACTTCAATGGTCATCATCAAGTACTGATTCATGCTACTGAATCAGTTTAACAGATCAAAAGACTTAAATAGCTTCTCCAAGATTGTTCAAGTTCTTGGTAGATATGAGATAGAGTAGTCTCCTGGACCAAAACTTAGGATTCCCTGAGGGATCCTGATATTAGACTTGACCTCATGCCCATTTTATCAGGAATTATATATGGCAATGGTTTAATCAGAATCCCCAGTCTTGATATCTGACTAAACTCTCTCTTCCAACATCCAGTGTCTGGTCACCCTTCCAACCTCCTAGTCCAAATTCACTGAAAACATATTATGATGTGTAAAAATAACTTTTCACCAGAAGTAATTGTCATCTTGGAGGTTTATGGCTTCCATCTGCTAACCTAAGCCTAGTTTGGGGAGCCTTCAGACAGTCTAATCTAGGCCTAGAATGTTTTCAGTCTCTGAGACTTAGTGCTGAATAAGCTCACCCTTTCTAGCTCTTTCTGAACTCTGGCTGACTGGTTTAGTTCAGCTGTTCTGGCTCAAGCTCACTGATTCAAACTTGGCTTTTCTCAGCTTCTGGATTGCTCTGCTTGGCCTTAAAGTCACTCTAGCAATCTGTTCAAATCCCTGGTTCCTTCTCATCCTCTGGCTCATTCTGTCTTCACTGACATCTAGCTTGTTCTCTCTTCAACCTGTCTCTGCAAAACTCTCCTGGTAAAACTGCCTCCTCCCTCTCTCCCTTTGTGTGTGTGTGTGTGTGTGTGTGTGTGTGTGTCTCCCATGTTCTTTCTACTTTAAATTTTCTGCCTTTTTAAAATTCACTTTACATCCCTATTGTATCCCCTTCCCTCCTTTCCTCCTGGTCCTACCCTCCCACCCTCTTTCCCCTCTCCTCTTTCTCTTCTCCTTAGAAAAGAGGAACTCCTCTTACCAACTTACCCAGGCACATCAAGTCATATCAGGACCAAGTACATCATCTTCCACTGAGGCCCAACTAGGCAGCCCAGCTAGGAAAAGTGAACATTCAAAACCAGGCAACAAAGTCCACATCAGAGACAGCCCCCACTTTAATTGCTAGGGAACCCTCATGAAGACCAAGCTGTCTACCAGCTTCATATGTGTGAATGGCCTAGGTCTAGTGAACGCATACTCTTTTACCTTCATTGCAACACACCTCCTCAAACAAAACCACACCTACTCCAACAAGGCCACACCTCCTGATAGTGGCTCCTCCTATGGGCCAAGCATTCAAACTACCACATATGTCAAGATAGGAGCTGGGGAGATAATTCGTTCAGTGAACTGACTGCCAGACAAGCATGGTCAGAAACTATTCAATCTGAGACCCCACATAAAAAAAAAAAAAAATCTGGGTTTAGTGGTTTATATCTGTAATCCCAGACTAGAGGAAGCAAAGACAGGAAGATCCCTAGGGCTTGTTGACAGTTGGCCTAGACTATTCTTTGATCCTCTGGCCTCAGTGAAACTCCCAGTCTCAAAAACAAACAAACAAACAAACAAACAAAAACAGGTGAACAATGCCCATGTCTATAGAAAGATACCTGAGACAAGCCTTTGGTCTCTAGTCACAAACATTCACAGATGTGCATTCACACGTGTGTGCACATGAACCCACACAGTGTGCATCAGACACACACACACACACACACACACACACACACACACACTGAAAGGCGGCACAGGAAAGCTAGGGAAGCAGTGGGTAGCTATGCCCTCTGAATTCTCCTTGTTCTTTGCATTATCTGCTGGGTGTTGTCCCAGCCCCTTTGCTGGCTGGTGTCCAACTAAATTCACCTAATTAGAGACATCAGAAGACAGTAGGAAGTGGCCACATACAGCCAGGATTGCCACTTGCCATTCAGTTCTTCCTTCCTTGTTCTTTCTGGGGTCCACATGTACTCTTTCTCCCCACTCTGAGTCTCTGCCTCTTCAACACCCTCTTCTGGCTCTCTCAATCCCACCTCGGCCTTGCCTCCTCCTCACATGAATATACGTTTCTTTGACTTAGCTTCCTGGAATGCTTTATTTCTCACTGGGATTCTGACTGATACAGAATACACGTGGGGCACCAGAGTTCTAGCTAGAGTAATAGGCTCGGAATCACCCTCATCTCTGCATGAGCAGGCTACATCCCTAACGCATCCATCACAATAACTGTACCGTCCTCCAGTTCGGGATACCAGCATCTCTGGGGAAGCCTGGCTCAGCCTGTGGTTGCGGAGCTGAGATTTTTCTGTCTTTCTTTTGCACATGCAGATTTTGGTCCCCACTCTGTGGCTTGTGGTTCACCTGCTGAGGAGGGTCAGCATCAGCAGGAAGGTTAATCAATCCCACTGAATGCACAGACGGCGTTGAGATGCAGTTTATGCAGCTCAAAACATCTTCCCAGAGCTAAGGATGCACAAGTTCTCATAAGTGACCGTGAGGAAGTGCCATCCTCAAAGAAATTACCAGTAGCCGCTTCACTCACCCTTGATGATAACAAAGTAATAGCTAATATTCGCTGAGAGTGTATCAAGCCTTATTTAAAGGAATGTGCATAAAATTCTTTCACTTACCTTCATGAAGCGTGTTGCGAAATTTCCTTCTTGGGTACCACATAAAGGGAACGACTCCCCTCCTCCTAATGTCATAACAAAAAAACGAGGCTCAATTCTACTGAGGTTCACTTTGAGGACACCAGTGAGTTTATTAGGCTCACTTACAGGGGTGAATGGGTGTTGTAGCCCCAAAAGGCTACAACAGAAACTCCTCGTCCAGTAGGAATGAGGGCCTTCCCATAACTTCAAAGGTGGAGCTCCCGTCCTTTATTCTTCTCCAGCCTAAATAACCTTGCCTAGTGGTTCTCAACCTGTGGGCTGTGATTCTTTTTTTTGGGGGGGAGATCAAACGACCCTTTCACAGGGTCACATTACCATCAGGAAACACTGATATTTACATTATAATTCATAACAGTAGCAAAATTATAGTTATGGAGTGGCAATGAAAATAATTTTATGTTGGGGGTCACCACAACATGAGGAACTCTATCAAGGGGTTACAGCATTAGGAAGGTTGAGGCCACTGCTCTAGCTTCTCCCCAGAGCCATAAGCTGTTAGGGCACAGTTGGTTGCAACAGGTGGTGTGGAGCCGCTGGATACTCAGGTGAGGGTCACAAGACCCTCAATTGGCCATAAACAGCCAACAAGCCCAGCTGGGATGATCTTTCACAAGTAGACACAGCTGAGTGTCACAAGATGGAAGTTTGGCTCAGAGGCTAATCCTGCACAACAAAGAGTAAGGAGGATCTGCCCAGGAAAAAGAGATAAGACTTTTAATTCTGACTGCAGAATCAGAGAACAGTGGGTGAGAGGGGGACTAGCAGGTCATCGAATTTGCATTTCCTTCACTAGATAAGGGAGGAAGAGATATTCAGATCCTTGGAGCCCACTGGACCACCAACGAGCCTGGCCTAACAGTAAATTCCAGGTTCAGGAGATCCTGTTCCAAAAAATATAGATAAACATAGGTGTCCGGAGAGATAGCTCAGAGGTTCAGAGTACTTGCACTTCTTCCAGAGGACCTGGGTTCAATTTCCAGCACCCACATAGTAGCTCAGAACCATCTATAACTCCAGTTCCAGGGAATCCAATACTTTCTTCTTAAATCTTTGGTCAACAGGCACATCCATGGTGCACATACGCACATGCAGACCAAACATTCATATACATACATTTTTAATGAAAAGAAATAAACATGGTAGACATTGACTGAAGAAGAGACCCAACACAGACCTCTGGCTTCCACATGTACACACATGAAGATTTACACATATACACACACATACAAACATGCACTTGAAGAAACATTGAATGTGATATTCTTCATAAAGGTGAAGTATTGGCTATGCTGAAAGCAAAGTAAGATTTCTTGAACCCAGAATGGAAACATAGGGGATACTAATCTGAAAGAATGAGGGTTGGAACCAGAATTTGGCCTGGAGAAGTATGTCAATCCTGGTTGCCTGTAATCATAATTTTAATGGGAAACGGGAGACATAGCCCATGGCCTGAGTAAAATATGAATATGGGTTGAAAGCCTACTGACATGCAGGGTTTCAAGGGACAAAACTGTCAGTGAGAAAAATTGGGTAGGGAACAGCCATCAAAAGAAAACAGGCTACAGGTTCGCCTTGGCTCTGGATATCTGAGGGAGAAATGGGGACAGTGGCCCCATGAGCTGCTTTCTCCTAGGTCTAAGCTAATGTGAGTTGATGCTGTGCAGACTACTCCTGGGTTGGTAGCCACAGCCACACCTGGAGCTCAAGTCCTCCTGAAGGTGTACTTCTAAGCTGGCCTTGGGTGCCACGGGCTGATTAACAGCCCAGGAAGATCCACATGCTAATCTCTGGAATTTGGCCATGCTAACATTTCACTCTGGGTAGCAGAAGAGCTGACGCATTGTGGTGCAGTGTCTCTATGTGGGCTGGTCATCTGAGGTGTTCACAGAGTTGTCTCGACTAAGGAGAGACGGAGAGAAATATGCCACAGAGGTGGAGACAAGAAGACACTGCAGGGCTCCAGGGGACTTTGTATTAAAAGAGAAAAGGTGAGGTGGTGCTGAAGAGATGGCTGGACGCTTAAAAGTTTATATTATTCTTGCAGAGGACTCAAGATCAGTTCCCAGCGCTTGTGCAGGCAGCTCACAATTCTCTCCGTGAGTCCTGCTCCAGGAGCTCCAACCCACCCTTCTGGCCCGCCCAAGTACCTACACCCGTGTACACAAACCCACACAAACACTACACATGGTTAAAATAAAAAATAAAACCTTAAAGATACGTGTGAAAATATAATTTGTGTAATATGCAAATTCCTAGTACTTTAAAATTGTGTCTAATAGCAAACAGAAATTTCAAGCCATGAGCTATCAACACATGGCCTGGGAAACAATGTCTATAATGTGAGAAGGAAGTACCAGCAGTTTTGATCAGTGGCCAGGTCACAGGTACTTTGACTTTGAGAATATTGTTCCACCTGATTTTCTGCATTCATCATCCAAGACGTGCGAACCCCTGATTTAAAGTTGGGAAAACAGGGACCACTTTTTCTCTTATCATTTGGGCTACAGAGTATGATACAAGAAAACTAAGCCTGACTATGAAGTAGTTTAGGTTTCAGACTAAAGGAAAATGATGGTTTTTCAATAAATAGTAGGAGTTTTTATAGGCTTTCAATTTTCTTTTCGTGTGTGTGTGTGTGTGTGTAATGTATGCGTGCGTATCTGCAGGTGTACACGCATGAAGGTGCGTGTGCCTGGGAAGGACCAAGGTTGATAGTAGAAACCTTTGATTCCTCTTTCACAGCATGCTTTAGGGCAGGGCCTGTCAATCAAAGCTTGAAGCTACAGCTGGTCCTGCCAGCCTGCTTGTTCCAAGGATCTGGTTTTCTCCTTCCAAGGCTTTGTGGTGGTCCTCCTTCCAAGGACCTGTTGGTGGCTCTCAAGCTCACCCTGCATTTACATGGGTTCTGGGGAACTGAACCCTGATCTTCATGCTTCCTACTTGCTGGTAAGTGTTTCAACTTCATGAGCTACCTCCTCAGGACCACAGTTGTGCTTCAACATTTCAAGTTTTGTGTTTTTCCTACACTGATAAGCTTTGAAGCAAGAGTCGCATATCCCCTGTACTCAAAATACCTGGACGACGCTGACATGTAAAATACAACCTACTTAGAGAGCAGTAAGACTATCAAAGATGGGGTTTCGTGGGAGTGGCAAACTTTGAAACTGAGCCACAGAGGGATGGTGACAATCAGCACGTGATTCTCTAACTGATGGCCTCTACAGGCCTCCCTAGTTGTGCTGACCATGGAGGCTGCACTGTTGACCACTGTTTTGAATTCAAATCTAGGTCATCATCATGGCCCCTGCTCACATGGCAGGTCAGCTGCAGATATCTGAGGTGTACCGGCCTCATTTTGATTCAGATGCAAAGAAAGACCGTCAGCTCAACACTGTGATTCCTGTATTGTTATCTTTTCAGCCATTTCAACGCAGGGTGTGTGTCCTCTGCTGTAGCATGGCTCAGATTCATATGTCATCTTGTGGACCTGTTAAAAACCATGTCCAGTACATCCCAGCTCACAGATGGAGTCTGCCTCAGCCACACATGGACCTGGGACACTGTTAGAAAATATTAGAAAGAAAAAAAAGGCTTTCCACATTAAAATGAATTGATATCACACACAAACCTATATAATACACTAAAACAAAAATCAAGACCTTTCAAATTTTCAAAGGTTAAACAGATCTCACTCAAGATTATAATGGTAAATGGCACTGTAAAAATATTGACTGCTGACCCAGAAACATTCTCATACACTTCGTTTAAATGATGATTTGTAAAACCTGTTCCCTCAGCTCCTTTCAGAAGTACCTCTAACGCATGTCAGCCATTTTGAGACAACAGCAGATCTGTGTTCTATGAAGACAAAACAGGGTGTTTTAGGGAAAGAGTTAGAAAATGTTTTTCACTACAATTTTTTTTCCCTCTGCTAAACATTTACAAGACCAAGACATGAAAATGAAAGGGATTTGTTGTTGTTGTTGTTGTTTTAAATTTCCTTAAGGGCATGTGATTCTTATTGCAATTGTACACAGAAAACTCTCAAGTGACTTTCATCCTCCTTATTGGTGGTGCGGTTCACTGTAATTCAAGAAAGGGCCGCTACAATCTACCTGCTATTTACATGGCCCCAAACAAATAGAAAAACAGCAAAGACATCACCTGAGTGTGAAGTGGGCTGTTCTGGTGGGGTTTTTCTCAAACCTCTAACCTCCAAATTTCAATTCAGGGTTTATTTATCAGGTGAGAAGGGACTCTGCTGTGGGGCCAACAAAGAAGCCCCACTGGAGTTCAAATCCGTTCGTCAGATTGGGTTAACAAATGTCTCTTTCTCTAGGCAGGCAGCAAATTGTTCAGTTTGACCCCCAGGGCTGTGCTGCCTGCAGAAGCTGCAGAATATGGTCCCCGTCGCTCTGAGCGGTTATTTCACTTAAAATGACATCACTGAGAGACACAAAAATAGGAAATCCTTCCAGGCCTAGGGCTCTTTGAAGGACACTGAAGAATAAAGGATTCTTTCCTCAACTACTAATATGCATTTTGCAAACAGTTATTTTGCAGATCTGTACTCCACAGCCGGCTCTATAGAATGCCAATTACATTTCAATTTCAAATCAATTTCTATTTTTGCCAGAAACATTGGTTCTAAGAATGGACTGCTCTTTCGTTAGTTCAAAGGTGTGTGTGTGTGTGTGTGTGTGTGTGTGTGTGTACACGTGCATGTAATTTATAACTGCAGAATATTTAAAACAGTGATTATTTTTGTAAATAGCTGTGATGGTTCTATATGATGAATATATATTCTATTTCCTAAAATATATAGAATTAAACATTTGGTAATTATCACCTTTAGAAACAATTTGTATTTTTAGACATTAATTCTGGGCACAAGTCCACAAAGTTAATATTTCCTTTGGCACACATTATTTACCACTAATTTTTCTTTGCCACGGGGGCTCCTGATTCACAGCCCAGTTCTTCCACTTCCTAGCTGCCTCTTGTAAATCAGCAAAACGAGAATGAGATTATCTCCCTCTTAGATCCTCAGGATTAAATCAGATAATAAATGAGAGAAGACTGTGTGAGGCATCAGGTGTAAGATAAAGTATCACCCATGTGTTTTAAAGCAGACAGTGAGACACCATCACTCTTGAGTGACACACTACAGAATGCCTTTCTCCTGCCCCTACTCCTCTCTGGATTGGTGTGAAAGCTGACCGTTCTGACAATGGGCTCTGGATGGAAAAATGTCATTTATTTAAAGACACACATCAGAGCTGCTTACAAATGACAAAAACAAACACCTGGTACATACTAGACCAAAAATCACTGGGAGTTGCTGTTACCTCGGTAGTTGATCCTGAAGGTGTTTTTTGTTTGTTTGTTTGTTTTGTTTTGTTTTGTTTTTTACCATTGTTGCAACAGAAACAGCAAAAAAAAAAAAATCAGTAGTGTTTTGGTTTAGTTCAATCTGTTGCCTATTGAAATCAAAACAGAGACAGGTGGAGCAAGCACTGAAGGACATAAGTCAAAGAAATATCACCGTCACAGAAGTACACAGAATGAAAAACAAACAAACAAAAAGATACTTCTTTTAGCAAAAGCAATTGCTAACGACTATTGCATCTTTCCCTCATTCAGCTCCACGTCCTACAGCCTGGATTGAAGGTTAGGTCTTTACAGTGACCTTGCTAAGCTGGGGACAAATAGGAAACTGGTCCTGCTCTCTGACATTACATATCTCTAGAATAGAACTTCTGGTACTCATTTTCAGGTGCTTGAGAAACAAGGAGAAGAAATAGTAATGTCTGACCTCTGTGTTTCCAAGAGGCAGCCCCTGATAGGCGCTCTCTGCTATACTTCATTCGAAACACTCTCTATGTTATTTTTGGCCATGGCTGAAGTAAAATAAATAAGTTTGTTCTCTGTCTTTTTATGTTAAGGAATAATCAGTTTCTCTGTGTGAGTGTGTGTCTTTCTCTGTCCCTTTGTGTGTGTGTGTGTGTGTGTGTGTCTGTTTGTGCACTTGCATGTGTTTGTGCATGTGTATGTATATGTATGGGTGTGCAAGTATGTTCGTGTGTGCATACTTGAGTGAGTGCATGTGCTTGTGTGGCATGTGTGTGTTCCTTTAACATTTCAGACACACTCTGGCCTTTTTACCGCAGAATCAGTAACATAAAGGCAAATACATTTTCATTTATCTGTGTGGTTATTGCATTTACACAACTGATTCGTGTTGTACCCTTATCCAGATAAATTGGTTCCAACTACTCGGGCCTGACTATATAAAAATGATAGTGAGAGAACATGAGTAAAAGGTGGAAAAAACCCAACAATTTCAGATGGGGTTAAGTGCTAAGCAGGAAGAGAGCGAGTCACAGACAGGGCTAAAAAGGAGCTGCTTAGAGGATGCCCAGGAAAAGCATCTGTGATGAGGTGACGCTATATCCTGAGCAAAGAACCACAGAAAGACTCTAGCTTTGTGAAATTCAGTGAACAAAGTCCCTGATGGAGAATGTGGCTGACAGTCTAAATTCTAAAGTAAGGACCGACATCACAGCTTGACAGCCCAGTGGAGCTGAAGGTGGGCCAAGACCACGAGTGCAAAGCAGCTCTCGTTCTAAAGGAACAGAACCAACAAATGGACATGTTACAGCTATTAGCTCAGCTTAAATGATACAGGCTGCAGGATGGACAGACTGAGGGTAAGTGACTAGCAAGCTGTTGAGACAAGATGCCTCTGATGCAGAAGAGAAGAAAGATTGTAGAGAGCTGCTGGACTCTGGTCCATGTTGGAAGGTCAACATGGGTTCGGATGACTACATATGCGATGTGACCAGCTGGTGCACACTCCTGTGGCCGTATCTCCCCTGCCATGACTCTCAGACTGGGAGCTGACATCATCCCTTCCTCCCTTCCTCCCTTTAGCTGCTTTTGTTGGGTATTTGGTTGCAACAGTGAGAAAAGTTGCAAAATCCAGAAACCCCAGTGGGTTGCACGCATATCAGATCTTTACATTTCTCTTCATAACAGTAGCGAAATTACAGTAAGGACGTGCCAACAAGATGATTTGTGGTTGGGGTCACCAAGACATCAGGAACCGTAGAAAAGGGCCACAGTGTTAGGAAGGTTGAGAAACACTGATCTAAACTGTGATGTTACTCCAACCACAGGAATTTGGGTGTAGGCAAAGAGTTAACGTTTAACCTAAAAAAATAACATTTAACCAGGCCAAAAATGCTTCTCAAGTATCTTGGTGAGGAAATTATATAATTGCTTTAACAGTTTCTCATTTTATTCAAAATCATGGGTGTGTAGTAATTGAAGCTTTCTATTGTTCATAAGGGATTGTGGATGACCTTTAGCACACAGGGACAACCTGAGCAGTTTAGGAAAACCTGGTAAGCATTCATCATCCTGGAGGAATTTTTCAAATATGTCTTTAGTATATATTATTTTTTGATCACTTAATTATTCTCCCTGTGCACTATTTGGGAGAGTTTAAATTGATAAAGATTAGAAAATTAGGTAGTATACTTTGTTTAAATAATTATCGTTAGAACACTGCTTTCCTGAGACAGGAGAGGATTATTTAAAAGAAATATCATCTTTCAATTGCTTCTCCTGAGGCATTTCCACAGGGCAAATAAAAGAACCAGGAGGAATTCTGAGCAGTCTAGGCAGTATAGTATTAAATGTCTGCCTAATACAGAATCGCGTGATTCAAGAGGGAAGGCTCCACTGAGTCTGTAGGAAGAAAAAAATAACGAGGCTTTATAACCAGACCAAGCAGCCCTCTCCCAAATGCAGATAGAAATCTTTTCAGTAAAAATGACAAGAAAGATTTGGAGTTGCGTGGTGAAAACGTGCTCTCGTGCAAAAGCCATGACTGAGGAAGTTCAGATGTGCAAGGCGTGTTTAGTCAAATGCACTCATGGAAGAACACAGGAGCGTATCACAACTTCACCTCACTGCCTTCACTTGCTGGTTAATCTGATGTCAAGGTGGGAACTGCCATCCAGTGGAGTCGTGCCCTGCGGCAGACTTGGGAGGGAACCAACGTGATTGCCAACCTGGACAGGATCTCCAGAATAGCTCATTTTATATTTGAAGAGGCGAGAACCAGACTTAGTTTACACAAGTACACAGAACACGAATCCTGAGGTTCTGACCAGGTTCCTTCTGCCTGAGTACATACAATGCCCACATTAATTCTTTCACTTAGTGTTCCTACCACATATTCAAAGAATAATGTTTAAATAGACTATGCTTTAGATAATCTAGTTAAAAACCTGTTTGGCTTCCTACTAACCAGAAGGGTAGGAAAGCCAAGGCCAGGCTCCACCTGGGAAACAATGAGACCTTGCTGAAGGTAAAACACAGGACTCTTCTCTGCTCCAGTCTCTCTGTCTGCCCAGAAACAAAACCAATCCCAATTTTATGCTTCACACTGGGGCTGTGCATATTATACAGTAAGATCACTAAAAATAAATGAATAAACCATAATCTCTCCCACCAAAGAGCACTGTCTGTAATTTTTTAGTAAGCGTATTATCCCCAATTAAAAATATTTTTACAATTTAAAAAGAGGGGTTGGGGAAACAGTTCAGTCAGTGAAGTGGTTGTGGTGCAAACATGAGGATCTGAGTTCAGGCCCTAGTGCTGACATTTTAAATTATTACAATCCCAGAGCTGAGGAGACAGAGATAGAGACAGGAAGACCACTAGCCCTCATGGACCAGCCAACCTAGCACACATGGGAAGTCAGGGCCACTTAGAGACCCTGATTCAGAAAAATGGACGTGAGGAATGGCGTCCAAGGTTGTCATCTGGCTGAACCCATGCACACACATAAACACGAACACACATAGACACAGACACATAAAAATAAGTAAGTAAATAGATAGGTAGATAAATAAATAAATAAATGAAACATGAGGCTCTTTGAGCTGATCAGTTATCTCACTTAACTTTTAAAGGAAAAGAGCACATATTTCTTATCTTAAAACAAAAAACCATAAAAAACAAAGAAGCAAACAAAAAAACAACAAAATAAACCCTGAAGAATAGTAGTGGAGAGATGGAGAGATGATCAGCTATGAAGAACAGTTGCTGCTCTTGAAGAGGCCCTGACTTTGGTTCCCAGCACTCATGTTGGGCAGCTCACAACACCACTTCTTAGGTATCTTATGCCCTCTTCTAGCCTCTGTGGCCACCTGCACACACATGTTCATACACAAATGAGGAAACACACACCTTTACATAAACAAATAATAAAAACTGAAAAACAAGGGCAAGGCGATATTCCACTGCCTGAGCCTCCATCCCTAATTCTGATTGTCACAGGCCTTCATGGCAGCAGTTTAAAAACAGATGAGGTTTAGGAGGATCTACTATGATTTATTGGGATCTGCTCTTGCAGAATGCACAATTAATTTTTCAGAGAAGGACATCGGAACACTCCAGGATGCTTTCTTCTTTTGTAGAGAGCAGTCTTCTTTCTCAGTGTGAGCGAGCTTTAGGTTACAAAGTCCTCTGGATTTAAAGGTCAATTAGTTTGGTTCCACTTTGATTAGAAGCCATCATAACAGTGCTGCATGAGTAATTTATAGAGGCATAAATATTGACATCAATTTTTGTCAGATATTCCGATATCATAAACATCATGTAAATCTGAGCACCAGCAATCAGTTTGCACATAATGGACTAATTTGATTAGAACTATATGGCTATGCTCTTTGAGCTCTCGAGTCCCTCACCTCTTCTGACATTAAATCATCATTTTAAATCATGCCGAAGTGTTCCTCACAGCAAGCAATCAAAAACAGAAAATTTAAGCCCATTGGATCTTTGCCTAATTTAATGATTTTTTCGCAGGGGTTGTGTTCACTTGGAACCGCCAAGGAGATTCTGGCCTCGTGCCTAGAAAAGACTCCATGTTACTGCTTTCCCTTCAGCCCTTCATTTTGCTCAGCAAACTGACTTTTTCCACATTAGCCAATCAGAGCATATGTATCATACA
Organism: Meriones unguiculatus; assembly: GCF_030254825.1. NCBI lineage: Eukaryota > Metazoa > Chordata > Mammalia > Rodentia > Muridae > Meriones > Meriones unguiculatus. The sequence goes on along the minus strand of NC_083354.1, from coordinate 14,458,862 downwards.
AGTCTATTTCTTCTCTTTAAAGTCAGTACACACAAACTAACAGGTTGTATGTGATATGTTCATATGCACATATTGTGTTCCTTGTAGTATTCGCTCCCATTTTTGTCTCCTTCCCCCTTCCCTTTGCTCCATCCCTGATCCGCATTCCAGTATCTAATAGCTCCTTTTTTTGCATTTGGACTTTATTTACTCACAATAAACTACATACCGTAGAAACAGCTATAGGACAGTCATATGTACAAGTCATATTTAAGATGTTTAGCTTATTTGTATTTGCCAACCTTGAAGAAAATACTGTCTATCCTGTCTAGGTGAGTTTAAAGTTTTGTACCTAAAATCATTCTCTATTATATCTTGTATTTGTCAATTTAAAAAACATCTTTCTAGGTCTTGAAACATTTTCTTAAATCCTAAACAACTTAATCCTAACTGTGAAACTATAACTATCTAGTCTTCAACCCCATCAGAGATTTGAGAAGGAAGTAGGAAGTACAGGCAAGCAGCTTCCAAAACTAAGAGATGACAAAGACAGTTTACTGCCTGGTCAGAGTCCTGTTCTCTCTCTGTAACATTTGAGCATCATCTTCAGCCTTCAGAAAGATAGATAGATAGATAGACAGACAGACAGACAGATAGATAATGATTATACACTGTATAGATATAAATGTGAATAGATAGATGGTCTCGGAAACTTCAGAGACCTACAGAATGCTGCATCTAAAGACATTTTTATTAATTTAAGGCCTTTGTGGCTTGAGACATATCAGCTCCTGCCCATACCCCCAGCCTACCTCAATGAAGATGATGAGCATCATTAAATCTCCTTTTGGAGATAGCTTCATTAATGGCAAGCTAGCCACCAGGCAAAAATACCCTAGCTGTCTCTACAGATAATATGTCCAAATGGACAAAACTTGGACACAAGCTGAGCTGACTATCAAGCTCTGCCATGACAGGGTAAGCAAGTCCTTAATACTTACTGCTTCACAATTATGCCTGCCAGGTATACTGAGTTAGATTCATTTTTAAAGTCTTATCTTACTATTGTTAAAAAGCTGTGTGTGTGCGTGGCTATGTAAGTGTGTGCGTAGATGCCTGATGAGACCAGCAGCACACCTCCTTGGAGCTGGAGTTACAGGCAGTTGTGAACTATCAAGTGTTGGTTCTAGGAACAGAACCCAGGTCTTTGCAAAAGCAGCAAGCATCCTCAATTGCTAATTCATCACTCTAGCCTTGCCCTGCCCCATCAAAAATATTTTCAGATGAGCGTGGTCTCTAGTGGCCTAAAGCAAGAGAAAACATTTTATTATAACTTATCTTAAAGCTGGGAGTGGTGGTGCACTCCTGTAATCCCAGCTCTCAGGGAGACAGAAGCAGGTGGATCTCTGTGAGTTCTAGGACAGCCTGGTCTACAAAGCAAAGCCAAAACAGCCAAGGCTACACACACACACACACACACACACACACACAACTGTCTACAAAACACAAAACAACAAAACCCACAACAAAACAAAACAACAACAAACAGCTTATCTTGATAACAGGGCAAGCCAAAGGTCAAAGTTTGTTGCCAGATCCTTGAGAGCAAAGAGTGTCTATTTTGTATTTTTTTCTTCTCACACATAGCAATTTGCAAAGGGTAGGACAAATGAAAAACTCTCAAAAACACTGCAGAGATGAGCGTGTTCACACACACACTTGCATGAAGTTCTGTGTGTGTGCATGTCTCTGTGCAAGTTTGGACACACATGTATTTACATGTGCCTATGTCTCAAATGTCATTCCTCAGGCACTACCCACCTCTTTTCATTTGTTTTTGAGACCAGATCGCTTACTAGCCTGGAGCACACTAGTTAGTCTAGGCTGGCTAGCCAAGGACCAGCCTGTCTCCATCTTCCCAGCACTAGGATGGGTGGATAACCACACCCACCCAGCATTTATGTGGGTGCTGGGGCTCACACCTACAGGGCAAGCACTTTATCTACTGGGCCTTCTCCCAGAAAACAAATCACACATTTTTGTCAATAAAACTCTCATCCAAATACACACAAATACATTGCATTAAGAAAAAAATTTAAAAAAAAAACGGAAAAAGAATTCACATATCTGAAATTGGAAGTACTTAAGCAAAGTACAAAGAAGATCTTGGTCTCCGACGGAATAGCGGACAGAAGAATGAGCTGGGAGATGAAGCTGAGCCAGTGTTTAGTTCTGGATCTGTAGTTCACCTATACAGTGAACTGCCAGGTATACTGAGTTAGATTCATTTTATACCTGCCCCTTAAAAAGGTTTATGCCTCAAGTTTCTGTTCCCACAACACTGGGATATTATCACTTTTATAAGGACTGTGGTTAAAGTGTGTGTATGTGTGTGTACACACACTTATTCCCATGTGTGCACACGTGAGTGTGTAAATGTATATGCACAGATGAGCTTGTGTATATAGAAGCCAGAGGTCTTCCTTGACTGCCTTTTTTTTTTCATCACTCTCCCCATTAATTTTTGAGCAGGGTCTCTCATAGAATCTGGATCTCTCTTATTGATTTACCTAGACCCTTCAGGGGACTTACAAACACTTGCTATGATGCCTGGGATTCATGTGGGTCTCAGGATGGAGTTCAAGTTCCCCTGCTTACACAGCACTTTATCAATTGAACCATCTCCCCAGTCCTCTGTTTGAACTTTAATAAGCTCGTCTATGAAATAAGCTCACCTAACAACATGCCTAGCTCAGATCACTTACACCACAATGACCGTGTAGCAACACTTGGCTGGCTGTGAGGGCACCTGAGGTTCCTTCAGTGTTAGAAGGAGTCAGAGCAGTTGTGTTCTGCAGCTGGGAACTGTGGCCCTTTGGAGCAATTTCTCAAATGTTAGCATGCAGATGAGTCCGGTGGAAGGAAGGCCTGTAGAATTTCTGACTCTAGGGTCTGGGTAAAACTGATAACTTCCATTTCTGTGTGCTTCCCTATGATACTCAGTCTGATGCCACAAACTCAAAATCACTGCTTTTGAAGAATTCCTTTGCTCTAACCAGTATCACAGTAGGGAAAAAACAAAACTGAGTTGTAAATCACCAAGTGTGGTGACCTCTAAAGGAATCTTCCCTGTCCTCTCCACACAGGGAATGACTGAGGCTAGGTTGGGTTGACCAGTGGTTCTCATGGAGAACCCTACAGCGTCTACCAAAAGAGTTGTGAAGCATGAAAGGGCAGAGCAAGGGCAGGAATTCTCAAGTTCCCAGCCATGTAGGCTCTGTCAACAAGGTCAGAATCTCTCCTCCCTAACTCCATTCAACAAAAATAAAGCTGCATGCCCTGAGTGTGTGCTCACTGAGAAATGACAGTGAGTCTAAAAGAGGAACGCTATCTAACATGAATTTTGTAATAGAAAGAAAAAGAAGTAGGTATGGAAATATACAGAGTAGAACAACGGAGAGCTGGGTATAAAGAGTCTGGCATGCACTATGTGGGGCATATTTTTTCTCTTTTTTTGTTTTGTTTTTTGTTTTTTGGATTTGTTTTGTTTTGTTTTGAGACAGGGTTTCTCTGTGTAGTCTTGGCTGTACTGGACTCACTTTGTAGACCAGGCTAGCCTCCAACTCCTAGAGATCCACCTGCCTCTACCTCCCAGAGTGCTGGGATTCCAGGCGTATGTCACTACGCCCAGCTGTGAGGCATATTTTTAAATCCAGGAAAAATGAGGCACAGAAAGATTGAGCTGCTTAAGGTGACCCAGCTAATTAACTTAGCTTGGTGAATTTGAACCCAGGCTTGCTCCACATCTTTGCTCTCCACAACTGTGCTGTCTGGAGCCTTGAACAGAAAGGTGAGCAAAGATTATAGGCAATTTACAAGAATAGTTCAAATTTACCAACTAGAGCGCTACCCTCCTTTTTTCAGTCCTGAGTGTGAACTGGTACCCAGCTCTTTGTCCTAGAAGCTGCGAAGGAGGAACCAGTACACAACCTACTTCAAAATTAAGATAACCCAAACAGCCACACTGATCACCCCCACTGGATCATAGCATGCTGCCTTGATTCTCTAAATATCACACGGCCTCATGATAAATGATGCTTCTGTCGTCTGTCGTTTGCATTAGAGCTGGCTGCTCTCCCACAAACAAGGCTAAAATTGTAAGCAACTGGCACGGAGTCAGCGACAATATGTAAATTACTTGTAAAATAAACTTGATCCCTGTAATAAATGCTGTTTGAATTTTAATTTACTAACAATATTTTAATGCGGTAATTGAGGTCATGGAAGACGTGGCTAGAGATGAAACTATCCGTAACTGTCAATTTGAAGATCACTATGTTGCCCAGGTCTATAAAATATTCCTAGGAAATAAAAGGAAAACACATCGCAAGGAGTTGGCTATGAACAGACACCAAAAGGGCAGAAAAAAGACACCGTACTGTAGAACAGTAAGAGGGCTTGAGAAGAAACTGTCAAAGGGTGTTTGCTATTTTAAACATCTTTGCTTAGAGCAAAGGCGCTCAAACTACTGCTGGTAGTTCAGTAGGTTAGAAGGTTGGTTGGTTGGTTGGGTAGTTGGTAAGTTAGTTGGGAGTTGGTTGGTTGCTTAGTAGGTTAGTTGGTTGGTTTATTGGTTGGTAGGTAGGTTGGCTGTTTGTTTGTTTGTTTGTTTGGTTGGTTGGTTGGTTGGTTGGTTAGTTGGTAGGTAGATAACTTGCTTGCTTGCCTAGTTTTTGAGACTAAGTCTCATGAAGCTCAGGCAAGCCTTGAAATTGTCAGGTCAATGAGGATGAACTTCTGATCTTTCTGTCACCACTACCCAAGTGCTGGGATTACAAGCTTCTGCCACCATGCCTGGCTTATGCCTGCCATGGCTGGAACCCAGGGCTTTGCGTTTGCTGGGAAAGCACTCTGTGAACTAAAGTACATCTCTGGTTCTCTTGGTATTTCTTTACTAACATAAAGGAAGAGATCATTAAAATGTATAGCCCCATATGTTTTAATAATGTGGGGCAACATCTCATCTTATATCTTTTATAATTAATCAACTCTGCTCCCCAGAAGTCATTCATTTCAGCCTCCTCAATCTGCCCTCCTTTTCAGTTGTACAATCGCAGATCATCAGTTTCAGGACCCTTGAAACTGACCTGCCAGAGTAAAAGTTCCTTTAAATGCTGAAGAGTGAGAAATGTGCTACAAGTTTGCACTCACTGGCTTTATAATTATTGTCATCCAGCTAGCCCCAAGGCTAGTCTTCATCCTCTATCTCTCTGTTACATGCTCTATTTCATGGTTTCCTTTGGCTTAAAGTCTCGTTTCTGCTATGAAACCCAGAAGGTCAGAGTTCCACCCATTTCTGCCTTTTAGTTAGCCATCTCCTGGTCCATCTACACTCTGGAAATGAGACAGACCAGGCTGTGATTGGAGATGTTGTCATCTTTCTCCCTTCCCTTGTTGGTAGACTCCCATTTACACAGCATAACCAACCTCACAGATAGGAGATTCTAGATAAAACCACTGACCACCAATGCTCTAAAAGTAAACCTTTAAGCTCTGCCCTCTGCCTGATACAGTTCTAGCTTCTCTGTGCCCCATGGAGCCATGCATCTTCACTAAAGGCCTGTGGTCTATAACACACCCGTCCAACCACAGTCTACCTAATCCTCATTCTTCCCCCTCCCAGTTTCTGCTCTGTTACTCCATCCTCTCCATGCCCCTCTCTGTCCTCCCAGACACCCATTGTGCTCAACATACTGGTCCTGACCCTTTTCCATGCACATCTCAAATCCCTCCTTTACCTTTAAAGGATAACTTCTGGATAACCTCATTGGCTTGGGTGTTTATTTCCTTCTTCTTTCAAATCCTTTTTCTTCTTGAGATCTTGAAAAGTAGAAATTTCCTAAATACATATATACATATGTCTAAAAGTAGTTAAAATAGAGTTATCCTATAACTAGGTGGCAATGCCCCTACCACACACCATAGGTTAACAAATAAAAGGCTTAGTTCTTGGAATGGGTTACCTTTTTTCAGACTTGATGGTCCTTGAGGTCCGACAGAACCCCCCCAAACATTAGACATTGTTGATTGGAATGAGAATGGTCCACGTGGGCTCACAGATGGTGGAACTGTTTGGGGAGGATGTGACCTTGCTGGAGGAGGTGTGTCACTGGGGGAAGGTTTTGAGGTTTCAAAAGATTTGCACCATTCACAGTGAATTCTCCCTTTACCCCCACTTTTGGATCAAAATGTGGATCAAAATATGATCTCTCAATTCTTCTACTCTGAAACTGTAAACCCAACTTAAGTGTTCTCTTCTTTAATTTATTTTTTTATTTATTACAATTTATTCACTTTGTATCCCAGCTGTAGCCTCCCCCATCCCTTCCTAATCCCTCCCTCCCTTCCTCTTCTCCTCCCATGCCCCTCTCCCAGTCCACTGATAGGGGAGGTCCTCCTCTTCTTCCATCTGACCCTAGCCTATCAGGTCTCATCAGGACTGGCTGCATCGTCTTCCTCTGTGGCCTGGTAAGGCTCCCCTCCCCCCATTTCAGGGGGAAGTGATCAAAGAGCCTGCCACTGAGTTCATTTCAGAGACCGTCCCTGTTCCCCTTACTAGGAACCCACTTGGAGACTGAGCTGCCATGGGCTACATGTGTGCAGGGGTTCTAGATTATCTCTATGCATGGTCCTCGGATGGAGTATCATTCTCAGAAAAGACCCCTGGGCCCGGATTTTTTTTTGGTTCTGTTGCTCTCCCTGTGGAGCAACTTTATAAGTTACTTTGGGATAGATGATCTGTCACAGCAATAGAAAAGTAACTAGTATGCGTATTATTGTTACTGCTCTGGATTACCTTCAATAAGAAAGCCATGTGCCATGATAAGACCCTGTTGCTGAAGACACCACATGTTTGAGTCATAGAACATGGGAAACCAACTGCTATTCACATGGAATTTTATCCCTACTAGCTAACTCTTATAGTATTCTAAGGTGTTGCGCATGCTACCAAAAGGCAGAGAAGTAATCACGGATGTTAGCCGGCTGTGAACCCTGGGAGTTACAGTAAAGGTAGGCCTAACAAGATATAGCCACTGGTGCAGTCGTGCCATTAATGCCAGGGAAGTAGCCAACTACTGTGTGTGTGTGTGATTTGTTTTGTTTGATAGTCTCATGCAGTATTTTCGTCACACTGTTTCTGTGTCTCAAAACTCCTCCCCTATCCACCCACCTAGCTTCATGTTCTTTCTCTTAAAAAGAAAAAAACAAAAACAACAAAAAAAAAAAACAGAAAAAAGCCATTAAATATATGGAGTCCAGTTGTGTTGGCCAACTGTTCCTGAGCATAAAGCTTGTCCTGGAATGGTTGATATACTCAGAAACTATTTTTGGCCAGGGGGTGGGATTGTGCCCCCTTCCCCTCATCCACACTGGGATCTTGCGTGGCTTGAGCTTGTATTGGCCTTATGCCTGTTGTTATAGTCTCCGTGAGGTTACCTGAACATCTGTCTGCCCTGCTGTGTCTAGGAAAAGGCTGTCTTCTTGAAATCTTTCACCACCTCTGGCACTTAACTACTATATTTCTACTCACTCTTCTGCACAGATTTCTGAGCCTTGAAGGAGAGGATATGATATGTATCCTCTCCCTTATTATATGGCAATTCTATTTAAATTCTGTGTGTGTGTGTGTGTTGGAATTTTCTACAGTAGTAGGTTTTCACATGGCTTTTCTAAAAGCCTTTAGAGTTAGCTATCCTGCCCTTCACACTGGCTTTCTGTCCCATACATTCTTTAACCACCTTGTTCTAATTTCCATTTTATCTCTTTATACCAGCAACCACTTTCTGATTGAACTTTAAGGCCCATTTCATAAGTTGAAGCACATACCTGGAATCATTACTGGGAAGCAAAGCTGTGCTGGTCTTTTTTTTTTTTTTTTTTTTTTTTTTTTTTGTACTTGCGATTGAACTCAGCGCTTTGCATATATGTTAGGCAAATGCTCTATACCAAGCTTCTTTGGTTAATCTTAATTTTGGTCTCACTGTTGCCTGGGCTGGCCTGGGAACTCAGAGTGATTTTGCCAGCATTCACAATACCTGCACAAGTTGAAAAGAGTGAAAATCACAGCATGGAACAAAGAGGTGGCCGTTAAGTCCCACTACTAGCTGAGGAGTTGTTGGCAACCGGCAGCTTCTGGGAGAAAAGCAGTAAGTTTTTATGAAGGATTTGTCCTCTGCTAGGTTGACCGTAATCCAGCTGAAGTTCCAAGAGTACGGGATCAGCACTGATGAAAGAAGGAAGGAAGGAAGGAAGGAAGGAAGGAAGGAAGGAAGGAAGACCACACAATCAGATGGCTAGGGAAGGGGGATGGATCTTGGAGGACTTGGGGGAAGGAGATAAATAGGATCAAAATGCATTCTACAAAATTCTCAAAGAACTAGAAAAAAATGATAGAGAAAAAAATTATAAGTCTTGCAATGCTATACTAGACTGTTAAGTGTATGTATGCTCTCTGAGTATACTGAATATTCCTTAAGGCAAAAATCTGTACTTTGTTCACTTTTATAATTAAAACGGACAGTTTGGAAAGTTCTGTAAGTACATATAAGCATGTATATGCATGTATGTATATGCATATATAAGAATTTGCATATAGTTTGTGTAGTGATTGCTGTGGAAGGACAAAGGCTTACCTCAAGAATGAAGAACCTGAAAGTGGCTTGTTAGTGACATAGTGTGTGTGGAGCAGCTTCGAGGGAGCATGCCAGACTGAGCCCCAAACAGATCTCAGCACAGGCCCTTCCATCTAAGCTACTAGAGCATTTCTACAAGTCTGTTTCCTTTCTGAGGGAGCCAACATGGCCATGCTTTGTAGACAGAGCTGGTGTAAAATGGTATCCTGTTGTGAATCTAATGTCCGTTTCACTCATATATGGTGATTAGAAAAACACCTTCTTCTGTGTGTGTGTGTATGTGTGTGTGTATTTTTGTTCATGCCTTCGGGTTTTTATTTGCTCACTTCACTTATCTGCAGGTCTCTTTCCATGCTCTTCCTGGCACTCTCGTTAATTACAAAAATTGGATTTCTCCATATTTAAAAACTGTTTTGTTAAAGTGCAGTAAGACACTAATTTTAATATAACCAAACTTATATAAATATAGGGTGTCATACTCAACACCTTTGGGGACTTATTTTTAAAGGTTATTTTTTTTTAGGTGTGTGTGGTGTTTACTTGCATATGTGTGCTAAGTCTTGTGGAGTCCAGAAAAATGCAAAAGATTTTCTTGGAGCTGGAGCTGCAGATGGTTGTGAGCTACCTGCTCTTGTTTGTTTGCTTGCTTGACTGTTTTGTTTTGTTTTGAATCTGAGGCTAGAAAGATGGTCCAGCAGTTAAGAGCACTTATTGCTTATGCAGAGGAGCTGAACTTGGTCCCGTGCACGAACATGACGACTCCCAGCCGTAGCCAGTACTTTTTCTAGACTCTCAGGCACCTCTCTACGCACACACACAGCATTCACTCACACAGAGACACATCAGCAACAATCATAGAACTCAAATCTTCAAAACTAAAAGGAGCGCAATTGAAGACATCATCACACCAACCCCTGGTGCACATAAGTGCACCCACACATAAGAACACTCTCATATATATGCACACGCACATGTATACACACATACACATATAGACATGAATATACACACATACATACACATGGACACACATACATATACACGCACATATACATTACCCCCCCCACACACACATACAGTCTTTTTAAGGAAGGTGTTGTTTGTTTCTCCATATTTGAGAAATTACTATGCAAACCATTTTTTTTTATAGAACGACAAAAAGTAGAGCTAGAAATGCCGAGTAGCTTTTGCAGCTTTGAGGGAGCATTCTGGGGCACTGACCGCATTCTCTTCAACAGCAGAGGGTGGTGAGTGCTGGCTCCTAGGTTAGCTGGTAACCAGCTCACCTCCAGCTGAATGGTTATTCTCACTGCTCGGGGTTACTCTGTCTTAGTCACAGCCAGTGACCTCAGCCAGCTGGAGGACGCTGTCTTCCCAGGGCCTCTTTCCTCCCGAAGCTGAGCTACTAGCCACAGTGTGTCTCTCCGTGTGGCTGCTGTAGCCCTCCTCCTTCCTGGAGGATAAGCAAGGTTAGCTATAACAATAAACAATAAACTGAGCCTCTCACCCAGCTGGTGAGAGGAGAGGCAAATCCGAGCAATTTTAATTCTTTAGAAATGCCTAGCCTCTTTAAGCCTTGCACCTTCGGAGCACCTGCTGAGTGAGAAGCAGGGGTTTGAGCTCTGGGTTTGGGGGAAGCCAGTGATGAGATTCCCCAAAGAGGCAGAGGCCTTCCAGATCTTTAATGTTCATGCAGGGATGTGTTGGAGGAGGATAAATGTACTGTATATGATAGTGAAACGGACCCTCTGTTTTTTAGTGTTGTGAATATTGACTTCCAAATGGATTTAATCAAAATCAATAACAAAATGTACGGTAATGAAGTAATGTAAAAGGCAGTAATGTATAGGCCAAGAGGTTGACTATGGAATATATTAACAGAAAGCAGTGTTAGAAGAACGAATCAGCCTGTTCTGAGTTTTTCTTTGCCTAATATAAGACAAAGGAAAGGGAAGAAAGATTCAAACGCTGGCCACATATTGGGTCCTTTCCAGAGCTGTAAAAATATTATCTTCTTAGCAAATTTAGTAAAATGTCATCAGAAGACAGAAAAAAATTTAAAAATCAGTTTACAGAATCATAAAACTGACTCAAAGATTCTATGATAAAATGACTGGCTTTTAACAATACTTTAATGATTTTCTAAGAGTTAAATGACTTTAAAATGTTTTATGTATATTCTTGGAGCATGTCCAGACACCCTAGAGTTAAATGTTAAAGGGTACAATTGTTAAGATCTGTCCACTCATTGAATCTACAACCTAATAGGTGAATGGGGAAAATATGCTATGTAGAATTGTCCAGAAAGGTCCAAAATGGTTTTGAATAATCAAATTCCCCTTTAGACAGTACAGCTTTAAAACATAAAGAAAAAAATAGCTTATACTGGTATCTTCTAAAAGTCTTCTTTGGTTGCTGTTTCAAAGGAAGCCTAATGGTCTCCCAGGAGCCTCCCAAAATAGAGGATTTGAAAGGCGCCGGTGAGAATGGGTAACTCCCGTACACAGAAGCTGACTAAACTCTCAGGTCTCCTGCTAGACCCTGGAAAAACTCAAGATCAGTAATCATCCTTGCGTCTCTCTTTGTACCTTCAGCGTCCTTTTCTTGTACTTGACTGTCATGCCTCTCATTTCAGCTTTGTGTTCTCCCCTGGACTACCCCAATCCTCTCTTCCAAGCACCTCTCTCCTCCTCTGCTGATTGTCTTTGTGTTCTCTAGAGGAGCCTAAAAAGAGAAAGCGTGAAGAAGAGACAGTGTAAAACAACGAGCTTTTAATTACAGATAAGATGGTGGATCTGTGTACCTTTTCTTGAAAGGAAGCAAAGGATAAAGAGGAGGAAGAGAATGGAGGAGGCAAGAGAGGGTAAAAAGGAAAAAGGGGAGAGAAGAGAGGAAGGAAGGAGAAAGGGAAGAGAGGGAAGGAGGAATGGAGGGACAGAAGGAAGGAGGGAAGAAAGATGGAGGGAAGGGGGAAAGGAAAGAAGGGAAGGAGGGCAGGCATGAGTTAAGACTGAATTGACAATGTTTGCTTGCACAGTCCCTTAGTGATTCGTGTGAACTTCCGGTGCCCATTTCTGTGGTGCACCCTCCTGATTTGAGACCAACACTGACACTTGGGTTGCTGAGGGTGGACAGCTTAGACACAGATCTCTCTTCTCTGCTAGCATTTCATGCTGGTCCTAGGCAGACTCCCCCAAAGCAACCGTAATACAAGTCAAGGCTCCAATTGGCCCTTTTAAAACTACTTTATACATAGGTTGTAACATTTGCTACAGTTAGTAGCAAATGACAGCCACAGCAGTTTAGGACTAATAAGGTTGTCTTAAAAAGCCATCTTTGCCTGCTCAACGTAAGGTTAGAAGCAGGGCATGTGGCCAGGGGTTGCACTTACATGAGATTATTTTTTTCTACCTAAACAATCCTGTCTTCTTTTTCTCCCCTCTTCTCACCATATAAAAATAATTCAGAGGGAGGAGACTTCCAGAATCATATATAAAGAATCAAGTTATCAAGGAAGCCAAGATTTACCACCAGGCCTCATGCCCTCCACCTAAGTCATTCAGAAAAAGAAGACTCTCAAATAGCCAGTAATTTCATTTTGACAGGTTTCAAATAATCTTTGACATTCTGCTTCTTGGTGCACAATTTTCATCAAAAAAATTAAAGAGACGCTTCCATTTGGGAATCATTTCCTTCATCTATTTTTCATTTAAATTGCACATTGGTATATTGAAGAAAGGGCTTCCTAAATCAGTTATCAAATAAATGTAGGAACGTAAATTTAAATCTAATTGCCAAGCTTATTGTTCCCCTCACAGACAGAAGAGGCTTTTTCCTTTGGCATTTTTTTAAAAACCATAGTGTGTGTGTGTGTGTGTGTGTGTGTGTGTGTGTGTGTGTGTTAGAGGACAATTTTCGGGAGTCAGTTTTCTCTTTATACCATTTGTGTCCCAGGTACTGAACTCAGGTGATCAGACTTGGTTTTAATTGCTGATCTATGTTGCTAGCTCATTCCCCTTTAAAAATTTTAAAGAAAAAGAAAGAAGCTAATTTCTCGCCTGGTATTTCCACATCAAAGAATGAGATTGTCATCCTCATGCCAATTCAATGAAAGAAAACTTTCTTCTACCTATGTCAGCAGACACAAGGTAACTCAGATAGTGGGCCTGTTTGTTTCCAGGGGCTGAGTAAGTTCACACTGATTCCTTGGGCACCTGCATGTCACCGTATGTTGTGTGTGTAGGCTCTAAAATGGGTAGTTCAGAAGAATCCAGCAAACAATGACATTCGGTTGACAGATGTGATGTTGAGTTGATAGAAAACCCTCAAGTCCAAAATCTAAGGTATCTGGACTTTATCCATAAAATGATATTGATTGAGTATGAAATGAAAAGAAATGAGACAAAGCTATTTCGGGAAGATTTATGTATCATGGCTGCTTAGCAACAAGGGAGGGAGAGGGAGAGAGGGAGCAGGGATTGGATAGGAGGGGGAACGGAGGCTGGGATAGAGATCCTGGGGCAGTCATCCACAGCCCAGGAAAAAGGGCCTGACCCCAACGCTCGCGTGCTGACATCTAGCCCTAGGTGACTCAGAATCGACCATATTGGGAAATATAATTTCTGAAGATGTAATTAAAGAGACCAGGCTGGGGAGAGTAGCTCCTAATTCAACATGACTAGTGACTATATGAAAAAGAAAGGGAATAAAAAAGGAAGAGAGGGAAGGAGAGAGAGAGAGAGAGAGAGAGAGAGAGAGAGAGAGAGAAGGAGAGAGAGATTGACTGGCTTAGTATATAAAGGAGCTTGCCACCAAGTTTCAAGACCTTTGTTCAATCCCTAGGTTTGTAGGAAAAAAAAAAAACTGACTTTCACAAATTGTCTTCTGGACCACTATACAAAGTGTCCAAACACACAGACATGTACTAAATAAATAAATAATTTGATTTAATTTTTAAAGTGGGAAATTTGGATACAGACACACTTATAAGAAAGCTACATGAAGATGAATTCAGAGATGGGGATAGCCTTTCCATAAGCTAAAAATGGCTGAGGCACCTCCACAAGTCAGGCAGTGGCATGGAACATTGTTTTTCTCAGCTGTCATACAAAAAAAAGCACCGAATAACACCTCAGTCTCTGACTCCTGCCCTCATAATGATGCAAACAATTCCCTAGTGTTTAAGCCATCCAGTTACTTAGCTTGCATTCCTTGTCATGACCCTGACACCTTGCATGAGATCCTCCCTGTGTGAAGGGTACTCAAGCCTGAAGAGAGTAGAAACCCTCCCCCTCAAGGAGCTTCCACTCTGGTTCAAGAAAGTTAGGTAGAAAAAGGAACAAATTATACACCTGCGTTGACTAGAAGTGGGACAGGGGGTGAGAGAGGAGGCAGCGGAAGTGTTTCTGTGAGGAGGTAAGGCCCACTTCCGCAGGGTTCTGGGTGGCCGGAGGCTGCAGGCCGAGAGCCCACCGGGGAGCCTGAGCAGAAGGCTGCAGTGTGTTGATACGTCCAGAGCGCAGAGCCAGAGACCTGCAGGGGTTCAGATGAGGTCCTAGAGGCTGAACCGGGCTCAGGGAGCTTTGTGAGGACTTGGGATTTTATTGCAAACATTACAAACGGAGCGTAAGGGGGAAACCCTATCGCAGGAAGTAAGCTTCCAGAGCGGCAGTTAGATGTAGGAAGAGGCCGTTGACGCTTCTGAAACTGTTCGAGAAGACATGCTCTTGTCCTCTGCTAAGCTAGCAGCGGATATAGTCGGTTTGTGAACGGTGCGCTTGGGCGGAATTGCTGGCAGTTCACGACAGGGCTACTGCGTGCATGTGGGCCGCCTGTGTTCCCCTGTCTCAGGTGTTGGAAGGAGATGGCTCAGTCCATAAAGCGCTTACTGTATAAGCAGGGAGGACCCGAGTTCAGCACTGGAAAAGTGGGGACAGAGGATCCCAGGGACACCGAACAATCATGCTAGCCAAATTGAAAGTGTCCGTGTACACGGAGAGACGTATACAAAAGAAAAATAGCGGAACGAGATTGAGGAGGCCATTGATGTTTACTCTGGCCTCCGTTATGCACACACATGCATGTGTGGTTCTCCCATGGGTGCACGCACACAAACACATGCAGAGGGTAAAAGAAAGAGGGAGAGAGGCCAGAACACACACACACACACACACACACACACACACACACACACACACACTGGGGCCTAACCCTGTAAAGTCTTTAATCCCTCACATACAGACCTATTCCATATCTCACTGTGTGGAGCCCTCAGGTACCCCTTCAAGACTCTTCTGTTTGCGAGAAAATGAATACCAGAATTAGGACTTTGACGGTGACTTCCAGACCCACGAAGGAAACAAACCCCATTTCCTTGTAAAGTACTCAGCTTCCGGTATGTTACTATGGTGATGAGAACAAAACGAGTAGAGATGTTTATGAGGATGTTAATAAAGAGAAGCCCCAGGGTTTGAGTAGGATTCCGCACTCCGGGATGAGCTGAGCACACAGTAGGACTAGGCCCGCAGTGACGGCAAGTGTCTTCAAAGGGTACGTTCCCAAGCAAAGTGCGGTTTGAACAGAGATCATCTGCGCACCTCTCCATCCTTCAAAATGCTCTCTGCCTTTCCCCCTGGCGCTCTCCCTGGTGAGAGCCATTGGTGCAATCGTTTTCAAAGTGCTTGCCTTTCATCACAGGCCAAAATAAATCATAAAGTGTGGTCCCAGCTTTTGCAAGGATTGGTTCAATTGCGAGAAAGTGTATGTTTGATCCGCAGAGGCTCTCCAGGGGGAAATGTTCTGAGCAAAAGGGCAGCATTTCATTCTCCAGAAACAAACGCTTCATCGTCATCCTTCAGCCATGAAGGCTGCGTCTGCACAAGGGGAGGTGCTCAGAAGAGGGAGGCCAAACATGGCTGAGATCACAGGGGTGTGGTTCCTATCTGGTTATTCAAATTAAATCTCTACCTTCAGCAGGGGCCTGGGTGATGGTTTCACTTGGACGGCATCTGTCTTTATTTTCCTAGAAAAGGGCTGGCATCCTTTTCTTCAAACTCTGTTATGATAGATTTTCCAAGTGTTAGGCGTGCAGCAACGATTCATGTCTTTTCATAATTCCAGCTATTAAGTGGGGGCCACTATCAAAGGCAACTGCCTTCTAAAGGCCAACAACCCCCCCCCACTTTCCCCACGTGGGCAGATACTTGTCTATGATTGGATTTATAGCTTTCAATGTATCCATAATCAATGCATTCTCAATCAAATAACTAATCAACTTCACTTCTTAATTTGATGAATTAGACTAATAAACTCCAATTCTCACAAAGGAAACGTAGGCTCATAGTCAACTTCTTTTCTTTCAAGGAGCTACTTTTGCAGTTTCCAAAATGATCTAATCTATTTTTTTAAATTACCTTTAGGGATTTTGACTAAGCTAAATGCTGGAATACATCCAAGATAACGAGGGTTTGTGCTCCCATGGACAGGGCCAGGTTTTGGCCAGTGCCTGTTAACAGGCTGTGGCCTCTTCAGTCTCCGTAGTACTGGTTGTGAGTGAGGTCTGCCTTATGGCGTTGTTTATCTAAGTGTTAGGGATTACCTGAGGCCTAGTCCTCTTTGTCCTCTTTGTCCCATACCAGTGCATGGTTTTGAGATAGATAGAGCCTCCTTCATCGCCCTTCTCAGACTGCTTGTCATCACTCGTTTCTCTTGGGTTCTCAGTAACTAACACCAGCTGGTGAGATTCCAAACTGGGTTTATTTTAATTCTATGACTACCTTTGTAGCACCTCTCATGTACGAAAGTTGTGGAGGTTTTAAGTTTGTTTTGATCTGATCGTATTAGACTGGCAGCTGCCTTGAAGAGTTAACTGACCTGTAGAAAAGCAAGGGGCCTCAGGGTCCCCTGATTGCTGCATCCTTACTGAAGTTAGCACGCACAACAGTCCCTAAACAAGCGCTGCTAGAACCCCAGTTTCCTAAGAAATCTTTGCTTCTCTTATCCTCTGTTACTGTTCTGACACACAACAGCCCCTATCCTTACAGGTCAGATATTTCCTAGGCAAAAGGAACATCCTTCCTCCGGATGACATGCTCCTGAGGAGGAAAGGGAAGCTATGATTCGAAGCCTAGAGCTTTTGGCCTACCTCCAGCATCAGGGAAGTGGAGAGAAAGGGGAAGGAATTGGCGACTATGAGTGACTGATCAAGCCATGTGATGAAGTCTCTAGACGTGACCCCATTGGCAAACGTCTACCTCTAAAAATATTTACCTTATGATTCATAACAGTTGCCAAATTATAGTTATGAAGTAGCAACAAAAATAATTTTATGGTTGGAGGTCACCACAAGAAGAAGAGCTGTATTAAAGGGTCACAGGATTAGGAAGGTTGAGAACCGCTGCTCTAGACAGACAATGAATGGGCCATCATGTGGGTCCAGAGGGCTTTCAAACTGGTGAACACACGGACGTACTCTGAGGCTGGTCCAGGCAGAGGGGCCTGGAGCTCCACACCTGCCTGGTGTCAACCTACATGATCCTGTGCTTTATCCTTTTTATCCTGTGGTATCTGCAGTGTCAGAACCATCAGTCAGAACAGGGTTCTGCCGAAAGACATTCAGCTGGTGTTGAAGAACTGCTCAGAATGTGCGGGATGGAGAAGGGAGCCCCATCCAGTGGCTAAACAAAAAGTATAATTTCAAACACATTTAGAAACAAACGAAAGCTTTCTTTACGCATGTTCCAAGGAACATCAGAACACACAGGAAAAGCCACATTGCATGATGATACCAATTGTTTACCTCTTATCATCTTCAGTAAGGTAAGGAAAACTTGGAACTGAATGGCAGGGATACAGTGATAGCTCTGGGAAGGACAGAACACATTATCTAGCTCAGTTCTCTTACTGAAGCTCAAAAGGAGACATGAATGGTCTCAGCCAGCTACTTTATTGCTGTCAGATCAAGAATTATAACTTCGTACAGCGAGTCTTAATTTCCCCAATCTACCTCTCTTTTTCTCCGGATAATTAGATATAAAGAGACAAGCTTTTCTCTCTACTTCCGTTTCAGGAGAAAAAAAAAATGAAAAGAGAAAAGACAACTTGGCAAATGTCATGACTGTGGTATTGCAACCCAATTCCAGCAAGGTAAGAGATGCTGAATTTCCCTCGGTCTTCCCTCCCCCTGTGATGGGAGGGCGCTGCCTTGTTCTTTCCAGTCTCAGAGGTAAATGGACATGGATCTGGGGGGGAGACAGTGTCAGCAACCACATGGGGTGACGGCGGCTCCAATGGTGCTCAGTGGGGTCATATCGGCTTTATTATCACTGTATGAATGTAAATACATTATTTAAGCTCCGAGTTTCAGTCCTTCATCCACAAAATTGGGATCCTTTAGCATTAGCATCACTGTGAATACTGTATGATTGGTATTTCTAAGTGACTTGCTTTGCCCTGCATGTAGGTTTCCACAGACATTTGTACATAAATATAGTATAATGATGTCAAGTTTTCCATCAAAAAATACAAGCCAGAATGCAGAGGCATGTCTTAACAACAGGACTTTTTTTTTTCTTTCTGTTTCTCATGAGACCCTTATTTCAAAGTGAAACAACTTCTGTTGCAAATTTTCTTTAAAATTATTCTGTACTCTTCATACTGTTATTTTGTTTGTTTGTTTGTTTTCAATACAGGGTTTCTCTATGTAGCTTTGGCTGTCCTGGACTCACTTTATAGACCAGGATATGTTCATACTGTTCTTAATGGCATAAACTTTAGCTCAAAAGACAATCACGTCATCAGATAGAAGACTCCATACATAGCTACTTTTTAATTTTATTTTTATTAAATATAGTTTATTTACTCTGTATCCCACCTGTGGCTACCCCCCTCCCTCCCTCTTCTCCACCCATGACTACTTTTTATTATTCATCACCTCAGAGCTGGGGACATGGCTCAGCCTGCAGAGCACTCACATAGCAAGAATAAAGCCGTGGGTGGAGCTCGCAGCACTGAATAAACTAGGTGTGCTGGCCCACACCTGTGATCACAGCTCTCAGGAGATGAAGACAAATGAATCACAGTTCAAAGTCATGTATGGCTGCATAGCTACTTTGAAGCCAGCCTGGGCTACGTGAGAACCTGTCAAAAGTATTATTTCAAACACGTTTAGATTTGTGTTCCCTACAGCGGGCTTTATGGAACTTCCATCCCATTGGACTGGGAGTATTACAAATTCACCTCCTGTCCCCAGTCAATACTGTTAGTAGCCACTAGGATGCACAGAATTCAGAGATGTAGCTCCTGTTTGGATAATATCTGAACATGAGCTGTGGCCTCTGCTTATGAAGGTGAGAAGCAGATCACTGTTACTCATAAACACTGGAAAGTATCAGCTAAATACAGCCATGGCTCTCAATGCTTGATATTGTTGGTAAATCTTTGGAGGGCTCTTCCGCAGGCTCTGTCTCCGGCAGAGGTCACAAAGCATCAGCCCGCATGGCTGTTGGTGACAGGGCACCTCTGTTACGGGTTTTATAGCTTGGTTTCCACCTGTCTCCATGGAAAAGTCCAAATGTCATAATCCATGCAGCTTTTCCAGAGTTAGAAGGAAATGAGCAACAATTTTAATTTAATAAAAAGAGAATTTACTTGATGTGCTGACAGACTGTATAGCCCAGAGTTTTGCTCATTCTTTGGAGTGAGTGCATGGCATCTTTTTTTTTATTTTTTCTTTGTATGTATGGGTAAAACACACTTTGGGATGATGCTGTTAGCTTTCTGGAGAGCTCTGTTGAGTAGTTCAAAAAGATCACATCTCCAAAATTATAACAGGACGCAAGCTAGTCTCTCTCGTTAAGAAGACTCCCTCCCTGTGAAACGCTTGCTGCTTGGCTTGAACGAACTCTGCTACGAGGAGTAACCAGATTTGCAGTGAAGACCACAGTCCACAAACATGGAGCAGCCACATCAGAGAATCTTGGGAATGGCTTCCTGGGGACCAGGAAAATTTCTGCCATGGCATCTAAGCATGACTGCTGCCTTCATGCGCTGAAGATTGATGTTATATTCATTTCGTATACTTTATAGTTCATTTATTCAGATCTTGGTAATTTCACTGCACATGTGGGTGGGTAGTGAGGTGTTCATACAGATGTGCTCATGTGGTGTGTATGCATGTATGTGCTTGCATGTGGACATTAGATATCTTCATCTATCGCTCTCCATCTTGGTTATTGAGATGTCATCTATCGTGAACCTGGACTTTGACAATTTAGCAGGACTGGTTGAGCAACCATCTCCAGAAATAAGCATGTGTGTGTGTGTGTGTATGTGTGTGTGTGTGTGCTAGGATCCTCATGCTGGCATGGCAAGCACTCTACCCACTAAATGCTCTCCCTGGCCCTCTGTGATGCATTTTATCAAGCCTAAAGGATAAAAGGACAAAAGCCACAGCCAGGATGTGGTTGTCTATCTCAAGGAGCAACCACCATAGAAGGCCTGTTCTGACCCCTTGTACGAAACTGAAACATCATTTGTGATCTGTGTCAGCGCCTATTGACTTTGGGATGTGTAGTAGCCAAAGTCAGGGCCTAGTTTGCAAAGATAGAATTGGGATTCCAAAGTAGTGCAGAAAAAAAAAAAACTTCGGTTTGACCTTAAAGAAATTAAAAGAAATCCATATGGGTCTATCAGGAAACAAAAATGCCTAAGAAGTAAAAGGATGAACAATCCATCCTCAAATTCCAGCATGTCTGCTCTGGAGGAAGAGTCCATTTGCCGCGGAGAAGACCCTGACTTGGTGCATCCTCAGCCATTCTTCAGAGAGTACTCGGAATAAAGATTTGTAGACATTCATTCCAAAGTGAACCTCTGCCTTAGGGGTACCCAGTATTGCAACCATCCCTGTGAATGTAGGGGACAATCGCTGAGTGAGTGACAGATAAAAGACCACACAGGCTTGCAGCTTGGAGCCAGTAAGGCTAAGAGACACATAAAAGGGTCCCTCACTCCCAAAACTCCTGTCCAGTTCACTACCCAAGCCCAGCACACACACACACACACACACACACACACACACACACACACACACACAATTTTTGGTTTTGAGACAGGGTCTCACATAGCCCATGTTGGCCTCCAACCTACTCAATAGCTTAATGTAAACACCTGATCTGCCTGTCTCTGCCTCCTAAAGGCTGGTGTTTCCTGTGTGTGTCATCACAACTGGCTTATGCAGTGCAGGGGCATCAAACTTAGGGTTTTGTGATGCTAGCTTCTGGTTAGTTTCTCTTGTCAAATTAACACAACCTGGAGTAACCTGGAAAGCTGAAACCTCAATTAAGGAATTTCCTCCTTCACATTGGCCTGTGGGAGTGTCTGTTTGGGCATTTTCTTGGTTGCTAATTGACATAAATGGATCCAACAATACTGACAGCACCATCCTAGGCAAGTGACCCTGGGCTAAAAGCACAAGCCAGCTGAGGGAAGCAGTAAGCAGTGTTCCTCAGCAGTTCCTGCCCTGCGTTCCTCCCTGACTTCCTCTGTGATGTGGAGGAGGAAGTAAAATAAACCCTGTCCTCAGGGTCATGGTGTTTAATGCAGCAATGGAAAACAAACTATAACACGAAACAAGTACTCTACCAGTTCAGATACCTTCCCACCCCCAACCTGTTAAAACTGAGAAATCCTCTTTACTTCCCATCTCTGAGACTGTATCACTAGCACAATCTCGGTGTTCTAACTAGATCCCCAGCACTTAAATTAGAGGATCTTAAATAGTTAAACGTATAGACCTTCTCTTCAGGGATCTAGCTCTCCTGTTTATTCAGAGTAGCTTGTCTTTGCAAATTTTCAATATTATTTTATTTTAAGGCATTAAATTTTATCGCTATAATAAGTAGAAATAAAATGTGGAATCGGTAGCAGAATTTCAGGTCTGCAATAGAATTCCCAAAGGCTCCCATGTCCTTTTAAAGCTTAAATACAATAATGAAAGATAACTGTGTAAAATGCCAGCTCTTCTCTTCCCCATCTTCTTTTTGTGTACTCAGTCAAGAGGTCCTGCTGCCAATCATATTCTTAGAAGGACATGGTACTCGTCATTTTGATTCCACCTATGTTTTTATTAGATCCTCCTCCCCTGTATCTCTTATTCCACACTGAGTCTGATGCTATTTCTATGTTCATATACCTACTGAAACGGACACATCGCTCTGATATTCTAATGTAGATAGGTTGCTAGTGATTTAGAAAATAATGGACAGAATTACGAATTTCATTGAATTATAGGGATAGTAAATTGAATAAAAAGATATGTATTTACCAACCAAACCTGAATATATATACGTGTGTGTATAATATTTATATTAAGACATATAAAAATCTTCCTTGATGTGAATATTAGAGTTTTCTCAAAGCCTGATGACCTGAGCTTGATCCCAATAAAACCACAAACCCATGAATAGGAGAGAATTAACTTCTTTAAACTGTTCTCTGGCTTCCACATGGGAATCATGGCATGTACGTGCAGACAGACAAACAGACACACAAACACACATACACACACACAAATAAATGTTTTAATAATACTAAAGTTTTTCTTCAGATAAATTTCTGATGAGTTTTATTTTGATATTCCGACATAATGACAAGGAATTTTCATATAGACACTCATTTGCTCACTTTCACACACAGAGCACAAGGCACTAGAATTCAACAGGTCTTTTCATGTGGAAACAGTGACTTTTGTCAAATCTGTGGGGCTTCTCCAGCTTCAGGGACATTGAAACCTAAGTCCGTGTTTCAACCGCAGATAACAAGCAGATTATAGACAAACTGCTCTTTTTGAGTCCCTGTTCCCCTCATTCTGTACTTTTCAACATGGCCTCTGAGGAATCTTACTCTCCGGCACACACACTCGTCTCCCGAATGCTGTCGGATGGTTGCAGCAGATCTTTGCCACAGCCGAGAGACTCAGCTAGCTCACACTGGCCATCTTCTAGGCATTAATGCATATTGCCACGTATTTAGTTTTCCTGTCATTTTATCCTGAATGCATTCCTGTAGACTACTGTAGAGTAGTCTTATTTCTACTTCAAAACCATGGCAGGAAGCCAGGAGTGCTGGGCTCTAATCCCGCAGCCAGAGGCAACAGAGCCAAACTCAAGCCTCGCCTTGCGGGATATCCAGCTCTTCCACGGGACCACTAACTTTGATGAGCAGGTAATCTGAATCTCATTTTCTGCTCCCCCTTTTCCCTCAGTCTGCCCTCTTTGGAAGCACAATCTTACATCCCAGCTTCCTTAAGGAGTCTCATATACTGAATCTAATGCCGTTTTAATGTCAGCGTTTCAACCCTGTGTTATCTTCACCAGACTTCATGTAATAGCGTTCTCTTTGATGACAACTTAGTCCAAATTTGCAATTATTCAGAACCCTCGTACTATTAAAATGCAATCCAGTTCAAAGCTCTGATCTCTACACGCTGACTGAAGCGGAATTGGAGGGGCATGACCCAGCCACCCCTCCCAAAGCTCCTCACCCACACTGGAATGGGAGTGAGGAACAGAGAGAGGCAGCAAATTCTTGTTAATTCTGGTTTTGTACGTAAGTAAGTCAACAAGAATGAAATACCCCCCAGTCCTATTCCAGCCCTGGAAATCATCCCAGGTCCTCCTCTTCTTCTCCCTTGATCCAGCCCTTCTCAGGCCATCTCCATCCAGAGGCTGAGGCAGGTATGTTCCATGGAGGCTTCCAGTCAAAGTGCACATAATATTCTATGAACGGTGTCTGAATCTCCCTAGTGTGTTCTCTTCATAAAAGACCCAAGAGGAGAGGCACCTTCCCCTGACTGCCCAGGTTTCATACTCACCCTCAGGTTAGACATCCCTAAACTTGACCCAGACAACCTTGGGGTCAACTTCCAGTTCCATTCTCCTACATGTGAATTCTACCCACCCTCGAGTCATTCTCTGTCCCCATCGAAGACTTCAGCATACTAAGATGGAGAAGCACTGACCATACCTTCCCCATGGGCCACAGGAGTCCATCCCCTGAACAATCAGTGGTTTGGGCTCCTCTTGTGGGTCTACCACCTTCCCAACATCTTTATCCAACTCTGTAGAGTAAGACACACATCATTTCAATGAATCATCTCAACTCAGTTAATCCCTCCTACAATACTTAAAATATGCATGTAGGTTGTTCCTATTTTATAGATAAGGAAAATTTGTACAAAGACTGCACACATTTATTTGTCTGTTTGTTTATTATTTGTTTCTTTGTTTTGATACAGGGTCTCACTGGGTAGCCCTGACTGTCCTAGGACTCACTGTATATTCCATGCTGGCTTTAAACTCACAGAAATTTGCCTGCTTCTACCTACTGAGTGCCAGGATTGAAGGCAGACATCATCATGACAAGACAGAATATACACCTTGCACACATCCAAACATAAGTACACACACACAAAAGACTTCTCCCCTACCAAGACATATGTACACCACACACACACACACACACACACACCAGACTTCTCCACATTCTCTCCACATTTCTGTTCTGTCAGGAGACCACTTTTGAAGAATGTTTTCTCCATGCCTTTGATCTAATGTTGTTCCACAAATGAACATCATTTTAGAAGACAGGAATTCTGCTTTGAATACACCTGTAGCAAAGCTTGGGGCTTTTACAGCATTGCCACATATCCACTGAGCATACAAAACTTCCCAGGTGTTCAAGGGCTCCTGCCTGCAATGAGAAATGCTGGGTCACATCCTGACCTTGTGCTATTTGCCCAGCTGGGATGTTTTTTCCGCCACCCCCAAAGCACTCAGCTATTTCTAAACTGGTTTCTTTGCAATCGCTTACCAGGCAATAATTATACAGGTCCTCTGTTTGTCCTCGAAACAGGGAGAGTCTCAGCTCTTCTGGAGCTACAAAGGCACAAATGTCAAGGGAGAAACAACAAAAGAGGTTCCTTAAGACCCCTAAATGCCCCCATCTACAGTCGTGAACAATGAAATGACAGAGACCCAAATCTGAGGTCCTGAACATCTCCTGATATGGCCTCAAAATAGAAGCTTGATCACAGAGGCTATGCTAGTAATGGCAGAGTGGGGATGGGGGATTGGTAGGTGGTAGAAAGGGGAACCCCATGTCTTAGGGTCTCCTTGCAAAAAGCAAAGGCTCACAAACAGATCCAAGGAACTCTGGAAGTAAAGGGCACAATTAGGAGTCAAGGAAACGGCTTCTCCTGGACATGTCTTAGAGATCGGGTTTGGGTGATGAGTTAATATGAAAAATGTGCTGCAAGACTTTAAAAATAAAAAGATTAGGTAGGAATCTAGTCTCAGGAAAGGGGCTTTTAGGTCTTGGTTACATCTGTCGCTGATCACTGACTCTGAGAAAGCTATATATAGGCTTAGTTCTTGATTTTTAAAATAAGAGAAATAGCTCCCCAACTGACACCAGAAACAGTAGTTAAACGTGCCCTGAAAGACAGCATCCCTCAGTGAGAGAGTCTGTCCCCAAGATAAAATGGAAAGCAATTGAGAAAAACAACCTAAGGTCAACCTGAGACCTCCAAATACATTGACATGCACACACACACACACACACACACACACACACACACACATATATCCAAACATACGTGAACAGACACACATGCACAAATGCTCACACACATAAACAAACATGCACAACCACAAAAATACACATGTACATGCACATAAACACAAACAAATATACACAAATGCACACACGCGTGTAAATAAAATAAAAGCCTTAGCTTTACAAATTAGTATAGAATGAAATCTGCCACTCAATTCAATAGCAGCACCTGTAACTGTTTTTTTATTCAATATGCAGTTCTATCATTTTTGCTGCCTTTCACAATCCAGATGTTATTATGTGCTTGTAGTGTCAAAGATGTTTTTCAAGACTATCTAAAATTATCTCTATTTTCCCCGTTTATGCTTTTATCTTTGTTTTAGCTCAACGCTCTGTTATTTTCCTTCTACCTTTTAATTGGCTTCCCACTTTCTTAACAGTTAATTAATTCATCGCAAAATAGCAGGTGTAAGCTTTGATCGTAGAATGGTTTCCTACAAATATGACCCCCTGGCTGGAGATCTTCCCAGACCTTAGAACCTTCTGCCATTTTCTCTGTAATTTGCCTGATGGTTGGAACCTCTTTCCTGGTATCTAATTGGTATCCCAATGTTTTGTCTCTCTTACTAGTTTGCAGTTTCCCCAGGAAAAGAGTGCTGACTTTATTTCTGTAAGTGCCCTGTGTGTTGTTAATAATAAAAGCAGGTGGTTCGCTTGCCTCTCTACCTGCTTTGTTGCCTAGCAGGGATAAAGAAAGGAATGGAAAAGAAGGAAGGAAATTGAGTTACACAATTCATCTTGACTAAAGTTCTGTTGAGGAAAAAAAAACCCATTTATTCCTAAGAATGTCTTTTTTTTTTTTTTTTTTTTTTTTTGTAATTTCAAAGCAGAAAGAAATTCCAGGAAAATGATACCAAGGAAAGCTTACTGCTTCAAAACTCAGTAGACGTAAATATGACCAATAAGATGATATTCCTATGAGCAAATCCATCCCTAACCAGCAGCATCTTCTACCTAAGGATGCTAAAGAGAATAAAATAATGCATGCAACTCAGTGAAACCAGTATCTTCTCATTCTGCTGAACTTGTACCCATCGCATCAAAACTATCATCATACTGAACTAACCCTGATCACTCAACTGGATGCAAAGTCCTTGGAAAACTAGGGAACACACTTGGACACACACACACACACACACACACACACACACACACACAAACATCTTCCAGCATATTTGAGGTTTTATTTTTGTTGTGCCTATACACCTTCCATCACCGTGGTTTTTCTCAGTCTCCATAAAGAGCTAAAGCAACGTGTCTCCCCTTCCAGGCCTCTGCCTTTAAAGCTCTGATTTATGGTCTGAGGCCCTGAAGACAGTGTTTTACATAGCACAGTGCTTGCGGGCAGCTGGAGTCCCTGAAGGTGAGTGTATCATCTGAAAGGGTTTTAATGCAGCAAAGGAAGAAGTACTACCTCCCGGTAATCACATGATCAGCACACCTAAATGGACAGCCTGGGTCTGCATATTTAAACCCGCAGCCGGAGAGGCATCCCTGTTTGCACAATGCTGTCCCGTGGCAGAATTACACAGCTCGCCATGGCTGCAGCCAGATAATTATTATTGATTCGCTCTCAAGCTGTCAATCTGGGGACAGCTCTGAGGCAGCTGGTGATGGACAGGGGGAGGATTGGACAGCCACCATCCAAGGAGGAAACTTCATCTCGAAAATGAACTTAGATGAGATGGTGCCGGTGGATAAGGGTAATTGATGATTGTTTCAGAGCGAAGCAAGGGAGGCAGGAAGATTTTGAAAAAAAGGAAAGCCTTCTTGGCATTCATCTTGCTGTCCTTAGTGGAGTATCTAAGGGCCATCTGCAAATTCCATCAAGTTTTTGTGCAGTTTTACACAATAAGGCTGTTATTATTACTATGCCACCATAATTAGAAAAAAAAATAACTCAAATGAAGAGTAATTTCAGGCTGGAGAAATGGCTTAACTGATAAAACACTTTCCATGGAAGCATGAGGACCAGAGTCAGATCCTCAGCACCATTCGAAAAGTCTGAGTGTGTGGCACACGCCTGTGAGCCTGGCATTGGAGAGGCAGAGACAGGAGGAACTGGGAGATGCTCTAACCAGCCCAGTCTACTCTTCATTGATTTCAGGTCCTAGTGCGAGACCCTGTCTCAATAAATGAGGTGGGTGACACCTGTGAAGAAATGATGCCTGAGGTTGTTCCCTTGTCTCCACATGCGCACAAATAGACATGGACACACACACACACACACACACACACACACACACACACATACACACCCTCCAGAAAGTTTTTGTTAAATGTAGGCATTTTCCCATATACCTTGAGGCTTATACATGTACGAAATGCAGGCACGTAAATTGTACTTGAAGACACACTTGAGTGTGTATCTGTGAGGTCATTTCTACTTTTCAGGGCACTCTCTGCAGCTATTTGATCCTTTGACAAATACCTATTAAGCTCCTAATATTTGCAAGGCAATCCACTCCCCTGAGCATGCTAGGTAAGCCATCAAACAACAGCTGACAACTTGATAGATGGGTGAATTGAAGCACCAAGCAAGCTAAGTAACCGGCCTAAACTCGTGAATCTCATTAGAGGCTGAACTAAGCATGGGTTTCACACACTTTCCATGACTTGGAGCCTCATTCACTCTCTAAGAATTATCTCCACTTATTGAATGATTATTTTGAGCAAACTCTACATAAGAGACTTTATGTAGATTATCACATTTAAAATTTAAAATGAAAAAAAAAAAAGGTTTGCATGATCACTTTCTTACGGATATGGGAACAAGCCTCACAGAATCTCTGGACTCCCAGCCTTCCATACATACACATACACATGTATGTATGGTGCTAAAATACAGGCAATTGTGTCTAGGTATGGGGCTACTTTACCAGCTATCAGCACCAAGTTGAGCCAGCAGTTCAGCAAATTGTCTCTGCAGACCGCCCTTCCTGCCTGACTGAGATCAGGCCAGAAACCTTCTAAGATGTACTCTGCCAAAGCCTCAAGACTGAAAAGCTGGTAATGTTGATTCGTTTATATTGTCAACCTGACACGATATAGAATTATCAGAAAAGAACCCCCATTGAAGACTTGCCTCCATCCGACGGGCCTGTGGGCACCTCTGTGTGGGCATTTTCTAGATTGCTAATTGATGTAGGAAGGGCCAGCCACTCCGGGCAGAACCATTCCAAGGCAGGTCGCCTTGGGCTGTCTAAGAAAGCTAACTACATTTAGATCAGTGAATGAGTCAGGAAGCAGTGTTCCTCCATAGTTCCTGCCGTGACTTCCTTCTTGACTTCCCACTTCCCTCAAAGATGGAAGTGCAATGTGACTTAAACCTTGTTCTCCCCAAGTTCCTTTGGGTCGTGGTGTTTATCACTGCAACAGAAAGGCTAACTGATATTACCACTGAATTTCCTCATAAAAATTGAGGGTGCTAGAGCCCTTCTTCCTTCCTCCAGTCTCTAATGGATCAGCAGGCCAGCCTGCAGAGAGCAGACTTTGAATTGGTCTACATAAAAGATGAACTCAGTCTTCATAGCTGTTTTTGTACATTGCGGTTTTGGCTTTATTTTCTGTCACTAAGCCGAGGGCATCTAAAAAAATTGGAGGAGTATCACTGATACTTAAATTTTTATTGTAAATATCCTTTTTATTGTTTTAAGTAAATACACATGGAGTTGGAGTCCAACAGAACTAGCTTTCAATGCTCTGTGCCCAACTCTACCATCTACTAGTTCTGGCCAAAGCTTAAAGCCTGCCTCAATTCATTTTATTAGTAAACCTTGAAAGGATGGTTTCTTTCAAAGGTTTTTGGGATCTAACTGAATCAAAGAATAATTCTTCCCTCATGGGAGGAGGCCAAGATAGTCCTTTGCAGTTCTGAAAGCCTGTTGTCTGTCTCAGGAGACAATAAGGTCATAGAGGACACATTGGCCATTCTGTGTTGTATTCCACAGAATTTAAGCTGTGACCTGAGGCCAGGCTCCTTCAGTAGACCACTCTGACAGCTCAAGTCAACTATCTCCCCCTGCCCTAGGGTGGGAGGTGCTCTAATTCCTTCTAGGTACCAGTTATGAGGTATGCTCAGGACAGCCAACCCTCCTTCCATACCCAGGAAGTCCTGAGACAAGGCCCTACCTCCTTCCCTGTAGGCATGAGAAGCTTAGCATCCTGGGAGGGGTCCTTTCTGTACCTCAGCGGAAGCTACAGGTATCCTCCCTCCCATACGAAGAACATGAATCAAACCCGTATCAAAGGCATCACTGGCTGAGGAGAAGGTCTGGGAGGGAAGGGGTCAAGCTGTGGAGAATACTTAAGTAGAATTGGCAGCAGGAAGCTTTGATGGCCCTAGCAACACACACTTGAGTGGCAGGGCTGCCGCGTTGATTTTTCTTTTAATCTTCTCTCACCTTCATGATAACATACTTCTCTGCTGGAAAATTCCATTTTTATCCATTTATGGACCTAAGGCCAATTATCACAAAAATATCACTTTGGCTGAATACTGAAATAAGCCCATATTCCCTGCATTTGCAGAGAAAGAGAGTCAGTATGTATATGTGTGTGTGTGTGTGTGTGTGTGTGTATATATATATATATATATATATATATATATATATATATATATAGTGGTCCTGATGTTGCCATCCATGCATCCATGCTGTTGTTCTTAAGTTCTGGTTCCAGGTGCTAAAGCACACCTGGAAAACTCACCTGTGGAGGTAGCATCAGTCTGACAAGAAAGGAAAGTAGAGAAAGAGGAAGTTAGGAGATGACAGGAGTCCTCACGCTTGTCCACAACCAGGCCTAGGTGGCTTACTGATTAAGAGCCAGAGGATTTGGGGCCAGTGTCACTTGGGATGGTACAAGAAGGCATGTTGGAGGGCCAAGAATTTGTTGTTACACAAATTGAACGGAAATGAATGTGTAACTCTCTTACAAGGCTGGACATGTGTGGCTACAGATCTCAGCAAGGAAAGTAGCAGAATGGAAAATACAAGAAGCTTAAAGGACTGAAATGACATTCACTGCTGTGCAGCTGGAGTCATGAACTCTGACACTGCACAGCTCAGTGAAACCCAGGACAACCATGGTTGATACGACCAGGGTTGTTGCTTTGGTTAAGAAACTTAACAAAACAGAAGGAAGTAGGTATTATAAACCTCTGGAGACCTGGAGTCCTTGATCAAGGTGCCATAGTGTTTTGTTTGTTCTCAGGATTCTCTCCTGACTCTGAGAGCTAAATTCTGCCTTGTTCTTACCAGGCCTTTTCCTGCTACATGCATGCAAAAAACAAAACAACAAAATGCACACACACATACACACCTATGCACACACACCTGTATGCACAGACACTCACACACATGCACCCACCTTACACACATGGATGTACACACATGCACAAACACACAAACATGCACACTCACACACACATACACACACACACACATACACACATGCACATGGAATTCGGGAAACCCTCATCAGGACACTAGCTGTAGGATCGGCGGGTGGGCTGTTTAGTTTTTTCTCAAGTTGACATAAACTAGAGTCATTTGGAAAGCAGGAACCTCAAGTGAGAAAATGTCTCCATCAGATTGTCCTGTAGGCAAGCTTATAGGGCATGTTCTTGATTGATGATTCATGTGGGAAGGCACAGCCCATTGTATGCAGTTCCACCTCCATGCAGGAGGTCCTTTGTTGAATAAGAAAGCATTCTGAGAATGCTGTGGGGCGGGGGGGGGTGTAGGGGGGACCTATAGGCTGACTTTAAGGTCTCTGATTCCATTCCTGTTTTCAAGTTTCCATCTTGAGTTGCTGCCCTGACTGTGATAGAAACATGTAAGCCAAATAAACTCTTTCCTCCTCAAGTTACTTTTGGTAATGGTGTCTTTATCACAGCAATAGAAAGCAAACTAAAACAAACAGACGATAGTTGATGATAAATAGTGATAGACGACACTATCATATGTAGATAATAAACATGCAGATATTAGGTAGATTAAAGTAGATAACTAGGTACATAGGTAGGAAGGTAGATAGATAGATAGATAGATAGATAGATAGATAGATAGATAGATGATAGCATATGAAGATCCCTGACTAGCACAGGCCCAGCCCCCATCTCTGATGGCCCTTATGCAACTGACCATCATGAGTATAATGAGTCTCCTTCTCTACAAGAACCAAGCTAAAAGCATGTACATTTGTTAAGATGCCTTCGAGGTTCCTAACTGAAACATGATACAGAAGAGCCAAGTGCTATTACACTAACTTGATCCTTAAGCTCCTTGCTAAGAGCAAGTTTTAGAGGATTTATGTTTGCATAAAAAGCTGAAAGGACTATCAGCTATGTTTCCACAGACTCCACGTCTCCTGTCTTTGTTTTATTTACCAGCTTCTAAATTTAGATTAGAGGGCTTTCTGCTGTCATTTTGTCTTTTTTTTTTTTTCCAGAGCTGAGGACTGAACCCAAGGCCTTGCACTTACTAGGCAGGTGCTCTACCACTGAGCTAAATCCCCAACCCAGAGGGCTTTCTTCTGTACACTTGCTGGTCCATGTTACATGGGTAGATAGCATGCAGTATCAGAAAGAAAGGGGGACAGAACTATGGCCAAGAACGCTTACATAAAAGACATTTTATGTAATAAAAAATATATTAAACACAAAGATATTATTTTTGAATGAGACTATGTAAGATTCCATTTATAAAAATATCTACAAAATAATATAATTGTTCCTGTTCACAGTGTAATTCTGGGATATGTTTTGAGTGCTTTTCAGTTTTTACACCTTTAGAGGCTGGAATGATGGCTCAGAGGTTAAGAGCACTCCAAGAGAAACCAAGTTCTGTTCTCAGCACCCATGTAGCTTACAACTACCTGTAGCTTCAGCTCCAGACTATCCAGCACCCTCTCCTGGCCTTCAAATGTACTGCACCCAAATGAGGTCGGTACCCATGCACAGACACACATACACATAAATACATACACATAAATAAAGATAATACAATTAAATCTTCCAATTTTTTAAAAAATTTGAAGTTTAAAATGACTCACTTTAACACAAGAATTTTTGCACAAGAATCTTGTTTTCTAAGCATACATATAAATGGACCATTTTGAAGACGTGAAAAGGGAAAAGACTGGAGATGAGAATTCAGATACCGCAGTTCAAAGGACCAAGGCCAGCCTTCAGAAGCTCAACACCTCTCAGATGGCATTTTTTTCCTGAAGAGAGTCCTCAGCCAAATAACACTGAATGGTTTGTTCACATAGCTTTCTTGTCAGAAACATGCTTGTTAGAGAGTGCAGCCAGATAGAATGTAACAGACAAGAAATGGGGCACACTTGAGAAAAAAAAGAGCAGAGGACACCCACAGTATACTCTAGCATATAGGATCCATGGCCCCTGCTCCCCACCTATGAATGCCAGACACCAATAAATGAGGTAGTCCTGAAGAATGGAGATGGCAGTCTCTGTCTCTCCCCAGACCCCTAGACAGGCTTACAAGATGATAGGCGTGGCATACGTAGGGTATCACAGCCATGTATGAAATTCCAGGTAATGCTATGTCACCAGCTGTTACACAAAATGTAACTCTGAAAGCCAGGTTGTCAAATTTTCTTTGTCAGTGACTTGTGTCATCATTATGACAAAAGCAAATTAAGGGAGCGGAGGTTTATTTTGGCTCCAGTAGAAGGCACGGTTCCTCACGGCGGGGAAGAGATAATAGTAGGTCACACAGCATCTATGCTCAGAAAGCAGACAGACGTTGGCACTCAAACATCATTCTCCTTTTCTTTCATGCTTGGGCCTTCCACCATGAGGTGGTGCTGGTCACCTTTAGAGTAAGCCTCCCGCCTCAGTTAACCTAGTCAACAAACTCTCCTTCAAGCATGCCCTGTCTTCCAGGTGATTGTAGATTCAGTTGACCACATTCTCCACTGCACTGTCAATGCATGGAAGAGCAGAAGCTAAAAGTTAGTCAAGTGGGAGAGCCTTTTAGAAGCCTGAGGAGAACAAGTGGAAATGACAGGTAGCAAGTAATAGGAAGGGCAAAAAGGCAGAGAGAGAGAGAGAGAGAGAGGGAGAGAGAGAGAGAGAGATACAAAAACTCAAACCCTTCATCCTGAGTCTCTTTCATTTCAGAGAAAATAATGAATAACATTCTCACAGTTTCTCAAAAAAACATGATTTTATTAATAAAATAATATTGTGACCTAAAATAATAAACTTAATCTCTAGATTGAAAGTACATTCAGCTTTTTCTCTTGAGAAATGTTCTATAGCATAAGCACTGGATGTTTCCCTTTCTTTAAAGAAGCAGTGTGGTTTCTTTTCCCTTTCCCCACAAATCAAAGGATGAACTGGCCCTTTTCACTTTGACCACCAGGAAGCTCATAGCCTAGTTTCAGTTCTTTTGTAACAATCACCAAACACCTTGGGGATCTTTACCTCCCAGCTATGTTTCTTCAATTGTGATCTTCTAAATTTATGCCACTTTTTTTTCTGAATTTTACATGTTTTATGTATGGTGTATAAAAATCCTTTTGCAATACAAAATAAATGTGTATTTAGTTTATCATTTGGAAATAGTCCATGTGAGAGGGGCTCTAGTAGAGATAAATTAAAATGCACAATGAGCTATTTTTGAAGTCTGATGCATGTGTGGCGCGACCTTGGAAGGTCTCACTCCAAATGATGTATTAAGTTAAACCCAGGAACTGAAATGCTAAGCTACTTTAAGAACATCCCTTCCTTGGGACAGGTTATTCCATAGCTGTCAGGGAAATGAAGCATTGCTGAATGTTATTCTCTCGCTAAATGAAGCCACAGATTTGTCTCAGAGTGACAATCTTTTCCCTTTCTACGATGGGGAAAAATAAGCTTCCGGTACCAGTCAAGGAATGAGGAGCCCAGTCCTCAGATCCTATGTTTCTGAGCTCAGAGGTGTGAAGCTCAGAAAAGATGCCCTGGGCTGCCCGGCAAATAGAACACAGGATGCAGATGACCAATTTCAGTGTCATGTCTCAGCTATCTCTCCCCAGAAGAGACTATCCTGCCATCTATGTAATCCAGGATTGTGCTTCAAGCCAAGCTTCCTCCGGCCCCGTGGTTCTATGTCCCACAGCCCCAATCACATCATGTTCTGATTTGCTACTTTAATTTGAGTACCTGGCAGATAGTATTTGTTGATGGAAAAAAAATGATTGAGGGGGATATGAAAGCACGCCTGAACAAAACAAACAAACAAACGAAACCTTTTTTTCTCTTTGCCAAATATTTTGAAGCTCATAACTTTCATCAATTTAGCCCCTTGAACAAGTATCAAATTTTCAAAAATTAAGTACATCAAACTATGAGACCAAGTGGAGAGAAAGACCAGTACCTGCCTGGACAAACATCTACTAATTTGCCACATCATTCTTTACATTTTTGTGTGGATTGTATGGTTAGTCTGATCTCTTGTCAACTAAATCATTCTAAGCCTTATCACCCCTGTCTAATCCTTTTCCTGATCATTAATCTCTATGTGACTAAGCATATGCCATCCCGTCTAAAACCGAACTTGGGCTTTTCCATAGGTCAGTTCTCTGAACATTCTTTCCACAGCTCATTAGCTCTTCTTGATATGTGCTTGGATTCAGGGATTAGGGTCATAGAGCATGGAGTGGGTTCTTAGAGACTAAAGTGGCATCAAATCCATAACTTAAAAGGATGGGAAGACACACAAGTAAGTTGAGATGAGTTAGTCTCCCAGCACACATCAGTGCAAAGGCTAAGTTAACGCTGACCATGCAGCAGAGGCCATAGGAATGGAGGATGGGGATGCACTGAGACAACTCACTGACGAGAAGGCAAAGCTAAGGTCACATCCCCATCTTAGCCAGGAGAGGTCAAGTCACAATGCTTATCACTTCTAACTCGGCCTTCTTTTTGGAGTCGCAAATGCGGTTTTTAAAATCTATTTATTTCTGCCCTCAATTTCCAGTATTCATTTCTTTAACATTGTCGGCACACTCGGGTAACTTGGTAAGCATGAAAAGAGGCTCAAGGGAATTTTCGGGAAATGTCCCTCAAATACGGGGTTCCTTCTAAGCCACTCTGGGTTGCTTAACATCTATGCCGGGTTTTCGGTTGGTTTACAAAGCAGTTTTCTTATCACTGACTGTGACAGTGGCGACAGGCCCAAGGGCAAGCTCTCATTCCCACGGGTGAGAAGGCAAGCTGCCCGCCCAAAGGCACGTCAGGAACCACACACACACACACACACACACACACACACACACACACACACGCACACACACACTGCATGACACCTGCCCGTTGTTCACCCTGCATCAAACCCTGACTTTTCCACAGTCAAGATCCAAAGACCACATTCTGCCCCCTACCCAGCCCTGCCTCGGTCACCTGCTGTGCTCTGAGCTCCTGCTGATAAACCCAAGTTAGTTGCACTCATTTATTTTACCTGTGTGTGCCAAGTGCCTACTGTGTGCAAGGCATAAAAAGCATGAGTATTAAGTGGTAAGAAGTTTTCATTAAATAACTATAGGTGAGACTGTTATTCCTGTTTTTAAATCATAATAGACACAAGTGGTCCATACACTGTTCAGAGCAAAGTAAATCACAGGGCAGCCGGCTCTGATGCCTTCTTAAATAGGTGGGATATAAATAATAAATAGAATAAAAGCAACACTGTGAAATTTTTATCAGAGGCAATAAATACAAAGGAGTTAAAAGTCCGGGCTTTAGTCCAGACCACCCACTCTGTATGATCTTGGGTGACTCCTCTCACTGCCGTAGGCCTCTGTTTTCTCATCTTGAAAATCTGTGGATTGAACAAAGAGGCTTTTAAAGTGCCTTGTCCAGTTAGTAGCCCTCTCATTCCAGAACTAGATCCACACTCACTGTCTGTGGTCCCTATTGTGAGATCAGTGTCTGACAGAAAATACCAGAGTCCTGATGCACTTGCTAAGTGGAAGGACAAAGTCAGCCCAAAGAGCAGCATGCCGGGTGTAAACTAGATTGATGTGTAAAATTATTATGATAGGAAAATACTGAAACAATTGCTAGCCAGGTGGTGGTGGCCCACGCCTTTAATCCCAGCACACGGGGGGATCAGAGGCAAGCAGGTCTCTGTGAGGTAGAGGCCAGCCTAGTCTACAGAATGAGCTCCAGGACAGCCAGGGTTACTTAGAAAAACAAAACGAAAATAAAGATAAAGAAGTAATGACAATTGCGAATGTTGGAGCAGTATCTTGCCAATAACAGATATCCAGGTTAAACTGAAAATCAACTTAGGGAATAAGGAACCAGAATCGGCTCCTTAGTTGGAACAAATATAGTGCCTTAATATTAGATGCCCACACGGCAGTAGAGATCAAGGTACAAGGAACACTGGGACTCCCTGTGAAATCTTGGGACGTTTCTGGATATGTAAAACTATTCTAAAGGTTTACTTAAAACTCAGATCAATGGTACCCCAAACCTGCTTCAATGAAGACCATCTATCATAATAAATGGAAGTGGCCCATCCTTTCCAGGCCATACAAAAGAGTAGTGGGTTTAGTACTTATCATTTTGCTGCAAAACAATCGTCACACTGGAAGGTGATTTGAACCCCTTTCAAATGTCAGCAAGTGTGGGCTTATAACACTAATCAGAAAGCTGAAATGGGCTAGTTGGATTATTTCACATGAATGTCAGAACCGAGAACAATGTGGGTTGTTATTGACAATTGGATTCTCTGTTCATAGCACTTAGGACATACTGTGAAAACTGAGTTGACCAATGCTAGCCTTTCTCTACCTACCTAGGCTCTTTGACTCCCTTGTACCAGTGAAAGTCAAGTAGCCCCTGCCCAGGATGCACCTTTCAATCCCTGAGAATGTTCACAAACCCCTTTTCAAAGGCTGGCATGAGAGACAAAGGGACTGAGAATAGCTTTGCTCTAACGTCACCTAGTATTTGCTTCCATTTAGAAGACAGCAAACACACACACACACACACACACAGGATTCAGCAAGAAAAAGTCAATAGTATTAATAAATACGCAGCATGTGTTAAAGGCTGTGTGGATAAAAGGAAAATGTCCTACCAGCTTTCTTCATTAGCATTAGAGAATCCATATGCACCTAGACAGCATTAAAGTTTGTGAATACAGCCTAATTTTGTCTTTGAGGCATAGACTTCTGAAACACACCGCCTTTGGTCCGCACGTAGCCTTTTGATATAGTCTATTAGCAGGAAACTCAAGCACCCTCTATTAGGAGTCCAACAGCCTTAGCTCTTTGCTCACAAATAATTGATGCTCCCTTCTCACAAGCATAGTTTGCAACTGATAAGCACGTGGTAATTAGCACCTTTGTGGGCCATGAGGCAGAAGGAGGGGGAGAGGGTCTTGCTTTACCAGCAGGAAACTGACAGCAGAGGATAACTGGATAACCACGCTTCCTCTAGGAGGAGGACACATTGCCTACTTTGCATTTTCCGCCATAAATGCTAACTTTACAGCTATGTGTCAGTCTAGGATGTTCCTGGGGTTTATCAAAGATGAGACATCGAACTGACAATTTATTCTCAGATGCTTGCAAAATCTGATGTGAGCTCTAGGGGTGCTTGGCCCTGGCAGCTCGGGCGCTTTCCACACTCATTGCAGAATAATTAATGATGTTGTCAAACCGGATACACAAACATGAATTATTACTAAATTAGAATAGAA
Organism: Meriones unguiculatus; assembly: GCF_030254825.1. Lineage (NCBI taxonomy): Eukaryota > Metazoa > Chordata > Mammalia > Rodentia > Muridae > Meriones > Meriones unguiculatus. The sequence continues at coordinate 14,420,797 of NC_083354.1, read as the reverse complement.
TTCCTATAGAATTATGCACAGTGCACTGTGCCCACAAATACAATATGAATAAAAAAAATCTGGGTTAACTTATGCTTCATTTTTCAAACCTTTATGTTGACGAACATAAAGCTCTAACCTTGCCATATTTGAGAGCAAGCTAATGGTATCATCAGGACCAAGCTTGGCATTACGCCTTTGACACTGGCACTAGACATATAATCGTTTTCAAACTCTGCTTCAAAATAAATGCAAAGTGTCTTGGGCTGAGAAGAATGCTAAGAGCTATGCAGGAGAAGTTAGGGACCTGGGACACCAAATAGCTAATTGTCCATACTCCCAAGGCTGACCCCACACACAATCCATATGCCTAGTCTCATGTCAGCCTTGTTAGGAGCAAAACACAGCTCCTAACCTGTGGTGGTGAGAAAAACAAAAACAAAAACAAAACAAAACCATAGACTTGAAAATCAAGGCATCAGACTGAAGCTAAGAATAAAGTAAGAGGTGACCCCATCCCCTGGGCTCCGTTTTCCAGCCCACAAGTCATCCTGTTCTCCAGGAGGCCACACCAGCACCAGGGACCCCAGTTAAGACCTCACCCTATGCCCTGTGCCCACTCACCAACCCTCCTTAAAGCACACCAAACAGCTTTAAACTGCACCCAATCCTCTGGGCTCCATTTTTCCAGCCCACCACTCCTACAGCTTTTCCAGAGGCCATGCTGGCACCAGGAACCCCAGGTAAAACCTTGCCTCATGCCTGCTAACTCCCCTTAAAACACACTCAACAGCCGTAAACTGAATCCCATTGCCTGGGCTCCGTATTCCAGCCTACAACTTCAGCAAAAGATCTCTGCTACCACAGAGACCACGCCGGTCCTGGGGACCCCAGAGCCAACGTTGGCACCCAGAACCCCAGAGGTTACACAGGCCACAAAAAGCCCGGTGGAGACACCTTGCTGGACGTGAAGACCCACTGGTCACGAGAACCCCAGGTCACTCAACAGAAGACCAAAGAGGAAACAGAAAACAAGGGGGGGGGACACATACAAAAATCACCCATCTAATCTCAGAAATCAGCACCTCAACCTATAATAACCCCAAAGCCAGATGGCTAGAGGCCAGCATTAGAACCCAATTAACAAGAGCCAGTACAATACAGCAACAACAGAGCCCGGATATCCTGCTACAGCAAGCTCTGTATATTCCAACACAGCCAAAGCACAAGAAAATGATCCTAGGTTCATTATTATGAATATGGTAGAGGCCTTTAAAGAGTAAATGAAATAAATCCCTTACAGAAACTAAGAAAATACAATCAAACAGGTGAAGAAAGAGAACAAAACTGTTCAAGACCTGAAAACAAAAATAGAAGCAAAGAAAAGAAAGAAAGAAAGAAAGAAAGAAAGAAAGAAAGAAAGAAAGAAAGAAAGAAAGAAAAGAAAAGAAAGAAAGATCACATACTGGGGGAATCCTGGGGATGGAAAATCTAGATAAGCGAACAGTAACTACAGACTCAACTATCTCCAACAAAATAAAAGAGATAGAAGACAGAATCTCATGTGTAAAAGATACAATAGAAGAAATTGATACAACAGTCAAAGAAAATGTTAAATCTAAAATAGTTCCTTACATAAAACATCCAGGAAACCTGGGATATGAAAAGATCAAACCTAAGAATAATATGAATAGTAGAAGGAAAATATTTCCAGCTTAAATACCCAGAAAATGCATACAACAAAATCATAAAAGAAAATTTCTTTTTTTAATTTTAATTTTTATATTAATTGCAGTTTATTCACTTTGTATCCCAACTGTAGCCCCCTTAATCATTCCCTCCCAATCCCATCTGCTCTCCCTCATCTCCTCCCATGCTCTCTCCAAGTCCACTGATAGGGGAGGTCCTCCTCTCCTTCCATCTGACCCTAGCCTATCAGGTCTCATAAGGACTGGTTGCACTGTCTTCCTCTGTGGCCTGTTAAGGCTGCTCCCCACTGATCAAAGAGCTAGTCACTGAGTTCATGTCAGAGACAGTCCCTGTTCCCATTACTAGGGAACCCACTTGGACACTGAGCTGCCATGGCTACATCTATGTAGGGGTTCTAGTGGTTCTAAGTGATCTCCATGAATGGTCCTTAGTTAGAGTATCAGTCTCAGAAAAGACCCCTGGGTCCAGATTTCTTGGTTCTGTTGCTCTCCTTGTGGAGTTCCTGTCTACTCCAGGTCTTTCTATCTCCCCCTTCTTTCATAAGATTCTCTGCACTCTGCCCAAAGTTTGGCTATGAGTCTCAGCATCTGCTTTGATACACTGCTGGGAAGAGTCTTTCAGAGGCCCTCTGTGGTAGGCTCCTGTCCTGTTCCCTGTTTTCCCCCTCTTCTGATGTCCATCCCATTTGCCTTTCTGAGTGAGGACTGATCATCTTACCCAGGGTCCTCCTTCTTGCTTAGCTTCTTTAGGTGTACAGATTTTAGTATGTTAATCCAATGTCTAATATCCACTTATAAGTGAGTATATGCCATGTGTGTCTTTCTGCTACTGGGTTACCTCACTCAGGATGAACTTTTCTAGATCCCACCATTTGTCTGCAAATTTCATTATTTCCTTGTTTTTAATTGCTGAGTAGTATTCCATTATATAAATGTACCATAATTTCTGTATCCATTCCTCAGTTGAGGGGCATCTGGGTTGTTTCCAGGTTCTGGCTATCACGAACAGAGCTGCTGTGAACATGGTTGAGCAAATGTCCTTGTTGGCTATAGACTTGCTGTATATTGTCTTTACTGTGTTTAGGTTTGTGCCTTGTATCCCTGATCTCTCCAAGACTTTAAACATGAATAGGTGTTGGATTTTGTCAAATGCTTTTTTGGCATCTAAGGAGATGATCATGTGATTTTTCTCCTTCAGTTTGTTTATATTGTGGATTACATTGATGTATTTCCTTACATTGAACCACCCCTGCATGCCTGGGATGAAGCCTACTTGGTCAGCAATAAAGATGGACATTACCTGAGAGTAAATGGTTGGAAAAAAGATTTCCAAGCAAATGGACCCAAAAAGCAATCAGGAGTAACCATTCTAGTATCTAATAAAGTAGACTTTCAATCGAAATTAATCAAAAGAGATGGGGAAGAACACTTCATACTCATCAAAGGAAAAATCCCCCAAGATGACATCTCAATTCTGAACATCTATGTCCCAAATGCAAGGATACCCACATTCAAAAAAGAAACATTACTAAAATTTAAATCACACATCAAACTCCACACATTAATGGTGGGAGGCTTCAACACTCTACTCTCACCCATGGACAGATCAGCGAGAGAGAAACTAAACAACTAAATGGAAAGAATAATGAAGCTAACAGACACCACGAATCAAATAAACCTAACAGATATCTACAGAATATTTCACCCAAACAGGAAAGAATATGCATTCTTCTCAGCACCTCATGGAAACTTGTTCAAAACTGACCATATACTCTGTCACAAAGCAAGCCTCAACAGATACAAGAAAACTGAAATAACTCCTTATATCTTATTAAACCACCATGGGTTAAAGCGGGAACTCAGAAACAACAAAAAGCCTATTAACACGTGGAAATTGAAAAACTCCCTACTCTCTAGAATCCAATGAAAATTAAGGCACAACATACCCAAACTTACAGGACACAATGAAAACAGTGCTAAGGGGAAAGTTCATAGCACTAAGTGCCTCCATAAAGAAAGTGGAGATTTCTCGTATTAGCATAAAAATACAACTAAAAGCTATAGAACAAAAATAAAGCAAACACACCCAAGAGGAGTAGATGGCAGGAAATAATCAAACCCAGGGCTGAAATCAGTAACTTAGAAATAAAGAGAACAATACAAAGAATCAATGAAACCAAGAGCTGATTCTTTGAGAAAAATCAATGAGAGAGACAAACCGTTAACCAAGCTAACTAAAAGGCAGAGAGACAGTATCCAAATTAACAAAATCAGAAGTGAAAATGGGGATATAATAACAGACCCTGAAGAAATCCAAGGAATTTTTAGGTCTTACTTAAAAAACAAAGACAAAAACAAAAACCTGTGCTCCACCAAACTGGAAAATCTAAATGAAATAGACAATTTTCTTATAGATATTACTTACCAAAGTTAAATCAAGATCAGATGAATAATCTAAATAGATCTATAAATCCTAAGGAAATAGAAGAAACCATTAAAACTCTCCCATAAAAAGGGGGGGGCAGATGGTTTTAGCACAGAATTCTACCAGATTTTCAAAGAAGAGTTAATACTAATACTCCTTAAATTATTCCATAAAATAGAATCATAAGGAAATTGACAAATTCATTTTATGAGACCACAGTCTCCCTGATACCTAAAATACAAAAAAAAAAAAAAAAAAAAAAAAAAAAAATTCAACAAAGAAAGAAATTCAGACCAATTTTCCTCAGGAACATTGATGTAAAAATACTGAATAAAATTCTTGTGAATCCTGATTTCTTTGTTTTTAATTGCTGAGTAGTAGTTGTACAAGTTTACATTCCCACCAGCAGTGGAGGAGGGTTCCTCTTTCTCCACAACCTCTCCAGCATGTGCTGTCACTTGAGCTTTTAATCTTAGCCATTCTGATGGGTGTAAGGTGAAATCTCAGGGTCCTTTTGATTTGTATTTACCTGATAGCTAAGGATGTTGAGCATTTCTTTAAGCATTTCTCTGCCATTCGAATTCTCTGTTTAGCTCTGTACCCCATTTTTTAATTGGATTACTTGATTTGTTGAAGTTTAACTTCTTGAGTTCCTTATATATTCTGGATATTAGCCCTCTGTCAGATATAGGATTAGAGAAAATCCTTTCCCAATCTGCAGGCTATCATTTTGTTCTGACAACAGTGTCCTTTGCATTACAGAAGCTTTTCAGTTTCATGAAGTCCCATTTATTGATTGTTGATCTTAGAGCCTGTACTGTTGGTGTTCTGTTCAGGAAGTTGTCTCCTGTGTCAACGAGTTCAAGGCTCTTCCCCATTTTTTGTTCTAACAGGTTTAGTGTGTCTGGTTTTATATTGAGGTCTTTGATCCACTTGGACTTTACTACTCAGCAATAAAAAACAAGGAAAAAACGAAATTTGCATGCAAATGGTGGGAACTAGAAAAGATCATCGTGAGTGAGGTATCCCAGAAGCAGAAAGACACACATGTTATATACTCACTCATAAGTGGATATTAGACATATAATATAGAGTAAATATAATAAAATCTGTACACCTAAAGAAGCTAAGCAAGAAGGAGGACCCAGGTAAGAAGGCAAATGGGATGGACATCAGAAGAGGGAGAAAACGGGAAACAGGACAGGAGGCTACCACAGAGGGCCTCTGAAAGACTACTGTGAAGGGTATCAAAGCAGATGCTGAGACTCATAGCCAAACTTTGGGCAGAGTGTAGGGAATCTTATGAAAGAAAGGAGAGGTAGAAAGACCTGGAGGGGACAGGAACTCCACAAGGAGAGAAAAAAATCTAGGCCCAGGGGTCTTTTCTGAGACTGATACTCCAGCCAAGGACCATGCATGGAGATAACCTAGAACCCCTGCACAGATGTAGCCCATGGCAGCTCAGTGTCCAAGTGGGTTCCCTAGTAAGGGGAGCAGGGGCTGTCTCTGACATGAACTCACGGGCTGGCTCTTTGATCACTTTCCCCTGAGTGGGGAAGCAGCATTACAAGGCCACAAAGGAAGACAATGAAGCCAGTCCTGATGAGACCTGATAGACGAGGGTCAGATGGAAAGGGAGGAGGACTTCCCTTATCAGTGGACTGGGGGAGGAGCCTAGGTGGAGAAGAGGAATGGAGGATGCGATTGGAAGGGGACAAGGGAGGGGTCTACAGGTGGGATACAAAGTGAATAAACTTAATTTATAAATAAATTAATTAATTTTAAAAAAATTCTTGTGAGCCAAATGAAAGAGTACATCAAAAACATCATCCACTATGAGGATGATCCCAGAGATGCAGGGATGGTTCTACATATGAAAATGTATCAATATAATTCACCGTATAAATAAAACATACATGATCATATCATTAGATGCTGAAAGTCTTTCAAAAATTCCAGCACCACTTCATGATAAAAGTCCTCAAGAGATCAGCAATACAAGACACATAAGTAAATTTAAATAAGGTAATATACAGAAAGCCAAAACCAGGCATAGTGGTGTGGCCCTGTAATCCGAGCACTCGGGGAGGCAGAGCAGGTGGATCTCTGTGATCTTAAGGCCAGCCTGGTCTACAAAGCAAGTCCAGGATAGCCAAGGCTACCTGTTTCAACAGAGGAAACCCAGCTTCAACTCACATACAGTAAAAGAAAGAAAGAAAAAAATGAAGGAAGAAAGGAAGGAGAAAAAGAGATAGAAAAGAAACTCAATAAACAACATCAAATTAAATGGAGAGAAGCTTAAATAAATTCCATTTTCTTGTCATGGAAAAGACAAGACTGTCTACTCTCTCCATACCTATTCAATATCTTATTTGAAGTTTTAGCTAGAGTAATAAGACAACTAAAGTAGATCAAGGGTATAAAAATTGAAGATGAAGAAGTCAAAGTATTGCTATTCACAGATGATATGATAGTATACACAGGTGACCCCAAAAATTCTATCAGAGAACTTCTACAGCTGATAAACACATTCAGGAATGTGGTTGGATACAAAATTATCTTAAAAAAAAAGAAAAAAAAACAATAGCCCTCCTATATACCAAATGATAAACAGGCTGAAAAAGAAATTAGGGAAACAGCACCCTTCACAATAACCACAAATAATATAAAATATCTTGTTACAAATCTAGCTAAGAAAGTGAAAGATCTCTATGACAAGAACTTCAAGTCTTTGAAAAAAAGAAATTAAAGATGAAATCAGAAGATGGAAAAATCTCCCATGCTTATGGATCAGTAGGATTAACACAGTAAAAATGGCCATTTTACCAAAAACAATCTACAGATTCAACACAATTCCCATCAAAATTGCAACACAATTCTTTAAAGACCTTGAAATAATAGTACTCAACTTTATATGACAAAAAAAAAAAAAAAAACCAAAAACAGGATAGCTAAAACAATTCTGTACAACAAAAGAACTTCTGGAGATATCACCACCCCTAATTTCAAGCTGTAGTACAAAACAATTGTAATAAAAGCTACATGCCATTAGTTTAAAAACAGACAGGTTGTTCAATGGAATTGAATCAAAGACCTAAAAATAAATCCACACGTCTATGGACAACTGGTTCTAACAAAGAAGCAAAAAATTATTCAATAGCAAAAGAAAGCATCTTCAACAAATGGAGGTGATCTAACTAAATGTCTGCATGTAGAAGAATGCAAATAGATCCATATTTATCACCCTGCACAAAACTCAAGTCCAAGTGGATCAAAGACCTTAACATAAAGCCAGATACACTAAAGCTGATAGAAGAGAAAGTGGGGGATAGCCTTGACAGCATTGGTACAGGAGACAACTTAGAACACCAATGAGCATCAATAGCTCAAGGACCTCATGAAACTAAACAGCTTCTATAAGGCAAAGGATATCATTAAAAGGACAAAACAGCAGCCTAAGTAATAGGGAAAGAACTTCATCAACCCTACTTCCAACAGAGGGCTGATATCCAAAATATATAAAGAGCTGAAGACATCAACAAACCAAATAGTCCAATTTTAAAATGGGTACACATCTAAACAGAGAATTTTCAGCAGACAAATCTATATTGGCTGAGAAGCACATTTCTTTAAAAATGTTAATATCCTTGGTCGTCAGAGAAATGCAAATCAAAATGACTCTGAAATTCCATCTTCTACCTGTCAGAATGGTTAAGATCAAAAACTCAAGTGACAGTACATGCTAGCAAGGATGTGGAATAAAGGTAACACTTCTCCATTGCTGGTGGGAATGCAAACTTATACACTCACTTTGGAAATCAATTTGACAGTTTCTCAGATAATTGAGAATTGTTCCACCTCAAGAACAATTAGCTATACCACTCCTGGGCATATATGCAAAAGATGCTCCACCATACCACAAGGACACTGTGCTCAGCTATGTTTATAGCAGCTTTATTTGCAACAGCCAGGAACTTGAAACAACCTAAATGCCCCGCAACCAAAAAAAAAAAAAAAAAAAAGACTAAAGAAATTGTGATATATTTATACAATGGAATATTACCCAGCTATTAAAAACAATGACATTATTAAATTTGAAGGCAAATGAATGGAACTAGAAAAGATCATCCTGAGTGAGGTGACCCAGACCCAGAAAGACAAACATGGTATGTACTCATTTATAAGTGGATATTAGCCACAAAGTAAAGGATTACCATGCTCCAGACCCAAAGAAGCAAAATAACAAGGAGGAGGCAGAGCTGTGTGAATCTCACTGAGTACAGAAACTAGAATAGACATCATGAGTGGACAGGGTGGGGAGACTGGACCAGAGGTCAGGGGTCGGGATGGAAATAGGAGGAATTGGGTGGGAGAAGGCCAGAGAGAGGGTACTGGAAGAAACAACTGGAATGGGGGGAGGGGAAGCATCTCTTGGTTGAGCTAGAAACCTAAGGTAATGGAGACTTCCAGGAATCTCTAAGAGTGACCCCAGCTAAGACTCCTAGCAGTAGGGGATATGGAGCCTGACCAGCCATCTCCTATAACCAGGCAAGATTCCCAATGGAAGGACTGGGACACCAAATCAACCGCAAAACCTTCAGCCTACAATTTGTCCTGATTACAAGATGCGCAGGGGTAAAGATAGAGCAGAAATTGAGGGAATGGCCAACCAATGCCTGGTCCAGCTTCAGACCCATGCCATGAGAGGGAGCCCACTCCTGATACTGTTAATGATATTCTGCTATAGTTGCAGACAAGAGCCTAGCCTAACCATCGTCAGAGAGGCTTCACCCAGCAACTGATGGAAACTGACGCAGAGACCCACAGCCAAACATTAAACGGAGCTTGGAGAATCCTACGAAAGAGGGGGAAGAAGAATTCTAGGAGCCAGTGGGGTCTAGGACATAAGAAAAACCTACAGAATCAACTCATCGGGGCCCATAGAGGAGAATGACCCACTAACTAGGGAGGATGCATTGGACAGACCTAGGCCCTCTGCACATATGTAACAGTTGTGTAGCTTGGCTTTCATGTGAGACTCCTAACAGCAGGAGCATAGGCTGTCCCATATGATTCTTGGTTGCAGCAAGCTGGCATTTAAACTACTCAGCACAGGCAGTTCCTTGGATTCTGCTCATTGCTCAGGCCCAGGGCAAATGACTGTTCCTCCCTGAGCATGCCAAAACAAAGTGTGAATTCCAACCCGCATGGGCTTTCTGGCCACTTGTATCACCCTAAACCCCTCTGCTTGTTCAATTGTCTCCCCAGTTATCTCTCTCTCTCTCTCTCTCTCTCTCTCTCTCTCTCTCTCTCTCTCTCTGATGTGAGGCTCAGCACATTTTAGTTACATTCTAGAGCCCTTTTGCTCCAGAGCTCACTCTGGAGCCCTGGTGCCTGGTGGGTCTCAGGTTCTTATTTGTTGGAGGGATTAGATGCCCAGAAAAGCACTGAGGATCCTAGTCCCCCACTGCTTCAATGGCTAAGATGAAATTCTTCTCTTAATTTTTTTTTCCCTAAAGGCTCATGTGACACTTCACTGTAATACAGATGCAAAATAAAAGATTTGTGAGCACCAGACCTGAAACTTGTCACTACAGACAGGCTGCCCTGGAAGAGGCAGAATAAGGCAGAACAAAATCTTCTACTCCTCCACTCCTCCACTCCTCCACTCCTCCACTCCTGTGGGATCCTCACATCTTATAAATTGTTCCCAAACAACTATATTCTGATGCCAGGCACTGCTACAGATGCTCCGCTGAAAAGCTCTACAAGCTGGAGAAGAATATTTGTGCTAGTTATTAGTAGATGAGAAAACCGCAGAGCAATGACGAAGACAAGCACCTCTCTTCTGCAGCATGCACAGAACGCGACCTAAACTCTGGCCTGGTGACAATTCTCTGACCGTGACACGCTCAGTTAGCTTTTTGTTATAGACTAATTGAGGCTTCTTTTTCTTTCAGTTTTGCATAAGCACTAAGAACTACGTGGGGAAGCTTTCCTGCAGAAGCCAGTTCTCAACGAGGAAAACCGCAGAATTCCAGGCTCAGACCCCCTGCTCTTGACAGTTGTGTCTGGCTGAGTTCACGGACGAATCAGATTAGCACATGATTATGATAATCACCAAGGCTCGCTTCTCAGAACTGGTATCATTTTTGTACTTAATTGTGGTTAAATGTCCTTGCGAAGCTCCTGGCAGAGCTGTGTCACCCCTTTAATTATCGAGATAGAGTCACAAAGGGGGCGGCGTTGTCTAGTAGATAAGAAGGAGGCGTGTCAGCCAAGATTAAGTCTGTAACATCACACAGGACCCCATTCCCAGGGCAAGTGCTCCGGTGCTCCCCAACAATGGTATTGCTGAATTTGTTTTCCAATTACATCTTGAATGAGCTCAATAGGTCGCAAGGCATGATGGGAGAAGCTACTTTCTGGCAATTAGACTCAGGTACTGCTTGGAGGTGGTCAGATGCTCACTGTCCATTTACACAGTCATCAGAAGTATAGTTCATAGAGAAGCAGGAGGAATTCATTGCTTCTTATAATAAGAAACTAGAATTTAAAAAGAAAGTGATGGCCTTATTATGGCAGAGAGACTACTAGGAAAAGAACAGGGAACCAGGGTCAGAAGGAGGCTGGACGTGACAAGTGTTAGCAATTATAAAAGCAATAAATGCAGGGTGGAAACATGGAGGCTCAAAACCTGTTTCCATCTCGGGACTACTTTCCCGCAGTGAGATTCACTGACTAGTCCATGCCGTCTGTGAGCAGCAAATGCCGTGAAAAGCACAGATTGCCTGATTGGCAGGCTAGGACCTTGAACCACAAATTATAGTGCCTGTTTTCATGCTAACACTAAAAAATAAAAAGTAGAAAATAAAATGAATAAATAAACTCCTTTAAAAATAAACTCTGCAGTATGATCGAATATTTGTGTCTGTCAAAACTATCCTTTGGGAGGGACAACACCGTACTTATTAACTGCAGTCTGAGGAGCTGTGGAGATGGCATAGCAGGTAAGTGGTCCTTTTGCCCGACCACGAGGACATGAGTTCAAATCCCCAACACCTGCCTTTGCTCAACACATTGATCTTTATAAAATTGTACTAAGACATTTGAAAATCATGTCCAGGCATTAAGAAACTAAAGCAGAGGCCCAAAGGCTATCTACATTTCCCTGTTATTAAGATGAATATGTTTAATTGCTTGAGTGTTCCACCAAGCCACTTCGGCTCTTGGCTTTACTGTTTCTAAGTAATAACAGCTATGCATATCACAGGAAATCACTTCTCTTATTTACCAAAGCAGTTGTGCTGTACTAGGTATCCATCTATAATTTATGTGGCTTTCATATTTACATATGTATATGTGTTTGAGTATTTATGTTCATCTTCCTCACTTTCTGTAAGCAACTCTCATTGAAAACCACTCTAATTATGTTATAACTTATCCAACTGTCTTTCATCAGTAGACATGGACATTGTAAGCTTTTTACACACATGCACTCCTACACATACACACAAACTACAGTATAGTTGCACACATACATTGTTGCAATGTCTTTCTTTGTCTAACATCTTTAAACGCCTGTTCCTTTGTTGGACTGGAAAGGAGTACCTTGTTCTCAGCTCACTTGGGGAGGCAGATAGATAAAAATGATCAATCAGCCCCTAGCAGGAGAAATCTGCATTTTAAAAATGCTCTGAAGGAAGCCTGCATTCCCTCAGGACATGAGAGTCCCTCCACTCTGTTCGGTAATATAGTACTTCAGTACATGATTTTCCCAGATTAATTACACAAGGCTATTCAATAATAATGACTCATTAGTCTACCAACTACATCCTATACCAGCAAGCCTGGAAACGGCCAGCTCCATCAAATGCTACTTAAAGGAACTAGCCTATCTGCTGATAGACACACACGCACACAGAGAGACACACTCACACAGAGACACTTGTTCCCCCCCCCATACACATACACACAGAGAGAGAATGCTTTTTATCACATGAGGATTTGGTGGTTGAAGGGCCCTATGGACGGCACCAGCCTCTGTGGTCAGTGGCAAGGAGACATTCTTAATTGGTTTCATCCAATCCCGTGTGTCAGCACTGTTGATGTTTATAGACAATTGCTCATCAGAGGAGCAAGATGTGTTCTTCCTCTCACTTCCTCCTGCATCTTCGTACACACCATTCCGCCATCTCTCAACTGCTCCTTTAAACCCAGCCCAGCCCTGGACCCCGGAACATGCTCAGGGATGTGCCCTGGCCCCACTACCTCACACTCAGCTCTTTTTCTGCCCGGTACTCTAACAACTGGTAACATACCCTTTAGCAGACCCTTCCTCATTCTTGCATACAAGAGTCTAACTTAGCCCGGAAACTATGAAGAGCTACTGTGGTGAAAACATGCTGGAGGTAGTGGCAGACATGGAGAAAGAGAGACAACATGGTGAGTACCTACTATGTGCCATTTCACATGCCTTCGTCACTGCTTCGACTGGAAACGTTTACCCTTGCAATAAAGATGAGACATTCAAAGGCATACATTAACTCATTAAAATGAGGTAAGTAGGAGAGAAGAAGAGTTGACATGGATCAGTTTTCTACAATTTGTACCCCACCTCACCTCTATGTGCTCCCACACTATATGGCTCTCTTATGATTCTTGCAAGGCTCCCAGTGTCAGCTGAGTATGTCACAGGGATGGAAAAATGATGAAAAAATACAGGGCATATGAGTTTTGATGGCTAAGAGGAGCAGTTTGGTGGAAAGACAGCTAAAAGGGAGGGCTGGGAAAGAAAACCAAAGAGCATCCTAACGGCTGGCAGCATGGCTTTGGGTTCATTGGAGAATGGGGTCTGTCAAAGTTAACGCTGAGAGATAAATGGAAAAGGTCAGTGGGGTCCAATCAGGGGAGACTTCGAATAGCGCTCTTGTCAGTCCACAGCTCATGTGTGAAAATTAAAGTTTTCAGAGTGCTGTTGAGGAGCCATGTACATAGATTCATATTTCAGAAAGAACAACCTAGCAGGGCTGAGCTGAAGTTTTACAGGAGAAGGGTGGAGTGGAAGAACAGGGGAAAGGACGGAGCCAATGTGGTTCTCTAAGAACCAGGCTCACTGAAATATCAAGAAAATACGTAGCAGAAGTGGAGAGAGAATGGAGATTTGACAGGAATGGTTCGTGGCATGGTTTACCCAGATGTGTAGAACCACTCCATACATTTGCTTCCCTCTTCATGAAAACATCACCCTGCCCTGCCCTCGTGACCATCCTGGCCTCTTGATGTGGTTCAGTCTTTTTCCAGAGTCTTTCACCATCTTAAAGTCCTAGTCCTATACACAGACTTTACTTGTTTGCAACCTGGATGTCCTGACAAGTGCAACTTCAGAAAGCCATAGGTCCTTGTCTCTTTTACTCTGTAATATCTTCAAAAATCCTGACCAACAGAAGATAACTAATAAACATCTGCCATACAAATAAAGCAACAGCATCTTCCTGAGGGCATGGTCTCTTTGTTTTTTCCACATAGAGAATAAGCCTAAAACACCTTTCTTTATAGTCCAGTATGATACTTATCTATGCCCTGTCACCTCAGATCCTGGGGGCAGACCCTTCATTATCCATCCAAACAGAGAGAGTAGGCTTTCCCCATCTGCATCTATCTTGCAAGGAGAAGAGACTCACTCCATTCTGTTAGGGATTGTTCTGATGCTGGTCCACACGATCTGGTTTCTCCCTGGATATACTTATCCTTGTTGTGTAAACCTGCCTAAGACATACCTGACTGGTTGATTAAATGGCCTATACCTGGGCAGGGCAGAATGGGGTAGGCATGGCTAAGGTTCCCAGGCTTTTGAGGACAGAAGAATCATGGGAAAGAGACAGATGGACTGGAAGAGATGAGGCAGGAGGATGCCATGATGGATTAGTGTGGAGCAGGTACCACATGGGCTTGGAGGAAGGACTCCAAGAATGGCATGAACGGAAAAAAAAGCACCAAGATTTTCATTGAAAAATATAAGTAAGTATATTGGGATTTTGGATGGAAGGTAGAACAGATGAGGATGATTAAGGCAGACGGCAAGGGAGTTGGGAGATGGATGGTGAGGTTATTGGAATAGCATAGGTAGAAATATCTGCCTAGCCCAAGGTAAATAAGGCAATTATAAAATCTAGCAGGTGTCTGTGTCTTATTATTTGTAATAGTGGGTTAAATAATACCACCGTAATAATTATAGGGCTAATAATATATAGTCTAACACTCATTTTTATTTACAACACCGCCAAGTGCCACAGCAGCCAGAGGACTCACAGAATCACGATTTCTGTGTGCAGGCAATGGTTCATACCATGTGACTGATCAGTTGTTGGGATAATTTTTTATTCATGAGACATGTACCTCTCAAGACTATCGGGTAGAAATCCCTTCTATGACAAATATTTCCTATCACCTCCCCCTGAAATGAAATTAATGGATAATATAAGTTTTCCGCACAAACATTTTTAAAATCAATGTAATATGCTAGCTGTAATATTAAAAAGAAATAAAAGAAAAGTAAGCTATAAAAAAACAGTCTGAGTGCCTTGGGATGATCACACTAGGAAATGCAAGGAGGTAGCTAGATGCTTTGCTGGTACCAGTACAGACATGTGTGGTTTTAAAGCCTTTGAGTCATCAAAGTGACTTTCCAAACTGACAGATACTTCATAATATCCAATAATGGGGCTGGTGAGATGATTCAGCAAGTGAAGAGCACTGACTGCTTCTGCTCTTCAGGCCTGGTTCCCAACACCCACATGGCTACTCTCAACTGTCTGTAGTTCCAGGTCCGGGGGACCTGATGTCCTCTTCTGGCCTTCATGGATACTGCATGCCCATGGTACACCCATACACATAAAATAAAAAAAAAGATAAATCTTAGAAAAACAGATCAAATAATAATTTACCATCAAAATAAGAGCCAAGAAAATTTTCATATGGGTAGATGTTTGAAATCACAACAAACCAGCCTATCAATTTTAGATAACTTAAAGGAGACACAGAAACTGTAGACTTCTGGGAAAGGAGTTTCTACGTCATATTTTAAATTAATATATATATATATATTCATATTTTTCATCAGATAGTGTCCTTCTTTTTCAGACATCATTACATGGCTAAAAGCGCACATGCCCACTGTCTGGGGTTTATGTTTACCCTTTTTCCATGGGACCGCCCTTAGCCACTGACTGATTAGACTACAGGAATCCCAACTCCATTTCTATAAATCTGGATGAATACTGATAGGTAACATGAACTGACAGGATGGCATGCAAGATCTGACGGAAGACACACTAAGGCATTTGGCCCAAAGTGCATGCATGCATAGCCCCCTTTTTGCTGTGCCAGACCCTCTGTTATGGGTTTTTCCTTTATAAATGACGCTACAGAAATCCTTGTATAGAGTCGCTTCTAGAAGGCCCGGGTAAAGTGTTAGCTGAAAAGTTAATGGAGTAGCTAGAACGAAGTGGTAGGTCCCTCCAAAGCTGTGGGTACAGTAATCCCCCACCTTGCAGAATCATAAACTGTGGGTAAGAATGAGGGGCTTGCTCAAACTCAATGACTAATACCTGGATGAGCCAGAAGCCAGTTCCAAGCCCACGTCCCACCTGAACCACACTCCTCAGCATGCTGTGCTATGCGCTCCCTAACCCAGGTTCAATGTTTTGGGAAACATAAAGGGATATCCTAACACACAGGCTCCTCACAGCACTGAATTCCCTCTCAGGAAAAGCTTCTCCTAAAATCAGCATTGACTTAAAATAAAAGCGTCACGGGGCCTGAGCGCGTGTCCTGATCTAACCCCACCCACTGGGTGGTATTTCTAATCTCAGTCATGTTATCTGCTGTCAGGAAATCTCCAAAGTGTCAAGGGCAAATAAAGATCTAGTCCCTAACCCAGGACAAGGGGAGGGAAATTTGCAGAAGTGTCCCGTGGCATCATCAGGCATTGCCAAAGAGAGGGAGATAAAAAGTAATAGCCTAATTTTCATTAAGTGATTGCTCTCATAAAGTAGAAGAACTTTACTCACCAGGACATTAACCCTGCATTGCTCAGACAATTAAAGGAAGTCATAAATTAATCCATAATCACAATCTGAAAAGAGAATTTACCCTGGTGCCGAGGATGAGAAAGGAGGGAAATTATCACAAAGAGGAGGCTTCTAGTCTGCAAGAAGAGCCAGACCCTGCATGCTTTGAATACTAACCTTCTCCTTTTATCCCCATCACTCCATTTTATCTCCTTCCTCTCTTCCTTCCTTTATCTGACCAGTTCCTGCCCCAAACACCCCACACTCCAAGATTTTAAAATGGGAACAGGGAATATTCTTTTGTTCACTCTTGAAGAATATTGACTTTCTCTGATACAAAGTTGCATTCAAAGAGTGTTCCTTTGTGGGAAAGACTATATCCTTCAGGGCTAACTAAAAAATGAAACCTAGAAAGTTAAATAATAAGGTGGTTAAGGTATTATGGGGTATTATCTTTTATTTTATTTTTATTGATGTTAGTCATAATATTTGACCAACAGAAATATACAGTAAGGGAGACTATAAAGAACAAAAGAGAAAAAGTGGGGACAGACAAGTCGTCTACAGCATTCAGGGCACAGGAAACACCTTCTATAGAATCATAGTCATGAATCTACCCAGTAGGCATTGTTAACCCATTTTAGAGATACTGAATGTGCGTGTAAAATCTCATTTTGCTTGTACAGGTAAGATTTAGTTTCTGCTCTAGCTGTCTCTAGAGATCAAACCTTGAGAATTGGAATGAGAAATGATCAAGAAGTACAGACAGATGGTGAGCACAAAAGACCTGAGAAACACTGCGAAGCTTCTGCTACGCCATAGCCCTCTGCTAAGTGATTTTGTGGAAAGTTAAGATGAATTGTGGGGCTGTTTTAGCAGATGGTTTTTCTCTATCCAAATTTTAGAGAGGACACAAATGGGAAGATGAGAAGAATAGCCAGAGCCCTGGGGAGCTTCAGAAGCCCTCTGGAGAGCCTGGTGTTAGGTTTCTGTACAAACGATGTCCTGGGCTTTCCCGTGCCTGAACTGCCCTGCCCTGTGTGCATCTGTAAATAGTGGGCATAGGGCAGTGATGCATCCCTTTGCCATTGGGCAAATACCAAACCAACTAGAACTGAAAGGAAATCCGGGCAATTGCATATCCTTTATTGGTGTTTTGACTCTAATAAAATGCTCCCCGGTAATATTTGAACAGACGCACCATGGCTCATGGTTGCTTCTGCTATTCTGTTGTCAGGTGTACCGGTATCACACACCATCCAGAACACATAAAAATATCACACAACACCACAAATGGTAGCTTGAGGACAACACGGTCCCTCAAAAAAACAATAATTTACTCTGAAGGTCTATATTTCTGTGGCAAATAATGGACAAAATTATTCATTGTGGAATTTCTGAACAACAAAATACTGGCAGATTTGAGTAAACTGTTTTACCTTCACAATGGCATAGTACATACTCACTCAAAAGTATGTGAATAGGATCTATAAACTAATGTGGGCTAACTGTTGAACAAAACAGTAAAGAAAAAAAAAACAACAGATGTTCTATAGGCCCCCATATATGAAAAACAGGGCATATCCATATGTATCAATCACCTATCTATAGCTATTATTGTTGTTATTATTTAAAAATTCATTATAAAAATAAGAATAAATCTAGAGAGATGGCTCAGTGGTTAAGAACACTTGCTGCTCTTGCAGAGGACCTGGGTTTGGTTACCAGCACCCACAAGGCGGTTCACAACCATCCATAACTCCAGTTTCAGGGGATCCATGCACATGGTACATATACATCCATATAGGCAAAACACTCATATACATAAAGTAACATAAATAAATGTTATAAAAGAAATTTATTATAAAATATAAGAATGGTACTGGCATACATAAGTGGGACAGTAATAATAAATGGGATATGGAGTAAGAACTCTCAAAGGTCCTCAAAGCTTTGATGTTTGTGGGGCTTTCTCTTTTTGTCTTTTTTATTATCATTTATTACAGTTTATTCAGTTTGTATCCCAGCTGTGTCCCCCTCCCTTGTCTCCTCCCAATTCCATCCTCCCTCCCTCTTTTCTCCCATGCTCCTCCCCTAGTCCACTGATAGGAGAGGACCTCCTCCCCTTCTATCTGACCCTAGCCTATCAGGTCTCATTAAGACTGACTGCATTGTCTTCCTCTGTGGCCTGGCAAGGCTTCTCCCCCCCATAGGGGGAGGTGATCAGAGAGCCTGCCACTGAGTTCATACCAAAGAAAGCTCCTGCTCCCCTTACTAGGACACCTACTTGGAGACTGAATCTATGGGTTGTATCTGAGCCAGAGTTTAGGTCCTTGCTTGGGGTATCAGTCTCTTCAGGGCCCCCACAGCTTTTGTTTTTTTTTTTTTTTTTTTTTCGGCCTTGTTGGTCTCCTTTTGAACTCCTCTCCAAAAGGTATTTCTATCTCCTTCTTTCATAAGATTCCCTGCACTCTGCCTAAAGTTTGGCTATGAGTCTCAGCCTCTGCTTCGATACCTCAATCAGTAGAGTCTTTCAGAGGCTGTCTGTGGTAGGCTCCTGTCCTGTTCCCTGTCTTCTCCTGTGTCTGATGTCTATTGTGTTTGTCCTTCTGAATGAGGATTGAGCATCTTCCCTCTTTCTATTAGCTTTGACTCTTCAAAAAGTTAGGAGAGGTGAAACAAAGGATCCAGAATTTCTCCCAGCTTTAAGGAGACTAAAGAGACATGGTGAAATGCAGGGTGTGGGTTCCCCAGTGTGTTACAGCACGGACTTCACTACATATCTCTATAGGTTTCAGTCACAAACCTCCAAGTTTCATTAGTGTATGCAGATCTGTCTGTTTATATACCGGGCACAGATAGAGCAAAGCTAGCAGTCAGGAACCTTGACTATTTAATTCAGAACAATATACTCTGATACAGTATACAACCAACTCTGCTGGCAACTTTCTCTTCAGCAAAAGGTTGGTGGTGTCACGCGTGCTTTGGATTTTCTTCTCTGCAGACTGTTCATACAGTTTACCAATTTTTATTTTTGACTAATGATTACATTGAGGATATCTCTCCCCACTTGTTTCCCATGCTCTTAATGAAAGTTTTCCTAGATAAAAATTGTTAAGGTTTATTTTTATTTATGCGTGTGCACGTCAGTGTGTCTGTATGCCATATAAATGTAGGTACCTCCAGAGACCAGGAGAACGCTTTGGATCCACTGAAACTGGAGTTATAGGAGATTGTGAGATGCTCAGTATGAGTGCTAAGAACCAAGCTCGGGTCCTCCATGCAAACAGCACAAGTTCTCAACTGCTGAGTCATCTCTCCCAGACAGTCCCCAGATACAATTAATGACTACAGCCACAGTTACCAAACTTTTCTTTTTATTATGATCATGCCACCAAAGGTGAAGAGTGGGCCCATGTTTTCCTCTAATACAATCATGGTCATAACTATAATTAAATATTTAAATCATCTGAAATATACGTGTGCTTAAGTGAAGTAGGGATATAATACATGTTTTTCTCCAAACCCTATTGTTTCAAGATCATTTTTGAATGGTTTATTTTTCTCTGTTACTAAATTCCTATGCATATCCAGGTCAATTTCCTATATGTTATGTCTTTTAGTTCTTAAAGCATCCTGTAAGATGGTATTGCTCCTGATAAATCTACATGGGGTCAGGGAAAATGTGTATGTTGGAACGAGGAATACACAAGGGCAGTAGGATATGGTTATGGAGACGAAGAAAATTTAGGACTGTGGCAAATGCATTTATATTAGATAAAAGCTTCATAAATTAATAAACGTCATTGTATTTATTATGGCTCTTGCCAAAGGAAATAAATGCAGTAAATGCCTTGTTAAAAAAAATACCATGTTATTGGTTGAATTATTAGTGAGCAGCGACCCTAATTAACAAGGTAATAACTTGCCAACTTGCTGACAGGGCAGTTTTTCAAAACTCATCTGTGCCAGGTAAGCCTCCTACGGGGTAAAAATATGCATAAGACAGCCAAGGACAAAGAACAGGACTGTCATTGACCAGCTCTAAGAAGGTGTGTGTTCTAGTCCTCCATCTCCTTTACATTCGCTGTCTCCCATACCCCATCCTAGACCTGCCCTCGCTGCAGTGGATATATTTCATCTTATATCTGTCAAGATGAACCATGTTAGGATCTCTGGGGTTTTTCTTTGCCTCTCCTTTGCTTCCAGGCACAGTTCCTGGCATCCACTGGGTAATCTCTACAGTGCTGACTATGCCTGCCTTCCCATCCTCTCCTTTGCTTCTGGCCACGGCTGGAGGGTACCCAGCAGGCTGAACTCTAAGATGTTTACTGTCTTCATCTTTTTATCCTCTCCTTTGCTTCTGGCTGTGGCCCACAGGCACTGCTAGCAGATCTCTAAGTTGCTGACTACCCAGATTTCTTTGTTTGCTCCATGAGAAGTAAGCAATGTGGCTCACAGCATATTGGAGTCTAATTTTCCCAACCAGAGAGCAAACAAGAGGTGCTAGTTAGCTTTACGTGATCTGCCTGCCCAGTGTTCTTCCGATTTTCATCTCCAAGGTTTATATTAGGGGAAAGAGGTCAAGGAAGGCCAATTTCATCCATACTGCTGGTCCCCTACTGAACACAGATCTAAAGAGGCAAGGCCAGAAGATCATCCAAGATACAATATGAATTAAAAGGCAACCGATATGATCTTTGGAGTTAGTGATGAAAAGCTAGTACACTGGGACCCTTTGCTTATCTTTGCAGTGGGCTCATTGTGTCTGGGGGAAAAGAACACATTTACATTCGAATCCAAATATTTAAACAGTAGATTTTTCTTCCTTCCAAAGGCCATCTTTGTGACAACTGACTGTCAATATTAATTCCAAAGGATTCTCCTCTGCTCCCCCAAAAGTTTAATTAAGAGTTATGTTCTAACAACCCTTATAGGAACTAAAAATCAGTCTAACAATCTATGAATCAATACTTATCAGAGATTCCAACCAAATAAAATATCGATTCAGATGATGTTTCCTTTGGAGAATAATCCCACGTTCTTGTCTCGTCCCAACTTGGTAATTTAGGAGAGCGTGAGGTGTGACTATAAAGTAATGAGGCCGATTACACTTGTCACACATGAAAATCAATCTTGTCATCCAGATAACTCAAGGCACTCAGATAATTTGAGATCTCTTCACTTACATAAATTGGAGCACTCTGGGGTGGGAGGAAGAAAATGTTTGTAGCGGTTATACCTCAAGGTAAGTGAATATATGGTTGCTTGAATTAACTGTTCCTCTAAATTACTAGTGTGCATTTTTATTTCAGTTTTAGATGTGTTTTCTTCATTCTTTGAGTTTTTCACACATGCATATAATGTATCTTGGTAATATTCACCCTTTCCTTCCATCACTCTAATTTCTACCAAATCTGCCCTGTGTTCCTCTCTCAGCTTTATTTTACTCTATAACCACTAGTCCCATTTGTACTGTCCATACGTGTATGCATTAAGGACATACTCTGAAGCATAGTCAACCTACCAGAGACAACCTTTAAAAAAACATTTTTATTTGAAAAAAATATAATATATTTCCCTCGTGGCTTTTTTTCCTCCCCAAACTCTCCCCATAGACTCCTCACCTCACCCAACTTCATGATCTCTCTTTTTAAAAACGAACTAAAAAAGAAAATCAAAACAGAATAAGACAAAAAAAAAAAGCTAGAACAAAACAAAAAGCCCCCTCTACTAACTACTTCTGCCCTGGAATGTGCTTGAGTATACCCAGTGACACTCCAATGGAGGAAGTTAATCTTATCTGCATCACCATGTATCAATTGCAAGTAGCTTCTTGGTTACGGGTGGGACCCCAGGTCCACTCCTCCTCCTCAGTGCTAGAACCCCATCTGCCTTAAACCTGTGCAGGTCCAATGGGTACCACAGTCTCTGGGAGTTTATGTGTTTATCAGTCCTGTTGTGTCTGGAAGACACTCTTTCACTGGAGTCATCCATCACCACCTCTACCAATCCTTCCGCCTCCCTTTCCACATAGATCCCTGAGCCTTGGAAGAAGGGTTTGATGAAGGTATCCCATTTAGGACCGAGTCTTCTGAAGTCTTTCACTCTCTGCATATGTGCAGTTGTGGATCTCTGTGTTAATTACCATCCACTGCAAAAAGAAGCTTCTCTGATGAGGGCTGAGTTAGGCTCTGATCTATGATTATAGTAATAGGGTATTAGGATATACACTTCTTGCTGTGTCCCTTTAGCAGAAAAATAGTATTAAAAGTTTCCCCTAGGTTCATGATCATTCTATCCAGTCTCGGGCTGTTGGTCACTTTAGTGGTATCAGGTTCCATTTGGCTCCATATCATGAAGTGTGCCTTAAATCCAATCAAGAAGTGGTTGGTTATTCCCATAATATTTATCCCACTATTGTACCGTATTTATTGCAGGGAGGTGGCTGTTGTAGGTCATTGTAGCTGGGTGATACTGATGATTACCTTTCACCTCTGGTACGGAGCACAGATTGCAGAATGAAGCGTACAGTGTGCTGAGTATCTTCAAGCCCCAATGAATGCTAGTCAGTAAGAGTGATGCTTCTAGTTGGATACCTATTCAGCCTCTACCTGATCAATTACATAAGTGTTGTCCTCATAATACCTTACCATGAGTTTGTGGAGAACAAATGATAGCCTTGGCAATAGCTTGGGTGTTTGGGAGAATCTAGGAATCCTTTTGGCCGACAAGATTCAACATGATCTTACCCATTCCTTATACTGGAAAATTTTCTTGCTGCCATAAAATGTATAGCCAGGGCATTATCTCTCCCATTATATGGTGACTGTTTAAATTTCTTTCATAGGCGTGTATATTTTAGGAAGCTTCTACAGTAATAAGTTTGCATACAGTTTTCAAAGGGCCCTTAGTGTTAGTTGTCCCAAATCCCTGCTTTTACCCTTCCCTCCCATCACCCTCCATATTTAATCTTCTTATTCTGGTTTCCCCCTTTATCTTTTTAGGACACTATATTCTATTTCTCCTTTCTTGGGAGATCCGGGGACCTTACATTTAAAGAACTAGCCAATAACTATCAATAGCTCCTCAGCTAGGTGTGAGAGCTCAGGATTTATGGAAAGTGTCTGCCGTGTTCCAGTCTTCTAATAAGCCCTACTTTGTAGCATGTGTGTGTATGTTTGTGTTGGTTGGAAGAAGGTGAGATTAGAGGGTATAAAAGGGAGAGAACATAACTTTAAGAATCTGCAATGCAAGTGAATAAGACAAAGCTAGCCTCCCCACTGCTCATAGCTGAATAATCTTAGCAAGTCGTTTAGCTTCTCTCTGTCCCTTTCCCCACAGAAAATGGAGACAATAGCAACTGCCTCCTGTGCTCTGGGCATGCCAAGGCAATCACCATTGTGAAATGCTCAGCATCATCCAGGCAGAGCTTGATGACAGTGATTAAGTTACCATGATAACACTGCAGAGGGTTTTTTTTTTAATCGAAGCAAGATTGCCATTAGCTCAAACCTTATTTTATGATTAATTAATTAATTAATATCCCAAGCAGAGCTTCTCATCCTTCCTCTCCTTTCACTCTGTCCCTCTCACTTCACCTCCCCCTGGACCGTCTCCCTTTTCTCCTCAGAGAAGGGGAGGCCTCCCATGAATATCAACCCTCCTTGGCATATCAGGTTGTGGCAGGACTGAGCACATCTTCTTTGGTTGAAGCTAGACAAGGCCATCCAGTTAGGGGAAAGAGATTCAAAGGCAGGCAACAGGGTCTGAGACAACCCCTGCTCCTGCTTTTATAGGTCCCACATGATGACCGAGTTGAATATCTCTTGCTGCATATGTGTAGGAGCCTAGGTATGTCCCATGCATGCTCTCAGGTTGGTGGTTCAGTTTCTGTGAGCCCCTATGGGTCCAGGTTAATTGATTTTGTAGGGGTAGTGTGTGTGTGTGTGTGTGTGTGTGTGTGTGTGTGTGTGTGTATGTGTTGTCCTTGACCTATCTGTATCTTTCAGTCCTTCCTCCCACTCTTCCACAAGATTCCCCGAGCTCAGCCTAATGTTTGGCTGAGGGTCTCTGCATCTGTTTTCATCCGCTGCTGAGTGAAGCCACTCAGATGACTGTTACACTAGCTTCCTGTCTGCAAATATAGCAGAATATTATTAATAGTGTGAGGGGTGGGGTCTCTCTCTCTTGGCATACGACTCAAGTCATATGGGCCAGTCATCTGTTGGCCATTCCTTCACATTCTGCTTCCTCTTGATCTCTGCACATTTTATAGGCAAGAAAAAAAATATGGATCAAAGGTTCTTGTGGCTGCGCTGGCATCCCTATCCCTCCATTGGAAGTCTTGCCTGGTTACCGAAATGACATGTTTCATGTTCCATATCCCCTATTGCTAGGAGTCTTAGCTAGGGTCACCCTCATGAATTCCTGGGAGTTTCCATTGTCCTAGATGTACAGCTTGTTCTAAGACACCCCTCCTCCCACTGATTCCAGTTCTCTCTTCTGTCATCTTCCCAACACTCGGAAACTCCTATTGCCCTGCCCACTCCCTCCACTACCCAGTTTCCTCCCTCCACTCACCCCAGATATCTATTTTATCTCCCCTTCTTACTAAGATTCAAGCATCCTTCCCTGGGCCCTCCTTGTTACTTAGCTTCTTCAGGTTTGTGGATGTAATGTGGTTATTCTGTACTTTATGGCTAATATTCACGCATAAGTGAATGCTTACCATGTGTGTCTTTCTGGGTCTGCATTATCTCATTCAGGATGATCTTTTCTAATTTTATCTATTTGCCTTCAAATTTCATGATGTCATTGTTTTTAATAACTGAGTAATATTCCATTGTGTAAATCTGCCATATTTTCTTTTTCCATTCTCCAGTTCAGGGACATCTAAGTTGTTTCCAGATTCTTGGTATTATGAATAAAGTTGCTGTGAACATAGGTGAGCAAATGTCCTTGATGGATCGTGGAACACCTTTTGGGTATGTCCAGGAATAGGCCTCAAGGTAGAGCTAGTCTCAATTTTCTGAGAAAGTGCCAAACTGATTTCCAGAGTTGTTGTATGTTTGCACTCCTTCCAATAATAGAAGAGTGTTCCTCTTTCTCCACATCCTCACCAGCATGACTTATCACTTAAGTTTTTTATCTTAGCCATTCTGACACATGTAAGATGAAATCTGAGTTCTTTTGATTTGCATTTCCCTGATGACTAAGAATCCAAAACTATGCAATGGAACAAAGACAGCATCTTCAACAAATGGTGCTGGTCTAACAGAATATCTGCATGTAGAAGAATGCAAATAGATCCATATTTATTACCCTGTACAAAACTCAAATCCAAATGGATCAACTAAAACAACTAAATGGATCGACTAAAACAGAATACAATAAATCTGGTAGAAAAAAAAAAGTGGGAAATAGCCTTGAATAACATTGGCACAAGAAACAATTTTCTGAACAAAACACCAATAGCTTGGGCACTGAGAGCAACAGTTAATAAATGGGACCTCATGAAACTGAAAAGCTTCTGTAAGGCAATGGACACTGTCAAAAGGACAAAATGGCAGAATGAGAAAAGATCTTCACCAACTCCACATTCAACAGAGAGCTAATATCCCAAATATATAAAGAACTCAAGAAATTAGACAGCTACAAATTAAACAACCCAATTTTTTAAAATAGTACAGAGTTAAACAAAGAATTCTCAACAGAGGAATCTCTGATGGCTGAGAAGCATTCAAATCTTATTTTTATTTTAAAACTTATTTATTTATGTATTTATTTCCATTTATTCACTTTGTATTCCAGCTGTAGCCCCCTCCCAATCCCACCCTCCTTCCTCATCTCCTTCCTATGCCCTTCCCCAAGTCTACTGATAAGGGAGATCCTCCTCCCCTTCCCTTTGACCCTAGCCTATCAGGTCTCATAAGGACTGGCTGCATTGTCTTCCTCTGTGGCCTGGTAAGTCTGCTCCCCCTTCAGGAGGACGTGATCAAAGAGCCAGCCACTGAGTTCATGTCAGAGACAGTCCCTGTTCCCCTTACTAGGGAACCCATTTGGACACTGAGCTGCCATTGGTACATGTGTGCAGGGGTTCTAGGTTATCTCCATGCTTGGTCCTTGGTTGGAGTATCAGTCTCAGAAAAGACCCCTGGGCCCAGAATTTTTGCTTCTGTTGCTCTCCTTGTGGAGCTCCTGTTCCCCCTAGGTCTACATAGAGCTGTTGCCCTAGCCTGCTCCATAGCCATGCAAACAAAATGGACTCTCGGTCATAATGTCCTTATCACATGGCTGGTGGATGAACTCTGCTTAGAAGGTTCATATTCTGTTTGGAGTAGATGTAGACCTATCTCCCCCCTCTTTTATAAGATTCCTTGCACTCTGCCCAAAGTTTGGCTATGAGTCTCAGCATCTACTTTGATACCCTGCTGTGTAGAGTCTCACGAAACTGAAAAGCTTCAGTAAAGCAAAGGACACCGTCATCAGAATTGGTCTTATTTTAAGAAATGAGAAAAATCTTACTTTTGAAGTACCTAGTTTCACATACCTCTTTTGGTATGAAGGAAACTGGCAGATAATATGGGCTGACAAGGGAGAGAAGCCAGGTAGGTATCTACTCTATCCACCTTTTGCCTCATTTGCATAATTATGAGCAAGGAGGAGCCTTTTACTCAGCAACGGGTTGCTCAAAATATCAGCAAATCTGTCCTGTCAAAGTAGTTTGAGCCACATAAAGGGGAGACATTAAGTAAAGTCCGGCTCCAGTCAACAGCACATATTGATTGATTGCTGTGTGAAGAGTGTTGCATTTTGTGCTGAATGGGATCCCGTACATTCATTCTTCAATGCAGGGACTTGACCTGGTATAGGTTGACCTGAGTTTTTCTGTAAAAGCGTTCCCCAGATAGCTGCTTAAGCAGCTGTTAACCGAAAGAGAAAACTCTATTCCCGGTACTTTTCACTCCCCAGCCTCATGGTGCTCCCGGGGTGTCTCCTGTGCTGTGGACTGTTCTGTTTATCCTCACCACACAGCCCCTCCTCAGACCTGAGAAAGGCTTTAGAACCTGGAGCACAGCCTGAGAGCCTAGCTTTGCAGGGTTTAAAAACAAACAAGGCTGGATTGTGTAGCAAGCTAAAGCTATCTGTATTTCTTTATAATTTATTTTCAATTTGATAATCACCTTGGATAGTTAATTATGTTTAGATTGAATTTGTGTTTCTCCCTGCAAATTAGCAGAGGCTGCAAAAGCACCTTGTTCATGAGATAAGAACCTTTATGCTTGGTTTTGCTCCTTCCTCTTTTGCTAAAATAGCTCCTTGGGGTGGCAGGGTGTGCAGCATGAATGTGGATCCTAGCTGAGCTCCTGACAGCTATGTGCCAGCCACATCTAAACTACAAAGAGGAAGATCTCAGAAAAGTCTCCTAGGAATTGTGCTTGTGTGCTCTCCATAGGTATCTGGGCTTAGTTCTAGTCTTCATCAACACTTCTCCCAACTCAACCCACTGAATATTTTATTAAAAATCATATTATTTCTAGTAATCCAAGTTCCCCCCTCTTAAGTCCTCCTGGAAATTGAAGAACCATGAACATGTCTATGCAGCTGGATTCTCTATGTCTTCATCATTTCACGTGCTCAGTACGTGTTCTTGGCAAAGGTATTTTGTTTTCTGTCTATCGGTGCTGTCTCTTGTCTACATGAAAAGGTGATCACACTGGAAGTTTAAGGCCTCTTGGGCTGCAAGAGAGGCAGTGTTAAAAGAATGTCAAGGAAGCATTCTATGAATATGAATGGTCAGATACACCAAAATGTAAAAGCAAGCAAAACTTCACTCAGTTCTAATTTTCTCAGCCTTAGAAACTTGACACTTTAATTGAAGTGTTGTTAGACTTTTACCTAGGAATGATTGTTGGAAGGAGCTTAAGCTTTTCCTATAAAATGGCTGTAAAGAAGAGGCAAGAGGCATGCTTCAAAATGAACCAGCCTGAAGCAGAAATCAATAAGAGAAAAAGAATGAGGAGGAGGAAGAGCAAGAAGATGAAGAAGAAGAGGAGGACAATGAGGAGGGGGAGGGTAATGCAGGGTAGATGTTTGATACAGATGATAGATAGATAGATAGATAGATAGATAGATAGATAGATAGATAGATGAATACATAGGTAGGTAGGTAGATAGATGATAGGTAAATATATAGATAGAAGATAGATTAAAATAGATGACAGATAATAGATAAAAATAATTGACAGATATCTGATATGCTGATATATATGAGAGAAAGAGAGTGACGGATAATTAAATTACAGGTAAACAGTTAATAGACAAACATTTACATGACAGAGAGATAATGTAGTTGATAGGGAAACAATTGATAGAAACATAGATCATAGCTAGACACTCAAACACAAAACATAGATCATAGATAGACACTCAAAATACAAAAGAATGAAATTAAAAAGGTTATTAGAAAGAAAAACAAGAACTACTATTTTTAAAGGAGAGTTCAAAATAAGAGTCTCAAATGCATTTACTCTGAATTATATTTCTGGAGGGGGTAGTTTCTCCTTCCTCAAAGAACTATTATGGGGGGCAGTCATTAAACAAGGAAGTGACAAATACACTATGGGAAATTGCCTACAAAGGTATGTAATTTAACAGCTTTATATAACTTTTCTTTGAATTTTATGCCGCTTATTAGTCCACTTTTTTACCTTTATTTGTTTTATAAGAGAGAGGGGGGCCATGTGGATATGCCACACGATGCGTGTTAAGGTCAAATTAAAAGGTTCTCACCTTCCACCATGTGAATTCCAGGACTGAATTCAGGTCCTCAGCTTTGGTGGCAAACACCTTTATCACTGAGCCCTCTATCAGCACTCTGAGTTCATTTCTCTAGCAGAGTCCTTTCAGCCTTGAGAATAAGGAAACCATAGTCTTGATTCCATTGGTGGAGGAGTGTGTCTGAGGACACCTCAACATTGAGAGCCCCATGGGAGGGAAAGGGGATTTGAACTAACCTAGACAACAAAGATGGCTGATTAAACTCTAGTCTACAAAGGAGGTCTTCACCTCCTTGTCTATGTAGACCACCTCTCCTCTGATTTGGTTGCTGTTTGCACACCAGTCTAAACTCATGATTATAAACTCTACACAAGGGGGCCGGGGAGATTGCTCAGCAGTAAGAGAAGTTGTGGCTCTTATAGAGGACTAAGTTCTATTCCCAGCACCTACATCAGACGGTTCACATCCATCCATAACTCTAGCTCCAGCCCACTTCTAGTCTCTGTAAGCACAGGCAAACACACGCAAACACACACACACACAGACACACACACACAAGAATATACACATAATTTTTTAAGTCTTAAAAAAACACACATGAACTTCTATGACCAATTAAATTCATAATCCATTCCTGAGATCAAGCAAGCAGCTTCAGTGTTTTTCATTTTTTTGATAATCAGAGCTTATTAAGAAATTTGCCACACCCTGTCTTGGTAAAAGGAGCCATTCCTGCAGCTCTTCAGCTCTTAATTTACTCACTCATCTTTATTATACTTATCTCAGAAATCCAAAGATGGAAGGTGAGGAGAACCTCCCCTATCAGTGGACTTGGAGAGGGGCATGGGAGGAGATGAGGGGAGGGGAAGGATGGGATTGAGAGGGAATGAGGGAGGTGGCTACAGCTGAGATACAAAATGAATAAACTGTAATAATATAAAAATTAAAATAAAGAAAGAATTCCGAAGTCAGTGAGAAATCCCACACTCTACAATTTAGTTCTTGTAAAGCTCCATTCAATGTCCCTCCCCCAACCAGCCTCATATGAGTGAGCCACTTTGAAGTGAATCTGTGGCTCATTCGATTTTGGCTAGGGTGCAGCCACGTGCAATGTGATCATTCTTACCTCCAATTACCAGGTGTACTACCCCCTGGCCACCCCAAACATAGGCATCCTCTTTCAGATTAGTGTCCTCTGGCTGGTGCACACACAGGAAGAGGATCACACCTTTCTTCATATTGAGATCCACAAAATATCATTTTTTTCCCCAAGAAAATAGAACAAAGAAATGAAGAGCTGGGAAAGGTACGGTGTATGAAATTTTGTTTTGCTAGGACAACCTTAAAGCCAAGTGTTAAGGATTGTTTAGTTACTTTAACTGCAGAGATAAAACACATGACCAAGTTGACTTCTAAAAAAAAATTATGGTTCCAGAAGGTTAGAGTCCATGATTGAGAAGCAAAGACAAGGCAGAGCTGAGACCTCACATCAGAGAGAATTGACTGGAAATGGCAAGGGATTTCCAAACCCCAAAGCCCTCCCCCAGGCACACACCTCCTCCAACAAGGCCACACCTCCGAATTCTTCCCAAAGAGTTCCACCAGCTGGGGACCAAGTTTTCAAACACAGGAGCCCATAAGATCCCAAAACCGCTACAGGGATCTCCTCATGAAGGTGTTCCCTTCCTGCTCTTTAGAATTACCCATTGCACACATTTGCAGACAGGTACAGATGTGGTCTAGTGAGGTCATCACCTGAGAATTAAGGGATTGTCCTTCCTCTCATAGGACGTAGGAGGGCTCCACCTTGCATGGACACCAGATTGGATAAATAGAATATAAAAGTCAGGTAATTGAATTTATTATGTAGCAGTCGTGAGTTAAGACAAGACACCTTATAGTTTGATGCAGCATGCTCCTGGTTAAAATTTAATGAGCTCATTTTCCCTGTATTTGAGGGGTGTGTAAATTCAGCTCTGTGGGATTACTTGGGGCAAAGATGCTATACAGAGGCAAATTATTCCTAGCTGAGTTTGCAAGCTTCCCACTTGCCTCACAAGCCCTTGTACCTGAACCCTCTAGGGTATGGAGAATCTAGCCTTTTTTAAATATGAAATTCTGAACTTGGACTCCATGGTCCTATTTTATATTTTCTGGGCACATTTAAAGGAGATTAAACTAAATCTTATAATTTGAAATATATATATTGAAGATACATTCTGTCCTTCCTTTGAACTGTGTTAGTTTAAGATGTTGGGGCTGGAGATGGCTCAGTGGTTAAGAGTGATCCCTGCTTCTGCAGAGATCTGGGGACCTGACTTTAGGTCCCCAGACCCACATCCAGCACCCGTAACCCCAGTTCTAGGAGTCTCAGGGTTCTCCAAGGACATTTCACTCACATGGTCTACACCCATACAGACACACATACATACGCATAATACTTTTTTTTTTAAGTTGAAATTTCCCTGACCATTGACATGATTGCGGGACATTTCAGCCTTGGGAAATGTTTTCAGGGATAAACGGCTTAAATGAAATATGGAAAGAAGTTGTGAGGAGGGTAAGCATCTGTATAGTTATAGAATAGAAATTAGTTAATTGAGTTTACTATGTATCGGTCATGAGTTGGACAAGAGGCTGAGGCCAGGGGTCAACGGTGGGGTGTTGTGGCATGTCACCTCTGTGAGAGCGTTTATGTTAGCCATTTCTCCTGGCTTTGTTTCCCCTTCTGAATAAGCGCTCCTTTTCGTTGCCTTTAGCTCCCAAATTCTAAAAACAGCAATGACAACGTAGAATATGTTTTAAAATTTACTCTACGCTATAACAATACAAAATACTCTCAGAAACACTGGCTTCCTTTTATTTTACTTCCTTCAGTCAATTTTAAATATTAGATTACAATTGTATTGTTTTCTTTCCCACTTTTTGTTTAATGTGATTTCCTCTAGCTTGAAAACACACACTGTGTGTCAAAAATACCTAAAAATGGAGGTTTAAAATGAAGACTTGGTACAATCTTAACTCTAATGTTTCCAGTAGGACTTGTCCAATAAAGTGATTTATTGGTTGTTTGCTTTTGCAAAGGAAGAAGATGGTTTGAGTTTTAGTGAGTACTGTTTTGTGTTTCTGCCTTGCATCTTATTCAAACATCCCCCCCCCACTGCATGTACATTTAAATCTTATATTCCTCTGTCAGAAATAACAATGGTTTTCCCTAGGGGATGAGAACATTTTCTTTGGTGATCATGCAAGAAAAGAAAAGAAAAATCTTAGAATGCTCTCAAGTCCTGCCACCTCCCAGACTCAGCTCCTTTTTTTTTTTTTTTTTTTTTTTAATTTTTCATCAATTACACTTTATTCATTCTGCATCCCCCTATATGCCCCTCCCTCCTCCCATCCCAATCCCACCCTCCCTCCTCCCTCTGCTTGCATGCCACTCCCCAAGTCCACTAATAGGGGAGGTTCTCCTCTCCTTTCTGATCTTAGTCTGTCAGTTCACATCAAAAGTGGCTGTATTGTCCTCTACTGTGGCCTGGTAAGGCTGCAACCCCCCCCCCCCCCAGAGGGAGGTGATCAAAGAGCAGGCCAATCAGATTATGTCAGAGGCAGTCCCTCTTCACATTACTATGTAACCCAATTGGACTCTGAACTGCCCTGGGCTACATCTGTGCAGGGGTTCTAGGTTATCTCCATGAATAGTCCTTGGTTGGAGTATGAGTCACTGGGAAGTTCCCTATGTTCAAATTTTCTTGTTCTGTTGCTCTCCTTGTGGAGACCCTGTCCTCTCCAGCTCTTACTATTTCCCAGTTCTTACCTAAAATTCCGTTCACTCTGCCCAACAGTTGCCCATCAGGCTCAGCAACTGCTTTGATAGTCTGAAGGGCAGAGGCTTTCAGAGGCCCTCTGTGGTAGGTTCCTAGGTTGTTTCCTGTTTTCTTCTTCTTCTGATGTCCATCCTCTTTGCCTTTCTGGATCGGGATTGGACGTTTTAGTTAGGGTCCTCTCTCTTGCTTAGTTTCTTTAGATGCACAGGTTTTAGTGGGTTTGTCCTATGTTGTATGTCTATATGAGTGAGTATATACCATGTGTGTCTTTTTGCTTCTGGGACAACTCACTCAGGATGATCCTTTCCAGATCCCACCATTTACCTGCGAATTTCATGATTTCCTTATTTTTCATTGCTGAGTAATATTCCATTGTGTAGATGTACCACAATTTCTGCATCCATTCTTCAGTTGAGGGGCATCTGGGTTGTTTCCAGCTTCTGGCTATTACAAATAAAGCTGCTACAAACATGGTTGAGCAAATGTCCTTTTTGTGTACTTGAGCCTCTTTTGGATATATGCCCAGTAGTGGTATGGCTGGATCTTGAGGAAGCGCTATTCCTAGTTGTCTGAGAAAGCGCCAGATTGATTTCCAGAGTGGTTGTACAAGTTTACATTCCCACCAGCAGTGGAGAAGGGTTCCCCTTTCTCCACAACCTCTCCAGCATGTGTTGTCACTTGAGTTTTTGATCTTGGCCATTCTCATGGGTGTAAGGTGAAATCTCAGGGTTGTTTTGATTTGCATTTCCCTAATGGCTAATGAGGTTGAGCATTTCTTTAAGTGCTTCTCTGCCATTCGGTATTCCTCTACAGAGAATTCTCTGTTTAGCTCTGTTCCCCATTTTTTAAGTGGATTACTTGGTTTGCTGCTTTTCAGCTTCTTTAGTTCTTTATATATACTGGATATGAGTCCTCTGTCAGATAAAGGGTTGGTGAAGATTCTTTCCCAATCTGTAGGTGGTCGCTTTGTTTTGATGACGGTGTCCTTTGCTTTACAGAAGCTTTTCAGTTTCATGAGGTCCCCTTTATTGGTTGTTGCTCTTAGAGTCTGTGCTGTTGGTGTTCTGTTCAGGAAGTTTCCCCCTGTACCAATGAGTTCTAGGGTATTTCCCACTTTTTTTTCAAGCCGATTTAATGTGTCTGGTTTTATGTTGAGGTCTTTGATCCACTTGGACTTCAGTTTTGTGCAGGGTGACAAGTATGGATCTATTTTCATTTTTCTACATGTAGACATCCAGTTAGACCAGCACCATTTGTTGAAGATGCTATCTTTTTTCCATTGTATGGTTTTGGCGTCTTTGTCAAAGATCAGGTGTCCATAAGTGTGTGGGTTTATTTCTGGGTCCTCTGTTCGGTTCCATTGATCCACCATTCTGTTTCTATGCCAGTACCATGCAGTTTTTAAAACTGTTGCTCTATAGTACAACTTAAGATCAGGGATGGAGATACCTCCAGAAGATCTTTTATTGTAGAGGATTGTTTTAGCAATTCTGGGTTTCTTGTTATTCCATATGAAGTTGAGAATTTTCCTTTCCAGGTCTGTAAAGAATTGTGTTGGTAATTTGATGGGCATTGCATTGAATCTGTAGATTGCTTTTGGTAAGATGGCCATTTTTACTATGTTAATCCTACCAAGCCATGAGCATGGGAGATCTTTCCATCTTCTCATATCTTCTTCTAATTCTTTCTTCAGAGATTTGAAATTTTTTTCATACAAGTCTTTGATTTCCTTGGTTAGGGTTACTCCGAGGTACCTTATGTCATTTGTGGCTATTGTGAAGGGTGTTGTTTCCTTAATTTCTTTCTCAGCCCTTTTGTCTTTTGTATACAGGAGGGCTACTGATTTTTTTGAGTTAATTTTGTATCCTGCCACTTTGCTGAAGGTGTTTATCAGCTGTAGGAGTTCCCTGGTAGAGTTTTTGCTCCTTTAACACCTACCCAGGCACCATCTTCATGGCCATCCAGGTCACCTGGTTATTAACCTCCATGTTCCTTCCTCCCTGGTGGGCATGCCTAACTCTGGCAGGCCCATGGTCACTAGAGCAGGACCATATTGCATGCCTCCTGAGACTGTGCATACTGAACCCCAGAGCTTAGAGTCTTTCTGAACAAGTCCCAAATGTGAAAGCCTCAGACACTGTCCACTAGCAATGCTTTTATTAGTCACACCCTAGACCTCTCTGGCAGTACAGCAAAAAAAGACCCATCTCCTGCAACAAGAAGGAAGTCTAAACCACAGCCTGTGTAAGAGAAGAAAACAATTTGGCATCACAACTCTACCAAAAAACTAAATAAATAAAAACAATAAAAACTGGATCTTTTCAATAAAAAGTACATCGTGAAGATGCCCTGATAACTGCTCCAAACAGAATATGAACCTTCTAAGCAGAGTTCAACCACCAGCCATGTGATAAGGACATTATGACCGAGAGTCCATTTTGTTTACATGGCTATGGAGCAGGCTGGGGCAACGGCTCTTAAAATTACTGTCCATTTGTAACCTTCGAGCGTGACCTTGTTTAAAAATAGAGTATTTGAAGAAAAGATAAAATGAGGTAACCTGGATTAAGGAAGTATACAAACCTCGTGACTTATGTCCCCTGTAAGAAGAAGAGAATAGGACACGGAAACAGAAGATAGACCGCCACAGGCCACACATGGATGGACGGAAAGAATGGGGGGAGAGATAACTACATGTTTTCACATGTAAAGGTGTCCAGGTTAGCCTTAGTTGTCAACTGGCAAAGTCTAGAATCATCTGAGAGGATTTCCTATGGGAGATTGGGCTATGGGCATGTCCGTGAGAGACTGTCTTGATTCATGATTAAAGCAGGAGCACCCTGCCCACTGATGATGACACTGTTTCTAGGCAGGTGGTCCTGAGATATATAAGGAAACTAAGGAACTGTGAGCCTAAGAGCAAGCTAGAGACTAGTCTGGAGAGCAGTGTTCCTCCACAGTTGCTGCTTCCGGCTCTGACTTTGAATTTCAGCCCTGATTTTCCTCAGTGATGGACTGGAACTGGAAGTATAAGTCAAACAAACCCTTTCCTGGCTAAGCTGCTTTAGGTTGGAGTGTTTCACCCCAGAAACAGAGAAAAGCTAGAACAGAGGGCACAGAGAGAGAAATCTACAGGTCTAAGAGTGCAGAGTTACCAATGACTCCCAGAATCTGGGAGAGAGCTAGGGGTTCCTTCCTTCTACGATTTGTTCTGTAAGTCTACGGAGGGAGTCACTCCTGAAGACCCTTCGACTTCAGATTTCTGACCATCTCTTCTGCACTGTGACAATGTGCAAATGTGACAATGTGACAAGCCTGGGCAGTCACCACCATCCTCCTCAGAACTGATGGTTCACTCATCCACAGGCATTAGGCTATGGTGCTGTAGCTAAACAACAAAGCAATCTATAAGGATATTTGTTGTTCCTATTTGCAGACAGAAGCTGACACTCAGGGACTTTCAAATTTCCACAAGAGGAAAGCACTGACATCCATGGTCATTCTCTCTGATACCCAGGATTCTTCTGAGTCCCAGGGGTCCCTGCCCTGCTGTGTAGGTCTTAATCATTAAGTTGTTGGAGCAGTATTAGTGAGTGGAGACATAGCACTTTAGTATGTAAACAGCTGTGAAGCCACAATGGTGCTTGCCAGCTACCAATGCCAGTTATATAACAAGAATCCCGTTTCAGAGAAACACCAGAAACACCTGGTTGGCCCAAAAGCTTTGTTTGAACTCTCAGCAGCTGAACAAGTTCAAAGAAGTTTTTCAGGGAAATAGGACATGTTGGGCAAAGGCATGGAGCCTAAAGCAAATAGGGCCAAATTCTATCACTGAGAGGCAATTGATCAGTTATTAATACATAGATCAGTCACCGGCCTTGACAACAGAGAATGGCTGTGTGTATTCTCCAAAGTCTGGATTGATCCTATTATGTGCCCTGGGTTCTGCTGTCAACCTAGCAACTGAGTCTCAAGATGTGTGACCTATATCCTTGGCTGCATCTGAACCTTACCTCTGAGTCAGCCTCCCACTCAAAAGAGGAAAACAGCCCTACCCCACCCCACCTCTCTCTGTGCATACATGTACACACATGTGGAGGCCAGAGGTCCGCACTGGGTGTCTTCCTCTTCTCCTCTCCACTGTATCCTTTGAGACGGAGTCTCTCAGCAAGCCCGGAGCTCACCTGTTCAACCAGGCTGGCAAACCAGCTCCAGGGGACAGAATTACAAACCGGCGTCACCGCTTTTTCACACGGGGCTTGTGGCTCTGAACTCAGGCCATCGTGTTAACACAGCAAGTGTTTGTTGACTGAGCCATTTCACCAACCCCAGAGCTCACTCTTCTAATGCTCAAATCCAGCAGCTTACACACACACACACACACACACACACACACACACGACACGAGCAAGTCTTTTCCATGGCCTCCTTACAGACCACCAACACTGCATGGCAACTTCCAGCCTAGAGAAGCTGCTCACAGAGACTCTGCCCAGTGACCAGGCTGCTTGAAGGCGGAAGAGAGAGCTGCCACCCAGGTCCTCATGTCTGCCCATCAATAAGGCCAGAAGGAGACCATCAGAACCGAGGGAACATCGCTCAGTTTAGCTCACTGAAAAGTCAGTGACTACCGTCAAACACAAGTTCAGGTTGGATGTGAATCTGCCC
Organism: Meriones unguiculatus; assembly: GCF_030254825.1. Classification (NCBI taxonomy): domain Eukaryota; kingdom Metazoa; phylum Chordata; class Mammalia; order Rodentia; family Muridae; genus Meriones; species Meriones unguiculatus. The sequence continues at coordinate 14,383,338 of NC_083354.1, read as the reverse complement.
CAGGGTAAACTGAGTCTGCATTTTGCTGGCTGTAGTTGGTAGGCATGACCGCCAAAACGAATTTACATTGACCGTCTTTCGAGCAGGTTGTTGACTCCTTCAAGGATACTATGAAACATTGTACTGAGCACTTGCAAGTCTTTAACGCAGAAGTTTTCAATACCAAGGCTCCAGCCGCGCATCATAACGGGACATGATCGCTGACGTCTGCTGAATTCTCTTCCTTTTACACAGAAGCCAGTGTGAAGTGGCAATTTACCCCGAGTCACACGGCAATGAGTCAACAAAGCCTGAATGAAAACTGAAGTACCCCTCCCCAGGTGCACACTGGAAGCTTTGACAGGAAGGTCTCCTAGTCACCTTCATCACCGAGACTCTCGCTCCCAGGTAAATGAGGGCAGAGTAAAATCTCAAAGGCTAAGAGACGGGATTGAAACAGCATGCACTAACCCCTTAGTCCAAGCACTGCCAAGCCACCGGGGAGCCGGAGTGCCTAGGGTCCACTTCTGGTTTCGGGGTCATTCTCCGGAGAGGTTTTGGGGACCTTGCATTGGAATTAGCCTGAGGAAACAGTGGTTCCTTCTGCAGACCCACCTGCTCGCAGTGCCCCGTTGCCACGCCTAGGGGGCGCCCTCGCCGTGCTCAGCGGCGTCAGTGTACTAGCTGTTCTCAGGAAAAGAATCTGAATTAACAGCAGATTTTTGTTCTGTTTTTTTGTTTTTGTTTTTGTTTTTTTGCCCCTCAGTTTTCCTCAGCATTTTGAGGGAGAGACGAGACACGCTTTTAAAGAGGAGTTCGCAAAACTCTCTTGCTTACAGATCCACACAAATGTTTTTAAATTATGTTCACTGAACAATCCCCTCCCTTCCTCCCGGGGAAAATCGGTTTTGTCTTTGAATCTGCCCTCAAAGTCACGAATATATCTCTCCCCCTTTTATGGCAGGCCTTAATGGTTACAGATGACCACTGTCTACTGATTGAAATGGCTGTTTGCAAGGACCTGCTTTTATTCCTGTTCTCCCTTGCCCTGTAACAGAACGAGGTGGGCAAAATCCATAGCGGTGAAGGGCCGGATGCCAAAGCAAGGGTCCCCACGTGGAAATCAGGGGCATTGTATTTGCTCTTCAGCTGAGGGAGGCTCCCCAGCAAAGAGCACAGCGACTAGGCAGAATAATCAATCCCTCAATTCCAGTCACTGTGGGACAGGAAGACGGCTCCTCCTTCTCACCCTCACTCCAAAATCTCTTGCTGAATCCAGTGTGTGGGGATACCAGGCTCCAGGCAACTTAGAGTAAAGGAGATCTTAGATGCTATCGTGTCTGGGATGAAAAGAATTACAGTTTTCAAACAAGTCAAAGGAAAGTCAAATGACTGAGACGGAAAGGCAGCTTTATGTGACTTGAAAATACCTGCTGACCACAGGCAAGACCTCCACAGGTTCAAGCCGGATGGGGTCCCAGCACTGAGAGGGGAAGATGACATGAGGTCCCTCCCCTATCCACTGGTGATGGGAAAATAAGTTTTTTCCAATCACTGCAGGGCCAGGCTGGGCCCCACACCCGGGAGTAGTTGACTAATGCAAAATAAACTCCACAGGATTTTTTGTTTCCTTTTGTTTTGTTTGGGCATATTATTTTCGTCTTATTTGTCTTTTTCTTGTTTGTTTTGATGTTCATTTTTGTGTTTTATGGAAGGTTATTTTTTTGAAAGAGAGAGCATAAAATTGGATGGGTAGAGAAGTGGAAAGGACCTGGGAAGAGTTGAGGGAAGGAAAAAATGTGATCAAGATATATTGTATGAAAAAAGGCTTTAAGATACCTTCTGACCAAGCGTTTAAAACACTCTGCACATATGAAGCCAAGCATGTTAGTTGACATTGTTAATATTAAAGTGTGTGTGTGTGTGCATATGAGCATACTCACATATAAACACCCACCCGCCTCTCATCCAGAAAGACTAGGCTTTTCCGCATATGTTCGCATGTGTGCACAATTCTGGGGAAGAATTTGCTGCACACAAAGCAGCCTGCCCTGCCCCCACTGTGGAAGAGGCAGGTCCCCCGGGATTAGGCAAGAAAGAATTGTTCATGGACAGCAGAGGCCAGAGAACAATGCAGACCCCTGTGACAGACACAGTGGCAGCCTGCTAGCCCGGGTAGGGGACTGACCACATGGCCACTGCAAAGGAGCTGGTACCGTCACCCCTGGAAGAGACTAAAAGGAGGACTCAAATTAACAACTGTTGTGATTAGCAGGTGGTTTAAGAGATATGAAGCCCAGAAGAGACTGGGGCGCGGGGGCTGGGGCAGTAGGGAGGGACATTGACCAAGCAAGGACTTGTTTTATGCTACAGAGTGAAGGTGATTCCGACAGGAATATAATATCTGCTGATTTGTTTAAGGAAAAACAATGGAGCCGCCCAAAGCACAAAGTCCTCTCGAGGGGGAGAAACTGAGAATTCCACTTCTTGGAAACAATCCTTTTAACTTTTACATTCACTGTAGGTAACTTCTGGCAAAATCACACATCTTAGTGCTCCTAAATACATTAGACCAAAGAGCTGGCAACTTTAGATGTTTTTATGCCAGACTCGTTCAGTGTGTCCTGTATATTCCTTATTTAAAAGACGTTTTAGATAATACATCAAAATTTAATAAATTACCCCCCCCCAACTCGTTATCTGCTCCCAAGCTTCTCTCAGAGTTTATCAGAACTTCACAGCTTTTCCACATGGACAGCACTTCTCATGGGGCCCTGCTCCACCTCAGAAGTCTGTCTCAAAACATACTTCCAGGCTAGTTTTGTTTGAAAAGGTAAGAGGCTCCCCCTGAAAGATGCCCCTGGAGTCTACAACATGGAATTACTAGGAACGGCCTGTCTGTCTCCCTTCCTGTCTCTAACTACGACTGTGTGTGTTTCTGTATGTTTTGAGGCAGGTGGCCAGGATTCTGCTTTTTGCAGTTGTCCAAAGACTTGACTTCTCTAGACCGTCTTTTCTAAGGTCTTTGACTCAAGGATGGAATGCCTGGTAGGGCTGGGCAAAGATTGCCATTGTACCTTAACTCGGTTCAAGGTAAGCAGGGGGCGGCGGGGGTGGATCTGTGGGACAAGGCTTTGGCCTGCAAGTCCACTCCAACCTCATAGGCCCACAACACAACCACACAGCAAACTGAGGTCTATCATAGGGGACCTCGCACTCACTCATCAACTCAAATGGGAAGTTGTCACCGCGGGTGGCGTCACAGCGCTGAAAATGCAGGCGGGATTCTGACGCGTGAAGTGAGAAATGAGGCAGGACCATAACACCAAACAATCACACTGTTTAAGTTGCCACCAAATGCTTGGCTCTTTGCAACAACTGGAACATATTAGAAAAAAAAATCATTATTTTGTTCAGAGAAGATGTTTGACATTGATCCATCTTTTAACTGAACTGAATACGGACATTCACCTGCCCAAAAGAAGTCCCATTAATACACTTGGACTCTTTACAGACATCAAAAAAAAAAAAAAGTTCCCATTTTTGGATGTGCCGTTGATGGTATGTAAATGTCTCTAAACTAAAAATGGCTTGCTGTAAACAAATTCCCAAACATGGAGCCTAAAGGCTTCTCTTGGAAGCGACGATGGGAAAATTGTACTCATTCATTCACAGTTCCACATCACAACTAACCAGGCAAAAAGCCAGGACACTATGACACATTTAGCCAGCCTTGACAGGTAGCCAGCACCACTTGCAAGGGCACAGTAGTGGCTGCCTTCCCCGTGAGATTGGCTGGCCCAATCTCACCAAGGGTGGCCTGGTCTTCTCTTGGATGATTCCTTTGAGTTACGACTTTAAAACAGTCGGGTGTCAGGTTCTCAAGGTCATTCCAAGAAAAAGTGTGTTTGCCACCAAGCCCGATAACCTGAATTTTGTCCCTGGAGACCCATGTTTTGGGAGAAAAAAAAACAGCGTTTGCATGTTTTCCTCTGACCCCCACCCATGCACAACCACCTACCCACTTACCCACAGTAGATGATAAAGTAATAACAGAAACTTAAATAAAAGTCAGGGAGGTATTCAAAGGGCTGACTATGCCAACTCCTGCCTAGAACTGACCTCTTGGCTGCTGATCCTCCCTGAGGCCTGGAGGATTGAAATGAGCCAGCCAAGCCCTCGTATCAGGAAACCAAAAGGAGCTTTGCCCCTCCTGGATTTCTGGAGGGATTAGGAACATACAAATCTGGCCTTGGTGATGATGTGTGTGTGTGTGCTCTCTGATGTTTGTCCCTATCCTCTGTTGTATTGATTCCCATCCAAATGGTTAGACCTGAACAAGCCTTTTAAAACGTGAAATAATAGGCTGCTCATATCCTGCAGGAAACTAGACCATTCAGCCACAATTGGAGCGATTTTCCAGCAAAGTTGATGCATTTGCACCTCACCTGACTGAGCAGAAATTAACCCCCATTCGCCAACTGACCCCACACACCCTGCTCACCCCACTGCACTCCAAGATGTTTGTTTTGATATGTTATTCACTATGGTTGCTATGCACTTACGTATTTAAGCTGCCAGATCCAAGCAACCAGGAAGAACTGGTGATTTGTCCATCTCACTGGTTCTGTATCGCTGGATGAACATAATATAAGTTTCAGGGAAGTAGAGTCTCTCACTCCTGAGATAAGAGGAAGCATTGTCTCTGGTTGGATTATTCAAGGTGTCGAGGCAAATTACTAAATTCTCATAGACAAAGCTCAAGAGCCTTGTGTTTTTGTGGGTAGCGTGCAGTTCTCATGTACAATTGTTGAGGGGAACACACAACATACCTGAAATGCTCTGTGTCTAGGAGTTCTGTGGGCACATTCGCTTTTAGCATCTGAGAGCCTTACATACAAGTATGCCTGCTTTAAAATAAAGAAATTTCTAGATTCCATATCTCTCTAATGTTGCATGGCACAGAGTAACTTTTCTAATTGCGGTTAAAATAAAATTAGTAGGTAGTCCAAGAGTTCGACAGATACATTGAAAAGAATGATGTCGTGAATACACTAGCCATCATTTAAGCCCATGCTTGGGGAGGCAAGTGTCCTGCCTTAATGGCAGCATTTGATGGCTGTCCGGAAACATGTCAGTACCATGGACAGAGAAGGCACAGCCTGAATCCCTATGAAAAGGCATACAGCACTTCAGCTGGAGTCATGGAAAGAAAAGACAGAAAACCACAGCCAAGAAACACAAAACAAAGGTCTCTGGCTTCCCTGGGCTAATTAGCTGCTTGTTACACTAAGGACTTCTGTTTCTGTTAAAAATATGAGTCAGTGATAATTTTGTCGTACCCTGCTCCTCCTTGGGTGCAATTGTCAAATATATGTTTGAATCATGATGAGAGGATTTTGTTTTAGTATGTAGCCTGGAGACTCTGCAGAAGCAATAAAACAATTAAGGAATTTGGGAAGTAGTTCTTTCCTACTAGCGATCCTAGTTGATATTTGGTCTTTATACATGGATGACAAACACATAGGGTAGATGTTAATGGTATGCCTGGATGCTCGCTGATACTCACATATGAAAACCATATACCAAACTCTTTCTAGGAAAAGAACAGCAAGATAATTAGAGTGGAGTACTGGGGCTTAAACATTTTTATAATCTCTGTGCTTTCAAAGTACACATTCTTTCTCTCCACAGCACTGCCCAGGAAGAAGGCAACAGCTCTAAAGACAAAATACAGGAAGACATCAAAGAGAAGGTTTCGTTACAGACCATAATATTCTGTCATTCATTTTCAGTCAGTACTAAGATATATATGTTTCTTTACATATTCCCCTATGCATTTCTAAGCACATGAACATGTTTGCAATTGCGTATTGATTTTTGTTGCCACGGGAAGGAATTTGTGATGCGGGTGATTCAAAACAAGGCCTGATCTCCAAGCCTAGCTCATTTTCATTTTAGCCTTAATTCTAACAGGATGTCCCCACTAAGCGTGTTAGCAAAGGCGATCAGAGTGAGTTCCCATTTCCAGCCAGACAGCCTCGTGCTGATCCAACTTGGCCTAGGGCTACTAAGTCACCTAATGACAGCAGCTTTAATTTAAAATGCATTGTGGGTAATAGACCAAGTGGATAATCCACTTGTGGATAATTGAGAGTATATCTGTGCCCACATTTTAAGATCTGGGTATTTCATAGAGGTCCTGTAACACAACATGTCATAAAATAACCTGTTCCTAGTGCAGTAGGATGCATTAAAATCAATAGGGTTTTGCAAGCCGTGCATATGATAGATTGTACAAAATGTAATTAGTATTGGAAAATTGCTGTGAAATCTTGAGCCCTTTGTACTTAAATGACCAAGATGTTTTCCACTCGGGGCTCCTGTTTTAGAGCAACCTGGTGAAGAGAGGGCAAAGGATTAAATAACAGTCACTGGTCTGGTTTTTAAGTTTTTAACAAGCGAAGCCTGTTCTGTTCAGATGAACACAGCAATGTGTCCCTGGCCACACCATGACAGGATGGTGCTGCCCGGGTTCAGATGTAGAGTGGCTTCAGCAGCCCTTGAGCTGGAATGTTTGTATCCTATATCTGACCTTCTGGAAACAAATGAAGCTGGCATCCCGTAGGCTAAGATTTTATACTGTAACGCCCCCCCCAAAAAAAAAGCCTTAATTATGAAAGAAGGCTGTATGATGACATAATTTAGGTTTTCAGTTCTACATAAACACATGCACAGTGTCCCACATACACATACATACAGGCATGCACACACACAGGCACATGCACGCGAGTGCACGCGCATGCGTGCACACACACACACACACACACACACACACAGAGAGAGAGAGAGAGAGAGAGAGAGAGAGAGAGAGAGAGAGAGAGAGAGACCAGAGGATGCTTGGAGAAAGACACACAGAATAGATGCATTTTTTTTTCTTTCTCTCTTTTAACCTCCCCTGTTCATTCCTGGGTCACACAAGCATTGTGCTGAGTCTGAGTGAAAACACCCCTTTGATGGAGGGTACATGCTGAAAGGGAGAATTCTGAATTATGTTCTCTAAATTATCTAAGGCTTGGAGAGCAAGTATTGATTTTAGAAATGACTGAGCCAGGCCTCATACTGCAGAGCTCCTTCCCTCCCCTCCTCCCTTCCCTTCTCCTCCCCTGCTCCCTGCCAGCACCCCAAAGCACAACAAGAGATCTCAGCCACCAGCAGCCACTACTAGACCCTGGGTTGGCATTGTTTTAAAATAATCAGAAAGTCATCCATCAACCATAGAGTCTTTGGAATGAGTATGTGGTAGCTAAAGACATGCTTTATCTGTTCACAGGCTCCATTGGGTGAGGTAGGAGGGGAGTCAGGAGGCTATTGGACCAATTAAGTAACACTCTCTGGAAACCATGAGCTTTTAAGGTGTCTGCTGCTTTATAGAAAAGCAGGGGACATTTATCTGAATAGTCAAGTGCTCCGTTGGCTCCAGACATCTGTGGGATTCAGACCCCTCTCACAGTGAAGAGCTGGAGCCTTCTATTATCACCTCCCATCCTTTGCAAACAGTTTAGTGGCAGCACTGTTGTTCTGGAGTATCTGCGTGTGCAAGTGTCAGGACGAACATATGCTTACCGACATGTGTGCTTCCGCTGAATTGCTACTAGACATTAATGGTAAAGGAGAAATGAAGGGCCATGTTATTAGCATCCAAACATCAAGAATGTCAAGCAGCTTCATTTAATCAGTACCGCTTATGAACACAATGAGCGCACCATCACATTGAGTGAGCTAACCTGGGAATCTGCTTTACAGTCTTCAGAGGATGTGGTTTCTGTGTCTGAGAAAATAACTAGGTAGACCGTTTGCATAGGATGCATGAAGCCCTGGGTTTGATCCCAGCACCACATAAAACAAGCATGGTGGTACATGCTTATAATCCCAAGACTCCAAAGGCAGAGACAGGAGGATCAGGAGTTCAAGACCAACTGGAGGTAAATGAGACCCTGTCTAGATAGATAGACAGACAGACAGACAGACAGATAGATAGATACATAGAATTAGAAGGTATGTAGAGTGATTTAGAGTGATTGCACTCATTTTGCATGGTTTCCTTTCCTGAATAACCCGGGGTAGCAAAACTTCAACTGTCTCTCTTTATCCATAACAAATGCAGATGTCTTAACTAGCAAGCAAGTTCTCGGGCCTAGCATATGCTTTTATGAGATGTTGAAGTCAGAAATGCACCATTTAAACCTGGGTCTCTCATGCTCTTCTCCCAAATAAGTCCCCCACCTACTTCATTTTTTTAATGGTTTAATTCGTTGGCTTGCTGTAGCTGGAAGTATGACAATGGAATTTCTCTCATAGAAACTCTCCCATTTATTTTTTTCCCTTGGCCTTTTGAAGGAGATGCGATTGAGTGATGGCCCTGATTTCATTACCGATTCCTCCTGGAAAAGGGCAAGTTTACTAGGTCAAGGTTGAAACACCAAGTCATGGGCTAAGAAGAAACTTAATCTCCCTCTAAATCACTCTGCAACTCAGGAGTTATTAGACTAGAGACAGTTCTACACAGAGCAGAGTCAAGTCCAGGGCTGGCCCTTTTCCAGTGAATTTGGGCAGTTAGATTTAGCCAAATAGATAATTCACTGCCTCCTGCCAAAGGAGAGTGGTTTGAATGATGTAGGAGACATAAAGTTTAGGATAACATAAATCCATGTAGCCTAAAAGGAAAATTCAGCTTGGAGGATATTTTATGCATAATTTATTTTCCTATTTAATACTCATATTCTCTTCCTGTGTTTCTTAAGGTATTGATTGGCATCAACTGAAGGGCTCTGATTGAAAAGGCATCTGGGAAGAAATATGTTAAATATAATGAAGTTAAATACAATGAGTAACTACAGATTTTAAATGTTTTTGCAAAAAAAAAAAAGACAGATGCTGTCATTCAATAAATGCTTTATTGAGCTTGGTTTAGTCACCCTGAGGCATGAGGCAGCTATCAAAATATCACAAGGTCCACTATAAATAAACATGGGTCTTATTTTGCAGTTATAACATATACAAATGATAAAAATATAAAATTATATCAAAGTAGTATGTATAAAACATGAATTAGACAGTTGGAAAATAGCACCGAGTCTCTGGAAAAGCATGGTTGTTAGACATTAAAATAACAATTCAGAATAACTTCAATACAAAAAAATGACATTTTAGAAAAAGAAGTCACACAAAAAAATAAAGGATAATGGAAGAAATCCATGATGGCGACTAAGGTATGATCTAGGACGCTGGTGACATACTCAACTTAAAAGCACTGTAGGAGAGGAGTTTGTTTACAAAGCCGCTAATAACAAAAGGTATGAGGGGCCCAGCCCTGCCCAGTAGAGCCCACAGCAGAAGACAAGAAGAGAGGAGAGCCAAAGACTGCAGCAGGCTGTCACTGTATCAGGGACAGAGAGGGGCACAGAGAAAAGAACCCTGACCCCACTCTTCCCCTCCCTTTCCAATCTGCTGTGGGGCCTCCCCAGCTGGAATGCAGGGACATAACCCTGTAGATGTCAGGCAAGAGAGAGGGAAGTAAGGAAGGGGTAAGAGCTGGGGATTATCAAAGAAAACAGGCGGGCTTTGGTATGGAGGGAAACTCAAGGCTCCGAAGCCATTCAGAGAAAATGTCTACATAGCCTGTATCTATTTCTTCCAAAATATTTATTAATTATTGTAGAAGATTCAGCATACGTCTAATTAAATGTATTAGTAGAATGATGGATTTCTTGAAATCAGTGGTGCTCACCAGTATTAGATATATAAAATTACTTATTTAACCACATGCCTAGAATATATGCACATAAATTATATGACCTATGGCTGAACTTAGCATGTTTATAACTTTGCCTGGAAAGGCCATGGCCCATGAAGACTATTCTTCACAAATTGAAGGACCAGGTGAGACAGAACTCTGGCACTCACAAAAGGACACAGAGTACTTCAGACAACCTAGAAGAGGAAAGAATTTGAACTTGACTGCCAAGGATGAGTGGCATTTGGACTGAAAGAAACGGGTATCTCCAGCAGACAGTTCATCTGCAGAACTGAAAGAAAGGATTCTGAAGCTCGCTGGAATAGAAAAATACTACCCTTTGCTCAGAAACCAAGATTAAAATTAGAATAAGGACTTTCCTAAAATATTGTTATCCCGTTAAAGCCTTAAACGTCTGCATTTCTTTCCTAACCACTAGATCCTGCACCCCCCTCACAAAATGAATTGTTTCCATTCCCTAACCTTCTTTTTAAAAATTGTTTATTGTATTTATTCACTTTACATCCTGATCTTCCTCCCTCCCTCCTTTCCTCCTAGTCCCACACTTCCCTGATTCCTCCATTCTCCCTCCCCTGTTCCTGAGTAAAGGGGATCCTCCCCCTACCAACCCACCTCAGCTCATCATGTCAATCAAGACTAAGCATATCCTCTTCCCTAATCTTAAAAAGTGGTTATACAATGAAGCCAGCCCTTATGAGACCTGATAGACTAGGGTCAGATGGAAGGGGAGGAGGACCTCCCTGATCAGTGGACTAACTGAGGGAGGGGCATGGGAGGAGAAGGGGAAGGGCAAGATTGGTAGGGGATGAGAGAGGGGCCTACAGCTGGGATACAAAGTGAATAAATTGTAATGAATTAAATAAATAAATGTTTAAAAGTTGAAGGAAAGAAATAAAGAGAGAAAGAAAGAAAGAAAGAAAGAAAGAAAGAAAGAAAGAAAGAAAGAGAGAGAGAGAGAGAAAGAAAGAGAGAAAGAGGTCATAAAATCTTTTGCTTAATGCCCAGGGCATACCTACTGGAAAGTCTGGCTTCTTAATCACCTCATTACTTTTCTCACTATAGTGACATGATACCTGTCAGAAACAACTTAGAGGAGAAAGGGCTTGTTTTTGGCTCTCAGTTTGAGAGGACACGGTCTGTTGTGGGAGAATAGGCCCTGCACCGGGAGCAGGAGGTGGCTGGTGCAGAGTTGGGTGTAACCCACAGGAGTCACTCCTCAGTGACTTTTCCTACAATAAGGAATTTCCTACATATCCTACAGGCATGCCTGACTTTTTGACTTTGCAACTCAGGACTGCCATTTGCAAGTCATGCTCTAGAACCGTGCAAAACAAAAATTTTACCTTTAAAGGGGATACGTCATTTTGCGCTGGGTCTCACCCATCACTCTCGGGCCACGGGTTGGAGAGGACCATCAGGCTCCACAACCCTCCACAACAGCACCACCAGCTGGGGAGCCAGCGTTTCAACCCTAAGCCTATGGGGACATCCCGCATCCAAGCGGCACTAAGAGGTAAGGATACTCGGCAATTTGCATTTTGAGACTTAGCACAGACTTTCTGAAAGCAGGAAAGAACTTCGGGGGGACTGTACAGAACCTGGCAAAACATTTGGGCCGTCCAGAACCTACTCCCGATCTGTTTCCCGGTCTTCCTGTTGTCTGTCACACCCAGGCTTCTGCCATATCAAGTCCCTTATCAACTCAGTACATCTATACAGATAGCAGATCCTGGCCCAGGCCAATGGCCCTAGTCTTCCTTGCATGCGTGGGGTCTTCAATTCCATTGCCACTGATAGTGAGTCAAAGCCCACTCACCATCAGAAATATGTGTTTGCGTTCTCTCCTTCCACAACATTCTTGAGGAGACCTTCTCTGAGCTTGAAGAACACTCAGCTGCCGTCTCCATCTGCGACGACTTTGCCACACAAAAGTCCTACTGGTGGAATGAAGTTGCTCAAGATTATCTGGCTTACTAAGAATAATCATTTTTAACTAGCAGTAAAGCAAAGTAGAGCCCAAGCCCCAGGGGTCATAATGAGCCTAATGCAAATGACCCTGGAACACTGTAGGTTTGCACACTCACATTTTCCCCAAGGGTTTACACATTTGCACCTTGACCCTGCCCCCCAAATCCACCCATGTACCTGTTTATCTCACACACATCCCAACAAACAACATGAAATCCCATGTCCATACCAAATACATTTCCTTGGTTCTTGTGTGACTTTTGGTTATCTTCATGTTTCCATAATGCTTTGCTGTGTTGAATTTGCATCATCACTTTTAGTTAACATTTGTATTTCTTCTTTGAAAATTTCATGCAATGGTCATATTCACCCTCTGGCTTCTCCCACATCCACCCTTCCCACCCTCACCTCTCTACCCTCCCAAATTGGAGGTTTCTGCTTGCACTGAGTCTAGTTTGTTTTGCCCAGATACTCTAGGCAAGTGGGGCCTGCCCTGGAATGAGATCGACCTATCAGGAGTCACATACTTAAAGAAATTTAACTCTCCCTCTTCTGAAAGCTATCAAATGTCCACAGTGTCCACAGTGCCTGAGCTACTTTTGCAGATCCACCTCCCCCGCATGCTGGGATTTTGTCTGGCTGGAGCTTGCTCAGGTCCTGTGCATGCTGTAACAACGGCTCTGAGCTCATATACCTAATTGTCAAAGGGGTGGAGAGAGTGCTTCTAGTCATCTTCTCTCTTTGGTTCTTACCATCTTTCTTCCCCCTCTTCCACAGGTTGTCTGAGCCTTGGAGGCAGGGGAGTGATAGGTATGTCCCCATTTTGGGCGGAGAACCCCACAATTTATGATTCTTCGCACACTGACCAGCCGAAGCTTTGTGTGTTAACTGCGGTCTACTGCAAGGAGAAGCTTCCTTGATGAAGACTGAGAGATGTGCTGCTCTGGGAATGTAACCAGACCCCTCACCCCATCATCATTTTTAAAGCTCTCTGAGGCCACTTGCCTCAGAAACATAGACTTCTTTCCTCTTTTCCACTCCCTGTCCCCAAAGCTTGCAATAAACTGTTCATCTTAACCCTACATGGAGTAAACCAAGCAAGTCTTAAATGATTCTGCCCCCAGCAGCATGCATTCTCATGTCTTAACTACTAGTACAGTAAATCACGATAATCAACTAGATGTTGTTTTAAAACTTGTCCCTTTTCCAACTTACCATTGTAGTCAAATGAGTAACCAAGGAAATCTTTCACAGAAATCCAGGAATTCATAAAGAAATCTGGCAATAATTTACCCTAAGCATCCTTCCTCAACCTGTACTTTCAGAAAGAATACCTTGGAAAGTAGAGATTCCCTGCCCTTGCCTCTCTCCAGAGCCTTCTACGGTCCATGCAGTTCATAGGGACAAAAATCCTCCTTCTTAAGCCTCTGAGTGAGAAGATGGACCATTAGCCCCTTTGCACTGGCTAAATCACCAATCACCAGCAGGTAAACAATCTTCCACTACAACGGGCCTGAAGCTGATTATGAGTGTCATTTGCAAAGGTGGAGCCCTTCTGAGGGAAATCTCTCTTTTATTAGCATAAAGAGGTCTAAAGAGCACTGGCCAAGGCCAGGAGGCCCTGCGTGGTCCCTGGGGATCCCTGTTGATTTATGAGCTCCCAACACATTCACCTACGACATCACAATTCATCCTTGTGTGAAATACTCTATTATTCCTCCGCCCAGGAGGAAGGTCAGAAAATATCAAATGGAATAAGATTTCTTAAGCAAGATAGGGAGAGTAACTGCCTTTACAAAAAGCCTCAATGCCAAAACCAATTAAGCTGAGAGGTTAATCGGCAGAGGAGACGAAGCCAAATGAACGAAGGCAAGGAGGAGAAGAAGCCAGAGTGTTTTTTAAAGGGTCAGTTCCATGGTCGCTGGAGACCAGGCTCAAAGCATAAATGAAACCCTATAGCTGCTTGGAGGAGAAAGAGAGAGATTGAATTTTGGGAGCAAGAAACCAAAGTGCTAATAAATGTTGTCCCTTCATCATGAAGCCATAGATAACCTTGCATTCACCCAGTGAACATTACCTCAAGTGATGTAATGTTTGGGCTAGGCCTCCTCTAGCTGTGACAACAAGTGACTGAAAACATCTACCCCCGAGTGACAGCTGTCTGTAGTCATGCAAGCCTGAGGACCCGAGTTGCTTCCTAGAACCCACATGGAAAAGGTGGGCATGACAATGCAGCCTTGTTAGCCTCACTTCTGGGGTGAAGACAGGAGAATCCCTGGCCAACCAGCACGGCCTACTTGGCAAGCTCCAAGCCAGTGAGAAACCCTGTCTCAAAACACAAGGTGGACAGCAATTTAAAGAAGCTGACCTCTAGTCTCCACACATGTGTGCCCACAGAAAAACATAAGCATACACATATACACAAAAGTAAATAAATACGTAAGTAAAGCATCATCTCTGTTTTGCATAATTAATGATGGTAATGAATATGCAAAAGAGACTCCTCTACCTCCTAGAACAGACTGGGCATGCATAGCTTCATCTTAATGACAGACTTCATCTCAGGACCCTCAAACAAACTGCCTTTCACGTTGTCTGCTCCGCTGCCTCAGTAACACACAGCCGGCAAGCTCTACGGCACTGGGCTTCTGGCCTGGGTGATTTTGTCCTCAACACATAGGAATTGTGTTCCTACGTACTTATCATTTTATGTGGACATCACAGTTAGCTTTCTGAATATTTTTAACTTAAAGATTTGGAAAACTTGTACACAAGTACAATGTACATAAGTACATTGTATTTATATCATACACCTCCTCCCTCTCCTCCTGCCATTTGTCCTGAATCCCTCTCACAATCATCCCTCAAATTCATGATCTCTCCTTCTATAATTATTTTACACACACATGGGATTATTGAATATGCCTTCTGGCTACTCCAATGTCCCTCCTGTCTCTCAAGTTCTTCCATTATGTTGAATGTCTTCTATTTGGACTCCATAGAAACTGACCTAAGAAATAAGGAAAATAGTATCACTCCCATTTTGAAAACTCCTCAGTGACCCTTGGCAAGTTCAAGTTGGACTCTCCTAGTGTGGCCTTCACAGTTGCCTAGGATGTCCACTGGCCCAACCTCACCATTAATCTCACCTGTGCCTTGGCTCCCAGATTGTTCTCTGGGCACCTATCACATTTCTCCACTCCCAGGTACTGAGCCACGCCTTTTGTTCACAGCCCAGGCCTTCTCATAATGCATGCTCTTCCCACAGCCAGACCTTCAGGAGAACAGAAGTCCGCCGGGGTTGCTGGCTTTGAGCTCGGAGCCTGCCGTACCACACAGGGGGCCATCCCTTGAATTGCTAGGATGAACGGAGGCTATTGGGATGAGAGCGTTGGGGCACTGGGCAGCTGGTAAAAAGCAGCTGCAGGGGGGAGCCTCTGTGGCACCACCATGAATGCCACTCAAAGCTGGTCCAGCTGCTGCCACTGCCAAGGTGTGGGGAAGGGCAGGCTCTAAGCTGAGTCACATGGGTGGAAGTAGGGAGAGTGAGTACCTGAGGAGGTTGCTGAACCCCACCCTGGAGACCAGAGGGGATTTCCACAGAGAGTAAGAGCTGGTGGATGGAGAAGGGCACCATAAAACGCTGTCTTCTGGGAAGAGCATTGTATTTATGAACTCACAGCAGCTATAGTCGTGTGCACGAGTCTGCAGGTGATCAAGCCAGCAAGATTCCAGCATAGATGGGGTGGGGGGGCTCGTGAGCCCCTAATGCTAGCTGAAGAGTAATGACTCTTCAGTTACTTGTGTCTGAAGAAGATGGGATCATTTTTCCTCAGGGGTAGAGATGCTGGTAAGTTGGCCAGGCTCATGGAGGCAGCATGATTAAGCCAGGTAAGAAATGGGAAGGGAGGCTATTGGCATCCAAATTAAACCAACATGCAAGGTAGTAAAATCATATAAAGGCTCTAATGCCAATCTATGTATACATGGACAAGTAGTTTAACCCTCACTTGGCTCATCTATAAAATGGGAATAACATAATAGCACCTGTGAATGAAAACTCCTGAAAGGAATGTGTGTCTGCAGAGACTCGAGGCTGATTAGAATTTCAGCACTGTGAAGGTGGAATGTTGCAGGTCCAAGAGCTAATTTACCTTACTGGAGGCTAGGTTTAGGCCCTCAGGACTAGCCATTCCTGCTCCCGTGAGTCAGAACTAACACCTTGTGACAATAAACAAAATGCCTTTTAGAACTGATTAATTTTGCAGACCGCTTGCTTCTACCAATCCAAAAGTTAAGAGCGTCATCTGATAGCATCTTGAGCCTATAGAAAAGCTTCCTCCATCTTGATGTACCTGCCTGTCTGATGTACCCGCCAACACATTTTAAACATGTCTTGATTTACTATTTTCTCGGTTCTATAAAACTATTTTAAAAAAACTTCATGAAACTGCTTTCATGTTGGAACATGGAATGTGGACTGACATAAATCTTTGTCCGAAGGCCATGGTCACTCAGAATGGCTGAAGAAGAAACTAACTCTGCTTCAATCTAAGATGGGAGCTGTGGTTTCTGTGTTGACTCCCTGATTCCAACAAACTATCATAAGGCTTACAAAAGACCAACAGATGCAGTTATAAGCAGGGCCTAGCATACAATAGATGACTGATAAATACTAACAACTACTGTTATGAATGAATAGTCTCTAAAGCGATGAAGTCACTGCCTTTATGGTAATGGTAGGGAGAAGGTCTTGGCCTGGTCCTGTCACATCCACCCTGGCATTGGCCAGTGCACCCTGCAGCCCTGATAGTCCAGAGTCACTCTGCCTACACAACATCCACCTAAATGGAGTTCTAAATCAAACTGTCCTCCTCACCATTCTGCGCTGGGAGTCTGATTAGAATCGTGCCCCGTGCTATTAGGACAGGGATGTTTAAAACTCCTATAAAACAAGAACTAATGGCCGATGTGCTTAATTAAAGTGGGCCTTTTGTTGTCACATTTACAAAGATAAATGAAATAATCAGGTGTGTACTAATGAGAGATAATTAGATTATGCAGCTCCAATAAATAAAGACCAAAATGTTCCCAATTGTTTCCGAGTGTCGGAGGAAGACCACAGTGGGTTCTAAAGAGGCGCATGCTGGCTGACAAGGAGCTCTGTGGGAGCCAGCTCTCTAGCTCAGAGCTACTGCTCAGGTTTGTAGGAACCAGCCGTGAGTCAAGCAGCGAGATCTCATCCAACTCCTACATCTTTGGTTAAAGCAAAAATGTTTATAAATTAGAAATAAGTATAATTTATTTATGAAACATCTGGTTTAATTTGTTAATAAAGGGCATCAGGGAATATAGAATTATAAACCTTGCTTTCTTGCCTCATACTTTTTTCCTAAAACAATGCATTAAATATGAAAATAAATTGATCCGATGTCAATTTTAGCTGATGGTAAGCAAATTTATCTATTTCTATGTGTCAACACCAAAACTTCCCTAAGTCATTTCCTGTGGCCAGTCCTTATAAACTCAGCTCTGGTTCTCTCTCTCTCTCTCTCTCTCTCTCTCTCTCTCTCTCTCTCTCTCTCTCTCTCTCCATATATGTATGGGATGAGAAAGAGAGAGCGAATGCTTAAGTCCCTATAGTCAGAGGGGGGAAAATCTCTTCCACATGGAAATTGATTGATATGAAAGTAAAGATAAAATTTTTATTTTGCTCAGATAACGTAAAAATAGATTGCACAACACTGATGATATATCAAAAGGACATATGCAAATGACATAGGTCAGTAAAAAAAAAAAAAAAAAAAAAAGTCTGCTAAATCACTGCTTCCAAACTAGATTGCATAAAGTAGCTTTACTTGTATGCTTGCATATATGCAAATCTTCTTTAGGGACTTTTTACCTTCTGATTCTGCCAACTAAAACTTAAGAAAGGAAAAAAATTATCTTGTTATTTTAACATTAAAAAAATATAAAACATATATGAGCTTGAGATCCAGGCAGACCTTTAAATTGAACACAGATAGCTTTCTTAAGAATGCTGGCTGGTGTCCCTGTTTTCCTCCTTACCCTGAAGCAATAGAAAATCCATCACGGACAGGCACCCTCCAAAGATCAGAGCTGGGCAACTACCGGGCTAACCTATTGTTCCCAATATCATCAGGACTCCCCGAAGCCCGGGAGCCGATGGGTTTTTAAGTCGATATTCTAAGTCATTTTGTAGAATTAAAGGTTGATTTTGAAGCAGAATAAAGAAACCAAATCTTCAAAGCCCATGAATTCATAGCAGCCCCTTGTGGTCCAGCACATAACTGACCCAGGCTGTGACCTCTGGTGAGCAGGGCCCGAGCCGATGAGTTACGTGGGTCTGCAGACACTCATTGCAATGAGACCAGATGATTTTTCTGGGAGTGAGATGTCAGCTCCTGGGTCCAGTTTTTCATCTCACAGAACTTCCTAATTTATGCTGACAAGGATGCTAGTCTTAGCAGTCCTCAGCAGATAGAGAAGAGGGATAAGCCAAAATGCCTGGCCCTACTTCCTACCCAATCTAGCACCAGATCGAGCATGTTTTTCATAACATGGAGGTGGTACCTACCTTCCAGGACCAAGGGGAGGATGCGCAATGCCAAGAATTAGAGAAATACAATGCAGAGTTTCATTCCTGATCCCAGTCCTAAGTTACTAGCTCTAGAACATTAAGATTGTGTTTAATCTTATGTTGAACCCTTAGGTCTTAAATATAATGTGAACCTAGGCACACACACAAATAAAAATTCACTGGGAATTCACTCACAGAGTCTAAATAAGTGGACCTGATCCTCACTATTGAAATAACATATTCCTGCTGTCCCTAGAAACCAAGGCATGGACACAGGGGGGAGGGTGGGAAAGGCAGTCATAGATCAAATGTCCAAAATGTCAATAAGTGGCAAAGGAGAGTTATGGAGCACATAAGGGAAGGAGGAGGCTCAGAATATGGGGCTTGGGATGCCCTTTGACCCCACTCAGAAAAGCCCAGTAATAAATCCAGAGGTGAGGGACATCTTTAGATATTGGAGCCATCCAGGGAAGCCATAGAGAATTTTTCCAGCGTCATAAACAGTTGGGAGAGAAAAAGATCTTGTATAGAAAGACGGACAAAATGGTGAACAAGGGAAAAGGCTCCCACGAGTTCTCGTTTCTCTGTCGCTATTGTGGTTGATGTTTCATCTGGAAAATCTTTACGCTACTAGATAGAAATGTGGTAAATCCTCCATTCGGCCTCTTTCTAAGTCAGGTCCTGAGTACCTTGTGGAGTCATGTGAAAGTGAATGGCACACCTTCCTCCCTGGTTACACTTGGGGTCTAGCAGGCTTCATTCAAAATTTTAGGCCTATACAGATCTGCCTTCCAAAGGACTCCACATAAAGGATGTAATGAATCAGAACAACTGCTGGTGGCTGCCAGAACAACCCTGACATCTCAGCCTAACCCATCCATGGATGGTCCACTGCAGTCAGTTGAGAGCCCCTGGGAAGTGTGCTGGCTTTGTGTGGTTACTCAGAGATCTGGCCCCATCAGTCCTCAGGACCACAGGATTCCTTGCTGGAGGATCCTTATTCAGGAGGATAGGGAAGAGAATGGGAGGAATCTAGCAGCATTGTAGAGCCAGACCTGGCATCCACCCACATTCCACTGGGAAGAATATTCACTTGACTGTGCTAGAAGCAAGCAGTGTGTGACAGCCCATCTTCCTATGTGAATATCCGGCATTGGCTCAGCTATCCCAGGAAAGGCCACATAGAAAGATCAGGACGAGAAGCCCCTATTCATGAGTGCAGTCTGACAGCACTCTTCGGCTAATTGATTCATTTGTTCCACTCAATTGAAAACTCTTCATTGAGTACACATCACGAGAAAGGTACTACGGGAGTTATTCGTTGAGTACACATTGGGAGAAAGGCATTATGAGAGTTACTAAGGGAACTCTGGGGCAAAAAAAAAAAAATGACCCATTTTAGTTGATAGTCAGAGAGGACCATCAACTAAGTGAGCTAGAACATGCCTCCACACCATCTGTGTGTGTGCGTGTGTGTGTATGTATGATGTAAGCACACACATGCATGGCTACTTTTGCCTATCTAGGTGTGCAGGCCTGTGTGAGTGTCAGGATGTATTCCTCAATCACTTTTAACATTAGATTTTTGAGACAGAGTTTTGAACTGAAACTGAGACCCGCCACTTTTTGCTAGACTGTCTGGCCAGTAAGCTCCCAGCATCTGCCTGTCTCTACCTCCCAAGATTAAAATTATAAATATGCAATGACAGATCCAAACTGGACCCAGACTCAGATCTTTATGTTTGTATAGTAAGCACTTTAACCAGGAACTCAACTTCTCACCTTTCTCTATCATCTGTAAAACATGACATTATATCATGCCCAAGGTAGTTCTGGATCTAAAAGAGATAAAGCATGTCGAATGCATGGCACATCATACTTTCTCCTTCCTCCTCTTTCTCTTTATTTTCTTCTCCACATCACTGCTTTCTTCCTTTTGCATATCCTCCCTCTCTTTCCCCTTCTCTTTATTCTAGCTACTGCTATGGTTATAATATATCAGATAGTAAAGAATCAAGAGGAAAGGAAACTGAACCGCATTCGAAAACAAGAAAAACATTAGAAGATGACATTTGGGGATGATCCTAAACAATAGAAATTATTTTTAATACAGAGGAGAAAATAAAGGTTTGATGGACTGGGTAAAGACACTTGAACTGGATGCCTAGAACCCATGTAAATATGGAAGGAGAGAGCCAACTCTACAGAGTTATCCCCCCGACTCTCTCTCTCTCTCTCTCTCTCTCCATGATGTATTGTTTTAAGGGGAGGGAAGAGTGATAATAAGGCTCCCTTATTATCAAAGCACGGTTCTTACCCAAACCCACAAATACCACTGAAAACAAGGCTCCAGGGCTGATGGTTCAAGTCAGGTGCATGTGGATGACCCAGTGCGTAAACCTGAGTCACATGATGATCATCTAAAAGGAAGAGACAACAATAGAGCCCCAAAGGTCATCGTGAAGATTATATTCAATGGGGTATATTGTTTAGGACATTGAGTCCTGTGATTGTCACCATAAGAACAGGGATTAGCAATTACCTTTATATAATAACCACAGTTAATACTGGTTCTTGTAAGCTTCAGTTTATTCTTTTTATCTAAGGATATACAATAAATATATGATGAGCAAACGAATATTCAAAATAAACACAAATATGTATGATTAGGGTTACAGAAATAATTTTAGGAGCCAAAAGCTCTTTTTAAACCTCTGAATTATGTATTACACCAGACCTATTGAAAAAGTTCAATTTCAAAATAAAAATATAAACACCTCAGTTTCAATTTCTAAAACTCAGCTTTTTTACTGATTACCAAAGCCATGTATTGGGAAGAAATGGTCCTGGGACCAATACTCAGAGCCATGCTCAGTCAGAGACAAACTAGCTCAGAGCAACAAAAGATGCGATGCGAGAGCTGGAGCTCTCTCTTCTCTCCTTCTGCAGCCTCTGAAGGAGAGGAGGAGGGATCAGCACAGAAGTAAGAAAACAGTATTCCTGGGACTCAGAAGCAACTCAGGATTAAACAACCCTGTCTTCCAGGGTCACTTCAAGTAAAGAAACTCCAAGGAAGACCATCAGGTTAGCAATGGAAATAACTAAAATTGGGGTGAAACTCCAGTTTAAGTAGGTTACTATGAATAGTAAGGAAGAGATAGATGATAAGGAGGGAGAGGTAATAGGAAAATGGATAGATAGATAAATGATAGATAGATAGATAGATAGATAGATAGATAAATAGACAGACATGCAGGAAGGCAGATAGAGATAAATGATAGATGACTGATAATCTATAGATAATTTATAAACAGGTTATAAAGACATAATAGAAAGACAGATATAATACATGATAGATTATTGAGATACATATGTACTTACATACACACATAGGCTGATGGCACAATTTTCAGTAAATAAGCAAGAGATGGCTAACTGTTAGCCATTAATGCGGCAGGTAATTACTTTTATTTGAGGAAAAGGAGGGATAAAGGGACTTTCTGAAGCTCCAGGAGTAACCACAGCATGCAAACTCATGTTAATATGTTAATCCCCTTCATCACATGGATGTAATCCAACATGTGATACTCAGAACAAACTCAGTAAGTATTTTGACAACAGCAGATCCCTTTAAAGGCAGATGACATTACCCCATGCTCAAAGCCTTCACTTGTATGTATGTGCTGGCTCCAGCACCACTGCATTGTGGCTTCAACAGATCCATTCAGACCTCTGTGGAATCATTAGTTCTCCAGACTCCCACATGGGCCAGATTAACACTGCTTAGTGCCAGAGGATCATTTTCTCTTTTGATATCGAAACCCAGGGGTTTTAATCAATTAGAGGCCGTTCTAGAGCAATCAATTGATATCTAACTCACTGAGCCTGCGATCAGTATAATTTCACTTCTGAGTCCCTTAGCAAATTATTGTTTTTAAACAGAGTCTTATTACGTAGACGTAGCTCAGGCTGGTCTGGAAGCACCAATCTTCCTGTCTCAGCCTCCTGAGCAGACTGCAGATTGCAGGCGTGCATCTGGCTAATTTACTGTATCTCGAAATTCATAAGAGGACCAAAAATTAAAAATAAAAAAAAGCAAAGACAGGCCTTTTTTCTCTTTTTTAATTGGAAAATGTGATCTTTGCTGTTAGGCTCAGCAGTTTGACAGTACCTTGAACAAAGGCAAGTATTGAAATTAGTATATCAAATTCCGTTACAGAGCAGGATGCAAAGAAGACAACGTGAGCTTTGGTTTGAGCCTTTGTATCTGAAACTTTGATGACTTGGCCACCTCCACAGCAATGCAGCAATGCAAGGACAACTGGGCTAACCTGTAACATCCCTTGTGTGTAAAACATGTTCGATGCATATGGTGCTAAGATTCATTTAATCTACAGCAAAATCTTTAGGTATACACACGGTTTGTCCCTATGGGCCAAGGGGAAGGCTCCATGGATCAAAGCACTTGACATGCAAAGCTGATAGCCCCAGTTCAACACCCAGGGTCCATTCATCTGTAACCCTAAGTGAGAGAGAGATGGAGTCAGGAGGGTTGGCCAGGAGCTCACAGGCCAACTAATCTGGAGTATTCAAAACAGAAAAAAACAAGAGAGACCCTGTATCAACCAGGTGCAATGAGAAATGTTGCTGTATGATCTTGACATGTGCATATATAGCAAGCAAACCCACACTCACACATATTACACACACACACACACACACACACAAATAAAGAGAAATATAAATCAAATAATAAGAATTCCTTCAGAACCACAGCTCTAAGGATGAATGTCTCAGGGACTCACACCCATGTCAGGCATATCCAATGATTCTGTTCTTCATGCTTTACCCTTTGTCCCTACAGTTGGAGTTAACTTCAGGCATTGTGCAGCCCCCAAACTCCACCATACAGAGCCTATCAGAGGCTTGGGAACTTTTCTGGTGGTAGCTCACATGAGCCTTCTACTTCACCATCTACTGAGTGACCTCATATGTATTTGTCCTCAGAAGTTCAAACACATTTAAACACTTCAGTAATGCTACGACAGCATTTGGTTAGTGTTTTGATCAAAACATAGCTGCCTTTTAAGGAAATGCTCGGCTGACATTAGGACATCAGTGTTCAAATGCTGACCTTATCGTTACTAGTCCTGTGACCTTGGATGGGCCATTTGACTCTTAGATTTGCCCTCTGTAAACTGGGTGTTGGTAAGAGCTACCTCATAGGAATAACTGCTTACCGATAAGATTCATAAAAGATTAAAAGACTTAATAGAGCGCCTATTAAACAGTGGGTCCTGAATGTTGTTATTGTCTCTCCCCTGCCCCTTTCAGAAATTCCTGTTGCTTGATATGAGAGCTCCCGGACCACAGCCTCCAATTCCTGTCTGCGCTCTCTTCCAGGTATTTCTCCTCCTGGAGAATTATATCTCTTCCTAATTTCCACTATGAGATGACTCCAATCCTCCGCCCTCCTTCAGGGATTCCCAATCATCGCCCTTTCCCTGCCCATGAAATGTAGGGAGTACAAACATTAGCAATGCATATTTGAAAACAGGGTAATGTTTTGTGCCTGTAAGCCAAACAGTCAGGGAGCTGAGGTGCCATGAGTTTGGGGCCAGCAAAGGCTATAGCATGAGGCTCTAGCCCCATCTCAGAAAAGAAAATGTAGCGGTTTGAACATTGTCCACCGTGAGTCAATAGCTGAAATGTGGAGAAAAGGTCAATTTTCCTTTAAATTGAACCCTGGTCAACAAGCATCCTTTAAGATCCTCACATTTTCTCCTTGTTTAAAATGGTTGCCATGGATCCAAGATTCAAACAGAGCTTTTCATCTTCATGGTAGTGAAGACCTCAAGATCTGCCTTGAGGTCACAATACTCATTATTCTGTCCACTCTGATCCAAGGAGCCCACTGAATTCACTGAGCATGTCCTGCTGAACACCCTCAAGGTGCCACTAAGCTTTTCCTCTCAAATGGAACCCTCAGATTTTCTTTCAAAAACCAAGTTCAAATGCACATGAAACTCCCCTCTGACAGTCCTTTGCCTCTCACCTGTCTTGTACTTCTAATCGGTACCCAGAACACTCAGCCAGTTCACACTTAAGATAACATAAGAGAAATAACATATTAATAAACACCCCAGGTGCTTCTATACCATAGTTTCTGTACCCATTACATGTCTCCTGCAGTCAGGACTACCTGTCTCTCCTTCCACCCTAAAAGCTTTTGGATGGTGCTTATCTTCTCCTCCGTGCATAGCTCTGGTCTCTCCATTCTTTCTATCTTTGCCGATGGCTCCAGTGTCCACGTAGAGAAACCTTGCTCACTGCTTTTTGATCACTCCGGCTTAAACGGGTGTCAATACGTCACTGGAGGAACCAGCAGGCACATGTCTAAATATCATTCTTACCCTTGACTGCCCCTTTGGAAAACCTGGATGGCTGCAGGGTAGCCTCCCACAGCCATGGTATCATCCGTCAGCCCAGTGGTTTAAGTCTTCATCCTTCCCAGAGCTGCGGCACCATGGGGTTTGCAGTGACACTAAGAGAGAACCAGCAAGTCCCAGCTCATAAGCTGTTGCTCACTACCTCCAGCCTCCCCTCTCACCCTCCCCGCGCTAAGGATGAGGGGCTCATGCTTCCTGAAGCCACCATGCTAACTTCACACCCCCTTCCTGAGACCTCCTTCTCTTTCTGAACCAAGATTTGTTTCCCAGGGATACTAGTGACAATCTTGCCTCTTCTGCATCAGTCTCAGATTATTCACAAAGCCCCTTTGAGAAGTTTCTTCTCCAGGGCCACCACCCCCACCCTGACTCCTCCTGTCCTCAAGCCTATGATGTAATGCTCTTGTTGTCTCTGTCCAGCCAACTCTTTAGGCACTATACAGTAAACAGTAAATTCTGCGAGAATGTGAGTCTCACTCACAATTCCAAGGCTGAAAATACAAACAGTCTCTGGCCTCAAACATTTTCTCTGCTCAAACAGGACTGAAAAATAAGTTCTCCCCTTACTTCACTCAGGAATAGAAGTTTACAAGGAAGAAGGAAAGAAAAAAATTCCTAGGACTGCAAGAAATGGTAATTCCAAGCAATTGGGTTTTTTTTTTTTAAAGAGACTTGATTCCTAAGGGCTTGTCTTGTTCTTTTAACTAGAAAGTTGAGTCTTGATCCATTAATCCAAAGCTAATAAACGCCAGGTGGCAATTTGCCAGTTTGAACTCACGAGTGGAAGCTTATTCATTATTAGGAAGTAGTGATCTCTGTGGGGAGAGGCTTGCAAACAGGATTAGCAGAGCAAGGCAGGGCAGAGCCTTTGGTGAAAAATGTGCCCATTGCTAATCAATGGGTGGCAGCCTTGCTGTAGCAGTCGCACGAAGCAATCAGAACGGCATAATTGTTGCGTTCATCGTTTTCAGGAACAGGAGGGTGGATTTGGGCACTGGCTGAGTCAGGATTTGCAAAACTTTTCCACTAAGCATTTCTGGCATGGTGGCTGTTAAGCTTGCACTCCCTGAGGGGTTTGAGACAGAATCAAAAGGTCCAAATTGTCAACAGTACAAACAGAAGATGTACTTTTCAGGGATGTAGTTCAGTGGTTAGGACGCTTGCCTAGTGAGCACAAAGCTCTAGGTCAGCAACCCAGCACCACATATAACCCAGTGAGACAGCACATATTGTAACCCTCACACTCAGTACACGGAGGCAGGAGAATCAGGAATTCAAAGTCATCTTCATATACATAAAAAATCTGAAGCCAGCCTAGGATACATAAGATGATACATCAATAGATAGACAGAGAGAGAGAGAAAAAGAGAGAGATGGATGGATGGATGGATGCATAGATGGATAGATAGATAGATAGAGTCCCGAAATGTAGCTGAAGCCTCCTGCTTATTTTTAACTCCTCATATAACTTCTATCCTAAGATATGTCTATCTTTATTCATATGGAGGTTTAGACACGAATTTCTTCAGGATTGATCCCCATAGCCCAAAGGCTATCCTGTCCATAGCTTCAAATCTACCAGTTAGATTGCAGCCCTATCAGCTTCAGTGGCACTGTCTTGGAAATCCATAGTTTCCTCATCCAATAAATTCTTAGATTCCAGAAGAGTTATACTAGAAAGAGCATAGTACCACAGGGTCTGGGTGGGGGAGTTAAGTTATTATTTTCACACTTGTGCTATGTGGCCTCAGTTTGCTTACCCCACCCCCCAGGCCTCAGTTTTCTCATCTGTATAAAGGTACTGACTTTGTAGGTTATCCTGAGGAGTGACTAAAACAATATATGAAGTATTCAGCCTCGAAAGTGTAGCATAACTGCTTGTTAACATGATATTGATGGTGTTTCCCAACATATAGAGGCCCACGGGAAAACAACAACAACAACAACAAAAAAAAAAAAAACTATTCTGTGAGCTAAACAGAACTTGAGAGTAGAACCTCAAGTTTCTGGCTTCCTTATTTGCTCTGCTGTTGGTTAGCACTGTGGCGTTAAAGACTGATGCCCCGGTACCCTCATCTGTGAAGGGGAAAGTATCTCTGCTCCATCACCTCCCAATGCCTCAATGAAGGTGTCATGGAACAGCTGTGCACAACACATTGAGAGTATTTTATATTCATGCCGTGCAACTCTAAGCTAAAAGCTGCTTTCCTGGTCTTCAAAGGAACACAGATTTCCAGATGAAATATTTAAGGAAAATCAGGGAAACAATGTGATAAAGCAAAGGAGACAAACTATCAGCCATGAGTCTTCCATCCCTCTGAAGAAGTTTATGCTAATGATGACTAATGGGAAAAAAAATGATACATTGAGCACAGAAGACATAGTAGGTAAGTGCTTTATCTGGGCTCACTTCTTTAATTCATGCATACACACACACACATACACACACACACACATTCTACTTGTAAATTCAGAAAAAACGCTGTGAAAGTTACCCATATTTGTAAAGGTAGAATTTGAACCAAGTCTTGTTTGATCCCCAAACTTGAATTTTAAAGCATTATGTTCTCTTCTACAACCATCAAGTATCTCTCTACGGTATTTCCTGAATGTACTTGGCCAAGCCCAAGTTGATGGTGTGACTTTAGAGTCAGTAACTCATTAAGACATCAGAGGGAAGTTAGGCCGAGCCTAATGTCCAAGGCACTCAGGAGGTTGAGGTGGGAGCATTCTGATCTCAAACCCTGTCTGTCACTATAGAGTGACTTTGAGACCAGGTTTGAGAATTCATCAAGATCCTATCCGAAATAAACTGTGTAAAAAAGTCTAGAGCTTTAGTTCAGTGTTAGTGTTTGTGTAGAATATGCAACACTTTAGATTCAGCGGGATGGAGACGTTCTAGGCTTTTTTCTTCCTTGTGATTGGCCAGAAGGTCTGAGATGTTCTCCAGGTAGTTACGTCGAGCAGAGCTTAAATACCAGCTCAACTGAAACACAACTAGGTGATATTCAGAAAATTGTTTAACATCTGTGAGAAAACAAAGTTTTATCATAAGTACAACAAAGCTTCCAGTCTCTACTTTGCAAAGATTACTGGAAAGGAGGGTGAGAAGGCTGGTGACCTTAGCCATCATCATCATCATCATCATCATCATCATCATTATTATTAGATAACATTCTTTCATGAAAACATCCAAATCACTGTTCAGACTATATAAAAGTTAAATCTCAGACATCCTTGATATCTCTCCAAAACATTAAGCAAATATGAACAACCTCCAAATAGTTTATGTCAGTTTTAGGATGCTACATTATCTTTCTAATGAAAAAGGTGAACTGAAGTAATTAAATTCTAACAGTGAACAGAAGCCCATGCAAGTCAGCAGGACAATTCTTGAATAATTTTCAAGCCTACTTGCTTCTACATATCCCACTGCTCTGAAACCAAATCAAACTTAATTAGCCAACAAGCAGCGAAACTCAGATTCCCACAATCCTTTAGATAAGAGTTCAGCACCTTTTGCGAGCATCAAAGGAAAACAGGCTTAAGAGAAATAGAAATGTGTTTCAAAAACTGTAGATGGTTTACCTGTGTCTTCTGAGAGAGATAAAGAAAAAAAGTGAGCTTAGAAGAGTCAGTCAAGGGGAGTCAACCAAAGAAGGTCTACCGTTGGGCCTTGAGCTGATAGAGTGGGTAAAAATTTCGACAAAGAAGCTGCACCTAATGAAGGTTGATTCCCTTGGCAAAACTTTAACGATAATGGGAGAGTAAAATGTCCATAGGTCCAAAGCCAAATGTCTTGGGCCATCTTTAGTGTCCTTAGTAGCCAAACTTCTGCCCAACTCTGTATGTGGCCCATTTTACTTAACTTTAGCTGTTACACAAAATTAGTTGCTTGGAAAAATAGAACGTCAGATGAACTGCCCAGATCAGATTACCTTGCGGTCACATCTGTGGACGTTTTCTTGATTACTAATTAATGTAAGAGGGCCCAGTCCACTATGGGTGGTTCCTATGCAGGGAGGCCTATAAAGTAAGGGATGTAGCTGAACATGAGCCTAAGGGTAAGCCAGCAAGCAGGCCTCCAAGTTCCTGTCTCAAGTTCCTATACCAGCATCCTTTAATGATGGACTATAAAGTGTAAGGTGAAATAAACTTTTTTCCATACATTGTGCTTTATCAGAGTGTCTTATCATACCAATAGAAACCAAACTAGGACATGTAACATTCATGTGACCTTTAGACAAATTCTTTTGAAAATACGAACAGACCCTATAGCTTCCACTAGCACAAAAGCTAAAAACAGCATTGGGTGCCGTCTGAGACCTATAGCAGAGATTGCCCTACTTTGCTCAAAATTACTTATCTGATGTTTCCAGCAGAGTATCCGAAAAGTGTTCTTGATTTATGATTTCCATTGTTTTGTTACTATAAAAAATGTTACCACATGGGAACATAGAACTTGGAGCAACCTGAATCTGAGTTCCTGGGCAATGGTTACTCATATTTGACTCCAAAATAAACATTCTCTGATTTCCCCCTTTGAGGTGAGAACTGTGTTCCTTGTTTTCACACAGGCAGACAAGTACTTAGCACAAACAGCATAGAATTCCTATAGACTAAAAGAGGGCCATGTGACTCCAGGAGGACTCAGGAAAGGGTGTGTGTGTGGCACTCATAACCAGTCCTGCAAATGAGGAGGAGAGATGCTCATCTGAAGGGGACCCTTTATTCTGGTCTGTACTCTCGACCTTCCCCCGCAGCCTCCAACTGTTGTGCCAAATCTTCTTGGAAGAGCAAAAGAGTGAATGTTAAACTGAGAGGGAAAGAGAGGTTCACACATTGATCTTGGCAGCAGCTACCGCTGAAGCCTAGATCAGTTCGTCAATGTAGCTGAAATAAAGAGCAGACTGGCGCTTCTCCAAGACCCTCAGTACTTACCAATACAAGAAGCTTCTAGGAGGGTTGTGTAGGCATGGAAGAGCTCTGACCATAGAGGCAGTCTGGGCTCCATGGGGTCACTGAAGATACGATATTGAACCTCTCCGAACTTAATTCCCCTAACTAAAGAGTAGAATGAGTTACAGCAGTACCCAGCTCACCAGACTTTAATGGCCAGATGACTAGAGGTGGCAGTTCAGATGGTGCCTGATATAAAGCAGCTGCTTAGTGAACGCTGCTATCACCCCTCGCCACCACTTCTGTCCCACAGCTACACACTGTCCATGCCACTTACCATGAAGGCTCTTGTTCTCATTCAAATCTCACAACCAGGAAGGCCTGCCAGGGACACGGTCATCATTTCATGCAATCAAAACCAAGGCTTTGTCCGGGACCCTGAGCTTCTCCATTATCTGAAGGGGAGCTGATATTGAGATTTGGGTTTGGAGATCCTCTATATGTCTACAATGCAGCCTGCTAAGGCTTTTGGCTAATTTGGAGGAGTTGGGTATGGGTGTACATGTGTGTGTGGGGGGGTTATAAACAAATATGGGTGTGGAGGCAGGCATCAACCTTGGGAATCGTTTCTCAGGAACCACTCCCACCTTTTAATGTGGAGATTAAGGATTGAACTTAGATTCCCCCAGTTTATTAAAAAAAATACTGTACTCATTGTGCAATAGCCTTAGTTGCTAACTTATTTTTAATTTACCTCTTGAATTTTCTTATGCTCACGGTGCACCCACCCACATACAGCTGGGAACCAAGCATCCAGAGGCAGTGCATAGACCTGCACAGGTCTCTTCACCCTCAACTGTCAGGAATACCTGGTCAAGTGGCATCCATTCCCAGGAGCCAGAGACCAGGCCTTTTACATCTCCTCTCCGGGGTCTGAGGGCCTGAGAGAAGCCAGGAGCCAGAAGGCAGCATTCAGCCTCAGGAAATCAGGAAACTACCATTCATATCAGAATTACCACAACTGGGAATCTACAAAATCCCCGACTTTCCGTGCAACTAGACAGCGAGGCCTGTATCACACATACCATCTAGCAGGAACACGATGGTCTGTGCACTGTCAGGCCTCTTCTACTCCAATGCAGATTGGTCACAGCTTTCAAAGTGGTCAGTGACAAGGCTGGAGAGGTAGCACAGGAGGACCTGAGTTCAGTCCCCAGAACCCATTATCAGACAGCTCACAACTGTAGTTCCAGGGGATCCTGACACCCTCTCTGGCCTCTACTTGCACTAGGCATGCATGTGGTACACACACATACGTTCAGTCATAGAGAGCTAGAGAGTTAGGGGATGTCAGAAAAAGAGGGTCACCTGGCTGGGACTTAAAATAAAACAGATGAAAGGACCCAGTGACTGCTGTAGTAAGGACTTCCGGTTCAGGTAGGAGAAAGTCACGAGATAGGGAGATGAGAGGAAGGCGCCGGGAAAAGCCTGTGGCCGTTGAGGGGGCAGATGGATGGAATCAATTCCTTAAATAATTCAGAAGGAGACAAGTGCGCTTTACTTGGATAATGCAAATAGTTTTCAAAGATAT
The DNA here is from genome assembly GCF_030254825.1 of Meriones unguiculatus. Classification (NCBI taxonomy): domain Eukaryota; kingdom Metazoa; phylum Chordata; class Mammalia; order Rodentia; family Muridae; genus Meriones; species Meriones unguiculatus. The sequence goes on along the minus strand of NC_083354.1, from coordinate 14,352,034 downwards.
AATTTGGGTGCAGAATCCATTTTCATCCAAACGAATGGCTTCCATTTCCCCAGCTCACCAGATAACCTCCATCTCTGTGAGCAGGTTGGATGGCAGGTCAACAGCAGCCACCGACATGACTCCCCCTCTCACATTTGTACTTCAGGGGAGAATTGGTTTCAAGCAAAGCCCTGTTTTTCTCTTTGTATCCTGGGAAGCTTTTCCTCTGGAAATAACCTGGGCTGGCTGTCCCTTTGATGCCATTGTGCGATTCTATCTCGTTCATCAAGCTTTGGCACCTGACCTGTTACGAGGGTATAGAAAATGGTACGATTTCAGTGTTTTTAAGAGCCAGTTTTCTATTAAAAAGGGAGGGCTATATGACAGCTACCTTTAGATCCTCTTGTTATCTGAATTGTGTTTTCATACATGTTTCGTGAATGTATACTATTTATTTGCCACGACTGGAAAAAGAAACTGAACAACAGTGACTTCGTATCCCATTGACTCTGGCTCTGAACATCCATGGCAACCTCAAAGCCCACAGAAATTGAGTCTCATAGGATCGGTGTTCTGTCAAAAGCTAGGCCTGGCTTCCGGGGCTGTTCAGAAAGATGGCGACAGTGGCAAATGGAGAGTGAATGCTAAGAGCCCTTTCCAGCACAAAGAGATGGCTGCTCCTCTTGCTCATCTGTCCTGTGGGTGGCTTAGAACTGACACAGACGGCCAGACACCTCTTGGCTCCATTTTCATTGGGATCCTCTACTGATTACAGGAAATAGTTGGTGACAGGATGAATAAATAATCCACACAGAGGCTGAGGTCCCTGGGATGATTCATATGACCCTGCTCTCTGACTCCCCCAAAGAGAGAGTGCATTCCCTAGTGATGACCCACTGTGATCGTCACCCTGTCCCAGCAGACAACACCGGGCAACATGAAACGGCAAACATCGGAAGTGATTTTTTAAAAAAATAAATAAATACTCTAGTGTGACAAAAGCAAAAAACAAATGACAAAGCCAAGGTGTTTGACAGTCCCTGCCTTGAAATGAGTTAAAAATGCCAGAGTTAGCTAATATTTCTATTGTTTCTAATGAGCCATAATTTAAGCAGTATTGATTTTTCTCATTCAAGAAAATTCTGTTGTTATTTTTTTCACCCCCGCACAGTGTGTATTTTATGGTTTTAAACCTACCCTTATAGATTCTAACCTCAGAGCATCCTTTGGGGATGACGTTACTTGCTTAACTTGAACAAAGCATGTGAAGCCCTGTCTATAACTTCCTGGTTCTCGGAGAATCCACCCTAAGATTCACTGTTGATGGGAAGCATTGGCTTCTGCACCCTGCGTTTCTGATTATAAGTCAGTGTCTTCTCCCTCCATTTGCGGAGTGCCCCTTTTTAGCCTTTAGCTATGGGATGACACCATCTGGGATTGCCAAGGAAATTAAATTAAATTAAGTTAAAATTCAATCAACAGAAGATTGTTGCCTCTATGACTTTACTAAGGACCTTGAGTGCATCCACGTGAAAATGCCTCTTTCTTAAGAAAGAAATGGGCCGTCTCTGCACTACAACACTAGCCCATGATCTAAGACTCCCCCAGGTCGAGGAGTCAGGAGCTCACCCCATCTCATATGGCCTGCAGCAACTGGGAAAGAGAGAATTTTGTTTCTGCAGTCCATGGTTGCCTTAGGAAAGCTTCATTTCTTAAGAAGAAGATATTTCAGTTTATGTAATAAATAACAAATATTTTCACAAACATAAAAAGTATTAGTTTGTCTAGAAGCTCATAAATTTCAATGTAATAAATTCTAGGTGAATTAAAGGGTTTATTTTAGAAATAAGCCTAAAACATAAATATGTAGACTTAAAAAAATTGACCTCAGGAATTTTTAAGCATCAAAAAGTAAATAGACAGACAGGCAGACAGACAAGAGACAGATACCACAAATGCTACTAAACTGGCCCAGAAGGCAAAGACAATTGCCACCACTGAGTTTAATCCCCACGATCTGCACGTTGAAGGAGAGAAGTGACACACACTTCTTAAACTCTGACCTCCACACACAAAGCATGGAAAATGCAGATATGTACATGCACACAATAAATAATTAAAAACACCAAAAGAGTATTGATAGAGTTGAACATACTAATTTTTTAAAAATCCTATCATATAATGTCATAAACTAAATACAAATTCAAATGACAAAAGAGAAAAATATCTTTAGCACTTAAAATAGTCAATGTACTTTAATACAAACACATTATACATGCAAACACACGTATACATGTACTCAAATGCATGCACGTACACACATCACAACACACACAGAAACACAGATACACATATACATGCATATACACACATACAACACAGCATACATATGTGCATGTGTGTGAAAATATCCTATTTGTGGTCAAAAGGCATTAATAGTTAACAAAGTAACTATTAGCAAAAATTCCTTCAAATTCACCTTTTAAAATGTGTGGGTAGGCGTTCCCAAAACAACGACAAACTTCCTGTGACAGACTGACAAAATTGTGTTGTTACTTTGATAACAACGAGGCAAAAATCAGAACTGTCCTTCACAAGAAGTTCTTAAAATAGAGTGATGGTAGCCTCCAGGCCCAACACTGACTGAGAAACATCTTTCTAGGAAATGTGGATGCTGGTAGATTTTAAACACCCCAGTGAATGGCCCCACACCTATGTGTATAAAGACGATACTAATGGGACTTAGTGGGAAGAGACAAAGAGAGTTAAGAGAGAGAAGTGATGGGAGGAGACATCGAGGGAGAGTGAGGGATAATTCAGGAATGAGGTGGATATAATCATACTTCACTGTGCACATATATGAAATCCTCAGAGAATGACAGAGAACTCTCATGAAGCAGCAGAAGGCAGAATGTGTGGAATCAACATGTCTAGGAATAAATTCATCACCCAGAAACAACTTCAAGGCTGTGGATATGGTTGCTGGGTAAAATGATCGCTCTATAAGCATGAGGGCCTGGGACTAGCTCTCCAGGGATCCCATGAAAGCTAGGCATGGAGGCATGTGCCTGTAACACCACACAGGTTTTAAATTTAGTGTGCCCGACCTATAAATAATTTTCTTATTGTTTTTAGTGTGTGTGTGTGTGTGTGTGTGTGTGTGTGTGTGTGTACCTACATCTGTCATGACCTGGGTGTGAATGTCAGAATACAACATGTGGGAGTGAGTTCTCTGCTTCGAACACGTGGGTCATGGTGAATAAACTCAGAATGTCAGTCTTGACCGCAAGCATCTTTGCCTTCTGAGCCATTTCAGTGGCCCATGTTAGGTTTTTTTTTTTTGTCTAATTGGTTGGTTGTTTTTTGTTTGTTTTTATTTTGGGTTTGTATGTATGTGTATGCCTAGAAATTCCTGAGATCAAACCTGGTGCAGAGACAAGCAGATTCGTTGGGGGTGCTGGCTAGCCATCCCAACCCAAATGGAAAGCTCTACATTCAGTGAGGGAATACGGTGAAAAGTGATGGAGGCAGATAACCAAAATCAACCAGAATCCTACATACATGTACACACATGAGCATGCACAAGCACACACACACATGCACACATACACACACACATACCATATTGAATGCACAAATAAATAAATAATAAAAATTAAAAGGGAGAAGCAAGCACCACACAGATGTAGAGATTTTGTGATGGCTGCTTATTGCAGCTTCACATACAACATACACAAAGATCACACATGTGGTATGTATACCTCCATTTTGATGCATGGTTTTTGCCTGTTTTGTTTAAATGTTGTCCAAAAGTCTCAAGATTGTATGCCCACTTGCACATCCGTTCCTAATGTACGTGTGACCAAAGAGATGGAGAGAAAAGTAAACAGCCTGTGAATAGTAACAATCACAGAGCAGAGGCAGCATTTGCCATTTCTAAATTTTTCACATTTTCGGGTCTTTAAAAAATTATAAAAATAAGACAGCACTGCCTTACCATTTAAAAAGTAACATTTCACAAAACAAGTATGAATAGCAACTTGTTTTTACTGTCTCTCCAGACGGCCGAAGCCCTGTCCTCCCTCCATGGTCACATAATGGTGAGGTCTGGCTCACCACCATTTCTCATAATCCTGTTACCATTATCTCCTTAACCAGTTCATAACAGGAAGCGCAGACTCACAGCCAGGCAAAATACCAGTAACAATTTCCCAAGGGGAAGAACTAAATGGCTGAGCCAGGAAACGTGGTTTGTATTACCAAACACGGCTTCGCATTTGCCTCCCCCACCTCTGCTCTCCCCTGGGTGTGCGCTCCATCCCAAAGCTCCAGCTCAACAGATGCACTTAGTTTTGGAGGAAAAAAAAAAAAGAAAAGAAAAGAAACACCAGCCTAGCCAAGACCAGCTCCTATAAAGTAATGGGAGCTGCCTGTCTTCCACACCTGAGGTGCTCACAGGCATAACAGGCAGCGGCCATGCGCTCAGAAAGACCAAGGGGATTCGTTACCTTGCGTCCTTCTTGACAACCTTCCTCCAGACAGAGAACTGTCCACTACAGAAGTACCACATGCTGGGCTACCAGGCACCATTTATGGAGCACTTGCAAGGGCCATCATCCCTTTTACTATGTGCTTCACATGATTTACCTGTCCCATCTTTGCCTTTTAAAGCAACCTCACAAGGCATACATAAGTATCACCATTTAAAAAAAAAAAAAAAAAAAAAAAAAAGGGCCTTTGAGTTCTGAGGATAAAAAGTCATCCAACACCCACCGTGAAAATCTGAGTGTGAGTCAGTGCCAGCACCTGTTTTTTTAAGCCGCTGTGCCCGTGACTTCCACACAAAAGGAGAATCTCCGCTTTTAAAAACAACCCAGATTCAAAGCCTACTGCTGGATTTGGAACTGTCTCCAGGTTCATCTGTAGACTGTCCCTTCTCATGACACATGCTTTTTATCCTGTCAGCTTCCCACCCTCACCTCACCAGTATTAGAAACCCACACGTTTACTGCAAAAGAAACTGGATGGAACTGTAGAGATGACTCAATAGTCAAGAGTCCTTTCTCATCTTCTGGAAAACTCAAGTTCAGCCCCAGCACCTCAGGTTATGCAGTTCACAACCACCTATAACTCTAGCTCCAGGGTGTACTACACCCTCTTCTGGCCTCCAAGGTACCTGCACACACACTGTGTATACACAGAGATACATGCATACACATACATAGAAGTAAAACACGCTTTTAAACTGGACACTTTATGTATGCCACTGGGTTGCTGTATTATTTTATGAGTGTGTGCACTGAGCACTAAATGAACTTCTTTAATGAAGTCTCTAACAAGAAATGGGCAAACATGATGAAAGAACTTAAGAATGAGTAGAATAGCTGGGCACGGTAATGCACGCCTTTAATCCCAGCAGTCAGGAAGGCAGAGGCAGGCAGATCGCTGTGAGTTTGTAGACCACCAGCCTGGTCTACAAAGCGAATCCAGGACAGCCAAGGCTACACAGAGAAATGCTGCCTCAAAAGAAGAAGTAGCAGAAGAAGAAGTAGAAGAAGAAGGGTAGAACACACATGATCTGAAAATAAAAAAAGAAAATATGAAAATAAGGGTTAAAGGTTCAATCTAGGATGGAGACAGAGGAACAAGGTGGGGAGCGGGCTAATATTCAGCAAACTGACAACTGACAAGGAAATGATACGTCTGCAACAGAACCCTATACCTAAGGTTCAACACTATCAAAGATGAGGGGACAGAAAGAGTCTAAGAACAAAGGACCAACTGGACATCTGCTCCGAGATACTCTTCTCTATGTATGGCAGGAAAGGTGCACCTATGAAATCTCAACAATATGTTACCTACACAAGACCAACAATGGCAACATCAGTTGACATTTCAGGGTGAATGGAGGAGATCTCACAAGGCCCTACTCTTAGATGTAGATCTCCAGGCAATTAGTAACTGACAAGACAGCCAGTCTTCTCCAGGGATGAGCTCCCTGATGGGTTATCCAGGCTCAGCAGGCTTCACGTATATGAACATATGTATATGTATGTTTAATAGTAATAATTTTATGGTATGTCATGAATTTGAGATGGAGTTGGGGGAGCACAAGTCTGGTGAATTTCGTCTTCATTATTTCCAATCTCCTGACTCAGCTTTAGTTACACTTCCCTGTGTTTGAACTCACCCTGATGATTAATATTTATCATATGTTTGTGCAAGATGCACAGAGGGAAAAAGGCCAAGAGGAGGAAGGTGGCACCAGCTGCCAGTTGTCTTCCCACCTGCCCTGGGTCACACGGTGGGATCTCCTACTGCATTATCACAGAGAAGGCCAATCTGGCATGGCTGGGCCACAGGAAGACATGTGACATGTTGCCTTTGCACAGGTTTACTTGGAGGAGAAAGGTGCTCTGGCTAAGCTGGTGGAAAGGAAGCCATTAGGACCAACTACAATGACAGTTAGGATGAGAAAGGCAGCCATCGGGGAGGCAACATCCTGGGTTCAAAACCTGTGGCACAAACTGCCAAGTTGTAAAAGGCAAAGGCCAAAGAACCCTCCACTAAACCGGATTAAATTTACACCGCTCAGTTTTCTGCATATAAATTTAATTACAAAATTATCCTTAAAAAAACAAAACAAAGTCAAACAAAATGAATTAACAGGACTCGTATTGCATAGCTTAATTCCACAAGCAAAGGAAGCAGGTTCTAGTGAAATCAGTATTTACCAGCCTATAGCCTAAGTACTAGGATGATCACAGATGCAATCAAACATCCAGAACTCTTCTGGTGGCAAGTTTCTTATTTATATGGAAGCATTGCAACTCAATTGGTCAGAAAATGCCAAGTGCCAGCCTATGGTTCTGGGGTAGGGGAGTCTCTTTCCTTTGTGGTGTGGCCACTGACAGGTTACTCACTCTCCAGTAAATAGCCTCCTATCCACACTTGTCAAACAACTCTGATTAAATTTAGTGGGACACATACACACACTCACACACAGGAGATAAAAGTAACAAGGGTAATTTGCTCAACCATGTTTGTAGCAGCTTTGTTATAGTCAGAAGCTGGAAACAACCCAGATGCTCCTCAACTGAGGAATGGATACAGAAAGTGTGGTACAACTACACAATGGAATACTACTAAGTGATAAAAAAAACAAGAAAATTATGAAATTTGCAGGTAAATGGTGGGAACTGGAAGAGATCATCCTGAGTGAGCTGTCCCAGAAGCAGAAAGACACACACGGTATATACTCACTCATATAAACATATAATATGGGATAAACCTACTAAAATCTGCACACCTAAAGAAACCAATCAAGAGGGAGGACTCTGGCTAAAATGCTCAATCCCCATCCAGAAAGGCAAAGAGGATGGACATCAGAAAATGGAGAAAACAGGGAACAAGTTAGGAGCCTGCCACAGAGGGCCTCTGAAAAGCTTGGCCCTGCAGACTATCAAAGCAGATGCTAAGACTTATGGCCAACCTTTGGGCAGAATGCAGGGAATCTTATGAAAGAAGTGGGAAATAGTAAGATCTGAAGAGGACAGAAGCTCCACAAGGAGAGCAACAGAACCAAAAATATCTGAGCACAGGGGTCTTCCCTGAGACTGATATTCCAACCAAGTACCATGCATGGAGATAACCTAGAACCCTGCACAGATGTAGCCCATGGGAGTTCAGTGTCCAAGTGGGTTGCATAGTAATGGGAACAGGGACTGTCTCTGACATGAACTGATTGGTCTGCTCTTTGGTCAGCTTCCCTTGAGGGGGGAGCAGCCTTACCAGCCACAGAGGAAGACAATGCAGCCAGTCCTGATGAGACCTAATAGACTAGGATCAGAAGGAAGGAAAAGAAGACCTCCCCTATCAGTGGACTCGGGGAGAGGCATGCATGGAGAAGGGGTAGGAAAGGAGAGATTTGGAGGGGAGGAGGGAGGGAGCTACAGGGAGGATACAAAGTGAATAAAGTATAATTAATTAAAAATTTTTTAAAAAGAATACACCACAAAAAAGTAACAAGGGTCTTGTTAAGAAGAAAAGTTTCAATGAGAAAGGGAGGAAGGATGAGAGAAGGGAATAGAGGGTGAAATGACCAAAATTTACTATATAATGTATATGAAACTGCAAAACAATAAAATAGGGAAAAGTTAAAAGTTATGTAATTTGCATAAGTTGAAAGACATTATTAAAGATTCCGAATGCTGCAATTTGACACTATTAAATTCAAAACAGGATAAAATGTCACGCACAGTCCCTATTTAGCTGAAAGTGATGATCACACTACCTCAGCTCTCTGATAATCTCATCCTGCTTTGAAGAGTTGTGCCAGTGGCCCATGTATCAATGATGACACAGCATGAGATACAGCTTTACCCTCTTCCCATATCGTGGGGTCACCTGTCACTTCCCTCTCTTAACACAGACTGCTTTCCATGAAGAGCTCAGAAAGATTATTATTATTATTATTATTATTATTATTATTATTATTTGCCTTTCACTGCCTCAAATAAAAGGAAATGTATTCATTGTCAGCCAAGGACTGACAACATGATCCAAACCCACTATAACTGACCGATAAAAGCAGCTGGTCTGCAAAGAGGAGGGCAGAGACTGACAAAATGCTCACTACAGCCAAGCGGGGATGAGGCCAGAGCGCATCTTCCTGAGTAGATCACTCCCAAAAGAGAATTATTCCAGAGCTTTATCTCTACCAGGCACTTCCCCGTGCTCTAGATGTGGCTAGCTACTTTCCATTTTCGGAGCATGTTGGACAATTTCATCTAGGAGCAAGACCTCCTTATCTTTTCCCCTGACTTACACATTTATGAATGTTCTCAAGAGATAAAAGCATGACCCCTTATCTACATGTAATGGTCCATATGTGCTCAAAATATACTCACATGTTCACAAAGAAACATTAATTATTTTGTTTTTATATGTTAATCTTCCTCCCAGATCTCCCCAATTCAGGGCAGTAGAACCAAAAGGGGCTAAATTTGGCCCAGTTCTGTGAACGTATAAATACCGTTATAGTTTCAAAAGTTGCTGGAGTAAATCAGTCATCTTACTTTCTCAAGGACTCAGTATCTCAAATTCTTCCTATTCTTCCTCAAAATGTCATTCAAGCCCATCCCCCAACCTTTCTACTGCTCACTGAAGGTGTTTATCACTTCAAGGCACCCCCTTGAAAGCCTTCTGAATCCTCTCTCCACCACTGACCCATCTATGCCCTCATCATTTCTCTGTACTCATGAGAATATAGAGAACACAGTGGGCTTTCTTCGAGCTCTTCCTATTGGAATGAATGACAGGTCATGCCCTGTGTTCTTCCATAACATGTACATGAGACACTTCTGCCCATACCATGATGGTAGAGGGCTGTCAAGAAAAGGAAATGTGTTTGGGGAAAAAAAAAAGCATAAAAGGTAGTCTTCCATCTATTAACATTGAATATGTAGAATACTCCAGGCATCCTTCAAAGCCATCCGGATAACCCTAATCCATTAATGCATGAAGATATAGAGAGGGGAGAAAGGGGCCAAATGTAGCTGAATGTAACAATGTAAACAAAGCCCATCATCCCCATGAAGTCATCAAAGCTGAAAGATACGTCTGCCCCTTTGAGGCTGGGGTTTAAGTGCAAAAGGGTAACGTATCGGTGAAATAAAGAAAAGAGACATGTTTCCAGTAATTCCTGCCTGTGTCTAGACAGGTGACATCTAAAAGCCGCATTGGCCGGAACCATTTTGCCATCAATCTGCAGGGCAATGGGGACAGAAGTATCAGTAACACCAGGGCCATTAATACATGAGCCGCAATGGGAAAATACTAGCTAGATGAAGGCCACAGCTGGAGAGATCTTTCTGATTACAGACAGGACTTGGGTGGCATCACGGTCCACTTCCTTAGTTAATACTCTTCTCTGAAAAATTTATAAATCGAAACCTAACAAAGGTGCCTGGTGAAATAGCATTCAGTTCTGTTGAAATGGTGATTCTTATTTGAGAGTTTATTGCCAGTCTTGGAGGTGGCCACACCGTTCTCGTTTTATTTTTCTTGTCCAGTACGATTTCATATTTATGTATGAATCTAGGCCTACATCCTGGACTTCCACAGAGCATAAACATGGATCACAGGATATGAAAAGTCACGTCTTTCATAAATGATTTTATCCATTCAAGGAAAACCAATGACCTTCTCATAGATTGGGTTGGGAAAAGATTTAAAATGTAGTCATAGTTTTCAAACAAACATGGTAAAGACTTCTATGAGAGGCCAGCTTCAATTCTGGGAATCAATGCTAATTAGGCAGAGTCGATGCTAATTAAAAATGCATCCAAATGGAGGAACAAGATAAAGAAGACAGAGAAGGAAGGAAGAGGAACAAAAGCATCAAGTCCCCTCACATGCGCAGATAGAAACAGTGCGATGGGGCTGTCAGCAAGGAAGAAGTGTGGGGTTCCTTTTTGTGTATCTGCATCTGGTTTTAAATTGGGAGGCTTTGGAACTGAAAGGTTACTCTGGAAACTCAGCTTGAAGAAGTAAAGATAGCTTAGTAACAAGAGGACCACACTGAGAAATTCAGCCTAAGGCAGCTCAGAAAAGGTGTGTCTAAGCTGGAATTGGAAAGAATATGTTCCTTTAGCTGGAGAAGGTGAAGACAAATGGTAAGAATTCCAAGAACTGAGAAGGGTGTGTGCAAAAATGTCCAAGGCAGAATTGTGTTCCACAGCTTCGCATACTCAAGTCGCCTCAGAATATCACCAATAAGAATAAAGTGAGGGTAGAAGTTCTGTAGCAATGTCTCTCTGGGGATATGGCAGAGTGCTTGCCTAGGATAAATCAAGCCTTCAGTCCTAGCAAGTACTGCATTCACTAAGCACACATCTAGGAACCCAGCATTCAGAAGGTGGAGGTTGCAGATTCAGAAATTTGAGACCATCTTTGGCTACAAAAGACATTGACATCAGCCAGGGCTACATGTAATCCTGATCACAGAGTCTTAGCAGGGACTAGAGAGATGACCCAGAAGGTAAGAGCACTTATGGCTCTTGTGGAGCAATCAGATTCAGTGTCCAGCACGCATTGTGTAGCTCTAAATCTGATGCCCTCTTCTGGCCTTCATGGGAGTCTGCACACACATGGTGCACATAAACTCATGCAGGCACACACAAATACACATAAATTAAAAGTTAACCATTGTTTTAAATAACAGGAGTGCTCCAAAGTCGAAGACTGCCAAGAGGGTGATTTAAGACAAGAACAAAATACTCCCCACAGAAATTTCAATGAGAACAGTGTCACAGGCCCGTGTCAAGTTATCATGGGCAGAGGAAGTAGGGTATTCAGGCATGGAAAATGGAAACAATGAGCTATGACAAGTGTTAGGACCAAATTAAACAATGATGATGGTGCGCACAGCAGATTTTATATGAAAGAGGTTCATTAGATGGAGATGAAGAGAGAGAGAAGGAAAGAGTGAGACATGATGGGGGAAGAAGGAGGCACCCCAATAGAGAAAGGGGAGAGGGCAAGAGAGGAGAGAGCAAGAGCTACTAGCCAAGAGAGAGACAAAGTGGTAGGTTGATCCTTTGAAGGATCAACACATGATGGTGACACATGATGACATCATAGGTTGCTAGGCAACCCAGAAGCAAACTGCCAAAATACTAATAGTTATGAAGTTATACGGACACAAAGATGAACAATTTTGCCAGTTTTTCCAACAGTATTTCATAGACTGTGCAGCTGGACGAATGTAAGGAGCATCTGTCATGAACATCAGTGGGGCTAAGGCAGCACGAGACTGAGTATGCTCAAGCCTCTGAAAAGGTTTTGTCCCCAGCGTCAAAAATGCTAGCCAATCCTGCAGTAGAGGCACACACGGTACTGCTAAGAGAAAGGTTAGGATGATCAACAGTAATTTCCGGCTTGTCTAAAAAAGAAATCTCAGGCCAACTGAGAAGGCTGGGGAGTGGGTGAGTTCAGCAGAAACATGTCGACCGGAGGCTAGGCCCCAGAGAAGAGCAGAAAGCTTGATGTGTTTGTTAGTTTTAACTTCTGCAATGAAGCACCGTGATGAAGGTAACTTATACAATAAAGAATTTATTTGCAGCTTACAGTTTTAGGGGATTACAGTCTATGCCATTATGGCAGGGAGACACAGCAGCAGGCAGGGAGGCAAGGAGCTGGAAAGGCGGCTGAGAGATGACATCTTGATTCGCAAATATGAGGCAGAGAATGCTGCTAACTAGGAATGGCATGGGATTTTTGAAACCCAAAGCCCACCCCAGTGACACAACCTCCTCCAAGGCACCACCTCCTAATCCTTCCTAACTGTTCCACCACCCAGGGACCAAGTATTTAAACATCTGAGTCTATGGGGACCATTCTCATTCAGACCATCCTACTTGTAGGCTTCAAAACAGTGGGGAATGTCAGGAAAACAAAGAAAAATAGGATCAAAAGAAATGCAGAAAATGGGAGATGCTGTAAAGAAGACATGTATAGAGCCTTTCAGATATTTCCAGATAGGACATAGACTGTGGTTAGGGACATAAATGACAGGTGAAAGGCTGAGGGACCAGCAACACGGTGAGGAAGATGGAGAGGAAGGCCCAGGGTAAAGCAGAATTGGAGAAGAGGATGGCCCTGAGAATTACAGACATAAACGATCAGTGAGAGACTGGCAATAGAGAGTGAACCTACCTGTCGCATCTGAGCCCTTAAAACTGAATTAACTGGTAATACATTAGGATCCCAGAAAAGGCCAAAGGTCACAGAGGCCTGAGTTCCAATTCCACAGCTGCTCTCCATGCTAGCTAGCCCTACGCAGCGACTGCCCCAAAGGCCCTGATAATTCTACCCAAGTGGCCTGAACATCTCAAATGTTGTGTCCAATATTGTTAAGGTTGGCTTGTAAACAGAGAGTTTCACGAAACTTCTTTTTCTCATTTAACCCTGGCGTGTTGCTGACTTTCCTACCGAGTTGTAGTTTATCTTTCCCAGCGTTAGTGTAGACTCTATAAAGCTGTGATTGGTTTTACCAACCAATTTAGTTAGGTTACAACCTGCCTCACAGTTCTTCAGTTTCATAATCTGGGAAGGAAATAAATTTTAGATGTCAATTTCTCCCTCTTCTCCCTGTCTACTTATGGTCAAGCGGCCCAGATAAATCGGGCTGCTAATAACACATCTTCGCATGCAGCAGCATCAAGGCTACAATTAACTGCAAAGATGAGAGTCTGCACTACAAATATCTTTTCATTTTTAACCTCACTGCCTGTTCTGCTGGAAGTTTTAACTGTTTTTGCTGGTTGTGACTGAACGCTTTCCAGGCGTTTTACGTCAGAATGTTATGGTTGACCTTCTCAATTACAAGAAGACCCGATAATTACAGACTTCCTTGTATTGTTCATTAATTTAATCCTTCATCTTTTGGTACATATCTGTCACAAGTATCATAGTAACCCAGAGAACAGATGATCTTGCCCACTCGGGAAACGCCTAGATGAAATTTTCTCCTTGTTTACATCGACTCACCTGTCACGTATGCATTTTAAAAGAAATTAAGAATGAGGAAAGTGTGTCATGCCCCACCAACACAACTTTTAGTGATTTCTGTCTGTATGTTCATAAGTATAATCCTTAATGACAACAGAAGTGGCTCTGTGGACATAAAACATATCCATTGTTGTTGGTAAAGAGTTAAATTAAAGGGCTAGGCCGAAATCTCATCCTGGGTCCTAGAGGAGCAGGACACTTTCTGCTTATGTTGGGACATCTTAGAGAGAACCAGGGTAAACTGGTCACTACAGGGCAAGTCTCCACCTAATTCCCCTCTATCTTTCTCTGACTTGATAGTTAGTCTTGTCTGGCGTTAAGGTCATAGGCTATGATTGGGGGGAAGATGGGTTGGATGGTATTTCAAGGTGCTGGACAATGGCTGTGAGCAACGATTAGTAAATTCTTTAAAGAGCTTTGATGAGTCCAAACAGCTACTGAAAAGAAATGCAGAGTCTCTCCATGGCCTCAGTAAGCTTGTTGGTTGCTGGTGTATATACAGATTTTATGGGGACCCCATTCCTCTGCTTTAATGAAGTTGTCTTTCTAAAATATTAAGAACATGCAAACTAATGACTTCAAAGCATAATTTTTATAATTAACAAGTCAGGGGCTGGAGAGATGGCTCAGAGGTTAAGAACACTCACTGTTCTTCCAAAGGTCCTGAGTTCAATTCCTAGCAACCACATGGTGGCTCAAAACCATCTATAGTAAGATGTGGTGTGAATGCAGAATGTTATATAAATAATAAATAAATCTTTAAAAAAATAATAATTGACAAGTCAGCTTGTAGGAGAAAGCAAGTGTGTTTGAAGTGGGTGAAAGTTTAAAATGTTTGCAAATAATTATAATTGAATTTAACTAATTGGGTATAGACATCTCTCCAAACATCATTAGCCTTATCAGTCTACAGATACAAATGTGATCACATTAAAGATGCCTCTACATTACCTTACCGGCTGCTGCTTCCAACTCCAGAGACCCAGTGCCCAAAAAGTGCTTCCTGGGTTAGATGGAAACTCCATGTGCTCTTCTGACATTATCTCTTCACTTTTGAATCAGCCCAGAGAATTCAAGGAAGGGAGCATTGCAGGAGGTTCTCATGGAGGGCTCCTAAGGGACATATGAGCTTCATGAGTCCCTGCTCTGTTCATAGTGGAGTGTTAATAAAGCAGAACTCATGAGGGGCTCATATGCGTCCTCACAGCCAGCCCACCTCAAGACTGCACTGGTCAGGGGCCAGGGAGGTGATCAGTCAGGGACAGTGCTGTTGTACAAATATGAAGGCCTGTGCCAGTTCCTTGTTGTCAACTCGACACAAACCTGGACATACCTTAGATGAGGGAATCTCAACTGAAGCCTCCAACAGAGAAAATCTGACCCTCCAACAGAGAAAAGGTCCATGGAGCCCTTTCTTAACTGGTGATTCAGTGTGGGGGACTCCACCAATGGTTGGTGGTGCTCCCTCTGGAAGGCCCCATGATGTATTAAAAAAAAAAAAGAAAGAAAGGTGAGCAAGCCACGGGAAACAGAACAGTGAGCAATGCTCCTCTGAGGTCTCTGCCCCAGGTTCTGCTCCGCTTCCTGTCTTGAGTTCCTGCTGTGGATTCCCTCAGTGACTGATTGTGGCTTATAAGTAAAACCAAACCTTTGCCTCCCCAAGATAATTTTACTCACTGTTCTATCAAGGCCAAAAAAAAAAAAAAAAAAAAAAAAAAAGAAGCCTATTAGGAAGACCTGAGTTCAGACCCCACATTTAAAAAGGGCATAGGACATGGTGACACATGTTTATGATCCCAGTACTAGAAAGGTCAGCCAGTTCAGTCAAAATAGTGAGTTTCAGGTTCACTGAGAAACTCTGTCTTAAAAAATAAGGCAGAGAACGAGAGAGAGAGAGAGAGAGAGGTGATGTTGACCTCAGTCCTCCACATGAATGAACACACATGTGCACTGGCATGCACACATGCACAGGAAAGAAAGGCAGCTGGTGCTGGAGAGATTGCTCATCAACCGACACTTCTCAGTACTCCACATAGGACCCAGACTTTGGTCCCCAGCACCCACATAATGGCCCACAGACTGCCCATGACTCCATTTCCAGGAGAGCCATCACCTTCTTCTGACTTCCATGGGCCCCTGCACACATGGTGCACATATACCCGGGGACACACTCATGTACATATTCCTTTTTCCTGGAACAACGTAGCCTCAGCTAAACAAATAAACCCAGAGAGAAATGTCTAAAACAAAGACTAGACCGTGATGGGTGGGCCTAACCTACCGGCTGCAGTTACACCTCAGAAGGACATTACATAAGCACAAGGGTGACCTATAAGCCAGCAGCTGACCTTGGACTAAGGGAGAGCTGAAGGCTTTCTGAGGTCTGGAACAAGATACCCACATTCACCATTTTCATTCAACATCCTTCTGGAAATTCTAGCCAGAGCAAACGGGGAAGAAGAGTAAACACCACTGAAATCAGAAAATAAGGCCCAAGTCACCATTTCCAGATGGTGTTGCCTTACATTTAGGGATAATTCCTAATCCTACCAAGAAACAGAAAAAAAAATACTATATATATATCAGCCATGATTCTGAATTAAAAAAAAAACTATATGCTAATACCAAAAGCATTTTTATGCCAATAACAAATAATCTTAAATTTATATACAACTGCAAAAACAGTGGCCAAGGCCATCTTTAATGAAAAGTACAAAGTGGGAGGCATAATACCACCTGACCTCAAAATATACTACAAAGTTATTGTAATAAAAATAATATGGTATTGGAATATTAAAAACAGACATAAACAAATAGAACAAGATAGAGATCCAAGAAGCCAGACCAAACATACATAGTCAGTCAATGACTAACAGAAGACTAGGAACCAACACTGGAAAAAGGACTTTTTTTTTTTTTTTTCAATAAATGGTAATGGGGAAGTTGGGTATCCACATGAAGGAGGCCACAGTGAGACCACTGACTAAGGGAATAATGCATTATGTTCTGAGTTACTGTTTATTTTTTTTGGGGGGGGATTTTTTAAACAGTGTGTTGTAGTGTGAGTGTGTGTGTGTGTGTGTGTGTGTGTGTGTGAAGATGATTGTGGTGCACACAGAGGCAAGAAGAGAGTATTGAATCTTCTGGAGCTGAAGTTACAAAAGGCTTTTATGCCGCTGACATGGATTTTGGAAACCAAATTCGCATCCTCAAGAAGAGCAAGCAGGGAGTGGGTTGGTACCCCTTAGGGCTTCCCTTTCTTTAAGAAGAAGGAAAGAGAAAAATAATGGGGAAGGGACTTGAAGGTGAAACTGAGAGGAAAGGGGGGAGGAAGCTGGTATCAAGCTGTAAAGTGATTAAATAAAATTAAAAATTAAAAAAGTTGCAAAAAGAAGAGGAAGCAACATGTGCTTTTATAACTGTTAAGCCATCTCTCCAGCCCCTGATAGTACTTACTTCTATTTCTATACTTTTACCTTTATTTTGTTTGGTTGGTTTTTTTGCTCCTGTTTTTATTTTTGTTTACAGTTTTGTACTTTGTTGCATTATTGTGTTTTCACTTGTGTCTTGCCACATTACCCCCTTCTTTTTCTCCACCTGCAATTCTTCCTTTACAGTGTTCTCAGGCCTCTAACTCACATGCTCCATCTTCCCTGTTTTTTCACAACCCTTCCTGGCATCACTATTTAAATATCTATACCATTATCTCTAAAAACAAAAAACAACAAAATAAAAACTCTAAACTATAGTTTTCCCAGTCAGCATCCTAGCTCCCTGTCTCTGAACTTTATTGGAGACATAATGAAGTACACACATTCCCTGCACTGCAAGTGGACACCGGGACTGCTAAATCTTTATGTAGATTACTGCAATCAGCCTCTCCCCTAAACAGCAGGAGGAAGCACAATTCCAAGTAAAGAAAACTCACCAGAAGAACTCATGTGAAATAAGATAAGCAAACCAAATAATAGGTAAAGGACAAAACATAGCAACGAAATAACACTCTTCCCAACAGATGTTCAACACACACAAAACCCACAAAGATATGAGGCAACCACCCACCATGACTTCTCCACAAGCTCACTTCCTCAATACCCCAAACCACAGATAATGAGATGGCTGAAATGCCAGAAAAAGATTTCAGAGCCCTACTTTCAAAAAAAGATCAATAACCATATAAAGAATTCAAATAAGCAGATGAACAAAGTAAGAAAATCAATTGAGGACCTAGGCCAGAAAGTTACCACAGTGGGTAAAATGGTCAGTAACATGGAAGAGAATTTCAAAAAACATGAAGGAAAAACTTCAGGGAGGAAATTGAAACTCTCAAAAAGAACCAAACAAATTCTAGAAATTAAAGATTCAATCAATAAAATGAAATAAAACAAGAGAAAACAGTATCTGTAGACATGACCAAGCAGAAAAGATTTCAGGAATAAAAGGTAAGTCAAAATAAATTCAAACAGATGTTTTTAAAAATCAATTAATAAGCATGACTGAAACTACCAAGGGCTTTGGCATATGTTCAAAAAGACCAAAACTAAGAATTCATAGAAGAGAGCAAAGAGCTAAGACAAAGACAATTTATTCAATGTAATTATTGTTTTTCCAAAGCAAAGAAAAAAAATAGACATTTAAGAGGCATTTATAACTCCAAATAGATATGGCCAGAGAAGAATCTCTCCATATCTATCATCAAGAGGTCAAAAATACAAAGCAAAGAAATAATAACAGAAGCTATAAAGGACAATGGGAGTCAGCCTGCAAAGGCAAAAGGCAGAATAACATCCCATCTCTTGTTGACAACCCTAGAAGCCAGGAAATCATGGAATGCTGTGCTTCAAGCCCTGTCAAGCAAGATGGCTATACCAAGCAGAGTCATCTTTTAAAATGGATGGGGAAATATTGTCATGACAAGGTAACGAGAATTAAAGCAACTCAAGCCATCTGTACAGATGATGCATAAGTGAATTTTACATACAGGAAGGAACAAGGCCAATCCCAAGCATGAGTGCATAAGAAAGAAGAAATTTTGCAGAAGAAATAGCTGAGCAGAGGAGTGCATGCCCATCAAAACAAACCAGCAAATCCTTAGCAGGTGAAGAATAAAAGACTAACCAAAATACTACCAACCAGAACATGAATGAACAAAAAAATACACCTCAGTGTTCTAGAAAAAAAAAAAAAGTTATGGCAAATGCAAATACAGTAAAAGGTAAGCAATAACAAACACTGGAGAAAAAGTTAATAAAGATGGTGAGAAAAAAAATGACAATTCATAGACTCAACCAAAGACTTGATTCTTTGAAAAGATAAAGAAGGTTGAGAAATCCCTCACTGTACTAAGCAAAAGAGAGAGGAGGCCCAGTTAAAAAAGTTAGAGATGAGAGAACTTGTTATAAGATCCCAGGGAAATCTAGAGGATCATTACAGAATGTTTTGAAAACTTACATTCCAAAAAGCTAGAAATGCTTTTAAATATATATATCTACCAAAATTAAATCAAGATGGGCACGATTTAAATGCATTCATCACAACTAACAAGACTGAATCAAAGAAAAGCGCAGGACCAGACAGATTTGCTGCAAAATTCTATCAAAGTTTTAAATGATACTTAATACCAGCACTTCTCAAACTGTTCCACAAAATAGAAAGTGGGGAACACTACCAAAGTCATTCTACAAAGCCGGTATTACTCTGACACTAAAATTGGATCACACACACACACACACACACACACAAGACAACTTTTTCCAAAGAACATTTAGGTGCAAAAGTTTCTAACCAAGTATTTACAAATGCAAGAACATATTAAGAAGCTCACACATCACAGCTAGATTGGTATCATCACAGAAATGCAAGGTTGGTTCAATGTATGCAAATCAGTAAGTGTAACATGTTATATCAATAGACTTAAGGACATAAATTACATGACCATCTCAATAGACACAGAAATAGTACTTTACAAATTTTAAATGTCCTTTCTAAAAAAAAGTCCTAAAGAAACTAAGAATAAAAGGAACATATCTCAGCCTATTTAGGCTGTATATGATAAATATCTTAGTTGGGGTTTTATTGCTTTAAAGAGATATCATGACCATAACAACTCTTATAAAGGACAACATTTAAATGAGGCTGGCTTATAGTTTCAGAGTCTTAGTCCTCTATTGTCATGGCAGGAAACATGGCAACATAGAGGCTGGCATGGTACTAGAGCAGGAGCTGAGAGTTCTACATCTTGATCCACAGGCAGCAGAAGGAGACTGTGTGCCACACTGGGCATGTCTTGAGCACAGGAGACCTCAAAGTCTACCCCTACATTAATACACTTCCTATAGGAGGGCCACACTTACTCCAACAAGGCCACCTAACAGTGACACTCCCTATAGGCCAAGCATTCAAACACATGAGTTTATGGAGACCATACCTATCCAACCACTACACAAACCTATAGCCAATGCTTGACTAAGTGGGGAAAACCCAAGAAGACTTCCTCTAAGCCTAGATTGACCAAGTGTACCCGCTCCACTCAGTACAGCATTCAAAATCCTAGCTACTTAACAGAACAAGAGAAAGATATAAATGAACAGAAATGTAGCCTCAAAACATCTGTGCATGTACAGGATTGGGTCAGTCAACATTCTTTCAGGGAGACAGAGAGGATTTACAAAGTCCCACCCTTCTCTGAGGACATTCAGGCAGTTAATAGAGGTTGGGGGAACTGTAGAGAGCTGCGTAATGCCGCACCTGAAAGATGGAGCTGGTTTCCGCCTTCCACCTTCCCGATGGTGAGTGCTCTCTGTCACGAACAACTCCACACTTGGCTAAGGCCGAGGATCTGGCTTGCTTCCATGTATGTGGACCTATCTGCATTGCCCACGTGGCACTCTGGGGTTGGCTACCCAGAGGCTATTTAAGCTGTGGGCTGGCTTTACCCAGGGTCAGATGATTGTTCAAGGTTCCTGAATAAACTGCATTGAAAAAAAAAAAAAAAGAAAGGGAATATATCACCAAACTTAAAAAGAAATAAGCATATTTTAGGAAAAAATATGACTCTAGGTTCAGAGGCAAGATATAATTCCTTTTACTATCTTTCTCCTTGCAACTTAATCTAGTTTAATATACGTTGATTTTGTACTTTACTTCTTTGTTGGTATAATGTCCTTTTGAAATGTATACACCTTACCCTTGTTCATTCAAATGCTGATTTCTCCCCCCACCACTCTCTGGTTTCAATCCGGATATGGCATTGTGATACTTACTCTGAGCATCCTGTCTCAACTGTGTATAAACAGGCCAAAATAAAACAACTAGCCACAATGTTGTGCAAAGGGAGGAGCCAGAGGACAGGAAAGAGGGGAGGAGCCAGAGGGCAGGAAATGAGTGGGAGGAGAAGAGGAGAGAGAGGAGCTAGGAGAGAGAGTTGGAGGACAGATCTTGGAACAGCGTGGAGAGATGGACTGGACCTAATATATCACTAAAATCAAGTATAATGTGGGAAATCTAAATGTTAGGAAACTATGAGGGCTTGGAGGTTTAGGAGGGAATGCAATTACCCAGCATTGTGTTCTAGGTTAACTAAATAAAAAAAAAAAAAAGAATATCAACACAAAGTTTTTATTGCAATGTATGTCTTTATTAAAGTCATTTTATTGGGTTATAGTTTTCTGGGGCCATTCTTAGTCATAATTTGTGTTTCTGAAGTAGTTGTATTAGTCTATTGGTAAGGTTTTCCCCTTGGGTTTTTGTTTGTTTGTTTTTGTTGTTGTTTGTATTGTTGAGTATTTGAATTCCATATTAATTTTACCACTATTTTTCTTTAAAAAAAATAGAGGTTGGGGGAAAGAGTGACATTTTTTCTCAATGGTATAGCCACCAGTAAGGTGGCCATGCTTCTGTAAGTAACTCCTCTTCCATGCTGTAAGCAACCCTAGTAAAAACTCATTCAAAAGAAAAACAAGACAAGAAAATAGAAGGAAGGCTAGCTAGGAAGAAAGAGCAAGGGGATCACAGAGAATGTGAAGGGAAACAAGAGAGAGTAATGGGGAATGAATATGGTCAAAATATTTTATCTACATGTATGAAATGTCATGATGAAGCCCATTATTGTGTATTATTACTATATGATAACAGAACTCTACCCAAAGCGGTGGGGGGAGGAGTCTGGTGGATTCTGCCAACAGGATTCACTACAAGCTCGTTCTGGCCTGCTGGTTCTCCAATTTGTATTTATACCCTACACACGCCTCTTCCATCAAAATATGCCATACACAACTAAAAGATATCGGATCAAATATTAATGCCCAAGATGCCCATGCCTTTTTGTAATGCCTTCAACTTCCCTCCAAAGGATTTTAATGCACTCTTGTAAGTTTAGTTCAGCATAGGGCAATCAGCAGATATCAATTTCTCTATGGACTCTAAAGACTTGTTAACTGCAGAAATGCCGCTCACGCCCTGTGGAGGGGAAGAGCTGCTGAGTCAGCCTCAGGGAAGGTCTCATGTCTGTAAACCCTCATATGAGAGCACCAATGTGGGAATTTTCACCCCACATTTCTACCCCTCTTACTCTACCTATCAGACCCCAGATCATCTGAAGCTAAGTTTTCATTCCACCTCCAGGGAGCTTTCATCATTCCAACTGAAAATTCCCCCAGCTCTCCATTTCTACTTTACATAACAAGAAAAAAAATTCTTTATCTGTAATTACTTATATCATATATAACCCGCTCAAGGAGCAGCTTGGGGATGATTTTTCATTTATGAAACCCAAAATAATTCAAGGCATAAGGTATTGCTAATCTAGATCAATGGGTGACATTGTCACTTCTACTGAGCAGGGTCAGGATGGAGGGATATGCATAATTCAGAGATGGGAGAGATGAAATCAATTCAGCAGCTTTAGCTTAAGACCGATGCATCTTTTAGAACATAGCTACATGGTGGAGAAAACAAAATCTTATTTTTTGAGGCACATCTTGTTTTTGTGAGTACTCCGGCCTGGAACTCACCATGCTGGCTTAACTGCAAGCCCCAGGAATCTGGTGGTCTTGCCCTCCTCGTGAGAAGCCATGACAATCACACCCAAGGTTGTACAGAGTCTTTGTATTTTAAGAAGGATTTATTGAGAGGAATAAACAATATACTAATCGGTCCATAGGAAGAGCTCAGGGGATGACAGGAAACTCCATGTTCAGCTCATGGCCACAGCTGCTTCTCTCCCTGCTGGTAGAACCAGTCACAGTCACTACTTGTGAACAGCTGCATCCCTCACGAGACACCAGGAACTCTCACCTCGGGTGTTCTGGAGACAAGATACCCTGACCATCTATAGCCAGAGAGGAATACTGTCAGGATCCAGCTCAGCAGTCCTCATAGTTCTATCTATCAGTTGTTCTCAGGGTCAAATATCATCAGTGCCGAATGCATTGAAGGCAGGCATGATGCAAACATGGCCACAGGATGCAGGGAAAGTCCTGAGAAGGAGTGATCTTTGTTCTTTCTGAAGGGTCCTATAGGAGGATAAACATGAAGTAAAGCAGAACCTAAAACCAGGTTCTTCCACATAGCAGCTTTGTGACCTTAAGCAGATCATTTGACTGTGCAGAGCCTCAGAGGGCCACACAGGAGAGTGATGTTTGTGTCTGACTACTCAGGCAGGGACTGGAGAAGCAAATGCCCAGAGCTGGCCTTGTTCTTCATTTCTTTTCTTTGCTTTTTTAAGATTGATTTTATTTTCAATTATATTGATGTCAAGGGGGAAGGATGTGAACCTGAGTGCATGTGCCCTTGGAAGACAGAACTGTCAGATCCCCCTACAACTGAAGTTACACATCATCTGACTTGGGTGCTAGGAACTAAACTCCAGTCCTCTGAGAGAGCAGTACACACTCAACCATTGAGCCATCTCTCCATCCCTGGTTTATCTCTATAAAATCTCATGTAAAATACTGCAACTTCCTGAGCCCCAGCACAAGATCATATTTGGATTTAGATATAAAATCCCCTGGGTAAATCACCAGCAACCTGTGCCTTATTTATTTAAAGACTCAAGAATAAATTTCAGTAATATTTGTGGAAATTCTAATCCCTGTGTCCAGCACATAAAAGTCAATAAGCATTCATTCCTTATTCCCATTTTCTGGATTGCAAAGAAACTATATAATAATATTTGTTCTCAAGAGATCTTTCAGAGACAATGTTCTAAGAATATCTAAATCAATAATACATAATAAGATCATAATAACACCAGGAGTGAAACTGGACAGGTGCTCATCTTTTAAAGTCCTCGGCTGAGTAGTGCTGGGGTTTGGACCAAGCAAGACAACCTCCACAGACATGTCCACAGCCCCACCTGATAAAGACAATTCCTGTCAGGAGCTGCTAGGCTGTGTTGAGTAGACAACTGAGGTTAACCATGACAGGCCCCCACACATGACACACATACATGTGCACATGCAGACATATATACGAAGTACTAGAACCACCACAATCATCACTGAATTACTTAAATGACTTTAGGTTACAGTGATGGCTGAGGACAGTTCTGTTCTGTGACTGTGTGGTTTTGTGTGACATTCCTATCTTTTCATGTCGTAGCATTTGAGAGAAGTAGGTTTATCTTAACATCACTGAAGTGTCAAGAGACTTCTTCCGGGAATCTGCTCCATCCCAGCCGCATGTCCAGTCAGATAAGCAGGAAAACCAGAGAAGGAACTTTTGACAGAAGCCTACCATACTTGCTTTACTCCCTGGAGTCTATCAAGGCTGTCAACACCCAGCCTAGACACACAGCACTGAACCATCTTACCTGCAGGCATCTCCATAGCACATTTTGACCTGAGCATGTGGTGGAGCTGGTGAGAGCAAAGGCCCCGGGGTCACATGGCTTCTAAATCTGATTCATCTGCTACTGACGAATGAGTTCATCTAATCTTTGTCTCATTCCACACACGGGTAGTAACAGATAAACTTTCATCCACGCTGTTCATTTTTAAAAGAATGCCATCTTCCTTTGATATTTCATTTAAAGTTAACAGAATCAATACATTTCTGTGGCTCAGTAGTAGTATTCTTTGTAGCTTTAACTAGCAAGTAAAAGTAAAATGTTATCCTAAACATAAATTTACCAGGCCAGGTGTGGTAGTGTTAACCCTTAATCCCTAAATTTAGGAAGCAGAGATACGTGAATCTCTATGAGTTCAAGGTCAGCCTGACCTACATAGAGGAACCCTGTTCTGAACAAAACAAAAATAACTTTATCTTAAAAATGCCCATCTCAGCCATGAATTTTACCTTCCGTAGACCCTGACTGTACTGTGTCATTGTGTCTCTCTACCTCCTTTCTCAGACAGAACCGCCTCCTGGACTCCTGGAGCCAACATGAAAATGAAGCATTATTTTATCCAAGATTTGTAATGCCTAGCGATATTGATCCAGCCCGCTGCCTACCCAGAAGGGTGTTCTACTTGCTGCTTTGTGCTTGGAGACAATCTAATAAAAGCTTACTGAATAATAAACAGTGGGAGCCCACCAATTCTAAAACATGTAGATTGACAGGAATAATCCCCTCCTTGGAAAAAACCAGGCCAGCAGGCACTTCCCATAAACCCATTACTGCCCACTCCCCTCACCAGCCCCCGCCAACACCAACAGAAGATGTAGATTATTAGAACTCCTGGTTCCAAGAGGAATTGCTTTCCTAAATTTGACCTCCACACTAAATATAAAATATGGACCATGTGCAATGAAGGAATTGCGGTCCCAACAGTCTTGTTCCTCCAAGGCAGAGGTTAGGAGGTAGATGCACACTGACTCCAAGGGGATGGGGACAGGATGACCTTTTGCCTTGAAAATGGCCACTCCAAGCTATAATTTCAGAGAGAGGGAGGGGTTCGGTATTAGCCCGGAAAGGGTGTGTGGCGCCTCTGCTTGGTTAGACTGTTTCCAGGGTAGCAGGGGAGAAGGCAGGCAAGCAGTGGCTCATAATAGTGAGACTCAGCAGTGAGGGAGGGGGGTACTGGGGCCTCACTGGATGGGTGAGTGGGCTCAAAAGCCTTTCAAAATGGACAGACATCTGTAGATACAAGGCAACAGATTTGGAAAAGAAGGTATTTTATATTTGCTTGTGAAAGTTGTGGGGGCTTCTCGTTCTGTATCAGTTTCTTCGAGAATTTCATAAAAGGGATTTTGATCACGTCCTTCTGCCACTCATCCCAGAGCATCCTGGCCTCTCCTACCTCCCCAACGTTTTGTCCTCTTTAAGACAATATAAAACTATCAAGTCCAATCTATGTTGTCCGTACACTCATGGATGTGGGGGCCTTCCATTGGAATATTGTAGACCTATCAGGAACCTTGTAGAAAAACACAATGAATCCCCTCTTACAGCAACCATCAACTGCTATGTTTTTAGCCATTTTGTTCACATGTCTGTGCTGCCACTGTGCTCTACCTGCAGACAAAATTCAGTTTCTTAGAGACCAAACACTTTTTCCAGGGGGGATAAAAAGCTTCATAAAAACAATTTCTGGAGCTGAACAAAATCCCTATGCTCCATGGCCTACATTTTCATTCTAAGAACAAAAAGTAAAAATGAATTAAACAAATAAACAAACAGAAGACCTCTGACAGCAATGGAACCCACCAGATGCACCATAAGGGGGGCATTTAAGGGGCGTGGGAGCACTTCGGAGCAAAGGCTTCAGCCTCAGAGGGAGGCTGACACATAAGTCTGAGAGTAAGAAGGTGAGCAAGAGGGGACATTTGTGAGCAGTGGGAAGATCCCAGGTAGCAGATCCCCTCAGCCTCCTGGCTCTGGTCACAGAGTGTTTGGGTCTGAGGATAACACAAGATGTCTGGCTTCAATTTCTGCCATGATTGGTGTTTGGGAAAGGCAAGCCTGACCTCATGAATCATGAATAAGAAATGAATTGTCATGTCTCTCTTTTATCTCAAGTAGAAGTTGTCCTCATCTGGCTTTCTTTCAGCCATCTTTCCTAGGACACTGTCTTTTTTTTTTTAACCAAATTATTCTTAATGAGTGGAATACATGGAAATTAAACCCAAATGAAGAGAAGGAACAATTAGCAGCCATTGCAGTTAGGAATGCCTTCATTAGCTTGGTATGAGAAAGAAAAATGACAGAGTAATATTGCCACCAGCAATTCCTAAGTCATGTGATTTTTTTGAAACAGATCAATGTTGGTTGCCAAGCAACACACACATCAAGAGAGAGAGAGAAAGAGAGAGAGAGAGAAAAAAAACATTGCTACATTTTGATAAATATTTTTAGAAATCCCATGGATTTGACACTGATATCGTCATTGTAATTATTTCTAAGATCTATGTTACCTTAAAGGAAGATCAGCCTCATTAATTGAGAAGAGTTTTGGTAAATACATCTGATAAATAAACAGCAAACAGGAGCAAGGGCTGAAAATCACAGCTGCCATCTTGGAACTCTTTGTTAATGACATGTGTGTGCTTATTAATGAGTTTATTGCCTTTGTGTCATGCTTATGTCACCATCAAATATTAATGTTTTTTATATTATAATAATATCTATTGATAGAGCTGAAATCTGTTTCCCCGTAGGTGTCACCATGAATAATACTTCTGAAATACTAAAATCAATAATGAGAATATTAGGGGGGCATTATAGTATGTCGATGAAATGAATTCTACTTTAAATGCCGCGTGTAGCATAAACCACATAAACACACCAACTTATCGTTTTAAATACATAAACACATGCATCATGGGCGTGTCTTACCATACACAAGAATACATTGTCAGAAATAAGAGATGAAAGCCACTCAGTAAATAGGGGCCCTGTGGATCCTGATTCAAAGTCAAGACGCTTCTGATTGTTGGAATTAATAAGCCTCTGTTTTCTTTCAACATGACAGAAGATCATGTACACAAGTGGGAGTATAAACGGCTCCAATAAATCCTCCATTCATTTACCCCTGGATAGGATGGCCGCCGCCCCTGCCTTCACTCACTCCTCCCTTAATGGCAAGCTCCTGCTCAGGGGCCCTTTCCCCCCACCTCACTCCACATTTCTTGAAACAGGCTTGGACAATGTCAGGATGAACAAGAGCCCTGCCTGAAGAATACAGAGGCAGAAATGTCCGCCCTGCTTCTGGGGCTCTGGGTAGAGGCGCCGCCGGTCAGGGCAGCTGGGAGGCTGGCTGGACCGTGGAAGAATCAATACAGAGCTTCAACCCGCTGCTTCATGGAATTGCTGATAAAAAGAGAGGCATGGCAGTCTTCCTTAACGGTGGGAGAAAATGCGCTCGCATTCCACGGCAGCACAGCCCCATCTAGATTCTGGTTAAGTGTTAGAACACCTCTGCCGGATCTTTTAATTGCTCTCCTAGGCCAGGCTCGCTGCAGACACCAGGCAGACAGTCAGCTCCCTTGCTACCCCTGGTTTTGTGCAGCTTTGGTCTACCCACAGAGGTCCTCACTCTGGTGAACCCTACTAAAACTTTTTCTTTAACTGTTCACACTTGGACTAATGTAAGGGTGAATGCCCCAGAGCTGAGACAGCTCATCTGAACAAGGAGAGACTATCACAGGATAATGACCTGACGTGTGTGCCTCCTGAATCACAACTAACAGCTCTGGAAGGCCAGCCGTCTTAACCACGTGACTCCACAGTAAGCCCCTCAGTCCCTTTGTTATCAGGAATGCCACTCAACTGTCCACAGGAAGCGCCGCCATATTGGCTATTTAGTTAGACCCTTCCAGCTAGCCTTGCCATATAACGCCCTAACCACTCAGATCTTAAGTGGAGGAAGAGCTTACAAACATACACACATACACACACTCACAGAGAGAGACAGAGAGACAGAGACGGGGGGGGGAGGGATCCTAAATGATAAGACCCAAGGATTTGCATTATTTGAAGATAAACCCTGACTGTACTTTCAGGAAGACTGTATGATGCCCACCCCTCCCAGTTTCTACTTCATCTTTGTCCTAGGTTAAGAAGTTTGTGTCTCCAGAGCCAGAAAAACACAAGCCCATAAAACAAAACAGAAGCAAATAGTTTACCTTTGTTGTTGTTTGTACATGATCTACCTTAATCAGCCAAGACCTGAGTGAGTGAGTGAGTGAGTGAGTGAGTGAGTGAGTGAAGATTTCAAGGTTAGGCAGTCCTGATTATACGAGAGGAAGGGCACACAGAAGCAGAACACAGTGCTCAGAATTAGTTTTGTAAATTCAAAATGAGGGTGTTAGAGCAATGGCTACAGTGTCCACCGCTCATGTAGAGGAGCCAGGTTCAGTACCCAGCATGTACAACCAACCATCAGTAATTACAGCTCTAGGTGATCCCATGCCCTCTTCTGGTATCCACAAGCACAGCACACAAGTGCTACATACACAGATACACATGCAGACGAACACCTATTCATATAAATAAAAATAAATAAGTCTTTTGGGAAAAATTCAAAATGCCTTTTTTGGGGGGGTTTCCTAGTAAGGGGAGCAGGGGCTGTCTCTGGCATGAATTCAGTGGCAGGCTCTCTAATCACCTCCCCCAAGGGGGTATAGCCTTGCCAGGCCACAGAGGAAGACAATACAATGAG
Organism: Meriones unguiculatus; assembly: GCF_030254825.1. NCBI lineage: Eukaryota > Metazoa > Chordata > Mammalia > Rodentia > Muridae > Meriones > Meriones unguiculatus. The sequence goes on along the minus strand of NC_083354.1, from coordinate 14,322,884 downwards.
AAATAATAGACTAGGGTCAGATAAAAGGGGAGGAGCACCTCCTCTATCAGTGGACTACAGGAGGGTCATAGTGGGAGAAGAGGGACAGAGGATGGGATCAGGAGGAAACGAGGGAGAGTACCACATCTGGGATACAAATTGAATAGATTGCAATAAATGATAATAATAATAAATATTTAAAAAGAGAAATGCAAAATGAAAATATGTTCCCACCTTTGACTCATTTGCTGGGTAAAAAGTTAAGAGTTTTTGGGAGAAAAATGTGATGATGAGACTCACTGTTTTGTATGCTAAATTAAAAAAACTTAAAAGAAAGAAGTAAATGTAATGGTGATTAAAAAGTTAATATGGAGAAAAAAAAATCAAAGTTAGAGGAGAACCATACCTATGACTCTGTCTGGTCTTCTGGTTCTGCCCTTTTACAACATTTGTGGGGTATTCTGAATGAAATGGGGAAGAGTAGCACACATGTTAAAAGCTGTTTGGTGCCCAATAAAGACACACCTTTTTAAATGTGGAAATTCTATAACTTACTAGACACAGTCTTACATGGTTCAATGAATCACAAGGATTTTTACATTCTTGATCCCAGAGGCAATGGAAATGACTAGTTCTCATCTAAAGCCTATTTATTTCTAACCCAATCTCTGGGCCCCTGCTTCCTTATTTTTCATAAAAATTAATGAAAGTCAAGGTCATAATTTGCCATTAAAAATCTGAAATATGGCCAGCTATTCCAGGCAGGTCCATCTCCATCCCTAACTGTCAGCTTCCAATACCAAGAAACACACTCTCTCTGGAATTCTTAGTGACCATACCAGGCAGAATCTGAAGCCTATTCTGGACCAGGCAGTCCATAACCACCATATTCTCTTAAGAGCCAGAGAGGGCAACAGAAACCAAAGAATGGAATACCCACCCAACAACGACAATACATGGAGAAAGAAAAGCCTTGCATGATAAATAATAATAATAATAATAATAATAATAAGCACTATCTATCTACAAATCCAGCCCTCTAGAAGGTACTAGAAGGAAAATTTCAACCCGAAGAGGTTAATCACACCCAAGAAAATATAAGGAATAAATAGTATCAGACTAGCAAGTCAAAAAGGGGGAAACACAGCACAACAATAAAATAACAGAAATCAACAAACACTGCCCATTGATAACTCTCAGCATCAATGGTCTCAATTCTCCAGTTAAAATACATAGATTAACCGAATGGATTCAAAACCCAGTACCCATCCTCCTGGTGCATCCAAGAAATACATCTTAATATCAAGAATACATATCACCTCAGGGCAAAAGGATGAGAAAAGATATCACAAGCAAATGGATTAAAAAAAAAAAAAGCAAGCTGGTATAGCTATTTTAATACCTGAAAAAAATAGGCTTAAAACCACAACTAACCAGAAGAGATAGGGAAGAGCACTACATACTTATCAAAGGAAAAATCCATCAAGAGAACAAGAGGATATTGCAGTTCTTTTTTTTTTTTTCAAAACAGGGTTTCTTTGTGTAGCCTTTGCTATTCTGAACTCGCTTTGTAGACCAGGCTGGCCTCTAACTCATAGCAATGCTCCTGCCTCTGCCTCCCCTAGTGTCTGGACTACAGGTGTGTGCCACCACACCTGGCTGGATATTGCAATTCTTTTTTTTTAACATTTTTTATTATTATTAATTACACTTTATTCATTTTGTATCCCCCCATAAGCCCCTCCCTCCTCCCCTCCCGATCCCACCCTTCCTCCCCTTTCTGCATGCATACTCCTCCCCAAGTCCACTGATAGGGGAGGTCCCCCTCTCCTTCCTTCTGATCTTAGTCTATCAGATCACATCAGGAATGGCTGCATTGTCTTCTTCTGTGTCCTGGTAAGGCTGCTCCCCCCTCAGGGGGAGGTGATCAAAGAGCAGGCCAATCAGTTTATGTCAGAGACAATCCCTCTTCCCATCACTATGTAACCCACTTGGACACTAAACTGCCATGGGCTACATCTGTGCAGGGGTTCTAGGTTATCTCCATGAACAGTCCTTGGTTGGAGTATGAGTCTCTGGGAAGTTCCCTGTGTTCAAATTTTCTTGTTCTGTTGCTCTCCTTGTGGAGTTCCTGTCCTCTCCAGCTCTTGCTATTTCCCACTTCTTACATAAAATTCCATTCACTCTGCCCGTCAGTTGGCCATCAGGCTCAGCATCTGCTTTGATAGTCTGCAGGGCAGAGGCTTTCAGAGGCCCTCTGTGGCAGGTTCCTAGGTTGTTTCCTGTTTTCTTTTTCTGGCTTTCAGAAGCCCTCTGTAGTAGGTTCCTAGCTTGTTTCCTGTTTTCTTTTTCTTCTGATGTCCATCCTCTTTGCCTTTCAGGATGGGGATTGAGCGTTTTAGTTAGGGTCCTCTCTTTTGCTTAGTTTAACAGTAATGCACCAAACACAACAACATGTGTCCACAGAGAAAGTCTAAACAAATAAGAAAATTGAAATAACACCCTATATCCTATCTGAGCACCAGAGTAAAACTGATATGAACAACAGAAAGCTTAGAAATTCATGGAAACTTAACTCACTACTCAATGAAAATGGGTCAAGAGAGAAATAAAGAAAAAAATTAAAGGCTTTCTAAAAGTCAATGAATGTGAATACACAACATACCCAAATTCATGGGACACAATAAAGATTGTCCTTAGAGGTAAGTTCATAGCACTAAGGGCCTACATTAAAAAGCTGGAGAGATCTCATACTTATCAGTTACTTGAGTAACTTAATACCTTAAAGCTTTAGAACAAAAAAAATAATAATAATACCCAAAAAGAGCAGACAACAAGAAATAATCAAACTCAGTGTTGAAATTAATAAAATAGAAATAATCAAACAAAAATACAAAGAATCAATAAAAAAAGAGATGGTTCTTTGACAAATGCATTAAGATTGACAACTTTTCTCCAAATTAACTAAAAGCCAAAGAGAGAAAACCCAAATTAACAAAATTAGAGGAAAGACGGGAGCATGACAATATACACCAAAGAAATCCAGACAATCATAAGAACATACTTTAAAAGCCTGTACTCCAAAAAAATGGAAAAGAAATGGATAATTTTTCTCAATATATACTACCTACCAAAATTAAATCAAGATCACATAAGCGACTTAAATAGTCCTATAAATCCTAGTGGAATAGAAGTAATAATTAAAAAGTTTACCAAGCAAAACTTTCCAGAGTCAGATGGTTTTAGTGCAAAATTCTACTAGACTTTCAAATAGGAGTCAATGCCAATACTACTCAAAGTATCCCACAAATTGAAACAGAAAGAACACTGCCTAATTCTTTTTATGAGGCCACAATTAACCTGATGCCTAAACCACATAAAGATCCAACAAAGATAGAAAATTAGAGACCATTTTTCCTTATGAACGTAGATGCAAAAATTGTCAATAAAATAATTGCAAACCAAATTCAAGAACACATTGAAAAGATCACTCACATGACCAAGTAGGCTTTGTCCCAGAGATGTAGGGATGATTCAACATAAATGAATATAATCTGCAACATACATAGACAGACATAACTAGGTCAAACTAGATGACTGCCTATAGTCAAATGCAATTAGATCCATCCAACCCATTAGATGCAGAAAATGCCTTTGACAAAATTTAACACCCCTTCATGATAAAAGTCCTAGAGGGATTACAGATACAAGGGACATATCTCAACATAATTAAGATGATTGACAGCAAGCCCATAGTCAAAATTAACTTAAATGGAGAGAAATTCAAAGCATTTCCACTAAAATAAGGAATGAAACCAAGTTGTCCACTCTCCTCGTAGCTGTTCAATATAGGGCTTGAAGTCTTAGCTAGAGCAGTAAGACAGCTGAGGAATCAAGGAAATACAAATAGGAAGGAAAGAAGTCAAAGTATCTCTATTTGTAGATGATATAATAGTATATATAAGTGACCTTAAAATTTCCACCAGGAAACTCCAGTATCTGACAAACACTTTCAGCAAAGTTGCAGAATACAAAATTAACACCCCAAAATCAGTAACCTTCCAAATGACAAATGGAGAAACAATACTTTTTACAATAGCCTCATAGAATATAAAATATCTTGGGGTAACTCCAACCATGGAAGCAAAAGACTTGTATAATAAAAACTTTAAGACACTAAAAAAGGAGACTGAGAAATATATCAGAAGGTGGAAAGATCCCCCATGCTCATAGATCAGTAGGCTTAATATAATAAAAAATGGCCATCTTACCAAGAACAACCTACAAATTAAGTGCAATACCCATCAAATACCAACACAGTTCTTCACAGAACTTGAAAGGACACTTTTTAAGCTTCCAGATAGGTATGGAAACACACACACACACACACACACACATCAAAAAAAAAAGAAAAAACAAACAAACAAGCAAACAAACAAACAGACAGACAGAATACCTATAAAAGTCCTGAATGATAAAAATAATTGCTAGAGGTATCACCATCTCTGAGCTCAATTATACTACAGAGCTACAGTAATAAAAATAGAATGTTATTTTCACAAAAAGAGACACGGTGAGCAATGGAAAATTGAAAGTCCAAAGATAAGTCTACACAGCTATGGACACCTGAATTTTTATAAAGAAGACAAATATACACAGTGGAAATAAAAGACAGCATCATCAATGAATGATGCTGGTCAAACCAGATGACTGCGTATAGACAAATGCAATTGGATCCATATCTATCACGCTATACAAAGCTCAAGTTCAAATGGGTCAAAACCTCAACATAAGGCCGTATACACTGAATCTGATAAAAATAAATAAATTTTAAAAAAAAAGAAGTGGGGAAGAGTCTTGAACTCATTGGCACAGGAAAAGACTTTCTGAACAGAACACCATTAGCACCAGCACTAAGATCAACAATTGATAAATAGGGGCTTGTGAAACTGAAAAGCTTCTGTAAGGCAAATAACACTGTCATTCAGACAAAGTGACAGCCCACAGAATAGGAAAAGATTGTGACCAACAAAGAGAGGGATAAAATCTAAAATACAAAGAACACAATAAATGTGACATCAAGAAAACCAATAATCATCACTAGGCATAGTAGTACATGCCTTCAATCTCAGCAATTGGAGGCAGAAGCAGGTGGATCTCTGTAAGTTCAGTGTCAGCCTGGTCTACATAGTGAGTTCCAGGACAGCCAGAATTACATACTAAGAGTCTGTCTCTGGAAGAAAAAAAAAGTAATTCAATTTTAAAATGGGGCACAGATCTAAACAGAGAATTCTCAAAAGAGGAAACTCAAATGTCTGAGAAACACTTGAAGAAATGTTCAACATCCTTAGTCATCAGGAAGATGAAAATCAAAACTACTTTGAGATTTCATCTTACACAAATCAGAATGGCCAATATCAACAAAACAAATAACAGTTAATGATGGTAAGGATTTGGAATAAGGGGAACACTCACCCACTCCTGGTGAAAGTGCAAACTTATACAGTCACTGTTCTGCTAAAGGAGCATAGCAGTAAAATGGTCAGATAATGACACTCCGCTACCCTGATAGATCTGTGCCTTGCTCTGCCATCATTAGAGAAGCTTCCTCTCACAGCAGAGACTGACAGCATGACAATCTGCACAGAGTGAGAGACCTTGGAATATTCATGCCTAACAAAGAGCTTAATCAAATGCTTCCCCTCAGGGAACTCTGTGGAAGAAGTCGCAGAAACAATACAAGGGTCAGAAGGTATGGAGGACACCAAGAAATCAAGTCCTAGACACAACAGGACCGGTGAATATATGAGCTCATAGAGACTGTGGTAGCATGCACAGGGCCAACACAGGTCTGCACTAGATGAGGTCCTAAAACTGAAAGACACATGGACACACGCCCTCATCCCTAATCCAGAATCTATCTCCATCTCCAACTGATTACCACTAGCAGATGAAAAATTAGTTTAATCCAAGGAAGTCTTGCTCAGGAAACAACACTCTTAAGGGTAGGCCCATACCCACAAGTAGATGGCCAACACAATCTTGACAGAATCTTTGGGGGTCTTTTGTCTCATAATGATAAATCAGGGTTTTTTTTTTAACCCTACAGGTCTTTTGAGTATATATTATAGCTCACAGTTTTCTGTTTTTATAGGATTTGTGTGTGTGTGTGTGTGTGCAAATGTGTGTGTGTGTGTCTGAGTCTATATGCATTTCCTGTGGGGTTTTTTTGTATGTTTTTCTTGTTTGGTTGCTTTGTCCATTCTGATTTGTTTTTCTTATATTATTTTTGTTATTAGATGACTGTGTTTTCTAAAGAGAGACAGAAAAGGTATAGCTCTGGATGGATGAGGAGGTTGGAGAGAAACTGGAAGGAAAAGGAGAGAGGGAGACCATAATCAGAATTTATTATATAAAAAATAAACAAAAAAATACCCTGAAATACAAAATTTCTGCTAGGTTCCTTACCTTCTACTAGGTCTCTGAAAGCTTTCAGGAGAGGTAAACTGAGGTGTCACAACTCCTTGAAGAAACTACCAGAAATGTCTCAAGTTCTAGTCTTATGTATTTGTTCCTTTAGAGTGACCCTTCCAATGTTTTCCAATGTCTTCCACGGTGGCAATGTGAAAAGCTAATGCATTCCTTTGGTATGCATTTTTAGAAAAAAAAAAAAAAAGACTACAGAGAGACCAATGAGAAGCCCAGGAAGTCTACTACAGAGCCAGACAATCAGCCAAATCTACAACAATGTGTTTCCTGTGAAGAAAATTTGCTAACACACATTGTGTCATTCAGATTAAATCAGGGATCATTGAAGAAACTGAGAGGAGTGGAAGAAAACTCAGAATCAGGCAGAGCTACCCATCAGAAGGAATCTAGCAGCAATACTGCAAAGTCACACACACAGTAGAAAAGGGGGGAAACAGGAGAAATCATTTACTTTATTTTGTTTTATGTATGTGTGCCTGACCATATGTTTGCGCACCACGTATGTGCAGGCACCTATGGAGGTCAGAAGAGGACGCTGAACTCTCCAACTGGAACAACAGGCAATTGTGAGGCACCATATGGGTGCTGGGAACAGGACCCATGACCTCTGCAAGAGCAGTATGCACTTTTAACCTCTGCAACTCTCCTACCAGGGGGAAAAATTATTCTTACACAGAAAGTAATGTTCTAGAATGATATAACCAATGCTTGAAACTTATGGTAGGAATTACACCCAATAAGGAACGAGGAAGAGAAATCAATGAGTGGTGAAGCTAGCACTTTGTAGACAATATGGCTCTGCAGACACAGAAGGAGACATCTTGCCACAGCTCTCAGAGTCTTTCATGGCTGGCTGCCTAAGAATCTATTCTATGGTCTCATTTGATCTTCACCTTCCTCCTTCTCCTCCTCCTCCTCCTCCTCCTCCTCCTCCTCCTCCTCCTCCTCCTCCTCCTTCTCCTCCTCCTCCTCCTCCTTTTCCTCCTCCTCCTCCTCCTTTTCCTCCTCCTTCTCCTCTTCTTCCTCCTCCTATTTGTAGAATCTTAACGTCCTAGAAAAATATCAGTTTTAAGTGAAAAGATTAGAAATCCCCTCTACAGGGTAACACTCTTAGTTTAAAAAAATGAAATTGATTTTGTTATTAAAAGACAATCCAAAATTTAAAGGCGCCTTAGTAATGTTACAGATATGACAATTACATCCTCAGAAATTTTTACTTTACAGTTTCTTAACCCCTTCAAAACACTGCAAAGGAATTAGCACTTGTTTGGTTAAAATGCCAAGTCTATTGGACAGGGAAGTAAATTTTCTCTAGATAAGTCCCATACTGATCTGACTTTCCCCCATGAAAATCCGTACAGTGACTTCCTAGTTTATTACGCCTACTTGAAAAGGGTAATTTAATAAGGCCTCGGTACAAATACTTAATTGTGCCCGGCGATCGACAGCTCCTTTAAACAGTTGCATATTTGCCAGAATTAGCTAATGGATGTAGAATTGCCACTTAATGTCTCAGCTTGCACTGGTAGAAAATAAATTGCATCTGACATTCCTTTGGCTTTTAAAGGACATACTTAGATAATATTTACAGTCAGATAGATCTATTATTGCATTTGTTGTCTTGGGTTAAAAAGGGGGGGATCAAATGGGTTCTCACAGATAATATTTCTTTGTATCTGCTCCATTTGGAAACCCTGTGCACCCAGCTCATTTAGTGGGTGTCTGACCAAAGCCTAAGCATCTGAGTGGAAAGTGGGCATTTCAATAAAGCAAACAGCTAGTTGAGTGATAGCTCAAAGACCCGTATGTATGAGGAAGTGGTTTGTTTCCTCATACATGTGGAGGGCATGGAGAAAGAGCTTGCATTGTTAGCACACCTGACACATTAAATATTTTCTTTAATTGTTGTGAGTAGGATGGAGAAAGGACAGAAGAGACTCAGCACCAGGGGACCGGATACTTATGAGGTGCTAGTCTAGAGTCACTATGCACCCCATTCATCCTGAAAAAGCACACTGGATTATGGCGCTGCTTTGGTATTTCCCTTAGGACACCATTTCTATGAAATTTTGAACACCAAGTCTTGTTGGCACTGGCGGTGTTGGGAGCAAGCCCGGGGTGATGTTCATTTCTGCTTTCAGCTCTATTTCCTGATCTGAGAAGACGTGGACACAATGCTCAAAGCTGAAGAGGAAAGAGGAGGTTGGGATATTGAATGGTGGCATGAATTCATTGTATTCCCAAGGAAATAGTATAACTTTGTTAAATGTAGACTTTTATTTCCTTGACTTTGGGGAGAAATAATTTTATTAACTATCCATTATATTTCCATGAGATCCAAATGAGTTAATACTTAAGTAATTTTAAAATGCTTCATGTGAAGAGGTATATACATGAAAGGGAAAATATTACAGAAAGTACTTTGAGAAGCTTTGAGAGGTGAATCTGAGGTCTTCTTCATCATGGCTTGCTTTCAACAGCCCTGGCAGTCTTCCAGCGAAGGCTTCTAGCACAAGACTTAGAGCTAAGAGTTGAGTCAGATTAAACTGCTCTCTCTCTCTCTCTCTCTCTCTCTCTCTCTCTCTCTCTCTCTCTCTTTCTCTCTCTCTGTCTCTGTTTTTCTTTCTCTCCCCTTTGTGGGTTCATATATGGCTTTGCTTTAATAGTAAAGAATTAAGTCAAATATTTGTTCTACTGTCCTGTCAGCTTTAACTGTCATCTTGACACAATCTACAGTCACCTGAGGAGTCTCAGTTGAGAGATTGCTTGGGACGGAAAGGCTTGCAGATCTGACTGAGGGGGGGGTGTCTTGACTGCTCATTGATGTGGAAGAGTGCAGTCCATTGGAGATGGTCTTATGGTCCTGGTGTGTATGAGAAAGTTAGTTCTTAAGCATGCGCTGACAAGCATGCCAACAAACAGCATTCCTCCATGGTTTCTGCTTCAAGATTTTGTTTAAGTCCCAGCCCTGACTTTCCTCAAAGATAAAATGTGACCTGGATGAATAAGCCAAACAAATCCTTTCCTTCCCTAAGCTGATTTTGGTAAGATTTTTTTTTTTTAATCACAGCAAGTGAAAGAAAATTAAAACAGAAATTGGTACCCAGAGTCTCTCTCTGGAAGTTTAGGCAAGGCTTAGCTAAAGGAAGGGAGGCAAGCAGGGGTCTATCCTCACACCCCATTCTTCATTCTTCTCACTCCCCAACCATCAGACAAAGCCCATTCCCTTTAGGTCATCACAATAATATGTAAAATAAATACCTAGCAAGGGCTGGTGGTGCAATCTATGATCTCAGAGCTCAGCACTTGGATTCAGGAGGCTCACAATGAGTGTATAACATAGCATTATTAGCATCACATTGAAGAGAACAATCTCATGTTTTTATGTTATTATTTAAAAACAAATTTAAGAGTAACAAAGCCAAATACCTCACACTACCTAATTCCAAGATCTACTGCAAAGTTATGGTAATTGAAACAGAAAAATAAATGCTGGAGTGAAAATGTACATACCCACCAACAAAACAGAGATCAGAGAAACAGACTCATGCTTTTGTAACCAACTTCTTTTTCACATAGGTGCTGAGAACACATAATGGCAGAACAACAATTTCTTTGATAAATGGTGTTAGGATCCTCCATAGAAATTTCAGTGACATTCTTCATAGAAATGGGGAAAAAAAACCAAAAAACAAAAACAAAATTTACATGAAAGCACAAAGGTCCCGAATAGCTAAAGTACTGCTGAGAAAAAAAGAAAACACTACTGGAGACTGAGTTATTGAAAAATAAGCCTGCCAACTGTAAGCCCCTTATTGTAAATTTTATTCACCTGATATATTTGCTGTCTCGAAGGCCTGCTGCTAAATAAACTCACCCTTACTTGTTCTTTTTGAACTCTGGCTGGATGGTTCAACTCAGCTGTTCTGGCTCAAATTCCTCTCCAAGCTGACTGATTCAAACTGTCTTCTCTCAGCTTCTGACTTAGTTGTTCTGCTTGGCTCCAGTCTAACTCTAGCAATCTGTTCTTATCTTCTGGCTCCCTGTTCTCTGGCTTCAAAAGCTTCTGCTGACCTGCACTGAATTGCACGTTCAACTCCACTGTACTTACTCACTGAACTCAACTGCCTGCACTGGTCTGAACTGCACTGCTTCTCCTTGCTCTCTCTTCCAGAATGTGCAGCTCTGCTGGATTAGGTTGAAATCTGACTTATCAGGATAGCCAACTGAGCTCGATCTATTGTGACAAACTTCTTTTCCTCAGCAAGGTTCTACAACCCCCACCCCCTAGTCTAGGTACCCCAGGTATTATAAGGAGCATCACATAGCCCTCAGGGGAGATTACAGACATACCCTTTCCTGATAAGAAAGCTGGTTCAGCTGGAGATTCCTGGAGATAGATACCCTATGCTAATAAGATCTCTTGGTGTGTTGACTTTCCAAATGACCTTTGACTTTATATGAAGATTTTTCCTATCCATACGATAAGTAAACACTGTGTTCTCTTTCTTTTGATGGGATCCTGCTACTGCATGTAAAATGAGACACTGTACCACTTCATGTAAATCAAGCATTCCTGGCACCCCTGACCCTGGTGAATGAATCACATTCAGCCTCCCACTTGGCCTCCCACTGCCAAGGTTTATAAATCTCTAATTTCAAATAAACATGCTGGCAGCGGGGGGCTGTGGCTGTGTGGTACCGTTAGCCTTCCATCATGGCCACCTGAGATTCATCATTTATCCCACCAGGCCACGGTCTCACAAGACCTCCCCTCCAGTCGGCTGGGCCTGGGTTTCACCTGGCTTGTGTCTTGGCTGCATGAACTTTCACCTGCACCTCGGCCATGTTCAGTGCAGCAGCTTAATAAAGAGCTGTAACGCTTTGGTATCGTATTGTCACAGGCTTTGGAACACTAAAGCTTCCATTTCCACCAGCAATCTCATTCTAAAAGAGCTTACTAACTATAACAGTCCATGGAAAAGTATAACACCCCAGCCTAGCTTTAGGGCGGACATGGGCCTTTCCCTAAATCAACCTAGCCATTCCTGAGATCTGGGACCTTTGATCTCATCCCATCCAGAGCCTGAGCTTTCAGCTTGGCACTGGGCCAGGCAGAATCCTGCAGCCCCTGTGCCATACTTTCAATAGCGACAAATGACCACCCGGCTCCAGCTGGGTGGAGGACACCTGCCCTGCACTCAGGAGAGTTGGGTGTATCCTATTCTGTCAAATCTTTCTCTTTTTGTCACTATGCCCGCCTCTTAATTAGGTATCACTTTCAAATCCCTTTTGTTCTATACACTAATTTTACCTTCATTGCTTGGGCTTAAAGGTGTGTTTGAAGAGTCTGTATTCCAGCCAGATGGATTACAGGTGTGTCATTCCAGCCTGATCTTATAGATTTAGAATGTCTTTGGATGTGATCCCTAGACAAAGCAGCCATGTTGCTTTACAACTGCTGAGTAGTAGTCCATTGTGTAGATGTACCACAATTTCCATATCCATTCCTCTGTTGAGGGACATCTGGGTTGTTTCCAGGTTCTGGCTACTTACAAATAAAGCTGCTATGAGCATGGTTGAACAAATGTCCTTGTTGTGTACTTGAGCATATTTTGGAATACTACTCAGCAATTAAAAACAAGGAAATCATGAAAGTTGCATGCAAATGGTGGGAAATAGAAAAGATCATCCTGAGTGAGGTATCCCAGAAACAGAAAGACATACACAGTATATACTCACTTATAAATAGATACTAGACAGATAATATAGGATAAACCTACAAAAATGTGTACGCCTAAAGAAGCTGAGCTAGAAAGAGGACCCTGGGTAAGTTGATCAATCCTTATTTAGCAAGGCAAACGAGACAGACATTGAAAGAAGGAGAAAACAGGAAACAGGACAGGAATCTACCACAGAGGGCCTCTGAAAGACTCTACCCAGCAAGGTATCAAAGCAGATACTGAGACTCCTAAACAAATTGTGGACAGAGTGCAGGGAATCTTAGGAAAGAAGGGGGAGATAGTAAGACCTGGAGAGGACAGGAGCTCCACAAGGACCAAATATATCTGGGTACAGGGGTCTTTTATGAGACTGATACTCCAACCAAGGACCATTCACAGAGATAACCTAGAACCCCTGCTCAGATGTAACCCATGGCAGCTCAGTATCCAAGTGAGTGTCCTAGTAAGGGGAACAGGGACTATCTCTGACATGAATTCAGTGGCTGGCTCTTTGACTGCCTCCCCTGATGGGGGAGCAGCTTTGCCAGGCCACAGAGGAGGACAATGCAGCCAGTCCTGATGAGACTGGATAAACAAGGGTCAGAAGGAAGGGGAAGAGGTCCTCCCCTATCTGTGGACATGGAGAAGGGCATAGGAGGAGATGAGTTAGGGAGGGTGGGATTAGGAGGGGAGGAGGGAGGAGGCTACAGCTGAGACACAAAGTGAATAAACTGTGATTAATATAAAAAATATAAATTCAATTTAAAAAAGAAAAAAATTCTCTATAACTCATTTTTGACAAAAATGCCTAAATTGGAGAAAAGACAGAATCTTTAACAAATGGTGATGAGAAAACTAGATATCTACATGTAGATAAAAAGAAACTAAACCTATATCTCTCACTTCATATAAAAATCAATTCAAAATAGATCAAAGGCCTTAATGTAAGACCAGAAACTCTAACAAGAGTTAGGGGAAACACTTCAAGACAGAGGCATGGGTAAAGGCTTTCTGAAAAGGACCTTTAATAGTCCAGGAAATAAAAACAAGGATGACAAATGGGATTGCACAACGTTAAAAGTCTTCTGCACAGCAAGGAACACTGTCAGCAAATAGAAGAGACAATTTATGGACTGGGTAAAATTTTTTGCTAGCTACACATCTGATAGAATACATACATAACCTAAAACCTAATACCACAAGCCCAAACAATTGAATAAATGAGGTAATAAAAGGAACAAATAGTTTCTAAACTATAAAGCACAAATGGTCAATAAACAAAAAAGTTTCCATCTTTCTTCATCAGAGAGAACAACATTGAAATTTCATCTCACCCCAGTAAGAACATGTGTTATTCCGAAAGCAGATAAAAACTAGTGCTGGTGAGGACACAAAGAAAAGGGACCCTTAGCCCTTCTGGACAGAATATGACCTGGTCCAACCCTGTGGAAATCAGAATGGAGGTCACCTGAAAAACAAAAAGAAAACGACCATTCAGCTCATGGCCCTTTAGTGTCCAAGTGGGTTCCATAATAATGGGGACAGGGACTGTCTCTGACAGGAACTGATTGACCTGCTCTTTGATCACCTCCCCCTGAGGAGGGAGCAGCCTTATCAGGCTGTACATGCTCAAAGGATGCTAAAAATGAACATCAGCAGAGACAATTGCACATCTTCATTTAATATAGAACTTATCATGATAGCCAAGTTATGGAATCAGCTAAAATGTCCAACAGAAGACAAATGGATACAAGAAAATGTGGAGTTTTGTGCGGTCATGAGGAAAAAGTGAGATTAGACTACTGGCAGAAAATGAATGCAACTAGGATTATTGTATTAGACGAATATAGTAAAACACAGAAAAACAATTCTTACATGTTTTCTCTCATTTTGGGATCCTACATATTAATTAAATAGATTAGAATAAGAAATGAGAGCAGAAATGAGGGTGCCTAGAGGAATAGATGGGAACACAAGGAGGGAAAAAAAGGGAAAGGAAGAGTATATATGGTCAAAGCACACGGAATTGTGGTATAAAAATGCATCTATGAAACCCACCATTCTAAGCAATGAATACAAACCTATAAAACCATATACAAAAACATGAAAAAATATAAATAGGGCTAGCAAAAGTAAAAGAAATTATACTCTCATACAATATTTAAAAGACAATTAAAATTGATTAAAACCAAAAGCCTAAGGTTTGAAATTATAAAAATACTGGAAAAAAAAAACTGAACAATACCATTTTGGAGAAAAATACCAAAACCCAAGCAATTAAACAGAAACAATTCAAACAGGGTTGCTCAGGTTAAAAAGTCACACGGAAGAGCAGACAGCCAAATATGAAGAGAAAGCATCGTGTGTAAGCCAAACTTCTGATGAGGAGTTACTACACAAAAATTATAGATGTACTTATATGTATTAGTTATCCATCTCTTCTTCATCTCCACCTCCCATGCCCTTCCTGGCTTTGGTAACCACTTTCTATCCTCTACTTTTTTTTCATTCATATTTTATTTTTATTTTTTATAATAATTTTTATTTTTATTAATTACAGTTTATTCACTATGTATCCCCCCTGTACCTTCCTCCCTCCCCCTCCCAATTCCACTCTCCCTTCTCTTCCCCACCTGTGATCCTCCCCCAGTCCACTGATAGGGGAGGTCCTCCTCCCCTTCCTTATGATCCTAGTCTATAAGGTCTCATGAGGAATGGCTGCATTGTCTTCCTCTGTAGCCTGGTAAGGCTGCTCCCTCCTCAGGGAGAGGTGATCAAAGAGCAGGTCAATCAGTTCCTGTCAGAGACAGTCCCTGTCCCCATTACTATGGAACCCATTTGGACACTGAAGGGCCATGGGCTAACTCTGTGCAGGGGTTCCAGGCCATGTCCATGGGTGGTCCTTGGCTGGAGTATCATTCTCAGAAAAGACCCCTGTGCCCAGACTTTTTGGGTCTGTTGCTCTCCTTGTGGAGTTCCTGTTCCCTCCAGGTCTTACTATCTCCCACTTCTTTCATAAGATTCCCTGCACTCTGTCCAAAGTTTGGCTATGAGTCTCAGTATCTGCCTCGATACCCTGTAGGGTAGAGCCTTTCAGAGTCCCTCTGCAGTGGGCTCCTGCAATGTTCAATGTCCTTAGTCATCAGAGAAATGCAAATCAAAACAAACCTGAGATTTCACCTTCCACCGGACATCAGAATGGCTAAAATGAATAATTCAAGTGACAACACATGCTGGAGAGGACGTGGAGAAAGGGGAACCCTCCTCCACTGCTGGTGGGATTGTAAACTCGTACAACCACTTTGGAAATCAATCTGGCGCTTTCTCAGACAATTAGGAATAGCGCTTCCTCAAGATCCAGCTACACCACTCGTAGGCATATATCCAAAAGAGGCTCAAGTATACAGCAAGAACATTTGCTCAACCATGTTTGTAGCAGCTTTAATTATAATAGCCAGAAGCTGGAAACAACCTAGATGCCCCTCAGTTGAGGAATGGATATAGAAATTGTGGCACCTCTACACAATGGAGTATTAGCGATTTAAAAAAAAAAAAAAAAGGAAATCATGAAATTTGCAGATTGATGGTGGGAACTGAAAAAGATCATCCTGAGTGAAATATCCCAGAAGCAGAAAGACACACATGGTATATACTCACTCATAAGATGATATTAGGTATATAATATAGGATAAACATACTAAAATCTGTACACCTAAGGAAGCTAATCAAGAAGGAGGACTCTGGCTAAGATGCTCAATCCCCATTCAGAAAGGCAAAGAGGATGGACATCGGAGGAGGGAGAAAACAGGGAACAGGACAGGACCCTCTGCTTTTATAAGACCAGCATTTTAGATTCCATTCCTAACAGCATGTGGGACATGCCTTCCATGCCTGGCTTATTGCGCAATGTCTTCTACTTCCATACACAGAACAACAGCAAGAAAACTACCCAATTAAAACACAAAGGCAAACATTTAAACTGATATTTCTCAAAATAAAATATACCAATGATTACTATGGAAAAATGATCAATATCACTAATCAGAGAAAGGCAAACCAAAGTACCATAAAGCATTTTCTCAAACCTGTTAACCGCTACCAAGAAGGTCTAACAAGGGTTGATGAGGGTGTCCATGCAAGAGGAAGCCTACTTTAATAGCACAACTGGAGGAAACATAAAGTAGAATGAACAACAGAGAAATTCCTCAAATTTTAAAGCTAGCATAACTCATGAGTCATACATCTACCTATAGAAAGCATGGAAATAAGGTGTCAGAGGGTATCTGCATTCCACTGTACATGGCAGCATTTGACAACAGTACAGAATCAGCCTCCACGTCCAGCAGATGAGTGGATAAAGACAACGTGGTATATAGACACATGAGAACACTAGTCAGCCTTGACAGAGGAAACCATATCTTTTGAATGAACCATAGGCCCTAGGTCAGCATAAATGGACCTAGAGTAGACTGATGAATCAAACGAGCAATACACAGAGAGATCTGCATGAGCTCACTTGTATGCAGGACATAACACTCAGACTCGCTGAAACGGAGTAAAATGATCATGACTTGAGGCTGAGGCAGGAGACTTGAGGAAGCATCAATCAAAACACCAACATTTTCAGGAGTAAGTTCAAGAGATGTTTATATGCTACTGTCACAGTTAGTAGCCACACATTCTCCATTTGGTTTTTAAAGGAGGTTTTGAGAGTTCTCACCGCAGCTAGTAACTAGGTACACACACACATCAAAAAGCACTGCAAATGCAGTTTTTACTTGACAGTGGAGGAGTGCCCACTGCCTTGCTGTCACTCTATCACAGAACAACAGTGGGGGTGAATTTACATAAAAGAGTCGGCATATTTCTGATTCACATTATTGTTCTCATCATAATTCTGAGCAAGCTAGTGTATGGATTTCACTTAAAAGTTGATATTTGTCCAGGCATGGTGACGCCATATGCTGTACTAGTTGGGTTTCTGTTGCTAGGATAAACATAAAAGCAATTTGGAGAGAAAAAGGATTTACTTACTTCACAGCTTGCAGTCCATCATGAAGTGAAACTGGGGTAGGAATCTGGAGGTGAGAACTGAAACAGGCCATTGAGGAATGGTGCTTCCTGGCTTGCTCTCCAAGGCTTGCTTAACTTGCTCTCTTGTACAACCCAGGACCACATGCCCAGGAATGGAGCTTCTCACACTAGGCTGGCTCTTCCCACATAAACCACTAGTTAAGAAAATGTTCCACAGATTCTTCTATAGGCCAATTTAATAGTGGGAATTCTTCAGTGAAAGTTATTCTTCACAGATACGTCCTGTTTTGTGTCAAGTTGACATAAGAGACTAGCCAGCACACACACCTTTAATTCTAACATTTGGGAGGAAGAGGCAGGTCCACCTCTGTGAGTTCCAGGCAAGCCTGGTCTACATAGTGAGTTCAAGGCCACCCCAAAGCTACACAGTGACCTTGTCTCAAAACAAAAGTCGATGTTTTTGTAGAACATTCTAGATTAGTGGATTGTGTATTTCTGGACCTTTGGCACATCTTAGCTCCGGAACTCAGTAATCGTAGATTCCCTGAAGCTAGCAACACAGCCTGGCATTTAATTCAGCCCTGCTGAATGATGTCCTACCCCAGGAAGCAACATGCACCGACTTTTACAACTACCAGGTACAGAAGCTGGAGTGTGCCACATTGCAGCAGACCATTGCTGCCTAAAGCCATTATTTCATACAGTTACCTGTAATTGATAATTTGGAGGTAAAGATTAGGTCGCCTACACATCGCGAAGAAAAAGTCTTCTTCCATACAGCTTACCGGATATTATATTATGCTTCTAGATGGGAGGATCAATCTTATCCTTAGTATTGTAAAGGGCATCTTTAAAATTCAATCATACTTCAGAAGAATCGCAAATGCCAAGTGTTTACATAATTGAGCTCAACGACTGTTATTAAATCAGTGGCAAAGGTTACCTTCCTTGATGGAAGGTAGTTTGGATAAATAGTAAAACTGTTTCAAATTCCCATGGAGTCTACACCAACTGTTCCACTCTCACTCCCTTTAAATAAGAAATGCCTGAGGGGGAGATAACAATTTTCTCTTCCTCCTCCTGTTTTGTTTTGTGGTTTGTTTTTTTTAGCTAATAATGAAAACTCAGAACAAGAAATAATGAAAACCTACAGAACAAGGTCCCATGTCTGCAGTGTAAGGAGGATGAGTTTACATGGCCTCTGCTATTCCAACAGGGGTTGTTAAAGATGGTGGTTCTCTTGTCCACGATCAGAAGTTTGTTTTAGAGTGACAAAGCTTCATTCAGATCAGACTGCAGCATGAACTGAACAGGTAAGGGAAATCTGGTAGGGGCTGAGGAAGGATAAGAGCCATGGAGATAGGAAAATCCGTGCTGTCCTCCTGAGTTTATGCTGTTAAAATTAATGGGAAAGAATGAGTGCTTTCTTGGAGCAGAAATAGTAGGGATCGTCACCGGAGCCAGGATGATTCAATCATTCTCTAACCAGCTAATTAAAGACACCTCACAATCACAGGCTCAGAGGGCCTGAGTCAGGGGGGGTCCTTGAGGATCATTTCTTCACTTCATTACGTCCAGAGCGAATCCTCTGGGCTGTCACTCTATATAACGCATCCCAGATGCCCTTCCTCAGAGAAGAACAACAGCTGTACACCACTCTTAAGGCCCTACTATGTGTTCTCCACCCTTCTAAAGATGTGAGCAATGGGGACCCTCACTCACTGCTCGTGGCAAGACATAGAATGGTATTAACCCTTTGGAAGCTGAGCAGACTCTTCACATATGATCCACAGTCTATCTATTGGAGTTTACCCACAGGAGTCAGACATACCACATAGATGTTTAGAGCAGATTCATCCATGATGACCAAAACATTGAAGAAACAAGTGCATTTTAAAGCATAGGAAGTCTCTATGCCTGCCTCTGAATTTTCCTGTGAGCTTAAAGGTCCCCTTTTAAAAGAAAAAAAAAATCACATCTTTTAAAAAGGTATACCTACTCATTTAAAAAAAATAATCAAGTCATTGTAAAGAACCTTTCAAATTTTATGAGTACTCTAAAACTTTTGCCTAGCATGCACAGAACTCTGGGCTCAATCCCTAGCACTGCAAAATAAAGAAATAAATATTTTAAGCCAAATCATCTCCCTGCCACCAAAATGTAATGTATTTACCAGTAATGTTAAGTGAAAATGACTATAGCCATTAATAAGTGGGGGGGGGGGCAGATGAATACATTTTTATGCTTGACTTTACTTAAAGAAAAAGCAAACACAAAGTAAGATTCAGAAATCACTTTACTCAAATTCTACCACAAACAGTCCAAAGGCATAAAAGCCACACAGTCGGATTTCTCACAACGGCCGCCATTCTCCACAGCAATTTCTATATTCGTGACTTTTCTGTGGCTGACAGAAAGTAACTTTGGGGGAGAAAAGCTGTCTCTCACTTATATTTCCAGTAGGATAGAGACCACCACCATGGGGGAGGACAAGGCAACAGGAAGGACAGACTCAGGAGCAGGACACTGGCTGATCACGTTTCGTGCGCACACTGGCAGTAGGGAAAGAATAAGAAATAGTCGGGCTTTAAATCCCAAAGCCCACCCAGAACGACATACCTCCTTTACCAGCTCTCCATCTCCTAAAGGGTCCATAACCTCAGCAAACAGCACCGCCCTATGAGGAGCGCATGTGCGAACCCATGAGCCTGTGGTGGTGGTTGGGGGCGGGGGGGGGGGGGCATTTCTCATCCTAACCATCACAGAAACTGTTTCCAAGTCTGGTTCCAAGTCTTAGAGCAGTTACTGCTTAAGACAGATTTGTGTATCACATCTCCTCATTCTTGGCAGTTTGATTTTTTTTTTCACGTAACTCAAGTGTTTCTTCAAGGCACTGTGTCAAAGAGGTATCAAAGTCCACATATTTCTAAGAGTTTTCGTGCTTTAAACCGTCCTTCCATGCCTTCCCCGTGAATGACGGGCTGGTGTTTGGAATCTGTGATCATCTTTTTTCACACAAAGCATAGGATTCATGTCTTTGGACAAATCCGATGACCAGATTTTTATTTTTTTATTTTATTTTCTTTTTATTTTGAGACTGGGTTTCTCTGTGTAGCCTTGGCTGCCCTGAACTGACTTTGTAGACCGGACTGGCCTCGAACTCACAGAGATCTGCCTGCCTCTGCCTCTCTGAGTGCTGGGATTACAGTCATGTGCCACCCACTGCACCTGGCCGACAGAATTTCTTTATTCAACACCCTATTTTTAATTCCTAGGTTCTAATAGAAACAGTTTGTTTCATTTCCGTTTTAAAATGTAGCCAGGAAGTATTTAAAAAAAAAACCTTCGTGAACTTGGAAGCACAGTGACCTTGACATTTGTGCTTTTCAGTCCACATAAATTTTTCAATTATTTTTTTTTTTTGAAGATTCATTTTATTTTAACTGTGAGTGAGTGTCTGTGTGTGTCTGTGTGTCTGTGTGTGTGTGCACATAAGCACAGTGGACAAGGAGGACAGAAGAGGGCATCCGGTCTGCTGAAACTGGAGTGAAAGGTGGTTGTGAGCTGCCATATGTGAATGCTGGGAACTAACTTGAGCCTTTGCAAGAGCAACGAGAGCTCTTAACTGCTGAGCTGTCTCTGCAGCTACTCCCATCATTTTCATTTTTCTCTGCTTCTCACCCTGTCCTGTTCTATCCTCTATAATCCCTTTGTATTGAGTTGAGGATAACAAATAGGAGTTTGTTATTATTGTATCTGTATCTGTTCTCTAAGTGCATTTCATTATATTCTTTCATGCAAATCTTGGAAAATTTCCTGAGCCTGTATTAATCTTCATGGAAGAGGCATTAACCAATGGGCAATTTACGTTCTCCTTTGTTTTTCACTCTGTTATATTTTTTTCTTCACTTAAAGCTCAAATCTTCATTTCTTCTTCAATTTATTGCCATGACTGAATTTCATTGATAAAGCAAAATAACAGAGATTTTCTACAATACTTTTTATATTTTCCAGAGCTTTCATACTGAGAAGATAACTTTTGTTTGTCGTCACTTAGTGATTTAGGATTGGAGTTCAAGGGGCGGAACTGAACTCACACCCTCATTCTGCTCCTTACTTAAGTTCTTTTAACTCAGGGGCCCTCTGCTTCCATGGAATATGTGTGTAATATTCAGCTTAGGGTCATTGTAAGAACTCTATTTTCAATAAAAAATAAAGCACATATATTTACTTTAAAAAGAAGAAAAGGAGCATTTATATTAGGTACTTGGCATGTAGTTAGTGTTTAGGTTTAACGTTCTTGGGTCTTTTCAGGTTTGTGATAACACCCTTGATTTGGGTATTCTTAAGACATTAAGAAGATATCATATCTCAATAGCTAACACAGTCTGCCACAGAGTTCAGACTTCTGTCTTCATGTTTCAAGCCATCAAGATGCAATGGGGGGAAGCTGAGGAAGTCCACAATTTTGATCTCCTTGGTCAGCAGTCCAAATGTCAGGGGAGAGAGAGGAGAGCTCCAACACCACTAGATCCTGCTGAAGCAGAGTGAATATATTCACATGAGAGTCCCCATCCTCTCCAAGATTATCCTGGAGCCCTCAGGAAGTTCTGCCCCTTGCTCATCTTATCAAAACCAAATAGCCCTGGACTTCTGGAGTACACGCACACTCACTCACACACACACACACACACACACACACACACACACACTCCAAGAGCCCATGTCTTTATCGAAACATGCCTTTCCAGTCGAGGCCATAGCGACTGTCTGACAAAACTGCAGCTGCAGCTCCTGCCACTCTGCCCACTAGCTTGTCCTTGACAACCTCTTCCCAGGCCACGTGAAGATTAGTTACCCCGTACCTTAACCCAGCAAGATGTCATGGCATAATAACAGGTCCTACAAGTTCCCATCTCTCCCTTACTATCATTTCTAGTGCTGGCTGGTTCCTCCACACCCCGCCACTTGTATTTAGAATCCCACCATGGAATCCTGGGATTTCAGGTGGAGGGGAGTAGACAATGAACTTTGACTGCGTCTTTAACAGCATGCTTTTTTAACTGTGGTTTCACAGTTGTGGTGAGTGGAAGGGAGAGAAATCATGGAAATAATGGTGTCGATACTGACCTTGTTGATGGAAACCACAGCCTCTCTCTCGATAGATAGATAGATAGATAGATAGATAGATAGATAGATAGATAGATAGATAGATAGATTGGCTGGAGCTGTGCTGCTTTGCATCAGTCAAAAAGAAAACATTTCAGTTCTGCTTAGTAGAGAACTAGTTCCCTAAAACAACTATGACCCCAGAGAGCCAACCTTGATCTTTCTTGTGTATGCCTGGACATCAGTTTCACTGGAATTTTCTACTCAAAAAACCAAGTTTAGTTCAAAGCCCCACACAGAACAACTCCTTGGGGGTGGGAGGGTAGGATCATGATCTGACATAGTCCAGGCTAGTCTCCAATTTATGTAAGAATGACCTTGGTGAGACAGGATGGTTCTCCTGCCTCTGCGTTTCAGAGGACTGAGGTTACAGATGTGCACAGCCACATCTGTTTCATGCAGTATTGGAGAAGGACCCCAAGGCCTTCTGTATGCTGAGCATGCACTCAATCAACCGAGCTACAACGCTGACCTCAGAAACCTTTCAAACTTTTATTTTTCAGAATATATACTGGCGTCCAAAAGCAAGCTGTTGGGATAAGTCTGTCATTATCAGTGGGACCAGAAGAGCTTCCTTCCCAGTTGAACTGGGAGCACATGGCGGGAAACTCTCCATCTGAATGGATCTTTCTGTCATAAGGTCAGAGGTGCCTAGCTCATCTCTTTCCCAGTCTGCTTCATCACTCTTATGTAAACAGCAGAAACCATAAAGAGATACTACTGTAGCTACCTCCCGGCAAACTCAACCTGCCTGTCACTACTAAGGATGTCCAGCCCAAACCACATAGATCTTTTATTAGAGAATGAAAAAGAAAAGCCAGGGAAGGGAAACTAAAGACAGACTTTACAAAGCAATTCAGTATGAAAGAGAACGGGGTTGCCTACGAGATGGGCAGGAACAGGGGACAACAGTTGGGATGAGACAGGGCAGCCGCTGCAGATCGGACATGCCGTGGGAAAACCACTTTTACTAATTTCAGTCCTTCCATGCATTCTCTGCAGTGTAAACCCTCATCTTTCTGTGGGAGCCCAGAATTGTGGGGATTATTTTAAATCTTGTAATAGTAAACTGGTTGCTGCTAGGACCCCCTTTTACATGGCTGAGTTCTGAGCATTTCATCACAGAGACATACACAGGTCCTCCAACTGTGACTCTGCCTACTCCAACCATTTTGGGTCATAAAGAAATGGTGACTCCACTGTCTATGGACTGCAAGACCAGTGAGAGCAGGAACATATGAGTGATGCTCCGTATGTGCAGATCTGGGCTTGACATGAGTCTACATTGTATTTTCTCTCATGGGACCATGGGTGAGTAAACAAGCATCATTAAACCAACTAAAGAAGCTCAGGTGTAGAAATCCAGACCCTGACACTGGCCTCCATCTCCAAGTCATCAGAAAGGAACCTAGGACTCAGAGGCAGAGAGAGCGTCAAAGCCAAGTACACACTCTACCGTATTTATATTTTCTATGGCTTCCAGGCCATAAATAACCACAAATGCCCCTGATATTAAGACAGACTGACCCATGTCCACCACTCTGCTTTAAAATCCAAGTGTAAGAGGATGTTCAGAGCCCTTGCAGGCCAGCAAGTGGAGCATGGAGGATAAAACTATGGCTTTCAAAATGACTCATTGTCATCATTGAACTTGATAAACTGGGCAAATGTATTCAGGCCATAGTGTTAAGAAATACAACACTCTGCTTAAAATATAATATTTTCCATTAACTATGAAATCTATGGGATTACAGGCATACACAGAGCCATGCCCAGATTTTGACAATGGGCTATGGATTTGAACTCCCCAGGTTTGGAGAACAAGCATTCCTACCCACTGAGCCATAACTCCAGCCCTCAACCTTGTTTTTTTTTTTTTTGTTTTTTTGTTTTTTCAACACAGGGTCTCCCACTGAACCTGGAGCTCATTCATCTGGCTTGGCTAGCTGGCCAATGGCTCCAGGGAATCATCTGTCTCAGTACCCACAGCAATGGAGTTACAGACATACACCACCATGCTTGGATTTTCACATTGGTTCCAGAGATCCAAATTCAAGTCCTTGAGCTTATGGGGCAAGAGTGCTTTATCCACAGGCCACCACTTACTCAGCCCTTGTGATGACATTTTTAAAATTCAGATCTTACCACACTGAATGCCTATCACAGAATCTCACCTTCTCCCTGGTACTGATATTACTGATGGCATTACTGCACACATATCCCCAGGGGGTAGGGATGAGAAGATGCCATCCTGTGCCATAGACCACTACAGGATAAAAGAGGAATCAGAGACAACCTAACACAGTTCTGCTAGTGCACATGCCTAATTGTGGGATCTAGTAATTTGAATGTATGTTTAGTTTTCATAACCTAATAAAGTACCAAGAAACCAAAGAAGCCATATCACTCTCAAGTCTTCTATAGGCAAGCTGTGCAACCACCTACAAGTTGATTAACCTTTAAGGACCTTAATTTCTCATCTTTAAGGAGAAGATGGACCAGCCCTAATGTGCCACAGCCCACCCACCTTGTTTTGCCATAATCTTTCCTTAGAGCTCGAAGACAACATTCAGCCACACCTCCCTGGAGTCTTGGCGATGCTGGTTCTCACAGCAAAGCTTTGAGACTCCCAAATCCAGTTCAGCTCAGGCCTGCTGCTGGTGCTGCGTGGATCCACCACTTCACAATTCAAGTAGTCAGCTATTGACTCGTGACAATCTATATCTGCATTAAAATGGGAGTTTTGGATTAATGTGGAGCTGAGAGCCTGACAGAGGCTCTTTGCTGCCAGCCTGTCTCTGTAATTGCAGAATGGATTTCACCACCCACAAAGGGCAAAATGAATGTGATCATCCCTGGTCGTCAATAGCCCATCGATTTTTTTTTTCTTTTGACTCTATGATTCACACAGATATTGAAGCTCATTTTTTAAGCAAGGAGACTTATTAATCTACATTCTTCAAAACTAGTGGTATCTACAGTGAGGTGAATGCTGGGAGTGACTTGATATGTCACATAATTTTTTTAATTCTTTTCCACATACACATGTGCACACTTGCATACACATTCACACACGTGCTTGTGTTCTCAGTCTTATTGAAAACTGGCATGCTATGTAGATGCTTGCTCGGACACTGCACTCATTATTAAGTCATTTAGGAAAGATCACCCCCCAAAAAATGTTGTAAAATATATAATACATTCTGGTCTGTGGTATCCGTTTTCTAGGCTAGGTTTTTCCACTCACCCCTAAGGTCGTAAACAAGATGTCTATAGCAAAACCTGTGGTTGCAAAGATGGAACTCAGATCCGGGACCATTTTTTCCCTGAATGGAGCCTATTAATCTACAGTAAGGGAGAAAGAGAGGCAAACCTGCAGCATTCAATTGTGGTTGCCCCAAACCATACCAGTTCTTTGTATTTCCCATGATGCATCTTCCATTTTATGTTACTTCCATAATTACATCTTCTGATCACTTCTTCTATTGCCTTCTTAATTTTGCTGGAAATTCAGACTCAGAGCGGTTCAAAACCACATGTGTCAGACTTGGTTTGGGTGGTGTGCTGTAAAATGCAGTGGCCCTCTCTCTTCCCATAGCTCTAGCTTTTGAAAATAATCAATGAAAATAAAATTAGTTGTCAAATCCCATCAGCTTTTTCTCCTTGGGAAAATTTCCCACATCTGTCCCCAATGTTGAACCCCAACTTCAGATATGATGTGTTGCTTACAGGGGACAGAATCTAACTTTGCAGGAAAAAGACCACAAGAGTCTTGACTATGTGAAATCAGACATGCAACAAGGGTCAAAATGCTCAGAATTTGCTTGAGGTGAGAAATTCCTTTAAAATCCATAAAACTCTGGTTCCATCAAGATTGCATTATCATATCCATAGTTTAATAAGTACAGTGACTATTTTGCTGATTTCTATTCAAATTCAAATAAGACAATCCCCAATATTAAATTGTTCATTTGTATATAAATATCACACCGACCACTCGTTAACATGTATACATGTGTGATTTTGAGATTGCTCATTCTTGATCCAATATTAATAATTATTAATATAATGACTTATGTGTAAGAGAGACTTTTAAAAGACATTTAGAGGGAAACAGAAATCTGTAAAAGGGAAAAGTAAGCAAGAAAGCATGTTGAGACTTGGGTCAATCACCCAGCAGCATTCAAAGCCATGTTACCACTTATCTAGACTTTGCAATGATTTCCTCAATGGGGTATCAGTGCCTGAACACTGTCCCATTAAATCCATTCTTGATTATGACAATGACCTTGGGAAAGTCTCTAATATGGTCCTTAGTTTCTTCATCATCTCATCTAAATAGGTACTGTAATTGAGAAGACTTGAAAGAATGCATGCAAAGTACTTTTGCATTTTTGTGACTATTTTATCAATATTCTATGATAGTCCTAAAAGTAGCAGATGAAGAAGGAAGCCATGTCTGCAGAATAAAGGAATGGCGGGGGAGCTATAAAGAGTTTCAGGTAGACAGACCACCTGCTCAGAGGCATGAATGGCCTGGTATTTCTAGGGATCACAGAATAATTCAAAATGGCAGGAGTATGGTTCCCATCAAATGAGTGGAGGTGAGAAAGATATGGTAATGAGGTAAAGGTGTGGTCATTTGTCAGATAAAATGCACAAGGGTCCTGGCAGGCCCAACAGAGAGAGTTTGTGTGAAAGTCTGATGGACAGAGAACAGGGGGAATCCTGAGGACTATGCCACAGCAGAGGCTCGGCTTGTCAGAGAAATCTTTTAAAGATAGAGGAGTGTATATCTCAAAATAAAAGATGTCACTGTGAAGTGGCAAGAATAAAAATCCAGACACAGTAGGTGACTCTGGAGTCTGAGTTCTACACAACAGAGAGAAGAGCTTGGAAAGAAGGAATGGGCAGGAAATGTCAAGTCACTGATTGGAGATCCCATGCTCCCTGCAGAGGAAGACTGGCACAGGATGGGTACCAAAGTCACTCAAACTCTAAAACAACCTGCCATGCCAACTGAGACCTGATCTAGCATTCTCTGCCTGCCCAGGGAAGAGTCAAGAAGGATAAGAGAGGCAAATACTAAAAAGAGCTAACAAAGAAGAAGCAGAATATGGGGGTCTTCATTAAGTGCCCAGGGGGAAAGAAGTAAACAGATGCTGAAAAAAAAAGAAAAAGCTCTGCCCTGTTTATCATTCTATCCCTGACTCAGCCAATAAAAGTCAAGAAGTTTTCATTGCAAGAAATGGGACACCCTTACCAGGCTCCCTTGTCTAGCCTCAGTGGTACAGGATGTGCCTAGTTTTGCAGTGACTTAATGTGCCAAGGTGGACAGGAGCTTTATATGACTGTCTCCTGAGAGCTTCACACTGTACTCCTTGCCTGATGGGACTGAGCCCCTTACACAGATCAGGTCAACTGTTCTATTTTACTGAGTGTTCTAGTGTTCATCTGTTATGACAAAACACTCTAACCAAAAACAACTTGGAGAGGAAAGGGCTTACTTTATCCTATACTTCCAAATCACACTCTTTTACTAAGGAAACTCAGGCAGAAACTCAGTACAGAAACTTGAAAGAGAAGTCAAAGAAGAACATTGCTTGCTGGATCATGATCTGGCTTGCTTTGTTAGCTTACTTATTCAGTTCAGCACCACCTTCCTAGGGATGGTACAGTCCACAGCGGGTTGGGTCCTCCTCCATCAATTAGCAGTCAAGACAACGGCCCCCAGACAGATGCCACATATACAAAACTGGTCTAGATAATTGCTCGGGTTGTGGTTTCCTCTTTTTAGATGACCATAAGTTGAATCAAGTTGACAATAAAGTTTAACCAAAAAAGACACCAAGGAAATTTTTATTTCCTGAAGCTTTTCTTTCCTGAAGATTCAGTAGAACATCTTTATAGTTCAGCCAGGGGGTTCCATGGTTCCATAGTCCCATTGCTCTAGCCGCATGATCAGCTCTCTTGATCTAAGCCAAACCTCCAGGTTGTGAGCCCAGAACATACAGGATACTGGGCAGGACAACGAATGGAGTTAACGGCTTGGCTCAAAGGTGTGTTTCCTCAGAAAATAAGTTGGTTAACATCACAAAGAAAGCATGTGGAGAGAGAAACCATGACATAAATGTTGGCAAAGAAAATTTCTCCATCTTCTCTGACAGAGAGCATGAGTCTTGCCCAGTCTTTCACACCCTCTGAGACAACAGTGGAATTGCTAGTTTAAAGTAGGACCTTCTGGCGAAGCTTTGATGGAAAAGTTTGTGTTGTTTGTATATCTTATAATGGCTCACTTGCAATCCTACTTTCTGCTTGATGTGGGCACTGGTTTGACTTTCTGTGAACCTGCACCATATCTACAGTGGAGGCATGCATATGACAGGAGAGGCTTCCCACATCACTGGCAACAGTGCTGAAACCTTGCATGTAATGGGGCCCTGGGAAAGGATGTAGGTCAGGGAAAGCTCTGCTTGAACCAGTTAGAACTGGTTGATGGTTTCTCGTTTTTGCTCTGGCTCCACCTCAGTCATCTCAGAGGCTCCCAGAGGTCCTGTTCCATGGCCAAGCCCTTTTCTGATAACAGGAGTGGCCACTGTCCATTTCACATTTACCAAATGCTAAGAAAATGAGGCAAGAATTTTAGCATCCATTATCTCATTGCAGGTGCATAATGACGTCATCCTGGCCTTCAGGAAGAGCTCCTCCCCACGGCTATTGAGCGAGCAAAAGGCAACAGGAATATAAGCAAGGGCCTTTGTGCTTAGCCACATATATAGTCATTTATCCTGCTGTGACCAAATACCGGCCAGAAAGCTACTTGATGAGAGAAGGGTGCATCCTGACTCACAGCTCAAGGTGAAGGCATGGTGGTGGAAGCATGAAGCAGCTGGTCTCCTTGCAACTAAGATGAGGAAGTAGTGAGAGAAATGTGACTAATCTATCAAACTTCAAGCCTGGTCCCCAGTGACCAACCTCTCCCAGCTAGGCTCCATCTGCTAAATCTTGCATAATCTTCCTGAACAGCTCCATAAACTGCGTAAATTTTCAAACATGGGAGCCTGCGAGGGACATTTCACACACAAACAACACCACCATGAGATGTTGTCTAACTGGGTGACTGGTCAACCAAAGGTGGGTGGGTTGAGGGGCTAGATGAGATGGGATAGATGAAAGACCCACAGCTCTTCCTTGGCCCTGGTTGCAAACTTGACCTGCTCTAAAGCTAAAAAAAACACGGATACTGACTTTAGTATAAGAATAAAACATCAAAAAGAGATAAGTGTTCCATTACAGAAAGAAATTTTTTGAACAGTACAGTAGTCCAGTTGTCTTCCTTTCAGAAGTCTTCTCTGATGGGAATGAAACAGTGTTTCTCAGAGATCCAAGTGAGTGCACAGATGAGGAAACTCATGAATAATCAAATGTACCTGAAATCAGGTGGAGGGAAAGAAACAGCGTAAGTAGCAAGATAATAGCTCCAAAAATGGCATGCTTGGGTTAGGCAGGCCAGTAGGTGACTTCCATTAACAGCTTCAGTGCTGTCTAGAACAGTTGGTTCACACTCATCTGGTCCCAATGGACCTGTGTGACTTTCTCTATCGGAGAAGCAATGGATAGCTCTCCTTCCACTGTGGCCAATAAATAAATAAATAAAAACTCTCCCTATACTTATACTTCATTTCCTCTGTAATTTCTTCTGCTCATGTGTGTGTCTTTTAGTTATTTTTCATGTTGCTGAGACAAAATATGCAACAAAAGAAATATAAAGAAGGAAGGGTTTCTTTTGGCTCACAGTCTGATGGCGCAGTCCATCCTGATGGGGAAGGCACAGTGTCACCCTGTGTCCAGTCAGGAAGCAGAGAGAGATGGACGCTAGTGCTCAGCTTGTGTTCTCTTTCCATTCTGGAACTCCAGCCTATGGAAGGATTCCAACCACTTTTTGGATGGGTCTGTCCTCCTCACCCCAATCTAGATGTTCCATCACTAACATGCCCATGTCTCCTAGGGATTCTAGACACTGTCAAGGTTACTGTATTAACCCTCACAATATATTTTCATTAAAAGATTCTTTTGTTTATCATCTCTAGTCAAAAATCTCTGACCTATCTGTCCTCCAAAGTCCATCTGATATTGCACTCCCTGTAGCAATACTAGCAAGACAGTGGAGCTTCCGAGAGCCTGCAAGTCCCTGGAGACACCAGTAGACTTGCTCAGGATCTACAAATAATTTCTGCTAATGGATATGGAAGCACATGAGTTCTGCCAATACATCCTCCATTCACCTCACCAACACCCTAACATTCAAAAGGCATTCATTCCAATGTCTCAACTTAAGCACTGGTCTCTTTTTTGTTTTGTTTTGATTTTGGTTTTAGTTTTTCAAGACAGGGTTTTTCTGTCTAGCCTTGGCTGTCCTGAAACTCACTTTGTTGTCCAGGCTGGCCTCAAAGTTGCAGAGATCCACCTGCCTCTGCCTCCCTGGGTCCTCGAATTACAAGCGTGCACCACCATGTCTTGTTAAGCACTTGTATCTCGGTATTAGATTAAGCAGCATATAAAAGAGAGGCAAGATACATCATCTATGTTGTGTTTGCCTGTCTATATGAATCACTTGCATTAATCCCCTCCTTTCTTTTCTCTAAATGAAGATCTCAACAGCTGATACTTTTTTTTACATTTTTAATTAAATTTTTATTTTTTATATTAATTACAGTTTATTCACTTTGTATCCCAGATGTAGCATCATCCCTCATTCCCTCCAGATGTCACCCTCCCTCCCTCATCTCTTCCCATGCCCCTCTCTAAGTCCACTGATAGGGGAGGTCCTCCTCCACTTCCATCTGATCCTAGCTTATCAGGTCTCATCAGGGCTGTCTGCATTGTCCTCCTCTGTGGCCTGGAAAGGTTTCTCCCCCCTCAGGGGCAGGTGATCCAAGAGCCAGCCACTGAGTTCATGTCAGAGACAGTTCCTGTTCCCCTTACTAGGATACCCACTTGAATATTGGGCTGCCATGGGCTACATCTGAACAGGGGTTCTAGGTAATATCCATGAATTATCCTTGGTTGGAGTGTCAGTCTCAGAAAAGACCCAGATTTTTTGGTTCCGTTGCTCTCCTTGTGGAGCTCCTGTCCTCTCCAGGTCTTACTCTCTCCCCCTTCTTTCATAAGATTCCCTGCACTCTGCCTAAAGTTTGGTTATGAATCTCAACATCTGCTTTGATACACTGCTGGGTAGAGTCTTTCAGAGGTCCTCTGTAGTAGGCTTCTGTACTGTTTCCTGTTTTCTCCTTCTTCCAAAGTCAATCCTGTTTGTCTTTCTGAGTGAGGATTGATCAACTTACCCAGGGTCCTCCTTGCTTTAGCTGACACTCTTGGCCCTGGGTTCTGTGTGGCTAGCAAAAGCTCCCACAGTGTGTAGACCTCACCAATTCTGCTTCACTATATACATTTTTTTAATTTAACTTTTATTAATTACACTTTATTTATTTTGTATCCCCCCATAAGCCCTTCCCTCCTCCCCTCCCGGTCCCACCCTCCCCCCCTTTCTGCATGCATGCCCCTCCCCAAGTCCACTGATAGGGGAGGTCCTCCTCTCCTTCTTTCTGATCTTAGTCTATCAGTTCTCATCAGAAGTGGCTGCATTGTCAGGGTTCTAGGTTATCTCCATGAATAGTCCTTGGTTGGAGTATGAGTCTCTGGGAAATTCCCTGTGTTCAAATTTTCTTGTTCTGTTGCTCTCCTTGTGGAGTTCCTGTCCTCTCCAGCTCTTACTATTTCCCACTTCTTACATAAAATTCCATTCACTCTGCCCGTCAGTCGGCCATCAGGCTCAGCATTTGCTTTGACAGTCTGCAGGGCAGAGGCTTTCAGAGGCCCTCTGTGGCAGGTTCCTAGGTTGTTTCCTGTTTTCTTCTTCTGGCTTTCAGAGGCCCTCTGTAGCAGGTTCCTAGGTTGTTTCCTGTTTTCTTTTTCTTCTGATGTCTATCCTCTTTGCCTTTCAGGATGGGGATTGAACATTTTAGTTAGGGTCCTCTCTTTTGCTTAGTTTGTTTAGATGTACAGATTTTAGTGGGTTTATTCTATGTTGTATGTTTATATGAGTGAGTATATACCGTGTGTGTCTTTTTGCTTCACTATATACATTTTTATTTGCTTGTTTGGGTGTTCAAATACTTATTTGATCCCATGAAATGAATCTGTCTCATTCATTTCCATGTTTTTTTAAGTCTGGAGAGAGCCTGGTACATAGAGGGATTTAATAAATTTTACTGAATGACTGAATGAATAAATGAGAGGAAAAACTGGAGAACACCCTGTCAGACCACAGGATGTGACCGGGGCCCTCAAAAACAGTAATTTGTTGAAGACCACCCCTTATGTAACCATCCAAAGCAAGATGCTGCTGCAGGCCTGCGTCTGAGAGCTGTCTGGGGCCCTGATGATTGTGCTGGCTCCATTCCTAACCCTACACAGCTCTCTGCCTTGTCAGCTCTGACACTTCAGAAGACTCAAGCCTCGGCTTCTGCAAATGACTACACTCATATGTCCACTGCTTCTTCTCACATGACTTCTTCCAGAGACTGGCCAGTGCAAGGTTGATTACAGCCTTGGCTTAACCACTAGCATGTAATGAATCCCTTGCTATACCTTTACCCAGGAGCCAGTCTTACAGGCGTGTTTACAGTAAGATCCTTGACCACCTGTGTTGTGTTGGATGGCAGAGCTCTCAGGCTCAGATGGACCCAGAGAATGTGTGCAACGGAAGAACTAAGGCACCTCAGAAACAACAGGCCCTTTATAAAGAAGACCCTTCGGCTGTCTGAAGAAGACTATGACACAGTGGCTTTTGTGTAGTGCTGTTTGTCACACCACATCCTCTCAAGAGTCACATAAGTGGCATATAGTGAGATGGACACTCCTGCACACAGACCCAGGGGCAGATATCGAGAGAGACACTCCTGGACAAGGAACCAAGGGAAAGAGGACAGACTCTAATCCAGGGATTTACGCTCATCTCTTCTTATCTCTGAGTGAGTCCAGAATGTGCCTTTGGATATAGCAGAGGAATTAAATTGCATCTGGAACCACAGCTAAATATAGATTGCTAACACTAAAGGGGGAAATTTCAAGTGAACTTAATCAGTTTTATTTTGTATCTCTTTCCATGAACTGGTTGGAACTTAAACCAAATTATTCTCGACATATTAAGTACCAAGAATTTATATGAATTTAGGTGTTCTAGGTGTTTTATGACCAATATCTGTATGTGTGCACCTATGTATGTGTGGGTGCATTGTGTAAACATGCGTGTTAAGTCCAGACAATATCTTTGGCATCTTTCTTCAGGCACATTTTGCCTTCATTTTTGAGTAAAGGTCTCTCACTGGCTTGAAGCTTACCAAGGGCTAAACCATGAGCCCTAAGGATCCACTTACCTCCATCTCAGCAGCACTGGAATCACAAGTGTATCCCACCTGGTTTTGGTTTTTGTCTTTAACATGAGTTCTGGGCATCAAACACGGATCCACATTCTTGACAGGTAATCATCACTTCACCTATCAAGTGAGCTCTGCTCTCTTCCTGGCCTCATAATTGCTCTTTTTTTTTCATATTACTTTTAATTTTTTGAGACCCATTACTATCTTAAGAACCATCCAAATGTACTCACTCCCCATGATTTATTGCTGCTGATGAAGTTTTCTACTTTTAGATTCATTTCTTGGTTCTTTTCATGTGCATGTTTATGTGGTACGAGGGTAATTGTGTGTGTGCAGGTGGGTTTGCACATGTGTGTGCCTTCATGTGGAGGCCCAGGGTTGATCTGTGAATCTTCCTGATCACTCTCTGAGTCAATGTCTCTCAGTCAAATCCAAAGGCTGATGATATGGCTACTCTAGCCTGCACCTATTTCTGCTTCCTGAGGCTGAAATTCCAAGAGGCCCACTGCCCCTTTCTTGTATTTAATTGTGATCTGTGGATCAAAAGTTTGGTCTCTGTGCTCACAGGACAAGCATTTTTAATAGCTG
This sequence comes from Meriones unguiculatus, assembly GCF_030254825.1. Classification (NCBI taxonomy): domain Eukaryota; kingdom Metazoa; phylum Chordata; class Mammalia; order Rodentia; family Muridae; genus Meriones; species Meriones unguiculatus. The sequence goes on along the minus strand of NC_083354.1, from coordinate 14,288,461 downwards.
AGCCATCCCCCTAACCAACCAAGAGATTTCAAGTGGTAGATCGTGCCCTACCCCACTGGATCTGCTCAGCTGGCCCTGCCAAGGATTCTGACCTACACAAACTTCCTGGGCCACCGTCCCTAATCCAACCATTACTCATGCCAAGTGGCTAAAGGGTAGAATGATAAGAAGAGCCTTCACTCAATCATTAATTATAGCTGAAGCCCAAAAACTGAAACGCCTATCATGAGGCTACCTGCATATGCCAAATTTCTTGCTCTCACTGTTCTCCCTTAAAAACAGCTGTAACTAAAGTCTCCTGTGGATGACTCTTCCAGTCAATGACTTTATCCCAAACACAGCATCCTTTGAGTCAGACCTTTCCCACCAAAGTCCTGTTGCCACCCTAGAAAGTCTCAGCAGTGAGTCCCCTCCCTTTTTCTGGGTGTGTATGAGCACACATATACACACTTCATATGTAAGCATGTGTGTATGACTGTATGTAGATGCAGAGCATCTGTGACCTGCTCCATTGTAGGTCAGAGAAGAGAACCCGACATCCATAGCCTGAGGTCTTACTGGCCAGGTAATTGTACACCCGGGGACCAGCACAACGGTCAGATTTCTCGTCTCTCAGCTCAGCTCTGCAAGTATAACAACTGCTTCGTTCAAAGGACACACCGGCCTCTGAGGAATTAAGGCATGCCATTAGGAGGCTGACGACCTCAGCAGCTGTCAGAGCTGGAAATTGGCTGTAGTGTGCCTCTTGGCCAGCCCTGCACATCTGTGAAAGAAACCAGTCACGCTTGAATCACTCCTCTTTTGTCTTCACAGATTTTAATCTTCCTTCCAAGCCTAGGGGTGTTTATAAGACATCAGAGAAAGGAAAGAAAAATATGTTCTCTATTCCTTTGTTTATCTATCCCACTTTAGATCCTACCACCAAACAAGCCAGCCAAAGTTGAAAATTCAAATTAAGTGTTACGGTGTTTTGAATAGCTATGGCCCTCATGTGTTTGAATGCTTGGCCCATAGGGAGTGGCACTATTAGAAGGTATGGCCTTTTTGGAGTGGGTGTGACCTTATTAGAGGAAGTATGTCATTGTGGAGGTGGGCTATGAGGTCTCATGCTCAAGTTTGCTCTATTATGGCACATGGTCTCCTTTTGCTGCCTGTGGTTCAGGAGAACTCTCAGCCTCTTCTCCAGCAGCATGTCTGCCTGAATGCAGCCATGCTTCTCACTGGGGTGATAATGATCTACACCTCTGAAACTGTAAGCGTCTCCAGTTAAACATTCTTCATTGTAAGAGTTGCCATGGTCATGGTGTGTCTTCACAGCAATAGAAACCCTAACTAAGACAGATGTTTTCCATATTTCAAGTCTGTTGCCATCAACATTGACTCACCATCACAAAGTTGTGGCTACTCAGAGTAAGGAATATTTTACTTCCAAGCTTTAGAGCATGGAAGACTGCTTAGAAGAGACACCTTTACCTTGTTGTATAATTGGAAGCATCCTTCCTTACCACTAATCTATGTGCCCTTGAGCTCCTGGATTTCCCATGTGCATTCCCCATTGCTTCTCAGCCAAGTGCCTCTGGCCTCCTTCAGCATCCCTTCTCTACGCCAAGTCTTTCTTTCATGTATTAACCAGTCTAATAAAAACACATCTCTACCATAATTCTTCCTAATATAATGGACTGAGATGCCACAAGCCTGGCAGAGAGGGACCCAGGACACAATGGCAGGTCTTCGAGGAATCGTCAGGGGATTACACATCCCCACCTCCTCCACAGGTCTCCATATGCCACCACTCATAAGACAAGAAGTCTGCGGCCAAAAGGCCTAGCCAGCCTTAAAGTCTCATCCCCTGCATCATCACTCAAAACAGAGGTTTACCATCCCCTAGTCTACTAATGTCAATAAATAATTATATAACTCTACTTATTAAAGTCATACATGTATGCATAAGCATGCCCTAGCTTTGCCTTTGACTTCTGTGGACTTCTGAAATGCTATTGTTCATGTATAATTAGATAACAACAGACTAACACAGTTTCTGAGCTTTCATTATTCGTATTCTCAGGTAGACTCTGAAAGTTTTAGCAAGTAGTCTAGGCTGATAATGCTCAGCATGTGGGTGAACAGATATACTGTATCATGAACAACCAAATTACCCACAGCGTGTCACATTTTGAAGTTGCCATCAGGAAGACTCTGTTTGAGTTGTGAACGTCTGCTCACCTACAGGACTCGCTGCTGCTGGAATTGCATGAAATGGCAACTGCAGTTAATGCTGATTAAGTTAGCCTCCCACCTCTAGCGGGCGCTGTTTGGGGAAACTCCATGAAGAGCCTGCTGAGATAGAGAGCGCCGCGTTTCCATCATCTCTGTCCTCCAGACCCAGAAATCTGAATTTTCTAAGCTCAGTTCTCGGATGTTAATGCGCCCCCACAAAATGCTTTTTTTTCCATAAATGAAAAACGTATCTTTTTTGGTGAAAATCAACCAAGATAATAATTAGCTGATCTAAGGAAAGAGAGCAAACTGAATGCCAAGAGCAAAGGCAAAGGCAAAGGAAAAAAAAAAAAAATCTCTATTTAGATATAAAGTTAAATTGTCAATTGTTTAGATTCTCCTTTCTAATCAACTCCGATGCTAAACAAGCAGTATTACGCAATGCTCTGTGCTAAATTAACTATCTTTTTGTTTTTGTTATTAATACTGTGTTAGTTTTTCCCCACTATCGTGCCTTCTATGCCCGTAGGAAGGAAAAAGCCAAGCAAGCATCCTCAAATTGCCAGGGGGCTACACAGCACAATGTGTTTCCAACCACTGAAACACTCATTGTTTACACACCAGCCACACCACTGAGAGGGTGACCTCTTTCCCCCGCTGACAAGGGAGCATGAACAGCCCTGCAGACTTTGATTGGCGGTTCACTGAGTCCCTGACCTTGAATGACATTGCGGGCAGGTTTTGATTGGCAGGCTGCAGCACGGCAGACCACCTCCAGTACACAGGACCGTTCTCCAGAAATGAGCCCTTATCTTTTCAAAAACACTCGGGTGATCCCCAAACACAGGCTAAGTGCACAGCAAAACGTGGCTGTGGGCGTCAAACACAGCCTGATAAAGGAGGCGTGATCTTTAACGTACAGCCTCCAGGTCCGGCTTTAATTGGCACGGCCAGCGATGCAGCTGGTCAGCCTGGAGAGCATCTCCACGAGGCCACGTGTCAGAACCAAGTGGAAGAAATTCAGGCGGACGCACAAGTAGGTGGTCTGTGAGCACTGAACACGCAGCTGCTTGGAGTTGTATCCTTAAACATCTGGTGATTTGTTAGAGGGGTCAACGTCTCTCTACTTGCTTACATGTATTGAAAGAAAGCCTTCATCCCTGCCAGGGACCTGGATCCCGTGTCCCTGGGCTAGACAGAAATTGGGCTCTTTACAATACTCTAGAGAATTAAAATGAGCTGGATCCCACAGTCTACCAAACTTGCTATATTTCCTAAATGAGTAAGAGTGTGGCTCTAAGACAGTGTAAAACCTGCTTAAGAACATCTGCCTTTTTTGAAACACAGAACCCAAGGATGGGGATGTGATGTATTTGCCTGGCAAGCATGAAGCCCTAATTTCAGTCCCTGGAACCACATAATCCAGGCGGGGTGGTATATGCCTATAATTCCAAGGTACAGGAGAATCTTAAATTCAAGATTGTCCTGGGTCTACATAGGGAGCTTGAGGCCAGCCTGGGATACATAAAACCCTGTCTCAAAAAAAAAAAAAAATACTCCTAATAGCAATTAGAATGAGCCTCCTGCACACCTGATATGGAAATAGGTATTGTTCACTCATTCTCAACCTTGGTTTCTGTAGAAATTCTGAATTAAAAGACTATTAAAACTGTAAGCCTTGGAAGAAAATGAGAGAGAGAGAGAAAAAAAACATATTTTAGAAAGCCAGAAAATAGAGGAAATAGCATATCTAATTCAACAACTACACACTGCAGAGAAGAATAATGACATGAACCAGTTTTCCCAACAGCATCAGAGGAAGGCTCAAGATTTAGAGAGTCCCAGTACCATGAAAGAAAGGAGCCCTGTCACCAAAACGAGACAAATGTCTGCATAAGAATCCCTGGCTTCCCCACCCCAGGAACAAAGCACCAAGAGCTCTCTTATCCCACCACCAGGTTTATTTTATGGAGAAATGACCCCAGACGTGTGCCACAGAGATACAGCAGGAACAATGCAGCGAAAGCAGACACAGATCAGGAAAAGACCACATCCTGGACAGACACCTTCACACTCCATGAGCAGCTCAGCCGTGACACAGCTGACAGCCAGGCCTCGTCCTCTGTCACAGGTCAGGTTTCCAAGGAGGAAAAGCAAAAGCGTGTGCAGAGGGGATTGTGTGCAGAGATTGAAAACAAGTCCAACACCTGTGGAAGAGATGGGCTAGCAACTGTACAATTTTAATAAAATAATAACTGTTCTCACAAAAATGATAAGACGAAGGCTTAGTTCAAGGTGCAGAAGGATGGAAGTGTGGAGGTTGTGGTGTGCTTTTCTAGGATTAATATAAGTGAGCTGTATGTGTCCGCTGGGAGAAGCACAGAGGACCGTGAAGACCAAAGAAAGAAGCGTGTGTGCAAAGAATCCAGTCCAGGCAACATAATTCACAAGCTCCAGGTCCCCATGAGATACTCTTGTCTCCAAAAACAAGGTATATGGTCATTCTGAGGAGTGACAGCCAGAACTAGCCTCTGGCTTCCACATACACACACATACATGCACACGTCCCTGCACTCACGTATGTATGCAAACAAATGTGCGTCTTCATACATATATCATATGTACCACATACAATATACACACACATACACGTACATGCATGAACGCACCTGCATAAACACATACACACATTCTACCAGCTGAACTACCTCTTCAGTCCAGCTGTAAGAATTTGATTCGATAATATTCATTTACCTAATTCTGGAAGTCAGAACCACTGAGTCCAACCCAGTGTGCTCTTCCATCTTTTCCACCTGCTGGAACTGCATTCTTTAATCATGGTCCTCTCTTCTTCCTTCAAAACTAATGGCCCAGCACCTTCTTGCTGTGACCCCTCTTCTACTTCCTACTTGGTGTGTCTGTGTAAGTCTTCCTGTTCTAAGGACACTCATTTGTGATTGCATTTAGGACTCTTCTCACCCATATCCTTCCTTAAGAGGCTTAGATTAATCATAAAAGCAAAATTAAGGTTTGAGGCAGGCAACATTCCAAGATTCTAGGGTTTCCGGTGTGTATACCATTGGGGAGAACATTATTTATCCTACGATGGTTGATCATCCAAGATCAATGTCAAAATACTCATCTTAACCCTGTTGATTCATCACCAGCCTGGCATCCAAACACAAATAGCCAAATTCAAAGATTTGAAAGAAAAAATACTCTAAGACCTAAACATAAACATAACCCTTAAAAAAAAAAAGCATTTTGCAGAGAGAGCAAAAGATTCGATCTCTTAAGAACGATAGCCCACGTTGTAGGACACTGACTTGTCAGCTAGCAGGAGCTCCTAGCCAATCAGATGCTCTGTCAGAAGGGGAAGCTAGAGAAAGCCCTGCCTAATTGGATTGGCTGTCTTAATGGGCCCAAAGTCGGCAAGTCAGAGTGACAGATATACTCAATTCAGCCATCTGGAATTGGCTGTAGAAAGGATGAAATAAAATGGGTCAATTTTTCTGGGACCACTAAGAGGTTCCATACCCAAATAGACTGAAGGCATCTGTCTCTATGGAACTGTTTATGGCCGTGTTACTATAGCTTTTAACTGTCATCTGGTTTTCAATGAGTTAAAAGCCAGTGAATAAATTTACTTGTTCAGAACCTAACTATTGCCAGTCAACTAAACTTGTTATGGGTTTGACCAATCATGTCATCTCTTTCCCCAGTATCACAGGATGTCCCTTTTCTTTACAATATTAATACTATCTTTCGCAGGTTTTCACTAAGATAGGAGCTAGATCATTTTAGATCTTCCATATCACCAGACTCATGCAATTATGTTCCTATCTGTCTAAGATAGGGTAACTGTTTTTGTAGTGTGTTAAACATTTGGGATTTAACGGGACCCAGCCTTGAATGTTTCCTTCCATCTTTCACCATCAAAGCATATTGAAAGGGTCCTAGAAGAGAAAGGAAATGGATTGTTCCCTGATAGATCCATTCTTAGAGTTCTTTCTGTTGACTGTCTCCTGCCATCTCTACTTTTTTACAATACATTCAATAAGCACCTGCCTTGCAAGTCACTCTAAAAACAACTCTATTTCAGACTCTCAGAGTGTCATGGAATAAAGGTATGGTGGAGGTACCGGCCAGTGAGGTGTCTGCCCGTGTAACTACGGCCCTTACTGGATTTCATCCTGTTCAGGAACTGCACGCAGACTGCTGGTTGCATGAGATGTAATGAACTAATAGTGTCCCCCAAAATTCACACACACAAGGAACTTCAGGCTTTCTCCTTGTCTGGAAATAACATCTTTAAAGGTAAAATGTGATAAGAATATCATTGTTAGGTGGCTTTAGTGTTACTCTGGTCCAATAACAGAGACCCAGTAAAATTATCTATCTAATGACACACAGTGAATGTGTTTCCTTTATTCTTTTGCCTCACAATAAATACCTCTCCAGGATATTTTCCTGACCTTCAGTTCTTTTTTTTCTTTTGCAAGTAGACAGTTTATTTTAGTGCTGTTGATTTTGCTCAGACAGCCTTTCCTCTCTTCCTTAACTGGCATGTCAGTGCCATTCCTACAAAGGTGTCCACCCCTAAGAATGTCTTTCCTACCTTTGTTTCAGCCAGCTAGAGTCTTTAAAGCTAATGAGTATATATATTTTAGGAAACTACCATTTGGGTTAAATTGGCCAAACAACTGAAAGCACATTTCTCCACCCTCTCAATCCACCAAGCTGATAAAATAGGTGTGTGTGTGTTTTAAGATTTATTTTATTTGCTATACATGGGTTCTCTGTGTATATAGGCATGTGAGGCCAGAGAAGAGTGTCACTCCACTAGAGCTGGACTTACACACAGTGCTAAGTCACCTGATATGGGTGCTGAGAACCAAATTTGGGTCCTGTGAAAGAGCAACAGGCTCTCTTAACTGTTGAGACATCAGCCCCAAGAAAATATTTCAGCATCAGTTTAACTTCAGGTTTCCAGCTCCACATTAAGCATAGCCTTGACTAACTAGCCAAAACTGAGGTACGAAAAGTCTTTTAAAATGCTGCTGTCCCAATATAAGGTCATGCATCTAATAGCAGGCAGTGGTTAGCTGACTTTTCCTCTACTGGTCAGATGCCAGGAAAGAAAATGGAAACTCTAAAAATACAAGCAGGGGCTCAGGAAATTTCTGTCTTGGCTTCAGAGAAAGGCAAAGATGAGATACGACCTTCCACATCAGGAGAACCAGGGAAAAGAGTGGAGAGCTCTATGCTGAGAAGCTACACAAAGAAGTCCAAATGAAGAGGTGCCTCCAGTTTGTCACTGGGTAAAAGGAGGAGCAAAGGCTTGTGGGAGCAGGGCCTACCTTCTATACACGGTAGGAGCAGGCAGCACTCAAACAGGAGGCAAGGGTATGTGTGACTACAAGGGAAGAGTCAAAGCAAGACAAGCTCATTGCAACAGGGTATAGAATTCTGTCCAAGAAGGTAACTAAAGTCAGGTAGTGGGGCTGGGGAGATGACTCAGTGGGAAAGAACAAGCACAGTGACCTGAGTTCGAATCCCCAGCCCCCACAACGGGGGAGGTCGGTGGTCAGTTCTTTCCACAGCACGGACACTAAATTCCTGATAACTAAGTCAGCTCTCATACCCTGGGTGAACCTCTTTGCTCCTCAGCCTTCTTCACCTTTATTCTCATTTTTTTCTGGTATCATAATAAATATGTGCTCACTAAATAGATGCTGAGACTCACAGCTAAAGATTGGGTGGAGTGCAGAAAGCCTCGTGAAAAAGTTGGAGAAAGGATAGAAGGACCCAGAGGGGACAGGAGCTTCACAAGAAAACCGATAGAGCCAACTAACCTGGGCCCAAGGAGCCAGTCTGCAGGGACTGAAGAACAAACTAAGGATCATGCATAGACTAGATCTAGGCTCTCTACAAATATATACCTGATGGGCAACTTGGTCTTCTTATGGGTCTTCCTAGTAAGGGGAGCAGGAGCTGTTTCTGACATGGACTCTATTGCATGCTTTTTGATCACTTCCACCTGGTGGGGCTGCTTTGCCAGGCCTCTGTGGAAGGGGATGCTCTCAGTCTAGATGTGCTTTGAAGTACTGAGGTGGGTTAGTATGTGTGTGTGTGTGTGGGGGGGGTGCTTTCCTGAGAGATAAAGAAGGGGGAAGGGAGGGAAGTGAGAGGGTAGGGTGGGACCAGGAGGAGAGGAGGATGGGGACTATGATTGAGATGTAAAGTGATAAAGTTAAAGTTAAAAGTAATAAACAAACAAACAAATAAATAAATATGTGCTCACCGAAAACATCCAGGATGCTAGATTCTGCTCTAGGACTCCTGCATTGATTTTTCTGTCAGTCACCAAATGAACCAGCTTTACTGTCTATGCCCATTTTACAGATGTGAAAACTGAAGTACCCAGAGATTAGATTGTTCAGAATCATACATCTGTGAGAAAAGATGGGATCTAATATGAAAAGTATATCCCCAGGCCTACATGCTGAGCCGAGACTCTGAGATTCCTCTGTCAATCTATGTGCCCTCCTCTTTAATGTAATGCTATTGGAAGCCTGGGCACCATTTCAGGATTTGTGTGAGCATTCAGTCTCTGTCCTACCTGCATGGCACTGACAAGCTCTGACACCAGTGACTGTGAGAGCTGATCCACCCACATCAAAGCCTTCCAGGACCACGTGAGTCCAACTCAGTCCCACACAACAAACCCAATAGGGACAGGAGCCAGACCCCAGCAGATGCATGCAGTCCTGTTGCATTCAGCACACATCCAGAAAGCATGGAAGCTTCTGGAAGTAGAAAAAAAAATCCAAAATAGAGAAGGGGGGGAATCATGCCTTAGGAACAGAGCGAGAAAATCAATAGGAAGGTGGATCTTTCAAGAGTCCCTGGTTATGAAAGAAAATGAGAGAGAGAGAGAGAGAGAGTAGCAGGGCATGCTGGAGGGTGGACTTCAGTGGCTGAAGTGTCTACCATTGACCAACAAGGTAAATCAAATCTGCTGCCAATACATTCTTCTGCTGTCCAGATAAAAACGGCAGACTAAGCCGCTGAACTTTCACCCTTCACCCCCGCTCTTCAAGCCAAAGTACAGATTAAAAAAAATCAATAACCCCAATCGATGAGAAAATATTTTTAGTCTCTAACTGAACGATATGTTTTGACAAGGCCAAGGAGGAGCACAAAAGAATGGCAAAAGATAAAAGACAGAAAATTAGGATTTTTCTTTATTGGGTACGGTGGACGCACCAATCATTCTCCCTTTCCCCCAGTGACATCCGTCCAAATTATCTCACAGTAAAGAAATAAAGTGAAGGAGATGGATTTACAAAATGGAATGATTCACCAGCGAGCACCTTAAAACCTGTGATTGCTACCACTTTTCATTGCCGTTTCCAAGAAGGCAATCTGTGGAGGCGCCTGCCTTCAGAACAGAGCAGCATGTCCCCAATGTGGGCAGAGCTGACGATGAATCTGCAGAGCCTTCCAGCCCAACCCCAACCTGAGATCACAACCACCACTAAACACGTCAGAAAGTGTTTAGAATCCTCCCAATTTGGCTCCATTTCCTCGAAAAATATCCACTGTTTTTCATAAGCCAGGACCCTGGAGGCTCTCTCATAACTGAGCAAATTAAACACATCATATCACTGGGTCTTGTGAAGGCCTTGAGCAGTGATTTATTTTTGTTCCTCACCTGAGCCTGCTGCATTTTCTAAAATTATTTCACTTTTTTCCCCACCTCTATTGAATAAAAGTGATGAAGAAACATGATACCCGGAAGGATATAAATAGGAGTCACACGGCAAGGTTGTTTGTTTTTGCACAAGAAAATTTCTGAGCCAGGGAACAGTCTTAACAACCAATTAACATGTTCAATTATTTATCCCCATCACAATTGGTAAAGAGATAGATTTATGGGATTCAAAAAAAAATCCATATAAACCCGATAGATTGAGGTTGGCGCACTGGCAGCCCATTTGGCTTATTCGTGCATTTCTTTCTTCCCCCCGCGCCCCGATATCAATACCCCATCTGTTGTCCGATGACCTTTGAAGTGAATTTAATGACTGCCATTTGAATTACAATTCCATATTTGGTTCTTTTATTGGAAGTTTAAATATACATTTCTTTAATAAACACAAACTCAGGCTGAGGGTCACCACTATACGCTGGCAGCCGATTCAAACCACAAAAAAAAGTAAAATAAAATCAGCCAATTCAATAAAACAGACTGGCAGGACAACACTTCAACATCATGTAATTTTGGCAGCCAAAGCATCCACTCGAAGCTATGTGATTGGCCCGCTCTGATTTTGTCCATAAGTCACTTGATTGTTAAGATCAGCAATATAACTGCACACCGGCTATCATTCTGGAGGATGAAAGAAGTGTGAACAGGCCAGTTTTCCATGATTACCCCTATAAGATCACACACCCAGCTTTGAACATGTGGATCCTATTCACCCAAGTGACAGAAATCCTCTGGTCTGGTGCCACCATCACTTAAACAGGCTCCCAGTGCCATGACTGTCAGCGACACGCTTCCCTCTTTCTAACCATAAAATTGCGCAACCTTGCTTCTCTACTGTATACACTGGGTCCCCGTGCCTTGCACTTTTACAAGCCTGATCTCATGTGTCCTCTGAACAAACCTACAAAATTCATAGCACTAATTCAAAGTCGCACGAGAGATGAAGCAATTACCTGAGACTACACCAGCTAAGTGCTAGAGACAGTGGCTAAATCAATGTCTGTCTGATTCTGACATCTACACCACTATCTCATTCATCTATGTTTCTGCAACCAAGACAAAATAGGTCTGATCAGATTCACTGTCTGTAGGGGTTGAAATGACCATAGACTAGTAGCTGATGATATTCCGTTCGTTCTGACATCTTTAAATGAACATAATGAGCACCTTAAAGCCACTAATTATAATGAATACACTCATTATTTTAGATCCAAGACATTTACATGGCTACATGACCTGATAAATTCACATTGGAACCCTGGTTAAGGAATCCTTGTCCTAGCAAAGGATTCCTTTGCTAGCACATAAAAACATCCCGAGTATATGACATCAGTAATGCTGAAATCCAAGATGCATCTGAGAAAGCCCACAAAAAAAACAGACATCTTTCCTTAGTGTTTTCTAAGATAATTCTGCAATATTAAATTGCCTTGTTTCAGGGGTTGGAGAGATGGCTCAGCAGTTAAGAGCACTGATCTTCCAGGGATCTGGATTTGACTCCTAGCACCCACATGGCAGCTCTTGGCTGTCTATAACTCCAGGTACAAGGAATCTGATTCCTTCACACAGACGTACATACAGGCAAAACACCAGTCACATAAAATAAAAATAAATAAATGGCTTTATTGCATACATTTCCCCCAAATGGCAATCCATAAAATTCCATGCTTCCATTTGCCTATTTGTTCCGTCCTCTTTTCAAAGTGCCCTGAGTATTCCGGACACAGGCTACCTCCTTTTGAGAATCCCTGGAATAGCTTATAGCGGTTGATTGCTGAAGCACTAGTAATTGAAATGAGTTGGTAATTCCAACATCGAATGCTTTCTCTGAAGCCAGGGAAGTGTGTGATGAGCACTTGAACTACTAACGGAAACATGTCAAGCCACTGCGAGCTCTATCATAAAAATCCATTATTATTACTATCTTCACTTGGCAAGTCACCACTGTGAAAACCCAGAGTGACACCAACCATCACCGGTTGCCTCCTTATTCTGTTGATTCTTTTCTTAGTATTCAGAAGCATTTGGGTTTGATGTCCGCCCACCTGCCTACTCTTGCTTTAATTGCTTCATTAAATCCAGAGCCCATGAACAAGGCTGAACCTTCTCCTGTTTTCTCAAAGGACTTTGACAGCTTTAGATCTTGTTTAAACATCTATCCTTAGTTTGCTTTCGGGTAATGCCTATAGAGTGCAAGATAAGGATGTGATTTCTTTTGCTTTGCTTTCTTCTTCTTCTTCTTCTTCTTCTTCTTCTTCTTCTTCTTCTTCTTCTGCTTCTGCTTCTGCTTCTTCTTCTTCTCCCTCTCCCCCCTCTCTCCCTTCCTTAATTTCTTTTTGTAGATATCCATTTTTCCCAGCATTCATGACAGAATTCCTTTCCCATTTTGTCTTTTTATCATACCTGTCAAGAGTTAATATATGCCTGGACTTGGTTCTATGCTCCCCATCCTGTTTCTTTGTTCGATAGTCAGTGTGGCAATACCACACTGTTCTAGTCACCTCAGCTCTAGAGTATAGCTTTTAATTTGTCTGTGTAGTGTCTCCTGTTTCGTTCTTCCTTAAGGCTGCTTCAGCTACTGAGAGAATTCAGGGGTTCCATATGAAATTTAAAATTGTCTTTCCTATGTAAAACATGACATTGAGATTTTCATAATAATCATCTTAAATTTGTAAATCAGTTTATAGAATAGACACTTGGACAATATCAATTCTTATAGGTCATGAACATTTTTCCATTTATTAATTTGTTTGTATATCTTGTAATTTTTTTAATCTATGTGTGGAAGTTTCTAGTATAGAAGTGTCTTAGTGTTTTAGTTAACTTTATCCCTAAGTCTTTTACTCTCTTTAGTGATGTTGTAAATAAATGTTCTTGAGTTTATTTTTGAGTTGTTTGTTGTCTGGTTTCACGTGTTGACTGTCCTTGAAGTAACCTTAGTTCATTTATTATTACTTGTGGTATATTTGTGCTTTTTCAATGTATTGGACTGCATCGTCTCTGGTGAGGATGTTTTCAACTTATAATTCATATTATTAAAGTTAATATCTCTTGCTTGTTTTTTATTTGCCAGGGTCGTTAAAGGCACATCTTATTAAATTACAAAAAGATCTGTCTTCTGAGTAAGACAATTAGAGAAATAAATATTAGAGAAATTAAAAACTATCTTTCCCTACATGGCAGAGCTAAAAAGTAAGACTCTATCTCTGGGGTGATGGCAAGAAGTAATGCCCTGAGGCGTCAATTGCTCAGTAGTTAAGAGCTCTTGCTTCTCTGCTAGAGGACCAGAGTTCAGTTGCCAGTGTCCACATCAAGCGGCTCTTGGCACGTGTCACTCCAAGCTCGGGACATGTGACACCTCTGGCCTTCACAGGTACCAAACATACAAGTGCTACATGAGGGCAAATGAAGGCAAATCATCTGCACACACAAAATATAACAAAACAATCTTCAAAAGAAACAAGGTCCAGCAATGCCAGGAAGTAGGGGCCAAATGACGAACTGGGTCTCCTTTCTAGGATGCCTTCCACCTTGAGGTTATTCTGATATGCCAACAAGCTGTTTGTAAATTAGACACAGCTAAAAAGAGGAGCCCATGGATTGCAAAGCCAGCACTCAGTAGAATAACCCTGGAAATACCTGCCTTGAAAGACCACCCAGATTCAAAGGTGCTTCTGTTTAAAGGGCTTCCCACACTCACAACAGACTTCACAAAGCCAGCAGGATCATGCTTTTGGGTGACTCCTTCCCGCACTCTTCTGAAGATATCTTGGTGTTAAATTGCTAATACTGTCAGATCCTGGGACTTCAGGTTCCCAGATCATGACCTTTAATGTTGGTTGTGACTAGGAGTTATTTATTGTTTGTGACATGTCATGTCAGCTGGGATTGGAGGAAAGTTAGAGGGACAGACAGAGGTTCAGGTGACAGTTTTTTAATAGCTTCTCACAAAATTTATGCTCTGCACCTGAAGGCTCCCAGCTAGCCCTACCCTAATTTCCCAAAACATAAGATCATTTTCCAAGACCCAAAAACCAAAACTGTAGAGGTGGAAGGTAACACTGGTGTCTTCTGAAATAACTGCTACAAACCCACCTCTGAAGTTGAATAAGCAGTTGGGACAGGACCCCAGTGAGAAGAAATGAGCCAACTTCACTGGCATCTGGTTTTGTTTTGTTTATTATTATCATTATTATTATTGTCATTTATTACAATTTATTCAATTTGTATCCTGACTGTGGCCCCCTCCCTCATTTCCTCCCAATCCCACCCTCGTCCCTCTTCTCTCCCTATGTCCTTCCCCTAGTCCACTGATAGGAGAGGTCCTCCTCCAGTTTTATTGGACCCTAGCCTATTAGGTCTCCTTAGGACTGGTTGCATTGTCTTCCTCTGTGGCTTGGCAAGGCTGCATCCCCCAGGAGGAGGTGATCAGAGAGCCTGCAACTGAGTTCATGCCAGAGAAAGCTCCTGCTCCCCTTACTAGGGAACTCACTTGGAGACTAAGTCTATGGGTTACATCTGAGCCAGGATTTTAGGTCCTCTCCATGCATTTTCCTTGGCTGGGATATCATTCCCTTCAGGGCAACCAGGGCTCATTTTTTGACTCTGTTGGTCTCCTTTTGGAGCTTCTATCCCATCCACATCTTTCTATCTCCTCCTTCTTTCATAAAATTACATGTATTCTGCCCAAAGTTTGGCTATGAGTCTCAGCCTCTGCTTTGATACCTCAACTAGTATACTCTTTCAGAGGACATCTTGGTAGGCTCCTGTCCTGTTCCCTGTCTTTTCCTGCTTTGATGTCTATTGCATTTGTCCTTCTGAATGAGGACTGCACATCTTCCCTAGGTTCTCCCTTGTTGTTTAGCTTCTTTAGGAGTATAGATTTTAGTAGGTTTATCCTATATTATATGTCTAATAACCACTTACAAGTGAATATATACCATGTGTGTCTTTCTGTTTCTGGGTTATCTCACTCAAAATGATCTTTTCTAGTTCACACCATTTGCCTGCAGATTTCATGATTTCCTTCTTTTTAACATCTGGGTAGTATTTCATTGTCTAAATATAACACAATTTCTGTATCCATTCCTCCATTGAGGGACATCTAGGTTGTTTCCACATTCTGGCTATTACAAATAGAGCTGCTACAAACATGGCTGAGCAAATGTCCTTGTTGTATAGTGGAGTATATTTTGGATATATGCCTAGGAGTGGTAGAGCTGGATCTTGAGGTAGCACTATTCTTAATTTTCTGAGAAAGAGCCAGATTGATTTCCAAAGTGGTTGTACAAGTTTGCATTCCCATTAGCAATGAAGGAGGGTTCCTCTTTCTCCACATCCTCTCCAGCATGTGTTGTCACTTGAGTTATTCATCTTAGCAATTCTGATGGGTGTAAGGTGAAATCTCAGGGTTGTTTTGATTTTGCATTTCCCTGATGACTAAGAACAGTGAACATTTCTTTAAGTGTTTCTCTGCCATTTGATATTCCTCTATTAAGAATTCTCTGTTTAGCTCTGTATCCCATTTTTTAATTGGCTGACTTAGTTTGTTGGTGTTTACCTTCTTAAGTTCTTTACATATTCCAGATATTAGCCCTCTGTCAGTATAGGGTTGGTGAAGATCCTTTCCCAATATGTAGGTTATTGTTTTTTTCTGAAGACAGTGTCCTTTGCTTTACAGAAGCTTTTCACTTTCATGAGGTCCCACTTATTATTTCTCTTAGAGCCTGTGCTGTTGGTGTTCTGTTCAGGAAGTTCTCTCCTGTGCCAAAGAGTTCAAGACTCTTCCCCACTTTTTCTTCTAACAGGTTTAGTGTGTCTGGTTTAAGTTGAGGTCTTTGATCCACTTGCACTGCCATCTTTATGTGAGTATTTATGCAAAATGTATGTCAATGTTTCTGTGACTATTTATATAAATGTATACTGTATAAACTGTGTTTGGAACATGCCATCAAATATTACTCTTAATTCAATTTTGAAATGCAACTTTTTCATAAATTTATAATCCAAATCTGATTCATCCTTCTTCCACTCACCTGTCAAGTCATTGCCTGACATATAGTAGGTAGGTACCGAATTCAATATTGATAAATGAGAAACCATTGATTTTATCAGTGTTCAATTACCTTTTTCCTTTTGTCTAAACCATTAATCAGTGTGATAATCAAGCCATGTGGTGGAGTTACACACAGTCCAGCCTGCCACATTCTTTCCCCAAAGCCCTACAGCTTCTTCAGATGGTAAAGAGAGATGTTCCCCATAGGCTCACATATTTGAAAATTGGTCCCCAGCAGGGGTCACTGTTTGAGGAGATTGTGGAATCTTCAGAAGAGGAAAGCCTTATTAGAGGAAGTGAGTAACTGGGCAGGGGGTTGGAAGGAGAGGCTTAAGATCTGATATCCAGATCTCACTTCCTAACTGTTAATGCAGTGTAATCAGCTGCTTCCTGCCCTTGCACCATGCCTTACCCACCAGAATGAGCTATACACCTTCAAACTACAGTTTGATCAAACCCTTCTTTATTTGCTAATTGTGTTTTGTCACTGAAATGGGGAAAGAAAATAACACAGATGGGTACTCTGTTCATCCTCTTGGTGTCCACAGGAAAGAGCCATGGCCAATAGAACCAGATAGATGTTTGAGATCTGATGAGTCCCTATAGGATTATAGAGCACCTGAAAGTATTATTTTGGAAATAATCTGAATAGATCCTGGGACAGGTCTTTATAATGGGGACAGGTGTCATGCCATGGAGCCTTTCAAAGAGGCATGATGCTCCAGAACCAGATTAAGTAGTTCAAGCCCCTTAACTGACACATGAGGAGGCACAGCCCTGGAGAACTGCACCCCACACCCCACCTGGGCTCACACAGCAGACAGAGGGCAGAACCAGCCTGCCTTTCCAGCCACTCTACGTCCCACCTCATCTTCAGTTCTTAATTTAATGCCTCCCTTGACCTCCTTTCCTCCTACTCACCCTCAGCATCATGTCCCGTAGATTTGTTTTCAGTGCTCTCCCCCAGGACTTTACGAAATCAGTACCTTGGCATTCACCAAATGGCCCATACACATCTGTGGAATAAGTAAGAGAACAGACGAGTGAATTAATACACGAAGCCCTCACAATTCATTCTTATTATCATACATAGCCTTCATTTACATATATAGAAAGTTCTATCACAAAAAATATTCTCTTGCCACTCATAATAACTAATAAAAAAATCTTAAGACCAAATAAATATATTTTTCGCAAAAGTAGATGTTTCTAGCTCATCTGTACACTTGCTCCAGAGACCTCCTGAGACACCAACTACAATTCCCCTCTGTCATCTTTTGTCCACAGCCTGTCACACAGTGGGAATGGTAAGGAGCAGGACATCAAAACGGCATTTGTGACTAAAAGAGCACACATGGCCAAATTATTATAGTTTATGATGATAAATTATGATAATTCTAAATGTCGGAACTTAGAGGCTAAGTTTCCTGTAGAATGGACTACTTTTTTTTTTTTTTAGTTTTGCTTTGTTTTGTTTTGCTTTGTGTTGTTTTGTTTTCTAGATAGAGCTGCACTCTGAGAATTAGATAGAGAGCACTGTGAGGTGTTTGAGCCTTAAAAAAAAAACAGTCACAGTTAAGAGATTAAGCATCTTTTCCCTTCAAACAAGAGAATAAATTGGATCACCATATTAACAAACTGAAAGAAAAAAAACACATGATAATCTCCTTAGATGCTGAAAAAGCATTTGTCAAAATCCATTCATGTTTAAAGTATTGGAGAGATCAGGGATACAAGGCACATACCTAAACAATAGTAAAGGCGATATACAGCAAGCCTATAGCCGACAACAAACTAAATGGAGAGAAACTTAAATCAATCCCACAGAAATCAGTGACAAGGCAAGGCTGCCCACTCTTTCCGTATCTCTTCAACATAGTTCTTGAAGTCCTTTCTAGAGCAATAAGACAATTGAAGGAGATCAAGGGGATACAAATCGGAAAGGAAGAAGTTAAAGTATCACTATTTGCAAATGATATGATAGTATATTTAAGTGACCCCAAAAATTCTACCAGGGAACTCTTACAGTTGATAAACACCTTCAGCAAAGTGGCTGGATACAAAACTAACTCAAAAAAAAAAATCAGTAGCCCTCCTGTATACAAAAAACAAAAGGGCTGAGAAAGAAATTAGGGAAACAACACCCTTCACAATAGCCACAAAAGACATAAAGAACCTTGGTGTGACCCTAACCAAGTAAGTCAAAGACTTTAATATTTACTAATAATTATCTTTTAGTATCTGTTTATCCTATCTATCTTGACAAGTTAAAAGTTCTATACCTAAATTAACTTTTATCCTTATTGGTATTACCTATATGAGAAGATTTTTTTAACTTCTTAACCACTCAAGCTTAATTGTGACACAATAACTATTTGGTCTTCAACCCCATCAGAGACTTGAGAAGGAATAAAATTAGTTATTAGAGTAAATAGGAAGTGCATGTTAGCAGCTTCCAAAAATTAAAAATTTGACAGAGACAGTTGGCTGCCTGAATAGTCACCCATAACTTTCTGTAATGTTGGCACATCATCTTCAGCCTTCTGGCTCAGAATATTTGACAGACATATATGTGAAGCAGGAACTATTTAGGACTTGCTTATCCTGTCTTGGCAGAGTTCGGCAGTCGACTTCTCCTGCATTTAAGTTTGCTCATTTTTAGCAGAAGTTGTCTGTCGTGAAGCAAGGGTATTTTCTTTACCTGAGTGGCTTTCTGCCACATTTGAAGCCATCTCCATATGGAGGTTCTTTGATGCTCATTATCTTCTTTCAGGTAGGCGGGGTGCTGCTGGAAATGACTTGTCTCATTGTCAAAGAATCTTTAAAATAATAAAGTCATTTTTAAATGCCATATTCTGTAGGTCTCTGAAGTTTTTGAAGACTACCTATCTTTATGTAATTGATATGTCTACAAAATCATATCTATCTGTTAGACCTAGGATGTATACTCCTGCGATAAATTAGACTAGTGTATGACATGACTATGAGTTGAATAACCAGTAATTCATTTGCATTACCTAATCCCTTAAACCATTTTTAATAGCTGTTTAAAAGTATTGGAAGTAACCTTGACTTTCTCTCAATATACTAAAGCTTATACCAATGTATCAAAAATACTTATTTTTGCATCAATATGCAAATTCCTATTCCAGAGTTAAAATTAACCTTATTTGGGAATAACAAATAAAACCTTAAATTGAGTAGATTCAATAATCTTACCTTTTTTTTCTATTCCTATAAGATATCCCTGTATATTGCTTGTTTCACTTTGAATAAGACCATTAATAATAAACATCTCCCAATGACAATAAAATTTTGTAGCTATAGCAAACAACCAAAAACATACTCAACCCCCTTTAAGGAAAATTGGATGCCGTTCTCTTGGATTTCTTCTAGCTTACATTTTGGACATGTAGAAATCCTGTAGGGGGCGCAAATAAAAATGGTTAATTAAGCAAGAAATAACATTTGTGGTCCAGGCTTTGAGTGTTGAGAAATTTCAGGCTTAATAAAAGTCCTCTTTGGAACAGTCTAAAATGCTGGACCAGTTAAATTAGTAGCTTTCTTTAAAGTTATTTTGGGAGCAGGCTTTGATGAGAAAACAGCAATTGAAGCAGTTGAGGCAGGATTAAGCAGAATGCTGGAACATGCAAGATTCTGGAACAGATGTGTCAATGTCTCAGCATGCTGAAGAATGATTCTATTAGGTTTGATCCAGCATCTCTGGTGTCCAGTACTTTTGTTCTGCAAACATATAATTTCTCACAAGCATTATAGAGGTCTAAAATTATAAATGTAAGAGATGTGCAGGATGAAACTAAACTGTAAGCCAATTTTATCCATGCAAATTAAAAGGTTAGCTTAATACATTTTGAGGATATTACAGCCAAGGATTTCTTGGTCATGTAATGTTGAAGCTTTGGCTGGAGACATATTTTTATGTCTAAGTCAGTTTCAGAGTTGTTCCCATGAAAAGGGATTAACAGTATAAGTTACCATTATTATTGAACATACAATCATTATCATCAAAACAAAGTTGGATAGATTAAAATATCTTTTTGGGCTCTTGTGTGCCTGTTGTATTAGGCCAAGTTGCTATCTATTTCCCTAGAGAAGCCTCCCATTAGAGAGACAAGCTGGTTGCCTTGAGCAATAGAAAATGCATGTTTTAAGGAAACTTTATATAAACTCCTTTTTAATTTAGAATATAAGTATATTGTAGGTATCTTGTACCCGTTTTGAGGTTTAGTCCTAGATTTTTATATATGTTGTAGCTATTTGTACTATCCCCATATATACATATAGAATAGGTAGTTATGACTTTATAGCCAAACTTTATTTAAACTCCCTCTTACCTTTAGCATTTAAGCATACCCTAGGCATCTTGTACCTGGGCTTTAAACTCCCTCTTACCTTTAGCATTTAAGCATACCCTAGGCATCTTGTACCTGGGCTTTAAATTGATAGTGGCTATTTTTTGGCTTGCCCCTTATTCATACAGGATGGGAAGTTATGCCTTTAGAGCTGAACTTTACATAAACTCTCTAGCATTAGCATATGAACTTTCTTACCCTTAGCATTTAAGTATATCCTAGGTATCCTGTACCTGGGTTTTCACATTGGTTTTGCTTATTCTTTGGCTTGCCCTCTTTTTCATATGGGATGGACATTTTTGTTTTTAAACATATGAATATAGTTTTTGAGTTTTTAGGACTAAACTAGGTTGACATGTACTTTGCCATCTTTAAGCCTCTTGTGTCTTTTTTACCTAGGCATGACCAACATTTTCCCCCCATGAAAATGTCTCACATTTAAAAGGATAAGGCAGTTTCCAGAGCAGTGTGACATTATCTATCTTTACATAAACCTAAAAATGATGTGAATCCAACCTTTAGACCACTAAGGATATAACATCTATTATTAAGAAAAAAGAATTTACATGGTAACCTTAAAGAAAATTTTGTCATTTTGAATCTTAGAGTATCTCTGCAAATGGCTAAACAGCAGGAGTTGCTATCCCGGCTTTTAGGCTTTTATTATGTAAATAAGCTTGATACAGAACTCAGAGATCTGCCTGTTTCTTTTTACTTTGTGTTGGGAAAAAAGGCATGTGCCTTCACCAACTTGTTCAGACATTTACATATATATATATATCAGTATCATTGTAACTCAAAGCCTTTAAATGAAAATCAAGCAAAGAGAAAAGAAAATTTTAAGTTTGGGGTCAGTTGTGCCAATTTACGCTGTAACAAACAAAGCCCATTATTTATTAGTTGATATTTCAGTAAATTGGTGGACCCTTACCAGAAAGAGTTAACAAATACCTTGCAGCCAGAGAGCTTTGGATTTTAGCCATTATTAATCTAATTGTTAGGAAGAGTGCCCCTTTTCTTATCAGTAACTTAGTATCCCAATCTTTGGCTTTTTCCCCATTTTCTTCTTGAACTTTCTTGGAGAAAGCATGGAGAAGAACCAACACCATTAAACATATTGCAACCAGATCCATGAATATGACAGCCAAAATGAAGCCAAAAGGGATTAAACAACCCTCTGCATGGCAATGTTTTGGGTTTTTTTTGTTTTTTTTTTTTTAAGATGCAGTTTAGGCCAAACTCTGTCTAGAGGTTTGTCTGCCTCCAGTTCCTTTCTTTCCTGCCATGGCTGTGGAGCTGAGCCAGTTGAGCCAGCTACAGTATAAAAGAGCCATTCTTGTTTACCCCTCAGTTAAACTGCAGCAGCAGCAGCCAGTTTTGTTATGGAAGTCTCAGGTCTGCCCACAGAAGGCTGTCTTTTGCTTCTGAGCAGGTTTAAGAGTCTCTCTTAAAGAGACAGTAATTGACCTGGGAGTTTTTAGGTTTTAAGTTTGTGTTTATCTCCCCCACCAAATTATATTAAAGTATGATTTAAAGGGTGTGGATACTTAGATTAGTTGGGTGCCATTTGTTGTAAGCGGTAATTAATATTTACTATTAATTTATCTTCTGGTAATGCTGCTGTTAATCCTAAGCAGCTATATAACCAAATCACCACACAGAGACCGGGTTTATTTAGTTAACCTTGAACACAATGTTGGGCAATAGTTACTCCATCCTAAACCTCCAAGCCCTCATAGTTTCCTAACATCTAGATTTCCCACATTATACTTGCTTTTTGTGAAATCTTAGGTCCAGTCCATCTCTCCATGTTGTTCCAAGATTCGTCCTCCAGCTCCGTCTCCAAGTTCTCATCCTGCCCTTTCTCCTCTCACTCATTTCCTGCCCTCTAGCTCCTCACACTCATTTCCTGCCCTCTAGCTCTTCCCCTCTTTCCTGTCCTTTGGCTCCACTCAGCTCAACATTGTGTCTAGTCACTTTATTTGGAAGTTTACACCAAGTTGAGAAATGATGCTTAGGGTGAGTATCACAATGCAATATCCGGGTTGAAACCAGAGAGTGTAGGGGGGTAGAAATCAGCATTTGAATGAACAAGGGTAAAGTGTATACATTTTAAAAGAACATTATACCAATACTTATATGAAAAAAATTTCAAGTCTCTGAAGAAAGAATTAGAAGAAGATATCAGAAGATGGAAAGATCTCCCATGCTCATGGCTTGGCAGAATTAACATAGTAAAAAATGGCCATTGTACCAAAAGCAATCTAGATATGCAATGCAATTCCCATCAAATTACCAACACAATTCTTTACAGACCTGGAAAGAAAAATTCTCAATTTCATGTGGAATAACAAGAAACCCAGAATTGCTAAAACAATCCTCTACAATAAAAGATCTTCTGGAGGTATTTCCATCCCTGATCTCAAGCTGTACTATAGAGCAACAGTTTTAAAAACTGCATGGTACTGGCATAGAAACAGAATGGTGGATCAATGGAACCAAATAGAGGACCCAGAAATAAACCCACACACTTATGGACACCTGATTTTTTACAAACATGCCAAAACCATACAATGGAAAAAAGATAGCATCTTCAACAAATGGTGCTGGTCTAACTGGATATCTACATGTAGAAAAATGCAAATAGATCCGAATTTATCACCCTGCACAAAACTAATGTCCAAGTGGATCAAAGACCTCAACATAAAACCAGACACATTAAACCTGTTAGAAGAAAAAGTGGGGAAGAGCCTGGAACTCATTGGCACAGGAGACAACTTCCTGAACAGAACACCAACAGCACAAGCTCTAAGAGCAACAATCAATAAATGGGACCTCATGAAACTGAAAATCTTCTGTAAAGCAAAGGACACTGTTGTCAAAACAAAACGACTACCTACAGATTGGGAAAGGACCTTCACCAACCCTATATCTGACAGAGGGCTAATATCCAGTATATATAAAGAACTAAAGAAGTTAAAAAGCAACAAATTAGGTAATCCAATTAAAAAATGGTTAACAGAACTAAACAGAGAATTCTCGATAGAAGAATATCGAATGGCAGAGAAACACTTAAAGAAATGCTCAATGTCACTAGTCATCAGGGAAATGCAAATCAAAATGACCCTGAGATATCATCTTACACCCATCAGAATGGCTAAGATCAAAAACTCAAGTGACAGCACATGCTGGAGAGGTTGTGGATAAAGGGGAACCCTCCTCCATTGCTGGTGAGAATGTAAACTTTTACAACTATTCTGGAAATCAATCTGGTGCTTTCTCAGAAAATTAGGAATAGCGCTTCCTCAGGATCCAGCTATACCACTTCTAGGCATATATCCAAGAGAGGCTCAAGCACACAATAAGGATATTTGCTCAGCCATGTTTGTAGCAGCTTTATTTGTAATAGCCAAAAGCTGGAAACAACCAAGATGCTCCTCAGTCGAGGAATGGATACAGAAAGTATGGTATATCTACACAATAATACTACTCAGCAATTAAAAACAAGAAAATCATGATATTTGCAGGTAAATGGTGGGAACTGGAAAAGACCATCCTGAGTGAGCTATCCCAGAAGCAGAAAGACACACAGTATATACTCACTCATATAGACATATAATCCAGAATAAACCTACTAAAATCTGTACATCTAAAAAAAAACTAATCAAGAGGGAGAACTATGGCTAAAATGCTCAATCCTCGTCCAGAAAGCAAAGAGGATGGACATCAGAAGAAGGAGAAAACAGGGAACAAGTTAGGAGCCTGCCACAGAGGGCCTCTGAAACGCTCAGCCCTGCAGACTATCAAAGGAGATGCTGAGATTTATGGCCAATCTTTGGGCAGACTGCAGGGAGTCCTATGAAAGAATTGGGAAATATTAAGATCTGAAGAGGACAGAAGCCCCACAAGGAGACCAACAAAACCAAAAAATCTGAGCACAGGGGTCTTCCTTGAGACTGATACCCCAACCAAGTAGCATGCATGGAGATAACCCAGAACCCCTGCACAGATGTAGCCCATGGCAGTCAGTGTCCAAGTGGGTTCCATAGTAATGGGAACAGGGACTGTCTCTGACATGAACTGATTGGCCTGCCATTTGATCACCTCCCTCTGAGGGGGGAACAGCCTTATCAGGCCACAGAGGAAAACAATGCAGCCACTCCTGATGAGGCCTAACAGACTAGGATCAGAAGGAAAGAAAAGAAGACCTCCCCTACCATTTGACTTGGGGATGGACATGCACGGAAAAGGAGGAGAGGAAGGACTGGGAGGGGAGGAGGGAGGAAACTACAGGGGGGGATACAAAGTAAATAAAGTGTAATATATAAATAAAAAATGTGGGAATAAAAAAATAAAAATAAATTGTTTTACTTGAAAAAAAAGAGAATAAGTTGGGGGGCACAAAAAAAAAAGACAAATGATACAACATCGCCTGCTCTGCTGAGTAACAGAGACTCTAGGGCCTATGTCGCACCTGCCTGTGCTGAAACCCAGCCATGCTGAAGGATGCAGGCTGAGCCACAGCTAAAGCTAAACCAGCCACTGCTCCAAGGGACAGCCCATGGCTACCAGGGCAGCAGTGGCCTCCTGAGACTGCTAGGCTTCCTGACCTAAATGCCCTTCAGACAAAAGGCGCTTTTCTGAAATACACAGAGGCCCGCTGTAACCACCCTGCGGCAGCTATCGGTTAAGTTAATGAAAGCAAGGGTTAACATCCAGTGCTGGGCAGAAAGCACTGCCTGCGTTATGTTAAACCCCCTTCATGGAAAAGAAGAGCTCTAACCGTTGTGCAGAAAATCCCCCCTACCCCTTCCGATCGATGTGCCTTACCGCCAGGGCATCTAGTAATTTCTGATCCCGTCACCTGTAGCCTTCACTTCAATGACAGGGCACAGCAGGCTAGGGGCAGACAGCAGCCAAGCTCCGCATGGCCAGGCATCAACACTGCCAAGAGATGTGAGTGTCAGGGTGGGGGTGCACACAGCCAAAGGGAGGTTGCCAGGGTCATGCTGGGACTGCTTTAAACCATGGCCAGGTCCTCCATCATAGACTCAGAGTTCAAAGGACTATTAGGCCATTGGTCACGGATCTCATCTCAAGGTGATGGTCACCTCTGGCCCTTCAGCAGACAGCAGGCCCAGAGAGCATCCATCTTGGAACAACTTCACCCTTTTCACAACCCAGTGGGCGTTTTAGTAATTCAGTGATGGGTGCCTGCCCATGGAGGAAGCTTAAAGAGACTGTACCCTACAGCCTCCCGTGTGAATTTTCCTCTCCTCTTTACTCCTGCTAATGTTCCAGGTCTGGAGTGCATTTGAAATTAGAACCGTCAATTATTGGCTGTGACTGCACCAGCTTCTTGAGCCTGCTAGCCTTTCTCTTTTGCTAACTTCTCATTTTGTCACTGCTCAGAGAACCAGCCCATCTCACTATTGCTCTGTCTAGGACTTCCCTCTTCATACTTACCGTTATTAGGCCCAACACAGAACACACAGAGGAGTGAAGACTCCTCTGTGTCTTTTGCTGTCACATCTCATTATGGAAAAAGAGCATGTTGCTCCCAAACCTTAAAAAAAAAAAGTCTCCTCACCTTCTCCTTTTGAATAAGCAATAGTTGGCTGTTTTGGGTCATTTATAATTCAATTTTGAGTCATTCCTATTGCACAAGCATCTATTCTTGAAAAAAGGGGAGGGTGCTCCTTTCAGCACACACAGAACAAGCACTCTTTATGTGGTCCTGGGAGCTTTTCTATCTGCAAGGCCACCACCAAAGTAAACCCCTTCTTTGAAGTGAGAGACAGAGGTACCAAACTCCTATAAACAGCTACACATCCACTGGGTATGAGCTGCACTAAGAAAAGCCCCCAGAAGGGTAGTTGGCTTGTCTTATGAGCAGACTTCACAGCTATAGCCAATGGGAATCGTTTCCAGACCATCTCCGGTGGGATCCACAAATCACACATCTGTATCGGATAAGTCCTTCACCACCTTGAGAGTTTTCAGAGAAAGGAATGTTGGATCCCCTTCTTGTAATATGATGGCCTTCTGATGCCCTGAGGAAAAAGTAGCATTGATCTACACCAGGGATACCCAGGTCACATTTTCTTCAAAACTCTATTTTTCCAATAATATTATGTTGTGGACTGGAGATATGGCTCATCAAATAAGATAACTTGCTACTTAATTCTGAAGACTGGAGTTTGGGTTCCAGCGCTATGTCTGATGGCTCACCTGTAACTCTTCTTCCAAGATATCTAATAGCCTCTTCTGGCCCCACCCTCCATTGTACACACACACACACACACACACACACAAATAAAATTAAAACTTTCTTGATGTTGTGTTGCTTGAACTATACTAACTCTTCTTATGCTTGGAGCACCCTACTCAAGAAAGCATTGCCCAGTGCAACTAAAAGACACTCTCTGCTCCACCCCACTCTCTCTCCAGCCTGTGTCATCAGTAAGTCTTTTATCTGTTTTGAGCTGATTCCTCACGTTTCAGTAGCTAAGGCTCTGGTTTCATTCTTCTGCCCAAGGATGTCCGGTTTTGCCAACACTACTCGCTAAAGATGCTGTCAATTCTCATTTTGTGTCTCGGCACTTACTTCGTCAAGACTCAAATTGACCATGAGTGTTTGTGTTAATTTTTAAGTTTCTCTTCCGTTCAACTGGTCAGTAGTATATCTGGTTTGTGCCAATACCATGTTATTTTGTTTATAACACTTTATGGTATATTTTGTAATCTGGAGGTATAAATGTTTTGAATATTTGGGGCATTTTTTATTTTATGTAAATATCATTGAAGAACATCATTGAAATTTTGAAATGCTAGGGATTGTATTGACTCTATAACTCACTTTGGTTGGTGTGAAAACTTTTTATTAATCTATTCAGTCCATAAATGTGAGGACATATTTCCATTTATTTGTCATCTTATATTTCTTTCACCAATGGTTTGTAGTTAGACTGAAAGAAAATATTTTAGTCACCTTTTGTGTTGCATACTGATCATGGTTAATGAGACTGTGTTTTAAATTCTAAGTTTGCTAAAGATTACATCTTATTTTATGGTCTTGAGATTGAATCCTAAGCCTTGTGCATGCTAAGCAAGCACTGTCCCACTGAGCTACAGCTACAGCCCAAGAATATATTTATTCTTATAATAGTGTTGTTACCGCAAAAACTGTCAAACCAATAAACATGATAGATATGTTGATTATTCCAGTTAAGTGTTTCTTTGGTGAATATGTAGATCAAAACATCACATGTATCCAACAAGTAGCATAATTATTACCTTTCAATTAAATACAATAAAAATAAAACATAAAAAAACACTTCAAATACATGGACCATGAAGAGTAATGTAAGGTAGCTTAGTTCTTGCCCTGACTTCTCTTTCTAGAGTAACAATTATATTTCCTCCGGCTTGACTGATAGTTTATAGCATAGCCATTCAAACTTGATGTCTAGTGGTGCCAATGGGGACTTCTCAGTCCTCATCCCAGCATTAATGAGCCGTTCTTCTGAGATGGTGCTAGCCAATGGCACAGGTCACTATGGGGGCGTGACAGGAGGTCAGGCTGGCAAGTCCATTGACCTGCAAGAATGTAGGGGTTAGGCTGCAACAGAAAACAAGAGCAAGCAGTATGCTTAGATGTTCTACCAGGAGCAAAGGTTGGAGCTGGGCATGCTTTACCAAGGTTAAGTCAACACTGGACACAATTTGCTCCCTAGGTTCTTCTGTGGTGATGAGTCACATCCAGGCATTTCATGAATTCATCATCTGAAAGTGGCCCAAAGTCTAAGGTACCATTCTCTTCACCAGAAAGCAAATATCAATGTTTTCCATGAATTAGAGTCCAAATGCCAAACTTGAGAAGAAGCGCTTGTTAGTTAGCTGGAGTTGACCTACCTCCCATATATGCTAAGCAAAGAGCATGGTCTCAGAGCAGCTTCTAATCCACTACACAGTTAATGTCTCGTACAGGATCTGGTGCTGTCCCTTCAATGTTGCATGTAATTTCCCAAGATAACTACCTGGAAAAGAATGAAGGGCATACTTGGGCAAAGGCTGTCAGACCATAGCAAAGCTTGATATGATCGATGAAGTTCTGCCCTTGTTGGGGACAGCAAAACGTCCAGGGGGAGGGTGATACAGTGGGTAGAGGATGCAGCAGACTCACAAAGTTAGAAGAGCATGTTAGAGCTGGTCTGTATTACAACATGCTATTTCCTCATGCCCAGAAGAAGAGAGAAGCCCTGGCATTGACACCTACAGCCAGACTTGGTGCTTATCCAGAGTTTGATTTGGTTTGATCTGATATGATTTGGTTGCTTTGATATGATCTGGGTCAGTTTGATTTGGTTTGGTTTACTTGGTCTGGGGTTTGCCTTCAGGGAAGTTGTTTCCTTGAACATAGTGCTACAAAAGAACACGGGTAGACTTTCTTTTTGGGCAGTGATGGGTCTAAAAGCAAAATAGGCATGTGAGAAGTCCTCAATGATTGGAGTTTCCCTTAAGGTTCAGGAAAAAACTACTGATGCTCCAGTATCAGGTCCAGCTGAATTAGGCAGTCATTGCACTTTGAGCTGTTGCAATGAGCAGGGTGTCCATTAGCCAACCTGTTTTAATGCTCAGTTCAATGCTGCAACTCAAGCCTTCCACTTGATCACTTTGGGATCTAATTATTGTGAAATCCAAGTGAGCTACCTTCAGAAGACCATGTCCCCAAATATGAAGTCGTTTGATCAGTCTTTAAGTGACTTTTGCATCATCCAGTCAGTTTAACTACCTAGAACTTCTCCAATGATTAATCTATTTACTCAGAAAGCAAGAGGAGGGAGTATCTGGGAAAAGGAAAGAAACCAGGCAGAGCAGGGAGGCAGGGTACACAGGGAAAGATAGTGGGGGAGGAGAATGATTGCTGACAGAACACAGTGAAATATGTGTAAGAAAACACCATGATGAAACCCATTACTATATGCCAACCTAACAAGTTAATTAAAAGAAACTTCACCAAAAACCCCTAAATACATGAAGTTCATATGAATAATTTCCACCTGATACAACAAAAGTTGGGTTGATTTTTATGAAGAAAATAGTGTATTGACATTTTCTACTTTTACTGTACTGAACAGATACAAACCTGGAAGCACAATTAAAAAAAAAATGAGTGTTAGGGACCCTTCTCTGATCACAAGTCCCCTCTATACAGAACTCTGGTACCCAAGAATTTGCTTCTGGCTAGCTCCTCAGACACTGGGAAGACTTCACTTTCAGGTTCTATGAAGGAGCGTCCAAGTCCCTCCAGGTGGTAGTAATTAGCAAAATGAGAGCTTCTCACCAGAAATGTGGAAAGGAACAGCAAGAGACGAGAGAAATGGGAGGAGGGCTTACAGAACCATCGCTCTCTCTCTCCATAAGAGCCAAAGCTTCGAAATGCACTTCTGTGCCCATAAGAAGCAAGAAGCAGATCTGTGAGTGCAGGACTGAGCTCAATTTGGCATAAACTAGAAGGCAACAGAGAGCTTGTAAATCTTTATTTGTCAGAGAAGGAGAGAAATACTAACTTAGTCAGAGGAAATAGATTAAATAAAATTTCTTTCCAAAGACGTGAGGCTGGTTTGGCACTATTTTGCTCTCTTTTATTCATCTTTACACCAAACTCACTGCATTTCTCTGCATTCGAGGACCTGAGAGCTGAAAGGGAGCAGTGCAGAGGCATTGAATCAGAAAAGAGACCATCCCCAGCAGCTGTCAACTGTCATTAGCTCCCCAACTCAGCTCGGGGTAGGGCGTCTGGACCCTGTGGCTGACCACAAACACATGTTCATATGGGCTGGGGTAACTGGACCTAGTGTGTGTTTTTTTCAATATTAACCTGGGAGGGAGAGGGAAGATATATAAGAGTTTAAAAAGTCGAGTGGTGAATGGATGAGACCAAGATCGAACGTATATACATGAAATTTTCAAAAGTAATAGTAATACATTTTAAATGTCATAAAAACAAAGGAGACTAGTCTAAGTGGACTTTCAATAGGGGTATTATCTGCAAAGAGAGAGGGATAAAGAAAGGAAAAGTGGTTTTTAATCTTAAAAACTGAAAATATTTTCAGACATTAACTGTGCGGTGATTTTTTTTTAAATGGCCAGCCAAGTACGAGAAGCTCCCAGTTGGCATTTCCCTTACTTGATGGGTTAATCCGTTTATTTTCACCTCATAGGATAATTTGAATAATTTTTGCATGGCCATCCACTTCCTCCATCCCTAATTTTTTACCTGTAAGGAGTCATCTGATTTTCAACCATAAACCCTCCTATCTAGGGCCTTTCAGATCCATAAGCATTTTGAGGCAACTCCTGTATTGTTTAAGCTAGTTGATGAACCAACCAATCACTAGCGCCGTGTGCAACAGCGCATGGGTGGGAGGAGTAGGGACACGAAAGGGTCTGGAGAGAAGAAAGCATGTCCCTGGGCCATGAAGAGCTCACAGTATACTGAGGGGAGCAAAATAACAAACATTAAGCTATAGTCCAAGGGGAAGTAGAGAGAAAGCATGCATGGTGTATACGGAGCGCCACTTGTATGAGTTTGACATAAAAAGACAGTTCTGGAAGTCTTGACTGACAATGGAAGACCCATTAACTGCACCTCGAAAACCACATAGAGTTTCCTGTGCTGAAACTGAGAAGCATAGAAAAGGGTACTGTGTTCAAATTTGTGGCCCATAGAAACATTCCTAAAACACTCACAAGTCAACAGCTCTTCAGGATAAAAATCCTTACTAAAATACGGAAAGAAGGTAACTAAGCATAATAAAAATTCATGTGATCTGAAGGAATGGGCGGGCATGGGAGCGTTAGCAGGCCTTCTGGTGTTGGTCTCCTTGGTTTGCCTGTGGTATATATGCAAGATTAGAGTCTCACAACAGTATGATGCAGCCATGATCATTCAGGCCTTTACAGCCATTGAAGCAGGACAGTCTCCCCAAGCATGGTTGGCTACCATAAAAAGCTAAAATGTTACGCTCAGGATGCGAAGCTAAGCACTGCACTCAGGGTCAGCCGCTTTGGACCCAGAGAAGAGCATGTCTGGTTGCATGCGGGTTGATGCCCCAGGTCCCGCCTCTGAGAAAAAGGTATCGGACAGGTCTGATGCTCTTTGGGTGAATGACACCTAAATGAACATCGGTACAAAGTCCCAGTTTATTTCTAATATCAGAGATCAGACCTCTACTCTTGCCTGATGCGTCTAAAACAAAAAGGGGAAACTGTAGAGAGCTGCGGAATGCTATGCCTTAAAGATGGAGCTGGTTTTCGCCTTCCACCTTCCCGATGGTGAGTGCTCTCTGTCACGAACAATTCCACATTTGGCTAAGGCTGAGGATCTGGCTTGCTTCCATGTATGTGGACCTATCTGCATTGCCCACGTGGCACGCCTGGGTTGGCTACCCAGAGGCTATTTAAGCTGTGGGCTGGCTTTCCCCAGGGTCCGAGGATTGTTCAAGGTTCCTGAATAAACTGCATTGAAAAAAAAAAATTCATGTGAACAGCACATAGTCCACACTGGAAAAATGGAAAAGAAAAAAAAGTCCACAACAGGAAGCAAGAGAGGTGAACTTTTCTTATTTTTAAATATAATTTAGTTGGTAGAAAAATCTAGAGACTCTGCCAAAGACAATAGAGCTAAGAAATAAATTTAGCCAAGAGCCAGAACGAAAAGACAGAATCAAAAATTCAGATACCCTCTCCAGGCACTACACTCTCATACCCACAAATGCACATATATATGCAAACTCAAAAATAAATAAATCTTTAAAAAATGAAAATCAATAATATTTCTATACCTCGATTATGACAGCTGAGAAAAGAATCCCAACAGTAATCCTCTCTGCAATGGCTACAACCAAACAATCAATAACAAAGCATAATGCCTAGGAAAACACCCAAGTGAACCTTTTCTTCCTCATGAAGGGAACTGAAGAAGATACATTAAAAATAGGAATACCTCCAATGGTGCTTAAAAATAACATTAAAATGTCCATGCCACTCAAAGTAACTTACAGATTTGGTCCAATCCCACAAAAAGACAAAAAGGGGAAAAGGGCATGACCTTCTTCCACGAATAGCAATCCTGACAACAGAACTAAGAAAGCCATTCTAAAATTCATATAGAAACATCAAATATACTAGTAGCCAAAGGGGTCTTGAGCAAAAAGTAATAAAGCTGGAGGCATCATAGTGCTAATGTTTTGTATACTCCAGAGCTGTGATAACCAAAACAGCATGGTGATGGCACAAACACAGACATTGAAGCCAAGGAAACAGCATGAAGATCCCAGAAACAAACCCATACATGTTCAGATAATTGACTCTCAATGGAGACACCAAAGATCTAGATGAAGAAAGGATCACAGGACTCAGAACACCTTTAAGGACTAGTGTTCCTTAGACGCTGCTTTGGATAATGGTGGTGTTAACCAATAGTTTCAGATTACTGACAAATGTATGGTCTGAGAATGGAACAAAAAATAGTCGGTGAATTTTAGGATTAAAAATAGAGTAAAAAGACCCCCCCCTCCCAAAAAAATACGCTAGAAGATTGGACTGTTTGAAAATAGATCTGTGGGGAAAAGATACCATCTTCAATAAATAATGATGTTCTAACTGGATGTCTACATGTAGAAAAAGACAAGTAGATCCATATTTATCACCCTGCACTAAACTAAAATCCAAGTGGATCAAAGACCTCAACATAAAACCAGACACACTAAACCTGTTAGAAGTGGGGAAGCGCCTTGATCTTATTGGCACAGGAGACAACTTCCCAAACAGAACACCAACAGCTCAAGCTCTGAGATCAACAATTAATAAATGGGACTTCATAAAACTGAAAAGCTTCTGTAAAGCAAAGGACACTGTCATCAGAACAAAATGACAGCCTACAGACTGCCTAAAGATCTTCACCAACCCTACATCCAACAGAGGGCAAATATCCAAAATATATAAAGAACTCAAGAAATTAAACTCCAACAAACCAAATAATCCAATTAAAAATGGGGTACAGAGCTAAACAGAGAATTCTCAAAAGAGGATTATCGAGTGGTGAGAAACATTTAAAGAAGTGTTCAACGTCCTTAGTCATCAGGGAAATGCAAATCAAAACTACTCTGAGATTCCTTCTTACACCCATCAGAATGGCAAAGGTCAAAAACTCAAGTGACAGCACATGCTTACGAAGATGTGGAGAAAGGAAGTTTGCTGATGGGAGTGTAAACTTGTACAACCACTTTGGAAATCAATCTGGTGCTTTTTCAGACAATTGGAAATAGTGCTACCTCAAGACCAAACCATACCACTCCTGGAAATATACCCAAAAGATGCTCCACTATACAACAAAGACATTTGCTCAGCTATATTCATAGCAGCTTTATTCACAACAGACAGAATCTGGAAACAACCTAGATGTCCCTCAACTGAAGAATGGATATAGAAATTGTGTTACATTTACAAAATGGAATACTACTCAGCTATTAAGAACAAGAAAATCATGAAATTTGCAGGCAAATGGGTGGTAGAAAAGAACATTCTGAGTGAGGGAACCCGGAACCAGAAAGACACACATGGAATATACTCACTTATAAGTAGATGTTAGTCATATAATACAGGATAACCATACTACAATTCACAGATCTAAAGAAGCTAAGTAACAAGGAGGACCCTTAGCTATCATTCAGAAGGCTAAATAGAATAGACAACAAAAGCAGTTGAAGATTAGGAATAGGATGGGAGCCTACCATAAATGTCCTCTGATAGAGTTCACCCAGTGGGGGATTGAAACAGATGCTAAGACTCAGCCAAACTTTGGGCATAGCCCAGAGAGTTGTAGGAAAGAGTGGGGTAATAGAAGGATCCAGAGCAAACAGGAGCTCCATAAGAAGACCAACAGAGCCAACAAACCTGGGCCCAGGGAGGCCTGCAGAAACTGATGTAAGAACCAAGGATCATACAAGAAGGGGCCCTAGACCCCTTTCTCAGATGTAGCCAATAAGCAGCTCAGTCTCCATGTAGGTTCCCTACAAAGGGGAGCAGGGGCTGTCTCTGACATGGACTCTATTGCCTGCTATTTGATCACTTCCCCTGGAGGTGGGGTAGGGAGGGCTTGCCAGGCCACAGAGGAAGAGGGTGTAGGCAGTCCTAATGAGCCTTGATAGGCTGGGGTCAGATGGTAGGAGAGGAGGGCTCCCCCTTTCTGAGCATTAGGGGAGGGGAATGGGGCAAAGAGGGAGGGAGGGTGGGACCAGCAGGAGATGGGGGAAGGGGTACAATAGAGATGTAAAGTGAATAAATTATAAAAAATAAATTTAAATTTTAAAAAAAGATGTTGTAAGTGGTGATCAATATTTACTATTGATATATCTCTGGTAAAGCTGCTGTTAATCCTAAACAGCTGTATAACCAAATCACCACACTGAGACTATGATTTATTTAGTTAACCTAGAACACAATGGGGGCAATAGTTACTCCATCCTAAACCTCCAAGCCCTCATAGTTTCCTAACATTTAGATTTCCCACATTATACTTGCTTTTAGTGATATATTAGATCCAGTCCATCTCTCCAAGTCGTTCCAAGACCTTTCCTCCTGCCTCTGTTCTCCCAGCTCTCTTTCCTGCCCTTCTCCTCCTCTCTGCCTCCCACCTTCCTGTCCTCTGGCTCCTCCTTTTCTTCCTGCTTCCTTTCTATTGCTCAACATTGTGGCTAGTTGTTTTATTTTGACATGTTTTCACAAAGTTGAGACAGGTGATGCTTAGAATAAGTATCACAATGCAACGTACAGATTGAAACCAGAGAGTGGTGGAGAGAAATCAGCATTTGAATAAACAAGGGTAAGGTGTATACATTTCAAAAGAACATTACATCAACAAAAAGAAAATAAAAGAATCAAATAAACAAACAAAAAACAACTAAATCCCCACCACCACCACCAAACACTAGATTTGAATCCTAATGTGGAAGTGATCTGAGAAGGATCAGTACCCTCCAGATGTCTACAGACTTATTAAACTCGTGTGTTCATGTATACTTATACAGTTCAGCCCTGCTTGAAACAAAGACTAGAAACAAACCAAGGGGCTTTTGGGAATTTGATAAACTGTGGTGGATTTCCATAATGGGTCCTATGAAACAATTAAGGTCATGTAGAACACAGGTAATTCCATGAGCACAAATTACACCAAGATTAGATATGTCTTGGTGGGTGGTTGTCTGCTTTGCTGTGGATTTTTTAATCTCAATGCTCTAGGACAGGTCTTGAGAAAACCTAAGTTGTTTGATGGATAATGTTGGAATAAATGGTACAACTCAAACCACAGCCCTTTACCAATGAACTTGCTTCCTTAAGGTTCTTCTCTCTAGTAATTGATAACTCAGACACTTACTCAGTGTGTTACATGGTAGACACTATGCTAGATACACAAGGGCAAATCAGAAACACACCCTACTTCTTGAGATACTATCTCTTATAAAAAGACATTTAAGAAAACTTAAAGGGGGGGGGAAGATTACTCATTGCATAGAACTTTGGATACTGTAAGAGCTAGTCCTCAGAAAGGAGGTTTCTAAGTCAGTTCCAAATCGGTTGTTCCAAGTCCTGTGTCTAAAGTGTGTTGTTACAAACCTCAACAATGATCTTTTCTAGATCCCACCATTTGCCTGCAAATTTCATGATTTCCTCTTTTTTGATTGCTGAGTAGTATTCCATTGTATAAAAATACCACAATTTCTGTACCCATTCCACCGTTGATGGACATCTGGGTTGTTTCCAGGTTCTGGCTATTACAAATAGAGCTGCTATAAACATGGTTGAGCAAGTGTCCTTTTTGTGTACTTGAACAAACTTTGGGTATATACCTAGCAGTGGTATAGCTGGGTCTGGAGGAAGCACTATTCCTATTTGTCTTAGAAAGCGCCAGATAGCTTTCCAGAGTGGTTGTACCAGTTTACATTCCCACCAGCAATGGAGGAGGGTTCCCCTTTCTCCACAACCTCTCCAGCATGTGTTATCGCTTGAGTTTTTCATCTTGGCCATTCTGATGGGTGTAAGGTGATATCTCAGGGTCATTTTGATTTGCATTTCCCTGATGGCTAATGAGGATGAGCATTTCTTTAAGTGTTTTTCTGCCATTCGATATTCCTCTGTCGAGAATTCTCTGTTTAGCTCTGTTCCCCATTTTTTAATTGGATTACTTGGATTGCTGCTTTTCAGCTTCTTTAGTTCTTTGTATATACTGGATATTAGTCCTCTGTCAGATAAAGGGTTAGTGAAGATTCTTTCCCAATCTGTAGGCAGTCGTTTTGTTTTGATGACGGTATCCTTTGCTTTACAGAAACTTTTCAGTTTCATGAGGTCCCATTTATTGATTGTTGCTCTTAGAGCCTGTGCTGTTGGTGTTCTGTTCAGGAAGTTGTCTCCTGTGCCAATGAGTTCTAGGCTGTTCCCCACTTTTTTTTCCAATTGATTTAGGGTATCTGGTTTTATGTTGAGTGAAATATCCCAGAAGGAGAAAGACAAACATGGGATATACTCACTTATATAGACCTATAAGATATGATAAACATAATGAAATCTATACACCTAAAAAAGATAATCAATTGAGCGGACATGGGGTAAGATGATCAATCCTCATTTAGAAAGATAGATGGGATGTGCATTGAACGTATGACAGGAGTCTACTGAGCGCATCTGAAAGACTCTAACTAGCAGTGTTTTCAAAGCAAAGACTCATGACCAAACCTTTGGCAGAGTACAGGGAATCATAAGAAAGAAGGGGAGTTAGTCTGATGGGGAAAGGATAGGAGCTCCACAAGGACCAAATATATCTGGGCACAGGGTCTTTTCTGAGACTGACATTCAACCAAGGACCATGTATGGATATAACCTAGAACCTCCACTCAGATGTAGCCTGTGGTAGCTCAGTAACCAATTGGTTTCCCAAAGTGAGGGGAACAGGGACTATTTCTAACAGGAACGCAATGACTGGCTCTTTGGTCTCCCCACCCCCGAAGGGAGGAACAGTCCTGTTAGGCCACAGAGGAGGGCTTTGCAGCCAGTCCTGAAGATACCTGATAAAACAGGATCAGATGAATGGGGAGGAGGTCCCCCCTACCAGTGGACTTGGAAAGGGGCACGGTGGAGATGAGGGAGGGAGGGAGGGACTGGGAGGGAATGAGGGATCAGGACACGGCTGGGATACAGAGTTAATAAAATGTAACTGATTAAAAAAAATGTTAAAAAAAAAAAAAAACCTCAACAATGACCAGCATGTCTAGATATACACAAGAGTACCATAGTGGCACTCATATCTTGGGGGTAACCAACAGCTAGTATAATTGTGCTTAAAGTCTGCTCAATAAGATGCAAATGCATCTGCTGGTGAGATCATAGACTCTAGAGGAGAGCCTACTACTGCTGCTCTCCTGAACAGGTATAATTCCCAATTGCATTCTAAATACTCACAGGTAAGTGTATCCCTCACCCTCATCAAAGTTCTTTCTTTCTTTCTTTCTTTCTTTCTTTCTTTCTTTCTTTCTTTCTTTCTTTCTTTCTTCTTTTTTTAACAAAGACCATCACAAAAATCCACAACTAGTTCAAATGCAGAGCGCTGACTTCAGGGTACTGAACCCCAGTTGATACATCTACAACACAACAGCCTCTACACCTAAAACTGGAAATATTGCAGTAGAGAGGGCAGAAGGATTGTAAGATCCAGAGGACTAGGATGTCAGAAAAGGTAGTGTCTTCTATACTAGTTGCACTAAAGAAATCTCAGAAATATGGCTTCCTAAACAAGACCAGCTCAGGGGAAATGGGTACATCTGAACATAAACATTAAACAGTGCTCAGACCCAACCTGGCCAAACCTGGGTATTACAAAGTCGTGCTCCCCAAACTCGACCCATGACAAGAAAAGAATCATGCCAGGAAAACAGAGGCATGAAATAAAAATTAAACTGAGTTTCAGGAAAAATAAATAAATAAAATAAAACAAAACAAAAATAAAACCAACACTCTTCTCGGGCAACCTCCGTTACAAACTTTCATAAAAGCTGGCCATAGCTAGTTCTCTGCACTGTAGCACTCCTGCCCACTCACACGGAGAATCTTCTGGCTTCATAACAGTCTCCAACATTACCTGGATGCCAGAAGTGGGCCTTTTAAAGATGGGTCTGCTTTCATGAGCAGAGGTCTCTTTCCTTGGAACAGCCAAGACACTGAGAGTTGAAACCCAGAACCACTCGCTCTCCAAGCATGTGGTCATTAGAGCTCCGTCATCTGTCACCTTTAGGTGGTAATTAGAAAAGGGAAGTCAATAACAGTACTGCCCAAGACTACTTTACCAAGATTTAAACAAGTTGTAATATTGTTGAACACCTATTGATGAGTCCAAATGTGCTGCAGGCCATTGAGCACAGGGGCTGGGGAGAGGGGGGCTTTGATTGGAGGCTTTTCATTATTAATTTGATGGCGTGAGGTTTATAGACACCACAGCATACATTACATACATTGTCACATGGGCCGTGGACGCCATTGCCAGCAGATCAAATCAGCATCTCGTGGGATGATGCCCAAGGAAAGGAGAATACCTCTGAAGTTGACAACCGGATTGTAGCCCCACCTAAAGAAAATAGTCAAGTCTGCTGATTCTTTAATATTCCTTATCAAATATGTGAAATAAAGGAAAAAGCAACTGAGTTCTTAGAAAACTTCTGAGTTTGGAATGGAGACCCCTTATCTATCAAGCTCTGCCAGATGTCCCTGAAACTTCTAGACCAGAGTGTCTTCCTCTACGGGATGCCAGTTCCTCAAGCTGACTTTCAAGCCCAATATTTTAGTGTTCAATTTTGTATTTTCTCTCCCAGTATCATGACCTAAATAGTATCTAAGGGCTAGAGAGATGGTGTGGAGGCTAAGAGTTGCTTGTCCTCTAGAGGACCTCAGTTAACATCCCAGCATCAGGCAGCTCATAACCACCTGGAACTTCAGCTCCAGAGGATCCATCACCTTCTTCTGGCCACTTTGACATCTGTACTCACATGTGCATACCTCTCACACATACACCTGGGAGTGGGGAAGTTAGAAATAAAATAAAACTTAACTGCCATCTATATGCTGGAATGTTCTACTACCTCCATCCCCAAACTCTCTCCTAAACTCTCGACTTATAACTGCTCAGGTTAGGGGAGACAGCTCTCAGTCAGAGAAGTGATTTTCTGCACAAGCATTAAGCTCTGAGTTCATATTACCAGCACACACATATAAAAGCTAGGCATGGCGGGTTGTGCCTGTGATCTTAATGCTGAAAAGATGGAGATAGGAGAACTTGGGGCTTGCTGACAGCTAATCTTGTCTAATTAGTGATCCAGTCTCAAAACATAGGGTATAAAGTGATTGAGAAAGATATATCTCAAACCCTGGAACCCATAAACATATACACATGCACACACCACACAATAAGGAGTGAATGAATAGATATGTACATACAACCTTGGCTAAGTCACTTGGGTGGCATCTTACACTGTGCAAATACAAACCTGTGCTCTCGCTTCTCGCTGGCACCTTCTTGTCCCCACCTCTCCTCAACCTTGGCCAATTTTCACTTCACAGTAAATAGCCAGTACCCAGTGGGATATGTCTGTCTTCATTCCTGAACGTTCGGACGCTAACCCTTTCTCAGGGCTTGCTGCTATGTCACTGCCCTTTGTCCACATTCAGCTGTCATCTTTGCAACCTTGTTTGAGTTCTCCTCTCCACATTACTGGCACCGTTGCCACCCTGGCCCACCGCTGGGTTGTGCTCCACCCCCAGCAGAAATGAGTCCTCCTTTGCTCTTCCATGTACATAGCTGTTATTTTTCTTCGTTCTTTCCTGTCTCCACTGTGTCCTTATCAGGGACTCCTTTCCCAGTCACCCTTTGCCAAGATCATTCATATTCATTTTCTACGTATATTAAGTGACAGATGACCACAAAGTTAGTGGCATAAAACAGCATGCATTTGAGGTTGTTGGTTTTATTTTTCAGTCATAAAGAAGAGTGAAGTCATGTCATTTGCAGGAAAATGGATGAGCTTGGAGCCAGTCGTCTTAAGTGAATTAAGCCAGTCTCAGGAAGATAAATATCTGAGGATTTTTTTTTTCTCTCTTTGTGGTTTCAAGATTTTATACAATAACATAAACTCATATATGTATGTGTATGTACATACATGTATATGTATGTGTTAAATGAAATTAACAGTAAACTTCTCTGGGGTGAAAGGTGACAAGGAAGAGGGGAAATAAAAATGAGACTAGGAGAATATGTTCAGTTATAATATTGATATAATATAATACCCATATAAAATGTTTCAAGTAATACATTTTGGGTTTTTTTTTTGAGACAGGGTTTCTCTGTGTAATAGCTCTAGTTGTCCTGCACTTATTTTGTAAGCCAGGCTGGCCTTGAACTCACAGAGATCTACCTGCCTCTTCCTCTGCCTCTTGAGTGCTGAAATTAAAGGTATGCATCACCACACCCAGCTTAAGTAACAAATTTTTAATTACAGAATAAAATAAAACTGTCCATTTAGTAGACCAGTTTCTGCTCAAGTATAGCTCAGCTGGATTCTCTGTTCAAGGTCAAACAAGGGCACAACCAACAAGACTGTCTTCTCTGAAAGCTTGAGTTGAAAGCATCTACCTCCAAACCTGGGCACAGGTTGGGAGGCATTTGCTCCTTGTGGCTGTATGACTGGGTCCCTGCTTCCTTGGTAGTGGGAAGCTGGGGGTACTCTCAGCTTGTATGGGCTATTCTCAGGTACTTTCCCTGTGGTCCCTTCCACAAGGGAGCTATTTGCTCTTTAGAGGACAGCATGATTAATTTCTCAATAACTTCATATTGGCCTTGGTTCCTCTCTAAAGGACTTTACCAGAAGAAATCAGCATCACTCAAGATAACTTTCCTTCAGGTTAACTCAAAAGCAACTGACTTGGGAACCTTAAACCCATTTTCACAGTTTCCTCTTTTAAGGCACATAGCATAACCTAGTCATGGGAATATCTTCTCAGCATTTACGCAGATGCCAATCACAAAGTGAAGATGCAAGGAGTGATGATCCAAGAGTGTGGTCATGAAACCATAGACACTATTTTAGAATTCTGCCTTCTACAGCATTCCTGTTGAAACCTTTCCATTAATATTCTTTGCCTCCTGGAACAGAAGATTTATTTACTAATTTGTTTTCCCAAAGTAAAATGAAAGATGCCTTAGAACAAAGAGTTTGCATTGCTTACTATTATTTCCTGAATTAGAACAATGCCTGGATGACATATAATCCAAGCTCAAGCCATAAGGAATATGTGTTAAATTAATAAATAAATGAATTTAAGCACAAATCCCTTCACATCTCAAGAAGTTCAGTATCTTCTCTCACAGGGTTTACGATCTCCCTGACAGTTCCCAGTCGTATGACAGTCAGCTTCGGTGAATATTTATTGAGTGCTGCCCCTTGGCCTGCCACCTGAACACACTGTGATTGGTCCTCACAATAAGACTTTCTAAATCGCGCAATCTCTTCTGAGCATAGTTGGTAAGAAATCGGATTTCTGGCATATTTTGGAGAATGCTATATTCGTGGAGCAGGGAGTACATATCTCTTTAGTCTATCCTTCCTCTGCTATATAATTAAACCCCTCAATATGCTGAGCACATGGCCACATAATTATACCCATGTATACATGAACACACACACTCATGCACAAGCCCAGCCTACTTTCCCTTGAATATCTGCATAGCAATGACAAACATGAGTTGATTTCTTGCCCTTGACTTCTCTCTTTCTCTTTGTAGCACTAGAATAAGGAAATGAGCCAACCTCAGCAGTTCAAGATAGAGCCACCAACTTGGGGTTGACCAGCCTTCAAATATCCCATGAGCAAAATTCATGGTCCCAGACCCTTGGGTGGGAAAGGTGTAATTGTTCCATAACCTATTGCTGAAATTCAGAATTTCCTTTACACAGGTGATGATAAACAAGAAGCCAAAAATTAATCACAGTGTATGTGGTAAATATTGTCATCAGAAATCAGATACTTTCTTATAACTTTTTGAGGGAGGTAGTCTTCCCATGGATTCCAGGGTCTTGTATCTGCTAGGCAAGCATTCTACCATTCTACCATTGAGATACCTCTCCCTCTGCTGCCAAAAAAGATCATCAATGCTTCCATGCCGTGTTATAACTACACGGAATCATGAAAAGTTTGATCCTCATTGCTATGCTGAATCTGAAGAACATATTGAACGCATCAGTGTTCCTTGTTAATAATCAATTTTAAAAAACCATATATATTATCACATCACAAGTTTGTCTTCTAAGATTACGGTCACTGCACTTTATTATCATGTCCTGTAAGATTTTTTTTATTCATTTAAAATCATTTACATGGACAGAGTGCATACATTCTTCCAGGTTGCTCAATAGGGCCATGACTTAAGATTCAAAGGTTCTATTCTAACAGATAGTGAGATATCAATAAAGAGGAATATGGATTCCTAAATGGTAGAGAGATGCTTGTCAAACATGAATAGTTAATGTACTTTTGGACCCTTCGAACAAGAGAGAAAAGAGGTTTCTAATTAACATGAATCTCTAAATCCTGAAGTCTCTGTGTCTCATCTGAGCCTAAGTCCTAGCTGCAATGTCACGTGTGGTAAGCAACACACTCAAGAAAGACCTCTGAACTTCACAGCCAAGAGTTGATCATCTAAGTCCAATGGTTCCCAGAAGAGCAATGGTCCCCAGGCAATAGCTCCATCACTCAGCCTCATCCATCAGGAATCCAGGTAACCCCCTGAAATGAAGCAAAGCAATGTTCCCAACCATGAAAAACATACAGAACTTCACATTTGCTTGTTTAGGACAAAATTCTCTGAAGATATTCCTTCCTATTTAGCTTCACCCATTTCTATCACCCAAATTCAGCCATTTTACTCTATTCACCACCCATGTCAGAAAGAATTATCTGCAATGATCAGAGGCATTTGAAAATAGAATCAGCTGAAGGTTGTCTGAAAAGTTAAGTTTTTGTCATTTCTGAAAAGTTAAGTAATTTGTCATTTTTGTAGAAGTTCCACAGTCAGAGAACACAGAATTCAGGTTTCCATCTGGCTTTGGTAGGAAAGAAAGAGTCCTGTGTCAGTGAGAGAAAAGGTCATTTCTAAATGAATGATGTGCTCTGACTGCAGCAATCCAGCTACTCAAATCTTCTGAGCCCAAGTGGAGAAGTGCTGAGAGAGGGAAAGTGGGTGGAGACTGAACAGAATGGCTAGAAACGGAATGAAAACAAAGATGACTGGCTAGATGTAGAAGAACTCTGGGAAGGTGAAGCCAGAGATGGCAGCAGCATTGAAATGTAAGAAACCAAACAAACGATGTCCCTGGGCAGAGACTTCACGTTAGAGCAGAGGACGGCAGCTTTGAGATAAGTTAAATTTGAGATTAGATAGAAAGCCCAACAGGAAATTCCCAAGAGGCATGGAATATTTATAGAGGTCAAGAGAAGGAGGAAACTCACAGAGAATGAGGAAACTTGGACAAACAAAAAGGAAAAAAAAAAAAGGCAGAAGACCATCCGAGGTGCGCTAGAAATTCTCCCACTGGGGAAACAGAAGGGGGACAATTAAGAAATGAAGAATGAATTTCAGGAACTTCCATGTCACAAAGATCGTGGGGGGAACTAGCTTTAAGTCAAATGTACAGTGAAACAAAAGATCAAAACCAAGCAAACCAAGCAAAGGCCAGTGGGTTTTATGATTTAAAAGAAAAAATATGTTTAGTAAATAGCTTACTATTCAATAATAGTAAATAGATGTCCATATAAATAAAATACCCTAAGGTGTAGATAGTTGCAAGGACACCGACTGACTAGATTCTTTTCAGGGTTATAAGGGAATCATAATTGTCCCTTAACATTTTTTTTTTTTACAATTTATGGCTATTTTACTACAAAAAGAATATAATCTGCTTTCTACTTATAATCACAAAATGTCTGTTATTTGAAAAATATCTATATCCCAAAGGCATCATTCCAAGGCCAATGGACTTGGAATTACAAAGTACATGCCATTGAATCAACACCATAAAGAATTCTGATTTTCATTTCGCTTATCAGAAAACTATGTGTGTTAGATATAGCAGGCCTTATTACATAAAGTCTCTCCTCTGAGTTGTTTGAATGAAGGCATTCCCTTCCATTCCCACTCTATAGTGAAGGAATAATATAATTCCCATTTAGG
Organism: Meriones unguiculatus; assembly: GCF_030254825.1. Classification (NCBI taxonomy): domain Eukaryota; kingdom Metazoa; phylum Chordata; class Mammalia; order Rodentia; family Muridae; genus Meriones; species Meriones unguiculatus. The sequence continues at coordinate 14,243,711 of NC_083354.1, read as the reverse complement.
GCAGCAGCTAAGCTTGAAAAAGGTTCCTCTACAATGGAATCAGTGGAAGGGTACAGAAACTGTCCCACAGATGAGTGGTGCCTAATGGACCCGCAACTTTAATTCCGAGACATGAGACCAAACTCAAAAGCTGGGGGAAGAGAGAGAGAGGGAAGAAATGAGCAAAGAAGGAACGAGTTTTATCTGAGACAGAAGCAAACCAGGGTGTACAAATTTACACAGAGGGAAAATTATGCAATTATCAATGTCCTCATACCCTGTCTGAGGGTGAGCATGAATAAAACATGAACAGGAACTGTACCAATTAAATATTGAGGTGCTGGATGTCAGTGCTCACCACAGTGAGAGCCGTTTACACTCATCAGCTATTTTCCTACAAAAAGATTCGTCAAGATAAAGGGAAAAAACACAATCCAAGAATAACAAACAACTAAACTAAACTTAAAAGCATCTTTTTTTTTCTCCCACTGTTAGTTCCCAAAGGAAAACAATGACAAATTTAGGTAACACTCCACTTTCCTAACATCTGCTCATTTGAGGTATTACCACAGTGACATGAATTTTTCAGCTTCCTTCCAGATATCTGGTAGCATTTAATGCACAAGCTCCATTTCCATGTTCTATTTTCACTGAAATCAATTCTGCCATTGTTGGCTTTGAGGTCAGAGCTTCAGCAGCGGATGGCACTAGGCAGACTCCCAACAGATGCAAGGCTCAGTGAGGAGATCTTTGCAGTATCCTCCTCCTACTACCCAAGTGTTTACTCTTCATCCTTTCACCATCCCATCCTCAGTCCCAGGACCATAGTCCATTCACACTCAGCTGAATTTGAGCTCCTTCGCCAGCCCTTGTACCACCCCCATTTGTCTTTGCATTTTTCCCTCCCTATAATCCCAAAATAGAGCAAGACCAACCCCCCTCCCATTTTTGCCCCATGGCGAATACCCTCTCCTTATAATTTCTATTTTTCTTGGTCAGTTCCTATCAGATGGAGGTCAAGGGCTTGTCGGGTCTCATCAAGCATCCCCACTGGCTCTGTTGTAGGAAACCCACTCTCACCCCCATGTAGGTGCTGGAAGAGGAAAAACTCACCATAATTCTCATTACATACATTCCCTAGTCCTTTCCTTTTCAGCCAACCTTTTATGAAGCAAACTTCAGAGAAATCCTCCTTGGGCAGAATACCAATCCTAGGCAGCCACGTGTTATCAAACAAAGATCCGAGCGCTGATGTGGAGGAATTACTTATGAGTTGTTGGTCAAGCCCATCCCAATGACATCACTTCCCAAACAACACAAGCTGCTGATACTGCTTTTGGTTGTCCATTAAAAGGAGACCCTATTGCTGAAAACACCACATGCCTTGGTTACAGGATACTGAGAAATTGAGCTGGACTATGCCAGGGGCTTCCTTTCTACGACTAGCTTTAAGAGACCCCCAAGGTTCTATGTAGGCCATGAGACAAGTCACCAGGAGTCTTATCCATCTGTGGACTTTACATGCTACCATATTGACTACTAGGCAAGATATAACCACTGCGGTAGTAGCATAACTGTTATGAGAGTAACCAACTGTATTATGATCGGATCCAACGCCTGCTTTACAGGAGATAGCTCATACCTGGTATTGTGCATCTTCAAAGGCTGATAGTTGAGGAAGTCCTAGGCCCTAGAAAGAAGGAACAACTCCTATTGTTCTGCTAAATAGATATGTTGTCACACTATCTCCTAAATATTTATGCATATACCTGAAAACAAGTTCTACTCTCCAAGTTAATCAAAGAGGCTCTCTTTTCAGTGAATGGTTGAATCTGACACATGGCTGTTCAAGATGCTGGTTGTGAGTGAATATAGAGTGATCCTCCCTAAACATCAATACTCCCTCCTCTGAGGCTCGAAGAACATCATAGGAAAGAGAACAGAAAGAACGTAAGAGCTAGAAAGAATGTAAGACAATCTGTGAGAGATTGTGTTCTTGACATGACATGGGCAGTGTAATAAGGAACTCAAAGCAAATGCATTTGTGACGGGGCTGGTCAACATTCAGTCATGAGTAGGAGGAGAAGGAATCCTGAGGTCCTGATCCTCCCAAAACACTATTGGCTGTGGGTGGCTACTGAGAGAGGGGCATAGCCACTGGTCAGTTTTCCATGTTCCAGTGGCTACCTCCATGCTCACTCAGATGGCCATGGTTAAACCAAAGCAGGACACAGAACAAAAAGGCCTGAAACTGGGAAGAGGTCGGATAAGGCAGAAAGGGTGGCAAAGGTTGAATTGAGATAAAAGAGAGCAGAGAAGAGCACGGTCAGAGTGCATTACATACATGTTTGAAATTATCAAAGAAGAATTTTTAAAGTAAGAAGAACTCCCATTTGTAAACCAAGGGAATACTGAATACACAGGAAAATTAATAAAAATTAAAGCCTATACGACAGCCTTTCAGAACCTTGTTAACAGGCTTATTTTTAATAAATGAACCGGGAAAACAAGTAACAAAAATGGCCCATAAAATTATATAATATCAATTGAGCTACATTTTGTTAACACACATGAAGAACCTCGCTTTTTTTCATATTTTTGACTCAGTGATACCCTTTCTTGGAATCCATAAGACAGAAATATTAAAGCCATAGTCCAAAACCTAGATACATTTTGCATATTCTGTGTGTTCACAGTGACAAACAAAAAGGTGTATACATCCCAAAGGTTTCTGTAAAAGATGAACATCTGAGAAAATGCAAGGAAATGGTGGTTGTAATCCTAGGATTAACAAAACCTGTCTCGTAGCTAACTCCTTTGCTGCTGCTTTCCAGTTTCAAGATAATGCATGGGAAAGCTCCCTTCTCTCCTATTTCTCACTCCTGGCCGTCAGGGTAGGGGTCTTTCTCTCCATGGCCTGCAGCCCTTCAGCGCTGCCCTGAATCACAGCCGGCTGTATGGATTTTTAGTTCCGAATCTGCAGTATGTACTGTCTCATCTCTCAGAAGCCAGATATTGATCCCTGTCGCACTGGGGCTGCACAAACTGGATTGCTTGAATTCAGGGGATTTTTTAAAGGGACAAATTCAGTAAATTTAATGGAGTGGACGTGTTTTTCTCCTGTGCTGTACCAAATCGCAAGTTTGACTGCACTGTTTGCTTTCTGTCTCGGTTTTCTGCTGACATAGAAATCTACAATGCAAAATGGCGTTAAAAGATGACACTTTTTGATGGCTCATCAAGTCGACCCTGCCATATGCCCCAGGCGAGCTCTGACAATGAGAAGGAGCCCAGCCTGATGGTTGGTTCCTATATCAGCGAGAAAACATGGAAGATGCTGTCCCTCTGGTCAGCCATGTACAAAGTCAACAAATACTTGCTGGATGCTCCCTGGTGTGCGGGGTGCTTGGGATGACACAGGCTTGGTGTCTGTCTTCTGAGGCTTCTAGTCCACTAGGAAAGGACCTGGACTAGTCGCTTTTAACTGAGACTAGAAGAAACAAAACAATTTGCAGAGTTCAGGCAAACCCAACTTAGCTGGAAGACTGAGGATCTGTCACTTAAAAACAACATTAATAGCATGTTATTATTTATTATTACAATAAATAACGACAAAGAACAAATAGCTGACTAGGTAAACTAGAACCAGAAAAGGGGGTAGGAAGTACCCACAGAGTGCCATGTACTGGGATCCTGGGGTTGAAGACAGAGCTCCGTTGATGAGAAAGAGGAGGATGAAAGAGGAGGATGAGAAAGGGGGAGGGAAAAGAAAAAAGCAGCTGCTGTTACCGCTGCCACCACAAGAATCTAGACTGGAATGCTAAGTAATGCTAGATTAAAATAAAAAAAAAATCCTGGACTTCTTTTTAAACGCAATGAGAACACATTTGTGCATCTTATTTTCTTTGGGTGCAGTGAAGGGGCTGAAAAGAAAAGTAGAACTTCATTCTCCAGAGGCAATGGTGGTGTGATGTCATTATCCACAGACAGGGGAGGAGGACTCTAAATCCACATGAGCACTCTGGATCGCACTCCGGCTGCGGAGAATCAAGTATCCAACCCTTCATCCCCTTCAACCTCCTATGTCCCACCAGCCGTTCATAGCCTGACTCTACGGAGGTGAGGAGAAAACCCCAAGAGGCTGTTTTAGAATTTACCTGTCACATACCTAGTATCAGTTGGCAAGCAGCCAGCGGTGTGTTTGCGTTAGACATGTGCATATTCACATTTGTACAGAATTAGTCAGTGAGATACTGCGTGATTAGAAAAGAAAGAAACATATGCCAGCACTCTACCTAAGAAGACAAAGTGAGCCTACAAATTTCATACTTCATCACCTCCCAGACCCAAGTTCTGTCTCCCTTGGTGTTATCCCCCTGATCATGTAAAAATTAAATGGCAGTCAGCACCGAGCCACGAATTGGGGACTAACTGTTCATCCCGTAGGCTTTCATAAAGCTCTGGCCACTTCAGAACTGAAATGGATGTTGATCGCGGGTTCTTAAGAGGATTTTTAAAAGAAAACAAGTAATATGTTCCCTCCTCAATTGTGTGTTTTCTCCAGAAACCTTCTGTGAAAGGTTTTTCTCATCTGAGGCTGCTTTTTAGACGTGGCTCCCGCCCTGAGTGTGTTTGCATTAAGATGCAGGGCCTGGTTCTTGTGTCTCCAAGAACAGTGCCCTCTCGCTATTAGTGCATCTGCAGCCCCTCACCCTCACGGCAGAACAAGAGGAGTCAGAGCAGATGAAAGGGACCAGATCCATTTGCTCCTAACCAGGCCCCTCAAGAGGCTCTTAGAAGGTCCTGGGTTACAAGTATGTTCATCTTTTCCATTCACAAATACCTTTTTGAAGGCAAAGACGGGCCTAGGAAATGGGAAGAAAACGAAGTGTGTCTTTTCTATTGCTCTTTCTAGAATCTTCCTTCAAAATGTTTTTCTCTGCCAGCCATAAGGCTAGCTTTAGATGCGTCTCCTCCGTCTCCAACGCATTTTAAACGTGTATCTGTTTCTGGCAACTATGGGTGTGTACACCGTTTGCCTTTCTTGAGAAAGTTGTAATCAAGGAAAAGAACCTGATGCTCTCGTCTGAGGGACAGAGGGAAGCCAGGGTATGAAGTCACATCTACTGTAGCCCTGCATGAGCTTTCAGAGAGACTTCTTACTGACCTGGAAACCTTCGCAGGAACAGCTGCTGGTTTCCATGGCAACCACACCCTGGGCCTCCAGCTATCCCCTTGCACAGTGGTTAAGGGAGATGGGACACAGTGTGTGATGGGTTTATTTACACACCTGTGTGGCAAGGGAAATTTTAGAAAGACCACAGCTGACTCGGGCCTTGAGGGATTAAGCTGCCATAGAGCTGGACCTTTCCAGGTCACTGAGGCCCAAGAACGAGTACACACACACCTGAGTTTTGGATGTGGCTGAATTGGTGTCTCATGTCCTGGTGTGCATTTGAGTGGATCTCCACGCCTAGTTGTAACCGCCTCTGAGTTTTCCCTTCTTCCTCCCAATACCCTCTCTGCAGTTTTACCCTCTCTGCAGTTTTAGACTGGAGAAACAATGAAAAATGTACTGAAGGCAAGGAGGAGAGTCCTCAACAAAACTCTGCCTCCGTTTATCAAAATACTAGAGGCACCCCTCCCCGCATGGAAGATACCTCGATAAGCAATACAAACAGTTGCTAGGAGGATTCTCTCCTCAAGATGTGATGGTTGAGTGTATCCTTTTCACGCAGAACATGCTGCCCGGTGGTTAGCATGACCACCCTTGAACTTGGCAGCCACTGACTCTAGCTGGGCTCTGATGCTAAGGTAAGTCACCCAACTCTTAATTTCCGCTTTCTTTTTCAGCGATATGGAAGCGATAACTATTTCACCATCTGGTTTGGTTTATGACATACAATACTGTTGGGACTGTGAACTAGGGGTAGCCACTATGGGAATCAGCATGGAAGTTCCTCAAAAGTCTAAAAATGGATTACCATATGATTTCATTTTTTTTTAGAAGAGGCCAAGAACCTGGAAACGCTAGGCCGGCTTCCAAAGATGTACATCAAAAGGTATTCCTTTGCCCATCATTGACTTGAGTGAATAAATATAACATGTCATAAAACTCTAAAATCAGCATGTTCCTGCTCATTCTCTAGTTCTTTATTTTTCTACTGAAGTCATGTTTGAAATAACACTGATATTTTTGGGTTTTTTTTTTTTTGTTTGCTTTGTTTTGTTTTGTTCTGTTGTTATTGTTTGAAGACAAGGTTCCTCAGCGTAATCTTGGCTGTCCTGTACTTATTTTGTAGACCAGGCTGGCCTTGAACTCACAGAGATCTGCCTCCTTTTGCCTCCCAAACGCTGGGATTCAAGGCACGAGCCACTATGCTCAGCTAATTTCTGAGCATTTATTCTGAGTATTTATTCTATATATTTTATAAGATGCATTAACTGTCAGGGGAAATGAAGTCAAAAGTAAAACAAATCATCCCACCAAAAAAATCATCTCTTGGTCCTAAAAGTCTTAACATCTGAAGCACATAAGGCAGGGCTTTTCTCCAGCTGTTTTTTTTTTTGGGGGGGGGAGTGGGGTAACCAGTGTTACCCCCAAATCAAACTTGACAGCCACCTCATTCAAAAATCATATACCATTTGCCCTTTCATTAAAACCCCTGCCGTTCACTACGTGTGATGGGCATCGAAGAGAATTCTTTCTCTCAAATTCTCACCTAACAACATCTGGTGGTAAATAATTCACTAGACTTGAACTTAACTGCTCGTATGTCATAGTGACAATTATGGTCACTATGGCATGGTTAGGTATTGTATGTGTGTATGTGTACCTGTGTATGTGTTCACAGTGCGCATGTGCACATGCTAGTAGAGGTCAGGGGTCAACCTAACACGTTGTCGCTCAGGAGCCATCCATCTTATTTTTTGAGACTTGGTCAGGCTAGCCAGGCTGGCCAGTAACTATAGGCATCCTGTTGTTTCTGCCTCCCCAGCGCTGGGATAATTAATACGCTCTGCCTTCCTTGGCCTCTTTTGGCATGATTTTTGGGAAATCAAACTCCTCATGTCCTCACACAGTGAGCACGCTAACCATTGAACCATCTCCCTGGCTACAATTAGAGGTTTCGATGCCTGACATTTAAGTTTCCTGAGCACTTACGTGGCTTAAATAGGCCCCCAAGCTCTAACTGTCTTCACTTGTTGTCTCCCTTTCATTTCCCCTAGTTGAAAGCAAAATTTCAGTCCCAGAATGCTCACACATTTTCACACTCAAAGAAACCCAAGAGCAGATACCCATGAAATTCAACTCACCCTATTTAGTCAATGAGTTGTTTTTTTTTGTTGTTGTTTTTGTTTTTGTTTTGTTTTTTTTTTGTCTCTTCTACAACTCCTCCTCTTCCTCCTCCAGCTTCAATTTGACCCACTGTACAGAAATCAACTGTACTGACCCCATTCGGTCATTAAGACAGCTGTGGTAACTGCTAGGGGACCTTCCCCTGTTCAGTTTCAGTCAAGGGAAGACAGGAGACTGCACCTCCAAGAGCTGCAAATCCCAGGGTGAGCTGCTGTTTCCGTCTCGCTGTTTCCTTCTCAGACCGTTTGCATGATTTGGATCTGTTTCCCAAGCTTCCTTTAAGCATCTTATTTTGAAAGGAGGGCTCAGGGTGTGCAATTAGAACGAAAGGTAGATGCTGCCTCTTGACTCCTGCTAAATAATGCAGTTGGAAAGAGACACCACTGAGATACCACTGCTTCTTGGCTTCTGCCTATCAGCCTAGATTCAGAGTTTAATTTCCCAATTCACGCTTCCAAAATCTGGGCAGCAGCAATGTCTAGTTAGCTACATGACCATGTCCTGCGGTGTGGTGGGTGAGTGCAGCTGGGCAATGGGAGGCTGCTAGTTTGTGTTGATTGTGTGGCCTGGCCTGAAGAGCCTCCTGGGACCAGCAGTGTTGTGCAAATTAAAGTCGGCCTGGCCTGAAGGTCAGCAGCCATCCCCCAGCAATGACTGGCCGTCCCAGCCCACTGCCCTTGAGAAATTGGTATACTGCAAAACATATTTGCTCAGACACAGAGAGAAAGCGATTCTTCACCTAATTACATCCATTTGGCTCCGGACACATAGATCCGGTCCCTTTATGAGGAAACAAAGCAAGCAAGCAAGAGACGGTTGCACTTTTCTGTTCCTAAAATCTCTCCAGATATACTACAGGAGAGCCCTGTGGCTAAAGGAAGACGATGAGCCTGTGTGCTCTGTGAATATACATGCTTCATAAACAGGGGTGGCAGAAAGCCAGCTCGATGCACCCCACTGTAGGAGTACCTTACACGGATATCCTCAAAAGACCCACCCACAGATGGCTTCTAGCCACTAATGCCTTCTCACTAGCCTATGGCAAAACAGTCTCTCTCTGTTGGTCTACAACTCTTTGAGGCCATGTCTTTATTCATTTGCAGAAAAGGGCCTTTTAGCCAAGCATTTCACATATAAGCTATGATGTTAACTAAGAGCCAAATCAGTGGGTAGAGAAGCCCAAGGGAACATTCTAGAAGTAAATGCGTAGCAGTCTGGGATCCATAAAGCCTTGAGGTGCCAGTCTAGGAAGTCTGGTATTTTTTAGTTTGGGGGGGGGGATTGGAAAGTAGGTAACAATTCTCTTTTGCCAAAGGAGGTCGCAGAGCCTTTGTCTGCTCCGCTGGTTCCCAGACAGTCACTTTCATTCCCTGTCTAATTCTTTCCTATTCTCACTCTACCTACTTTCACTCCTTTAATTCCATTTTTTTTTTTACATCATTCATTGACACTAAAATATGACATTTCTCTCGGGTTTAGTTATCTTTTAACAGGAATCAATGCTAAAGAGATAAAACTCGGCACATATTTCAGACCTTGATCATGGAGGAATGTCAGGTCTTGCCAGCCTTTCTGGCATTGCTGAACACCCTCCCGCTGACCTGTGCTAGGGTCCATCGCCCTGTGGCTGCAGCTTCCTATACAAAGCTATGCAAAAGACTAGGAGGTATCTGCTATACAGCATTTGGTCCAGGAGCCTGTGAAAACATAGTCTGAAAGAAATAAGGATGGAAGGACGGAGAGAGCAGTTTTCGTCCCTCACCTCCCCCATAGTCATCCAAAAAGAAGGTGTTACTATACATTTACCATGAGGAGCCTTGCAGAAGGCAGCAGAGTCTGTCTCAGAAAGGCTTTGAAGCCCTCAGCTTAAAGGGATTGTACAGTTTAAGAACAAAGGGTTACAAAGCCCTAATGTGCAGCTTAAAACATTATTACCGACCTAGTTTCTAGTCTTTAAGAGAGAACCATGGCTTTTCTAGTTATTTTGTCTTAATTTGCAAGCAGTCCTAGCTGAATTGTTCATTTATTTCTAAGATCATGTCGTTAGTTACAAGGTTAAGATTCAAACGGGCAGGGGAGAAGAAAAGGCTAGCTGCTAGCAAGAAAAATGGATCCCGTGACCTTTAGCAAGCATTTTGGTTGCAAGGCACGGGTTTCATTACAGCTAATGGTGAGAACAAACACGTGCAGGAATGGGCCCTTCACCTTCAGCCCCGTGGGAGTCCCAGCTGCAGGTCCTATAGGGCTCTCCCACCTGCACACCCTGAGCACCTTTGGGTCTCATCCTGGAAGAATTGATTATCTCTTTGTTCTTGACCATAGGCATGTTCTATTCCTGAGACCATAGTGCACCCCCCAAAACAGGCTTGTCTGCCTGGATTCATGAGTTCAACCTTAAGAGAATAAATCTATTCAAATGTCATGTGCTTAGATTCAGCTCAGAAAGAAAGCAGTACTAAAAAAGAGGAAGGATGAAAGGAAGGAAAAGGAAAGAAAATACAGATAGATAATATCAATGATAAATAAATGATAGAAAAAGAGTGAAGAAGGGAGAGAGGGAGGGAGGGAGGGGTAGGGACGGAAGAAAGCAGGAAGGAAAGAAACAGAAATGTATGTTCAATATACTCAGCTGAAGCACATTAACTGATCTTTTCCACCATGTCAAAGTGCCAGAACCATCTTCCATTTGATCCAAACTTGGATTTAGGTTTTAAAGAGCAAAAGAAAAGAAGAGAGAGAGGAGGAGGAGGAAAGAGCAGGAACAGCTCCTTAAATTCTATCATTAAGTGTGGTAAGGATGGTTTTCAGCCCTAGACAGCTCAGGGCACTTCATAATAGAATCCGGAGCCTTTCACCCCTAAGTCACTGATTTGAATCCAAGCCAGGACACTATTGACAGAAGGCCATTACCTCTAGGTGCTGTCTGGTGGCCCATGTGGAATGACTTGATGGTCTCTGTCCTAAGCCATGTGGACAGTTGCCCACATCACCTTGTCAGTTTCAAATGAAAATCAGAGAAGTTGATGGATGTGGAGACCAAGCCCCTCACACTGTGAGCCGGCGCCCTTCAGGTCAGAGCGGAGGGCATGAGCTCCACTGTGTGAAGCGGCCCGATGTCCCTCATCACTTTCCAGGACATCAATCCACCTCACTCCAGCATCACCTTTGCTAGGGACAGAGGATTTTTGAGATCATGGCTCGGGCTTTGGCCCAGATTTGTCTCCATTTTTCCAGGCACGAGAGAAAGGTCCCCAGTGATGGATGCCACTTATATGAACTCTCAGTTCATTGCCCTAAATAGAAAGAAGAAATTGGTAACAGCAGAGTCGAGCCTTTGAATATTCAGTGTACAAATCAAATGCTACTGGATTATGTCTTCTGCTCCCTAGGACATAATAGATTCTACAGTGAAATAAATTATCTGAATTCAGTGAGAGCCAGGGCTGGAATTTCTATACAAGAGGACAAAACCACATATGTTAGAGATGGCCATTTACACTGCATGGCTGTATATTTCTCTGCTGATGAAACTTCACAGACCAGTTATGTAACCTCCTCCTCTTTTATTTTTGAAATGTGAAAACTGGTATCCATGTAGGCAAAGCATCTTGCTGAAAGTTACACCAAGGGGGCTGGAGAGATGATGGCTTGATGGTTCAGAGCATTTGTTGCTCTTCCAGAGGACCTGAGTTCAGTTCCCACGTTAGGCAGAGCACAAAATACAACACACGTGCAGCTCACTCACATTCACATAGGCACACATACAGCATACACATACAATCACACACATACACACACATTCATACATGCATTCACACACATACGTACACGCATGTGCACACATTCACACATACGCACTCACATGAAAAGCACACATGTTCACACATATGTACTCACATACATGAACACACAAGCACAGCACACACGTGCGTAAAATACACACATGTACAGCTCACATGTACATACGACATACACGTAAAATCACACATACATGTGCACACACACATACACCAACATGCATACATTCATGGGCATTCACACACACACTTGCAAGCACACAGACAGGAGCTCTGCCAGTTACAGACAGATGTAGGACAGGTAAGACAAAACTCTCCCAGTTCAACACCTTACACAGACTCCAGCACAGTCATCAATAGACAGGAATTGATGAATGAATGAATGAATGAATGAATGAATGAATGAATGCATTTTGACTATTTCCTATTAGGTTTTGCCAGAAGCCTTTTGACACAAAGACCAAACAAAGTACAGGGGGTGTATTTGGGAGACACTGTCAGTGGCGAGAAGGGAGTGAGACAGGGAGGGGAAAGGATGCCATTCAAAATGTTTTAGTAAGCAGGACTACTGAGGAAAACCGAGGCCCATGCCCACCGGGGGCTTCTAGGAGATGGTGGCTGGAAACGAGGCAGGCGGGGCAGTGTCTTCTCCACACTTCTGGCCTGCCTGTGTGGCAGCAACGCGCAGTCCTCCAGCCTCAGATGGCCTCAGACAGAGGGTCTCAGGTGCTGGCAATAGGAAGCCATCAGCCTTCCCAGAAGCTGGGGGAGGGGACCAGCAACAGATCTTAAGAGCACATCTGACTTTGAGAAGATAGTTAATGAACCGGGTGCAAAGCCCAGGGTTTAGAGAACAGCACCCAGAAGGGAAATGCTGGAACCGAGCCCCGCTCTGTCCTCCCACTGCCCCTAATACACCCCACGCTTGCCCTCACTTTACTCTCAGGGCTAACAGGACTCATTATCATCATCGAGGCGCCTACATTCTTTTCCTCAATTGCACAGCTAGCTACCGCTCAGGAAAGAGTCTCTTCCTAACCCGAGCCATCGGCATACCCTTCTTAATGTTTCCAAAATGTTCTTGGCCACACACGCCTTGGTCAGATGCGGTTGGGGACCCAGTAAGGATGTTGCGGGGGAAGTGGCGGTTATATTCCTGAGCTCTGTCACTGCCCTGGTCTGCACATATCTGAGAGCCGAGGTGACCTTTCTTGTCCTGGGAGCCGCTGGCCATCGCTATGCCTGGCCACGTGCTTGCCGAGGAGGGAAGCGGGAGCTTCTTTGTCTGCTTTATCAAACCACAGTCACGAAAAGTCTGCTCAGAACAAAGATGTTGCGCGCATCCTTCGCCAGACGCGTGGTCCTCGAAAGAAAAAGTACATCTAATGGGGAGGTGGGAATAAACAGAACTGAGAGATGCACCGACCCCCACCCCCACCCCCACCCCCAGCAGACACCACGCCTCTCTGGTTCTCACAGAAGCTGTCTCCGTCTCAGAATAGACAGCATCCACCGGTGTGTGCATGCGGGTGGGGCGGGGCCGTACTTCCAGGGCTAAACGTTAAAACAAAGGCAGCCCAGGACTGGTTAATTCTTCAGACGAGACAAACACAAATGGTGCGTGGAGGTAGGCGAAGGTGTAAGGGAGGAAGCAAAGCACGTTAGAGCCAAGAGCGGACAGTGTATTGTTATCAACAGCCCCGTGGCTTTGACGGGCAAAGGCTTTCATACGCACGCTGCATGGATAGGTGTTTCAACCAGCAGTAAAAAAAAAAAAAAAAAAAAAAGAAAAGAAAAGAGAAGAAAACCTTCTTGACACTCATCTATAGGGAGAAATATCCATGTACTCTTGGCTGTAGGGCCAATTAGCCTGTGAGAGTAGAGGGGGGTGGGGGGAGGAACAGAATATAAATGCAGGAGGCATCCGCACTTGATTACTCTAATGAAATGTCCATTGATCCTATAGATTAATGTGAGAAGGACAGCAGCTGCGGAGTGGCTAACACCTCCAGGTCTGCAGCTGTGTGTGAGGGTCTGTGCACATGAGTGTGTGTGTGTGTGTGTGTGTGTGTGTGTGTGTGTGTGTGTGTGCTTGTGTGCATCCTCGCACATGGGTGTGCTTGGGTGAGACTGATTGCACAGGACAGAATGGAGAAGAAAGGGTCTAGATTGCAGGACAGCGAAACACAACAGAGAGAGAGAGATCCAGAGGGAGATGGGAGCACCACTTCCCTCCCCTTTCCCCCTTTTTACATCCCCTCTTCCCGCCCTGTTTGACTTTGCTGCAAGGGGGACAGAGAGCTCACAGGTCACCTAGTTTTTGTTCCATTAATTTCATCCTGCCTTCAATCACCCAGAGCAAATGTAGTGTTCAGAGATGGCTCTTCGCCAACTCCCTGGTGCCTACCCTCAACCCAGCGTTGACATTCTGCCCTGTATCCAAGCCCATCCTGTGTGTCTAGAAAATGCGTCCAACTAAGTGATTCACAAGGTCTGGGGACCAACTGGTGCCCCAACTGGGGCACAACTCCATTCCCCCCTGGACTCAGCAGCAGTTTAAATACATCTCTAGAGCAAGGAGCTTTAGAGGGTGTTCTCTTCATCACCAAGTAGGCAGCTTCCGCCACTCCTGCCCCCCAACCTCTGCTCCCCACCTCTGCTCCGAGGATTCTCCTTTGCTAACGCTGTCTGTGTAGACTTGGAACAGAAGGTCTGAGAGCCTCCACTGAAACCACAAAGGCGTCATTTACATAAGATCCCCACCAGGTCCACCTGACTCAAAGATGGCCACTTTACAGAAAGCACATGGCGGGAGACTGTCAACGGAGGCATGGAAGCTACAGCCGTGATGCATAAATACGATGGAATCTTGCTCAGCCCTTAAAGAAGATGGAATTTCGAACTTTGCAGGGAAAGAATAAAACTGGAAAAGATTGTTTTCAGTGATGCCAGCCAGACTCAAGACAAGTCCCCCATGTCCTCTCTCACGCGAAGATCCGGGCTTCTAATGTTTATGTATGTGTGTACGTGTGTGTGTGTGTGTGTGTGTGTGTGTGTGTGTGTGTGTGTGTGTGTGTAAAGGTTGGGAAACTCGAAGAAGACCCATGAGAAAGGGGGGGAAGGCAGCTTTAACAGAACAAATGGGATATGAAGCTAGAAGAGGAAATATTGAGAGTTGAAGGACACAGAGCAGATGCAAGGAGATGAGGGAAAGGAGGCAGAAGAGGATCAACCAAATCTAGGAACGTATGACAATACCTCCAGGGGCCTACCCGGTGAGACGGCTCGTCAGGTAAAGGTGTTTACCACCAAGACTGACAGACTGACGACCTGGGTTCAATCCCCAGGACCCACACAGTAAAAAGAGGAAACCAGTTTCATATGTGTCCTCTGGCTTCACATACATGCTATGACAGGTACACAAGCAAAAACAAACAAAGAAACGAAATCTGATTTTTAAAACTTTAGAAGAGGAAATATAAAAAGGAACCTAACTCTTTACATGCTAATTTAAAATTAAAGCACAACCAGCAGTAAATGACCAATATGAAACAAACTCAGTGGTATTTTTGGAGGGTTTTTGTCTCATATTGCTTTGAATGAATATTATTTAACCTTACAAGTCTTTTGTTTATATATTATATATTATTGGTTCTGACTTTGTGTTTTTATGGGCTCTTTTCCTCCTCTCTCTCTCTCTCTCTCTCTCTCTCTCTCTCTCTCTCTGGGGGAGAGGTATGTATTACTTGTGTTTTTTCTTTGGTTCTCTTTTTTCTGTTTGGTTTGTCCTGTCCTGGTTAGTTTGCTTGTTTGTTTTAGTTGCCTGTTTCTTTCCTAATGAGAGAGAAAGAAAGGGTTTAGATTCAGGAGGGTGGCAAACAGGAAAGATCTGTGAGTACCTAGGAGAGAGAAAACCATGACCAGAATATGTTGTAGGAAAAAAAAATCTATTTTCAACAAAGATTAAAATAAAAAAAATCAGGGCTAGATGTTATAGTTAATTCAATATTTTATGTCTCTATTGAGATTATCATGCTATAGAAATATTCTGCCATGCTGTGCAGAATACTTTAATCCCAGTACTTGGGAGACAGAGGCAACTGGATCTCCATGAGTTTGAGACCAGCCTAATCTACAAAGTTAGCTTCAGGACATAGAAAGACCCTATCGTGTGTGTGTGTGTGTGTGTGTGTGTGTGTGTGTGTGTGTGTGTGTTTCTGCAACATAACATATTACACTGATTCTATGATAACAAATAATACTTGGAGAACCCCCAAATGAAGTAAAGTAAATAAAATATTTTTAAAGGAAACCTTAGGACCCAGGACAGCCTTATATTGGAAGGTGCCCAGCAGTTGCAGAGCTGTTCTGAGAAAACCGAGACCTGCTGCGTTCATCCCAGAAAGCAGAAATCTCAGATTCCAGAGGAGACCTTGTGGGGTCAGAGAAGAAGGAAGAGGGGAGCCCTGTAAGAGGCTTCCTGTAGGCCTGGAGTGCAGCAATCTGGAGGCAGTGCTCTTGAACAAACCTGTTAAGGACCTGCTGCGTCTCCATGAGAGCTGTGTGCTGTTTCTAAAGTTTGTTTACTGTGGTGAGTGGTCCGTGAGTATCAGACAAGGCCACCTCCTCGACATCTGCCACACCTGCCACCAACCAGTGTGACCCAGTCCAAGGAATCATCTTCATTACTTAACTGTGACATCTCAACTGATGATAAATACATAGTCAATGGTTCTGGAGACAAAGAAACTACAGTGTGTGGGATTATCTAGTACAAACACTATATGGTTTTTACACTGTAGTTGAAATTCAATGTTCTGAATTTGAAGGAATAATAAAAACCTAACTTTAAAAGACAGAGAGTAGTGAGAGGGCTGGGAACAAGAAGGAAAACCGAGGGGGACATCGCTTTGTCAAGCTTGAGGCCTGCAACAGGGTGGGCTCCAGGGAAGAGTCACACATATAGGTGTGACTCTAGCTGAGACACCTAACGGGAAGGGACAGGAAGACTAAAGTGACCAGTGGAAGGAGGAGAACAACAACCCACCAAAATTACCCTGCCTACAAGAAGTGCAGGGATGATGAGGGATCAAAGGTTGAAGGAAAGTCCAACCAATAATTGGTCCAACCTGAGACCCACCCCATGGTAGAGAGCCAGCCCCTGACACTAATAATGATACTCTGCTAAGCTTGCAGCAGGAGCCTAACTTGACTGTTCTCTGGGAGGCTCCAGCCAGCAATGGATCAAAGACAGGTGCTGGGGCTTGCAGCCAAGCATGGGGCAGAGCTCGGGGGAGGGGGGAGGTCCTGTGGAAGTGTTGGGGGAAGATGGAAGGACCTGGAGGAGACAGGAACCTCACAAGAAGACCAACAGAGACAACTAACCCAGACCCATAGGGGCTTACAGAGACTGAGTAATCAATTAAGGAGCATGCATGGTCTGGACCTAGGCCCTCTACACATATTTGGCTGATGGGTGACTTGGTCTTCATATGGGGCACATGGCAAGTAGAGAGGAGGGCTGTTTTTAACATGGACTCTATTGCCT
This sequence comes from Meriones unguiculatus, assembly GCF_030254825.1. Lineage (NCBI taxonomy): Eukaryota > Metazoa > Chordata > Mammalia > Rodentia > Muridae > Meriones > Meriones unguiculatus. The sequence goes on along the minus strand of NC_083354.1, from coordinate 14,227,027 downwards.
GCTTTTGGATCACTTCCCCCTGGTAGCATTGCCTGGCCATAGGAGATGAAGATATGCACAGTTTTGACATGACTTAATGTGCTGGGGAAGGTTGATATGAGGGAGAGGGGAGTTCCCCTTTTTTGGGGGGAAGGGTGAGAAGAGAGGGGAAGGAGAGAGAATTGGAGGAGAGAAGGAAGGGGCATCCATGAGATGTAAAGAAAATAAAAATAAAATAAAAGAAGAAAAAGCACAAAAAAGGAAGAGGAGAAGGAGAAGAAGAAGAAAAAGAAGAAGGAGGAGGAGAAGAAGAAGAAGAAGAAGAAGAAGAAGAAGAAGAAGAAGAAGAAGAGGAAGAGGAAGAGGAAGAGGAAGAGGAAGAGGAAGAGGAAGAGGAAGAGGAAGAGGAAGAGGAAGAAGAAGAAGAAGAAGAAGAAGAAGAAGAAGAAGAAGAAGAAGAAGAAGAAGAAGAAGAAGAAGAGAAAACAGAAACACCCAAAAAAACATTTCCAAGCTTCCAAACATGACACAGGACTGACGACCTGGGTTCATGAGTACTGAGTCTACTAAGAGGAGGTGCAGAATCCATCAACTGTCATCTGACTACCCACCAAAAACAAATGGAGTGCCACAGCCACACAGACAGAGGCCACGGTATGGGGTGGAGGAGCTGAAGCATCTGCCTCCTTCCCTATTCAGGGCATTTGTCACACACTTGTCGCTCATGGGCATGGCTTTGCCCCACTATGACCTCACCTCTCCGTTCCTTGCAGTTCACCTTATGTTAAGTCCTTTCTAGAGTGGTGACGTCTCCAATGGACTTGTTTCCTGATTTTGTATCTTATGAAATTAGTTTTGTACTCTTATTAATTAATCACTTGTATAAGTTGTATGTTTGGCTTATTAAATTAAAGCCATTACTATGAGAGGATTTTTTTTAATGTCTGCCTTGAGCTTACCCAGGTTGTGAATGCTGTCACAGCCACTTCGAGTCCATATGTTCAACAGCCCTGCTGTGTCTGGAAAACACTGATTCACTGTAGCCAACCACCTCCTTACATTCAAGCCAGACAAAAGTTCCAGCACGGACTGGGAAGATGGACATCAAATCCCACTGGTAGTTGAGTTGCTGAAGAGCCATTGGCAATTGACAACTGCTGGGAAAGGGAGTCAGTTTCCTTTATGGAGTTGAGGGACATGGTAAACATAATCTAAGTACATTGTATGAGATTATCAAAGAATTAATAAATTATTTTTTAACTTTCTTAATAAAAACAAAAGAAACACAGCCGCCAAGCCCTGGGAGTTCTTCCAGAACCAGCCACAAACGTCTCCTGCTGGGGAATTCAATGTCCATTGACAGTGAACCGCACCTGAGCCCAGAAGCCGAGACACAGCAGGTTGATACTCAAAGCCACTTCCCTTTTATTTCCTCCGAGGAGGACCCCAATGGCTAGTCAGAACACACCAGCCCCTCCTTACCTCGTTTCTCCGGAATACTCTGACTTAAAGGCCAGGAGGAAAGGAGCCCTGCAGAGAAGGGCTGGGAAAACTGACAGTGAGGAAAGAATGATTAAGAGGGGTACCACTTCTCAGGGGTTCAACAAAGCCAGTATCCCGGACTGTCTACCTTGAAACACCTATGTCCTGCATCTGCTTATTCCGCTCGCTGTCATTTCCCTGCTTCTCCATACAGTTAGATATAGATCCTAGACTGGAATGCTATGGAGACAGACTGATCCGCAGACGCCAAAACTCTGTGTGTTCACCAAGTCTCACTAGGGGACACCTGACTTCAAGACATGGTCTTCTGATTTCCAGTTCTCCAAAATCCCCTTCACCTGCCCGCACCATGCAAGCCCATATTTTAAGGAGTGTGGGGCCAACACTCTTTTTTTTTTTTTTTTTTTTATTGAGAAGCTACAGAACTCTAACTGGCGGTTCAATAAATTGTATTACATCCCCCTCGCACCGAGTGCCCTACACGCTCTGGCTTTTCCATGTGTAATTGCAAGCTGTTATTAGCCCTGAGCTGTGTCCGTTACTGGCCACACTCTTGCTGAGCGGTCAATTTTTTCCCCTGCCATTTCCTTTGCTCACACCATGCTGACCACGTTGGCCAGAGGCGGCCCGGGGTTTATAGTGCAGCATTGATTTTTCTTTTCTCTCAATACTGACAGAATCATAGATCCAAGGCAAATAAAGAAATGCATTCTGGGGTGATGAAATGTCTTTCATTCAGGCTGGATTGAATCAAAGCCCATCTCAGAAGTGGAGGGCTCGGGAAATGCTGGGGAAGCTCATGCCTCAAATTGTGGAAAAATAAATTTTACGTTTTCCCCCACTTCGCTCTGGGTTCATAAATCGCTGGGGACACAGACAGTCTAGCCAATGACCAAAGTTGGGCAACAGCAACACTGTGAGCAAAGTGTCACTGTGGCCACCTTCTTGGATGAGCTTTGTTTGTAATTGATGAATACTCATGTATTAGCTTAACTAACACCCGGAATCTCCCACAGAAAGTATCTTTAAGACACTCCACTGTTGCTAAGAAACGTAAGGGCAACCCACCCAGATGTGAAATTCAGACTCATCCTTGTCAGAAGGGCAGCAACGGCCGACCAAAAAACACAAAGGAAATGGTCATTCAAACAAGTGACACCAGTACTGGTGTGATTTACCATCACACGCTGCACTGTGTAAACAAGATCTCCAGCAGCTAACGTGGTGATAACTGTACCCTCATTGGTAGAAATTAACCCACATTTGATCTCCAGCATGCACAGGGTGCTCATTCACAGAGACAGTTGGATGGCTAAATCAGGATTTCTGATACAGGAAGTTGGGAGACCTGGGTTTGCGTTCCTTGTCTTCCATTAACAACAAAGCATCATCAAGCACAGGCGCTGCCGCTCTTGGCCTTTCTTCCCTCATTCTGGAAAAAAAAATGGTAACAATGACCATGGGTACTTTGGATGGTCTGGTGTGTTGCTGCGTGCCAGGAGCTGGTGTGGAAACGGGGGCTTCCTACGTGTTATGCCTCACAAATGGAGGCGTGCGACTACCAAGTAGGTGCTAAAATACATCACTAGACGGCATGGCTGAAGACTGTTGCCTAGCACGCCTTCCTCACATTGCCACTGCTCAGAAAGACCGCTGTGTTATAACTTTTGCCATTCATTGTAGCCATACAGTTTAGAATGAACCTTTATGAGGTTGATCAATAATGGCTTGTGCATGTTTGCACATGTAAGCAAGTGTATGTATAATTTTAAAAGTGGTTTGTACTTACATAGATCTAGCTACAAAATGACTTGTTTCCTCTGTCCAATTTTGGGACCATTCAAAGCTCAGGTATGTACTTCTTTGTTTTTTGTTCTGCCAAATTTCAGAAAAATAATGTGTCATTAATGCATAATTTAGAATAGTGAGTTGAGGTCCTGGGTCTCATCCCCAGCACAGAGGAGAGAGACATGGAGAGGGAAGAGAAGTTATCTTAGTTGGGGCTTCTAGTGTTGTGACAAAGACCATGACCAAAAGCAAACTGAAAAGGAGAGGGTTTATTTGGCTTTCATATACTGAGTCACAATTCATAGTGGAAGCCAAGGTAGGAACTCAAGGCAGGAACCTAGTGGCAAGGGCTGAGGCAGAAGCCAGGAAGGGATGCTGCTTACTGCCTGTGTTTCGTGGCTTACTCAGCCTGATTTCTTATACAACCCAGGACTGCCACCAATAGGCTGGGTCTTCTTATGTTAATTATTAATCAACAAAATAGCCCTCAGACATGCCTAAGGGCAATCTGATGGAGACAGCTTTCCAATTGAGGTTCCTTCTTCCCAGATAACCCTAGCTGTGTCAAGCTGACAAAAAAAAAGGGGGGGTTAGGGGGAGGAAAGGAGGGAAGGGAAGGTCAATGCACGTTAAAGCCCCCCAAAAAATACTACTAATACTAAAAATAATTCATGCCAGATTCAGACCTCCAAGGGATGGAGTACCATAGGACCTCTATGCTGGCTGTGCTCCAGGTGGGTCCGGCCGATTACGAGTGGCCATTGGTGTTGAGGGGTCAGCCACAACAACAAATGGGCAAACGGGCACTGGCGTTATGGATTTAGATTCAGCCATGCAGCTACTTTGCTGGCCCAGCAGGCTCTGAGTTCCTGGCACTCAGATTTGGCTGGCTTCACCATCTTGGGCCTAGGACCCTGTAAGTTTGTCTCATCCAACTGATATCTACAAGGGGGCCAGAAGAACCCTGGATTGGGGTTGAGGTGTTTCCTCCAGTCCAGACACTGCCCTTGAGGAAGCAGGAGTGATCTGTGATCTGGTTGATGGAACAAAGCCCTCATGGACCTGGCAGAAAGAGACAACCCCTGACTCTATGAAGGATACTCTGCTAAGTTTGCGGGCAGGAGCCTGACAGAGTTGTCCTCTGAGAGACTCTACCCAGCAGTGCCTCAAATAAGATGCTGAGACTCATAGCCAAACACTGAGTGATGCTTAGGGAGTGTTGTGGGAAAGTGAAAATAACCTGGAGGTGACAGGAGCACCACAAGAAGACCAACAGGGCCAACTAACCAGGGCCCGAGGGGCTTGTGAGACTGAAGCATCAACCAAGGACCATGCAAGGACTGGATCTAGAACTGGACCTAGCCCCCTACAAGAATGGTAGCATATGGACAGCTTAGGCTTCATGTGTGTCCTCTAGTAAGGGAAGTGGGGACTACATCGGACACAGACTCACTTGGCAGCTTATGGATCATTTCCCCATGGCAGGACTGCCTTACCAGGCCACAGGGGAAGAGGACATTCTCAGCCCTGATGCAACTTGATGAGCTGGGGTGGATGGGAAAGGGAGTTCCCCTTTCTGAGGAAGAGGCAAGGGGGGAAAAAGGAAGGTAGGTCTGGGAGGGGAAAAGTGATGGAGCTACAACCAGGATCTAAAGTGAATAAAAAATAAATAATTTTAAAGGAAAAATAATTCATAAGCCTAGCGCACTGGTTACACCTGTAATTCCAGGGAGGCAGAGATAGTCGGAAGTTCAGGGTTTTTTAAGGGTGTGGCTTCATACGAATGTGAGTATATGAGCAATACGAATAGAATGAGTATAAAAGTAATAAGACATAATAAGAGGGATTAATTTAAAAAGGCGTGGAGCATGAAGTTAGGAGTGGGTGGGAAAGAGGAAGGTGGATCTTGGAGAAGTTAGAGGAAAGAGAGTCCTGAATATGGTCCAAGTGCATTGTAGATATGTTTGACATTCTCAAATAATAAAAACATTCTATCAAAAAACTTAGAAAACCCTGTACCCTTTGATCCATTATTTTAATTCTAAAACGATTTTCTACATTTAGAGATTTTTAAATATTTTTTTAATTAATTTATTTTTTATCAATTACAGTTTATTCACTCTGTATCCCAACTGTAGCTCCCTCCCTTGTCCCCTCAGAATTCTACCCTCCCTCCCTCTTCTCTACCCATGTCCCTCCCCCATGTCCCTCCACTGATAGCAGAGGTCCTCCTCCCCTTCCATCTGACCCTAGACTATCAGGTCTCATCAGGACTGGCTGCATTGTCTTCCTCTGTGGCCTGGTAAGGCTGCACCCCCCCTCAGTGGAAAGTGATCAAAAAAACAGCCACTGAATTCATGTCAGAGACAGCCCCTATTCCCCTTACCAGGGAATCCACTGAGCTGCCATGGGCTACATCTCTACAGGGGTTCTAGGTTATCACCATGAATGGTCCTTGGTTGGAATATCAGTTATAGATTGTCTTTTAACTTGGTTGTGTTCTTTCTGTGGAATGGCTTTCATGAATCAGCTAGACACCATTCTGAAGAGCCAGCCTGGTCAGCAGAGCGAGTCCAGGACATCCAAGGCTACACAAGTTAACTTGTTCATAATCCCAGACTCATGTGCTTAGGTCTCTGATGTAAAATAGGTATTTATGATTGCTTGAACCAAAAAATACTCAGTTCTACTCTTGGGCCTGGGTTATTCAATAAGCACCTGTGAGCTTGCATGAGTTGTGTACTTTGCCATCCTCGGCCTCTTAAAGAAGCAAAAAAAAAAAAAAATTTTTAAAAGAAAGTTCAAGATTCAGCAAGTAGGGAGAGACAGTGACAGAGACATGGTCAAAAGAGTGAGGGTCTCAAGTAGCCATTCTATCTGGAGGGAGTGGCAAAGAACAGAAAATGCCTCCTTGGCATATCTGCGCTGAACTTTGAAGACAGAGTGAAGAGGCAAAAGAAACTGAAGCCAATAGAGCAGCATGAGCAAGGAGGGGTGCCCATGAGTCTAAGGAATGTGCTCCTCTCATTCAAAACAATTTTCTTGCATGCATGTCTTAGATGGCCTCTGAGATCGTGAGAAAGAAATTTAAACACAGGACAATGTTGGGAAGGGAAGCACCCTTGGGAGAAACATGCAAAAGGAAAGGCCTCACACCATGTGCCTTCTCCCTAGAAAAACTGTAAGCAAAAGTCTATAATTCCTTCCTCCAGTGCTATAAAGAGCCCCTCACTCATAGGCCAGAAACTCAAAAATTCAGATCACCATATGATTTTTCCACAGGGATTCAGCCTTGCTCAGCAGGCTACTGGAATTCTGGTAACTGCCAACTGGGCATCTGGAAGAAATGGCCTGTCTTGGGCTCTAAGGCTGGACCAGACTCAGCTTCGTCTTACCTCAGTGGCTAGAGAATCAGGGGAGGAGAACAAGGCAGAGGGAGATGAAGTTGGCTTTGGGAGAAGGGAAAGGCAGAGGAAGTCTGAGGCCATGGGGACAAACAAAATTCACCCTGAAAACTCACTCACCGGGGTCTTGGCTGGTGGCCTGAGAGCACCCTGTTATCATTCACCTTAATTCAAATCAATTCTGATTTGCTGGGCCATCAGCTGTCTGAAGAGATAGGTGACTTCGCCAATACATCCCTGCTTATCTTTCTTGCTGGCTAAATTAGTAAATTTAACAAAGATGGGGAAAAAAAAAACCTTTGGAGATTTGGTGAGGGGAGATGTCTGGATTCATAGGCCTCAAGGAAGACTGACTGGAAGTGTGTGAGTGTGTGTGTGTGTGTGTGTGTGTGTGTGTGCGCATAGATCATTTTCTGTCGCTTCAGGAAACTTTCAAATTATCTAAAGAGTCAGTCTGCCAGGCATGTTAGGTGCCAAAAACCAAATCTTCCTAAAATGAATGATGGATCATCATTAATATGATCACCACAACCTAAGTATTTGAGGAAAGATCAATATAAAAATTTAATTGTAAACCAGTATTCTTATACTAGGTCCTTTCACAAACCTTCTGAGGGAAATTTGCATAAGTGTTACCCCAAATCTAAAGGAGAAACATACCCAGCTTTGGTATATTTGCTATGATCCTTAACAAGCTGGATTCTCTCCCTGGAATGTACAGGAACATTTATGACAAGAGCATTTGGAGACTTCATCTAGAATAGAGAATGCACACATCCTCAAAGCTAAGCATCATGGTAGACACAGTGTGTTCACTGTTGTGTCCCCAGTGCCTGAAACCATGCCTGGCATAGCAGAGCCACTAATAAACATCTGCTGAGTGAGTAATATATGCAATGAATGAATGAATGAATGAAGACAAACGCCTTGCTTCCGATGAACGTGTTCAAAACGAACCCTTCTGAGACCACATTATCGTGATGACACTCTTGACAGGTGCCTCCAGACCCAATTGGTCTCTTCCGCATACAGCGCTCTTCCCAGATTTCCTCCTGGCTGGCTCCTCCTCAGCAAGTCTCTGTCAATTATCACATCCTCAGAGTGGCCTTCCACGACCACTCTGCATTGGAGGGAAAGATACTGTCCCATGTGGAGACACAAGATACCTCTGTTATGTTCTTCACTGTGATTATTACGGTCATAAAATGTACGTATATCATGTATTCATATTCATTGACTGCCTTGACAAATACCATAATCTTAGGGGCTTAAATATAACACAGGTCATAATTTTGTAGTTGAGAAGTTTGAATGCAAGTGAAGTCATAATACAGTCAGGGAATCTGGAAGGCTCAGTTCGCTTCTGGGGACTCATGTGGAGACTTCATTTCAGAACCTTTTGTATCTTCTAGAACTCACCCACAGTCTTTGGCATGTGACCCATGCCTTGAAGTTAGTGGTGTTGCATTTCTCAGATCATTCTTTCATAGTAGCATCTCTCTCTCTCTCTCTCTCTCTCTCTCTCTCTCTCTCTCTCTCTCTCTCTTTCTCCCCATTCAAGAAGTATTCTTACTTTAAGGACCTCCATGATTAGACTGGCTCCATCTTGATTCTCTAGGATAATCTCAACTCAGAGGAACTGAAAGTGAATAGAAGAGCCAGGGAAGAAAAGGAGAACTGTGAAATGATGTCATCTGGGCAACCACAACTGTTACACCATAAACTCATGGCAGCTATGGCCACCTTCATGGGATCGGTCTCAGCATGAGAGAAAGGCTACCAAGGCCCCACCCCAGGTGAGGTGCTAGTCGTAGCTGATGGCCACTGGAGGAGGACATCAAATTGGAAGAGGAGGTAGCCACTTTTAGGTTGCCCATGTCCTACCCATGTGAATCTGAGCAGCAACAATTGGATTCAGTGGGCTGGTTTTTGTTCTCTTTGTTTTTGTTTTTTGTCATTGTTTTTGTCTGTTTTGTGTAGAGATGAAGTGAGGAGGAAGATGTTTTAGGAGAGATTGGGAGGATTTCGAGGGAGGAAGAGAAAGTGGATATTCTCAAGATACATTGCACACATGTGTAAAATCTTCAAAGAATAAACCAAAAGAAATTCCAAAAGGTCTTAAATATAATCCAAGACATTTACAAAGTCTCTTGTGCACATAAGGATCATGTTCACAGGCCTAGAAATTAGGAGGCAGTATTATCCTGCCTATTTGTCACATATGACAGTAATTTATTAGTGAGTAATCTGCCGTCAAATTTCCACAGGTTGAAAAGCTTATGGCAGCCAAGACTTTGCCTCATTTGATACCAGCACTGAGACTAGCAGCAGGTACATGCAGCCACTTAGAGAAGGTTTGTGAAACAAGTGAACACAGAACAGGTTGTTGGTCCTCATCCTTTGTTGTGCTGTGGTCCTTGATTAGCTATAAAGTGTTTCTGACTCACCAAAAGTGCCCTTTATAAACTTACAACAAAGTCATATTAAAATTCCTCAAGACCTGAATCGGGATAAGGGCACTTTAATTAAAAGTACAGAGAATAAAAAGAAACTTAGAATGAGCCGGGCATAATAGTACTCGCCTGTGATCCCAGCACTTGGGAGGCAGAGGCAGGTGGAGTTCTGTAAGTTCAAGGCCAACCTGGTCTACAAAGGGAGTCCAAGACATCCAAGGATTCACAGAGAAATCTTGTCTCAAAAAACAAAAACAACAACAACAACAAAAAAAAAAAAAACAAGTACATCTATAGCACATCCTATTAAGGCTCAGAGATTGGTGCAGATGATGTACAAGAAAGAAAACACTTCTCTATCTCTGGTAAGATGTGGAAGAAAAAAAAAACACTTCTCCATTGCTGGTAGGAGGACAAGCTTGTACAACCCCTTTGGAAATCAATCTGGTACTTTCTCAGACAATTGGGAATAGCTCTACCTCAATACCCAGCTATACCACTCCTAGACATATACCCGAAAGATGCTTCACCATACAACAAGGACATTTGCTCAACCATGTTCATAGCAGCTTTACTCATAATAGACAGAAACTGGAAACAACCCAGATGTTTCTCAACCAAAGAGTGGATACAGAAATCGTGGTACATCTACACAATGGAATACTACTCAGCTACTAAAAACAAGGAAAGCACGAATTTTCAGGCAAATAGACAGAACTGGAAAAGATCATCCTGAGTGAGGCAACCAAGAACCAGAATGACACTCACGGTATATACTCACTTATAAGCGGATATTAGCCATGCAATACAAGAGCTAGTTTTTTAATGAGAAAAAGTGTATATGAACACTTCACATCCATCCATTTGCTCTAAAGGAACAGTTCCTGGTGGGGTTTGCTAAAAACAAGCCTCACTCATAGTCCTTCTTCCTCTTACAATGTCTTGCTATGTAAGATAACAATTCCCTGAAGATCATAGGGGAGCATTCCTACAAAGAACATTCCCTGGCTTCACTCCAGACGATGCACCAACATGCCGCTTGCATAGAGGATTTAGGACATGTGTCCTTCAGAGCAAATAAATCACTGAAGTGACTCAACACATGATGAAAGTGGCCTGCCTGTGACCCTGCAGGGAAGCTGCTGTTCCATTCTATCTACTGAAAAGTAAGAAGCTGACACAAAAAGAAAATTAGATGAATTGATGCTTTTAGTGTTTTCTTAGTTCATGGAGCATTTTTCCATCCATATGGTTGAGACTATTCTCCACAGCCCAAACTATTAAGATCCAGCTCAGATTCTTCTAGGTATCGAATGATCATTCCCAGCTCTGATGACAGTCTCATTCCCAGTTCTTGAAAATGCATTGCCTCTACCGCTGAATGAAAGGCATCCTTCCCATGCCTTTCCAACCATCACAATCATTTGATTAGAAGGATGAGATAATTTACATCACACTAGCAAACATCCCAACATCTGTCTTTAACACGGGAAAGGTTTATTTTTTACTGCCTCATCTTGGCAATTTATCTGGACCATTTGTTACACAGAGTGACTTAAAGACCCAGGGTGATGGAGCCTCCAGATCTTATACCTGTACTGTCAGATCATGTGACCCGCCCTACCGACACAGCAATGGAAGAAAATGCTGGATGATCTGACAGGACAATGAAATGCTTCAGCCCTGGAGTGCTGTGTTTACATCCACTCTTCACCCGCTAGCCTGAACTAGTCACATGACACAGTCAACTAGAGGGGGCTGGGGAAACATAAAATTCCCAGGGAGCAAAAAATGTAGCAAGTTATGGATGAGCCTCCTCTGCATCTACAGTACTTTAAAACTACAAGGTGCCAGGAGTACGTCAAAGGTGCAAGTCTTTGGGTGTGTGTTGTGACAATTTTGAAATTTTCGTTTCTTTAAAATACAGCAAAATTATAAGAATATGTTTTCACTTTAATCCTAGGTGTGGGGATATGGGGCTGCTTCTCAGCAGCTGAGTATGATTTGCCTTGTGCCTTGTAGTTTTGCCCGCTACAGATCGTTTCTGCAACTGTGTGACATTTCAAATTCTTGAAAATTTTCAGAGGCTACATAAATGCTAGAGCCCCAATGGGGGTTTGGTGGTTCCTGTTGGTTGCTGTTGGATGCTGCTGGTTGCTGTTGACCATTTTGTTTGTTTGTTTGTTTTACCTCAAAACAGAATTATTTTGTTCGAAACAGCACAGCATAAACATCTCCAACAATACATAAATCTATATATAAAATATAGAATATCTTCAATATTTTCCCTTTCTATGGCAGCACAATAGTATATGCAAACAAAAGTACTGTTGATGGGACAAGAGGAAACTTACCTGGGCAATGTCCTGCTTAGCCAGGTATCAGCATTCAAAGACTGGGTAGACATTCATTCTAGTAAGAAAACCAGTATGAAGAAAATTCCTATAAAGCTGGGGTATACAGACCTCATTTTACACCTTGGCCATTCCATGCACAGCCTGATTCTCTCAATCACACCTCTTAGCCTTTGGAGTGATACTATAAAGGTACAGGAAATGCCTGCCAGATACTAATTTTTCACCATGAAAATTCAAAATGGCTTAAAAAAAAGAATATGCAAGATTAGAGTCTCACAACAGCGTAATGCAGCCATGACCATTCAGGCCTTTACAGCCATTGAAACAGGACAGTCTCCCCAAGCATGGTTGGCTACCATAAAAAGCTAAAATGTTACGCTCAGGATGCGAAGCTAAGCACTGCACTCAGGGTCAGCCGCTTTGGACCCAGAGAAGAGCATGTCTGATTGCATGCGGGTTGATGCCCCAGGTCCCGCCTCTGAGAAAAAGGTATTGGACGGGTCTGATGCTCTTTGGGTGGATGACACCTAAATGAACATCAGTACAAAGTCCCAATTTATTTCTAATATCAGAGATCAGACCTCTACTCTTGCCTGATGCGTGTAAAACAAAAAGGGGGAACTGTAGAGAGCTGCGTAATGCCGCGCCTTAAAGATGGAGCTGGTTTCCGCCTTCCACCTTCCGGATGGTGAGTGCTCTCTGTCATGAAAAATTCCACATTTGGCTAAGGCTGAGGATCTGGCTTGCTTCCATGTATGTGGACCTATCTGCATTGCCCATGTGGCATGCTGGGGTTGGCTACCCAGAAGCTATTTAAGCTGGGGGCTGGCTTTCCCCAGGGTCAGATGATTGTTCAAGGTTCCTGAATAAACTGCATTGAAAAAAAAAAGAATATGCTGGATTTCATAAGTTATTTACCTTCATTTGAAAAAAATACTGTTAAATACTTCCAAAACTACATGGTTATAAAACCCTGCATCTAGGGGTAAACATTTACTTAGAAATTGTCAAATTCTGTTTAGTAATGTCTCGTGAGCCCTCTCATCTCAGGAATGTCAACAACAACCTGATTTCTTCTGTATCTGCTGCTGCCCACTTTTAACAATGGGAGGAAGAACTGCCATGTTTTAAATCAGCTGCTTTTCCTTAAGTCTCAGGGTTCATGTTCCGTTTCAATGTTACCTTATTGTATACATGCAAAAGCAATCTCTCACCTATGAAAAACAAAACAAAACAAAATAAAGCAATCCTCCAGTTTCAGGGCTTACAAACGGAACCCTTCTTTGTTCAAAATTTTAAATTTAAACGTATAAAACAAAGCACAGGCACTTCCCAAAATCCCAAACCAAGGCCAAACCACGGAATTACTCAATCATTATAGAAGACAGCTCTGACTTGGGGGTGGGGGGTCATCTCTGGTAGCCTCAGCATGAGCACTGGTCTTTGTCTACTCTCACACTTCCTCCTCCTTTTCCACAAGCCCACCAAGGAGAAAGTGCTTTCACAATTCTGGGTTGAGGAGACCTGTGAAATCACAGGCGTCTGAACAGAAGAGTTGCTTTCAAAACTGTGTTCTCCAAAATCATACTGAACAAGGGTCTCTTCTTGCTCCTGGCTTAAGTAGTCCGGTACTAAGAAATCACTTCATGCTTTAGGTGATGCATCTTCAGCGAGTAAGCCCTGGTGAACTTTTTTCCACAGCAGTCACACTAAAATGGTTTAATTCCTGAGTGGATAAGCATGTGCTGTTTTAAGTTCTGAATACAGGTGATTTGAACGCCACAGGTTAGACACTGAAAAGTTCTCTCTGGACTATTTGGATTTGGTCATTCTGTACTGCTGGTAGAAGGAGAAATGTAGAGTTGGTAGGGACACTGACCATTTTCCAATCTGCCATCATCATCAGCATGAGCATTAGTGCTAGCAGTGCTTTGAAGTGTAGGCAACCCCTCTGTGACTCCTTCATCTACTGAGCCTATAGAGGAAGACTGTGGTTGATCATGGTTTGTTAAGTAGTGCAAAAAAGAAACAAGAAGAATTAAATACCCTGATGGCAAGAATCAAACTTGCCCCCAAGGAACTCAATGACCCTAATCAGCAGGAAGTAGCCTAAAGATAATGTTACCCCCTTTCTGACCCCTGTCTTTATTCAGGAATCTCTTTACTTTCCTCTGTATCTTTTTCTTTCTTATCTAGTGTTAGGGGGCTGAAATGTTGGGAGAAAGGGGACAGAGAAGGGTAGAAGAAAGAAGAACTCATAAAGTAGCCAACACCAGTTACAGATGTGAGTCTTAGAGATCTGAAGAGTTGGCTTTGAGGACACATGTCCATACTATTCGTTTTTTCATTGCCTAGTACTTTCATCTTTTCATGTTCATTATGCAAGTTCCCTGAGGACAAATGCCATTACTTCATATTAATGCAGAAAATGTTTACTGGCAATACACAGTGAATTGGACTCTGACGTTAAATCTTGAGCCTGAGCACAGAACCAGGACATCAGCCTGGTGTTCAGAAACGTGGGCACGGGGTGAGTCACTGATAAAATGTATTTTTAATTGAGATGTACCTTACATGCCACACAGCACAATGCCTTTCAATACACTCGCCAAGACTGTCCACTAACACCGAATGGCAGGATGCTGTCAGCTTTCTGAAGAGGAGCTCCATATTCATTTCTGACGAGCTGCTTCCATCTTCCTGATCTGTCTTCTTTCCGTCTCTATAGATCAGTTTATTCTAAACAATTCAAATGCAACCATATAGTGTGTGCCTTTTGTGTCTTGCTTCTTTCACTTACTACAATGCTTTCAAAGTTCATCCATGCTGAAACTTAAATCAATACTTATTTATTGCTGAACATGATCCCACTATATACCTCATTTTGTTTAGCCATTCATTCATCAATTATTGTTTGGGTTGCTTCCATCTGGGGAAGTTAGAAATGACATGGTTTCGAAGCTGCATGCACCACCTTTGGGGAATATGTTTTCAGTTCTCTTAGGCCTATACCTAGGAACAGAACTGCTAGGTGACAGAAAAATTCTGGGCTTCACAGAGCTGCATGAAGTTCACTTATCAAAATATAATAAGAGAATAATCTAGCCCAGGGGGATGGTATAAGGATCAAACTCTGAGGATTGGAAAGATGGTTTGGTCAGGAAAGTGCTCACCATACAAGGATGGAGACCTGAGTTAGATTTCCAGAATTCATGTTTAAAAGAAAAAGAAAAAAAAAATCAGGGCATGGTGCACTCCTGTAATCATGGCGCTCTGGAGACCAACTCTGGAAGACACATAGGGCTCATCAGCCAGTGAGCCTAGCTTAATGGGACAAGTTCCAGATAATGAGAAACCGAGTCTCAAAAAAATGAAGTTGGGAGGGGGATACGTTGGGGTAGATATGGGAAAGAGTTGTAGGGAATGAATAGGATGTGGATATTATCACGTTTCATTGTTTATATTTGTGAAATTCGTAAGAACATAGAAAATATAAATATTAAAATATGGATAGTTCCTAGAGAATGATACCCAAGGTTAATCTGACCACCATACACATGTGAACACACATGTACCTGTACACATGAACACCATGTACACCATACACATACACACATACACACACACACACACACACACACATATATATATATACACATCAATAAAACAAAACAAAAATAGTACTCTATGCATACTAAAGCTGGAGTAAGCCCTGGATAGCATCAAACTTCAAAAGCAAGAAACAGGACAGTCCACACACAGTAAGCACTCAAGAAACACAACCCTATGGACTAATTTCTGTAATTATCAAACAATGAGAAAAGAAACAAATCATAAGTGGTGCTAACAATCCTGAGCATTGTCTCCTGACAAACAGAGGCAAGATAATCAGGGAAAACCATGAATCTGTGTTTGATTTATTTTCCTGAAGCTGAACAATGAATGCCTTCCTGAAATGAAATAAATTTACCTGCGTCTTTCAGCAATCCCATACTGTCGACCTCATTCCTTAGACAGGCTCTGGTATAAGCAGCCTGAGAGCTACAGTGATGATGTCCACCAGGTTCGGACAATTTTGAGGAGGGCTGCGCTCTCCCAGCTCCTTCATGGAAGCAGTCTGTCAAACCTCCTCTCTTTGCAGGTGTTAAACATGGAGTCACACCCCCTCCCCAGCAACCCCAAGGAGGAAGCAGCAATTTTGTTTTCACTAACCCACAAATTGGCATCCATTCATAGGAGACGTGTCAGTACTGTTTCGGGCAGTGTGCTCATTCAGGTGTTCTGTCTAAATTGAGACTTTTAGGCACTAATAATAATTAACTACTTTCTTAGCAATGAAAAAAGTCTTAAATGCCTATTTACTTAATGGTCCCCTAGGGTGTCTTTGTTTTGAATGGGATAAAAAAAAAAATCTTAGCTGCAAAATAAGCAGGTGATTCTAATCAATAAAGCCAGAGGACTGTATTGATTACAAGAACTCCATTCTTTAGTCATTAACCCTGTGAATTCTACGAAAGCAGAAGAGGACTATTTCTATCTGTTAGGACATAGGCTCATTCAGATGCTAGAATCTCATTTTATTCTCGTACCCACCATTCAGCCTACAGAACCCAGTTCAGGGAATTCATCCCACAGACAGGCAGGTGATGCCACTCGCCCTCTCCCAAGAGCTTTGGATCTTGCTCCTCATCAGTGATGATAGGCTCTCTTTTGCAGAGGTAAAGCTCCCAAGCTCCTTTTGGTGGTAGCCAAAACTTCTGCAATACAAAGGATGAGACCAATCAGTGTTTAATGGCTTAATAGTGAAAATTCCTATTACTGGGAGATCACGCAGATTAAGTTTCTTAGGGCTAGAGTTTAACACTCCACTGACACATAGCACTCACCTGCCCTTTGACCCCCAGGCCTCAGGAATCATCTTGGAAGAAAGGATGAAAGAGTCATAAGAGCTAGAGGTTGGGAAGGGCCAGAGTAAAACAGCATCTTCAAGACATGACAAGACTATTGCGCTCATGAACTCATGGCAGCTATGGTTGCTGGCACAAGATCTGCACAAGGTCAATCCAGTCAACTCTCTAGCTTTGGAGCTGTAAGGGATTCACAAGCCCCCACCTCTAAATGAAAAGCTATGGCCTCTGGGTAAGAAAGAATCAGTCTCCTCTAAAGGTATGGATAGCTCCTGGTAGGTCAACCACACTCCAGGGGATTGCCCTGTATGAAGGAAAATATACGCAGCACAAATTGAAGCCTATTGTTCATTGATTGTTAAATGGCACAAAGATGGAAAGAAGAAAGGTAGAGGTGGAGTTGGGAAAGGCTAAAGGGGGGGCATCTGGAGTGAAAATCAAAAATCTATTGTATGAAACTCTCAGAGGATTAATAATTTTTAAAGACTTTAAACAAATAAAAATAGATAAAATAAAGTATGGTTTGAGGTTGCACATAAAAGGCACTACAAAAAGCAACCAGCTATCGCCTTAGGTACAGAAATCACTATAAACAGGGCACTTCTGATAGACAGCCTCAGTGATGTGAGTAGGTAGAAAATAATTTTAAGAGCCCATGATAAATTGGCATTGCCATGGACAATTCAAAGATAACTTTTCTAAAATCAAGAGTACAAAACTACAGCAGAGGCTGTGGCTCAGCTGGTAGCTTGCTAGGATAGAATACACAAAGCCCTGAACTTAATCCCCGGTACCGAATAAAGTGGAGATAATGATGCACATGTGTAAGCCTGGCACCTGGGAGATGGGGGCAGGATGATCAGAAGTTCAAGACAACCGTTGGCTTGAGTTCAAGACCAGCCTGAGATATAGTAGAGCCTTTCTGAAAAACAAGAAAACTCATGAATGAAAGAAAGAACACATGGAGCTTGGAGTGGTGGCACACTCCTTTAATCCTAGCACTCATAGGCAGAGGCAACCAGATCTCTGAATTGGATGCCACCTTGGTCTGCAGCGAGACAGGTTTGGGACAGCCAGAGCTATGCAGAGAAACCCTACGCTGTCTCAAAAAAAAAAAAAAAAGAACACATAAAGGAAAATTGCATCACATCTTCTTTTCCAATTACAAACCTACCACAAGTACCTTAAAGAGGAAATAATGAAATAAACATAGTCATTTATTCTTCCATGTTGCTTTAAGCAAGGTATGTGATTGTTTAGAGCTAAGGAAAATGCCCACCAAATGCTAAAAGCTGAATAATCAAGAGAACAAGACTAGTCACAGCAGCCCAGGATACTTTCATCAAGGGGTTAAAAAGAACTAAATCACAGAGATTAGTCATCAGGAGTTAGAGAAGAAGCTGAAAATAAGACATGACAGCCTCTTAGCTCAGATGCTGGAGGTGGAATACAATTGAACTGTGTTTTCCTTCTCGGCTGTTGAGGTTTGTTGTCTTAATGAGTCTTCTAGGCTAGTGTGGGCTACAAAAATGTTCACACTGATACTGGAAAGAGCAACTGTAGCAAGTACTTAAGGGACTGAGAGATTTCTGAGGACCTCACAGTGTTATCTACGGTAATGCCTTTCCCTGTCTGCCTGGCTCTGAACTTCCCTTCCACTGCCTCACAGTCCCCAATCAGCTAACGAGTTGATGTACTGATTTTCAACTGGACCAAAGATTCTTGAGGCTAGTTGACCTCAAAGAAAGACAGGAGTCAAATTCATGTTTGATTCCACCCTGCATCACAAAAGAGAGGGGCTAGGAAAAGCCATGAGGAAAGAAATATGAAAAATGAAAAGATTACCCTGCAGAAATGTGATCACTGCTTCCCACCTTGAACCTCCAAACAAAGATAATAATGTTCATGCTTATTCATCACCTAGAACTTCTTATTGTACATTTTGGCCATTATTTCATTTAACAACATAGTCTTCCATTGTGGCAGCCACACCTAGTCTATAATCATACTTCCTGTTGGCCTCACAGATTAATACATTGGATTCCTCATGAAGGACTAACATTCCTTCCAGAAAAACTGAAACAAAGTTAAAATCCATTAAAAAGAAATTTCCACCTATTAGAATCTGAAAAATCTTACATATTCCATTCCAAATCAAGGCAGAGAGAGAGAGAGAAAGAGAGAGAAATAATATTCTAGTTTCATTTATATTTTCTTTCTATGGTGGTTTGAATGAAAATGTCCCCCATAGTGTCTAGACAGAGATACCTCTAGAAGTTCTTTTGTTGTATAGGATTGTTTTAGTTGTTCTGGATTTTTTGTTTTTTTATAGGAAGTTGAGAATTGTTCTTTTGATCTGTCCATACAACAAGGACATTTGCTCAACTGTGTTCATAGCAATTTTATTCTTAATATCCAGAAACTAGAAACAATCCAGATGTCCCTCAACCAAAGAGTGGATAAAGTAACTGTGGTACACTTACACAATGGAATACTACTCAGCTATTAAAAACGAGGAAATCATGAAATTTTCAGGCAAATGGATAGAACTAGAAAAGATCATTCTAAGTGAGGTAATCCAGACCCCCCAAAAAAAACATGGAATGTACCCGTTTATAAGCAGATATTAGCCATATAGCCCAGGATAACCATACTACAACTCACAGACCCAAAGAAGTTAAGTAATAATGAGGACCCAGAAGAGGATGGTCGAATCTCATTCGGGAGAAATAGAATAGTCAGTGGAAGTGGTGGTAAAAAGAGAACAGAATAAATGAGGGTGGGGATTAGAAATGGAGAAAACAGGTGGGGAGACAGAGGGCCTACAGAGAGAAGAGAGAGCATGAGCAGGGGTATCTTTTAGACAAGCTGAAGACTTGCTACAGGGTGGGCCCCTGGGAAGATATAGGGGTAGTGGGGTTCATGGAAACTGGAGAGGCCACCCTCTAACCAAACAGGACTCCTGGTGGAGGGAGGAAAGCACCAACCCACCCACAAAAACCTCCACCCAGAACCTACCCTGCCTACAGAATGTGCAGGGATAAAGACAGAGCAGAGATTGAGGAAATGTGCCACCAGTGCCTGGCCCAACCTGAGACCTACTCCATGGGAGACAGCCAACCCTTCATGCTATCCATGATGTTCTACTGTGTTTGCAGGTGGGAACCCAGCATAGCTGTCCTCTGAGAGACTCCTTCCAGCAAATGATCCAAACAGAAACTGAGACTCACAGCCAAACAATGGGCAGGGTGTAGGGAGCCTTAGAAAAGTTGGGGGAAGGATAGAAAGACCTGGAAAGGACAGGAGCTCCACAAGAAGACCAACAGTCCCAACTAACCTGGACCCAGAGGGGCTTGTGGAGTCTGAAGCACAAGCCAAGGACCACACATGGACTACATCTAGGCTCTCTACACATATATACAATGGGCAGCTTAGCCTCCATGTGGGTCCCCTAGAAAGGGGATCGGGCGCTGTCTCTGACATAGTCTCTGTTGCATGCTTTTTGATCACTTCCCCCTGGTGGGGCTGCCTTGCCAGGACTCTGTGGAAGAGGAAGTACACAGTCCTGATGTGACTGGATGTGCTGAGGTGGGTTTGTTGGGGAGTTCTCCCCTTTTCTAAGGGGAAGGTGGAGGGAAAGGGGAGGGAGGGACCAGGAGGAGAGAAGGAAGGGGGCTAAGATTGAGGTATAAAGAGAATAACTAAAAAAAAGCATATATATAAACACACACACATATAAACATAAACTTTTATCAAAAGCAGACATCTGCATTGCAAACCTCATGTTCTTTCCATATGGGTAATACATAACTGCCAACCATCTTGTCACCTGGAACACCATCAACAAAAGCTCTCAGCTAGAAGTGTGAGAGGGTCTCTAACCATGCATTCATCTTCCTAGCTAATTGCATGTGCTCAGGAAGCCATTTGCCTTGGGGTTATCCTCATCTACACAGCAAAAACCACAAACAAAATGCAGATCTTTTCAGAGACTCTGCCCTTCCTGAGTTTCTGGGCTGACCTTACTCAGGCAGGATAGGAATGGTTTATCCTGGCTGAAAACAGAACAAGAAAGGTTATGTTGCAGCAGCTTGAGACATAGAAAATCAGCAAGTATTTTTAATAAAGTAAACTATTATTTGCAAGGTTTTTAATAGCTGAGTTTTAATTAAACAAACAAAAATTTTTGCAAAGTTAAATTTCAGTTTAATCACTTACTTTTATTCTGTAGGCATTTGGAGTTGGTAGGGAAGAGTCATTGTTTCCCTTTGCATTCTTCCTTTTCCAACACATAACCTGCAAAATTTATCCAAAGCCCCAACCAAAGGATTATACACAGACTTAACACTCTCCATTCTTGAAACACCCAAGGCAGAGAGACGTTCAGAAACATTAATGTCAGCATGGAGGAACACACCTTGTAATCCCAGCTGCTGAAAGAGAAGCAAATAACTAAACAGCCAGTTTAAAAACAGTCTAGGCTACTCGGACTATTAGTTACATGTGTGTCTCCTTGCTGTGACTATACACCTGACAAAAGCAACTCTCTAAGGGAGAGGTTTATTTGGACTTGTAGTTCTAGGGTGTACAGTCCATCATGGCAGGAAAGGTGTGTTGTCAGAGCTTGAAGCAGCTGGTCTCATTGAATCCATAATCAGGAAGCAAAGGAGGATGAACGCTTGTGCCCAGCTGGCCTCTCGTGTCCACTCAGTCCAGACCCCCAGAGGACGGTGACACTCACATTTAGGGAGGGTCTTCCTACATCAATTAGCCCAATCCAGAAACACTCACAGACATGCCGAGGCATTCATCTTCTAGGTGATCCTAGACTCTGTCAAGCTGACAATCAATAGCGATCACCACATTTAGCAAGACTGTGTCTCAAAAAAGCAAAACAATAAACCCCCCCCAGAAAAATCACATATTGGGAAAAAAAAAAACACCCTAGACTCAAGATTAGGCATATCTGAGGCCTAGTCTTCTGACCTTAGATGAGGCATTTCTTCCCAGCAGTAAGTTGTACAAAAGCTTTTTCCCAGACTTGTGTTAATGGGGCAATTATAAGAATTAAAAAGCAATGGTGTGGAGAAGGGGGAAAAGGGCATAGAAAGTCAACTTCAGGTCTGTGACAGAGCTGCACGGTGGTAAGGAAGAGCAGAGGGAGAAGTGACTGATTCATACTTGATAACTGTACAGGCCAAAGAAGCCCTGAGCTTTGGTATCTTGATGTCCAAGGTCACCAGAGAAATCAGGCATCATCTTATAGCTATTGTGAAAGGGTCTCCTCACATCGATCCAGGAGACTGGGACTACCACATTAAATGTGCCCAAAAGGTTACATTGAGACCCCATCTTCATTCCATGGTCCTGCATCTATTCTAAAGCTTGATTCGATCATTGATTTTTCTCAGTCTTCACAGAGCCTCTGTTATGTTCAGAAGCTAGTCTCAAATTCTGAAAAAATAAAATAAAAAAAAACAACCTCAGAGGCTAAGCTTCTAAACATGAAGATAATATTATGCTTGATAAACTTGCCTCAACAATTCCCCAGGCAAGTCCACAGCAGAGCAGGAGCCCAGGGGGTGAACTCGGCCATCCAACAAGTGTGTAAGGACCTCAGCAGCCTATAGGGACCTAGCTATCTGTAGTTATATTCTTTCTGGTCAACACTGACTGCCCACTGAGAATGAAATTCAGTATGTTAGTCAGGCTTTGGTCAACCTGATACAGGACAAAGTCATCTGAGAAGAAACCTCAATTGAGAAAAATGACTTAACAAACTGTCCCGTAGACAAGCCAGGGGGACATTTTCTTGATTGATGATTGATGTGAGTGGACCCAACCCACTATGGGCAGTGTCATCCTTAGGTAAGTGGCCCTGGGGTATATAAGAAAGAATGCTGAGTAAGACATGAGGAGCAAGCCCATAAGCAACGTTCCTCCATGGCCTCTACATCAGTTCCTGCCCCCCTGAGTTCCCTTCATGATGGACTCTGAGATGTAAGATGAAATAAGTCCTCTCCTCCACAAGTAGGTTTGGGGTCTGCATTTTGTCACATCAGAAGAAAGGGCAAAACAGAGACACTCGGTAACAAAAAAAGTACTCCCTGCGGCTGTCCCCTTTCTCGGGGCAATGACAATCCACAATAATTAAGACGGATCTGAAATGACTTATGACTGAGACACAAACCACCATGCCAGCACGATGACTGGGAGCCTGTTCTAGTTTCCCTTCTGTTGCTGTGATAAGTACCATGACCAAAAGCAACTTAAGAAGGGAAGGGTTTGTCTGATTCATACATACATGTTATATTCCATCACTGGGAGAAGTAAAGGTAAGAATTCAAGCAGAGTCCATGGAAAAATGTTTCGTACTAGTTCACTCTTCTTTGCCCACCTAGCTTTCTTTTACAACCCGGGTCCACCTGTCTAGTGACGACACCTCCTGTACTGGGCTGGGCCCTCCTACACCAATTAGCAATCAAGAGAATGCTCCACATACATGGCTGCAGACCAATCTGATTGTGGTTATTCTTCAGTCGGCATCCATCTCTTCCCAGGTGACTCTAGACCATCAGTTCTCAACCTGTGGGTCTCAAACCACAAAAGGCCATAGGAAAACAGAGAGATTTTCGTTACGATTCCTAACAGCGGCAAAATTACAGTTATGAAGTAGCAATGAAAATAATTTTATGGTTGGGGGTCACCACAACATGAGGAACAGTACTTAAGGGTCACGGCATTAGGAAGGTTGAGAACCACTGTTGTAGATTGTGTTATGGTAACAATAAAAACTAATCTGGACACATCCCACGTGGAGGTGTTAGGAATGCCCTCAGAGGTGAATTCTCACCTACTCAGCCTCTGCTATGCATCCTCTTCACCTACCTTGACCTTTGTTTAACCTGATTTGTGCAGAACTAAACTATTTCTGGACCTTAAAGGCAGCCTCTGTCTTGATCTTTACCCAAGAAAGTTGTTTTTCTTTGTTCTACTTGAAAGGTAATAATTGTATATATTATATACGTATGGGATACAGAGTGAGGTTTCAATGACTGACCGGGCAACTTTGTCACATTTTCAATTTGTCCACCTCCCTTAAGGGACTGGTCCCTAACACCTCCAGTCATATAACCAACTTGAAAATGCTGGGAAAGATCCCAGAGGAGGTGGCTTTTGAGCCAGCTCTTGAGAAAATAAATACAGTTTTAATGACTGCTTTTATATCTCTGTTGGAGGCCAGAAGAACGAAGAGATAAAGGGAAACCTAAGCAACATGAAATAAGAACAAAGGTATGAAGCTGAGTGCAAGCATTCTAAGGTGGACAAAGGAGACATGACTGACCCTTCACCAATGGGAAATCACGGAGCACAGCAAGCTTCATGAGGCTTTTGAGACCCTGTGCCAAATGAGATTATCTTGGGATACTGGAATTCTAACCACTGTATTATTCACAAATAATATGCGAATAAAATAAAAACTTGGAGCTAATTTAATTATCTCAGTAATTGAGATGGATCATTCCAGTGCTGTGATTTTCATGGACTGAGACTCATGACTGGCTAAAACCATCTGGATGAGAGAACTTTTGCCTACACATGCACATAGTGAAATATGTGTGTTAAGCTACACTGTAAACCATTTCCCTGTTTTTATAAAGACCAGATTCATGGAGGAATATTGATCTAATAATGATCACAAAGAAGACCTGGCAACCGGTCTCAGATAAACTTAGTGGACAGACCTCTGACACATTTAGGGGACGGGGCCAAGAGAGAAGGATACTGGAAGGCCCCATTGTGTCTGAGCCCTGACTCCAAGCTCAGGAGGCGAATAAGACATGGGGTCTCTGCAGGGGCTGGGAATCCTCCTGTCTCTAAGGCCTCCTAAGTGGCTATAGATTCTCAGTGAGTCTTGGGGTATGAAAGCCAGGAAACCACCAGCAAGAGCTGAGCAACTGTCTGCTGGAACCAGGCAGAGAATGAGAAAGGAGGACAAAATTTAGGCAATCCCTTCCCATCTTGCAGCTCCGTCGGGTATAAATGGCAGAGAGATGAAGTGACTTTCCCTGTACAAACCCACTCCCATTCAGCTCTCATCTGTTCCCACTCCCTCCATCCATCCCAGGGGCTTCAATTCCTCTCCATCAACCGCGCAGACTGCTGTGCAGTGCATAAGAAACTTGTCAGGAGTGGTATTTGCTGCCTGACATTTTCTACCAGACTGATAAAAAAAAAAGAGTATCAAAATAAAAAAGCAAGTTTACAATAAAAAAGGACGCAAGCCATCCATCTTCTGTAGAGGCTGCAGGTCTGGGAAAAAACCAAAGCTGTTTTGACATTCAACTCCGCTTTCAGTGACCTCCTCTCCTAAAATCAACCATGAGGAAGGCTTACCCCAACACTAATTGCACAACCATTCTCTAAATGCTCACACAGCCATGCTCAGAAGGCAGCCCAAGCTAGAATCAAGGCAGAGTGAGTGCTCACCAACATCATTTGAATTCAGACTTTCTAAAGGTGGTGAACTGTCTACGAGAGATACATCCTTTAATTTACACTGTACTTGAGCTCTTAAATGACTTTGTATTCCATGACCAGTGCGGTTATTTAACTTTTTGGTGATTCTCTGTGAGTTTTACATCATGCACCCCAATCCCACCCATCTCCCCATCCCTTTGTACCTGCCCTCCACCCTTGCAACCTCTCCCTCAAAAGAAAAAAAAAAGAAACTTGTTGTGAAATCTGTAGTTTGTCACAGTATGCCCCACAGTATATTCTTCTGTCCACATGTCTTTTCTTGCAAATGTCCATTGTAATGAGTCATTGGTCTGGTTCATGGCAGGCTGTTCACCATTGGAATTGCAAGAAGTTCTAAAGCAACTGTAAAGGACTATTCCAGGCAACACTTCTTTTCCCCCTTAGAGTCAAGAAAACCTATACAACCCTTATGCCTAGTTCTAGAAGACACTCACTGACCGCTGACCATTGACCCTGAAAGAATATCTTCTCACATTTATGTGGATTTTGTAGTTAGCAATTAAGTGCACAAATGCCGTGGCATCTAAGGAGCCAGTCTGTAAGCCTATGAAGCACAAATTGAGCGTCTGTCCCCCCAGGACTAAGCCTGATGTGATGAACAGAGTGGATGCTGCGTGCTCTCCACTGCCAGTACCCTAAGAAGACACAACTCTAGCATGGACTGGGAGAATGAGCATTTGGATAAGGGAAAGAATTTGAAGGAAATGGCGACACAAGTCCTTTTAGATGGACACATGAAGGAGAACCCTGGGTTTTTGTTTTTGTTTTTGTTTTTGTTTTTTAGCAAGGAAGCACTGTGTACCAGCATGGAGGCTTAGCCTCACACAGAGGAAAGCAGCTATGCTGTTATGGATGGTACACCAAGGAGATGCAGCATGGACCGGAAGGTATTTGAGGGATGTTCGTGTATACTTTCTGTCACTGTGGTAAAACTCTAACCGAAACAATGTGGGGAGAGAGGGTTCATTGAGCTTCAGGTTACAGGCCGGCATTGGGGGACGCAAAGACAAAAGTTGAAGCAGAGGCCATGGAGGAATGTTTGCTTACTCTCTTGCTCAGGCGGATTTCTTATATAACCCAGGACCTCCTGCCTAAGCATGACCCACACTGGGCTGAGCCATCCCACATTCATGAGAAATTGAGAAAATGTCCCTCAGACATACCCAAAGGCCAGTCTCATGGAGGCGATTCCTCAGTTGAGTTCCTTCTTTCTAAGTCTGTGTCAGGTGAACAAGAGCTAACCAGCACATGGATGGTACCGTAGGAATGCATACGGATCTTCCTCAAATAGCTAACACTGACATTTCACTGCCTCTGTAACCGTAGGAGGAGGTGAGACTGTTAGGAGGTAAATGGTGCGGCTCTGTCCTCATAAGTTAATGTCAAAAAAGGGGGAAAATTCAGCCCCTTTTTCTCTGGGCTCTTTCACTTCCTGCCATTCAAGAATCCACTATCCCTCCCCTCAGGAAGGCACACCATTCAAGAAACCATTCAAAAGAAAGGCTTCACCGGATCTGACCTTCCCAACACCTTGACCTTCTCCCCATCTGGAACCTCTGAACCTGTAAACTTTTATTCTTTATAAATTAGCCAGTCTTGAGTGTCCTGCCCTAGTAGCACACAACAGAATGGAATTGTCTGTTAGGAAAGCATGAGCGTGCTTTGATCCCACTGATATCTTTTCTAGAAACTACCGGGGAGACTGATGCTGGTTGTTGATGATGAAAGTGTGTGTGTTGGGGGGTGGTATACATGAGTGTTCAAAAGGCTAGAGGTACATGTGTGTGGTGTTTGCATATATGTATATGTGTTTATCATGGGTTCAAGTATATATACTAGTGTTTGTGCCTGTGTGTGTGTGTGTGTGTGTGTGTGTGTGTGTGTGTGTGTGTATGTGTAAACCAGAGGTTGACATTAGGGTTGGTGTCTTTCTCCTTCACTCTTCAGTTACTCACTGAGGTCGGGTCTCTCCCTGGAGCTCACCAGCTCACCCAGATTACCCAGATAGACTGTCACATTTGTAGGTGTGCTAGGGATCCGAACTCTACAAACTTCACGCTTGTTTGGCAAGCACTTTACCCACTAAGCCATCTCCCAGCTTCCAGAAGCTACTGTTCCTATCAAGGAAAAACAGAGCCCTGAGAGCAGGCACCCTTCCTCAGACCGCTGCTCATCTCTCCGCAGGAAGTCTGATGCGCACAGGTAATATCTACCGTCACAGACCTGGGCACATTTTTTTTTTTTTTGCATTGATCTTTGTCCTAGACATCCAGTTTACCAGATAGAACTACATAAAGAAAATGAGCGTAGACTGTGACAATAGGCCGCTGCTACCTTATGTGTGTCTGAAGAACACTTGGTTCCCAGGGCCAAGAGGCACGAGGTTATTATTCATATCCCCTGGAACCTGTGATGCATGCCCTGACAGAAAGCCCAGCTTCCTCTGTCACTGTCCACTCTCTCGTCAATGGCCCATGGTGGCCCTCTCCATGGTGTGTGACTTCAGTGCCCAGCCAGGCAGAGAAATGTGTCAAGTAGACATCAGTGGAACCTGCCTGGGCTCTGGTCAATCTGGTTTATAGATCCCCATAAGAAACCAAAAAAAAAAAAAAAAAAAGAAAGAAAGAAAAAAAATCATCTGTATCACTGCTTCATTCTGAAGCCCCACGGATTTCTACAAAGGTAAAAAATTTAAGCCACCTTCTCTGCAGTGCACTGACAAAGGGAATGGTGAGCTTGAATCTCAGGAAGTTTTCAGGGTGAGTCCTTGGTAACTGTGCCCACCCCATCATCCTGGCCACTTCAAGTAATAATTACTCACTGTGTGAAAGGAAAATGGTTTTCTCCAGCCATTTTCCCCCCCCGCCCATCCGCTGTCAGGAAGGTCATTATGATGGAAGACATGTCTGCAGAATTGCACAGGACCAAACAAAGGCTGGTGCTACTACCAAAAGGCGACGCTGAGCCCCCGCCACAAAGCGCTCAGGCCCTGATCTACATTCCCACAGTCTGCCTCAGGTGGTTCTGCATACGTTTGAAGGATGAGGACGGTGGTGTGCTGCTCCCTTCGTGAACATACACACACCTGATTTTAAACAAAAGGGTCTTAAAGTCGCTCGTCACCCCATATTTCCCTGCTTCCTTCATGTCCTGATTGTGAGTGTTGCCTTCACGGCCCGTGTTTGTCATCAAGGCACCGCAGAAACTGTCATCGGGACCGTGTTACGAGTCACCAAGGGAACGGGTTCTATTTCATTATTCCAAGAGTGTGACTCCAGGAAGGCAAACCCTGCTAGCTGTCGGCTTGTTTCACTGATTTTCACAACGACCAGCCATGTTCAAATACAGACGCGCTTTTTGATTTTGCTATCAGAGCTCTCTGAAGTGGATACTGGAGTGCAGTTAACACTGTGACCAGAAATATTGAAAATTTGACAGCCAAGGGGCTAAAGGTCCGGGATTTATACATCGAGGTGTTTGTTCCCGCCGTCATTCTAGTGGCTTGCCCAGAATAACCCCTTTTGCTTACTGAACTTTTGAGAAATGGAGGACATTAAGTAATACATCTTGGCAGCTGTCCTGGAATTCTGCTCCTCCAGGAAACAAGCTGTATTAAGCCTCACTACGAGAGCTCTGAAGATTTTAGAGAACTCCTGTGCACCCTCATGATTTAACTATATTGCATAGAAGTGCCTATTACCTGACCCTCCATTCTGAAAAAGATACAAAACAAAACACAGTAGTCTGCCTTCCTGAGCACTGTAGTTGGATTTGCATACACCTCAAATCTGACACTTCCAAAGCTGTACTTGCTGATGAGCTGGAAGATGGCTGTGTAAGCTCACCTTGAAAGGCAGGAATACCGAACCTGAGTCCATCAAAATGGAGCTTCAGCACAGACACCCTCTTCCCTCCCACTGCCCACTCAGAGCTGCTGCTGAGTTCACATCAAAAGAATAAGAGAAGCATGGTCACAGCAATACTGCGGGTGTAACAAGTCCTTACCGACCTCCTTCTACAGAATTGCTCTTCCCAACTCCTTGCAGCTTCATAAAAACCCCATTAGGTTAATGTTACTTTATTCTACCTCCCTTTCAAATACCAGAATGACAAAGATGACAGTCGTGGTGGTGACTAGAAAGAGGAGGGGTAAAGGAGGAGAATGCAGAAAAGAAAGAAGAAAAGGAGATGGAGGAAGAAGAGAAGGAAAGGACGAAAGTTGCTTATAAGATAAGTATTCTGGGTGGCCTCCAGGGCTACATCACCCATCAGAGAGGTAACTCAGCACCACTGTGAATCTTTTAGATCACTCACAAGTCACTAAATCTTAGCTGGCAAGTGCTAGGACTTTGTCACAGACCCATATTCAATAGCATGTGTTTTGCTGATTTGAAAAATGTGTTTCCCATCCTGGTAGGGCTCACTATCCAATATTATTTTAAACCAGAAAAATGAGAAGCCATCCACTGAACATCAGTCAGCACCTTCTGCTGAGGGGAAAGTGAGCCTTATACCTGTTGAACTCCATGGCACCATGGCACCCTCTGTCCACCCATGAACAAGAGCTTACCTGATTGAGGTAAGGCACAGCATTCTCCGGCCTCATACTGCCTTCCCATCCCTTCCAGGTTCTTTCAGAAGTATGAAGCGCAGAAACTGTAACCGCTAGAAAATGTCACGCTTACTTTTAAGTATAGCTTTACCGACAATTCTCCACTAATGCTACACTAACAAGGAGAAATTCAAGTACTCTCTTCAGCCAGTGGCTCTCAAATCTGACCTCTGGTTAGAATGACCTGCAGAGATGTTCAAACACAGACTGCTGAGTCTCCAACTGGGGCTTCTGACTTTGTGTTTCTAGCAAGTTCCCAGGCAGCACCCGTGCTGTCAGCTCACAGACTACATCCTAAGAACATTGTTTCTTCTCCAGCCAGGAAAAGAATGTGCTGGGCCTCCCTAAATGCTTGGACTAAGTTAGAAAACTATCGAGGTTTTCTGTCCCGCAGTGCCCTCAGCATGAACACCTATTGGGTTCTGAAATGTACCACACGCTATGGCAAGCATCAGGAGAGAGACATCAATGGGTCAAGGTCGGGGCAAGGCTTGAGCTGAGAGCCGCAGCGCACATGAGAGTCAGTGCTGCCCAGAGACCTTGAAAATCCTGCCCACAGGTGAAGGGTCAGATTGTAGTGTGAGCACCAGCAGGAAGGCACGTTCAGTCCAACCCAAGTGCTCCTCTACCTCACCTACCACCAGGGGACGGTCACATCAGCATCGGCACAGGGGGATGGCTTGAAGCTTGGAAACACCCAGTGCCCAAAATGGTATACCATGTTGAACCAAGCAGGTAGAGCAGCAGGGCACATATGGACACATACACAAGTACACACACACACATACACACATATACATACATAGACACACAAACCTCACATGTACATGTGCATATACAAATATGCACACATATACGCACATTCAAAGGCACATATATGTACATATGTACATTTTCACACACACATGTTTACATTAACATATGTACATGTATACACACAACATGTGCACAAACAGATGCATATACATGTGTGTATGTGCATAAACGTGTGAGCATGTGTTCACATATATGCAAATGTACATATATATATATACCCACAATACAACTTTACATACATAAACATGACACAAGTACACACACACATATACCCACATAACCACACACACACACACAGCACACAGGCATGCACAGATGCACAGATACACACATAAACACCTCAGAAACGGGGGAGATCACTTTACTTCTCTCCAAAAATAAAACTGATGTCGACATGAATCCCTCCAAATCTAAGCAGACGCACAGAGTAAAGAGGAAAAAACACCAAACGGCAAATAGGTATTTTTTTATGTGTCAACCATGAAATACCTGCATAAAATAAAAAAGGCAAGAAAATCTATTTTATATCTCAAATCTAAAGGTTTTACATTCCTTTCAGCTTTCTTTTATATGAAGGCTAAGACTCAGCGTTTTATACATGTAGTCCATTCTTTATAGCTGTCTAATAGAACAAATGTGACAGAAAAATATAAGGTGAGTTAGCACACGGCTCCATCCTCCCCTCTGTGAAAAGAAAAAAAAATTATCTTTTCTGAGACACAAAAAAGCCTCCGCCTTGGCATGATCTACCAAGAAAGCTTTAGAAGCCAGAGCTTTGACAGGCGCGGCCACAGTACCTGGGTTTGCATTTCTCCCATACCAGCTATAAGTGCCACATTTAACACTCCTTGTGCTCAGAAAAGTACAATCAGGCCACAGAAGGCCTGAAAGATTTGGGACCTTCTTTGGTCCAGTACGTGCTCTGAACATTGGGTGCTCTCTGCACGAATGTCTCAGCAGCCAGGGAACTTTTGTTGGGGCTTCATCCAAGAGCAAGTTAATAAGTTAATTGAGGTCTACACATCAGAGGTTCCCCATTTCAGGACTGACAGCCATCTGCCAGGCCTGAGGACCCTGTCTCAAACATAATGCTCAATTGATACCCACACGTCACAGCTTCTTTGGCTAGTAACTCGTTTCCCCTCATGGCTGGAAACCTGCCGTGAAAGAAGCCTTCTCACCCATTGAAGTGACTTAAAAGAAAGCCTCTTACTAATAAATATTAAGCATCTTGGGTTGGCTAGGTCTCCTGCTGCCCTATCAGGTAGGGTAAGGGAACATGGCAGGTTTTGCATTGGCTAACAAACGTGTCTCTAACTTCTGATCATTCTCCAATTTGAGCCTGGCGTTAACAGAACGGCTCGCAGCCCCCTTTCCACGGTCACCTGGGCTGCACCAATCACCAAGCAAGGGTGGCAATTTTTCATTATTGATAAAATGTAATGTCATAATGTCACGGCCTTTCAGGTCATCATCTCCATAAGTCAGCAATGACATTATCACATTTCATAATGATAACAAATGAGCATAATGTTTGCATGTCATTTTCATTGGTTCCCTTGGAATTCTAATTCCATCCTATCGACTTACAGAACTCAGTACCAACTTTATTTGTCTACCCCTTTAGATCTACTGGAGGTGGACAGGAGCATCTGTGTGAAGCGAGGTTCATTGACGGGGCAGGGGCCATTCCCTCCTCTCCCACACACTGGATGCTCCAATTTCAGAAAGAGGGATTTTGCAGAATATTGCTGTGCTGATGGCTTCTGGCATGCAAATGCATTCAGTCCATCTTCTTGCTACTCAACCGTGAACTCTCACTAACCCCTTTCCGCCCTGCTCATGCCTCTAATCTGCATAGTGATTTCTGAGTGCTGTGTTCTGCCAGTTTCGTGGTAATCATAGAGCACTAATTGGTCCAAATGATTAAAATCACTCACAGGGCACTTATTCCCATACATTAGCCTTCTGACTCGCCTCATGCACACACATACATGTTCATAGATAACCACATGCACACATACACAAACCACACATACACGCACACACATGCATGCAGATACACACCTCCGAAGTTATTCGCTGAGCAAGGAACTCATTATTCAATGAGCAAGTAAGCTAAGCCCAGAACTCAAACAAGAGGGCACTCTTGGAAAAGAATTTCTCTTGGTTCATCCATAAGGGAGTAACAGTAGGGATAATACAAACTCCTGCTCCGGTCCTGAATACGCCAAGTCTGAAATACACTTCCTAAATCATTTCCTAACTCATTTAGCACATCAGGGAGGGGAAAGGGAGGCGGGGCAAACTATCGTTCTCTGTTGGGGTGTTTTTATTCAGTTACTTGGTTATCATTTTTATTTGTGAGTGTGTGTGTGTGTGTGTGTGTGTGTGTGTGTGTGTGTGTGTGTCTACATGAGTTTATGTGCACCATGTGTATGTCAGTGCCCTTGGAGACCAGAGAGTTTCCCTGCAAATGGAGTTACAGGCAGGAAGTGCAGAATATGGGTGCTGGGGCCCTCTGTGGGGGGGGAAGGAATAAAAACCAAATACTCTTAAATGCTGAGCTGTCTCTCTGGGCCCCCGTGTCGGAGTATTCTTATATGTATCATCTGATCTAATATGCACAACTCCCAGAAAGGAGACATAGCCCCTGCTTTTAGCAGGCAAAAAAACCAAGGCACAAGGAGAGGGCATGCTGTCCTGGTTAATCGAAATTGTCGACTTGATGAGCTCTGGAATCACCTGGAAGATGAGCCTCTCAACACGCCCAGGAGAATTTCCTTGCTCACATCAGTTAACTGCAGTGGGAAGACTCGCCCACCTTGGATAGCACCATCCCTGGGGTGGACCAGGATCCTGGACCAAATGAAGAGGAGAAACTGAGCTGAGCACAGGCATCCATCACTTTCTGCTTCTCACCTGCAGATGCCTTTGGACCAGTTATGGCAAGCATCTGCTGCCAGGACTTCCCTGCTCTGACCGGTGCTCTGGTGGACTGTAACCTCCAGCTGTGAGCCATAATAAATCCTCTTTCCTTTCAGTTGCTTTTGCCGGGGTACCTTATCGAAGCACCAGAAAAATAAACCAGTACATAGCTAATGATACACAAAACTAGCACCTAAGTTTAACAACTCTGTCTTCAGAGTCCGAGGATGTGTAAAACCCCCAAAGCAGATATTACATTGTTTCAGAGAGAAAGACCAAGTCTCATGGACAAACCCAGATAAAAGCATACATTCGAGGGCTGGAGAGGTGTGTTAGTACAGTAAAGTACTTGGGCTTCACAGTATGAGGATCTGATTTTGGTCTCCAACATTCCTGGGGGGGGGGACAGGGACAATATGGTGTCACATGCTTCTGACACAAGCACTAGAGAGGCAGAGATGGGAGGGTACCTGAAGCTTGCTGGAGCCAGTCTGGCTGATCATCAAGCTCCAGCCAGCGAGAGCCCCATCTCAAAAAATAAGATGAAAAGCAATTTAAAAAAATGTTCAGTGTTGGCTCTCTGTATGTTCAAGTGCGCACATGTGTATGCACACTCATATATACATGTGCAGACACAAAGATATGAACACACACAAAACCCATATTTAAAAAAATTCAGTGAAGTTATAGGACATGAAGCCAGCATTAAAAAGCAAATCAGCACAGTATAGACTCACTTATAAATGAATATTAGACATATAATATAGGATAATCACACTAAAATCTATACACCTAAGAAGCTAAGCAAGAAGGAGGACCCTGGGTAAGATGATCAACCCTCACTCAGAAAGACAAATGGGATGGACATTGGAAGAAGGAGAAAACAGGGAATAGGACAGGAGCCTACCACAGAGGGCCTCTGAAATACCCAGCAGGGTATTAAAGCAGATGCTGAGACTCATAGCCAAACTTTGGGCAGAGTGCAGGGAATCATATGAAAGAAGGGGAGATAGTAATATCCAGAGAGGACAGAAGCTCCACAAAGAGAGAAAAAAATCTGGGCCCAGGGGTCTTTTCTGAGACTGCTACTCCAACCAAGGACCATGCATGGAGATAACCGAGAACCCCTGCTCAGATGTAGCCTAGTGGCAGCTCAGTATCCAAGAGGGTACCCTAGTAAGGGGAACAGGGACAGTCTCTGACATGAACTCAGTGGCTGGCTCTTTGACCACCTCCTCTGAAGGGGGAGCAGCCTTGTCAGGCCACAGAGGAAGACAATGCAGCCAGTCCTGATGAGACCTGATAGGCTAGGGTCAGGTGGAAGCAGAGGAGGAACTCCCCTATCAGTGAACTTGGAGAGGGATGTGAGAAGAGAGGAAGGGAGAATGGGGTTGGGAGGGATTGGGAGAGGGGATTACAGATCGAATACAAAGTGAATAAAGTGTAATTAATATAAAAAGATAAAAATTTTTAAAAAAGCAAATCAGTTGTGTTTCTATACACTTACAATGAACAATATGAGATAGAGAAAACTGGTCCCATTTATAATAGCATCAGAAATAATGATACTTAGCAACAAAGTAAACCAAAGAGATGAGAGATGTGCACACTAAAAGCCAGTATGCACTGATGAAAGAAATGGAAACGGACAAAGGATCTCATGCTCACAGATTGGAAGAATTAATATTACTAAAACGAACCCAAAGTGGTGCACTGTTTCTATGACATCTCAATGAAATGACATTTTTTTGTAAAAAAAAAAAAAAGAAAGAAAGAAAGAAAGAAAAAAAATACAAAATTATGTCATATTTATTATGAAAAATAAAAGACTTATAATGGCCAAAAACCTTGAGGTAAAACAAAATGCAAAATGTACATCCTAACTACAAAATATTTTTGCAAAACAGAAGCAATTAAAACAACATATGGTAATGGTGTTAGAGACGTAGGAGCCAGCACTAGCAAGAACCTAGAAATGACTTCATACACGAACTGTCAGTTGATCTTCAGCAACGAACACAGACTGGACAGAGGAGCCTGTTCAATAACTGATGATGAGCAGCTCTGGGTCTAGATACAAAGGGATGAGGCTATTTCAAGTGGTTGCTGCTCTTCAGAGCACCCAAGTTTGGTTCTCAGTACTACACTGGGTGGCTTATAACATTCTGTAACATTTCCAGCTGCAGGAAATCTGATATCCTTTTCTGGCCTCTGCAGGCACTGCATTCAAATGATACTCATAATTAATAATAAACCTTTTTTAATTAATTTACAACAAATTAAAGATTTAAATGTAAGTCTAAAAGTGTCAAATTTCATGAAGAAAAATACATGAAAAAAGCTTTGTGACACTAGTCAGTCTTGAATATCACACACACACACGCACACACACACAAAGAAACAACAGATAAACAGAACACCTCAAACAAAAATCAAATGATCTCTGTAACAAAGAAATTACAATCAACAGAGGGGGGAAAAATCTCACAGAATGGAGAATACCAGCTACAGTTCTGAAAAGAAGTCAATGTGTTCTTACAATTCAATGGCAAACAAATAACATACTTATTCATGCTCAAATCCAAAGGTTTAGGTAGATGCTTCTCCAGTGGACTCTACAGATGAACACAGGATACAAAACGCACAGGAAAGTGTAAATCACAGTTCAAGCGAAATACCTCCTCATGCACGTTATGACATCTACTGCCCAAACAAGGTGAGAGTGTGAGGAATAGAGCCTTTGCACACTGTTAGCAGGAAGATAAGAAGATGAGAAACTTTGTGGGTGTTCCTCAAAAAGCTGAAGACAGAACCGCCAGGTGATCATCCACCATGTCCACTTTATGCCCATCCCAAAGAATTGACGCTGGGGTCCCAAGGAGATATCTGCCTTCTACTGTTGCAGCAGTAGTCACTAGAGCCAAGATACATGTCCTAGTTCCATGTCTGCGTCTGTGACGGATTGACCAAAAGCAATTACGGGGATAAAGTTTGTTCGGCTTACAATTCTGGGTTACGGCACGCCACTGAGAGGGAGTTGAGGCAATGATTCAAAACATCTAATCCTATCGCATTCACAGCCAATAGCAGGGAAAAATAAATGTGGCCATGCCATTTGCTTGTGCGGAGCCATCTTTTCCTTCCTTACACTGCTCAAGGACCCCTCCCTAGAGAATGCTGCCACAAAGGGATCAGGTTTTGTTGTTGTTGTTGTTGTTGTTAATGGGTTTTTTTTACAACAATCAACAGTCAAGACCAGCCCTCAGGCAGTCTGATCTAGATAATCCCTTATAGAAACTCTCTTAACCAGGTGATTCTAGGCCGTGTCAAGTTGGCAGTTAAAACTAACCATCACAGTTCAGAAACAACTAGCAAATTAAGAAACTGTGGTCTACGCATACAATGCAGTATTATTCAGTCTTTAAAAAAGAAGGGAGTCTGACTCCTTGCAATAACATGAGTAGACCTGGAAAACAAGGTGTTAAATGAGATAAGTCGGCCAGAGGGCAATAAACACTTCGCAGCTCTCCTTACATGAAGTGTCTAAGACAGCCATGCTTTACAAGGGCAGAAGATAGAGCCGCAGTTGCTCTGAGGGGAGGAAATGGAAAATTACTTCAGTGAATATAAATTCACACAGGATGAAAATTCAAGGCATTTGCTATCTAGCATGCTGCCTGTTGCGGTTGGAATGAGAACTGTTCCCCCATAGGCTCTGTCCCCAGTTGGTGGCCCTGTTTAGGGAGGTCATGGACCCTTTGGGCAGAGCTTTGTTAGAGGAAGGATGTCTCGAGCAGTTTTACAGCCTGGCTGTACTTCTGTGTGTATCTACCTACCTATCTACCTGTCTGTCTATATCTATATTTATCTCTCCTTCCTTCCTATATGTGGATGAAAATACAATCAGCCAGCATCCTGCCTCTGTCTTCATACCTGTTTGTTGCTATGCCTTCCCTGAACTCAGTCCCTCTGGAAGCCGAAATAAACGCTTTCTTCCTTAAGTTGCTTTTGGTCACGGTATTTTGTCACAACAACAGAAGGGTAACTAAAACACCTCCTATACATAGCACATTTAAAACCCCATAGGGGGAAAAAAATCCGAGCAGTCACTACTCGCTAAGCTGAGTACAGCCAACTTCCGAAACCTCTGACAAGACCCGTCATAACTCCATCCCACTGCCTTCTGCCATGGGAGATCTGTTATCCATCAACAAGTAACAAACGCGTTATAATGGCAAAGAGAAGTGTTCAGTCTTGTAACGGGAAGCGAGCAATCAGCTAAAGCTCACATGCTGACACAGGCCTATCAGCCCAAATATTGGGGAGGCTGAGACAGAAGGTCCACACACGAAAACCCTGCTGGGGTTACAGCGTGAGCTCAAGACCACCATTGGTAAGACAGTAACATCCTGCCTCCAAAGAGAAAGCACAGAACAGGCCAACAGTGTAGCCCCATGGCACAGTGCTTGCCTAGCATGCACAAGACCCTGGGTTCAAGGCCTAGTGTGGCAGGAAATAAGTAAGTAAATAAAGTGTGTGCCTGTATGCAAACAGACCACTAGGTGACAATAAGCTGGATACTAGCTCTGTGCTCTGAGCAGGGAAGACAGATGTGACTAACTCTCCTCCCTCTTCTGGACACCGGGTTGTCTTTCATCCCTGTTATAGAACAAAATCCCAGCCAGTGTGCCGGCTTTTTGGTGAAGGGATGGGGGAACACTCTTTAGATGCCGTCAATTTCTGTGTCCTGGCTCTGGAAGGCATGTGTGTGGCTCTGCAGGCCAGCCCCCCACAGCTCACCAGTTTGACGCAGAGCATCACCTCTCCAGCGGTTTTTCTCCACGCTTACTGATGTGAGCCTGCGATCCCCGGAGTGGCATTGCCAGGGACCCACCTACGTTTTCCTCTGAGGACCGTCATTAGAAGGCCCTTGCAGACGTGTGGATGCCAAGCCCTGACAGGCAACGGCAAGGTGGGGGAAGGGTTTCACCACAGAAACACGGTTTGTCTCTGAAATAAACGGAGGAAATGGTGTTGGGCTTGGGGTCTGCCTCCTTAATGCGCCTGAACGCCGAGGCTGCTGTCTTTCCGCATTTCCTAAAAGGCCTGCGGAGCTTAGCTTGATAGACAAGCCTCCATGTTGAGGTCCTTTTAGCTGTTTAAGCTTTCCTCTTCTAACAGGGGTCAAAGGGCATGAAAGATCTCCTCAGAAGGTTAGAGAAGGAATCATTAAAAGGAGGAGGAGAGGGGTGAAAGGTCAGCTTCTTTTCCTAATGGGTGCCTCCCCGAGGCCCAGGCGCTGGCTTCCTCCAACCTGAGGTGACTTGATTAACACTTTCCTGGGGGGAAGCTGGAGGAGTCGTCATCCAGGGTGCGTGGAAGAGAGCAGACACAATAGACATCTGGTCGTGCTAAGTAAATTCCATCGATGCCATGTGTTTGAAATACCACCGAGTTGCAAAGAACCAGACAGAATAAACAGCTGGGATCTTTATGTATTTTGAATCTGTCTCCGAGCTTCTGTTCTTCAAAGATACAATTCCCCTGTGTAAGGACGGGTTTGGGAGCAAAATCCGCCTTTGCATGCAGCACAGACACGGGGACAGTGAAGGCTCTCACAGATTTTTAGTCAACAAGCAATAAACTGCATTTGCACCTACACACCTACTCCTCACACCCCATCTGCTAACGTTCCCACGTTTCCAAGAAAGAAATCAATAGCAATAATCTTTGAGGGACTCATCGTGTGTGTGGTTTATCACGCTGCCATTTGAAAAGGGGAAAAAAATGTCCCTTCATACCTAAAGCAAAAGACTGTTCTCTCTATACATTACAAAGAAATTTCAAAATTATTACTGGGGGAAAGTGGTTTGAAGGGGAGGTTGAGTCAATTAAAACATACGTGAGGAAACGGAGTCTCGCGGAGCCTCAATATTAACAGTGCACGGCTGAAACATTTCCAGTCTACCAATTCCCATCTTTGTTAGTCTCTTTCTTTTACAAAAGGCAGCTATAGAGGCACGCGGAGGCAGCTCCTCAGAGAGAGAAGATGCCCTGTGTCAGGCACACAGAGCAGGGAGAACACGAGCAGGCCCAGACTCTGAAATTTAGAACTGGTGTTGTGCACACGAAGGAAGGAAGTACGACTCTTTGTTCCTGAGCTTATTTATTGCGGACCTTGTCTGGAATCCGCTGTTGAAGCCACCTTCAACTGTCCACTGATCAATGCCAGCGCCTCTGCAGCATGAAAGAGTGGCTCTCGGACAAGCCACCATCAAGACGGGGAAGCCAGCTGCCCGCAGCCTCGTAAAAAATGGGCCCGAGACACGGATGCTCCAGCCTGGGACCGCACCTCCACCTCCACCCCTCCAGCATGGTAGAGAGTGACAGAGCATCTGCAAATTGGAATGTCACAAGAGTGGGAGGGAAGGTCAAAAGCGTAGAACCTGTGAAGAAGCAAACCCCATGCGGTGAAGCCACACCAGGAGGAAGGCTAATATCAAAAGAGGGGAGGGGATGGCATGGCTTCCCCTCAACGTGACAGATAAAAACTTGCCTTTGTTTTTCTGTGCAAGTAGGCTCTCCCTCAGAAATGGTAGCGGTGGGTTGGTGTCTCATAAAAATAAGCTCTATCTGCTGTGGTGACAACCTGAGACAGGGTGCGGGGGTAGAAGCAGGGTAATGGCCATCTTTTCCATTATTTTTGTCAATATTTTTGTTATTTTGTGGAGAGATGGCTTGGGGAAAGTCTAGACAAATGCTATTAAGAATGAGGGCTGAGAGAAAGGATAGAATCAAATTCTTTAGCAGCTCACGTCTGGGGAGCCTCTGTCACTACTGTAGGCTGGGACAGAATGCTCAAAGGTCTCTGTGGACACTGCAATCTGCCCTTAGAAGGGGGGGATCAGCTGAATGGGAAGCTCAGTCTTGTAGTGTGTGTGTGTGTGTGTGTGTGTGTGTGTGTGTGTGTGTGTGTGTGCCTCTGTATGTCTCTCTTTCTCTGTGTCTGTGTGTCTCTCCTGTGTGTCTGTCTCTATGTGTGTGTCTGTGTGTGTACCTATGTATGTCTTTCTCTGTGTGTGTGTCTCTCCTGTGTGTCTGTGTGTGCCTTTGGGTATGTGTGCCGTGCATTCATGTGGGTAGGTTCAGCTGTGGTATGTGTGCACATCTGTGCAGAGATTGAAGGACAACTTCAAAACTCTGTCCTCATGAGTTTCCACTTTTTTGTTTGTTTCAGCTTGTTTGTTTGTTTGTTTGTTTTGAGACAGTGTCTTCCATTGGCCTGGAACTTGTCCTGTATGCTAGGCTACCTGGCCTGAGAGTTTCTAGGGATTTGCCTGTCTTTGCCTCCATCTTCCATCTGGGATTACGGGAATGCAGCATTACACCCAGCTTCTTACATAGGTTCCAGAGACCCAAACTCAGGCAAGCAAGCGCCCACTAACCAAGCCCAGCCCAAGCTCAGCCTCTAAGAAAGAGCAGCAACAAGCCCTCAGGGCCTGTCAGTGCCTCCTGGACAAGCTGTCAAAACCTGTGCAGAGCAGGCCCATGAACCAAGACCCTCTGTTTACATCAGTCAATCTGAACTCTGTTAGCTCAGTCCAGCTGCCCTTGCCGAGAGACCTGGCTTTGGGCTCCCGTCTAATATACCTCCTGTTGAAAAACTGGATGTATGAATAAAGATAAAGGGTCTTGTCACTAAGTAATGCCTCAAACTCACGGCAGAAATCTCCAGCCTCTGCTCCAGTAGGAGTCTTCCTGGCCCGTCTCTTGGTTTCTAGAGGGCCTCTACAACCATCACACCCACATTCAAGCGTGCAGCACCCAGCGGGGAGGCGCTTTTGCTGGAATCCACGAGCGGCTCTCCACTGCTCCACTCTGCTTGGCTCCTCTGTAAAACCTGACCTTCCTGTCTCTGACTTTAGAATAGCATTGCCACCACTGTCCCAGCCATAGACTCAAGACAGAGTAGATCATCTGGTCTTGCAGCTCCCAGCCTGTCCTTGCCCTCAAGCTCCTCCGAAGACAGCTGTCACCGTTTCCCAGAATGCCATCCACGTAGCAGCACCTCCTCACGTCAGCTGACCTGGTCCTTCCCAACAGTGTACCAGCTACCACCAGAACTGCAATCTAGACCTACAAGCTCAGCCCCTACGAACAGCACCACTTCCCAGCCACAGCACACACTGGGCATGCACAGACAATGTCAGAGAGAACGGAAATACTTCCAGAGGTTTGCACAAGCACTAATAGAGCTATGGAAGCTGCAGGGAAACCACGGTCCTGTTTTCCTTGCGAAGACATTGAGCTTCTTTCCCGTTGCTAATACCATACCACTAACTGAGGAAGCAACGCTGAAAAGAGGTTTATATGGGCTCACGTCTGGCCCAAGGTCAGGCAGCTATATCTGCTGGTGGCCTGCATGCTGTGACAGTCCCAAAGCAAATCCAGGAAGCACACATGAATCACGGTTCCCCTCCTTCTTATGAAGCCATCAGTATTCAATTATGGGACTTCACATAATCTTAATCACCAGCTCCCCAAGGCCCCACTTGTACGAGTCATCGTCAAATTAAGTTCACACTCACTTAATACATTAAATGGAGATTCAATTTCAGTGTGAATTTTCTGAGGGGACAAATCATTCTCAAACCGCAGTAGAAACCATAATCAGCAGTCAGGGCTTAGCCCCAGCCCCGGCCCGCTCTGTACCCAGTCAGGTACATCTCCTCATTTAACACAAAAAGTATCATCAGATAGTAGGACATCTGAAGTTGTGATACCTGAAAACCTGTGGTACTTACCAGAGAGCATGATGCAATCCACATGGGGCGGGGGGCACATGCGTGCATGTACACAAGAAGAAAAGCATGCAGATAAGTTCTGTCATTCGGGTAAACCTTTGAAGTCAGACCAAGGTAAACAACCCATTTTTGGATAAGCCATACAAGCCCCAGGGCACTTCCTGAAGGA
The DNA here is from genome assembly GCF_030254825.1 of Meriones unguiculatus. NCBI lineage: Eukaryota > Metazoa > Chordata > Mammalia > Rodentia > Muridae > Meriones > Meriones unguiculatus. Next base: position 14,184,766 of record NC_083354.1, on the reverse strand, counting down.
CATCTGCCCCTTTGCACCCCAAGTCTCAGCAGCAGGAGTAATTTTGTCCCCAGGGAATTTCCAGCAAAGATGTCTAGAGACATCTTTGTTAGTTACAAGCCTTAATGGTGCTGCCCAACCCTTCAACTGAGTGGGGATCAGAGATGCTGTCAAATATCCCACAAAGCCCAGGATGGCACTTCCCCCATCACAAAGACTCACCTTGTCCACAGTGACACTGTGCAAAGTTTAGAAGCTCTGCGATACACTCCACATTCAGGCCGCCACCTGTGCTGAACCTCAGACCTCCCCACAAATGCACAGAGAAAGCTGACGCATCCTCGGGAAAGCTGCGGTCTAAGAAGGCCAGCTCCTTCCCCCCAGGATATGTTTTTCTTGTCCTTACCTCCATCTCCAGAGACAAAAATAAAGGTACTGACAAGAGTCCCTCCGTCCCCCTTGTGTGTGTGTGTGTGTGTGTGGTGTCCACATTGTTTTCTCGAGACAAAATCTCTCACTGACCTGAAGCTTACCCACAAGGCTAAGCTCTCTAGGCAGTGAGTCCCAAGTCTACCTGTCTTCATCTCTCCAGTGCTGAGAATTAGAGGTGTGTATCCTTTCCTTAACATGTGTTCCAGGGATCAATTCAAGTTTTCATACTTATAACTCAAGTACTTTTCCAACTGTAAAATCTCCCCAGCCCACTATAGTCCCTTTCATTTTCAGTAAAGTAGCCAAAGGACTCAGCCAAGGGTCTTTGGTACCTAAAGAGAGGAGAGCCTCGGAAAAGGATGCTGGGAATGAAGAGCAAAGCCTAGAGTCCCTTTCTTATGGGTGCCGGCTTCCTCTGGCATTGGTTCCATCACAGTCACCTAAGAGAAGCCCAGCTGAGCCCTTTCCCTATTTGGTCCTGTTTTGATGCCCATAACCATGCCTCCCTGCCATCTCTCCCTTCAGAGTCTTCTGGGAACAAGTAGCCATCATCACCTCCAGGAACCTGCTTTCTTCCCACCTACCCTGTGATCTCCTTCAGTTCCTTCCTTTCTTATAAACTTGAAAGGACACTACCAAAACACAAAGTAGAAGACCCTCTCTGGTGGCCCTGCCTTCGTCAATGCAAAAAATGTAAGGCATTAGGGTGAGGCAGGGGGAACTCTGCCTCTGCTCTCACTAGCAGGGGGAACAGGTCACTGCTCTAGGAAGCAACGACTCACGCCTCATTAGGCTCATTCCTACCTTCTTGTACCCACTTCTGTGAGCACATGCTTGTAGGAGAAGGAGGCATACAAACTCGACCTGGGAAAAGCAAAACCAAGACACACAAATGCTGTCCTGGACAGAAATTAGTCAGAGCTGAAAAAATACTCCACCTTCTTTCATCCCCAAGTAAACCCTCAAACAATGCAGATAGTTGCACAGCAGTTTTTTCAGTTTAGTGTAAATAAATGCCCAAGCACAACTACTATAGTTTAATCCCGGAAGCTGTGGTCCTCAGCATGTGGCTGTCAGTTTTTGGTAGAGGCACTGTAGATGTTTCTTAGTTCAGTCTCTCAGTTGCCCAGCAGGGACCGTCTTGTTGATGAATGCTGAACTGTATTCCTGTCTGCTTTGTGGACTTCTGACTTACATCCCAAGTAGAATGTCATTCGTGCTTGAGGAACTGAAAGAAGGGGCTGATAATGACTCCACAAGCCTGAGCTAAATTTAAAAGTAGCATTGGAGACTTATGGTTTGAACATTATGTGAGTTTGGTCCTCAGCCAAAGAACCATTAAACCACGGAGTTTTAACCAGGAGGATTTGTAGAGGTCACACAAGCCCTTTGCATCCAGAGGAACAAAAGCCCTCTGACTCCACTCAGCAACTTGGCATCCACTGAAAAAGAAGCACACTGCAGCTACGTATTCTTTGCAAGGCAGGCTGAAAAGATAGACAGAAATTGTGCTTCTACAAAATTCAGTCATTACAGATCACAGTGAGCTTTGCACGTTTGTTATGGGGTGTGGGTGTGCAAGTGTGGATGTCAGGTATCTTCCTGCATCACCCCCCTCTTGTTTTTTGACACAGGGTCTCTTACAGATCGTAGAATGCACTATTTCAGCTGGGCTAGCTGGCCAACGACCCCCACACACACACCCCAGGTCTGTGTTACAGAGGGATATTACTCTGCCCGGCCTTTATGTAGGTGCAGGAAGATCCAAACTAGGGTCCCTGTGCTTGCCCATCAAGCACTTTACCCAGGAGCCATCTCCCTAGCCCCCTGATACTCAATTTTTATATTTAACACAATCATACATATACATATTATATCACAAAAGTTGAAAGAGAGAGGAAGGGGTGGCAAGAAGAGTCAAAAAGGATAGTAATTTTATTTCAGCAATATTTTGTGATTTACAAAACATGTTGGCATCGTCTACTTATAATCTAAAGGAAGTCTGTCATCATTGGAAGGAGTTCCTCTCCTTTAACATTATTTGAAGCGATAAGGCTGATGAAGATGTGTTCCTCCCAAAATAACAGGTTCCTCAATGCCCTACAGTTCACAAGGTCTCCAATCCCCTAAAGAGCAAACTGCGCCGTTCTTTCTGCAGAAACCCACAATCCTACATTTTAAGATTTTTTCATGTTCTACAAGCAATACCTTACCCCCTCCATGGGAAATCTAAACATGACACACCAGATATCACAGGCCAAATTCTGTTCTGTTGTCACGTTCATCGGCCCACCCTAAGGAGCCTACCCTGCATCCAAGGCTTCAGCGCCCAGCTTTTTACAAAGCCACAGCCTTGCATTCCAGTCATTATGGTCTACGAAAGTTAGACTGGGGCTTTGCCATCATGGTGGACTCTGCCCTCAGCGAGCTAAACTAAATCTTGTCCCAGCAATGAGACAAGCATTCCTAAAACCCATAGGTGTGGAGTCACGCTTCCTTCAGTACTGCTATGCCACAAGGGCCCCCTTCGTATAATTAATAGACACTAATGGTAACAAGAAAAAGGCCTTCCCATAACTCCAGTAATCTGCCTACATAGCCCTGTCTTTGGACCAAGTCTTGGCAGTAGCATTTCCGATCCTGAGGAGCACCAACTGGTGCTTCCTTGAGGCCCGAAGAGCATCCATTTTTTTTAACTTGGGAAGAGCACTCTCAGCAAGCGGCTTTCTCTTCTGTACTCAGCCTCACTCTAACACTTAGCCAAATGCAAATTCTATTTACTTCCCTGTATATCCTTCTGCTGTCCACACTAATTCACTTACAAGAGCGGCAGTTTCTCAAGTTCTTAGTTTAATGGTGTAATTGTAAACGTCTTAACCCAACAGCACCCTGTTAAGCCACATCGTGGCCTGAGTCTAATGATTTCCAAGTGTGCGCGTGTCCATCTGTTCCGAACACGGAATTTAGGCGCAGTGTTCCAGCTGTGACATCAGACTAGCAGGGAGCCACCAAGCTTTATAAATTTCATATTTTAATATACATCATGATCATTCTTTGCTACCTAAGTTGGAAATCTGTTGGTAAAAATCATTTCATATCTAAATATCTCATTTAACATAATAGAGTCATGGGAATCAGCTAAGTGTGAAACTCAGACATCCCTGAGGCATTCTTTGGTCTAGTATGCTACTTATTTCCCTGTTGCTATGATAAAATATCTGAAAGACTCAGGGGTAAAATGTTTACTTTGGTCCACAGCTCCAAAGGGACACACCATCATGGCAAGGGAGACACAGGGAAATCACCCCATGACATCAAGGAGGGTGTAACTACTAGTTACCCATAGCTCTGGACAGGTGAGCTAGACTAGAATAGGAGACAAAAGTAACCTTCAAAGCGTGGCTCTGAGAGGTCTATGTCCTTCAGGGAGGGCCCATATCCCAGAGCTCTTACAATCTTCCCAAAAACACAGCAGCAGCCCAGGACTAAGTGTTCATATACAATGGAGAATTTCACATTCAAGCCATAGCTATCTGGAAAGTATTTTTACTCAAATAGATTCTCTCTCTCTCTCTGTCTCTCTCTCTGTGTATGTCTTTGTCTCTCTGTCTCGCTGTCTTGCTCTTTCTATCTGTCTCTGTGTCCCTGTCACTGTGTCTCTCTCTTTCTCTTCCCCCCCACCTTCGTTTTTCGAGACAAGGTTTCTCTGTATAGCCCTGGCTGTCCTGGGACTCAGTCTGTAGCCCAGGCTGACCTAGAACTGAGATCCACCTGCCTCTGCCTCTTGGGATTAAAGGTGTGTCACCACCACTTGGCTTTCAAATAAATATCTTAAATTAGTAAGATTCCCATTTTGTTGGCTGTTCATTTTGTACAGGTTTTGTACAGGTCTTTCTCAGTAATACAGCCTGGTCTTAAACTCTCATTGCTCCTGCCTCTGAGCTTGTAGAGTTAGAGGTGTGGCTCAACTGGTAGAGCATTTGCCTGGCATGCACAATACCCTGGATTCAATCCACAGCCCCACATAAACAGGTGTGACAATATACACCTGTAGTCCTAACTCTGATGGTCTAGATGAAGGAGGATCAAAAGATCAAGGTCATCTTGGACTATTCTGAGAGTTTGAGATCATCCTAAATTATGTAGGACCCTGTCTAAAAAATATTTTTTAAAAAAGAGCAAAGTGGGAAGAAATTTGAGTATGTGTGAGTGTGAAGGAAAAGAGTCAACATCATAAAAGGATTGTCAACACAATAGGAAAAGAGTAAAACTGTTCCTGAGGAGAGAGAGGAAAACCCAGGATTCAACTTCTATAAGAAAAGGATTCATCCCACAAGTCATTCATCTCCCAAGAGGTAAGAGAGAAAGGAGAGTCAAATGTGTTCTCTATTTCCTATTACTATAGGATTATCTCAGATGAAACCACTATAAAGTAGAGAAAACTCAGGCTTAACTAACTTTAAAAAGCATTCTAATCCTGTGCCCTGTGCTTCCATCAATTCTGACAAGCAGAACACGTAGCCTCCTCTACCACCATGCACTGGAATGCATTCTCAAGAGGTCTCCACTGTATTGCTCATAAAAGAAAAATAACTCAAGTGACAATTCATGCTGGAGAGGATGTGGAGAAAGAGCAACTCTCCTCCAGTGCTGGTGAGAATGTAAACTTGTACAAACACTTTGGAAATCAATCTGGTGCTCTCTCAGACAACTAGGAACAGTGCTACCTCAAAATCCAGCTATACCACTCCTAGGCATATATCCAAAAGATGCTCAAGTATACAACAAGGACATTTGCACAACCATGTTTGTAGCAGCTTTATTCATAACAGCCAGAATCTGGAAACAACCCAGTTGCCCCTCAACTGAGGAATGGATACAGAAATTGTCGTACATCTACACAATGGAATATTACTCAGCAATTAAAAACAAGAAAATCATGAAATTTGCAGGCAACTGGTGGGATCTAGAAAAGATCATCCTTAGTGAGGAATCCCAGAAGCAAAAAGACACACGTGGTATATACTCTCTTATAAGTGAATATTAGACATATAATATAGGGTAATCATACTAAAATCTATACACCTAAAGAAGCTAAGCAAGAAGGAGGACTCTGGGTAAGATGCTCAATCTTCATTCAGAAAGGCAAATGGGATAGATATCAGAAGAGGATGAAAACAAGTAACAGGACAGGAGTCTACCACAGAGGGCCTCTGAAAGACTCTACCCAGCAGGATATTAAAGCAGATGGTGAAACTCATAGCCAAACTGTGGGCAGAGTACAGGGAATCTTATGAAAGAAGGGAGAAATAGAAAGACCTGGAGGGGACAGGAGTTCCACAAGGAGAGCTATAGAACCAAAAAATCTGGGCCCAGGGGTCTTTTCTGAGACTGCTACTCCAACCAAGGACCATGTATTGAAATAACCTAGAACCCTGCACAGATGTAGCCCATGGCAGCTCAGTCTCCAAGTGGGTTCCCTAGTAATGGGAACAGGGACTGTCTCTGACATGAAATCAATGACTGGCTCTTTGATCACCTCCCCCTGAGGTGGGAATAACTTTACCAGTCCACAGAGGAAGACAATGAAGCCACTCCTGATGAAACCTGATAGACGAGGGTCAGATGGAAGGGGAAGAGGACCCCCCCTATCAGTGGACCTCCCCTATCAGTGGGGAAGGGGCATGGGAGGAGAAGAAGGAGGGAGGATGGAATTGAGAAGGGATGAAGGAGGGGGCTACAGCTGTGATACAAAGTGAATAAGTTGTAATAAATTTTAAAAAATTTTAAAGAAAAAAATCTTGATTTTTTTAACACTTATTAAAGAGATATTTGAAATCTGTTAGTGTACCTAATTGCTCCACTTTCAATCCAGTTGTGAATAAATTTTACTTTCATGGGAAGATTGCAAAGAAATTACTCAAACAGGTAACTGCTTCTTCTTTTTTTTTTTTTTTTTAATTTAGATAAGCCTTACTTCACATAGGGCATGGCAGATAATGCCTCCTAAGCTACTTTTTCCTCCCAGCCCCACATCCCATGCAAATTGCTCTAAAAATTTCAATCTTGGCTACTTCCCATCCATAATTACATAAATACTTGCTTATGTTTCTCATCTGGATTGCTTTCCTCCATTGATGCTGATCCGGCCATGTGTTTCTCTCCACAATAACCCATGTGGCTCTGCCTCCTTCCTTCCTTCTCTCCTCCTTCCCAAGATCCTTCTCTCCCCAAAGTCTGAGAACCTTAGCTCTGCCCCTCACTTCTACCTTGCCGAGGCTTCTGCATTTTTATTAACCAATCAACTTTAAATTGGGTAGAATAAGATTTACACAACAAGGACAGGTGTATGTGGAAATGTGCTGATCTGGGCAGCAACCAGATCGTAGGGAGCAAAAAATTTAACAATCAAATACAAAGCACCACGTCATGCCATTATAATTTCCCCTTTTTGTCTAATTTTTAAAAAAGCCATTTTTTAAAACTATGTGTAGTAGGACAAGTATGAAACAACTATAAAATGCAGTAGGTAAGAATTACATACATAATATCTAGTCTAAAGACATTTGGCAACCTTGAAGAAAATATTATCTCTTATCTATGAGAGTCTAAGTTTCTGAACCTAAATCTATCTCTATCATATCATGTATATACCAACCTGAAAACATCTATATAGACCTTAAAACATCTTCTTAATTCCTAAGCAACTAAGCTTAATTGTAGAACTATAACTATTTGGTCTTCAACCCCATCAGAGACTTGAGAAGGAATAAAAGTAATTACGTGAGTAAACAGAAAGTCCAAGCTAGCAGCTTCCAAAATAAAAATAAATATAATAGAGACAGTTTGCCACCTGGACAGTCACCCCAAACCTCTATTAGGATGGAGCATCATCTTCAGCCTTCTGGCCCAGTGTATCTGACAGACATATTTGTGAAGCAGGAACTATGAAGGACTTGCTTACCCTGTGTTGGCAGAGCTCAGCAATCCACTTGGCCTGCGTACAAACTTGCCCGTTTTAGGCAGAATTCTGTCTGCGGCAGAAATGAGGGCATTTTCTTTGTTCTGGTGGCTAACTTGCCACGTAGAAGCAACTCCATAGGAGGTCCTTTGATGTTCATCATCTTCTTGAGGCAAACTGGGGGTGCTGCCAGAAGTTGACCTGTCTGGTTGTCAAAGAATCCTTAAGATAATAAAAAATATCTTTAAATGCCGTATTCTGTACGTCTCTGAGGTTTTTAAAGACTTTATCTGTCTATTCAGTTTTATATAATCTATCTATCTCTGTTGCCTGTTTCTATCTGTTTGCTATCTGTTTAACCTGAGAAGCCTATTTCTGTGATAAATTAGATTAGTATCTGACAAGACCATGAATTTGATTAACTAACAATTAGCTTATATTTTTAATTATACTAAACAGTTTGGAATAGCAGCTTTCTCAAAATATTAGAAGTAAAACTTGTATTTATAAATCAGTTTATGTCTATAATACCTCATTCAGAGTTAGAACATATACGTGTGTATGTGTTTGTATCAATATATCAACATTTATACCAATGTATCAAAATAATAACCTTATTTAAATGTAATACTACCTTTAAGTTGAAGAACAGATTCAATAATCTACATTTTGTCTTATTATTCCTATATTTCTGTATTACCCCCTCTTTCTTTTTAATCCCTTTCTCCTTTAGAAAGAATGAAAGAGAAAAGGAAAAGAGAGAAATCCCTGAGTCTAAGCATTTATACTTTGTTTTCTCTCTGAATAAGACCATGAATAACTTGTAATCAATTCCCCTAAATGACAACAAACATCCATAGCCCATTAGGACAACCAAAACTTATCCATCCCACCTCAAGAGAAAAAGGACATTGTTCTTCTCAAGGTTGTTCCTTGTTGATTTGTGGGCACAGGATACCTTTGGGGGTGGGGGCAAATAACATTGTAAAAAAAAAAAAATAAGTCAAGCAAGCGAGCAATAACATTTGTGGTCCAGTCTCTAAACGTTGAGAAATTTTAGGCTTAATAGAAGTCCTGTTTGGAACAGTCTGAGATGCTGAACCAACTGAGATCAGCAGCTTTCTTTGAAGCTGTCCTGGGAGCAGGCTTTGAGGGAACAGCAACTGAAGCAGTCTAACGCTGGATCAAGCAGGATGCTGGAATATACGTGTCTGCGTCTCAGCATCCTGGAGGATGGATCTTTTTTTTTTTTTTTCAATGCAGTTTATTCAGGAACCTTGAACAATCCTCCGACCCTGGGGAAAGCCAGCCCACAGCTTAAATAGCCTCTGGGTAGCCAACCCCAGCATGCCACGTGGGCAATGCAGATAGGTCCACATACATGGAAGCAAGCCAGATCCTCAGCCTTAGCCAAATGTGGAATTTTTCATGACAGAGAGCACTCACCATCCGGAAGGTGGAAGGCGGAAACCAGCTCCATCTTTAAGGCATAGCATTCCGCAGCTCTCTACAGTTCCCCCTTTTTGTTTTAGACGCATCAGGCAAGAGTAGAGGTCTGATCTCTGATATTAGAAATAAATTGGGACTTTGTACCGATGTTCATTTAGGTGTCATCCACCCAAAGAGCATCAGACCCATCTGATACCTTTTTCTCAGAGGCCGGACCTGGGGCATCAACCCGCATGCAATCAGACATGCTCTTCTCTGGGTCCAAAGCGGCTGACCCTGAGTGCAGTGCTTAGCCTCGCATCCTGAGCGTATCATTTTAGCTTTTTATGGTATCCAACCATGCTTGGGGAGAATGTCCTGCTTCAATGGCTGTAAAGGCCTGAATGATCATGGCTGCATCACACTGTTGTGAGACTCTAATCTTGCATTTATACCACAGGCAAACCAAGGAGACCAACACCAGAAGGCCTGCTAACACTCCCATGCCCGCCCATTCCTTCAGATGATTCATGGCTGCAGCAATCCATGTTGATAATCCTGTGGCTAGTCCTGTGTCCACTCTGGTAGAATTTACTGTGACAATGGCCACTCTCAGCTGCTCCATCGTAGTATCGAATTCTCCAGTCCAATTACCTAAAATATAGCTCGACAATTGTTTAGACAGATTTGCAGCACAGGAAAAATTCTCATGTTGTATGCTAGTGACACAAAGTCCAGCATACTTTCATTGACAGCCAGGTTGAGCGATTTGCCATAGGGTATCAATTTGCTCCTGCAAGAGGTCAATCCTCTGATTGAACACCATTAAGCTTCCTTTTAGTTGAGCATTAATTCCTTTATGTACAACTAAGGCATGAGCTACATTGGCTAAATGATTATTCAGGGTCTGAGCAGTCTGCCTAGTATGACTCATGGCTAATGCCCTGGTGGTAGCTCCAACAGCCGCCAATGAGATGGTAGTAACAATGGTGGCTGTAGTTCCAAGATCCCTTTTCTGTCTGAAGAGAGTCATAGTGTGAGGGGCATCAATGGGCACAGGCACCCAGTGAGGCATGCGAGTAACCAAGGCATACCTAAATTTACTAGCATTCCAGCATTGGGCAAAAAAGCAAGTATCATTACCACAATTACTTGGCTCTATCTGGCTAATAATGAATAAAAATGGGGGATATAGACAAACAGGTGTAGGCTTATAGGAAATATTATGAGAAGCCTTAACCCCTCGTTGGAACATCCTGCGTCAGTTCTAGAACTAGCAGTGGTGGTGTCCGAGGTCTGAGTAGGTTCAGGAGACCATTGCCCCCAGGGGCGAGACGTGCTCCGTGCCAATTGACTAACTCCATGTTTTCCTCCAATTTTGAAAGTCGTTTAAGGTTCTTAAATTATTTTTCCCCTTTTTTTTTAAATTTTTCATCAATTACACTTTATTCATTCTGCATCCCCCCATAAGCCCCTCCCTCCTCCCCTCCCAATCCTACCCTCCCTTCTCTTTCTGCTTGCATGCCACTCCCCAAGTCCACTAATAGGGGAGGTTCTCCTCTCCTTTCTGATCTTAGTCTGTCAGTTCACATCAAAAGTGGCTGTATTGTCCTCTACTATGGCCTGGTAAGACTGCTCCCCCCCCAGAGGGAGGTGATCAAAGAGCAGGCCAATCAGATTATGTCAGAGGCAGTCCCTCTTCACATTACTATGTAACCCAATTGGACTCTGAACTGCCCTGGGCTACATCTGTGCAGGGGTTCTGGGTTATCTCCATGAATAGTCCTTGGTTGGAGTATGAGTCTCTTGGAAGTTCCCTGTGTTCAAATTTTCTTGTTCTGTTGCTCTCCTTGTGGAGACCCTGTCCTCTCCAGCTCTTACTATTTCCCAGTTCTTACCTAAAATTCCATTCACCTGCCAACAGTTGCCCATCCGGCTCAGCATCTGCTTTGATAGTCTGAAGGGCAGAGGCTTTCAGAGGCCCTCTGTGGTAGGTTCCTAGGTTGTTTCCTGTTTTCTTCTTCTTCTGATGTCCATCCTCTTTGCCTTTCTGGATGGGGATTGGACATTTTAGTTAGGGTCCTCTCTCTTGCTTAGTTTCTTTAGATGCACAGGTTTTAGTGGGTTTGTCCTATGTTGTATGTCTATATGAGTGAGTATATACCATGTGTGTCTTTTTGCTTCTGGGACAACTCACTCAGGATGATCTTTCCAGATCCCACCATTTACCTGCAAATTTCATGATTTCCTTATTTTTCATTGCTGAGTAATATTCCATTGTGTAGATGTACCACAATTTCTGCATCCATTCTTCAGTTGAGGGGCATCTGGGTTGTTTCCAGCTTCTGGCTATTACAAATAAAAACAGTGGTTAGATGCCACGAAGTAGGTGGCAATGCCTTAACCGTATGCGTGTTGTTAGGCCCAAGGGCCTCTTCCATCCTTGTCAAGGGGAGTGCTAACCTTCTCTCCTTTCATACAACACTGGAGGATGGATCTTGTCAGGTCTGATCCAACTCTACCCGTGTCCGGTTCCTTTGTTTTATGTTTCTCACCTGGGCTGCTTTTCTCCATCTACACCAATCCAACCATGTGATTCTTTCCATGCTAACTCATGGTGGCTTTCCTTCCTTCCTTCCTTCCTTCTTTCCTTCCTTCCTTCCTTCCTTCTTTCCTTCCTTCCTTCCTTCTTTACTTCCTTCCTTCTTTCCTTCCTTCCTTCCTTCCTTCTTTCCTTCTTTCCTTCCTTCCTTCCTTTCTTCCTAATAGCCACTTCTTAATGGCTTCTAAAGTCCATAAGCTTAATATCAGAATGCCACAATTTTCCTTGTCCCTGTCCCGAAATGGGTCTCTTGAAAGTGCATTCACTTCCTCCCCATCAAATGCAAATTTTTCATTTGACCCCTTACAGGATATATCACTGTACAATTCAACTCTACTGTCCTGGCCTTCACATAGTAATATGCAAAACTGTAAGGAACTCAGTGGTGACAAACAGTGAGAGAGGAAAGCCAAGGCCTCAGATTGTCTACACAGTAACAGGTCAACACTCACACACACACACATGCACATACCATGAACTGTGACGTATGAAGTAAGGAGATCACAGAGCACAAAGCACTGAGGAGCAAGAACAACCAAGTCTGCCTCCAAAGAAGAGCAGGGAAGCCACAGCACAGCAAGGCATGACACAGACATGACATATGAGCAGGTATTTGTGACACCGGATGCTATAGAGCTACCAATGCTACCTGCTTCACCAGCAACCTCTTCTCCCCTTTCTACTGGCATCTGCCACACTCTGCTGACCCAAACCTCACCTCACTTTCCATCCACGCTTCTGACCACAGTGCTCACATCTCTACATATTGCTCTTTTCGGTGATAGTGCTAGGGGTCAAACCCAGGGCCCTACATCTGCTGCAAGAGCACACTAACAACTGAGCCACCCTGGACCCTCTTTTTGTTTTGAAACTGGGGGACACTAAATTTCCCACTAAATTGGCCTTGAACTCAGTATGCAGATGAGGTAGGCTACAAAATTGTAGTCTGTCTCCTTCTGCCTCTCAAATAACTATGATTATAAGCCTGTACTCCTGGGCCTGACTTTCTCTCTCTCTCTCTCAATTAGCAATTGCAATAATGGCAACCCAGCCCTCTTCCTGTGACCTTCCCTTTCATAGAACCATGCCACTGATGGTTGCACCATCACCCACAGTTCGTGTGTCTCAGAATCACCCTCACTCTCCTGGAAGTAGCAGGGTTCCTGGCTTTCCTAGGCAAACATGCCTTCAAGAGCACTGAGGCCCACAAGGCTCCCCTTTCCCAAATATCTCACTAGCACCTGTCCCTTGAGCTTAAAGTATCTATTACCCCACCATTTTCACTGAGTCACGTTGTTTCAGTTATAGTACAAGGGACTGAGGTGGCAGGCATTGTCTATTGCTGCTGTACAGAAATTCCTCACTTCTCCTTGACTGTCCCCATTCCCTGTTATTTGCTGCATGAGCTCCCCAGCTGACCATGCCGTGCTCTTGACAGACATCACCAATCAAATGCCAGATTCAAATTTGATTCTTAATCTGTTTCAACACAGCCTCTCAGCCAACAACATCCAATCAGATGAAAATGGCTTTGAGTTTAAAATCTGCTACCTAATACCTTAATTAAGACACGTTTGTGCTTTAATCCATTTCTACAGATTGATTGAATTTTGGCTTTCTCAGCAAGATGGCCACAAAATTCTTAAAACAATTTTATAGTAAGTATGAGCAATTAGCACTAAGTAAGGGCTATATAGAAGAAAGTTTGAAGTTTCATCAATAAAATCTGCTAAATTCCAGCGTGTGCTGAAGATGTAGGAAGCTTAAAAAGAACATTCTCACCACCCTAAAAATGAAAATAAAAAGATAATATTTAATCATTTGAATCATAATTTTTTCTATTATAAAAATAAAATTATATTATTGTACATAATTGGAATCATAATTTTTCTGGAATCCCTGAGTCTGCTGAAGGGCACAAAGCAAATGAGGAACTCAGGGAAAACGGGCTGCCAAGAACGAGAGCATGACACTGGTTCATCTGGCATAGACATGGAACAGCAGCAACCTGTACATAGAATCCGCCTAAAATCTTAGCCAATCGCTGAACGGTGAGAGGAGAAACAACTGCAATGCAAGGACCCTGCAAGCCTACACAAGATCAAATCCAGACCTCCTGCTGTGGCTTGACTCCAGAGATGTCCCTGACACTTTCTAATTTGGAGGGCTTGGGAGGGATGATTGGATTTCGGGGGCTTTAGCTTCATCAGTGGTTTCATCCACTAGTAAACTTATAGCTGAATTGATTATAACAAGATGGGGCCTTGGGCTGGTAAGAGGGCTCGGTGGATAAAGGTGCTTGCTGACTAATGATTTGAGTTTGATTCCTGGAAGCCACATTATGGGAGAGACTGGACTCCCACAAATCATCCTCCAGCTTCCACACACAAAAGAATTTAAATTAAAAATAAATTTTTTATGTTTAAATTCCTCCTTTTGGAGGAAGTAGGTCATTGGGGACCTGCCTCTGAAAGGTGGGATTGTCCTAAGGCCATTCTGCATTTGTTTTCTGTTTCCTGGTCACTGTGAGGACAGCAGCTCTGCTCCCATCATGCTCCTCTTCACCACATCACCCTGCCTTACCACAGGCCCAGAAACACAGAGCCAAGTAACCTGTGAAGCAGTGAGCTGAAAAGACCTTCATTCCCTTAAAGGACCCATCTCAGGCACTCTGCTACAGCAATGAAAAGCTGATTAATAACAACTCACAGATGTTCCAAGGTTCCCACTGAGACAAGGGGAAAACCTGCTCCGTAGACCAGGCTGGCCTCCTGCCTCTGCCTCCCGAGTGCTAGCATTAAAGGTGTCTGCTCCCACACCTGGCTTATTTTTCTTATTTGTACATTTCACGATTAAACATTTTATTAAGTGAAATGTTAATTTGTGTGCATGTGAAATGCAAATACCCACAGAGGCCAGAAGAGGATATCAGATTTCTTGGAGCTGATATTACAGCCAGTTGTAAGCTGCCATGTGGTTGCTGAGAAATGAACCTAGAACCTCTATAAAAGCATCAAGTGCTTTTAACTGCCCGCTTTTCAGCCTTGTGTCTCAAAACTTGGGATTAAAAGCCAAGCATCTTCTTAGAGGTCTAAGGTAAACACATGAACTGTTAAAACAGACACATTAATTTTTCCTAGATTTAGTGTGTATATAATTATAATCAGCCTAAGCCGTTAAAGACCTACAAAATTCATGCACAACGTGAATTCTCAACTTTGAACCATTTATTGAGGCCCCACGTGCAAATGACATTCAGAACATGACTGCTATTCTCCCAGCCCTGGAGAGGCTATGCTCAAAGTAGGCTGCATTCATACAGACAAAAGGATGTACAAGGGTGTAATGGCTAAGTGAGAATAACAATTTAATTAAATTACTAATTCAATATCTCCTGAATGTTGGGAGCATTGTGTGGCAAGTTATCAGGGTATGGTTTAGCAGGCTCACTAGACACAAGGAGGCTCAGTTAATGCCATACTGTGAAACAGAACAAATTGCAGGGTGTTACATAAAAGACAAAGCAAAGCTTCCGAAAGGGAGAGGAACGAAGGCAGCGGGAAAAGAAGGTATGGCGCAGACAATGAGACTATGAGAGGCCCGGTTTTAAACAAAATTTTAATTTGAGGATGAAAACTGTGGATACTTTTCAGATGAGAGCATACACTTGAGTGGAACCGCTCTACAAGAGTGTGTTCAACAGATTATAAAAAGCCAGAACAGAAGCAGGAAGGTCGTCCTGCAGATTGGCGAGCAGGTGGGGACAGACAGAGCACTAGAGAAAGAGCACAGATGGCCAGAAGTGGAGGGCGATTTTGTTTGTTTTGACCCTGAGAGGAGACCACTTCTGCGATACGGACCAGCTGAGGTTGCCAAACCGGAAGAGGTCGGAAGAACGAACAGGGGTAGCCATTCCCACGGTGTTTTACCCATGGCAGCCATGTGGAGTCCATTACAACAGAGTGAAAACATGGAGACTACCCACACCAGGCTAGGGGTTGCTAAGTCAGGATTTTCAAATTCTTTTCCAGCCTCAGAAAATAACGCAAACACGTCTGGTACTGGCGATGCCTTGACTTAGGTGGAGACAGGCAGTGGTATCTTTACTGAACAGCTGCAGACTTTCATTGCTCTCGCCTGGAAACAATACTGTCCACAGTGTTTGCACTGTATTATCAGCCCCCTGGAGCTGACTCGAGGAATAGAATACAGGAGGGTATGACTGGGTTACACACCAATAGACAGGAGCTGTGGTGTCCATGGTTAGTCCTGGAGCCCCTGTCCCCCGCAAATCCAGAGGAATGCAGCCTGTTGTGAAACTGTGATGTTCTGTGGGTCTATATGTATTAGACACATTTTCGGCTTGTGATGTTTTCAACTTATTATGGATTTATCACAAGAAGAGCTCATGGTGAGTCATGGAGTTTCCAGGTAGGAATATTTAACTCATTGAATCCCCTCCTCCAGCCTCAGCAGAGGCTCATGAAAAGATCCTGGATGGTCTCAAAGGGACCCTAAAGCAAATTTAAAACCACAGATGTTACTCAAAAGAGATGACCCCTCTCTCCAATTTTAAAAATTAAAAAAATAACAGTTCCAAGTTGATGGCCCCACACCCATACACAGCGGGCAGTACTAACCGAATTCAGCATGATTTTAAAAAAAGAAAGAAAAAGAAGTGAAGTCCGTTAGGTTGGGAGAGGGGATATATTGGAGGTAGCCCAGGAGGAGATGGAGATGAGGCATGAGGGGTGGATATGATCAAAATATGTGTTCATATATAAAGTAAAGAATAAATACAAAAGAAAAAAAGAAAGAGTCCAAGGTTGCCTGGAAAGAAGAAATTTTGGAAGAAGGCAAAAAAAAAAAAAAAAAAAAAACTATCAAAGCCACTCAGATGAATCTACAATAGCAAACACCCTTAAAGCAAGCACGCGTAACCCACGATCGTCCACCCAATGACCCCCTGCTCGTTCTCCTTATTAGAGTCTCCAAACTCAGATTTACAGAGAATAATGGAAGGGGTTGTGTGTTTGAAATACACGAGTGCACCCACAGTCACATGCGCGGGATAGAAGCATTTCACCCTGCTTGAGCACATGATTCTAAGGAAACAAAATCCCGCAGGTACAGCTGGAAAACCCGCTTCTCTTCTGCATCCAACTCATCTTCCTTTGTCAAGCCAGACAACCGCCGCCCTGAGGTTCATGCTCACTTCGGCTGTGAACGCGTCTCTGTTTCACTCTGTGTGGATCTGAGCACATGGTCCTATCTTCCTGGTTATACAATGGGGGATTCCGTTCTGTGGTCTTACTTATGTAACTTTATCATCCGGTGTGTTTTCTTCCTGCAATTGTGCCTGTGTGCGCTGTGTGCATACCAAGGGTTTTTTTTTTTCTATATTTGCATTTGTGTGTGGCGTGGGCACATGTATGTGTGTATGACGATATGTGGATCGTCACGCAAGGCCGCGCTGCTGCGTGGGCGTGCATGCATGTAGAGTCCAGGTTCCTGCGCTCTCTGTCCAGCCGTCATGTCAAGTCAGTGAGCTCCAGAAGCTCGCTGGAGACCCTGTGAGAGACCCTGTCTCACATCATAAGGTGGAGCGTGCTAGAGGAAGCTGCCCAGGGTAAACTCTGGCCCCACAGGCACAGCCATGTGCACTTGCATTTGAACAAGTGCGTGCATGTTTTCCTAAACTGGCTTACGTAGAACTACGTTTGTTTTCCAGGGTTGCATGGCTTCTTTCACAAGCTCTCGTCGTTTATTATTTATCCACTCTCTTGATAAATAAATATCTAGCTTGGTTCTCCTTCTTAATGCTGCAATTACTTATGTAGCGTTCCAAGAAGTGCCGTATGCATATCACTTTTGCATGCACATACACACACACAAATGCCCTGCTGGGTATTCCTTCTGACAATTCCCCCAAGTCCAAGCCTGTCCTGGCAGTGGCTGGTGCATCCCTGTGGGATTTGGTACAATATTTTGTGCTTCTGATGGAAATGTGTGCTGTCTGGTCCCTATAGTTTAATTTAGAACAATTAAGGTTGGGAGTACATGAGCTGGCAAGGCACATTACAAACAATGGCTACAGAACAAACTGCAAATCAATCCACAGTAAATCACCCTGAAAATCCCCGCCTGCTCCCTGGAGCCAAAGAGCCAGCCTGAGCCAGGCCTTTCTCCTCAGCCTTCTGTCCTCACCCCAGTGGGCAGGCCTCCAATGTTCAGGTTTGTAATGATTTTGTGCAGTGTTTGTTCTTCAGGGCATAAAACTTTACGGCCTTGGGCAGCGGGTCGGAATGAGCAGGAAAGGATGCTGCAATGATGAGACTCAGCTCAAAATCGTTTTGCCCCATAAATGGAAAGGGTCTTTTCAGTTTCCCAACCCTAACTCATATCAGCCCATTATGGAAACTAGCCACCACACCTGGGCAAGGATATTAAACGGGAAGCCTTTCTTCTTTTATCCATCATCTTATCTGACACCTGATGGGCCTCTCCCCTCTGTGTCCACTCACCCCACAAAACTACTGCATGGTCTGACTAGGATGAGCTGTCCGGTAAAGGAACTTTCCACAGGTCCAATTCAGAAACACCCCATGGGGGCCAGGTCAGCAACTTTGTTTACTGTTTCAATGGAGGAGCACGTGGTCAGTGGCTAGTCCTGCTTCTCTGGGTAAGGGAACCACTCTGCTGGAGCAGGCATGTTTCCAACTCAAAGAGTTTTGTTTTGTTTTGTTTTTTAAAGGAAATAACAGTTTATTCTAAGGCAAATGTGGGTTCTTCAAGTGGAAAAGTACACCATCCCATCTGTCTGCAGTCACCATGTTCTTCTCAGCTAAGGTCAGGCTAAAGTGTAGAGACACCCCTTCAGAGAATTTCAGTGCCACAGCATCATCATGCTGATCAGTTGTTGGGCCTCTGTCTATGCAGTGTAAAAACAGGCAGCAGAGGTGCTTAATAGTAACAGTAAAATTATACTTATTAAGGTAATTATAATCAAAATGTGAACATATGTGATAGAACTATTGTCCACTTCTCTTGGACATACTGTAATTACCTTAATGAGTTTTTTTAAGTTGTTCATATTTATTTCACCTAGCACTTCCAGGTTTAGGAGGAACCCAAGAAGACAACAATATGCATGTGACACTTCTTGAAATATTACATAGGTAATCGTAGCTAAGTGGATCAAAGACCTCAACATAAAACCAGACACATTAAGTCGGTTAGAAGAAAAAGTGGGGAAGACCCTAGAACTTATTGGTACAGCTTCCTGAACAGAACACCAACAGCACAGGCTCTAAGATCAACAATCAATAAATGGGACCTTCTTCTGATGACTATCTTCTTTGCCTTTCGGAGTGGGGATTGAGCATTTTAGCCAGAGTCCTCCTTCTTGATTAGTTTCTTTAGGTGTACAGATTTTAGTAAGTTTATCCTATATTATATGTCTAATATCCACTTACAAGTGAGTATATACCATGTGTGTCTTTCTGCTTCTGGGAAAGCTCACTCAGGATTATCTTTTCCAGATCCCACCATTTACCTGCAAATTTCGTGATTTCCTTGTTTTTTATTGCTGAGTAATATTCCATTGTGTAGATTTACCATAATTTCTGTATCCATTCCTCAGTTGAGGGGCATCTGGGCTGTTTCCAGCTTCTGGCTATTTATTACAAATAAGGCTGCTACAAACATGGTTAAGCAAATGTCCTTATTGTGTACTTGAGCCTCTTTTGGGTATATGCCTAGGAGTGGTATAGCTGAGTCTTGAGGAAGCGCTATTCCTAGTTTTCTGAGAAAGTGCCAGATTGCTTTCCAGAGTGGTTGTACCAGTTTACATTCCCACCAGCAGTGGAGGAGGGTTCCCCTTTCTCCACAACCTCTCCAGCATGTGTTGTCTCTTGAGTTTTTGATCTTGGCCATTCTGATAGGTGTAAGGTGAAATCTCAGGGTCATTTTTGATTTGCATTTCTCTGATGACTAAGGACATGGAGCATTTCTTTAAGTGCTTTTCGGCCATTGTATATTCTTTGAGAAAAATCAGCAAGATAGACAAACCCTTAGCCAAGCTAACTAAAAGGCAGAGGGAGAGTATCCAAATTAACAAAATCAGAAAAGAAAAGGGGGCATAACAACAGATACAGAGGAACTCCAAAAAATCATTAGGCTTACTTCAAAAGAAAATATAAAGGAAATGGATGATTTTTCTGAACAGATGTCACCTACCAAAGCTAAAACAAGATCAGGTAAACAGTTAAACAGTTTAAACTGTCCTATTACCCCTAAGGAAATAGAAGCAGTCATTAAAAGTCTCCAAAAAAAAAAAAAAAAGACCAGGTCCAGATGGTTTAGTGCAGAATTCTACCAGACATTCAAAGAAGAGCTAATACCAGTTCTCCTCAAACTATTCCACAAAATAGAAACTGAAGGAATGTTATCAAACTCACTCTATGAAGCCACAGTCACCCTAATACCTAAACCACATCAAGACTCAACAAAGAAAGAGAATTTCAGACCAATTTCACTCATTAACATTGATGCAAAAATATTCACAATCTCAATCCAAGAACACAGCAAAAACACCATCCATTATGATCAAATTGATTTCATCCCATGGATACAGGAATGGTTAAACATATGAAAATCCATCAACAGAATCCGTCATATAAACAAACTCAAAAAAAAAAAAAAAAAGGACATGATCATCTCAATAGCTGCAGAAAAACCCTTTGACAAAATCCAACATCCCTTCATGATGAAAGTCTTAGAAAGATCAGGAATACAATGGACATATCTAAACATAATAAAGGCTATATACAGCAAGCCAATTGCCAACATCAAATTAAATGGAGAGAAACACAAAGCAATTCCACTAAAATCAGGGACTTCAAGACAAGGCTGCCCACTCTCTCAGTACCTCTACAATGTAGTACTTGAAATTCTGGCTAGAGCAATAAGACAATTAAAGGAGATCAAAGGCATACAAATCAGGAAGGAAGAAGTCAAAGTATTGCTATTTGCAGCTGATAAAGGACCTCAAAAATTCCATCAGAGAACTCCTAAAACTGATAAACAGCTTCAGCAAAGTGGCTGAATACACAATTAATTCAAAAGAAGCAGTAGCCCTCCTGTGTACAGACAACAAACCGGTTGAAATAGAAATTAGAGAAACTACACCCTTCACAATAGCCACAAATAATATAAAGTATGTTGGTATAACTCTAACCAAGAAAGTGAAAGACCTGTATGACAAGAACTTCTCTAAAGAAAGATATTGAAGAAGATATCAGAAGATGGAAAGATCTCCCATGCTCATGGATCAGTAGGATTAACATAGTGAAAATGGCCATCTTACCAAAGGCAACCTAAAGATGTAATGCAGCTCTCATCAAAGTTCTAACAGAATTCTTCACAAACCATGAAAAGGCAATTCTCAACTTTATAATAAAAAACCCAAGATAGATAAACAACAGTCCTATACAATAAAAGAACTTATGGATGTATCTCCATCCTTGGTTTTAAGCTATACTACAGAGCAATAGTAATAAAGACTACATGATACTGGCATCAAAATAGACTAGTTGATCAATAGAATTGAAACAAAGACTCGGAAATAAACCCACATACCTATGTTCACTTGAGTTTTGACAAAGGAGCCAAAACCATATAATGGAAAAAAACAGAGCATCTTCAACAAATGGTGCTTGTTGAACTAGATGTCTACATGTAAAAGAAAATGCAAATAGATTCATATTTATCTCCCTGCACAAAACTCAAATCTAAGTAGATCAAAGACTTCAATGTAACACTAGATACACTAAATCTATTAGAAGAAAAAGTAGGGAAGAGCCTCGAACTCATTGGCACAGGAGACAACTTTCTGAACAGAACACCAACAGTTCAGGCTCTAAGAGCAACAATCAATAAATGGGACCTCTTGAAACTGAAAATCTTCTGTATGGCAAAGGACACTGTCAACAGAACGAAACAGCAGCCCACAGATTGGGAAAAGATTTTCACCAATCCTACATCTGAAAAATAGCTAATATCCAAAATGTATAATGAACTCAAGAAATCAAACACCAATAAACGAAATAATCCAATTAAAACCTGGGGCACAGAACTAAACAGAGAATTCTCAACAGAGGAATTTCAAATGGCTGATAAGCACTTAAAAAAAAAGATAATAAATGGAAAACCACGAAATAGAATTTTGATATGTTTATCCAGAATTCACATTATAATATTTTATATCAATCATGTCTAATTTACTGCTTTAATATATAGATAATTGCACTGAATTATTAAATTATTACATTTTAAGTACTAAAAAAAAAAAAGAAAGAGCGGGAGGAGCAACTTCCTGAATCACAAAGAGGGAATCATGGTTTTTGGTTTATGGTTTTGTTTTTTGTTTTTTGTTTTTTGGTATTTTTTGTTTGTTTTTTTTTTGTTGTTGTTGTTGTTTCAGAAACAATAAGAAATTTTGATCCCTTTAATATCTTATTATTTTTTTAATTGGTATGGATTTTTATAAAAAATTCAAAGTTACATTTTACAATATATATGATTCAACCCTGGTTCAAAATATTTTTTTTTATTTACTCTTGTTGTTCCTTATTGGAAACTTTCTTCTTTTTATTTTTTTATTTTTATTAATTACACTTTATTCACTTTGTAGCCCCCCATAAGCCCCTCTCTCCTCCCCTCCCAATCCCACCCTCCCACTCCCTTCTTCACGCATGCCCCTCCCCAAGTCCACTGATAGGAGAGGTCCTCCTCTCCTTCCTTCTGATCTTAGTCTATCAGATCTTATCAGGAGTGGCTGCATTGTCTTCTTCTGTGGCCTGGTAAGTCTGCTCCTCCCTCAGGGGGAAGTGATCAAAGAGCAGGCCAATCAGATTATGTCAGAGACAGTCCCTCTTCCCATTACTATGTAATCCACTTAGACATTGAACTTCCATGGGCTACATCTGTACAGGGGTTCTGGGTTATCTCCATGCATGGTACTTGGTTGGAGTATGAGTCTCTGGGAAGGCCTCTGTGTTCAAATTTCTGGTATTATTATTATTATTACTATTAAGATTATTATTTACACTTTATTCACTTTGTATCCCCCCTGTGGTTCCCTTCCTCCTCCCATCTCAATCCCTCCCTTCCTCCACCCTCTGAAAGCATGCCCCTCCCCAAGTCCACTGATAGGGGAGGTCTTCTTTTCCTTCCTTCTAATCCTAGTCAATTATGGTCTCATCAGGAGTGGCTGCATTGTCTTCTTCTGTGGCCTGGTAATGTTGCTTTCCCCCCAGGGGGAGGTAATTAAAGAACAGGCCAATCAGTTCATGTCAGAGAAGTCCCTGTTCCTATAACAATGGAACCCACTTGGACACTGAACTGCCATGGGCTACATCTGTGCAGGGGTCTTAGGTTATCTCCATGCATAGTCCTTGGTTGGAGTATCAGTCTCAGGAAAGACCCCTGTGCTCAGATTTTTTGGTTCTGTTGCTCTCCTTGTGGAGTTCCTGTCCTCTCCAGATCTTACTGTTTCCCACTTTTTTCATAAGATTCCCTGCACTCTGCCCAAAGGTTGCCCATAAGCCTCAGCATCTTCATTGATAGTCTGCAGGGTAGAGCCTTTCAGAGGTCCTCTGTGTCAGGCTCCTGACTTGTTCCCTCTTTTCTCCTTCTGATATCCATCCTATTTGCCTTTCTGGATAGGAATTGAGCATTTTAGCAAGAGTCCTTTCTCTTGATTAGTTTCTTTAGGTGTACAGATTTTAGTAGGTTTATCCTATATTGTATGTCTATATGAGTGAGTATTTACCGTGTGTGTCTTTCTGCTTCTGGGATAGCTCACTCAGGATTATCTTTTCCAGATCCCACCATTTACCTGCAAATTTCATGATTTCCTTGTTTTTCATTGCTGAGTAATATTCCATTGTATAGATATACCACAATTTGTGCATCCATTCCTCCACTGAGGGGCATATGGGCTGTTTCCAGCTTCTGGCTATTTATTACAAATAAGGCTGCTACAAACATGGTTGAGCAAATGTCCTTATTGTGTACTTGAGACTCTTTTGGGTATATGCCTAGGAGTGGTATAGCTGAGTCTTGAGGAAGCGCTATTCCTAGTTGTCTGAGAAAGTGCCAGATTGCTTTCCAGAGTGGTTGTACCAGTTTACATTCCCACCAGCAGTGGAGGAGTGTTCCCCTTTCTCCATAGCCTCTCCAGCATGTGTTGTCTCTCGAGTTTTTTATCTTAGCCATTCTGATGGGTGGATCAATGGAATCGAATAGGAGACCCTGACATAAATCCACACACTTATGGACACCTGATTTTTGACAAAGATGCCAAAACCATTCAACGGAAAAAAGACATCATCTTCAACAAATGGTGCTGGTCTAACTGGATGTCTACATGTAGAAAAATGCAAATAGATCCATACTTATCACCCTACACAAAACTAAAGTCCAAGTGGATCAAAGACCTCAACATAAAACTAGACACACTAAACCACTTAGAAGGAAAAGTGGGGAAGACCCTAGAACTCATTGGTGCAAGAGACATCTTCCTGAAACAGAACACCAACAGCACAGGCTCTAAGAGCAACAATCAATAAATGGGACCTCATGAAACTGAAAAGCTTCTGTAAAGCAAAGGACACTGTCATCAGAACAAAATGACAGCCTACAGATTGGAAAAGGATCTTCACCAACACTTTATCTGACAGAGGACTAATATCCAGTATATATAAAGAACTAAAGAAGTTAAACAGCAAAAAATCAAGTAATCCAATTTAAAAATGAAATAAAGAGCTAAACAGAGAATTCTCAATAGAGGAATATCAAATGGCAAAAGAACATTATACCAACAATGTCCATAGGAGCTTTATTCGTAATAGTCACAATCTGGAAACAACCTAGATGCCCCTCAACAGAAGAATGAATAAAGAAACTGTGGCACATTTACACAGTGGAATACTACTCAGCTATTAAAAACAAAGAAATCATGAAATTCGCAGGCAAATGGATGGAACTAGAAAAGATCATCCTGAGTGAGGTAACCCGGATCCAGAATGAAGCACCTGGTATAAACTCACTCGTAAGTGGATTTTAGCCATATAATATAGGATAAGCATACTATGAGGCACAACTCCAAAGAAGAAAAGCAATAAGAAGGACCCAAGGAAGGGTGCATGAATCTTACTTGGAAAGGGCAATAGAATAGACAGGGGTAATGGCTGAAGGAGGGAACAAGTTAGAAGAGGCACAGAGAGTTAAAAGGGTGGAGATCAGACCTGAGGAGAGCAAGGGCAAGAGGACAGAAGGACTGAAGAGAAAATAAAAACTGAGAGTGAGGACAACTCTGTGACAAGCTGGAGACCTAAGCCAGGGTAGGCTCCTGGGAGGATATAAGGGACTCCTAGTAGCAGAGACCATAGAGACTGAAGAGGATGTCTTCTAACTAGACTAATCTTCTAGTAAAGAGCAGGGAACACCAACCCACCAAAAAACAATGACCAAATTACCCTGTCTATGAGATGTGCATGGATAAAGATAGAGCAGAGATTGAAGGAATGCCCAACCAAAGACCCACCCTATCAGAGGGTGCCAACCCCTGACACTATGAATGATACTCTGTTAACCCTGCAGACAGGAGCCTGTCAGAGTTGTCCTCTGAGAGGCTTTACCCAGCAGTGCCTCAAAACAGATGCTGAGACTCACAGCCAAACATTGGCTGATATGTAGGGAGTCTTGAAGAATCGTGAGAGGAAAGAGAAAAAGACTCAGAAGTAATAGGAGCTCAACAAGAAAAATAACAGAGCCAACTAACCAGGGCCCAGAGGAGTTTGCTGAGACTGAAGTATCAACCAAGGACCATGCATGAACTGGATCTAGGCCCCCTACATAGATGTAGCAGATGGGCATCTTAGGCTTCAAATGAGTACTCTAGTAAGGGAAGTGGGGACTGCATCTGACATGGACTCACTTGATAGCTTTTTAGTCACTTCCTCCTGGCAGGACTGCCTTGCCAGGCCACAGGGGAAAAGGACAAGTTCAGTCCTGATTAACGTGATGAGCTTGGATGGATGAAATGGAGCTGCCCTCTTCTGAGGAAAAGAGGATAGAAGAAGGAGGAGGGGGGGGAGAGCAGGTGAGATTGGAAGGAGAGGAGGGATACAAAGATGTAAAGTGAACAAAATAAATAAATGAGAAAGTAAGTACAACCAATCTAGGTATTTATCAAGAGAGTGGATACAATGAGACTTGTGAAAGAAACAGTGAAACTCTGGAAAATAAATGCAGATTTCCATGAGCCGATTTAGAGAAATGTTTGAGCTGAATATAAATTTAGAATCAAATTATAAGGTATATCGAATAGGATGAACCTGTTTTGGTGGCATACACAAGTTAGGACATGTGAAGTCATCATTGTCATCATTGTTGTTGGTTTTTAATCAGGAAAAGTAGACTGCAAAGTCTTAGCAATATTTATCTCTAGGGCTGGAATTGTAGGGACAATTTCCTTCCTCACTGATTTTGTACTGTTTGTCTGTGAAGGGGCTCAATGTAGCTGAAGCTAGCCTTGAACTCACTATGTAGCCCAGGAAATTTCAGGTTTGGGATCCTTCTACCTCAGCATCATGAGCCGGGATTACTGGTATATTCTACCACACCCAGTTCTAATGTCTTACAAGAACGATATCTTCCCTTATTATGCTTGAATTATGTGTGTGGGGTCAGGCATTCTCATGTGAACGCACATATCTGCAGAAACCAGGGGTATAGGGTCCCCTGGCTCTGGCATTACAGGGACTTGTGAGCCACTCAACATGGATGTTCAGAATGGAACTGAATCAGTTCTTCAAGAGAAGCAAACACTCTTAAATAGAGCCTCCTCTCCAGCCCCTTACATTATTTATGTAATCTGAAAATGCATGCATACATACACACATACATAACATATGGATAAATAGTTACAATGGTGTAACTAATGGGGTATATAATATATAGTATGGCATTCTATAAACAATGGAATTCTTTCCTGCTTTTACCTCATTTCTCTATCCATTTATCCACTCGAGCCTGTTTCTGTCCTAGGTCCTGATAATGTAAGAACAAGCCCTCATAAGGCACTGATCTAATGATGGGAAAAGCCACTCCTTCCTTAACAGCCACCTGAAAGCTTGGGCTGGCTTCCTGGCCAAGCAACAGACATAACTCAAGTAACAGCATAGATCAAGTTCTTTCTCTTCCCCCAAGCTTTGCTCTTACGGATAGACAGAAGGCACCCTGTGAATCTGCAGCTGATCTTTTGGGAGCCTATCTTCCAGCCTATGTCTGCTTCAGTGTTCTCGGGTGTTACTGTAAGAAAAACCAGTATCACTAACAAAAAAAAAAAAAGTGTTTAGTGCTTGCCAGACACTGCACCAAATTCTTTGCCTGTATTTTTCACACCCTTAGGGAACCAACATCTTTTGATTTTTTTTTTTATTCCTTTCAGATATGATGGCCAATACCTGACAAGGTCACTCAGCCCAACACACACACACACGCATACACATACATACATACGCACACGGCAAAAACCAAGGTCACATATGATCCAGGTGTTTAGACCCTTGGGGCAGTTTGGACAGACAGGCACTTGTAACAGAAGTCACTAGCAAGTCACTAGCATAGCAAATGGTATTCAGAATATTTGCGGTGCTCGGGAGAGATGGCTCAGCAGTTAAGAGAAGCTGTTGCGGCTCTCTGCTCCTCCCTGTTCCAGAGACAGCCGCATCTCTTCGTGCAGTGCCAGCCTCATCCTTGAGACACGATGGTGAAGGTCGGGGTGAAGGGATTTGGCCGTATTGGGCACCTGGTTTGCAGGGCTGCCTTCAACAGTGGCAAAGTGGAGATTGTGGCCACCAATGACCCCTTCATCGACCTCAGCTACATGGTCTACATGTTCCAGTATGATTCTACCCACGGCAAGTTCAACGGCACAGTCAAGGCTGAGAACGGGAAGCTGGTCATCAACGGCAAGCCCATCACCATCTTCCAGGAGCGAGATCCCGCCAACATCAAATGGGGCGATGCCGGCGCCGAGTATGTTGTGGAGTCCACTGGTGTCTTCACCACCATGGAGAAGGCCGGGGCCCACTTGAAGGGTGGGGCCAAAAGGGTGATCATCTCCGCCCCTTCCGCCGATGCCCCCATGTTTGTGATGGGTGTGAACCATGAGAAGTATGACAACTCGCTCAAGATTGTCAGCAATGCTTCCTGCACCACCAACTGCTTAGCCCCCCTGGCCAAGGTCATCCATGACAACTTCGGCATCGTGGAAGGACTCATGACCACAGTCCACGCCATCACTGCTACCCAGAAGACCGTGGATGGTCCCTCTGGAAAGCTCTGGCGTGATGGCCGTGGGGCTGCCCAGAACATCATCCCTGCATCCACTGGTGCTGCCAAGGCTGTGGGCAAGGTCATCCCAGAGCTGAACGGGAAGCTCACTGGCATGGCCTTCCGAGTTCCTACCCCCAACGTGTCTGTCGTGGATCTGACATGCTGACTGCAGAAACCTGCTAAGTATGATGACATCAAGAAGGTGGTGAAGCAGGCATCCGAGGGCCCACTAAAGGGCATCCTGGGCTACACTGAGGACCAGGTTGTCTCCTGTGACTTTAACAGCGACTCCCACTCTTCCACCTTTGATGCTGGGGCTGGCATTGCCCTCAATGACAACTTTGTAAAGCTCATTTCCTGGTATGACAATGAGTTCGGCTACAGCAACAGGATGGTGGACCTCATGGCCTACATGGCCTCCAAGGAGTAAGAAGCCCCAATCACCCACCCCAGCAAGGACACGAGCAAGAGAGAGGCCCTGCTGAGGAGTCCCGTCCCAACTCAGCCCCTGACACTGAGCATCTCCTTCACGGTTTCCATCCCAGACCCCCAGAGTAGCGGGAGGGGCACAGGGAGCCCTACTCTTGAATACCATCAATAAAGCTCACTGCACCTAAAAAAAAAAAAAAAAGAGAAGCTGTTGCTCTTTCAGAGGACACAGATTCAACTCCCGGCACTCACATTGCAGCTCACAACTGTCTATAACTCCAGTCCCAGGGGATCCGACTCCCTCTTCTGGCCTCCTCAGCCACAAAGCATGTATATGCTGTACAGACGTACACGCAAGCAAAACACCCATACACATAAAATAAAAATAAACTTTAAAAAAAAAAAAAGGAAATTCGCTAAGCCATCAGCCTCCAAAAAGAAACTGGCAAAGCCAGAAAAAAAAAATACAATTATGAGATTTGGGAAGTCCACGCCAGTAGCCTGTCAGACCCATGATTTATGGAAAGCATTAATGAAGTATAAGCAATTCCAGGTAGGTCATTCAATCAAGCTGTTGATGGTGAGTTTTCACTGATCAGAAACAGGGTGGCTACTGAGCAGAATACTGATTCCTTATGGGAGAAAACTTCAGGTTGAATTATGTGGTAATTATGAGTTCCAGAAGGAGACTTGCATACAAGTGCGTCTGTGCTGAGCATGTGTATTACTATTCAAGTCAAAGCTGCAGCTGAAGAATCGGATACATCCTACCAGAGTGTCATCTCACAGCAATGTGTGAAAACCAGGGCGACAGACAGTACATACAGGACCTGCCTCTCAGTAATTCCAGACTTAGCCTCTTCCACCATTTGCATCTAATGAACAATCTTCTAACACCTAGAATATTCTAGAATTGGTACTCCAATATGTAATAGCAAGAGTATTTCAAGGTGTTGTCAGGGACTGTAATTCCATCAGGGACTATACAGAGAATGTCCCAAACATGATATTTTTAGTACGCCGCTTCCTTCTTAAGAATCCTGAAACAGGCTGATGGGAAAAGAGACACCTTATTGGTCAGGAGCAAAGCAGATGGTAATCCTTTGTTCATCCTAGCTTTGTTCAACCTAGCTTTGGCTTGGTGTCCAAAGGTGTCTTATGCCTAGGACTCATAAAAATAAAATAAAATAAAATTTAGGCAGCACAGTGCCGAAGGAGCAAGACCGACAGAGATTTGTGGACTTCCATGCCACCCACAGGCCTTCCCTCCAGTACATGTCACAGGTGGGATACAGACACCCTCTTGCCAGCATGACAAATGGAGACTATCCCTCCCCCCCCCCCGTTGCCCATGGAAGAGTGATTGCAGCCTATGGGAGAGTGGGCCCTGCACCTCAGCTGGACAGCACAGATGAACTGGGCCCGATGGTGAAGACACCATGAGCCAGTCCCAAGGGTGTGAGATCCGGAGAGCTGTCCCAGCACCTCGCAAGCTGCAGCACTTGAGAAAGTGGGTCCCATTTCCTGGCTGAGCAGCAGCACCCCGGCGGTGTGAGAGCAAGAGAGCTAACCCACCAACTGCCAAGGGCAGCACTGGGTGGCCTAGCCAGAGCAGCTTTGGAGAGCTCGCCCTGGTGATGCAGATTAGGGAGAGCCGGCAGGCTACCAGCTCAGCGGCCATCCAGGCCCAGATCCAGAGCTCTAAATTGGCACACCCCAAAATCTATATCACCTGCCAATGGTTGGGACTCTTGAAAGGGCAAGACCTATTGTTCCCAAGCTGCAGGACCTCCATGACACAGGACAACAGCAGGATAGCTGAGAAGAGGCCCTGTGAGGATCCAATGTTGATGGTGTCCCAGAGGCCAGTGATCTCAAACCAGACCAATGACTCAATGAGCATTTGCAAGTGAAGATGTGTGGACAGAGGGGTACACTGTGGACACACTGGGACACTCGACAGCTTCCACGATGAGATTCTATGCTTTGGGGTTTTATTGTTTTGTTTATGTGTATGTGGAGTATTCTCGTGAATACTCCAGGTTGCCTGCCCACAGGCTTCTGGAGCTCCTCCTTCCCCTGCCTCTTCTCTCCACAGGAGCACCGGGTTAGCAGACACTTATGCTGCTTGTCCAGCTTTTACATCGGCTCTGGAAATTCAGACTCAGCCCTCATACACACACACAACAAGCTCCTTTATTCACCAACCCATTTCCTTATCCCTTGTCTCCAGACTCTCTGTTGTGGATGTTCTAAGTCCAAAATGCTTTGTTGAACATTTAGGTGGAAACTTAAGTGTATAAGATTTGGGGTCACTCTCGGAGACAGAGATGCAAAATTGGGAATCATCCTCTTACACAGAACCTCAAAATTCATGGACAAGGATGACTGAAGAAAGAACACCAGAGACACAAGAAATAAACAGGACAGCATCCTCGGGGCATGCTAGGACTTATAGTGCAACAGCGAGCTATTGAGGATAAGTCAGCACATAGATTTGCACAGCCCAGTGTGGGCAGTGCAGATCGAAAGAGATAAGCAGTGGTGTGCTGGTGCACTTCTTTAATGCCAACACCTTTGAGGCAGAAGCAGGCACATCTCTGAGTCTGAGGCTAGCCTATTCTACACAGAGAGTGCCGGGCCATCCATGGGCACCCGTGAACAAATACATTTTTAAAAATAAAATGAAACCTAAGAGATGAGCAGAAATGCAAACAGCCAGCAAAATCTCAAACCAGGAACGTGGAATCCTAAGCCACAACACAGAATTTAAAGCTTTAGCCTCTGTTTTCTGCTGCTGGATGACAAGCAGAGACTGTGCACAGAGAGAGGTACAGATCCACCCATATGGGCTTTAGAACTGACAAGGTGGAAGGCCTTAGACAGTGCAGCCTCCAGCCTGAGACGAACAAACACTCCTTCACAGAACTAAGAAAGCTGAGAATAAATACCTAATGCCCCACACTGGGCCACAGAGAAAAAACAGGGAAAGACCTGCTTAGATGGCGAATTAAGCAATGGCTTTGCCTCAGGAAAGTGGGACCTTTGGCAAGTGAAGTAGACTCCACCATCATGAATGCCACTGGGTGTTACAGGGAAGGTACAGAAATATGTAAGGCCAATCTCGGATCTTCAAATAAATTTCAGCCCAGTGGACTTGAGGAGAAAGTGTCAAGATGGTGGATGTCTAGATACTGAGATGTGAGCAAGCCTTGCTCTGTGATCTCACCTTCCCAGAAGTCTAAAGACTGTGAAAAGTAGGCAGAGTTTTCAGTGTGCCCCAGTCATGGAGGTGAACATCAGGGAAAGCCCCATCTCCACCATCTGCTTCTGGTACCCAGTGGTGCACGAATTAAAGCTTCTGACAGAATAAAGAGCCTGTCAATAGACCAGGCATGATTTTCACTATTGTTTGATTTGGCACCTTCTAAAGCCTGATGGTCTTAGGGAACCTGTCACCTCAAGAAAACATTGGCTCTGCTCTTGACCTCTGTAGGAGGTTCTGCTCTGGGGTTTTAAGAGTGAATGACATAGAGGCTCACAGAAACTGAAGCAATAAACATGGACCCTGTATATGCCTGAGCTAGGTCCTCTCATTTACCTTATGGCTGTGTAGCTTGGAGTTATTGTGAGACTCCTAACAGTAGAAGAGGGTGTCTCTGGCTCTTTTGCCTGCACTCAGAACCCTTTTCCTTCTACTGGGTTCTACATCCAGGTTTGATATGAGTGTTTGTTCCCAGACTTATTCTATCTTATTATGCCATCAATGAGAGACTTGTTTTATATATATATCATCAGTGAGAGACTTGTTTTATATATATATATATATATATATATATATATATATAAAATATATTTATATTTTATTTTATTTATCACAATGTGTTCACTTTGTGTCCTATCTGTAACCCTACCCTTATTCCCTCCCAACCCTCCCTCATGCCCCTTCCCCAGTCCACTAATAGTGGAGGACCTCCTCCCCTTCCATCTGACCCTAGCCTATCAGGTCTCATCAGGATTGTCTTTCACAGTCTTTCTCTGTGGCCTGGTCAGGCTGCTCCCCCCGTCAGGGGGAGGTGATCAAAGAGCCAGCAACTGAATTCATGTCAGAGACAGTCCCTGATTCCCTTATCAGGGAGCCCATTTGGAGACTGAGTTGCTACAGGCTACCTCTGTGCAGGGGTCCAGGTTATCTCCATAAAATGCAACGGAAACAGAGGAGGAGTTGACCTAGACGTTCGGCTTAGCCTTCCCGGTAAATGGTTCTGACATACACTAAAACAACAAGCATTTTAAAAGACTGGTTAAGCCTAGTGAGATGGCTCCAAGATTAAAATCCAGAGGACCTGACTCCCAGCATCCATGCCAGGCAGCTCACAATCACCTGTAACTCCAGGTGATCCAGGGAATCCAAAGAACTCTGGCTTACCCACACACATGTGACATACACTCACACCCATGTGCACATACAGAAATGAATATAAGGCATTTTTTAAAGACCGCTTATATTTTGGTCTGGTTTCTTTTATTTCTAGGGGTAAAGTTTTAAATAAGTATGTTAGTCACTAGACACATAATAACAAGGATCTAAATTAAAGATGAAATAACAAACTGCAAAATCAATTTTGCTGACATACTTAATCAATGCCAGAACTTTCACAGATTCCCAAAAGCCCTCACCCACCCAAGACTGCCAAGAGAAGAGAAGACCAGAAGATTTTTCCAGCCCAGGCCAGGCGACACATTGGTCCCTACACAAGCGCTGACATTGACTCAAACGCCTACACCAAGAACACTTAGAAGGGGAAAACTGCTGTTCTGCTGGACTACGGAAACCTGCACAGGACAGACGCAAGACTTGGGAGAAGAGCACCCTAGAGCTACCTTGCTCACTCATAGTGCTCTGACCTCACTTTACATGAAAAGTGAGACCTTAGGCGAGAAATGACTATGGACACTTGGTGGCTTTGGAGAACGGGGAGTCAGTTTCCTACAACGGCCCCTGGTAGGGTGGCCATGCTCCAGAGGATGGCCCCATAACCAGGAATACACAGGCAAGACAGATTGGAGCCGATGAGTGTGTTGATTCGTTTTTATCATCGTGACACAAGCTGGTCATCTGAGAAGAGGGAATGCCAAATGAGAAAACACCGCTATCATGTTGTCCTGTAGGCAAACCTGTGGGGCATTTTCTTGATTGGTGATTAATGCGGAGGAGCCCAGCACACTGCAGGCAGAACTGCCTCCAGGAAGGTGGCCCTGGGGTGTACAAAGTAGAAGTGAGTAAGCCGGAAGAGCGAACCGGCAAGCAGAATTCCTCCACGGCAGCTCTTTCCGCCCGCCGGGTTCCTGCTGGAGAACATACCCTGACTTCCCTTCATGATGAGCTGTAGGCTGTAAATGAAATAAACCCTTTCCTTTCCACTTTGCTTCTGGCCATGGTATCTATCACAAAAACAGAAACAAAACCAAGACAATGGGTTATTAAATGTTTTTAAAAGAAGATACAAAATTAGTGCGTGGGGAGATGAATACGGATCTAGGGGGAGTTTAGAAAAGAAGTTGGAGTGAATGTGATCCTAAACTCATGAAGTGTTCAAGGAACTGATGAAAACCTTTTTTAAGTGACAAAAAAAAGATAACTTGTCCATTCCACTTCGTAAGTTAGTTGACACTTAAATCTATACATGCTTCCAAATTTTTTTTTCAGTAATTTTTTCACGTAAGCATGTGCACAAGCACAGGTTCATGTGTGAGGAAGCACGTGTGTGGAGGTGTGCAAGTGGAGGTTAGGGGTCAGCCTTGGATGCTGGTCCTCAGGCACTATCCGAGTTTCCGTTTTCAAGGTTTATTTTTTATTTTCACTAGTGTGTGTGCCCACGTGTGTGTGCGGTGGTGTGTGCACATGAGTGCAGGTGCCCACGGGGGCCAGAAGAGGGCGTCAGATCCCCTGCATCCTCCGGTGTTACAGAGGCCATCGTGAGCTGTGGTGACTCGGGTGCTGGGAACCGAACTTGGGTTCTCTGAAAAAGCAGTGTATGTCCTTAACCACTGAGCCATCTCTATAGCCCACACCTCTTTTTTGAGATTGGGTCTCCCACTGGATGGGTAGCAAGTCCCATGGGTCTGCTCCACTTCTCCAGTGCTGGGATTATAAGCATGATGTTTTGTTTTGTTTTCTTTTGTTCTAATTTTAGTTTATTTACTTTACATCCCAAGGGTGCACCCTCCCTCCTCTGCTCCCATTCTTTCCCCCTCCCTTTTCCCCTCTCCCTTTCCCCCCAGAAAAATGGAGGCCCATCCCCCGCTACCGACCCTACCCAGAACATCAAGTCACATCAGGACTGAGCACATCCTCATTCCCTGAGGCCAGGCAAGGCAGCTATGCCAGGAGTAAGTAATCCAAAAGCAGGAAATAGAGTCCATGTTAGAAACAGCTCCCCCTCCACTAGCCAGGTACCACATATGAAGACCAAGCCACCCATCGGCCACATATGTGCCTGGGTCTAGGCCCAGACCAGGCATGTTCCTTAGTTGATGTTTCAGTCCCTGTAAGCCCCATGGGACTGGGTTAGTTGTCTCTGTTGGTCTTCTTGTGAGGTTCCTGTCTCCTCCAGGTCCTTCCATCTTTCCCCCAACTTCCACAGGAGCCCTGGAGCTCTGCCCCATGCTTGGCTGCAAGTCCGAGCATCTGGCTGGAACCTCTCCAAGGACAGGCAAGTTAGGCTCTTGTCTGCAAGAAGCATGATGTTTTTAGATAAGTCTGGGAGTTGAACTCAGTCAGTCCTTGAGCTTGTAAGGAAGTAGTATTACACCTAAGTTCCATTGTTTTACTAATGACATACCATAATACTTCTTTGTTTTTCTCTATGCCTCAAAATTTTAAATATTTTCATGGCTTCAGAATCGTATGTGTATCTTATATGGCAAAATAACCTATTCCTCCCCAAACTCATGGAAGCAGTCTATACACATGGAAAAGTCTGAACGCATTTGGGGTAGGGAATGGGAAGATTGCTCGGTGGTTAAGAGTGCTTCCTGCTCTTCCAGTGGACTGGAATTCAGTTTCTATATCCACATCAGGTGGGACACAGCCACCTCTAACTCCAGCTCCCAGAGGTCTGTCACCGTCTTCTGGTCTCTGCGGGCACACACACACATATTACTAAAAATAAATTTAATAAAAACACGCCCCGAGCCATAGGAATTCCGCAATTTGCTTTTCATCATAATTTAGATGATAGTATATATGTAAATTTAGACGACAGTCTATATGTAGCCCGGTGTCCCAGGCAGGGGCTTTAAAGGAAGCTAAGAACCCAAAGTTTGTACAAAAAGCAAACCAGAATGGCAACTTTGAGGTTTAGAAAATCCCAGTTAATCTTTCCCTTTGCACTCTCTTTTATCAAGGTTTTTAAAAGCTGACTCCAGAAAGCAGAATGGCCATAAAGACGCCTGGCCCACTTGGGTTCATCAGCAGTATCTCGTACCAGAAGTCCTGTTTTCATCCTGATAACCAGCTATCAAAGGGCCTCAAACACATGGGCTGCCCCTGATAGAGATCTGAGCTCACGGAGGTCCCTCTGAACTAAATCTACGACCTTGGTGAGCCAGGGCCATTGTTACTAGTGGAACACAATCTTTCTGATCCCGTGTGGGGAAGCCTGGCAGAAAGAGGCCTGCGTCAAGCAGACTGTGTGCTCTTGCCCTCTGTTAAAATCAAATCCTGATTGCTTCTTGAGCCGCTGCATGTCCTCTGACTTCATGGTGACAGACAATCTGATAGAAATTAATTCTTCTATGGGTCTTTGGAGTCCACCTCTGGAAAGCTCAAAAGTGGTTGGTTGGTTGGTTTGTTTGTTTGTTTGTTTGTTTTCCTTTTTTTTAATTTCCGCAACTCTGATTGGATTTGCAAAACTGTATGGGTCAGCTATACAACCAACCCCTTCACCCCAGTCCTTGGATTCACTAATGTCTGCCTTTATGTCAACCTTTATTTTTGGCCGTGTGCCTAATATTTGACAGATGCACAGTCTGTATTTGTTAAATGAGTGGGTGAATCCAGAAGTCTGGAAAAGCTTAAGTGAATGGACTTGCAATTAACTCTTCCACTTAACTGACAGTAATTGTGGATTTAAATGTATTTGTTTTATAAACAGAAATGTTGGGCTTGGGTGCAGGCCTCAGGTTTGTTGTGCAAACATAAGCACCTGAGTTCAATCTCAAAAACCCATGTAAAGTAAACTATAAGCAGAGGCACATACCTATAATTCCAGTGCTGGGGAGACAGACGCAGGAGGATCCTGGGAGCCTGCTGTTCAGCCAAGTCTACTGAATCTATGAGCTCCAGGTTCGGTGAGAGAAAATTAAGGTGGAGTGGTGTGATAAAAGAAGAAATTCAGCATCAATCTCTGGCTTCAACTTGTGTTCATGCGCACGCACATTAACATGTACACATACATGCACCACACATAACATACACATATGGAAACGACCAGATCTAATATATGCTTTGTGGTTTGTCAAAACTGATTGCATTCAGCAATAAATAGAATACGCTGTTTGAAAATGTATTAAACTGAGGTGAAAATACTGAGGGTTAGAAGCAAACTCAGTATTTGTTTTACCGTGATTTACTGAAGGGTCTCTTAACTATGTTTTGATGGGTATGAGCTCAGTATGGGAGACAACAGAGCCTCCATAGAGCCGAGGTCGTTTGGGATGCTCTCACTCATTCTTCACTCATTCTTCTGCCCGTTGCTGTCATGCCTGGTCCTGTCACAACAAGGACCAAAGCAGAAACCACATTCTTGAAGCCCGAATTCTGAAGAAAACTTCATAAAGGGTAATTGATACCACTGATTCCCCGTTTTCACAGGAAAATGCTGTGGGGCCAGGAACTTAGAATTGGGAAGGGAAGAAAAACCAAATCAAATCTGAATCTGGTCACTTCCTGCGTTTCCTTTTCTGGTAAGTAGGAATGGGGAAGAGTGTGGTCGGCTGGGCACTCCTCACTGTAC
The DNA here is from genome assembly GCF_030254825.1 of Meriones unguiculatus. Taxonomy (NCBI): domain Eukaryota; kingdom Metazoa; phylum Chordata; class Mammalia; order Rodentia; family Muridae; genus Meriones; species Meriones unguiculatus. The sequence goes on along the minus strand of NC_083354.1, from coordinate 14,147,508 downwards.
CAAGCTCATCATTTCGGCCCATCCCCACAGCAGCCTTCAGTTTATAGTGAGGACTCCGGACTTTAAAACCCTGTGTCTGCAAAAAAGAAAAAGAAAAAAAAAAAAAAAAACTGGCTCCTAGAAAGTAGGCGAGCCAGGATCTGAAGCTAGGATTGCCCACGCCCACAGCCCGCTCCTGTCACTCTTTGCATCTGGCCCCATGGAAGCAGTCTGGGATTAAAGTATCTGGAAGGCTGGACAAACCGCTCGGTGGATACAATGGTATGCAAGCCGTGAGGGTCTGAGCTGAATGCTCAGAACCCACAGAAAAGAGCCTGGGTGTGCTCATACATGCCTGTAACCCCAGTGCTGCGGGGTAGAGACAGGGAAATCCCTGAAGCTCACTGCCAGCCAGCCATGACCGGATTGATTAATTCCAGGTCTACTGAGAGATCCTGTCTCAAAGCATGAAAATGGAGAGTGATCAAAGAAAGACTTAACCCAGATACACACATGTGCAAGAACACTCATACCGACACCCATACTACACAAATACAATACACACACACACGTTTTATTACATGCGTACTCACACAAGCCACACAACCCACATGTGGAGGTCGGAGAGCAACTTGTGAGAGTCAGTTTTCTCCTTCTGCCCCGTAGGACTGAGAATCGAAATCAGGTCATCTGGCTCAGCAGCAAGTTGTCTTTTCCTACTGAGCCTTATCACTGGTCCTAAAAAACCTTCCATTAAAAATAATAATAATAAAATAAAGTGGCCAATGAGCCAGGCACACAGTCAGAACTGTGGTGTCTACTCCCAACCGAACCCTCTCATCCAAAGCTCTACTTTCTTCCCTTGACCATCCCAAGGAAAGTGTGGCCTCTCCACTGTTGCTTAGGACCTATTACGTCTGAAGCACAGACATGCATGCGCGCACGGTTTGAGAGAAACCAGCCTCTCTGCATCCTGGCTCTGTAGCCCAGCAAAGCAGTGGCGTCCATGGCCGGGCAGCATCTGGATGCCCAACCACTTCCCTAAACACAGCCCACCTGAAAATTCTCTAAACTGCAGTCTTACTGAGATATTCTGCATTGCCCAGATGAGGTGGAGAGCTCAAGGAAGAGAGAACAGCAGCAGGAGAGATGGCCCAAAGTCTTGCTCTTTTCAGTGTGACCTCCACACAGCTCATCCTGTTGCTAAATGACCCTTCATTCCAATCCAGAATTGCTCCACAACGAGTGCATACAAGCATTTATTCATTTGCTCCCATTCCTAATACATAAAATAGAGTTTACCCTATGTTTTTGTTCTTTCATTAACAATACATGGGAGATGATTTTCTCCCTCTGCCCCCTTTCAAATGCAAGAGAAGAATGATAACCTGAGCACCCTCCAAGCTCCACTCATAAATAATCATCTTCTCTTGGGCTTTTTCACATTATACCACATTTAAAAGCCTCAGATAGAGAGCAGGCCTGGAGACAGACTAGTCACTGATATTTTGAAATCATGACAAGTCACAAATGTTTTGATGCATTTCTTGCTTTTTTTTTAAAGCATGGTATCTTTTATGTAAACAGTGAAAAATGTTTAGAGTGACAATTGGGCAGGGGGAACGTAGAAAAAAAAATAGAAACCCTGTCTGTGTCCATAGGTGAATTGCTGCTGTTGTGAGGGGACTACAATTTGACTTTGTACAGAAAAGGGCCACGGAACAGAAGGTCAAGCAGCTGGCCATTTCCATTTCAAAGACACTATCAAAAGGCCAAGAGGCAGTTCTCCCAGCAGCCCTTTAACAAACAATATTTTCCTCCTCTCTCATTTATGTTATAATTTTTTTTAATGCCAAAATAGTTGGGCAAGAAGTTCCCTGGTTCATTTTCCCAGGAGCGCAGGTGGCTTGTATCAAGGTGGTAGGGATACGCAATAGTTAGTTCACAGAAACTGGGAATGTTTAAAGCAATGAGTAGCAGCTCAAGCTGTTCAAAGGTTTTGCAGCAAGGTGACAAGTCACAAGTGAACCCAGAAGAGCCAGGAAGGCAAGCTCCACCCTACAAACTGTAGCTCGTCACATCTGCAGGAGGACAGCTTTACAAACAGCTAGCTGATCCTCTGGCAAAAACGACAGAGAACAGCACAGAACACAGGAACTTGAGGTTTGTGTTGCTGGATCCCTGAACCCTTAGATATCACCTCATAGCTATCAGCAGGAGCCAGTCTTAGCCAAGTCCTGCTTGTCACGAGCCTGTCAGGTTACAACGTGACACAAGAAGCAGGTGAACTGGGGGACCTTGGGCGATGGCTCAGTCAACAGTGTGGTTCTTAGCAAGGGGACATGAAGATCTGAGTCCCCATTCCCAGAAGCCACCAGAATGGTGGCTCATGCCTGTAACCCAGCCCTGTGGAGAGAGGGCAGAGGCAGGGTGTTGGCTGGAGAGAGAGCTCCAGGCTCATTTAGAGACCTGATCGAAAAGAGCGGCGTGTAGAGTGATTGAGAAAGACACCTGAACCGATGTCAACCTCTGTCTTCCACGTGCACGCGTACACACGCACCCCACAACACGCGTGAACATGTGCCTATGTGCACGCAAAGGCCAGCTAAACTACAGATGGGTTTCCACTCATCGCTCATGGAGACGGTGGATGACCACAGCCCTCCTCTCTGACCAGCCTATGGAAGGGATGGGGTGGGTGGGAACATGTGATCAGACCCAGAGGACAAACCCAGTGACAGCAGCAACAGAGGTCACAGCCTGGGAAGCCGCATTCGCCCGCTGGCCCCAAGGATGTGAGAGGAAGCGAAAGGAAGGGCAGATGCTGCATGAATGCAGATGTGGAGTGACACAGACAGCAGGGATGGGGGGGGAAACCCAAGGAACAAAGTGATTGCTTGAGATGAACGTTCAGCAGGCCCTGATTGTCAGGAGTGGAAGGGGGCAGCCAATGAGATTTTGAGTCATGAGCCAGGCCAGATATTCAGGGTGCTAATGTCCCTGGGAACTGTCTTTAAAAAGCCCCCTGTTTACCATCTTTAACCCTTTCCTCTGCAAAATGACACAAGTGGTTTCTCGGTTTGTCCTTTTACCCCTGCAGCAGCAGGGGACTGGACTGAGCTCTCCCGAATGACCAGTCATTAAGGGCTCAAAGCAGCCATGGAAGTCACGTAGAGGTCAAGGTAGGGGCAGTTTCTCTGCTGCTCTGCCCATGCTTCTGAGGAAGAGAAAATGGAGGGTGAACGCATTTGTGCGTCAAGACGGCTGTGTTTTGGAAACGTGTTATACCATGGGGGGGCGCACTCGCTTCCAGATATGCCAGCGGCCTTGAGTTACGCCACAAAAATCCGATCGAATTTACGTTTTCCTTATTACACCTTAAAGGAGCCTTACTTAAATCAGCAGCCGTGTTTCCAGGACCAAAAGACGGCCTGCTTTCTCTTCATCTACATTTTTCCAAAGATGTTCTTTAGAGGAATGTCTGTGGCCAGGGAGAGAAATAGAGGGAAGGGGAAGGAAGAAATGGAAATGGAAGGGGAATCGGAGGAGGGGGAGTGAAGGAAAGGAGGAAGCCAAATTGTCCCCTCCACTGGCTGTTTCAAGAAGCAACTGCTGGGAAGCCAGAGAGATAGATGCTCAGTCAATAAGGTGCTTACCACACACGCACGAGGACCTGAATTCGGATCCCCACTAGGCTGTAATCCCAGCTCTGGGAAGAAGGAGACAGGTAGATCCCTGAGGCCAGCAAGTCTAATTCAATCAGTGAGCTCACGGCTCAGGGAGAAACCCTGTCTCAAAAACTAAAGTTGAGAGGGACTGTAGAAGACATTAGGTTTCAACTGATGGCCTACACTCACACACATGCACGCCCGCACACACGCACATAGACACGCACATGCATACATGGAAAACCAACCAGCAGTCATGGGCATTGGCCAGAAGCCCTGCTTCCTGTGGGCCCAACTTCAGTACCGAAGCTTATTTCATCCTCCTTCTTTCTTTATTCACTTAAAATAAAAAATCAGGGAGAGGCCGCAGCCCAGAAGATGGCTCAGGAGTTAAGAGCTCAAGACCAGGGTTTGGTTCCCAGTGTCCGCATCAAGTGGCTCCCAACCCCCTGTAACCTCAGCACAGGGCTCTGACCTCCAGAGTCAACAGCACGCATGTGACATTCGCTCACACAGACACACGCATACGTGCCCATAAGTAAAAGTACATCTTAGAAGATTGCTATTGTCTCCCCCATATTGCCCATAAGGAAAATCAAGGCTCCAACAAGGAAAGGGCCTAGTGAAAAGTGGAGCCAAATGAGACAGACGCCGCATTATCTGATCCTAAATCCCATTGTCCAGGATCAAGGCAGGACTGCTTATAGGGTGAAGAAGTCCTCGGAGAAAGCAGCAAATCCCTCTCAAATTTGAGATGGTACCACAGAAGCAGACTGTCAAATAGTAATATCTGTAGTATTTTCTCTGGACTCCGTTGGTAAATTAGACTGTTGTCCCAACCCTAGGTGAGGCTCTGAGACAGAGCAGCAAGGAACTGCTTATCACCGTGAGTTCTGGGAGTTGGGGCTCACCACTGCAAAGTCTAGGCTTACAGGAAGCAGTTCTAAGCTCTGTATATCGGGAAAAGAGCAAAAGGAACGAGGTGAAGACCTGGATGAGAGTAAAACAGAGCTGTGCTTAGGCAGAGGAGCCGTGAGAAGCATGACGGCATTGCAGAACTCGGCGAAGTCACCACCGGTCCAGGTGAGCCTGACCAGGTCCCAGCTGGATGGAAGGTGGAGCTAGCCTAGATTCACAGACTGGGGTAGTATCCTAGCCTGGCTAGTTCCCCACAACTCCAAGCCCTCGATCCGTACAAAAGTCAGCGGCAGTCTTCTTCCTTTGAGACTCAGTCCCTCAGCACTGACAGAAAGATGGCAAGATGGGGATAAACGGGCTACAGTGAAAAGTATGCCAGTCTCAGCTTGGAGCCAGTGAGAAATGGACTGACAGCTATCAGTTGGCTTTTCTTTGTTGGGGAGAGAGTTCAAGGCAGGGTTTCTCTGTGTAGAGCTCTGGCTGTCCTGGAACTCACTTTGTAGACCAAGGAGGCCTCAAAACTCACAGAGATCTGCCCACTTCTGCCTCTTGGAGTGCTGGGATTGAAGGTGTGCACCACCACCACCGCCCCACTGAGCCAACAGCTCTTGAATCCCCACTATGTCCCCGTGCCTCAGCAGACATATATGTATGCTCCCTATGACACCCTCCAGCAGCCCTAGAAAGGAGGTGTGGTGATCCCCACATTACAGCCGAGGAAACTGAGGGTCAAGAATTAATTTATGCAAAGAGGCACTCCTGGTCAGGACGGAATCAAACAGCCCAAGATGCTCTGTGCTCCTTCTGGCAGTTTGGGGTGAATGATTGCTTTTCAACTTGACTGGATTGGACTGTGGAAACACTGTTCTGGGCCCGTTTCAAGAGAGATTTAGCCGAGGGAGGAAGACTCGCCCTGAGCCTGACGGGCAACAGCCCCGCAGGCTGGAGCCCGGGACTGGGTAAGTGAAGAGAGCAAGCTGAGCAGCAGCATTCATCGCTCTCTGCTTCCTGACTGTAGACCAGCTGTAAGCAGCAGTAAGCAGCTGCCTCCCGTCCCTGACTCCACACCATCCCTGCCATGCTAGACAGACTGCTTCCTCAAACCAGGAAGCAAAACACGCCCTTCCCCCAGGAAGTTGCTTTTGTGAGATATTTCATCACAGAAATTAGAAAGATAGCTAATTTGGCCAAACTTGGAACGCCATGCAAATATTAGCGCAGTGTGTGTGTGCAAACACTATTCTCATGTTAGCAGTCATTCGGGTCTGCAAGTCTTTGTATGAAACAGCCATGTGAATCAGTGTCAGTGGCATTTCTCTCCATGAAACAAACATCTGTACCTTACACAATTCCCCTGTGGATCCCATCATCACCATGCCATTAAATGCGGTCCCCAGATGAGGTATGAGCCTGCTGGTCAAATGGATATTCACAGCCTGAGAGCACTTTATGATTATCAAGGGACAAAAAATGAATTAAAATCACACCCTGCTAAGTGCCACAGAAGTATTTTCAAATTAGCCTCGTCGCTGCTGCCTCCCCGATCCCTGGCATGTGGGTTGTACCTGCTGACATGTCCCTCAGGAGGACTAATATGTTCAAATGGGACCCGAGACAGATGATTACAGTTTATTTTCCATACCAGTGACAACAGAAACAGACCAGCTTTGTCAACGGGCTAAAGTGCTGTGGGCTTTCTTCCTGTCTTAATGAAATGTGTGCCTTTTCAGAGGGCCATTTCTATGATTTATAAATTCCTAGAAATGCTGGGAGAAGGGAGAGGCAAGGGAAAGACCGAGAGTACCAAATATAAGGAAGAGATCATCCCTGGGCCATGCAAACACTGATCCTGTTCTAGCATCTACTCGAGATGCGTGCTTTTAAAATTTTGCGCTCTTGGCATCTTTGCTTTCTTCTCCCTAACCCAGGTCCCAAATCTCCTAGCATAAACACAGACCTATCATGGAGGAGAGTATGGGTCTATTGGAAAAGAGCGGCTGCCCCCCAGAGAATACCAGAGACGCCTCGACCAGCCTAGTGATATATATTTCTAAACTACGAGGCAAAAGAAATCAATACATGAGGGCAAGCCAGCGTGATTGGCCCAGCCTCTGGAAGCCATGATATATAGGCTGCTGCTTAGAACCTCGCCCTTCCTTCTCCCCGGAATCTATGTCACATGTAGGGAGTGAGTGAAGAACTGAGTGAATGGATGTTGTTGACATGGGCATGGCCGTGCCAAAAAATCCCAATGCCTTAGACTCACAGCAAATGGCAAAGCCTTTCCCAGGCAAGGGAAATGGGAAAACATTCCCTCTGGGCCCATGTGTGGATGCTGACAGTGTTGGCAGAAGATATACACCGTGGCTTTCACCCCATGTATGCTTATGGCTTGAAGACTACTCTATTACAGCCTTACCAAAATGAGCTAAACTTGATACCTTGTTCAGCTGTATATAATAAAGTGCCTCCGCTGTTATCTGTATGTAATAGTCCTTTTTTATCTGTATGTAATAGTTCCACCTCCTTGCTGAGCTGTGTGCAGTAACCCTACCTCCTTGATAAGCTGTTTATAATAATTAACCCAAGTGTCCTCGGTGCTGAGACCTCTCCATCAGAGAGCCTAGATCCCAACCTTTTCTGTGTGTCCTTGTGTCTGTCCTTTCTTCACTCCCTCGCCCCACTAGTCACTGGCTTCAAGCATGGACACAACAGTTAAGGGAGAGCAGGACTAGGCTCTGTGTCTCTGCAGGCTGTCACCCCTACCCCCTCCCTGAAAGCTCCACCATGCTTCAAAAGCAGGTGCATTGTCAAGGCAAAGGTTTTCCAGCCTGCCCAGCTTCAGCAAGAATTGTCAACTTAGCCAGGCATAGTAGTGTGTGACTTTAATCCCACTTAGGAGGTGGATCTCTGAGTTTGAAGCCAGCCTGGTCTACAAAGTGAATTCCAGGACAGCAGACAGGGTTATGCAGAGAAACCCTGTCTCGAAAAAAACCCAAATACAAAAAGAATTTTCAATCTAATACAGCATCAAGCCACAGGTGAGATGTATTATGCAACCAAACATGCTTCATGGGGACCAGACGGGGATCTAGATTAGTCAGGAGCCTTTACCACACCCTTGTGTAGATCCAGCTACCATGGCTCCGAAATTGAAGGGAGCAAAGGTATTACATTTATGAAATGTTTCAGTGTTCAGAGGACCCATGTGGTTTTTATTGAAATGAAGTGAATGTGTAGAGTACAATCAGTAATTCAGGCAAGGCCTGAACACCCCAAAGTGAATCAATTTTCCTAAACAAGAGTGCGAGCTCTGGAGAGCCTAGTAATGACCTTATCTATGCGTAGCTCTGTAGCAGGATAAAGGCGGGTTTCTGCTGAGTCTCAGGAGCACAGTGTGTTCAGAAGCAGTGAGACTCAGGCTCCCCTCCCACTTGCCAAGTGTGAGACTGTAAACCCACCTCACTCACATCAAATCAGTGGTTTCCTGAGAGAGGGGATGAGACAGAAGGTGAGATAGCAAGAAGCAGAAAACAGCCTACTGGAGCAAAAAAAAAAAAAAATGGAGGTGACATGGCCATCTCCTCGTACCAAAGCTATATGTAGTCATACAAACTTCCAGGCACGTGGCTTGCCACCTCATTTCTATAATGCTTTAACTAGAAAAGCTGACAAGACATGGCCCATTCTACAGTTAACACCTACAGCTTCCAAACAGCGTCTGTGTTCTCCAAGATCCACAGGAGAGCTCCATCAGGCATCACTGACTCTGTGGCCTCTGCTTCCTTTCCTCATCTGGAAAAAGGCAACCAAAGAGCTGGGGATGTGGCTCAGTTGGTAGAGAATAACTAACTCACCTAGCATGCATAAAACCTGAGTTAGGTTCCCAGCACCATATAAACCAGGCACAATCTAAGCACTGAGGAAGTGGAGCCAGGAAGATCAGAAGTTCAAGGTCATCCTAAACTCATCAACATAACAGCATAACAAGTCCAAGGTGAGTCTCTGTCTAAAGAAAGAAATGGGGAGGGAAGGAGCAGGAAAGAGGGGGAGGAGGGAGAAAAGGAAGGAAAGATGAAAGAAAAAGGCAGTTAAGCCCAGCACAATGTTTGAGTTTCAGAAAACATTAGCTGCCTTCACAGTGTTGTTATAGATATTTTTCTTAGTTATAAAAATCATACGAACACACCCAAGTCCAAAGCCTAGCTGATGAAAAATAAATCCATTCTTTCTGCTCCTCCCTCACCACCTCCACTAGACTCACACAAACACATTCTTTTTCATCTGGTCCAAGTAGGTTAAAACAAGGGTAATTTTTCTCTGTTCTCAAAAGGTTAAAAGACTGCTAGGATTTAAACTCTCCTGGATATTTTATCACAAGCGCTCAGGAAAAGAAAAAGTAGAGCCTGAGAGAAAAAAAAAAAAAAAAAGAGGACACAGGAGTCTTTGAGAAAAAAAAGAAGGCCAGATTCATCTATCCAGAGAAATGGAGGAGGTCCACCTTCTCAAAGCCTTTCTTTTTTTTCCCACCCAACCTGTCAAGTGCACACACCTCATGCTATAACATGAACAACAAATTTAGAAATGAATGGGGATTCTCCTCCAAGGACCAGGGAACACTATTTGGAAGGGGCAGAAAGAATGTAAGATCTGGAAGAAGGGGTAGAGTGCTGCGGAAAACATACAAAGCTGTTGCACTCTTGTAATCACAGCAGCTGTCATTTCCTGCGCAAGACCTGAACAGGGATGGGCCTATCAGCATTCCACCATAGATGGGGGAGGAGACCCAGGGGACCCACCCTCCCTGAGAAACTATTGTCAATAACAATAGAGGAGGATGAGGCATTTTCTTCATTGGTAGAGACACCTGTAAGCTGCTCTTTGTCCGGTAAGTAACCTCCCACCCTTTCTTAAAGGAGCAACTCTAGTCAAATTCATGGGGTCACGCACACGCACACAAACACACACACATGTGCCCGCATGGAGGTGGGTGCATGAGCACAGAGAGAGAAGAAATAAGTTGGGTGACAATGAATCAACCATATGGTGGGAGAAGACGTGAATGAAGAGCATTATGACCACCATATTCTTACTCTAGTGATGTAAGCCATACCTGGCTGTACTTTCATCTCCAGCATGTGTATTTGTTTAGTAATAAAAATCAATAATACATTGCAACAACTTTCATTATGTAAATAAGTTTAACTGGCCAGAATCTCAAGGTCCACAAAAAAAAAAAAAAAATCACTAGGATGCAAACAACCTGATACATCCAACCTAAAATATCCCAATGACAGCCCAAATTGCCTACTTGATGTCATGGTTCAGAAAAGCAGTTCCCCTGCTACCTGGAGGTTAAGTCCTACTGAATGGTATCTCTGCTTATTTCTAGAACACACAAATCTGTTGATTTCCCTATGACCAATCAAATTAATATTTTTAACAAACTTAACAGATAAATTGTCACATTACTATTCTGCCAGTTTTAATTCTAGAGAAGATGAAGCTTTAATTCTAGAGAAGAAGACCAGTGGCTGCCTGGGATGACCGAAAAAACAGACTATTTACGGAAATGAAGCTATTAGGTGTCTTAACATAGGGATTTGCCCAACTGCTGTCACTCCAAACTGTCAGCTTTTATTGCTTGTGACGTATACTTTGATAACACCCTTTTTAAGGGCACGCCGGTTTTGCATGCTAGAGCAGGACAGCTCAAGAATGTCAGAGGGAATGCTGCTGCTATAGAAGCAGAAGTAGTAGGTCTGCCAGGAGAGCTCGGTAGCAGAGCACTTCATCAGAGCATGTCAACATTTCTCAGAATAAATCACCCTCTGTCGACAGCCCGAGGTGGAGCTGTGTAATATTTAACGTGTCCAGCACAGGTGTTTCCACATGCATCCCTGCAGGAGCCTTGGTTAATCCATTAGAAGTTAAAGGCAGTGGGCATCCCGGGACAGTCTACCAGAAAGACAAGGCAAGAATTAACTCTCCATAGACCAAATGTATGGTATCATCAGAGCTTTTCTTTCTTCCGTCCATGTTTACCTAGTAAATAAAAAACTGGAGAGACCAATCCAACTGTAGACACACAGAGCCCCACCTGCCACCACAACATGCAGTACGAGAGGAAGAAGATGTCCATAGATCCGCCTGGCACCATGCCGCACAGGTGGGCTGTAGACACCTAGAGGCCTTCTTGCCACCATACCACACTGTACAGACAGAGGGGGACACCCAGAGGCCCACCAGTTGGATGGCCTGCCTCCAGCAAAAGCCACGACAATGTGCAAGGATGTGGTGGACAGATGGAAGAGAGAGAGAAGGGGAAGACTTTGTGCATTATGAAGAGAGATGGAACTGGAGACATGATGGTGGCGAGGAATAGCCTGTGGTGAGCAGCAAGTCCTGCCACCTGAGGCCATGGTGAAGTCCCAGCGGGAGCTGCCGCTGAAGGACATGTCTGGGTTCATGACTATGCAGCAGCAGGGGTCAAGGTCGATGTTTGAAGCTCATATTACCGGTAGAGAACATGAAGACATCCCTGATCTGGGCAGCTGCCTGGGATCACGTGGAAGTTCAGGAGCTGTGCAGAACTGGCCCTGCCCCTCACTGACTGCAGCACTCTGGAGATATGGCCCCATCTCTCACCATCAGTTAGCACTCAGGAGAGCAGCCCTGCACCTCACCGAGGAAGCACAGAGGAGCTGGCCCCGGGGGGAAGGGAGGGAGGCTGGCTAATAGCGTGAATGTGGGAGAGCTGACCCCACTCATCTGCTGTGGTGCGATGCGGGCACAGGAGTGATGCTCTCCAACCCCTCCCCACCTGAGGCAGCCGGGAGAGCTGAGGTGAAGGGCCGTGAGAGCTGGTGAGCTGACCCTGCCCCTCACTTGCCACAGCACTAAGGAGAGCGGGCCCTGAACCTTGCCTGGCCAGCACAGTAGAGCTGGCCCTGGTGGAAGGGGCAAGGGTGAGCCAGCCCCCCACCCTGGAGCAAGAGTGAGGGAGAACCAGCCACACCACTCACAGGCTGCAGCATTTGGGAGAGCGGGCCCTGAGCCTCTACTGGGCAGCACAGTAGAGCTGGCTTTAGAGGCATGGATATCAGTGATCAGGGCCCAGAGAGCAGGAGAGCTGGCCCTACCCCCTTCCTACGGCAGCTTTGGGTGACCTCGCCAGAGCAGTGCTGGAGAGCTCACCCTGGTGGTGCAGATGTGGGAGAGCCCTGACAGCTCAGCTACCACCCAGGGCTCTGAGTTGGCCCACCCAAAAGTTACATCATCTGTGAACTGTTGGGGCATGAGAAAGAACTCATCCTGCTGATCCAAACCGGCAGGATCTCCACGACACAGGGCAACAACGGCATAACAAGGAGTCCAGGTGAGGGTCCAATATTGATGATGTCACAAAAGCCAGAGACCTCAAACCAGACCAATGACTCATTGCAATAAACATTGGCAAGGAAAAATGTGTGAGCAGAGTGGTATGCTGTGGAACACATATGATACACTTGCTTCCATGACAAGATGTTTTCTATGCTTTGTTTGGTTTTGTTTGTTTGAGAGAAAGAGAGAGAGAGAAAGAGAGAGAGAGAGAGAGAGAGAGAGAGAGAGAGAGAGTATTTATTTGGGGTCAAGGTTGCAAGGGTAGAGGGCAGATACAAGGGGACAGGAAGATGAGTGGGCCTGGGGTGTATGATGTGAAACTCATAAAGAATTAATTAAAAGTTTTTTTTTTTAATAATGGAGACAAGGAGGGGCTGGGAGATGTGTACAAATCCCTGAGTTATATCACAGCACCACGTAAACTAGGCACAATAGCACACATTTGTAATTCTATCACTTGGGAAGTAGAGGCAGGAAAATTGAGAGTTCAAGACCATCCTTAACGAAAGCAGCTTCAGTCAGCTCAGGCTACATGACTCTGTCTCAGAAACATAATGACGATACTGAATGAAAGTTAAAACCTGAGGCCGAAGTGCTTTTGTCTTATACTCCTTTGATTGACAACTTGATAGAGGACAAAATTTTCCTAAGGATCGCTAAGAAATTTCCTAGATCTACTATCCCTGGGGGTGAAGTAACTAAGGCTACATAGAGAAGTGTACTCTTCCACCTTTGCTGAAGATGTGCTGTGGGCGTCCTTCTCCCATCCACACAGAAGTGGTAGGAGAGAGGAGGTCTGTGTGTCCAGGCACATTGTGAGACACTACCTATCAGACCCAGAGAGGAAGGCATGAGAAGCAAGAGCTCCAGGAAAGCTCAGTCTGAAAATAGAGGCGACCCAGAATCATGTTGCCCAGAGAACTGGATTTCTACCTATCCCCTCACCGGCACCCCCTGACTACTCATAAGGAATCCTCAACTTCACATTCAACCACATTGTTGGTCCCAGCTGGACCCCTAAATCAAAGAAATACACCCTGACAAGAAGCAACTCACTCAAGTTCCAATCCCTGTGGGCAAGAAGCCCTTGCCTCAACCACCATCACATCCAGCTGGTCACCAAAGTCCCTCAGTTCTACCTCACAGGCAGCTCTTCAACCTGCACACTCTGCTCTCCATACTGCTCTTCACCCCTTGCTGGCAGACTCCTTTTTGCTCCTTTTCTGGCAGGCTGACCTTCTGACTTCCATTCTATAGCTAATCCTGTGGGGTCCCCAGTGCTATTAGCTAGCTGTAGAATCACCCTTCCAGATGATGAAGGTTGCAGCTGTGAGTGGCTTGTGTCTATATCGTTTCCCAGGAGACAGTCGTGACTGGTGGAGCAGCCTAACCTGAAAATTCCTGGGATGCCATCTAAGCCTGCAGTAAGGCTTAGACATTCCAGTGATCTCTGCAGCCCCAAGCTGAAGCTGATCCTCTCTTCGCATCATACCTGTTCAAAACTCCTTCCTCTGCACCACCTCCCTCAGAACATTTCCTGCTTGGAGCTGGAGAAACGGCTCAGTAGAGCACTTGCCGCTCTTCCAGGGGACCTGAGTTCGGTTCTCAGCACTCAGCTGAACAGCTCACAACCACCTGTCACTCCAGCTCCAAGTAATCCAGCACTCCCTTTCTGGCCTCTGCTGGTATCCACAGTTGAATTCACACACACACACACACACACACACACACACACACACACACACACAGAAGTAAACATTTAAAATACTTCTCCTTAGCCGGGCATGGTGGTGAACATCTTTAATCCCAGCACTCAGGGAGGCAGAGGCAGGTGTATTGCTGTGAGTTCAAGGCCAGCCTAGTCTAAAAAAAAAAACCATTGCAGGACAGCCAAGGCTACACAAAGTAACGCTATCTCGAAAGAAATATCTCTCCTTGGTAGCATTTCTTCAGTGACTTAAACAAAAATATAACCAATCTAAAGCTCTACTTCTGGGTGATCTGGCCTAAGGCATCCTTCAGGTCCATGCAAAATAATTTGCTTTTAAATGAATCATTGATCATGCGATTCCTTGACATACAGCCTTTAAATTAATGCACCACTATGTACATAAACTCCAGATGTTACTGTGTCATACAAACTTGCCTTGATCTACTTCCAGTCCCTGCCCCAAGACCCTACTCCAACAAGGTCTCTAAGTTACATGACTTCTCCCAGAACCAAGTTTCTTCATACGTCTGGGTTATCTTCCATTCTTGTTTTGGCCAAAAGTTAATTTCTCCATTTTAGCTGTTCTGTTTGTTTTCTATGGGGGTGAGAGATATAAGTGGAAGCCAGAGATGAACTCCAGGTGTCATTCCTCAAGTGTTATTACCTTGTTTGTTTGTTTGTTTAATTTTTTTATTATTACCATTTATTACAATTTATTCAGTTTGTATCCCAGATGTAGCCCTTCCCTCATCTCCTACCAATCCCACCTCCCTGCCTCTTCTCCCCCTATAACTCTCTCCTAATCCACTGATAGGGGAGGACCTCTTCTCCTTCTATTTGACCCTAGCCTATCAGGTCTCATCAGGACTGGTTGCATTGTCTAAGATCAAAAGCTCAAGTGACAACACATGCTGGAGAGGATGGGGATAAAGGGGAGCCCTCCCCCATTGCTGGTGGGAATATAAACTTGTACAAACCCTTTGGAAATCAATCTGGCGGTTTCTCAGAAAAGTAGGAATAATGCTACTTCAAGATCCAGCTATACCACTTCTAGGCATATATTCAAAAGATGCTCAAGTATACAACAAGGACATTTACTCAACCATGTTCGTAGCAGCTCTATCCATAAGCTGGAAGCTTTCCAGAAGCTGGAAACAACCCAGATGTCCCTCAGTGGAGGAATGGATACAGAAATTGTGGTACGTTTACAATGAAATACTACTCAGCTATTAAAAACAAGGAAATCACGGAATTTGCAGGCAAATGGTAGAAACTAGAAAAGATCATCTTGAGTGTGGTAACCTAGAAGCAGAAAGACACACATGGTATATACTCACTCATAAGTGGATATATAATATAATACAGGATAAACATACTAAAATCTATACTCCTAAAGAAGCTAAACAACAAGGAAGTCCCTAAGGAAGATGATCAATCCTCATTCAGAAGGACAAAGACGATAGAGGTTGGAAGCAGGAGAAGACAGGGAACAGGACAGGAACCTACCACAAATGGCCTCTGAAAGACTACCCACCAGGGTAACTAAAGAGATACTGAGACTCATAGCCAAACCTTGGGCAGAGTACAGGGACTCTTATGAAAGAAGGGGGTGATAGAAAGACCTGGAGGAGACAGGACCTCTAAAAGGAGGCCAACACAGAGCCATAAAAACTGGGTCCTGGGGGCCCTAAAAAGAATGATACTCCAACCAAGGACAATATATGGGGAAGACCTAAACCCCCAACTCAGATGTAGCCCATAGATTCAGTCCCCAATTGGGGTCTCTAGTAAGGGGAGCAGGGGCTTTCTCTGGCATGAACTCAGTGGCAGTCTCTCTGAACACCTTCCCCTGGTGGGAGCAGCCTTGCCAGGCCACAGAAGAAGACAATGCAACCAGCCCTGATGAGACTAGGGTTTTTTTTTTTTTATTTGGTTGGTTGGTTGGCTGGTTTAAGGTTTTTGTTTGTTTGTTTGTTTGTTTTGTTTTGTTTTTTACAATCTCTCACTGGCCTAGGACTCAGTAAATAGGCTGAGATAGCTACCCAGTGTGTGACCCCAGAAATTCCTCTGCCTCTGCTTCCCTAGCTCTGAAATTACAAATATGTTCCACCATGTTCAGCTTTTTTAATGTGGGCTCTGGGAATCAATTCAAGTCCTAATGCTTGCAAGGTAAATTTTTTTACCAACGGAGCCATCTCTCCAGCCCTTTCTTGGTCATTCTTTAGAACTCAGCTTGAGTATTGCCTCCTCCTAGGGCTGTTTCTGGTCCTTCCTCACCATCTCAGATAGACTCAGACACTGGATCCTTCACACACAAGTGATGTCATGAATACACCACTGCCACTTGTCACGTGCTCCAAGTTGCCGCTGGAGCAATCCATCACATGACGCTGTGACCCTCACTGGGGTGGAAAACAGCTACGTATCTCCAAGCTCGGCATGGCACCAGGAACACAGCAGGTCTTCATAAATATCCCTGTATCTAAAACCACCCAGGAGCCTTCGGTTCCATAACCAGGGACTGCCCTTTGCTCTACAATCTGAGAAGCAGTGCTTTGAGTGTCTTTTTCAGGTTATTCCACTCCCTGACAAGTCTCATCTTTGACCAGGTTGCCCTCCCCAGGTACCCCTACGGGGTGTATTTGTAACCAGGGGTCAACATGGCTGCCACTTGTCCAGATCCGGATCACCCCTCTGGGTTTTTCTGCAGGTTGGTGCTTGGATGAGCCACCTAAATGCCTCCCACCTGAGTAGAGATGATTCTTTAATTTTCCAACATACTGACAACACAGCGAGAGACCGCTGCCCATTTTCCCAAAGAGACGGTCTCCAGAAAGCGGGTTGCCACTGGAATGCTTGGCTTCTAGCGTATGAATGAAGCGATCTGTTTTCTAATTGAAGAAATATTTCAGACCAAGCACAGTGGTATATACCTGTAATCCCAGCACTCAGAAGACAGATTCGGGGGGATCTCTGTTAGTTATAGGCCAGCCAGGGCTAGGCAGTAAGATGCTGTCTCAAGCAAACAACAAAGGCAACATATGCATACATATTTAAATTGTGCCACCGTCTGTGGCCATACCACCCTGAACACGCTGATTTTCTTTTAATTACGCTTGCAGAATTTAGTTAGGAATTCTTTTATTATATATATAAAAACTTCTATACAGCAAATTTTGATTATGTTTTCTCCTGCAATTCTCCTTATCCAGCTCCAGATAAAGGAAGTAAGCAGGGGCATCACAAGTACGCTTAACAGAGCCTAGAGGGGGCCTTTCCGTCTGTGCCTCCGCATTAGTTAGGCTTGCTACGGCTGAGATGAAACACCAGGACCAAAAGCACCTTGAGGAGGAAAGGGGTTAACTTGGCTTATGCTTCCGCATCCATGGTACATCCCTGAAGGAAGCCAGGACAGGAACTCAAACAGCACAGGAACCTGGAGGCAGCAGCTGATGCGGGGAGCGTGGAGGGGTGCTGCTTCCTGTTTTGCCTCTCTCTGGCTTGTTCAGCCTGTTTCTTATAGAGCCCCGGACCACCATCCCAGGCATGGCACTACCCCCCAATGGGCTGAGCCCTCCCCCATCAATCATTAATTAAGAAAATGCCCTACAGGCTTGCCTACAGCCCAGTCTTACAGAGGCATTTTCTCCGTTGAGGTTCCCTCCTCTCCCATGACTTCAGCTTGTGTCAAGTGTTGACGTAAAACTGTCCAGCACAGCCTCTTAAATCCATGTCTAATTTTGTTGTGTCTCATTTATTGAAAGCCACAAGGTCAGTAAGTGGACATTCAGATTTTGTTTTGTTTTATTTTACTTTCTATTATATTTTTTAAAGCACATGCATATATGTGCACATGTGTGTGTGAGTGTGTGTGTGTGTGTGTGAGTGTGTGTGTGTGTGCGTGCGCGTGCGCGCAAGCGTGCATGTGTCAGAGTACAACTTTCAGGAGTTAGTTCTTTTCTTCCATGTGGGTCCCAGAGATGAAACTCAAGTCATCACAGCTAGTGGCAAGTACCCTTACCCACTAGCTCATCATATCAGCCCTAAGAATTAGATCTTACAGAGGCACCTACCTTCAAACACATTCTGTAAAGGCAGGATGTTGCCATGTTAACTATATATGAACAGTGCCTAGAGTAAAGGCAAAAACCTCTGCCTGTATGTTAGATTATTAGAACACAGCCAGGCCCTTCATCCAGGCATTATCTGTGGCTGCTTTGATTGACTTAGCCAGAGCCAAACAGACACATGACACAAAGACACGTGGCTTAGAAAGTCTGAAATAGCCATTATCTGGCAAATGGCTGTGGTCTTCCAGAAAAATAAAAATCAGCTGACCACTGCCTAGCACACAGTAGGGAGGCAAAACCATTTTTTTATGACACGGCTAGAATATGGAGCCCGGTTTGTTGAAGGAGGATCTAGAGAGCAGAGCTAACCCTGCGTCCTGCCGCAGCTGGTAAGTGTGGCCTCCTCAAGCGCCCTCCTCACCGGGCCCTTCTAGTGACTCTCTCAAGCACTAAGTGGCATAAGAGACATTCTCCTTCTTGAGGGAGTGTTTTTTCTGAGGCAGCCCACCTTCCCTCCACGCCAACCACCAACAACTCAAAAGACATCGCTTCTCTCTTCTGTCCCTCCATTTTCCACAGCTTGAATGCAGTGTTTGTGAAGCTTGCAGGTCAAGTGCTCTCCAAGAAAAGGTACCTCAGTGGGGAGCGTGTGGCTCCCGTCACTGGAAAAGAGGAGGGCAGGAGTGTGGAAGGGCGGAAGGGCCGTGGATGTGAGGCCTCAAGGCAGAGGGCACCTTTAAAGGGGACTTCTGCCTCAATAGCTTTAAGACACTCTCACCAGAGCAGCTGTGAAAGGCTCCTGAAGCTGTGCTCCCTTCTGCGTTCAAACGCAGCTGACAATTTTTTTTTATTATTATTTTAATCTCGGTATATGATGCAGGTTCCTTC
This sequence comes from Meriones unguiculatus, assembly GCF_030254825.1. Taxonomy (NCBI): domain Eukaryota; kingdom Metazoa; phylum Chordata; class Mammalia; order Rodentia; family Muridae; genus Meriones; species Meriones unguiculatus. The sequence goes on along the minus strand of NC_083354.1, from coordinate 14,128,891 downwards.
AGAAAAGGGTTCTGCCAGTATCCTGGGGAGGTGTTTTGTAAAGGTTTACAGGTAGCTGGGCCCAGCTAAGCCTCTGTCGACAGCTGCACTGCTGGATATAAAAATCTCCTGAAAAGCCCACACTAGGAAACTTGACAGGAGCGTGATTGTTTATTCCTTCTTGTAGAGCAAACTGGAAATTACTTCCCTCTGTGAAGAGGGAGTCTAGTATCAGAAGGGTCAGAGCCCCTGAGCTTTTGAGTTTGTTTTGTTTTTTTCAGTTTTTTGTTTTTTGCTTTTGTCATTGTAAAGGCCCATCACTGTTTCTTTCTCTCTCTCTCTCTCTCTCTCTCTCTCTGCCTCTCTCTCTGCCTCTTCTTTCATCTCTATTTCTCTCTCCCTCACTCACTCTCCTTTCATCTTCTGACACCTTGAGAAAGAGCTCTAAGCAGGGTGAGCTGAACTCCTTTAAATTATTTCAAAAGCAATTTGGGAAGGAGGAGGGTCCTCTGACAGTTTTGCCCTAGCCTGGAACATTCTCAAAGGCACCAAGGGAAGGCTGCTGTGAGGGCTTTGGTATCTGAGCCTGAAGATTTGAGGGCATGGCTCTGCCCTGAAGCAAACGCGCGCGCACGTGCGCACACACACACACACACACACACACACACACACACATATACACACACACACACACAGAGACTGCATGGTGAGGGAAGGGGTCGTTTCCCGAAGAAGCCACACTTGGGCCTGAATGTAGAGTACCTATGGTACAGACATGGCTTATTCCCTGGGAGAGCAGTATGGTGGAGGTAGGACCCCCACTGCAATGATGTTAAGATGTGGTGGAACCTTCCAGAGGTGGAGCAACTAGGTGACTGGGGGCATCACCATCAGAAAAGATTAATTAGTTCTCATGAGTCTTCTTAGTGCCCATGAATGTGTATAAAAAAACAAAAAAGTTGTAAACTTGTACAACCACTTTGGAAATCAATCTGGCGCTTTCTCAGAAAAGTAGGAATAGCGCTTCCTCAACACCCAGCTATACCACTCCTGGGCATAAATCCAAAACATGCTCAAGAATACAAAAAGGACATTTGCACAACCATGTTCATAGCAGCTTCATTTGTAACAGCCAGAATCTGGAAACAACCCAGATGTCCCTCAATGGAGGAATGGATACAGAAATTGTGGTACATTTACACAATGGAATACTACTTAGCAATTAAAAACAAGAAAATCATGAAATTTGCAGGCAAATGGTGGGATCTAGAAAAGATCATCCTGAGTGAGGTATCCCAGAAGCAGAAAGATACACATGGTATATACTCACTTATAAGTGGATATTAGACATATAATAAAGTATAAACATACTAAAATCTGTACACCTAAAGAAGCTAAACAAGAAGGAGGACCCTGGGTAAGATGCTCAATCCTCATTCAGAAAGGCAAATGGGATAGACATTGGAAAAAGGAAGAAAACAGATGGACTGTGAAAGACTCTACCCTGCAGGGTATCGAGGCAGATGCTGAGACTCATAGCCACACTTTGGACAGAGTTCAGGGAATCTTATGAAAGAAGGGAGAAATAGAAAGACCTGGAGGGGACAGGAGCTCCACAAGGAGAGCAACAGAACCAAAAAATCTGGGCCCAGGGGTCTTTTCTGAGACTGATACTCCAACCAAGGACCATGCATGGAGATAACCTAGAACCCCTGCACAGATGTAGCCCATGGCAGTTCAGTGTCCAAATGGGTTCCCTAGAAATGGGAACAGAGACTATCTCTGACAAGACTCATTGACTGGCTCTTTGATAACCTCCCCCTGGTGGGGGGAGGGGAGAGAGCAGCCTTACTAGTCCACAGAATAAGACAATGCAGCCAGTCCTGATGAGACCTGATAGGCTACGGTCAGATGGAAGGGGAGGAGGGCCTCTCCTGTCGGTGGACTTGGGAAGGGGCATGGGAGGAGATGCAGGAGAGGGGGTGGGATTGGGAGGGGATAAAGGAGGGGGTAAAGGCAGGGATACAAAGTGAATTAACTGTAATTTATAAAAAACAATAAATTAAAAAAATTAAAAATAAAAAGTAAGAATGGCCCCTGGGTCACCTCCTAGTCTCTTGTCTCACCATATGGCTTCTCTTTCTCTCAACATACTGCAGTTTCCATGATACAATACAAGGCAGCCCTCCCTAGAGCTCAAAGGATGTAAAGATTACTATGGAATCTTTAATAATACCAATGTCCTAATGCCAAGGGTCACCAAGGCTTCCCCATCCTATCCCAGACCTAGGAAGGACCTAACATGACTGTTTTTACCTTGTTCATCCACTTTCTCTTTCAAATTTCAATTTTTCTCCTAGGTATTTTAGAGATTAATTTTTTTATTTTTAACCGGGTGTGCAGGGAGGGTGAGGGTAAGGATGTGCACAGGGGCAGATGCCCACGGGTTCAGAAGAGGGAATTAGATCCCCTAGAGTTTGAATTGCAGGCAGCTGTGGGCTACCTGGCTTGGGCGCTAGGGTCTGAATTCAAGTCCTCTGCAAGCAGTGCTTGCTCTTAACTGCTGAGCCGTATCTCCAAGATCATCTCCTGTGTATTTGTATAGTCCATTCAGATCCAAGCTTTCACTCTGCTTTTTCTTACTCCCTTGAGTTCTTTGAGTTCACATTGTCTCCTTTATACTACAAAATTCTTAAGGACAGAGTCTGATCACTATTTTAAAAAAAATAACTATTCTGTACCTCATTTGTCTCTCTCTCTCTCTCTCTCTCTCTCTCTCTCTCTCTCTCTCTCTCCGTACAAATTACTTAGTAGGTCCTCAAGTTTTTTTATGTTTTTTTGGGTTTTTTTACAGTTATGATCTCTTTATACTCAGCACAATGGATTGCTTCGTGTTTAAACCCTTCCTTCCTCAGAGGGCAAAGCAGTCAAAGCAGCTGGTAAAATAAATATTAGAAATATATATTCTCAGAAACAGAGCTAACCATGCCTTCATCTGAGCCATGGATGTTTCTTGAAAGTCAGGAAAACATCTCAGGGCAAGTCCATATAGAAAACTCCTCAGAGTTATGAGTGTTTGAGATGAAAAAGATCTCTGAGATCATGTTACCCAGCCCTTCTCTGGGAAAGAGAAGGCAAAGTGGCTTGGTCAAGGACACTGAGGTATTTCCTTCTAAGAAGTACAGAGCCGCAGCCTCTTTCTCCTTAATCTCAGCCTTCATAATTGGCCTGAGGAGGTCAACCCACTCATGGGGATGCCTCGAAGTCCTATTCTCTTCTCAGCCATTGGGTAACCCAAGAAGAACTCCTCCAGCCTGGCTGGCTAACGTGGCATCCCTGCTGTCCTACCTGCTCCTTTCCCCACAATCAAGCTGCACTAACCCTTTGTTTACTACCCTAGAACCTGTGAGTGACCCCAAAAACAGGAAAGGTCACTCACTACTGCCCATGCCCTCAGATCCTCCTACGAGAAGTCTCGGGTCAACAACTCCTCTCGCCAAAAGCCCAACTCCCAAAATAGTGTGCTGCATTGGCAGAGCTCCAAGAGCTATTAGGGAGGGCTGTGCTGTGTCTTATGAGCTAATTTAGATTTACCTGACCAAGAGTCCCATCAAATGTATTTTGAAGGTGGAGACTGTTAATTACCACCGGACTGCTCGCCTGTGTTCGGTGGCTGGTGGGGGAGCTGGAGGGAGGAAAAGCTAGTTTCCAGAAATAATGCATCCCTCCTCACCAAATGGGAATGAAATGTGGGAAAGGATGGAGGGGATGGATGCAGAGAGTCACCCACAGGAACTAAATAGGGTTATAATTAGTTTGTGTGTTTCCAAGTGTCATCTTTCACCCTCCGCAGAGACAGCCACAGTGAGCTCAGGATCCTTTGTGTCTCTTAGAGAAGGGCATGGAGCTCCTTGGGGTGTTGGGGGAAGAGCTGCAAGCAAGATGACTCCTAGCAGCAAGGAGTCGCAAGCCTCACTGAGGTGCCGAGAGGCGCCCTGTGCGATGACCCCCTGAACAGACAGTGTTTACCGACAGCAGCTCCCCACAGCTATTACAGATGGCCTGACAGTGTTCTAATTAGACAGGCTTGTCAGAGTCCCACGCTAATCCCCAGCTGAGCGGGCTAAGTGTTTGTCTTAGCCACTTCACGCCCCAGTCTCAAAACCCATAGCCTAGAGTGACTGGTGTCCATGCATTTTCACTCTGATTTACTCTAGCTGCGACCACATTCCGAAATCATCTCAGAGGTGAGTTTGAGCAGGGCCGTCTCGTATTAAAGGATTCCCATGGCTCTCTTACTGCTGAGATATTTATCATTTTACAAAAGCGTTCTCCCTAAGCAGTCTCTTTGATGAGTGTTAAGTTTGGTCCTTTCACTGTTGTGTGTGCCGTTTTCTCTCCTCCTGGCTCCCTACACTGGATCTTGACCTCACAGAAATCAGGTTCTGAGCAAGCAGGAATTTATTCCTGGCTTTGTTCATATGTGTGTTTGTTTGTTTGTTTGTTTGTTTGTTTGTTTGTTTGTTGATACCTAGACTGTAATCCTGAGTGTTAATTTATTTAAGATCATGTTCTAAGAATATATACTAAGCATGTTCTCCTACTAGTCATTAATTCATAAAACACTTTTAGACTCTGCCTTTGCATGCCATTGTGTTTCTTGCTGTGTAGACTAGCTTTATGAAGTAGAATTGAGTGTCTAGAATTCTGAGTGAGGAGAGCATTCTAAAGAAAGAGCAGGAATAAGCCCAAGGAGGATCATACACACACAAATGACAACACGGGCAGAGTGTGAATAATCTTCGCTTCTCAGAAAGCCTACTCCCTACAGCCACAATCATTAGGAAAACTTCAGGAAGAAAGGGATTGCCTTATTTGCTTGAGACAATACCCTATAGGTAAGCTGTCAAGTGTCAGGTTTCTCTTACATAGGGTGGAGCTAACCAAAGCTGTAGTTGGACACCCATACTAGTAGTTTTGTGCAACGAAGAAAGTCACAAAGGTGCCAATAGAACAGAGCCCATATTGAGTCTTTTTAGGGAGTCATATAAAATTAACATCAAAATGCTTGAGATGAATGTGCATCTCAAGCAAGATGAGATAATTAAAATCAAGTTCAGTTACCCCGACTCACATAGCCGTACATAGACTTCTCAAGGAGTTCAAAATTATTTTTAACTTTGTATGCTGCCAAGTTTCACATAAACCATGGGGAATCATGATAAAGCCATGTAGCCATAACCTACTATCAACTCCTTGAAAGTTTTTTTCATCTTTATTCCATATGCTTCCACCCACCACTTCAAAACCTAAAGTTAAATTCAGGTGATACAGTATGTCTGTCTGTCTGTCTGTCTGTCTGTGTGTGTCTGTGTGTGTGTGTGTGTTGAGCATTCATGTAGAAAATGCATGTATGTATGCAGATGCAAGGAGACAGGAGACCAGAGGTCAATCTCAGTTGAGTTCTTTGATGGCCTCTCACCTTAATTTTTGGACACAGGGTCTCTTGATGAAAGTGGAGCTCATCAGTTCAGCTGTGCTGGTTGGCTAACGAGCTCCAGAGATCTTCAACTCTGCTCCGCTATATGGGTTACACACATGAACCATGTCTGGCCCCAGATCATCACGCTTACATAGCTATCACTGCATTGACTGGGCTATGTCCCCAGCTCCAATTCAGACTATACTGAGGTATTTAAATTGGTATTTCTCCTGCTCAGAAAGTCCACTCTAGAATAGATTCCACCCCAGCTCACAGCAATGGGCTGTCCCTTGTGCATCCTCATAAGCCTACAACCTGCAAGAAGGACTCGTCACTCATGTTCTCCCAGTGTTGTCTGCAAAGCACACTGTAACCCCTACCAGGAGCCCGCCCATTCAGTGAAAAGTGACCAGGTGTCCCCAAATAAAAGCAATTGCCAAGTGATTCCAGGGCAGTAGAGGGCTGCCCCCGTCACAGGGTCGTATGAGCCAGCACCTCACCAATTAGTCAACAACACCAAGGGCTCTGAAATCAAGAAGTCTGAAACAAGGAAGCATCATTCCTCACAGAAAACAACTCAGTCTCCTTACAAACAAAAGCAGTGGCAGTTGGAGAGGTGGCCCAGCAATTAACAGCGCTTGCTGCCCTTCCAGAGGACCTGGGTTCAGTCCCCAGCACCCCATGAAGACTCACAATCTGCCCATAACTTCAATTCCAGGGGAATTTCTCTTCTGACCTCTATGGACGCTGCAGTTATGTGCACACACATGCACACAAAATTAAGAATAATAAAAATAAACGATAATCTTTTTTAAAAGAATGAAGAAAGCACACAGAACGTCTGTAAGCCCTGGAAAACTGCTTGGGGTGCCAAAGATGATGCATGAGCTGAAAGATGTTAATAAGGGTAAAAAAAAAATCTAAGCCCATAATGACCAAAAAGAACTTTAAAGGCCTTACCATCAGCTTCTCCTGGTCTTAACTACAGAAAACAACTATTGTGTGCTATTGCCTCACTGAGATGGTCTGTCCAAAAGGCATGGAGAAATCAAGATGACTCTCCACTGGGAACCAACCAAGTTTGATTAACAAGCTGAGTCAGTGTATACTAAATTTCTAATCTCCCCAGCCAAGCAATGGCCAATCCAGCCATTCATGAACAAATACACTTTTAGAAGCCATCAAGGAACACACATCAGAGAGAAGGTGCCCCCACGGGATAGCTCTCTCAGAAAGAGGAGCAACAGCTGAGACTCTGGAAGCCTCTTCTTAATCAGCCTCCGTCGGTCACCACCAGAGGCATAAGAACAGCAACACTGGGAAGCAGGCCTCGTCAGCAACGCATACTGCATAGAGAAACAAAGAAGTCACCGGAGGCCAGGCTGTTGCTAACAAATGTAGATGGATAGATGTGTAAAGATGACGTGTCGTGAACTCCAGCTGGCACATTTCCTGCTAGAGCACCAGACCCGTGTCCAAGGTGTCGAGAGGCAGTGGTGCTGCATCGCACTGAGGCTGGAAGTTTAATTTGATGTCACGTATGTGTTGACTCTACCCCACTATTGCTATTCAGCGTTTCTGTCCCCGAGATGAAACAGCTTCACAAGTTGAGTGAAAAAGAGGTTTGCGTGGTCTACACAGTAACAGGAATCATGGAGGGGCCTTGGGAAGGAAAGAAGAGATAATGAACTCGTTATGAGGGGCTTCTCGAGAACTTTCCTGCCGCTATTTCAGGAAAGGATCCCATAGCTTTGGTGAGGGAAGTCACAGGTGACTATATAGAAGGCTTGGCTGAAATAGGAGCTATCGAGTGTCCAGCACTGTAGAGGCGTCCTCGCTGGTAAGCCATACGTTCTCTGAGGAAGTGGCAACTCTCGTGTGTTGCTCTGGCCTCCGGGTACATCACCCAGTGAGTCAATCCTCTTACAACCCAAAGCTTACAAGACTCAAGAAATTCAGGAAGTTTCAAGACTCACCAGGCCTCTCCGCAAAGCTGTATAAACAGTAAGAAAGTTCTCAGGGTGAGAAGAATGTTCACCGGAGCTGCCTACAAGATGAGCAGGGCACTCCAGGAATACAGAGTTTATGAGCCACCACTTAGGCTTGGGTGGCCTTTAGAGTGATGCGGCTGCACCCATGCCCTTCTAAGTAATCCTCACCCATGTTAGTAACCCCAGTAAACTCATTGGTTCACCAAACCGGACAGCTTGACTTGGCTAGAATCATTTCCACTCGTGGCCTATATGAAGTGAATAGGCAATTTATTCATATTTACACAGGAAAGGTTGGTTTGCCTCGAACTGGAGTTACAGAGGTTATGGGCCACTGTGTGGGTGCCAGAAGCTGAACCTTGGGCCTCGGCAAGAGAAGCACATGCTCTTAACTACTGAGACATCTCTCCAGCCTTTTTTTTTATTTCTTAATAGTTATAGTGGTTATAATGCACATTGAGGCACTGACAAGTGACAAAACCCAGTATTTTGATTTGCTTAAAATATTCTGAGAATGCAGCTATCTAAAAAACAAATTCACAGGTAAATGGACAGACCTAGAAAAAAATTATTCTGGGTGAAGTAAAAAGGTAAAAATGCTATGTATTCTCTTATATAAGGATGGTAGGTTTCAAGCCTTTAATAGCCAGGCTACAATCCATACAGCCATAAGGTAAGGGATTAGAGGGCAGGGAAGGAATTCCTAAGGTAGATGAAAATTTTTAAATTGGGGCAAGAAAGCAGGGTTGTGGGGAGATTGGAATGAGAGGATTAAACAGAGATTGGAAAGGAAGAAAAGGCTAAAGAAGGGAATTCAGGGAGGGACAGACAGTGCTAAGAGCCATTTGAGGGTCATGTTACAAGCACAGCTTCTTAAAATATACATATAGATGAAAGAAATCTAAATGGAAGCACCAAATAACCAGGGAGACAAAGCTCTACCTAGCTCTCTCGCCAGTAAGTGAGATGTCTCGTTCCAGGAACTGGTTACACCAAATTGAGCTGTTGGCCAAAGGGGCCCCATGGAACCACCCCCACAAGCAACCTAGACTATTACCAAGGCCACCAGTTGCTCTCCACAAACAGATGCTAACACCCTGTTGCTGAAGACAATTGCACATCTCATTGAACATGGAGAAGTCAAACGGTGCCTAACTAGAGCTTTCACCCCTACTGACTAGTGTTCATGGAACGGAAATGTACTCTACACTATACTACCAGAGGAGAAAGCTAAATACCAACCCAACCACAAGCCCTTCTGTCCAAAAGGGTGACCTGTCTTCATGGTTTGTTGGTGCAATAGTGCCACAGAAGTCATGGGAGTAACAAACCACCATGTGGCTGGATTTAAGGCCCACTTCACACGATAAAACCCATAGGTGGCAAAGAAACCAAGATAAGATAGGCCATGGACCTCGGAGAAAACCAAATGCTATTTCCCTGCTAAAAGAACATAACAACGAGACTGAAAAGATGGCTTAGTGGTTGAGACCAATGATGCTCCTCCAGAAGACCCAGGTTCAATTCCCAGCACCTCCACAGCAGCTCACAACTGTCTGTAACTCCAATTCCAGAGGATCTGACACCCTCACACAGACATAAAGGCGAACAAAATGCCAACGCACATGAAATAAAAATAAATTTAATATTTTTAAATTACAAAAAAAACACAATATAATACATCAGTATCTTGTTCAGACATTAATAAGAAGCTTCCTCCTGCAGTACATTGGGTCCTAATACAAAGACCCACAACTGGACAGTATGCAGAGACGAGAGACGCTCTAAAGCAGCTTTGTTTAAGCTTTTTATTTTCTTTAATTGTCTTTTGATTATCTATTATGGTTTTCAATTTTGTGTTTTTATGGGTGTGTGTGTGTTCCTCGTGCTTTTTCTTTTTTTCTGTCTTGTTTACTTTGTTTGTTTTATTATGGTTTGTTTGATTTTATCGCACTGTTTATTTTCTAGAGAGAGAAAGAAGATGTGGAGTTGGATGTATTGGGTGGTGGGAAAGATCAGGAAGGAGATGAGAGAGGGGAAACCATGATCAGAATATACTATATGAAAAAAAGTTTAATTTTCCATTTAAAAATACTCTGAGGATGCTATGCTATTTTTGACTTTCAGAAAGTTTATTTAATAACTAAATAATAATAAGATTAATAAGATAATAATAATAATAAGATAATAAGAATTTTTAAGTTGGAGTTCATATTAATATTCATGTACTGGATTTTGCAACTAGCAAACAGTAATCTAGCTAGACCATTATACTTGGGGGTAAAAAGAAACGCAAGTGCTTTGATGTTGTGACCTTTCTGACCATGTTTTTCTTCTTTTCTTTTTTTTAAATTAATTACAGTTTATACACTTTGTATCCCAGCTGTAGCCCCCTCCCCTATCCCCTTCCAATCCCACACTCTCTCCCTCTTTTTCTCCTATGCCCTTCCCCCAGTCCAATGATAGGGTAGGTCCTCCTCCCCTTCCCTCTGACCCTAGTCTATAAGGTCTCATCAGGACTGGCTGCATTGTCTTCCTCTGTGGACTAGTAAGGCTTCCCCCACCCCCTCAGGTGGAGGTGATCAAAGAGCCAGCCACTGAGTTCATGTCAGAGACAGTCTCTGTTCCTATTATTGGGAAACCCTCTTGGACACTGAGCTGCCATGGGCTACATCTGAGCAGGGGTTCTAAGTTACTCCATGCATGATCCTTGGTTGGAATATCAGTCTCAAAAAAGACCCCTGTGCCCAGATTTTTTGGTTCTGTTGCTCTCCTTGTGGAGCTCCTGTTCCTTCCAGGTCTTTCTATCTCCCCCTTCTTTCATAAGATTCCCTGCACTCTGCAAAAAGTTTGGCTATGAATCTCAGTATATGTTTTGATACCCTGCTGGGTAGAGTCTTTCAGAGACCCTCTCTGATAGGCTTCTGTCCTGTTCCCTGTTTTCTCCCTCCTCTGATGTCCATCTCATTTACCTTTCTGAATGAAGACTGAGCATCTTACCAGGGTCCTCCTTCTTGATTAGCTTCCTTAGGTGTACAGATTTTAGAAAAAATAAGCTATTCCAGGAAAATTGGAGGTTAATAAAAGAAATGACTGGCAAATGCTGGCAACTATTAAAGTTAATGGATATATGGGAGAGTAATTAATCGCTATCCTAACTTTGTGCATGTTGGAAAATATCCATTTCAAAGATATTTAAAAGAAACATTATACTAAATCAGACAGATACTAAGCCATGGCTGGTCAGGATAAAAGTACAGTACCTCCATGTTCTAGCTGAGTTTCTCTGGGAGGGGCAACGTACCCTGGACCACTGACGCTACCCATAATCTTCTTCTCAGGGAAGACGCAAGATGAGTCAAAGTGCACATCCGCTTTGTGATCTATACACCACATTACATGTCTGAGCTTTCCCTCCACATCGCCTGCTCCTCCTCTGTTGGCAGTGAAATGGAACAGTTTTCAGTAAGTGGCCCAAATCCAAATGTTCTGTGAAAGCTTTAAAAATATGTTCTTCATCCATGTTCATCTCATGCCGGCTACCCAGCCATCACCCCGCTCATTCGGACATAGTGTTCTGGATGGCCAGAGGTCATCAGTCCACGGGCTGGAGAGAGGGATCAGTGGATAAGCAGTTGGCACACGAGCATGGTGGACCTGGAGTTCTGACCTTCAATGTCCGTGTAAAAGTTGGGCGGACATGGCAAATCACCTGTAATCCCACTGCCCAAAGCACATGGCAAAGGGTCCCCGAGCAGGCTGGCCAGTGAGACGAGCTGTACTGACAAGCTCTGCCTTCAGAGCCCCTACCTCAATGAATAGCATTGCGATCAATTGAAGAGGGTTCCCATCATCAGCCTCTGGCCTTTACACATACACACACACACACATACATACACACACACACACACACACACACACACGATAGATATATACATAGACAGACAGACAGACAGGTGAGAGAGAGAAGAATACATACACACGGGCACACACACCTACACATGTACCCGCATACTCATATGCAACCATGAATACGCATACTACGCAAATATTTACATATGCAAGCAAAAGCAACACTCTGTAGGCTGTACAGGAGCTCAGCTTGCCTACACCTTAACCCGAGGAGAAAGAGCTGCTCCTGGATCCAAGTGGAAGCCTGCCTGCAGCTGCATTCACACTGTGGCTTGGCTTCCTGTGCCTCTCCCCATGTAAACTCTCTCAAGGGACTTGAGGAAGTTCAGTTTTCATAATTAAAGGAGCTGGGTCTCTGTGGAAACATGCGAAATAACTTTAGACTTGAGTCTGTTCCCTTTTGCAGTCTTGATCTATCTGACTATAGCAGAGACTGTGAGGGCAGTCACAGGTCTCTACCCAACGACGTGATGAAACAGATTAGAGACAGTGAAGGGGACCGGAGTAAAAGGGTCATATGACCTTGGGGGTGTGTATTTAAATGATTAGGGCAACACAGATCTTTTTCAACACCAAAAGTTTGCCTCTGCCCTACCCCACTTTCTCCTTCCTAACTATATCCTTTTATTGCAGGCAGGTCACTGACCTCCCTGTCATACTGTGGCCAATGTCACTATAACAGAAGCAGGAGGAGGAGCATCCTCTCTGTGCCAAGGTTTCGACTCCCAAGCACAGGCACGGAGCTGTAAAGTCAAATGCTGGGGTCCAAACTCCTAGCACTGTCTGCAGTTTGGAGTCAGGTTTGCAAGGGAACACACCCGCAGCCTCCAGCTTCCTGATGCAAACCCTGTGTAGGCAGGAGCTGAGCCATGGGCACCAGCCGCATCGCCTCATTTTTTTTTTTTTTTGTCTCTCCCACAATGCTCTGCGCTTCGCGAGAGATCCGCAAGCAACTGATAGATTGAAGCGGAATGTTGTTTGCAGCAATTTGGCGCCAGTCACAGATACCCAGGCCTCTCCATTGCCGTCCCTGTGGGAGTTCACCCCTTTCAAAACTATATCAAAAGGCAATGGATGTGTAGCCTTAAAGTTTCAAACGTGTCGATACTTCTAATCTGATGGGGGATGCTGCTTTAATCCCATTGCACCTTTCAGTTTAAGATACCGTATTAGACTGAAGTGGAGATTATAACTTTACCCAAGAGATATCTCTTCCAGTCTCGTTCCATCAGTCACAACAAGGCGCCATCGTTAAAGACATTAGTCTCTCACTGGGGAGAGAGAACTGGTGATGAGTGACTGACTTCCACAATTGGCTTAGGGAATCAGAGTCATTCATTAAATCAAAGAAAAAGGACATCAAGAAAAGAATATATTGATATGAAATAACTCTCTGGGCTCATTTTTTTTTCCTTTTCGTTGAGTCAGATTTCTATCACCCTTTTTGAAAATAAGTTAAGTCACATGACAGGCCTGGATGCTCCAGATGAACGCGTAAGATTCATTATGCGCTAACTGTATACAAGTCACTGATGGAGAAGCTGTTCGTGAAAAGACTGTCCGCACAGACCTTGTCTTAGTTTTTGTCTCATTGAGACTAAAGCGGAGAGAAGTGCTTTTCAAAGTAAAGCAATCTCAAACTAATGGAAAATAAAACAGTGTGGATGAAATAACCGGGGCTGAAGAGATGGCTCAGCAGTAGTGGTGCCCGCCACTCTTACAGAGGTCCCTAGTTCAGTTCCCACATCAGGAGTGGCCTGCAACTCCAGCTCCACAGGGTCTGACTTCAGCAAGCACCAAAATGCACATGTGAACACACACACACACACACACAAATAAATAAATAAATAAATAAATAAATAAATAAATAACTTTAAAAAAAACTCTGATCCCAGCACTAAGAAGGCAGAAGCAGACAGATCTCTGTGTGTTTGAGGCCAGCTTGTTTTGCATAGGGGTTTTGGGACAGTGAGATCTACGTAGTGAGAGCCTGTCTCAGTAAATAAATAAAAAGATAGATAGATAGATAGATAGATAGATAGATAGATAGATAGATAGATAGATGACAGACAGATAGATAGCTAATACGAATGTTTTTAAATTGTTAAAATGAGCAAGGGCCAGGGAGCGCTGGATTAAGGTCACAACTAAATCAGCAAAGGCACTAACAGTCGCCTCTTTCTATTTGTATCCCACTCTTCCGTCTCCCCAACCCTGTTACTCATCGCCTCCCCTAATTTTCAAACAACCTTGAATGAGATGCATGCTTACTGCGCAAAGCAAGCCTGGTATAAGTAACTTGATGGGGCCCCTACCCTGGTGAGCAGCAGAGCCGATCGGAGCACCCCAGGCTCTCTCCTTCCGCCTTCAGGGCGCTGTTGTTTCCGCCTCCCACGTCATGGTCATGTGTGTGTCTGCAGAGCTTTGTTTGCACAGCAGCGTTTCCGGGCTGGGGAGCCAGGTCAGTCAGTGAAGGGCTTGCTGAGCGAACATGAGGACCTCAGATTGATCCCCAGCACACAAGTAAAAGCAGAGCGCGCCTCTATAGCCCAGAGCTGGGGAGGCGGATCACCGGGGCTCACGGGGGCTCAACCAAGTCCAAGAAATTCAGAGAGAAAAATCCTGTCTCAGGAAGACAAGGTGGACAGCTCCTGAAAAATGACAGTCCAGCCCATAGGTGCGCACATGTATGTTTTCCTACACACACACACATTCAAACACATTTTTTTTGTTTTTAGTGGAAGCTGACTCCCAGGACATCCCTTCATACCAACTAGGATTGCTCAACCAGAGGGAACAGGAGAAAGGACAAGTGCAAAAGACAGAAGGGCACCTGTGTTTCTTCCCTGAGGAGTACTGTGAGCAAAGCCAAAACCCCGAGACTTGAAAGGGAGGGAGGCTGGGATGCCTGTTCTATTCTCTCGGTGGCTTCCCTGCAGAAGCATCAGACCTGGCATGGGTTCCTGGCATCACTCCACACACCAAATCACCCTGAGTCCTTTTATGTGCATCAAGGCACCGAGAGGAGGGCATTCAAGCCGGGCTCTCAGCTGGCACGATAACCTGACTGGCCTCCCAGGAGAGCCTCACAACACGCATGCTCCACATGCCGTCTGTGAAGAACAGACAAAGATAACCCCAGGGTGAGCGGGAGAACCACTTTGGGGAAAGTATTCCCGCAGCGCTGGACTTAGGCTAGCTAATTGGTTCCAGAAGCGGCGCAGGCAGGGCGCGCAGGTAGGACTGAGCCTCCCCCGTATTGACTGATGCAGTCACTCGTTGGGAACCTGGGTTCATTATCGGTGTGTAAAGGGATATTAGAGGAGAGACGCCAGGCCCCCGTGCGCGGAATGACTGAGCTCCGCACCTGACTGGAGGGAGGTGGGTTATGTAAATGCGCTGCCCAGGGTAATCGAGTTACTGAAGTGGATGTGTTGAATGGATCTGAGCAGGTGCCACCAGAGAATGAGAGATCAGAGGGCGCTGACATGTGAAAGACAGCTAGAATGAGGCCCTTGGCTTCCTGAGACCTGATTTCCACATCTCACTCTAATTACGAAGAACTAAAGGGTTTTTCACATCCGCTGCACATCCAGCCATGGTGGCTGGGGTGGCGGTGAGCAGTGAGACATGGGTAGGGAAGAAGAAAGGGAAAGAAGCCAGCTCCTTCTGCAAATGTGCCTTGGTTTGTTCTGTGACTGGAGTTGCTCGTTGGCTAATAATCCATTGGCTTTAAAAGAGTCAAAACCGGTTCTTAAAAAGCAAGATACTACCTCAGTGGGTGCTCCCTGGGATGTGGCCCAGCGTAAATAACAAAGGGGTTCTGTAACTCCATGATAGAGCACTTGCCTGGAGTGCGAAAGTGCCAGAGATTCATTGCGGCCCTGCAAAGCAAAACAGAAGAAACAAAAATCTCTGATTCCTATCCCAACAGCCCAGGAGGCACAGAAGAAAGCCTGGATAGTCCCTGCCTTACTTGTAGGCCAAACAGGTAGGTTCTGCCCACCACATCCCTGCCATGGGGAGTCCCTGCTCCCCATCCCACCATGGTCTCGGAAAGTTACCCAGGCCTCACCCTGTTCCTATCACATTAACCCACAGAGACCTAGTGACCAGTTCCTCTTGGGGCTGTTAGATTTCTGAGCCAGCTTAAAGAGACAGGATCCAGAAGAGAGAAGTCTGACAGGGCAGACCTGGACTGTTGATTTCAAACACCTAGGGGTAGACACAGTGAGAATGGGGACTCCGCCCAAGGGGAAGGAGACACTTAGGGCCTATATATGGAGTTTAGGAAATGCAGCTGCTTGGACTCCATGCAAGCCTGCAGTTTCTCTCTCCTGGAGTCCTTTGTCCAGATAAGGCCTTAGAAACTCCCTTGTCCAAGACATCAGGATGTGGGCCATAGCAGGTGACTGAGTTTGGCGATGGCAGTTAGGGGGAAGGGGCTGGAGTTTCAATATAGGGCCTTGGTCAGGGTGTGACAGCATTTATTTAAGGTTTATTCTAACACCCACTACCCCAGGTCACGGATAGTAAGATCTTCCCATCCTCTTCTCCTTCCAGTGAGGCAGTGACAGTCACACAGAAGCTCCTCTCTGTTCCCACTCCCTATTCCTACCCACTCTCTGCAACCCACAGACTGTTCCCATCCCTCCCACATTATCCCAAGAATCCAAGGACTTTCCTGGGTGCTCCAACAGCAGCTCATGAGGTACTTCCTCGACTCTGCCAATTCCCTATCTCCTCACACTCACTCGTGTTATAATCAATGAGGCCTCTTCTGTCTGTGCTAGTCCTATGTAACCACCTGAAATTTGGGGTTCTGGATCCCAGACACAAGCGGACTATGGGGTTGAATCTAAGCCCTCCAAATATAACTAAATTCTAGGCTAACATGATTTCAGATTTCCCAGGAATCCAGCTGACCTCCAATGGAGCCCAGCCACTCATATTCTTGAACAAGCCATTCAAGACCCCAGTCACTCTAGCACATCTCCCAAAGTCGCCCTCACAGCCAGCTCATCCACTCGCTCAACACACAGGTTACTCCCTGAGCCTCACCCCGTACTCTCTCACTTCCACCCATGGGTGCTTTTCATCAGCTTCACAAGGTTCTATCCTCCTGTCACAGAGCTAGTCTGTGTCAATCCTCCAGGGAGAGTGCTCACCCTGAGGGTCTCTGTTGTGTTTATCTATATCCCTGTGCTCGGTAGCACCGGGTTTTACATACAGTCAGTGTTCCACATGCAGTCATTTGGACTGAGGCACTGAGGAGAGGGAAACGCAGAGCTGGTGAGTTTCATGGATGAGATTAAAACCAGGTAGCAGAACAGCTCTGTGGGTACACGGGGTACACGAGTGTAAAGTCCTTACCACCAGTGATAACCAGGAGGCCTCAGATGAAGAACATGCAAAAGGGGAGAAGACAGTCAAAACAAAAGGACAATCCCCAGCTGAGGGATGACCCTCACACACACACACTCCCAGCCCCCAGCACCAACAGTGTGGGCTCGCTGACAGCCTCCAACCTCTTTCATCTTTCACTCACAGAGCTCCAAGAATTTGGGATCATGGAATGTTATGAACTACACAGACTAGCCCTTCGTTCAACAGACACAGAGGTCCAGAGAGGTGGACCGGCTTTTCCAAGGACACAGAGTGACAAGGTCAGGTCTGAAACCCAGATCTCCGAGTCGCTGATGTTATAGCCTCTTCTCCCCATCTCTTTCATATGAGAACAGCATCCTCATCAAAGGATGAGGAGGAAGAATGACTCCGAGAAAGGGGAACAACAAAAGAATCTTTATTCATACACCTTCCTGTTTTTTAACGATCTCCCAGTAGAGGCGTCTGTAAATACCTTTGTTTACAGGGGGCGAGAATGTAATGTATCCAGATAAAGAATGCCAGGATCATTCTGCCACAGAAGGCCCCCTCTTCCTCCTCACCGGGATCTGGCGGGCTGATCCAGATGTGCAGAAGGCAGGTTTGTAACACCACTGTTAGGACTACTCTCGGCCCTCCTGGCCTCCCCCTCAGGTTTATCATCAAAAGCGCCGCACTACAAATTATAACCAGACGACTACGGGATGCTGAGTGCAGGGAAGAGCTCCCCCAATTGGTTATCCAGTTCCATGTGGTGAAGCCCTGAAATCATATACATACAAATATCATTATACGAACTGAGCAGGTTGTGTTTATATATTTAGGAATATAAATGAACACGTATATAGTATAAAGCAAAAAAATAAATAAATAAATAAGAGGCCGTGAATGTGAAAGACAGCAAGGGCAGATGCATGGAGGGAGTTGAAAAGAGAAGAGGGAAGGGAGAAATGATGTAATTGTACTTTAGTTTCAAAAATAAGTTAAAAAAAACAAAACAATATGCAAATGAGACCACAGCATTTAGAGCGTGTTTCCTAGCTCTAGGCTGCAGGGCCTTCAGCCGCCCACAACCTCCTGCAGCCCTGAGTTATACCTTTGTACTCTGCAAAACCAGGCTGACAACCCTGTGATCTGACAGCTGTGGACAGGTGATGCCCACAGCAGCATGTGAATGTGCAATGATCAATCTTAACGTGAGGCACACTATTTACAGCAAGGGATATAGCCTCAGACCTTTCTTGTTTAGCTTAAAAGAGTGCTTTGCTGAGATTTGGTGGACTTGTGGGGGTTATTTATTTTTAAGTATGTGGGGAGGGGAATATGTCTGTGCATCCGTGTGTGGGTATGTACAAGTAAATGCCTGAAAATATTAGAGACCTCAGATCCTCCCAGAGCTCCACTTAGAGGTAGTTATGAGCCACCCGACTCTGTGCTGGGAGCCAAACTCCGGTCCTCTGCAAGACCAGTGTGTGCTCTTAACCACTAAGCCCTTGCTTCAGCCTGTGACATACTCTCGAATTCCCCAGATTCTCATACACGTTCTAGAAAAGACCTGGTGGCTTTCTTTCCAATGTCACTAACGCAAATCAGGTAAAGAGATGAGAAGGGGCTGAGGCAACAGCTCAGCCTGTAAAATGCTTGCCTCGCAAGCATAAGCGGCTGAGTTCAAGCCCCAGCACCCGTATAAAAAGCCGGGCCTGGTAGCACATTCGCCTGTAATCCAAGGCCTGGGAGGATTCAAAGAGGGAGAACCCTGAGCTGCGTAGCCAGCCAGCCTAGCTTGTGAGTGAGCCCTAGGTCACAATCAGAGGCCCTGTCTCAAAACTAAAGTGGACAGTGCCTAAGGAATAACACTGGAAGCTGACCTCTGGCTTTTGCATGCATGGACATACGTGCACATGCACACACATACACTGACAGGTCAGACGTTAGCCCGTGTCTATTCCTTTTACTACCGAGCTTTGAACAGCTAAGTTGGACCCATCGACTGACCCATAAGACCCCAAAACCCACTGCACCAGTTAACAGTGGTGGGCCACTCCTGCTAGGGTCCATGAGAAGCTCACAGAACACCTGTCTAGCATCCCTGCCAAAAGATGAGGATGAGCTAAATTAGGCCCAGAATCCGTACAGGAGATGGATGTGGCTGAACTGAAATTCACATGAATGCAAGCAAGCAAGGCATTGCCGCACCTTTTATAGACACATGATTAGTTTTCCTCAACAGATAAATGTTCCTGAAGTGAAATGTGAAGTTGCTGTAGCTTCAAAGACATTTAAACATAAGCCCAATGCAGGGCAGAATGTGCTGATGTTGTTTGGACATTTGAAAGAGTTTTAAAGGACGTTTTTTTGGAAATGACCTAAACAGTGGGAATGTGTTGGGCACTGGATAATTAATATTAGGAAATCACTATTATTCTTTTTAAATTTTCGTGTAAGTATATAATCATACATCTAACATAGTCCTACAATTCCACATCTCCTACAATTCCCCTCTACCTCCCCTCCCCCTCTACCATTCCCTCCTATTAACCACTTTATTACTCTAGATAGTTTCACCTCTACTTTCATGTACCTCTCTCTCTCTCTCTCTCTCTCTCTCTCTCTCTCTCTCTCTCTCAGAATGCACACACACACACACACACACACACACAATTTTATAGATGCATAGAAAGTCTAGAAACCACAGAGAGAGAAGATACACAATAACCTGTCTTTCTGCGTGGCTTCATTCACCAAATATGACATCTCCAGTTGCATCCATTTTCCTGAAAATGAAATTACTCCCTTCTTCTTTAAAGCTGAGAGAAATCCCATTGCCTTTATATACCACATCTCTTTCTTTTTTCTTTCTCTCTCTCTTTCTTTCTCTCTTTTTTCAGTTGTTATTTTTAATTGATTTAATATTTATTACAATTTATTCACTTTGTATCTCTGCTGTAGCCCCCTTCCTCATCTCCTCCCCACCTCCCTCTCTCCCTCTTCTCCCCCTATGTCCCTCCCACAGTCCACTGATACGGGAGGTCCTCCTCCCCTTCCATCTGATCATAGTCTATCAGGTCTCATCAGAACTGGCTGCACTGTCTTTCTCTGTGGCCTAGCAAGGCTGAACCCCCCCCCCCTTAGGGGGAGATGATCAAAGAGCTGGCCACTGAGTTCATGTCAGAGACAACCCTTGTTCCCCTTACTAGGGAGCCCACATGGAGACTGAATCTATGGGCTACATCTGAGCAGAGGCTTGAGGTCCTCTCCATGCATGGCCCTTGGTTAGAGTATCAGTCTCTACAGCCCAGATTTTTGGCTCTGTTGGTCTCCTTGTGGAGGTCCTGTCCCCTCCAGGTCTTTCTCTCTTTCTTTTTTAAACTTGGAGATGGGGCCTCATCATGCATCCCTGGAACTCGTTGAATAGAACAGGCTGACCTCAAGCTTGCGGAGGTCCACCCACCTCTCCAAGTGCTGTGATTAATGTTGTGAGTCTGGTTTCTCTTTAATTCAATGAGTGACAATGACATTATAACAGGTAGAAAAACATTTATTTTCTGGCAGAGGTGTGTTTTAAGTAAACATGCATGACTGAGTTTTACTTTATGCTACTATGTTATAAAAGGCAGATGATATCAATTTTTATGTTATGCTTTAAGTTCTCTATAGGAAAATATTTAAGAAAAGGAAAAACTACAACTCTGGGTGACTTGTGTGCACCTTCAAGTCTGGCTTTCTGGTGAGAGCTCCAACATGGCGGTGACAAGGAAGCAGAGACAGCCCAGCAGTTAGATGTGTCAGACCCCAAGAATGCTCAGGAGGAGGATACAAAGGAAGCAGACTCACAGTGACTTTCTGCCTCAGCAGGTAGACAGTGGTGCCCATTGCCAACGGGATTGCTTTCTCCATGCCAGTCCTGACTCTTCCCTCCCTTTCACAGTTATGGCTCCCTGGGGGCTATGGCTCCTGGGGGGCTATGGCTCCCGGCGTTATGGCATCAAGTCCTCTGCAGAGGGCTGGGTTAAGAATCCAGGGTTTCTTTGCAGGGACTCACCACCCACAGTTTGTGCCAAGCAAAAGCAGTGGCTGGCCCACCTGGGCTCCCCAGCAGGCAACTTTAAATATTGGGCAGGTCACTCACTCACTCAGGGCAAGAAACTATTTATTAGGAAAACATAGAAAAAGATATGCATTTAACTCTCAGTGTTATGTGTATTTCTCCCCAGAGGGAAAGGAGAGGTCTATTCTTTTAAATCATTCTGGGATGGGAGAAATATAGTCTATTGTTTTAGAATTAACTCGCTGTGAATTCCACCAATACATTTTGTGCTAATTATCTTGCTTCCTCCCTTCCTAATGGAGAACCTCTAGGAACTGTGAGAGATCCCAAATAACAAAGAAAACCAAGGGCCATCCATCCATCAAAAGTGCGGATGCTAGACATGGGTTAATGAACTTGGCTTGCAAAATGCCATTTTTGCTTCTCCCTTAAAGCTACCTGGGGAATTTTACTTTCCTTCATATTCTTTTCCCTTTGAAAGTTTCTAACACATTAGTGTTTGGTTTTTGGTGTGTTTGTTTTTTGTTTTTTTTTTTTTTTTTTTTTTGGTTTTTTGTTTTGTTTTGTTTTGTTTTTTATCTCTTCTTGCAAGTACTTGATGGAGCATAGACGCGTGCTCTCTGCTCCACTCCAGAAGCCAATGTACATGATAACTCGGTGGCATCTCCAATCTGCCTTGCCCATGGTAGCTGCGTAGCTGGGGTGCCACCCCACCTTTCTTTTCCTTCCGCAGGTTAATGGTGCTCCATGTCTCAGCTGAAATGAGTGTGTCGGACTGTCCTACTGAAGTATATTATCGTAAATGGGTTGTCAGTCAGACTGTCCTCATTAGGAATTCAAAACTCCAGGTTCATCAGGGAATAGATTTAGAATGGCTAATGATGTCAGGAGGCTGCCAACCCTCATTCATAGGAAAAATTGGCTCCATGATGTCTCAAGATTCCACATCTCCTTTCCCATCTCCTGCTCTTACCCAGGCCCTTTCCTTCTGTCCTATTCGGTAGCCTCCCCTCTCCTGCCTCCACTCTCTTTCCCAAGACTCCACACAACACGCCCACATGCATGTGCACACACAGATGCACACGCATGAACACACACACACTATTCGCTCTTCAGTTTGACCTCCCGGTCACCAAGCTGTCTCCTCATGCCTACAAGTTCATGTCCACCACCTGCCCGTCAGTCAGCCCATGCCCACTTTGCCACACTGTCACGTCTCCAACAGATTTGCCTTACAGTCCTCTCCACTCCTCCCCGCCTGGCGCCTTTAATCCACGTCATGCCTTGTTCAAATCTTCCCCTTCCTAAAGGAGTTCTTACCAATTCAGAGAGAACTGAGCTCTCCCTCCGACACTCATTTCTTGATTCTTCTCGTAGCTTCTCGAGGGAAGCTACACAGCCTATCCTATCCTTTTGCACACGAAGCCCTGCTGTATCCATCTTCACTTCCCATGCAGCACCTACCATGTGGCACTTGCTCCCTGTGTTTTAAAGTTTCAACAAAACACAGTGCGGCCACTCAAAACCAAGAAACTGTGAAACTGTGGACAAGATCTAACACTGAGCAAAATGCAATGGCAGAATAAAATATAAACTATGCTCCCATTTACATGAAATAAAATCAGATATGGATAAAGCTATATAAAGACATAAATGGGCAGGGGGGCGGGTCCTGATCAATCTCTCAGAGGCGCACAGTAAAACTCTGACCACACTGGCTGCCACTGGGTCAGTGGTGGGATAGAGACGCCCTATTTGAATTTTATTACCTTGTGTATATATCACCCACATTACCCATTCAAAGATAACAATTCAATCGAAAGTAATAAAATGAATGTTTGATTTTAACTGAAGCTGAGCTGAACAGCCCTGAAATTAATAATGGAACTAGTGGAGTCGTCAGCTTGCCCAGGAGTTCAGCATTCGAAGAATTTTATTTCTCTAATTATATGGAGATCCAGGGCCAAGTCTAATTCATTAGTTTTAATAATGGTGATAACAATTAATATGCTCATAACATTAATAAATCAGAAACAACTTCTTATATTGGGAAATTTTATCCAATTATGTTAAGATTATACCAGAAATTTTATCCAACTACGTAAAAATTCTATCAGTTTGGAAAATCGGTTCCCGACTGTGTGGGCTCTTGAGGTTTTTTGTTTTTAGTTTGCTGTGCTTTGTGGCTCTTTGTGCCGGGTTTGGGCCCTGTGTGATTTATTGTTCAAGATTGGTAGTTTTAATGAGTGTGCCCCCCATATCTCTCTCGGTCCACGGTTAGTGAAGCTATTTGGGGTGGCTTAGGAAGTACAGCCTTGCAGGGGGAAGTATGTCACCCAGGGAAGGCTTTGAGTGTTTATAGTTTTACCAACTGACAGTTCACCTTCTCTGCTTTGTGCTTTCACTCGGAGGTGTAGGCTCTCAGCCTCCTATGCCTCACCTGCCACTGGCTTTCCTGCCTGCCCATCACTGAGGACCCCTATCCCTCTGGAGCAGTAAGAACAAATAAACTCTTCTATAATGTCTTGGTCTTTGTGTTTCATCAAAGCAACAGAAAAGTGACTGATGCAGATAGTGTCTCCAAATAACAAAAGTCGGAGCACTGCACCACATGCTATTAAATGTTAACAGGTGCCTAATGTTAAGGGAGTCCTTGCTGAAAGTGTGTGCCTAGAGAAAATGAAAACTGTCCTTAGAGGTTACGGTGCAGCCTGGGAAACCCCTCCCATGAAGAACTGGAGCATGATGCTTCCCGATAAGAGGGTCCCATTAGGGTTCTCTCTCTACATAATAAGTCCCAATCTATGTTCACCCTTCATGAGCTTTCCACTATTTGAGTTAAAGAATCAATCTATCGTGCAGAGATAGGATATGATAGTGTCCCCTCCAGGTACTTCTGTATCCTTCCTGTCCCTTCTTGGTCTCTTAGTAAGCACAGTCCATGAACTTCAAAGAAAGATTAGGGGGGAAGGAAAAGAACCCCCTTAGCTGTGTGCTATGTATGTAGTGTCCAGTGGCTTCTTCCCCGTTAGATGAGGAGACTTTGTCCTGGGCACCAAGATCTCATCACTCTAATCATTAGTTCAGCCCCTGGACCTGCAAATGTTACCCATGGCCATTAAAATATCCTGCTTTCTGTAAGATCTCTTTTTAAAGAGCCACCTATGATGTAGGCGCAGCTCTCAAACTCCACCCCTGTGGAACACTGGGGGCAGAATGGAGACTCATGAGGCAGAGCAGATCCTGGGGGACACTAATGAGGGCAGGGCCAGTGCAGAAGGATCACCACTTACTATTAACATGTTATCCCGGCAGGGCAGTGTGCCAGGGCTCAGAAGCCACAGTCCAGCATTCCAGCTCAGCTCTGAAAGGTCTGCTCATGGGTAAAAGCACACCCGACTCCAATACATGCATCCCGGCTGTGCCCCAAAAGAGCACTGTTTCATAACAAATTCTCATGCATTGCTAGTGACAACAACAACCTCGGTATCACTGCCAACCGTGGATACAACTTTATGTAATGCTCTACAACTAATGTTGAACTAATGTTGTAACCTCTATAACCAATGTTATAACTCTCTATAACATTATATACAACTCTCTATGTTGTAACTCTCTATAACAAATGTTATAGTGTATGGTAAACAGGCAGCTACAGGGCCCATGATGAGGCAAAGGGCTATTGTACCTCCAGGGATTCTCCCAAGATATGGCAAGTGGCCGATAGTCATTAGATTTGATGACCTGTTAAATATAATATGTAATATATTATAAATTTATTTATTTATTTATTTATTTATTTATTTATTTATTTATAAATATAAACATATCTTATCTCCACCATGTGAGAGGAAAAAGACCATTTTCTGTTACTAGGAATGTGTCATCCAGATTTTCTCTGTTACAGATGAAACTTTATATATTATACAGTTTCATCTGTAACAGAGGCCCATAATATAATAATTATATAATATATAATTATAATATAATTATATATTATATAATTATATATAATATAAATAGATATTTATATTATATATTATTCTATATTATAAATACATAGTTATAATTTTATAATATTTTATATGAATTTCTATAATTTACATAAGTAATTATGTAACTTATATAATTATATAGTAATATATTAAAAAGATAAGCCAGGCAGTGATGGCACCTGCCTTTAATCCCAGCACTTGGGAGGCAGAGGCAGATGGATCTCTGAGTTCAAGTCTATACAGTGAGTTTCAGGACAGCCAGGGCTACATAGAGAAACCCTGTCTCAAAAAAAATCATATATATGTATATATATATATTTGTATTAGTTATTAATATTTACTATTGCTATATATTTTAGTAATTTTGCTGTTAATCCTGCACAGCTGTATAACCAAATCATCACACCGAGGCTATGATTTATTTAGTTAACCTAGAACACAATGCTGGGCAATATTTACTCCATCCTAAACCTCCAAGCCCTCATAGTTTCCTACCATTTAGATTTCCCACATTATACTTGCTTTTAGTGATATCTTAAGTCCAGTTCATTTCTCCATGTCGTTCCAAGACCTCTCCTCCAGCTTCTCTCTCCCCTGCTTCAGCTCCTCTCTCCTCCTCTGCCTCCCACTCCTTCCTGTCCTCTGGTTCCTCCTCCTACTCCTTCCTCTCCAACGCTCAACATTGTGGCTGGTTGTTTTATTTTGGCATGTTTACACAAAGTTGAGACAGGTGATGCTTAGAATAAGTATCACAATGCAATGTCTGGATTGAAAGCAGAGATTGGGGGAGAGAATCAACATTTGAATGAACAAGGATAAGGTGTATACATTCCAAAAGAACATTATGCCAAATATATATATATATATATATATATATATATATATATATATATATATTCTTATCTCCAAAGGGAGAAAGGATTTCATTTCTTTAAAGTGAAGTCTTAGGACTGCTGGTGTGGCTCAGAAGGCAGAGGGCTTGCTTAGCCTTCACAAAGCTCTAGGTTTGATTCACAACACTATAAACTAGCAGGGCATTCTTGTAATACTAAAATTTGGGAAACAGAGGCAGATAATCAGAAGTCCAAAGTCACAGAGAGCTCCTGACACTGTGTCTCTGGAGCAGCAGAGGAGGGATCTTACCCACAGAAAGCAAGTATGAGTTTTTGCTCAGAAAAGTCAGAGATCATCTATGCTGATAGGAGAGAAGGGGATTCCTATGCAGCTAGCTCTAATTAGCCCTGGGTGCTTGGTCCCTCCTTTCTCAGTCAGGTCCCTGGGAAGGAGTAGAGGGGGACAGTTATATTCACTATTTCGGACCCTGCCCATTCTTTTGAGCCAGATCCCTCTGTGTGCCCTCACCTGTTCCCCAAATGACTTGTAGGAAGCATTTAGATCCATTCTCTGGAGAATTCAAAAACATATATCCACAACGCCCTTCCAGCCCACCCCCCCCCCCCGTTTCAATTGTGCACTGCTGGTTGGCAAGACTATTGGAACAGCCTTTCCAAGAACAGCTTGGCAACCGCCACAGCCAGAGCTCTGGAACTGCTCTTCAAGCCAACCCAAGGAAAACATCCAAAATGTGTAAAAGGCTTTCTAATCCAACACATTCAGAGTCTCATCTGTAACAGGAAAAAATCTCAATGACACCTACATTTCCCGTAGCAGCAAATGATGGTTTTCCTCTCACGTGCTGTGGTATTACACAGCCATTAAAATGTTTATAAAGAGCATGTAACAAAGTAGACTACTTAGGTTTGAATTATAAATCAAAAAAATTGTTAATTTTAAAAATGGTTAATTTAACTATAAAAATATATGCATAAAACCATGACATAAATTTCACTAAGAGAACTACAAATAAAAATTATGAGATGGGCTGGAGAGATGACTCAGTGGTTAAGAGTGCTAGCTGCTCTTCTGGTGGTCCTGAGTTCAATTCCCAGCAACCACATGGTGGCTCACAACCATCTATAACATAATCTGATGCCCTCTTCTGGCATGCAGGTGTGCATTCGGGTAAAAGCACTCATACATGAAATAAATAAATATATCTTTAAAAATGTTCTAAAAATTATAATGAGAAATCAGTTTATACCATCAGATGAACAGTATTTGATGTCTGAAAATACCATGTGTTGGTAAATCTCTGGTATAGAGTCATAATTTAGCAGTATCTGGTAATATTGAAGAATTTTTCTTAATAGGTTCCCAAAGAAACCTTTAATAAGGGGAAATTTTTAGTTTGTAATACTGAACCACAAAACATATTGATATACTCAGTCAATGATTAATTTTTATTCATAAGAAAGATGACTAAATGGCAGCCATTCGAAGGAATACTATACAGTAAATGACAAAGTAGAGCCGTAGCGACGTGGATAAATATCACTAACACAACATTTAACATCATGTGTACTTTGCAGAAAAATAGGCATATAAACCATTATAGTAAGCAAAGAAATACCTTGCAATACTTGGTAATCACCATGCAATGCTTAATAATAGAAGGAAGAAGGAGAGGGAAAACACTGCCTACAATTATCTCTTCGAGGGAGCTTAGGAGACAGAGCAAGAATACTCAGTTTTGGAAGCACGCACAAGCATTTTATCCCTTAGGCAGAACACTGGGTACCTGGATGTTAGCTCTTCTTACTCCTTCCACCTTTTGGTGGATCATCAGTATTCCATCCTGACTCAAAACACACAGCAAATGCATGGAAAATAATGACTGTATCTAACAACATGGCGTCTGCCTCTTGATAGTGATAAAGATGACATTTCACTCTTTCCACACTTCAGCAGTTGCTAAGTGTGGAACATAGACATTTTTTTTATTATTATTCCTATTTACAGATGAGGAGGAGTTCAACAGAACTATCAGTTACAGAGGCCAAGACCAATGTGAAGACTAAAGGGCTTCCCTTCTTTCTTTAGTTTTCTATCACTTTTGAGATAATAATTACATCATTTTCCCTTCCATTTCCTCCCTCCAAACACTTCCATATATCCCTCCTTCCTTTCTTTCTTTCTTTCTTTCTTTCTTTCTTTCTTTCTTTCTTTCTTTCTTTCAAAAATCATAGCCTCTATATAAGGCATATATGCATACCATCTTTATCTCTATTTTCCCCACTGTCTTTCCCACTCTCTGCATTCCCCAGTTGCCTGAAGATCTTTTGTAGGGTTGAGACCTCCTTGCCTTTCCCCAGTGAACTTCGGCACACCAACTGGTGTTGTCCTTGTGTTTAGTCAATAGTGTTGAGGAGACTCTATCGATCCTGACCAAAGGATCGCTGTTCTCCTGTGGGTTTTGAGCCCCTTGAGGGATCTCTGCAAGTTTCTGACAGCTCATTTCTTTCACCCAATCATGACCAAGGTCTGCAGTGTACAAGTCTTTCCAAGGTCTATCACACTTGTGCCCTCTCCAGCCCCAACTACAAACCCAGTTTGGTTTGTACCATCTGTATCCAGTCCTTCCAAAATGCCTCAGTCTGGCCCCCTGCCCTGAGATAGAGACCAGTGGAACCATGTACACTGGATTCTCTCTCACAGTGCCCTGCAGTGGGTGCCAGGAATGAAGGCAGTTCCAGCCCACATCACATTCCTCCTCAGAGTTAGCTGTCTTCCTCAGTCACTCACTACCTCCCCCCCCGATAGAAGGTGGAAGGCAGTTCTCAACCTTCCTCATGCTGTAAGCCCTTAATATAGTTCCTCATGGCGTAGTCACCCCCAAGCATAAAATTACTTTTTTTGCTACTTCTTAGCTGTAATTTTGCTGCTGTTGTGAATATCTGTGTTTTCCTATGGTCTTAGGCCACCCACATATTGGGAACTACTGGTCTAGGTGAACCTGGAGCTTAACCATTGGCAGAATCTTTCTGGAATAAGCACTCTGACAGCAGTGAGAGTGGAGAAGAGATGTCACCAGGGGACCAAAGCCAAGAGAGCTTTTGAAAGGCCTTGGTCCTGGGTCCAGTTGGCATTCGCATACTCTAAAACCACAAGGTGGGGCAGGTAAGTAAATGGTGTTTTACAGAAATGTACAAGGCAGCCAGCACGTTGTTAAGAACAGTGACTCATCCTGTTTGCTCTTTCTCCAGGTCGTTCTGTTCTAGGGAACAAGTAAAGTCATGCTTGGCAAGTGGGCAGTCCAAGCAGTGCTGTAAATCACTAAATAAGTCACTAAATCAGCATCTAATAATCTGTTTTTTCTACTTTACTACATACCCGTTCGGCTAAACTGACCCACTGGCCAGCTGCATGGATCCTCTCTCTCTACCTCTTCAGCACTGAGATTAAAGGCATGTGCCCTAGAACCTGGCTTTTTGCCCTTTTTGCCCATTGAATTCTGGGTTTCTGAACTCAAGTGCATAACCTCAGGTTACACAGGTGTATTACTAGATAAGTAAAACTAGGTAGACGGCCAACAAGATGGCTTAACAATTAGGGGTACTTACTACCAAGCCTGGTAGTGTTTCCTACCGAGGCTCACCTCAAACTTCCAGAAATCCACCTGACTCTGCCTCCCAAGTGCGTGTGCCACCACCATCTGGCTTTAGATAGGTCAATTTTAAGTAGACAAAAACAGATGCTGGCATTCATTTTGTCTGCTAACTTTCTAAAGTTTTCTTAGAATAAGGATCATAGGCTCAGCCAGGTGTGGTAGCACATGCCTTTAATCCCAGCACTCTAGAGGCAGGTAGATCTCTGAGTTCAAGGCCAGCTTAGTATACAGAGAGAGTTCCAAGACATCCATGACTACAAAATAAAATTTAAAAAAAAACCTCTGTCTCAAAAAATTACATATACATATATATATATATATGGTCTTTATATACAATTCCTAAATCACTCAGTTTCCCTAGGTCTGGGGAAAATGAGAAGCATTCTTAAGATCGTGGAATTTTGGTGCTAAACCAGGACAATCTCAAGAAAAATGGTTCAAGTCAGTCACCCTAAAACAATGGGCAAGAGATGATAGGTGACAGATAATATGTAGATAGATAATAGATACAGAGATGATCTAAAGTAATTGATAAATGATAGGTTATTAGATAGATAATTGGTAGATGATAGATGATAAATAGATGGATAGATAGATTATATATAAATAATAAACAGAGATAAGTAGGTAGTTGATAGACAGAAAGATAGATCTAGTAAATAGATACAAATAGATAGCAGATAGATATATAACAAAGCAATAGATAGATGATAGAAGCAGATACATGCCTGATAAACAGATAAGGTAGAGAGAGAGAGAGATAACAGGCAGATTTTGCAATCTGGTACATATGTAGCGAGCATTGCAGAATAAAATTAGGATTGTTAATGGCTTCTAATATTTTTAATGAAAGCAACACAAATTCAACTTGATCGTTAATTATATTATTTCCATATTCCATCTTTTAAATCAAAACGGCATATTCTCTGTGTACTGGAGAACTGTATGCCAGCCATCATAATTTCAGCTGAGTCAACTTAAGATCAAGTCTGTAGAGGAATTTTAATCCAGCAACATGGCTGCTCTAATCACATCCAAAGACCTTCTAGGTCTGTGTGATCTAGCTGGAATGCAGATTTGCCCTTAGTCTGCACCTTTAATCACAAACAATAAAGGTAAACTTACTTTGTAGAAGAGAGCACCCATGTTTGAAAGAGATGTCTAAATGGGGAGCAGACAAAGTGACAAATCAGAAAAAGATTTAACAGAATGAGACAGAGAGAGGATAAGCCCAACTCTCAGGAGAAGAGGAAAGAGGTGACTTATAGAAAGCAGCTCAGAGGGAAAGAAAGAGAAGGCAGGTTTACCAGGAGAGTTTTACAGAAACAGGTTGAAGAGAGAACTGGTGAAGGCAGAATGAGCAGAGAATTAGGAGCCAGAAGATTAGAACAGATTGCTAGAGTTTGTTTGAGGCCAAGCAGAGCACTCCAGTCAGAAAGAGAAAGAAGCCAGATAGAATCAGTTTGGAAAGGAGTCTGAGCCAGAATGGCTGAGTTGAACCAGCCAGCCAGAGTTCATAAAGAGCTAGAAAATGTGAGCTTATTTAGCAGTAAGGCTCAGAGACTGAAAGCATTCTAGGCCTAGGATACATTGTATGGAGGCTAGAAGCTTCCAGGACAATGGCCTAAGTTAGCAGATGGAGGCAGTAAGCCTCCGAGATGACAATTACATCAGGCATATAAAAGCACCTTTTACATGCATCTGGAGAATGAAAGTTACTTTTACACAAGTCTGCCTCACTTGAGGCAGGATGGAGCTGTTGTTTCATGAAATTCTTTGATCTTATTATTAGCTAATTGGGTGTAGAATCATTTTCTGAGATATAAGAATGATCACCATTCATTCATTTACTCAACAAGTATTTCCCAAGCACCTAATTTGTGTAACATTGTAGTGTTACGTTACCAAAATTGACAATACAGGACTTTTCAGTCTTCTCCCTATCAAAGGAAGCACTTCCAGCACCCCAGAATTTCACCTTCTCCCTATTCTAGAAGAATAAAGGCTAGGCAATAAATATCTGGACAAGGGCGAGATCCTGGGTGCCTTTTTGTAAGAACCACATTGGAAATGCATTCAAACTCAAACAGGCTGAGTGGTAGGCAATGATTCCTACCAATGAAAACGT
Organism: Meriones unguiculatus; assembly: GCF_030254825.1. Classification (NCBI taxonomy): domain Eukaryota; kingdom Metazoa; phylum Chordata; class Mammalia; order Rodentia; family Muridae; genus Meriones; species Meriones unguiculatus. The sequence continues at coordinate 14,097,464 of NC_083354.1, read as the reverse complement.
CCCGACCATACTGACCTCTTCTGGTTCCATGGTGCCCTCTGCCAGAGGATCCCCATGCCAAAGGCTCCCAAACACACAGTCAAGGATAGCAAGTGTTACCTGTTTCCATTTTATTTCCATTCCACAGAAAAGAAATCCTAGGAAATAGTTGAAGCCCGTATGTTCTTCATCCCACCGTGAGCATGTGGGCTTGCAGGATTAATTCATCAACCTAGGAACCAAGCCACAGGTACATCGGTGTTTCTGATAAATGGTTCTTGAGTCCAAGCAGTGAAGAAAGCAAAAGCGAAAACAATACGGCTCAGCTAAGGTGTAAAGAGTGCTTTTACCGATTTTGTACTCAATTGCCAAGTGCTACAAGAACAATAGACAATAAAAACAGGAGTATAATGTGTTTAGATCAGGAAAATCTGTGCTACAATGGGGGAAAAACTGCCTACAACTTTTTCCACACCAGTAAATTAAATACTGTGTTGAGGAAGGCCAATATGTTCGAATTCCCCACCTCGTTTATAACTGCAAGACTCAGGATTCCACACGGAGCGTTTGCAAAGACTCAGGCGAGCAGTGGCGGAGGGGAACTTCGGAGTTTGTTTGCTACAGTCGTCCCATTTTGTAAAGAGCGGAAGAACCTCTCAAAACATGCCTTAGTTTCTTCTCCTGCTACCGTGATAAAATATCCTGACAGAAGCAACTTAAGAAGGGAGGGTTTGTTTTGATTCGTGGTTCAAGGTGCAGTCGGTCATGGCAGGGAAATTGGGGCAGGAACTTAGAGGAGACAACCCAGTGATGTGTCCTGTTGCACAGGAAGCCAGGATTAGAGAGCAACAAAGGGATGCTGCTTCTCAGCATCCTTTCTCCGCTTGTGTAATTCAGAATCCCTGTCAAGGGAATGGCACCACCCACCGTGGGCAAGTCTTCCCACTTTAGGAAGCCGCAGCAATCCTCCTGCCTCTGTGCCCCATAGTGCTGTTACAGGATTCAGGCATGTGCAACAAGCCTGTTTTTTTTTTTGTTTTTTTTTTTTTATGTAGGGCCTTCAATTTGAACTCAGGTCCTCGTGCGTATGCAGCCAACGCTTTTGCTAGCATCGACATCTCATACCCATTGTTTGTGAATTTCTGTTGTGGATATATCCATAGAAACAACAGCCACTAAGCTAAAACAGGCCTGTGTCCAGGGAAAGACATCCACCAAACCGTGGCGTCCTTATTAGACTTTGCTAAAGTGAGCAATAAGAGCAATTTCTCCTCAGCAAAGCATATTCCGCTTGTTCTCAGAGTAATAGGCCCCTCTCTCCTGTAACAGCATGATCAAACTGGCACATTAGTGCCTTCAACAAATTCCTCTAAAACAATAAACAAAGCCACATAAATACAGTGTCTTCCATTGACAGAAAGGCATTAGATAGAGCTTGGCAAACAATGGTTTCATAATTCAGTGCATCCATGTCGTGAGTTTGACAGCACTGAACTGACCCAAAAAAGCTTCTCCATCTGTTTCTTAGGAAGAAACTAAGGTGAATAAAAGGTCTCTCTCAACTTTTGAATACAAAGTGGGGACTATTTCCTCTCCTTTCCCACAGCCTCACCTCACCATCCACCTGGTCACTTAAGCCAAATATGTCATCTGTATCTTCTGAACTTCACTTCCACCTTGATCCAAATCATCTTCCTTCATCTAAAACTGTGGAGCTCCTTAATAGCTCCCCCCCCCCCCACACACACACACACACTATGTCGTGACCAGGAAGAAGCCAGAGGAGTCTTTTAAAACATAAATTATGGGCTGGTGAGATTGCTCAGGGGGTTAAGGCACTTGTCAAGCCTGAGATCAAGTCCCAGGGGTCTTCATGGCAGAAGAAGACAGCTTACTCCTGCAACTTATCCTGACTGCGTTTCTGCACAGTCTCTCCTCTCCTTCTCGTTCTCTCTCTCTCTCCCTAGCCCCCCTGCACACACACACACACACACACAAATAAGATCTTATGTAGCCCAGACTGGCTAGCTGGCTACATCTTAGCTATAAGAATGACCTTGAACTTCTGATCTCCCTGCTTTCATCTTCCCATGCTAAGATCAGAGATAAGCACCGCACACTGATTTCTGCAGTGCTGGAGTGCTGGGATAAAATCCAAGGTGTCGCTCATGCTAGGCAGGCACTCTACCAACTGAGCTACATCCCCACCCAGCTTCTCAACAAATGGAGGACACAGGTGTCTCCAAGACCCTGCACTTCAATTTTATTTTACATGCGTCAGTGTGAAGGCATCAGATCCCTTGCAACTGGAGTTACAGACAGTTGTGAGCTGCCATGTGGATGCTGGGAATTAAACCCCAGTCCTTCGGAAGAGCAGACAGTTCTCTTAACCACTGAGCCACCTCCCCAGCCCCCTCTGAGCCCTTTCTTAACTCCCTTTCTGTCTGTGCCACTGCGGTCTCAGCTACTGAACTTTAAGTAACAATGTAGCCCATCTTAGCATGCATTGATTTTGAACAGACTTTGTTGAGGCCAGCAGAAGGCAGACCCATATAACCACATCACCAGTCACCTGCCTCTTTATTCACAGCGATCATTTCTAGCTCCATGTTAGTTCCTCAGAGTGTAAGTACAAAGCGGGCGGTGGCTTCGTCCTTCTTTGACAACTGAAATGCATAGCGTGATTGTGGTAAGTGGGACAGCTGTAGCTGCTTCACCTTAAATGTAAATTCAACATCAACGGAGTCCCATGCTGTAATTCATCCTACAGAGCAATATTAAGTCAGCGTCAAAATGTATGGCTTGCTTTGCAGAAGTCTAGAATGCATTGCACTTGTTTCTATTATTAAATTTTTAATTGTTTTAAATGTCTGTGTCACTCCGATTATCTCTGAAAAAATTACAATATTGTTCCAAGTCAAGATTATATCCATAGGGGGAAATTGGATTTGTATTGTCATTATGGTAAAGACGCTTTTGAAATACATTAGCCATTCATGTCACAAAAGGGGCTAGCATTAATTTTCTAATGTCAAATACCTAGTTAGGGATCTTTGACATTTCAAATGAAACTAAGAACTCAGAAAAACAAATGAACTATTTCTATCAATATGGTTCAAATTATATTTCTGCTTGAATGCTAAAGATAATTTTTTGAGTAGAAAGCAAGCAAGCTCAGGCTGGTCTTCAACTCAAGATGAGTTCATAGCCGAGGATGACCTTGAACTCTTGACCCTCCTGCCTTTGCTGCCCAAGTGCAGGTATTACAGTCATAAGCCATCACGCCATGCTGGAGACTGAACCACGGAGTTTTGTGCCTTCTAGGTAAGCACTCTACCAAAAGCCTCAGCATAAAAATGTAACTTTTAAAAAAGATTTTTTTTTCTTCATTGTATATTTGTTTACTGATTAGTAACCACAACTTTTCCAAAATAATAATAATAACAATAGAGACTTAGATTACATATAGGTGCTAAAAATACTAACTGCTTGTACATGCTTAAATTCAATGGAAAGCCACTACACGGTGACCCCTATGGCTTCCGGAAAAGAGTTCCCTATCAAGACTAACTAATTCTCAAAACATGTATTAGCAGGGAGAAACTCAGTGCTCTCCCTGCCAAACCCCCTCCTCACCCCAGACCTCCCGATAATCTAGGTTTCCAGAAGCTGTCTTTCACTATCAGCAGAAGTCCCTGGAGTTTCTCATGTTTTATTTTGGATTTTTAATAATTTATTTAATTTTATTTTATGTGCATTGGTGTGAGGGTGTCAGACTACCTGGAACTGGAGTTACAGACAGTTGTGAGCTGCCATGTGGGGGCTGGGAGTTGAACCTGGGTCCTTCAGAAGAGCAGACAGGGTTCTTAACCATCTCCCCAGCCCTGGATTGAAAATGACACAATTTCAGGACACAGATTTAAGTATCAACATGTGTTACATTTTGGGTTCTAACTTAAATTACTAGATCCCTGCCTCTAATCATGTTGTTTGTCTCTTTACATGAGTCATTCTGCCCTCTTTCTCTTTCTAGACTGTAATTCCAGCTGGAGTCCTGAGTTTCTAGAACACAAAGAGAAAGGAGCGCGTACTTCAAGGGATAAAGCCGGTGTTTTCATGTAATTTGATACTTTATTTTAGCAGCAAAACTTCATTTTAAATCAAGACAGGCCACGAGATGCTGTCGATGCACAGTGCTACTGGCGCCACTCAGTACGAGTCAGCAGTGACGGCCAAGTGCTCTGCAACAGAAATAGAAACAAGAGGAAGAGATGCATGAACACTTCTTTCTGCATATTTAGGGATTTTACTGCCTATATCGATAAACCTGAAATGAAAAGCGTTCATCACAGCAAGGAGAAAAACGACGTTGTATGTTTCAAGAGAGACAAGAATAAGTGAGCCAAACTCAAGCTCAAGAAAAAGTCCTACTGCCATGCCTTTTGGACAAGGTCATTCGGATGACCTTTTCACTGACCTGGTCCCATTCTTTTAGTGGATGCTTGAGTCTCTATCACTTTAAACCTCCCCTGGGTGCAGGCCTGCCTCGGATAGCAGCTTGACAGCCTGGATAAACAGATCTTTTGCTATGGGTTTGAAATGAAGAGCATCATTCAGCACAATCTGGCCCAGCCCTCTCCCTTAATAAACATCTTTGTTGTCCTTTGCTATCATTGAAATAAACGTTATTGATAATGTGACTTGTGGGGGCATGTATCTCTCATGACTCCAAAAGGGATGGCAAAAACTAAATCAGCCTCTTATTTAAAAATATGTACTCCTGATGCAAATGCTCAGGTATGACGACACTAAGGACCTATTGGAGTATTTGGAAACTCACCAAAATCAATAGTAAATCAACCTCATTTTAGAAAACATGAGAAAATCCAAAATTATTTCTAATGAGAAACCAACTGGGGGAAAAGTGAAACAGAATAAAAATTTAGAGTTTCCCATATTGGCAACTAACAGATTCTGGAGAGAAGGAGACAATATTCAACTGTCTGCCTGCTGCTGAGCACACCAGGCTCCAATAGAGAGTTTCAAAGCCATGGTCACACAGACGCCATGGTTAAACTCAGTGGGACACATATACACACACACAAACTCATAAATACAGGAAAGAGCTTTACAGAAAAGAGAGATGGGCAGGGGTGTGAGGAGGATGAAATTATTAACCAGGATGTACTGTATACATTTGTGAAACCATCAAAGGACAAAATTAAGAGTTCATATGAGTAGCAAGAAATCATATATTCCTGTAGGTGAAAAAATAAAAAAGGGAACTAACCACTATGCCATGTGTGTTTGTCTCACTGCTGACAAAAGCAACCTAAGAAAAAGCGAGTTTATCTCAGCTCATAATTCAATTCACGTTTGGTCATGGTGGCAGGAGCCTGAGTTAGCCTGTCAGGAAGCAGGGAGAGACAAGTGCTGGCACTCAGCTCCTTTTCTCTGCGTTTAGTCCAGGACCTCAGTTCATGGCATTGACACCCACAGCTAGAGTGGGTTTCCCCACCTCGGTTAACCTGGTCTGAAAGCCCCCTCACAGGCATGCCGCTGGCCTCCTGGGTGACTTTAATTCTGTTAAGTCGATGATCAACTTAACTGTAGTGGCTCAAAGTGAAGAAAACAAGAACCTATGTAGCACCTTTTTAATCTATCTTATTGTGGTTCTTAGGCCTCTACCTCCCTTCCAACTACCAACACTAGGTAGGAGAGAAAAAAAGGTTAGAAGGGAGAGGGGACATAGACCTTTTTAGAGTTAGTTCCTTTAGGCAGTTCCAGTCTTCATGGTCAGTATAGCCAGCAGTCCAGCTGGCCAGCAAACAGCAGCAGCAGGACTAACCGGCAGCGAGCCTTCCTCCTCCTCAAACCCCTTTCCTCTCAGGGCTCTGGCATTTATACCCTCTCAGGGTCTTCAGAATCAAACTACCTGCAGCTGGCAAAGATCACACCCCTCTCCCAGCCTGCACGAGGCAATTGCAGTTGACACTGTGGACAAACTAAAAGCAGCCCTGTATCCCACACTTCAGATTAAAGCAAAATCATACCTACGTAATTAACTCAGTTTTTAAAGAAACCAAAACTTCCACCAGAGCCCTGTGATCAGATGATCTGAAATGCCAATACCCTCCCCCGCTGCCGCAAGGGGGCGGTCTTATTTGGAGTGTACTTCAAAGCCTGCACTCCTGGGTTCACTGGGAAGTACACATCCCCAGCCCTCTTCAAGGCTCTTGGAGACACTCTGTGTTCCACTGGGGTCCAGGCAGCTCACACTGCCAGAACAAGGTTGTCCACACTAAACAAGTAAAAGTTCAGTGAAAGGTAAGAACAAGACCCAGTGGATCTCTGTGAGTTCAAAGCCACCCTGTCCAGTTAATGAGTTTCAGGCCAGCCAGGGCCATCGTGAAACTCCGTCTCAATAATAATAATAATAATAATAATAATAATAACAACAACAACAACAGAATTATCCTGTTTAACCACATTTAATACTATCATTTTTCTGTGGTCAGCTTTTTCAAAATGGAGACTTGGGGACTGCAAACATAGCTCAATGGTTAAAAGCACTTTTTACTCCTGGAAAAGACCCCCGCAATTTCCCAGCACCCACGTGGAGGTTCACAATTGTCTATAACTCCAGTTCCAGGGAATCTAACACCCTTCTCTGGCCTTTCTGGGCACTGCACACATACGGTACACATACATACATGCAGATAAACATGGTTAACATAAAAAGTGTTTTTTTTTAATGGAGATCCTGAAAATCTCATTATTGGATTAAAGTTTTCTATATTAAAAAGTGAGGATAGGGCTAGGGCTATAACTTAGTTGGTAGAGTGATTGCTCTAGCATGCATGAGGCCCTGTGTTAGATCTCCCGTCATATATAAAACAGGGTTTAGCAGCACATAGCTATAATCCTAGCGATCTGAAGGTGTGACAAGAAGACTAAGAGTTCAAGATCACCTTTGACTACATAGCAAATCCAATCAAGCCCAGGCTACCAGGGGCTCAGCCTTTAAAGGGGGACAGAGAGAGGAGAGTCTGCTGTCTAAGACCAGACCCTGCCATCTTCATCTCACCATCTCCTGTCTACTCTCTGCACCAGCCAGTCTTTAATTCCTTTTTCTCTGGGACTTTCCTGTTAAAACCAAAGAACACAAAAAGGGAAATGTGACTTGCCCCCAAAATCAAAAGCATGTGGTTTTACTGGGATATTTCCTCCAGCTGAACAAATGTCTGTTATGTCGGCACTAATGCATATATTACGATTGCAAATGCTTATGTTGTGCTAACGGAAAGAATAATTCTGGGCTGCTACTTTGCAAGTCCAATAAATCAATTCTCTTTTGTATCAAATTCTTTGAGAGACGCTCTGTATGGAATGGCTTCCCAGTGTTTTGGACACTCCTATTCTGAGGTTTTCTTTCTTTCTTTCTCTTTTTTCTTTATTTTTTTTTTTCCTCCCTTAGGTCAGGAGTGACATCTCCAGGTTCTCCTGCCAGACTCAGATCATCCAGGGAGTTTCTAGTTTCTTGAGCCCTCAGTTCTGACCTGATTTCTGCCCCCTGGGAAATACAATACCACTTCCGGAGTCTGCTTAAACCACACAGGGGCTGTTGTATAAGGATATTTCAGGGACTGGAAGCTATTGAGTGTCTACCTTCTAGTACCTGATTTTTTGTGCTGCTGCCTGTCGGTCAATGTTTCTCCCTGCCTCACATCACAGAAACAAAGGACTGATGAGTCAGTCACTATATGGAACTGTCAAGTGTGTTGGGATGCCCTATAACAACATTTTAGAGGCAGTGGGAATAGTGGGAATAAGAGAAAGAAGGTCTCGTGAATTTTGGGTAATAATTCACAGATTAACCCATTGTCTACTACAGGCCAAGCAATTTATTCTCCCATTCAGTCTTTATCTTTACCACTGTGACCTAGGCATTAATTATCTATATTCTTTAAGATTTATTTTTATTTTACTTGTCTGTGTGAATGTATACCACATGAGAGCAGATGCTAATGGAGGCCAGAAGAAGGGAATGGGATTCCCTGGGGCTAGAGTTCCAGGTCATTGTGAGTTGTCCAACATGGGTTCTGGGAACTGAACTTGAGTCTTCTGAATGATCATCAAGCGATCTTAACCCCGGAGTCACTTTCCAGCCATAACTACTTCTATTTTAAAGGAGAAAACTGAGACGTTCGGGAAAGTGACTTACACAAGAGCCCCAATGCTAGTGAGTTGCCATTGGACCTCAATTAGATCCTTTGGGGTTCAGATTTCTTCTATTTTAATTTTTTATTACTGTACTATTATTTATAACAATTTATTCACTTTGTATCCTGGCTGTAGCCCCCTCCCTCATCTCCTCCCAGTCCATTGCTCCCTCTCTCTCTCCTCCCTTAAGTCCCTCCCCTAGTCCACTGATAAGGGCTGTCCTCCACCCTTACTATCTGACCCTAGCCTATCAGGTCTCATCAGGACTGTCTGGGATCCTCTTTCTCTGTGGCCTAGTAAGGCCACCTCACCAGGGGGAGGTGATCAAAGAGCAGACAACCAAGTTCATGCCTCTGATTGCCCCTGTCACCCTTACTAGGGAACCCCCACAGAGACTGAGGTGGCCATGGGCTACATCTGAGCAGGGGGTCTAGGTCCTCCCCATGCATGGTCCTTGGTTGATTCATCAGTTTTTGCAGGACCCCCTGCGCCCAGATTTTTGGTTCTGTTGTTCTCCTTGTGGAGCTCCTGTCCCTTCCAGGTCTTTCTATCTCTCCCTTCTTTCATAAGATTCCCTGTACTCTGTCCAAAGTTTGGCTATGAGTCTCAGCATCTGCTTCAATACCTTGCTGGGTAGAGTCTTACAGGGGCCCTCTGTGGTAGGCTCTTGTCCTGTTCCCTGCTCTTCTTAATACCACTCTCCATTGGAAAGTCTGGCATACTGCATGCTGGGAAGTCTGTCACACATACCTTATAAAAGGTATACAGGGCTTAGTCCTTAAGAAAGAGCACTTGCTGCTCTTGTACAGGAAGAGGGTTCATTCCCCACACCTGCTCGGTGGCTTGCGAACATCTATAAATCCAGTCCCATGGGATCTGACAACATTCTGACCTCCATGGGCATCATGCTCTTGTATGGTACACATACATACCTTTAGAAAAAAAAACTCATGTAGGTGTGTGTGTGTGTGTGTGTGTGTGCGAATACATAAATAAAATTTAAAATCATACACTCTTATTCTACGTCGGCCACAAATGATTGTCTTACTTTGAAAATGGAATGGAAAGGTCGGCCCAATTCTTAGAATAGCCTCATGAAAAAAAATGAGACAAGGTAGAATTTGTACAGAGCTGACATTATTCCCAGGACTAAAGCCCTGACTGGTGAAGGGTACTTAGCATCTCTCTACTTTTGGGCTAGACAGAGCCTTTTTACTGAGGAAGCTACGAAGGTGGCATCAGGCTATTAATGGGGAAAGCATTTACTTTAGATTACTAAGACTGTAAAGTAGATCGGAGGCCCTCTATGACTGGCTATTAGAGATGTTAATTAAATATTTATAATATCTAAATTAGCATAGTGAAAGCTCAATTCATCAATTTGTTCTAGTCTGTTTGTAAGGGGGGGGGGAGAAATAACTCCAAATGTCCCTGAAGAAAGATGCTATGTGGGTCAATAGAAAGATGACAGAACACTTGATTATGATTGTGGTAAACTTTTTATTTTGATTTTATTTAAAGGTACTTGTTGCAGCACCTTACCTTAAATCATTTACCACAGTCAATATGCTGGAGTGCCATGCATTATTCATTATTACCTAATGAAAAATTTGCTAAGGTACTTCCATGCTGAATGCCTGATTGATTAATTGATTACTTGATAGTTACTTCCAAAAAGTAGGGGCTAGATTTCATGTGAAGAATTGGGCACTAGAGGCTAAAGTCCAACCATCCTCTATTGCTAGCCAGGCTGCTCAAAGACCTAGTTATTTCTATATCTTGAAATGGCACCCCATTAACTAAATGTTTTTGTTTTTGTTTTTTGCTTCGTGGCTAGTAATTGAGAGAAATAGTTGGCTCTTCCACTGAATCTGCTAAGTGACTGCTTCTCCCTAGTCCTCTGTGGAGAAAGGAATTTGAATACCTAAATGCCCATGGCTTCTGGATCCCTAATGTGCTCTATTCTTATGATTCATAACAATTATATTCCTCATCTCATTTTTTAGTAAATAGAATTTGCTTATTTTTTTTCTTTATGTGCCTGTTTGTGTATGTGCATATGAGTGTGGTGCCCAAGAAAGCCAGTAGAGGGCATCAGATTCCTCTGGAGCTGTATGTAGGTAGTTAATCGAAGTGTGAGCCTAGGGTATTCTGCAAAGAGCTGCAAGTGTTCTTAAGTGCTGAGCTGGTTCCCCGGCCCCTCTTTATCTCATTTAATTATGGGGAAGACAAGAAAGGCAACTGACATATTTTTAAGTATAAAGGAGACAGGTTACTCAGGAGACCCCTTCACCAGAAGGAGATGTCTAGCTACCTGAAGCTCATCTCTACTCAGCCATGTATGGGTAAGCACCCTTCTAAAGGAAGTCTGCAATTTTTACACACACACACACACTACACACTACACACTGGTCTGACGGGTCATTTATTAAATATCTCCCTTTCCCCATAAATGAAAACCTTAAAAAAAATTTTTTTAAAGTAAGACTTTAGGAAGACCCTTCAGTCAGTCTGCTATAGTGACTGTTAGTCCGTCTTCTAGGTATGTCGTTTGCACTTCCTGAGGATTAGTGAGCAGATCTCTTTATAGGACTACATCTGTCTCTCTCTCCCACAATCTGTCCTACCCTAGGGGGAGGGCTGGCGGGAAAGGGTTAAAGGTTCTCTGGTCAAAATAGCCCAACAGAAGGGGCCCCGGCCCAGAGCTGAAATCTAAGTCTAATGACGGCTGCCCTTCACCTCGCTGCTGTCCACAGGCCGGACCTGCGGCCCGGTGGGGGCCGGGACCAGGACAGGACACAATGTTCTCCGTTTAACATTTGAACTTCTCCTATCCGAGGCAGCAGGCCGTTTTGTCCTGGGGTCGCTGACCCTCGCTCCCCCATCAGCTGCCCTGAAACCTTAATTGAATGACAGATGGTCATTTTCGGGGGCGCCAGAAGCTGCGCAGGCCAGTGCAGGGGCTCAGGCCGGGGCAGCCTTGCTTGGGCTCTGCCTGCCGGGGGTGAGCGGCCAAGGCGGCCTGCGGCCTGCAGGGCCTGGGGAGGGGGGAAGCCTTGGGCTAGGTCACAGCGGGCCGCACTCGCTGCCCTGCCCTGCTCTAGGAGGAGGCCACGGCCTGGCGGGGGAGGGGGCGCTTCACCGGGTCCTAGCGCCTCTCTCTGCCTGCCAAGTAAAAGGCTCCATGCAGCCCGGGACTGACTGTATGGAATGCCCCCGGCATTCCATTTCTAGGCCAAAGGCTGGCGTCCAGGATTTTCTGTAGACAGGATCTGACACCTGTGCACCCCAGACTCGGCTCCTAGGGCCGAAAGGCTCAGGCCCCACCTGACCCCTCAGAGACCAGGTCTGTAGAAGGGCTTGATCCCGAGCTGCCTGCTCTGCGGATCCTACCTCCAGATCTGCCTTTCCCAGACAGAAGCCACGCGGGCCTGGCAAGTCCCAGGGGGCTCATGTGCTGCCACCATCCCACTGTGGAGAGCTCTCAGGATTCCCTGGTTTTATAGAGACAGGTAGGTAGGTAGGTAGGTAGGTAGGTAGGTAGGTAGAGATGGACAGAGAGATGGATAGATAGATAGATAGATAGATAGATAGATAGATAGATAGATAGATAGATAGATATAGATAGGCCCAAAGGCTCCTGGAGACACCACTACCCAGCCCCGTGGCCTCTGCAGCCCGCCTGCGTCCCAGTGTCCTATTTCTTTAAAATAAAAGCTGCGAGTCCTACAATTACTGGGATTACAGTGAGCGAGTATTGATCCGCAGCCTGCATTGTAGGATAAAGCAGACTGGCGGAGGCAGGCAGGCAACCCAGCCACCGCCAACCCCTCCACCACCTGATCTTGCAAAGCTCTATAAAGATATATTTTTACATTTATATGTGTGTGCGTGTATGTATATATGTGCGTTTCTAAATGTTTTATTTCAGACACACCATTAACACGTGCAGGGAAAAGGGAAGAAGGAAAGAAAGAAAGAAAAAGAAAGAAAGAAGGAAGGAAGGAAGGAAGGAAGGAAGGAAGGAAGGAAGGAAGGAAGGAAGGAAGGAAGGGAGAGAGAAAGAGAGAGAAAGAGAAAGAGAAAAGCCCAGCCATCACACCTCCCTTGAGCCCTTGGGACTTCCAGGACTGAGCCTGCTAGAAAAAACACCTTCAGTGCCCACCCCAGACACACACACACACACACAGTGTTTTTAATGCTTTTTTTTAATTACTGGGGAAAATACAAACATAAGCAAAAAATAAAATAAAAAATCCTCCCTGCAGGCGTGAGCGGGGGTGGCGAGCAGGCCGGCGAAGGCGGTAACGCCAGCCTAGCGCACGGATAGCTGACATCAACTTCCGTCAGGCGGCTCGGGGAGATCGAACCTTTCGATTGTAACTGGGACAATTTGCATAGTGATTCCCTTTCAGAGCCTTCCCGGGCCCTTAACGAACGCAGGCAGCTATTCAAATGCAAGTTGCGTTCCCAAACGCGCGGCCGGCCTGAGCCAAAGCCAGCGGCTCGGCCGGCGCCCGGCGAGCCGAGAGCAGCGCTCGGGTTCTGGGGTCACCTCCCTTCTCCGGGCTCCTCCCGGGCTCTCCGGGTCCTGAATTAGCCGTTCGTCCACGGCTACAGACGCGTGTGTGCCAGCGAGCCAGCGCGGCGAGGGAGGGGACTGAGCCCTACCGGGATCCAAGCTGGAGCCGAAGAAGTGCGTGGGGACGTGGGGTTCTGGGGAGGAGAGCCTGGGGGGTCTCTCCCTGGCCCGCTTCTCTACACCCCGCAAGCTTGCAGCAATCCCCAGGCCTCAGAGAGGCCGGGAGGCTGCTGCGTCCTGGTCTTTAAAATGAACGCAAATATATATAATATATATATACATATATAATATAATATATATGTATATAGGTACCTGCAACGCGCACTGGTTACTTTTTTTGGTTGTGCACCAGGAGGGCATGGGGTGACTTCTAGGGTGGGGGGTTGGGATTGGAAACTTCAAAACTGAGCTCTCGGCCTCCTCCTCGGTTCCCGTCTGAAATTACGAAAACTGACTCCGGGTCCCCCTCGCTCCTAGGAGGCAAAGCCGCCCAAAACCTTGTCGCGTGTCCCCCAGCCACCCGCCGCGACATCCGCCAACGCCAAGGCGTGCAGACAGACTCGCCCTTCGCCATAGGTAAGCCTGGGCCTTGGGCCAAGGGCCGGGGAGGGGGGCAGTCCGCGCGGCCGGCCAGGCGCTCCCGGGCGTGCCCTCCTCGGAGTTCGTGGCACTCCCGGGGCGTGGGAGCCCCGGGTGGGGAGGGCAGAGGGCAGGGCCCGCGTCACGCCCGGGGCGGGGGGGGAGCGGAGAAGAAGGGGAACCCCCTCCCCCCGACCCCATCCTGCCTGTCTCCCCCTCACCCCCCGCCGCCCACGCCGTGGCTCCCGGGTCCTTCCCGCGAGTTTTAAAGCAGCAAATGAGAGCGGAGAGGCGTCCTCTCTCCCGGGCCCGGGGGTGGCGTGGCGGGGTGGCGTGGCGGGGTGGCGAGGCGGGCACGCGAGCGCGCGGCTGGGGCCCCGCGTGCCCCAGCCAGCTCAGTGCGTCTTGTGCCAACGGGGCGGGCGGAATTGGGGATTGGCGCGGCCCCCAGCTGGGGTCCGTCTGTTCTCCCCTCACGTCTACTTGACGTTTCTTACATGGCCCGGATTTTTCCGTTGTCTCCCCCACCACCACTACCCACCCACCCACCCAACCTCACCCAACCCTTCTAAGGACAGTCCCGGCCGCTGACCTTGAGACTCTAATCGCCTTGGAATATAAACCATCTCGTTCTTTTCAGCGGTTACCGGTGTTCTGTTTGTTTGTTTTGTTTTTTTAAGTATGGGGGGGCGTGGGTCGTTTAAACCTGTAGACGTAGCCGGACGTGTTTTCAAACCTTCGTCTCACATCACTTCCGAGCGGAGGGCGCTCGGGGGGGATGCCTGCTTCGTGCAGAACGCACGAGGTATTTTCCCCCCCATCGGCTTTCTGTTTTAGCGTTTTCTGAGAAACGTAAACTGTTTCCCCGTTCCTCTCATAACCGATTCCTTAGCAACCAAAGCAGTGGAAGCGTGTTTGAGATCGAGCGGGGAGAAGAGCAGACAGGTTGGGACGAATAAATTCAACATAAATTGAAGGCAAATTGGACAAAGCAAATGAAAGTATGAGAGAGATACTGGTAAATAATATCTGGGGGTGGGGGGGATTTAAAAACTGGGGCTTCTCCGCAACACAAAACGAAGCCGAAAGAATGAAATACGTGGCCTTGCCCTTGAGTGTCTACCCGGAGACCAGAGGCCTGCCCGGAGCCATCTTGGTCAAGTGTGCACTCCGAGGCTGTCAAAAGACAGAGTCACTTTGAAACGCTTGCATACATTTTCCGTAAACTACAACCAATTAGGGGACCTTTAGTTCTGGCGGGAAACTATTTTAATTTCATCCCTGCCTTTGGGGGAAGAAGAAAGCCCAGGCAGTTAAGTTATTACCGGTTCCTGTGGAGTTAATTTAATGCAAATAGTCTTCTCTCCTGTCAGCACGGAAGAAAGTAGAGGCCCCGGGGGTTAGGAAGGGCTGGTCAAATAGTGAGGAAGCCTGGTGGCTCTGGGGACGGACTTAGCCTTAGTACCATTGGGCTGGTTGCTTCTCTCCCTCTCCTAAAACTGTAACTCAAGATGTAAGTAAAAGTGTTTTCATTTTTTATTGATCCCACTAACATCTTTCATTATCCAGCATGTAGCCACAGCAAATTATTGCTCATTTGATACCCAGAATTCTATTGACCACGGCTTTCGTCGGAGAGACAATTCTAACTACGGGCTCCTCTAGGCTCAGAGCTGAGGTTGGAAACAAGCGAATCCAGCCCTGACCAGCAGGAATGGATGGAGATGTGCTGGTGACATGGAGACATGTGGGCAGGCATGGAAACCTGCTTTTTACTCTGCCTGCTCTGCCCTCCCCCCAATTCGGGGGGAAAAAGTTGACCCCTTCGGAATAGATTTGCTCACTTGGAAGGCTGAATGTTCGTTTGGCATGTTCTTTCCAGCTCTAGCCAGGATGAGGAAGAAAAGGAGACAATGGAAGATTGCTCCTCAGGCTATTGGTCAAAGCTGACCCAAGGTGGAACTGCCTGAAGAAACACTGAACAAAAGATTTCTTGACTTTGCTATATGAATATCATCTCCTAAATTTCCACCCCCTCTCACTCTTTCAAAGACCATACAACAGCATTACAGAGTGGCTAGGGAGGAGTCAGCATTCTGAGATCTGAGTCTAGCTGGCAGTGGCCTCCATGACAAGAGCCATGGCTACAGTGTTCAACTAACTGTGTGTGGCGAAGGCGCCTCTGCATAGGAGGCGCCACAAAGACCAGAGAACGTCTCAGATCTGACCTTTGAGCCTGGAACTCGTGGCTCCAGGATTGCTGGGGAGAGGTTGCTTCTCCCCAAAATGAGGCTGGCGAAGACTGCCCTGGAGGGCAGCGGGAAAGGCCAGGTGGGTTCCTCCGGAAGCTGGTCTAGGATTTTGCCTTGCAGTTTGCAAGGGGTTGATGCTGCACCCAAGTAGGAGACCCAAACACTTGAAGACTTGCCCTGCCAATGCCCATCTCCTTCCTGGCCTACTGAGGGACCCACACCTCACCTTCCTCACCGCCTCTATCCGGGAGAAAGCCATCCCAGCTCAAAAGAGAGCAAGTCCACCTGGGTCAGACCACAGAACCTGTCAGACTCCCAAGGAGCCAGCAATCCATACCCCTCCCCTTCCTTCAGTCCTGACACCTGGAGCGTTTGTGGAGGAGATGGCTGACAGGAGGTTCATTTCTGCAAATACTAGGAGCTAAATAAACCCTCCAGGCTGGTTTCCAGACAAGCAACAGGAACAACAAAAAGAAGCAATTAAAGATTTTTCTAAATGAGTCCCAGCGTGTGCCGTCCGGCTCCGAATCTGAAGGTGTATTTAAGCGCTAAGGAACCTGGCTGGGTAGCTTTTCTTTCTTTCTTTTTTTTTTCCCCTAGTGGTACTGCTAAATGCCTGTGAAGCCACGTTGTCTCAGAACAAGGCAGTGGAAATGTAGGCGTGGGCACTGTAGACAGCCTTCACAGAGTGTGGGAGAGGTGGAGAAGCTGCGGTAGATCTGGGACACTCAGCCTGAACATGATGGAAGCGTGTAGGGGGATTCACGGTGGCTCCTTCGGTTTTCTTTCTCCTGTAGATTTTAACACAAACAAAACCCGGCTGTTGCTGCAATCGTAGCATGTCCAGTACAGTCTATTCCTCAAGTATGCTCACCGCCACTAACATAAAAACAATCTAGCCTAGGCTGGTGTGGAAACAGACAAACACGTCGCTGATCCCAGCACAAGCTCTGAAAACAAAAACAAACAAAACCCCACACAGGGACAGGGAAGAGGAGGCTGACTCCAAGCAGTTCTTCCTAGAGGGGTAGGTGGCTGAGTGCTGGGGCCAAAGAAAGCAAACTAGATCACCCTGAACTGAGAGTTACCTTGGCAAACAAGACTTGAGACCTGGGGTGAGGTCATATTGGGGTCACCCAGCACGCCTTTGGAGCCATGTCTGAGCTGAGAACTTCTAAGCTGGACTCAGATGCTTCCGACTGGAGATTGGGAAATCTCTTCCCCTGGCTTGCCGAGGGGAAATCAAGTCCTGAGTTAGGGTGTCGCCACCTCTCCGGGGGAGGTGGGTGGGGGGCTCCTGGCCGTGGCCCTGCACTTCCCAGCTGCCTTAACCCCACCCCCACCCCGCCACCACCCCGTGTTGCCAGGTAAATGAAACACAAAAGAGCTCAATAGTAAATTATTTTGTTCAGCCTTCTGTCTTTTTATGAAAATAAAAGCCAACACTTTGTCATTTTTAATCGCATAAGCAGACAATAAATCTAATTTCGATATTGATTTTTTTTTCTAGAATCAAGTGATTTTTTTTTCTTTTGCAGTCTGTTGTGTTTCCTTTCTGAAAGACTCATTGCTTGTGGACCCTGTGGTGACGAGGCCCGTGGATCCTGTGTTTGCGTGCGGGAAGGGGGGCAGGCGTTTCTGAAACACGAAGTTCACTGGGGACCTGAAAAGAGATTTTTTTTTTTTCTCGGTAGCAGGAAGTTTGGCTTTGGTCAAACTCCGGAGATCGGTTTCACCTTAACCACCTGAAGTAGAGAGAAGGCTCATCTGGATAGTTGAGTGATTACAGCTTCTGAGATTCGTTTTAGTTTTCCCTTTAATTAACAAAATAAAGTACAAAAAAAATCACGGAGAAGTCTTGCTGATATCAGGAATTCGACGTGACACTGTGGGGGATGGGGGGGTAGCCTAGAAACTCTTCCCAAATGGTGACAAGCCCAGGCTCCAACCAGATGAGCCTTGGCAGTAGCGAAAAACCTAGCAGAGAAGCTTCACCGGGCATCGGGGAGAAAAGGAGCGAGGAGTCACTGAAGCGCAGGTGGGCCCTTGGCTCATCTCCCCTCCTTCTTCAAAAACAGGCCTGGAGGTAGTAGGGGGAGAGTGGGGGAAAGGACAGAGGGGCCAAGGAAGAAAATTGAAAGAGGTGGGTGTAAGGGATGACTCGAAAGACCGAAAGGAAACGGAGCCGGAAGGGAGGGAGAGTGTCTTAAGAGACCAAATTGACCACAAAAAAATCATAATAATACAAAATCACCCCTATTTCTGAAGAAAACTGTGGTCGACCCGCGCCGGACGTCCTCCCGTCCCTTTTCGGCTCCAGTCCCCACTTCTCACTTGAGCCAGGATGCGCCAGAACAGCCGCCAGGCCTGCCTGCACGCAGCCTTGGCTGTCAGGGTCACCACGACCTCCGCCCCTCCACCTCCCAGGCCTGTCCTCGTGCTGGGGGAGGGGACGGGGAGGCTGAGAGCCTTGCAGAGGGGGGAGGGGACCACGGGCTCGCGGCGGTCCCTCCCGCCCTGACCTTTCCTGATGCCCCGCAGGGTCAGGATGTGACCTTTCGGGCATCCGCGCCTCTGTGCTCGTCCTCCCTCGCTGTGGCCTCGGCCAGGGGACAGGGAGAGGGGTCGATGCCGGGGCTGTCAGCCTCAGTGGCCCCAGAGGACCCGACGTGGGTGAAGACCCGAGCCCTCCTGCTCTGCTTGCCCAGAGCTCCCGGGCTGCGGCCTGGGTAAACTCGGAGGAGAGCAGAGGGATGGGGTTGGGGGGGACGGGTGAGGATGGGGGATGCCGGGCCTGGACGCCCTGCGGAGTCTCCAACAGTCTTTCCATCCCTAGGGCCGCGGCGAGGTGCGTGTCCAGCGGACCCTGGGCCCCCACGAGGCCCGCAGCGTTTGACAACACCCCCACCACCCCCACCCGCTTCGGGGACTGATGCCAAGCCAACACCAGGAAAGGCCCAGGCTAGAAGTCCTGGCCCCAAAGGTGCGGCCTCCGGTCCCTTCGCGGACAGTGGGTGTCCGTCTCGCCCGCCGGTCCCCTTCCACCCACTTCCAGAATCTTCGGTCAACGGCGCCTCCAGAGGCTCCTCCAGCGGGGAACGGGCAGAGGGGCCGCGCTCCGGAGGCTCAGGCCGCTGGAGAGCACCCGGCCCCCCAGCTCTCCACGCCTGGGGTTTTCGCGGTCTCCCCAGCTGGAGCCAGGGCCGTCAGAGCCGAGAGCCGTTAAGTTCAAATGCATCAAGGTTTCCGAAGTTATTTATCCGGGTTTCATAAATAATTTTCTCCTTACACTTAAGCCCGATTCCTGCCTGCCCCCTTCCCGGTTTTTTTATTGCGGGGTTTCAGTGGCTAAAAAGTTTCCAAGGCGGTGGGCGGCTGTGCCCCCTTTTTCTCCATCATTAATGTCATTACTACGAACTATCAATAACCTTGTCGTTGGGAGCCGAGTTTCGCCGTATTGATCCGCGCAGCTATTCATCTCTGCCATGCAAGACACGGAATAATTTTCGCATTACAGTAGCTTGGATTTGCTTTTAATTCATATTTAAAGCTGCAACCGGCTCAGTGGAGCGCTCTGCGAGAGACTGGAGGCGCCTAATTAATAATAAGTCAGAAACGAAGGAAGGCACCGGCGAATAAATAATTAATACAGACATCTATGTCTCTTTGAATATTACTCCTTTAAAAATTTAGGCTTACCGGGACTGTACTGTAAGTCCGCCATTTATATTGCGGAGATGATTTAAGAAAGCTATTTTTTCCCTTGAAATACAATAATGAATTATTTATGGTGTTTTGCAAACCTAAGTTCCTTCATTAGCCGGGCCCCTCTATTTAGTTTCTTTCGGGCGGAAAACACCAGTTTTTAAAAATAATTATTACAATAAACTCCCAGCAAGAACCACCAGCTGACATTAGATTCAGGATAGCTAGAATAGGCACTAAAAGCCTGAGAAGATCGGAAGTATGGGGTCCCCTACTCTGGGAAGATGCTGGAATCTGCCACATACAGAGTTTTGTCCAGGAGAGAAACAAAATCCAGAATATTGTCCGGTGACCTTAGGTGTTTGCTGGTGCCCAGTGGGACAGGTTTTGGAGAACTTGAGGTCCTGACCCTGACGTGGCTCGGGTTTTGAAGACCTTCGGTGCCACCCCACGATGAAAGGATGGGGGAGGATGGAATTTTAGAGACTGCTATTAAAAAGTTGGGGGTTAGTTTCACAGTAGCCAGGAGCTACTATGAGCGGCCTCGGAGATTAACAAAATTCAAGGCGATGGGAGTGATTGAAAATCTGAGGAGGTTTTTGTGTGAGATGGACTAAGATTTGTTTGCAATGTTGTTAGCGATATTGATTTTTTTTTTTTTTTGTTACTTGGATTAATGTATGTTAAACAGGAAAATACGGGCATTAGTCAAGTACATTATGACCATCTATTGTTGGGAGGAAGGTTTCTCAGGTGATGTAGGGAACCGGGGTGCCGGTTAGTTCCAGGGAGGTGGGAATCCTCTGGAGTATTTGGGGCACCTGGAACAGCCACGGTGGGGGACAGATTCGCCTTCAGTCCCACCTCCCACCCACCCTCTCCTGGTACAGTTACAGCCTAGTATTCAATAAAAGCTCCACTCGGGTATGTGAACCCCACTGCCAGCCCCCCTCCCCCTCCTTAAAGGAAGGAAAGGGGGTGCAGGTGTGTGGGTATTGCCAAGTTTCTCGCCTGCACGTCCGTATTCCCACAGCCCCACCTCTGTGTCTCTTAGCCCCACAGACAATCGTCTGGGACCTCATCTCAGGCGTGGGGACTCCAGAGGTGAAGCATTCCTGCATCCACGCAGCTACACACACACACACACACACACACACACACACACACGTGACGACTGTGAAACACTCGGAAGTGGGCTGCAAGAGTCTGGAGGCCCTGTGGACCGGAGAAGCTTGCATCTGATAGACAGTTGCCTGCCCCGTGGGTACCCCTCTTGCGTTGGCTCTTCTTCAGACTGGCACAGCCTTCTCCACAGCCACGTGATGGTGGGATGTGGACCAAAGCTTTTGTGCTTTACCTTTTCCTTTCACCGCGAGAGAGACAGACAGACAGACAGAGACAGAGAGAGAATCCAATTGTTTGCATTTATGGAGCAAGACCCCTAACGCATGCAAGACCCACACACACACACACCTAGGCCAAGGTCTTTTCCCCACCTCCACAGAAACTAGAGGTCAAGCACAAGGCGTCTTGCGTCTTAGGATATGAAAGGCATATAAAGGCTGAGGTCTGGGCGTTGGGGTGGATGGAGGACTTTGGTCCAGTCCATAATCCTACAGCCGGATGGCGCTCAGGCTAAAGGGCCTTCCCGCAGAGTCTCTGGGTCAGAGACCAAGGGTGAGGACAGACCAATAAGGTGGCTGATTTGTGAAAGGCAGGCCAGGACGGAAGTGAGGGGGACGAGGGGTCGGGGGACGGGGACTGAAATATGGAGAGTGAAGGACAAAGAGAGGGATGAGTCTCCCCCTGGAGAAAGCCAAAGCCAAACCCAGCGGCGCAGGCAACGGGGCAGGCGTTCAGAACACCTGCGTTTTATTTTTAAATCTTCTAGGTGTCTGCGGGTCAAATAAAGACAAGGGCAGTAACGATTATTCTGTTAAATCTATGGTACTTGACTGCGCAAACACTAATTGATTAGACACCAAAATGATTTGTTTAAAGAGTTTTTCCTCCTTCCCAAGTGCAGCTGTTCTGGGCCTGCGTCGGTGTTGCCGGGCGACTGTGGAGTTCGCCAAGTGGGCGTGAGTAGGCCCAGCTTAGGGTAGTACTTGGCTGGCCCAAGCCCTGCGCAGCCCAAGGCTCCCGGCTGGGCGGTGGCTGGTGACTGCTGCCTCCTAATTATCACCAGAGTCGGAGAAGAATATTGTACTGGAGAGAGCATCGGGAGTACACTTAGCCTTCCGTCCACCCATCTGAGTTTTTCTTACTTTTGGTGGCTTGGAATGGCACCAAGGCGCGGGCCCTCACCCCCAGCCACTTCCTTTCCAATGTCCACCTTTGGCACTCTCCACCATCCGAAGGCCATTGCTAACCCATCGCAGACCTCCAAAAGAGGAGGGCTGAAAAAGGAACGTTCACCGTTAGCCACCCCAAATCTGGAAAACGCCACTGGCTTCCTCGCAGGGTTCCTCCTCCGTTAATATAAAATTATGACCATGAGACACAGCCCACTGAAGGTCAGACCACGCAAGACCGATTCCCCGGGAGTCAGGCGCCCCCGCCACCCGTCACCCAGGAGGCAGAAGCCTCCCCCTCAGTCCCACGGCCACTGCGGACACCCCTCAGCGCCTTTGCCGAAGCAGGCGATCTCCCCAGAAAGTTTCAGCCCAGAAGAATCCTCTGCTAGTTCCTCCAGCGTCCCAGGAGAGCAAGGCGGTTTTCTTGCTTGCCCAGGAAGTAACCAGAGAGGCTCGGCTAGTGGTCAGTTTTCAGACCGCCACCGAGGTGGCTCCAAGCAGTTCCTGGAACTCTGTGTTAGCGGGGTTGGAGGGAGCTGGGCGCCCTTCCGCGGGCGTCATCTTTGGGGATAGGGGTGGGTGGGTGAGAGATGAAAGAACGGGTGGTGCAAAACTGCTGGGTTTGAAAATCATTTCCATTCGCAGAAGGATGTTTAGGAAGGAAAGGGGATAACTGAACAGACGAATTAAAACTGCACGGACACTGAACGCAGAAGCAAAGCTTGAAGCGGAGTGTTGGAGCACTCCTTCCACAGGGATGGGACAGACAGGCGGCACACTTCACGGAACTGGGAACTAATTTGTTATTTTTGTTGTTTTCAACACTACACCATAGGACCACTTTTTTTCCTTGCAAATTATTGCCTATTCTCAGCCAACAGCAATTTTCGGAAGAAACTTCTCCAGGAGAGGTGGAAAGACTCCAGAGGAAGACGGGAGAACCCTGCAGGAAGCATCTAGAATCAGGTCTCTCACCGCCTTTAACCAGGGTTCTGCTGTAGCCGGCTGCCATTGGCATGCCCCTCCCCCGGGGAGCTTCATTCTAGACTCTGCAAGCCTCCAAAGTGCTGACTGGCTTCCAAAGCTGTAGCCAAGTGTCTCTCGCCCTGGGTAGAAACACTTTCTAAACCCCAGGACTGCCGGACACCAAATAGCAACTGAGCACCTGATGGCCCAAAGAAACTAGAAACATTTCTTTTGAATGGTCCATATGTTCCTTCTCTCCTGGTCACAAAGCGAGCTAAGCCCATGAACTCTGACTCTCACCGTCCTAAGAGAGCCTTGCGTGGCCAGCATTTACAAGAATGGCCTTTCCCCCAAGTCTGATGGTGTTGCCTTGCAAATTGTAGCCTATCTAGCAGAGGACAAATTTCATCTCCGTCCCCCCCCCCACATACACACACTTAAGACATTACAAAGATAAACATCAGTGGTAGAGCCTTCGCCTAGCTCAAGGCCTAGGTTCAATCCCCAGTAGCACCAAAGTTGGTTTCCAACGTGAAACTACTGCATCCAGCATCTATTTGAGCCTTCAGCTGTTTTTAAACGTGTACTTTCATATAATTTTTGGCATTATTTTTTTTCTTTAACTCTCCTTCAGTTGCTTAGAGTTGAAGCTGTTAACTATAACTCCTTCTTCCCTCTGCTTCACACACTTACCTGCCCAGTGTCAAGGAATTCTTCCAGAGACTCTAATGCTTTCTTCCCTCCATAGTACATCTAAGGGGGCCAAGCTTTTTGCTGGGCACTCTGAGAAGGGAAGAAGACAAGATGACAACAGGTAAATTCAGTCCCCTAGCATCTGATGGTCCCTCAGAGGCCAAGAAAAAAGGTCCTTTCTACCCACCGTACAGGAAATGCTTCTGAGAGGTCAAAACACCTTACAGGAAATGCTTCTGAGAGGTCAATGCCCTGACTCACCAACTACAGAAAAACAGTGCTTCAACGAAAGGTGTGAAACAGAGGACGGGAAGGAGGGAGAGAAGGAGAAAGATTTGCAAACCAAGTTCTGCCCGTGCCAGACTGTGATTGTAAGGAGTGAGGATACCACACACGGAGGTAGATGAGCAAGGCTGACACAAGCCACCTTTTTGACAAAGTCCCCTGCTGGCATGGGGACGTGATCCCACCCTCTTCAGGTAGGCTCCAGGAGCTCAGCCAGGAGGACTTTCCAAGATCCAGTCTCTAATTAACTGGAAAAGGATAACACCATGAATATTTGTGTACCAATTTCTTTCATTTTTTTTTAAAGGAACTGTCTTTCAAAAAGAGATGGCCACAAGGGCAGATCAATCATTTCAATGGGACTAAAATATGGCGGCAGAAACAGCTGAGCTGAGATTGCTTCTACCACCCTTTGGTCTTATAGGAAAGGCAATTTCTCTATAGAAAATGAAAGGGATTAGAAAAAAATAAATAAAGAAATAAAGAAACGTGCATTTGGCTGATTCACTGGATAGAAAATGTTCTATGCTTGAATGAGTCTGAAGAGATGATAAAGAAATGAATTAGTTAATTTTGGTTTGGGCCAATATATTTTCCCCTAAATGACCTTTTCCTAAGGCGTGCGGGGGGGCACTCCAGATTCCTAAAAGATCATGACCAAGTGGACAAGAAGTAGGATCCACAAGAGTTTTTGGGGTAGGAGAGAGGAGTTTCTGAGGATCAGAACCAGCAGAATTAGTCTTCTAGGAATTCTTAGTGTACCGACTGACCTTGACTGACCTGGAGTGATTTTGTGCTGTTGGTGGCAGGGACCTGGGCTGAGGGATGAACTCGTCTATGCCTTAGCTGATGGGATTTCGGCCCCAGAATTGACCATACCAGAATTTCCTCTTAGACCCTACCACCTCGACTCCGTCCTAGGCTCTCTGAAAACCGTTAGAGGGAAACACAGGCGGTGGGCTCTGTGTTTGGCGCAGAGCAGGCCTCACCGACTTTGTTAGTAGCCGAGCCCTGAAAACCCCGCTCTGAGGCTCTCCTTATTGTGAACAGCGCTAGCCCCGGGCTGAGGCTCCGGCGCTGACCCGGCCTAACTGCCAAGGGCCTGACAATGGGCACATCTGTCCTTTCTCCGAGGGATAAAAGCACCTAAGCAGACAAGGCTCTGCCTTTTGTTACGGACTTTTTTCTTTCTTTCTTTTGTAAATAAAAGAAAGCCGCGGCATGTGGCGGCCGGGTGTGTGTCCCACACAGGGGGCCTCCCCACGCGTCCCCACCAAGCCGAAGGCCCGGGTTCAATCCCGGATTGGAGCGTGACTGTGACAGGGGCGCAATTATGCCCAAAGCTGAATTGATTTTCAAATCTGGAGGCTTCTTGCAGGGACGCTTAGGAAGAAGAAGGCGTCCCTGCGGGCCAAGCCGAGGCCTGCGCTGCCGCGTGCGCCCTGCCCGCGTGGGGACGTCCAAGCAGCAGCGGCAGCCTCTGGGTGCTTTTCTAGGGAGGCTGCGGAGTGACTGAAAGACCAGCCCCCCAGGGTGGACCATCGAGGCACTCTCTCCCGTCTCCTTCAGGAAACCCCAGCAGAGTTAACCCAGGCAGGACGTCGCCTTAACGGGGGGGGGGGGGGGGGGGAGGGGGCGGAGAGGGGCACGGCGGAAGGTCCCCGGGGTCTGAGACAGCGGAGGGGTGGCCTCCATCCCGACTCTGGGCGCTGAGGGCTCCTCTTTCCCACGATGGGGAGAGGCGGGCTCGAGGGGCGCTGGAAAGAGCTTGGGTGCCGGCTCAACAGCGGCCGGGCTGCCCCAGGCCGTCAAAGATCACGCCCCCCGGGGACCCCGGAGGCCAAGCGTTTAAGGATGAGGACAGAGCCAGCCCCCAGGGACCCTCCAGGGAATGAAACCCAATGGGGCAAATGGGCTAAGGCCTGGGCGCAGCCCCCAGCTCCCCGCGGGGAACCTGCCCCGGGGAAACAGCAACTCGGACCCAGGGCCCCCGGCTCTCCCCCATGTGGCCGGCCCACGGGGATCGAAACCGGGCAGAAAAACCTCGCGGGGGGGGAGAAAGAGAGAGAGAGAGAGAGAGAGAGAGAGAGAGAGGAAGTGAGGAAGAGCGGGATGGGGTGGGGGGGAGGATGCCCCTCTCGGCTGACCGCCGCGGAGGCTGCGGGGGACGCTCCGCGCGCGTCCGGGGCACGTGCGCACGGCTCCCGGGCCCTCGGGCGCCGCTGAGAGAGCCCCGGGCGCCCCCGCCCCCTCCCGCGACCCCCCCACCGCAGACCCATTTGGACTGGGACGTCACGGAGCCGGGGCGCCGGGGCCGAGGGGGCGGGGCCTGCGGGCGCGCATGCGCGCTGCGCCCGGCAGGCGGGAGGGCGGGCGGCGGGCGGCGGCGGCGGCGGCGGCGGCGGCGGCCAGGGGAATCGCGGCCACAGTCTGCCACAGTAACCGAGCCATGGCTCGAGCCGGCGGGCGGCGCGGCCAGGCAGCGGGCGCGGCAGGCGAGCGGGCCGCAGCAGGGGAGCCGGGGGCAGCGGGATTCTAGGAAGGAGAGGGGCGAGAGGGGGCCGGGCCGGGCGCGCGTGGGGCACCCGCGCTCTCCCAACAGCGCGGAGCCTTTTTGGAAATTAATATTAAAAAAAGGAAAAAAAAAAAACCAACCGGAGGGAAGGTGGGAGCCGGAGAGGAGGCGAGCCACGCAGACACACACACGCACGCCCCAGAGCGAGAGCCGAGCATCCCGACCGGGAGAGGACGAGCAGGCCCGGTCGCCGGCGCGGCCCACGCGAAGCCCGGACCCCGCGCGCCCCTCGCCGCCTCTGCCCGGCCACATCGATGTGGCAGCCCGCTCGCCCGCAGCACGATGAACGCGCAGCTGAGCATGGAGGCGATCGGCGAGCTGCACGGGGTGAGCCATGAGCCGGTGCCCGCCCCCGCCGACCTGCTGGGCGGCAGCCCGCACTCGCGCGGCTCCGTGGGCCACCGCGGCGGCGGCCACCTGCCCCCCGCGCACCCGCGCGCCATGGGCATGGCGTCCCTGCTGGACGGCGGCGGCGGCGGCGGAGGCGGCGACTACCACCACCACCACCGAGCCCCCGAGCACAGCCTGGCCGGCCCCCTGCACCCCACCATGACCATGGCCTGTGAGACTCCCCCAGGTATGAGCATGCCCACCACCTACACCACCCTGACCCCTCTGCAGCCGCTGCCGCCCATCTCCACCGTGTCCGACAAGTTCCCCCACCACCATCACCACCACCACCACCACCACCACCCGCACCACCACCAGCGCCTGGCGGGCAACGTGAGCGGGAGTTTCACGCTCATGCGGGACGAGCGCGGGCTGGCGTCCATGAATAACCTCTACACCCCCTACCACAAGGACGTGGCTGGCATGGGCCAGAGCCTCTCGCCCCTCTCTGGCTCTGGGCTGGGCAGCATCCACAACTCCCAGCAAGGGCTGCCCCACTATGCCCACCCCGGCGCGGCTATGCCCACCGACAAGATGCTCACCCCCAATGGCTTTGAAACCCACCACCCTGCCATCCTCGGCCGCCACGGGGAGCAGCACCTCACGCCCACCTCCGCCGGCATGGTGCCCATCAACGGCCTTCCTCCTCACCATCCCCATGCCCACCTGAACGCCCAGGGCCACGGACAGCTCCTGGGCACGGCCCGGGAGCCCAACCCTTCGGTGACCGGCGCGCAGGTCAGCAATGGAAGTAATTCAGGGCAGATGGAGGAGATCAATACCAAAGAGGTGGCGCAGCGCATCACCACCGAGCTCAAGCGTTACAGCATCCCGCAGGCCATCTTCGCGCAGAGGGTGCTCTGCCGTTCCCAGGGGACCCTCTCGGACCTGCTGCGAAACCCCAAGCCCTGGAGCAAACTCAAGTCCGGCCGGGAGACCTTCCGGAGGATGTGGAAGTGGCTGCAGGAGCCGGAGTTCCAGCGCATGTCCGCGCTCCGTTTGGCAGGTGAGCCCAGCCGGATGGGCGACGGGGCGCGTGGGCGAGACGAGGGACAGAAGGTGGGAGGGAGCGAGGAAAGGCCGGGCGCGCTTCGCCCCGCTCCGCCTCCCCTTCCTCCAAGAGGGGTGTCCCTGGACCTGGGAGAGCCAGCTCGGGGAGCCAGCCTCCTCCTCCTCCTCCTCCTCCTGCTCGGGACCCGGGCTAGGTGCTTCGTGGGAGGCCTCGCGGACCGCTGCGACTCCGGGGTTGCCTCCGCGCTCGGGGACAGAGCCGAGGGATTCTAGGAACCTGGCGGGGCACAGCGGGCTTTTGGAAAAGGGACTGATCCTGCCTGGAACCGGCTCCGGCTGCCCGGGGCATCCACCCGGCGCGCGGATCGGCGGCCGCTCAAGCGGCCAGGCAGTATTTGGCCGAGCTGGCTGCGGAGAGCCACTCTCGCCCTGTTTTCTCCGCACCGCGCGCTGGGGGGAACCGCACTTCAGTTAGGGTGTGTACACAGATTCCAAAACCTGCCGGCGATGGGCGGCTTCGGGAGGGTTATCACACAGGCGC
Source organism: Meriones unguiculatus (assembly GCF_030254825.1). Taxonomy (NCBI): domain Eukaryota; kingdom Metazoa; phylum Chordata; class Mammalia; order Rodentia; family Muridae; genus Meriones; species Meriones unguiculatus. The sequence goes on along the minus strand of NC_083354.1, from coordinate 14,069,386 downwards.
TGAGCGTGTGACCGGCTGTGGAAAGGAGGGAGACAGAGGCGGACAGGGATCGCCCCCCTGCAAGAAGCTCCCGGTTGAGCCTAGGGACCCACAGATGACAACTCGCATTTTCGTCCTCGTGATTTTTTTTTTTTCATCTAAGTCTCTTGTGTTCCGGGGTGGGGAGGTGTAGATGTCCTTCACATCGGCAAGCCTGTCTTCTCACTTCGAAATCCCTAGCAGGCGGTTTGAGCACTGAAAGTCTCAGCTGCCAAGTGCAGGCGCCAGGCCTGGCTCCTTGTTGTGGGCCGGGAGACCTAGCGCACGGCTGAAGCCAGCTGGGACCTACGGGGGTTCAGGCACACTCGGCGACCCGAGGAGAGGGCAGCCCAGGGGCAGACTGTGTTCGCGAGCCCTGGGCGGAGGGTGCCGCCTTGATTGACTCCAGTGTGCACTGCCCCCCACCACACACACACACACACACACACACACAACCCCCACCCCTGCCCAAAGCCACACACAGCCTCATCTGAGCCCTGCGCCCAGGTCTCAGTCTTGGTGAAGAGAAAGGTAAACGCCGGAATGAGGGTTTGTTAATTAACTGATCGTTCTCCATTAATTCGTCCCTAGAGAATGAGAGACAGTCAATCCGCCCTGAGCCGAGGGCACTGAGCCGTTTCACAGACTAAAATCAAAGCTTGAGGCCGAACCACCCTCCCTCCCCCCACCCGGTGCCTGCCAATGAGAAACTGGGGAGAGGCAGGTGCGGACTAGCCTCGGATCCTAGCCCGCTGGCCTACCCCAGTGTCCCCTGCCTCTGACATCCAGAGGCCTTTGGTCATGGGCGCCCGCGCTGCTTCAACCTCTCTCCGGCATAGCTAAGTCCTTTGCTGTGAAGTTCTCAAGGCAGGCTCGGGTTGGTGCGCCCAGGATTCTAGTGAGGCAATGGGCAGGAGACCCGGGCTGACGGAACGCCACTCCTAAGCTCCGCGGTTCTTCTGGGTAGCACTCCTTGTAGAACTGGACCCCCTGGTGGGCCCCTTGCTGCCCCTCCCCCGCGGGCAGCTGATCTTGCTGCTCTCCCGACTGGCCCGTTTTCAGACCCTTCCAATGCGTCCTCACTTGAAGCCAGTGCTCAGGACCTTCCGGGCAGGTAGGGCTAGCCAGTGCGGGGCTCGGAAGGGTGGATAAAAAGCGTCCTCCCTCACCAGAGTCACATCCCACCACTCCAGACATCGGTGACCCCACACACGATCTTTTGTCACACTCTAGAAGGACAAACTGAGAGGTCCTGTACCAAGATGGTTGCCTAGTCCTGGAAATCTAACCCCTCCATCCTGTGCGAGGCCCTCTGACCTCCAGATAAGAAAACCGAGCCGGGGTGGGGGCATGTACAGTGCTGGGGAGCCCTGTGAAGGAAAACCAAGTTCTAGAACCTGCAACCGAAGGCGTGAGTTGGGTGCTGAGCAGGTGCTCATGGGACCCGAAAGGTCATCAAAGGTGTGTCCGCACACCTAGGCTCTGTTATTCTTGGTTCCAGGCTTGTGGCCTTTTCGTAGATGAATGTGGAGAGATGGAGGCTCTAGCAGACAGAAAACCCAAGGACGGTGGATGTCCTGATGTCCTGACAGAGCAGAGCACGGCCTCTTTCTTTCTCTCTCTCTCTCTCTCTCTCTTTCTTTCTCTCTCTCTCTCTGTCTCTCTCTCTCTTTCTTTCTTGCTTTCTTCTGTTTGTTTCTTTACCATCAAGAAGTGAGAAGGATTAGACCTAAGTCTGCAGTGAGGAGGTGAGCGTGGCTCAGTCAAGGAACCCAGAACCACCCCACTCTGCCTCAAAAGTCACAGCCTATTTCTGAATCACTTACAACAGCCGGCCCTGCTCAGTGCCATCTTTCTTTCTTAAGAGAAGTCGGGGAGGGGGCTCAGTGGTGGAGCCTGAGTCCTGCCAGCCTGATGCCTTGCGGGGACTTGGCACCGGCTCCTAGGCACCACTGCAGCTCTGCTAGCGGTGGCACTAAAAAGTAAACACCCGTCTTTTCTCAGCCCCGTTTGAAGGCCCAGGTGAGTTCCTTCGCTCTTTCCTGGAAGGGTCGTTTCTCCACTCCTCTCTCCTCCCTCCCCACTCCCTCGTTCCACTTTGCTTTGCTTCTTCGGAGGGTCAAAAATCTTCTGCACGTGGCAGGATGTTTGGGGAGGCGCCTTTCGGGTGTATAAATTACAAGCGCTGGTGAAAGACTGGAGGAAATTCTCACCAAATTAACTACCTTTTAAAAATCAATATATGTTGCCTCAACGTAATGCTTGCTTGCTGCTCATTAAAACGCAGCGTGACCCAGACGCGCACGCACGGCCGGCTTCTGGTCCCGAGTGGGGTGGGGAAGCTAAGCGGGGCGCCCCGCCTCTGACGTGGGCGTCTATCAAGACAGGAGGAGATTAGTTCCCAATTAAATATTCCAGAAGGCTTCGGGGGCGCCCCTCGACGGGAGCTGGCAGCTCAGAGAGAGACCGCAAGAGCCACCTACCAGTGAGTGCAGCTCTGGCACTGTGCACCCGGGCGGCGGGGGCTCGGGTCCTCAGCCCCGGCAAGGCTGGGCACTGGCCACGCAGAGCCTGCGGGAGGTGAGGAGCCCTCCAGAGCCCCGCGTGGAGATGGCCTGCCCCGCAGCACGCGACAGTTCGCCCCCTTGCGGTCGGGCATTTGCCCCTCCATGCTAGAGGAAAGTGGGGGTGAGTAACGGGGTTGGGGGGGAGGGGGTCCCAGCTGGAAGCGGCCCTGAGAAAAGTCTTGCCCAACCCAACCTGGGCCCGTGTTTGCAGTGAGTGGCCTTGCGGCTTGGTTGATTGATAACTGGCTTTGCACACGTCCATTTGCTTTGGTGTTAATATTTATCCCGACCGGTGACATTTCAAGTGTCCCGTGTTAGCCAGGCAGTGAGGGCCAGGCTTGGCGAACACCCCCCCCCCGAAGGTTCTGGGTGGAGAGAAAGAGAGAGGCCAGAACTGGGCCTAAGAGATGCCAGGGGCTGGAGGGGCTCCTGGGCTGCGGAGTGGGGGGAGAAGGCGGAGCCGCCGCCCCGGTTCCCTGGCTTTTTCGCGGTGCAGCTGCTCCTGGCCCGCTGCAGCTCGAACAAAGGGCCGGCAGGGCGCGACCGACCGTGTCCGCCTGGGAGGCTGGGGTCAAGGCCTGGGATGGCTTTCCCCCAGCGTGGCCAGGGGATAACCCGTTATCAGGAGGCAACCGAGGGTCCCGGGGCCTTCAGGGATGAACGGTGGGGGTCAGCTGGGGTAGTCGGAACACACACACACACACACACACACACACACACACGCCGAATGTGAAGTCAGGAAGACTTGGGGGCAGACTCCATCCCCTCGGTGGGATGACAGTTGTCTTTGTGTACGTTTTTTTCGTTGCGGAACCCACATCCCACGAGGAGAGGGGACGCAGTGGGGTCTGAGAGGGTGCCTGTGGCGACAATTAGCCAGTGTGGCTTTTGGTGCGGCCTAAGCCTGGCTAATCAGACCTGGTGGCTGTGACGCGGTGACCCCAGTGGGCGACGCAGAGAGAACAGCCACCAGGAACAAAACCCACGGCGTGTTTAGAAGCTGCCTACCTGCCCCCCCCCCAAAAAAAAAATGCAGCCCGGAGAGCTTTGGATAATCCTGAGTGTCAACCCAGGGGCCAGGGGACCGCTGTCACAACCAAACGAGCCGGTTACAAGTGGCAGGGAGGACTCTGCCGTTCGTACGGGTGTGCCATAGCGGTAACACCGCCCAGAGCCCACAACGTGGCTGCCCTCGAAGCTTTCTGCTGTCCGCGAGTCTGGCAGAGGCAGAGGGGAGCTGGCTCCGCTCCCGGGACCTGGGAACTCTGGCTGGTGGCCGCGCGGAGGACGCCGCGTGCTCCCCCTAGCGGCCGCCTGGCGGGGAGGCGGAAGATGGAGGTTGGTGCTGGCTCGAGGCTTTGTTTTTAGAGCCTCGTTGTCCTCGAGATGTTCCGAGCAGCGAGCGCTCAGACAGGGAGAAGATGGGAAGGAGAAAGAGGTTGCCCGAGAAAAGCCCCCTCTAGGGGGACGTGGTTTCCTTTCTTGCCGATTACACCCCGGGTTCCGAACTACCCAGAGGAGGTGAATGCTTCGACTCCGGGCCCGGATTGTGCTCTCTGACATGTTTTATTTTTTTTCACCTGAGACGAGCAGGGGTGACCCTGGCGGCCTGCAGTCGGAGGCTGGGACCAGAAGAGTCTGCACAGATTAGCAGTCCCTTTGTTTTGCTTGCTTCCCAGCGAACCGGCCTGAGTGAGTCAGAAGGCAGCCTCCGGGCCTTAAGCTTGGAAGCCTTTGTTTTCCCCTCCCGTGAGGTGAGAGAAAGGGCTGGGGAAGCCCGCAGGCTTAAAGCCCTGGCTCAGAGTCAGGACCCTGGACAGAGCCCCGCTGCCGCCGGCGATGCTGGGAAAAGGCAGCTAGGATGCTACCGGATCCCAGCCCTTAGCCAAGAGGCGCTAACAGCTAGTGCTACGAAGTCTGAGGGAGCGGGAGTCCTCTCCCGGAACAAACACCGGCCCTGCCGGGGCGTCGGAAACATCAAAACCGTCGCCAAAGAGCAGCTGTTGATTGGTTTGTTCCGACGCGGCTCGGCACGTGCACACCAGCATATAAAATCGGAATTTGCGTCCCCGTGGGTGTGACAGGAGTTGGATCATTAAGCTAAAACGTTCAATTCAGTCCCTTTGATCCGTGCTGGGGAAAATCTATAGTCATCTCTAATCTACGAGGTCTTTAAGGAGATTGTTACCCTAGCTGTTTGATGTCATCATCCTCCACATCCGTGGCAAATTCAGCTAATCAAACACTCTGGTCCCCAAAGTTTTCCCAAGTAAGGGCTCTTACAGAGCAGACCGGTAAAACCCATTCTTGGTTCTCTTGTAAAGAAAAGGAAATATTCAACTCTAACGGCTGTGGGTAATTTAGAAGGAGGTTCCCAGGTGTCTCACGCCTCAGCGTCCGTAGTTGGTGGTGGCCATGTCCTTGAAGTCTCACGCCTCAGCGTCCGTAGTTGGTGGTGGCCATGTCCTTGAAGCCGGTAATGTTCAGCGCTCTCCAGGAAACTGCATACAACGGAGTATGTAAACACGTTTTCATTTTTGTAATTCAGCCCTAGAGGCTTAAAAGTGAAAAAACTAGCTTCATTTCAGACCCTATTTAAATACTAAGATTTCCACACCTTGACAAAATCGAATGGCCCCCAACCTAGGGTAGCTACAGAAAAAAATAATCTCAGTAAGCTAGGCTTGTTATGGAATCTGTTTCTCAAAAAAAAAAAAAAAAAGAATTCAGCCCATATGCATTACAGACCATGTTCTTCATGTCGCCATCTCAATGAGACAAGTTCACACCTTCATAAGACAGTACATGGAAAATATCACCCTCACAGTCCATTAAGAAAGAAAACATTATTTTTAATGTAAGTGAGTTTGGTACACAATCATACATTCCTATCACATCCATTTTATAGGTTTTTTTTTTTAACAAATATATTCACTCTGATAAAGATTACTTTCTTGCTAAGGTGACAGGTGACTAGGCCAACCATGTGACAATATGACCGTTTGATACAAACATACTACTGTGTATCTGGGCCGTGCTGTTTCTCCCCAAAGATGTTACAGAGGAACAAATAGCTTCTGGACCATTCCTGTTTCTTTAATGTGTTGATTTAATAAGCGAGCAGCCGAGCAGAGCTCAGCCCTAGAGAACAATTGGTCAGGTTTGTCACAGCAGTGAATAAAGAGGGAGTGTGAGTTGGTTGTGCACAGGGTATTGACTGCATGCTGCGGCGGACATGCCCATTTCCCACTCCCCGTCTATGCCAAGGGCTCGTGCGTCTTACTGCACGTAGAAATCACTTAACGACTTAAACAACTAACTTCTGGCTGCAGCTCCAAATATTCCCATCTAACTGAATGGGGCGTGACCCAGAATCCCAGATGAGGGGTGTGTGGGGGTCTGGGAGCTGTGGTTAACTACCACGGGGTGTGGCAGTTACCGTGGCTCTCTCTGATGCTTTCTGTAGTGGGGTTAATTGGTCTCTAACCACTCAACTAGAATGTACCGCTGCCCTGGCCTCGGTTTCCCCAGTTGCAAAGCCCCGGCCAAGCACATCCTCCACAAATGGCTTCTGTTGCCATTTCCAGATCGCTCGTGAGCGATCAATGCTCCCAGAATGCGGACCACTGCCCTTAGCACTTAAGAAGGTCTGTGCATCATAAAGCTCTCGAAATTATAGAGTAAATATTTTCTGTCAGGCTCTCAAGGAAAGTTTTCGAAACAATTCTCTCTTCTCATGTGTATAAGCGGGATTTCTTTTAATGGCTCCAAAGGCCCAGCCAGAGTGGTAACAGAATCGAGGCTCCCTTCTCTCTATCCGCTTTTCCACTTAAACAATTATCGATGGGCAAGGCCCATCTCATTTAGTTGTGCTCTGTGGGTAAGCCTGGCCCTCTGGGACCCACGCCTGGAGGAAGACTCAAAGGCCCAAGGCCACCCGAGCTTCCACGACTGATATTCTCATGTCTTTGCCCCTGTTCTTCCAAAACTTGCTTGGTACCCCATATTTTAGGACTCTGTGCATGTGCGTGCACACAGAGAAAGGGGGGAGGGGGGGGGAGAGAGAGAGAGCAAGTTGACAAAAGCACTGCGTGTATGTTGGTGATTGTCCTCACCAACTCAGTAACTCAGTTTCTGTCGGGCACCCCTGCGCCTGCCACCCTTCATTCTTTGCAGACATCATGGGGTAAAGAGAATGGAGAGGTTCTGCAACCAGTCCCTAACTTTTAACATCTGATGACGATTTCATGGTCCCAATGAGAGGGTTGTCAGAAGAACACAACGAATTATGTGCTTTTTGGTTTTTGGTGTTTTGGTTTTGGTTGTTTGTTTGCTTGTTTGTTTTTTCCTCTTGCCTTCTTAAACAGGGATTGGAGGGGGTGGTTAGATATACAAGCGTGCGAATCCTGCCACCTAGTGGCCGTGCTGCTCACCACAGGCGCCTTGATGAGTGGGTGAGGAGCCGCTGCCGTGATTCCAGTATTGATGGAGGCACAAAAATCGTTCATTAAGGCAATTTAATCTTTGCTATTAAATGTCCTTTCAATTCATTTGGGGTAATTAAGATGCAGTTAAAGTGATTAAATTCTAATTACTTATGCTAGAGAAAGACATATTTGTCACGCTAATGCTGTTAGACGAAGGACCCAGAAAGAAAGTTAACATTTACTTCAAATGACGCAGCTGGAAAAATCAGTTCCTCTTTTCATCATTAATCTGGTGAGCTGGGCGATTATGTAATGGCACTACAAGCTCATTAAATAGGAGAAGTGCTGATTAAAATGACTGCCAGGAGGAAAACTTGAACAAGAAGTAACTCAGTAGTCAGCATTCTCGGGCAAAATCACTAGGTGTTCTTGCCCTCCAAGCCCTCACCCCAAAGTAATAAAGACCTGGTAAGCTTTATCCTCCAACTGAACTAGGGATGGTACACAGAAGGCTTTTATTATCAAACCACAGACATTGTTCAATGTAAACATTAAAAATAAAAACAGGGTCTCACATCTTCCAGGCTAGTCTTGAACGTGCAGTTTAACCAAAGATGACCAAGGACAAACCTCTGATTCTCCTGCCTCCACCTCCTGAGTTCTGAGATGTGCCACCATGTATGTAATACTGGAAATGAAATCCAGAGCGGTCAAGCATCTGAGGACCAACTAAGTATGGCTGCTATCAATCGGTCTCTTTTCAATTAGTTTTCCATGTTCCGGTGGAGAGTAGTCTCAAATTATAAAGAGGTTCCCTGACGCTTTCCTACCATAATCTCTTGGCTCCCAAGCTCTTAGAATAACTTAATTATGGCTGTTCATAAAGGAGAGTCAAATAGAAGCGTAATGAATTTGAAGTTTGCTTTACAAACACACACGCTTTTTATATTTTGGGTTGTGAGCCTAGCCTTTAACGCTGAGGCATTTCCCCAGCCCCCCCCTCCACACACACACACACACACACACACACATGATTTTTAAGACGGTCCCTCACATTTTTCCAGCAAGGTGATTCAAGAATAAGAATCATCAATGAGATATTTGGAAGTTGTCTTCCTCGAGACACCTATATCTCTTTAGTATAGCTAAATTTGTACATTGAAACCATAATTGAGGAGGCTATCTCTGTCTCCTATTCATCCCGCTGGCTATTTCTCCTGTGCACACCATAAGCAAAGAAGCGAACGTTATCAAATTCTCCAGTCAGTTAAGTCAAACAATTACCTTTAAAAAATAAATTGATTATTTGGATATGTAAGGTCATTCTGAGTCACATCATGCTGTCTTATTAATATAATATTTTTACTAATTATATGAGAAATTCATACATGACATCATGCTATCTTGAATTACTAGGAGTAGGGAACTGTGGATTAAGCGTCAAGTGCCCTAGAGAAAGGTTCATGCCGTAATTAGCTCTTAGAAGTTGTCAAGTGATCTCACCTTTCTGAGCTTCCACCGCCTTAAATGTAAAATGAAAGATTTGGCCTTCAGATCCCTTCCAGGTCTCATTCTGTCATTGATTGCCTCCTATCTTGACTGGTAACCATGGCAAAGCCCAGTGGGCACCTTCATCTCCTATATCCATTTAGTGTCCTGTCCACCTATATTAGGATTAGACAAGCTGTGGAGCACTGGGCTCGGGCTGGATGGCAGTGTCTCCGGCTCACCCCTGCAGTCAGGAGGTAACAGCCCATGCAGCCAGGAGCACTGCCTCCTGGCACAGAAGTGCTGTCGCGTAAGATTCCACTGCCTGTGTTCCAGTAGCCAGGAATACGGGCGGACAGGAATAGTACGGGCTGTCACAGACACATGTGCACCACCTCTGCACTACTGCGGGAGAGTATATCAGCATCTTCGCTGTGACAAACGTCATCATCACATAACCGTGAGTCCACATGTGTCTGGAAATTCCAGTCTGTCGTATAATTACGAAGTCACAGCATTCCTGGAAAAGCGAAAAGGCGGCTCCTGGGAACTTCGTTCCAAAAAGAAAAAAATAAAATAAAATAAAATAAATAGCCCAAAGGTACACACATGAAGCAGAAAGTTCTCATATGAGGCAAAACTCAAGAGCAAGCAAGGCTGAACAACTGGGTTGAGAGATGTAGGCATGCATGATGCAAATCCTTTTTTTAAAAACACCGATGGGGACAGGCAGTGAGGGCAAACACCTTTAGTCCCAGCACTCGGGAGGTACAGGCAGGTGGATATCTTAGTTCAAGGCCAGCCTGGTCCACAGAGCATGTGCCAGGAGAGCCAGGACTGCACAGAAAAACCCTGTTTCAAACAGAAACAATCCCCTCCCACTCAAAAAAAAATGGGTAGGATTTGAGAGGCTGAGGCAGGAAATTCACGAGTTCAAGGCCAGCTGGGATTACATAGAGAGGCCTTGTCTCAAAAAGTAACTAAAATAATAGATGATAGACAGTTGCCTTAGGTAGGAGATAAATGGATGGATGGGCAGGTGCATAGCTAGGTAGGTACTTGGTAGAAAATGGCAGGTGAACGGATAGTCAGATAATAGATGATAGATCTAGGTAGGTAATCCCCAGAGGGTAGTAGATAAATGATAGCTAATAGATGATGAGAGAGAGAGAAAGAAAAAGAGAGAAATGTGCATGGGTATAGCTCAGTAGTGGAGTGCTTAGAGCATAAATTCCCTGTGTCTTTATACGTTAGCTGTGTTCAAATTCTCCTTTTGGGTGGAGGGTAAGTTTAAGAGTTCATTTTGTAGCCTTTTCAGACCTTATATACATGATACATAGTTCACCACCACCAGGGCTACGTAGTCTTTTTGGAAACACTATCAAATAGTTTAAACACTGGGGAAGAAGATGGTTTAGGGAAGTTGTTTGTTTGGGGTCATTTTTTGAGGTGGGGGTCTTGTTCCAATTTTATCCAAATAAATCCTAAGCATTCTGTATTGTCATTTTAGCATGATTTGGTCCTTACTAGATACCAGCTTTTTCGGGGACCCTTAGTCAGCTGTGGACAGAATGTGAGGAGAGACAGAAGATCTAGCGCAGTCTGAAAGGTCCTGCACACCAGTCAGGAAATCTGACTAGTGGAGGGAGACACCGCTGTTGATTTGCTTCTTCAGGGAGGGGGGGGGCGGGGGGAGATGTTCGGCTCAATTTCTGTTGCAGGAAAAAGTCCAGGAAGTGAAAGAACGATTCTAAAGACCTAGAGAACGAGAGGGGCTTAAGTCTGAAGTCAGGGCAGCAGGAACGAAAATGCATGGAGCCCAGGCTAAAATCCCTCTATGACTCACTGTATAGTCAAGGCTGACCTTGAACCTCCGATCTTCCTGTCTTTACCTCCCCAAGGCTGACACTACACGCAGGAGCTGCCCGTACCTTTTGTTCTCTGAAGATTCCCAGGTGAAGGCTGATATGGCGGTGTACACCTGTAACCCCTGTAGTCTAGGGCTTAGGCAAGAGGGTCAGGAGGGAGGTCAAGGCCAGCCGAGCCACATAAGTCTCTGATTTCTTCAAAAGTTGGTGCTGGAAATTCAATAGTGACGGGCCTGTGTTTACTTCTCTTGTTTCTGGAATAGCCCATAGCCTTGCTCACTGTGCAGCGGGGTATGTGTAAGAAACCTCTAACTTCTTTTTATCTCCTCCAATTACAAAGTTCACTCAAGATTTCAAGGTCCCCGTAGGCATAGCTAATTCCGGATATACACGCTTCCGACTTGAAAGCCATCTCGAGTCAATGCATCCCTCCTCCTCTGAGTGAGGCTCCAAAACCAGCAACACCAGCATCACCTGGGAACTCTGAGTTCATCTCTGACTTCCTGCATCTACATCTGTATTTTCACAGGGTTCCCAAAAGGTTCCTAGAGATGTAAGGCCTGAGAAGGACTATAGCAAATCCTTCACCGTGTTCCTATTCCTTCCTTTGCCCAAACACTGACTGGCTGGAGACTCTCATACACCAGGCACTGCCCTAAGTCCGTGGACACAAAAGCAGAACCTTAAAAGTGCTGATGCAGACCTTGGGCATCTGAACAGGCTGAGGACCTCCTGCAGCAGGGGCTAAAGGCAGCCGTGGCCAGTTGTGAAATAATGATGGGCCTTGTGCTTTTGAAAGCCTGCTGGGATGGGAGTGGGCAGATGAACAGTAGCTAAGAGAGATGGTCTGCAAGTGTGTGGGTGGGGGTGGGGACTTGAATGCGACTTTTAAAATAAAATGCATTTCATCGTGCGGAATGCATGTGCTTTGGCCTCCATCACTGAAATCAGAGCCTGGCAGATGCTTTTGCTGCTGGTGGGAAGGCGGTGCTTCACCGGGGAAGGGAAAAGCCACATCCTGGGAATGGGTCTGGTGCAGATAACCCCTGTGACCTTGCCTTGGGAAGCTGGGCACTTGGATATACCTTTACCCACAGATATACCTTTACCTGCCATGGTGTGGTAGTCAGTCTTTCCGTCCCCAGCCAACTGATGCCTCTGAGGGCATAGGGCCCCTACAATGGGAGGGGTCAAGCACACCCATCCCTGTTGTCAGAGAAACAAAAATCACCCCAAGAACAGGGCACCAGTCAGCAAAGACTGAGGGAAGACACTCAGCACAGGCCTGTGTCCCTGGCAGGGAAGTGTTGGTGCGTCTCCATTGGGCTGTGGGTCAGCCTGTACTGGGAACAGCACTTCAGACACACGGGTTATTTCATCAGAAAGAGAATCCTGCTGTTCTTTAATCTGGTTGTCTTAGTTTGCTTTCTGTTGCTGTGGTAAAACACTGACCAAAACCAAAATTGCAGGCGTGCGCCCCTGCGCCTGGCTAACTTTTAGAAAGTTAAACAGTAAGTAGGCAAGTTTTCTTCCCAATCCATTCTCCTGTTATTAAGTTTGTCAATAGACTTTTGTGTGATTTTGAGTACTCTATACTAAATTTAATATTGTAGGGTTTTAAATTCCAGTATTATCGCATTAGTAATAAGTTGGAAGGGTATTCACACCCAAAAGGGTTGGTTCTCTGTATAGACATGGGGGAGGGGCTTCTGAAGCCTGGGTGGGGGAGCTTCTAGAACCCCGTTCTTCTATGCTCTCCAAGATAACCTATGACTTTTAAAGTATGTGAGCATGTGTGTGAGAGAGAGAGACAGAGAGACAGAGACAGACAGACAAAGTAGGGTAGTCTTCTTTGTAAATAACTAAAGGCTTTTTCATCTCCCAAAAACTGTAAATCTCTATGGAAAATGGAAAATGCTTCTTGATTGAATTCTTGTGGCTGACGGCTGCCGCTCTAAAAATACTTGTTTCTACACTGGGCAGTGTGCCAGCGAGGCAGGCCGAGAAACAAAGTGGACACAGAAGAGAGTGACCATGCTCTAGGGAGGCGGGAAGGAGTCCCAGCTTCAACGGAGGAGGTTCCTCCGTTCCAAGGTTTTTGTTTTGTTTTTGTTTTTAAAGTGACTCAGGAACTGGAGAGAGGGCTCACGGCTTAAGAGAGCCCACTGCTCTTTTAGAGGACTTGAACTTTCAGCACCCAGGGCGACTGGCTCACACTCACCTGTGACTCTAGCTCCAGGGAATCTAATCCCCTCGTGCTGACCTCCATAGGCACTGCTATCACGTGCACACAGAGGCACATGCGGAAGGCACGTGGTTATGTTATTACATTTATGGCAGAGTATTTGAAAACACAAAAAATGACAGAGTCATACTAATCCCCAGTGACTCCATCATTACTCTTTCCCAAACTATTATGAGTAGCATTCATTCATTCATTCATTCATTCATTCATTCAATATCTATGTAGAGATAGGATGCTCACAATCTTCAAGATAGCAGATGATGAAGCACGCACTCTGCCTTTGCACTCAGAGCACTTAATGCCAGAAAACATTTATGAATCTTCTATTTTATAGTTGTGCTATAATTTATTTAATCAATCTCCTATTTTTAGACACTTACATTGCTCTATAAACTGCTCAGGGAAATAAAGTTTTATGGTTTTATATTTTAGATGTATCATAACTCACAAGTCCTCTCCAACAACCATGCCTATCCTTGAGTATTTCACTGCATTCTGGACTTTTGCTTGATCTTGCTATTACCGAGTAACACACCAGCCTGCAGCATTACCCAGCAGGCTTTACCAAAGACTTGGGTTTCTCTTTCAAAGATTTTTTTTAAATCTAAGCATTAGATGCCCACATAGAAGCTTTAGAAAATATGAAATTATAACGAGGAAACAGAACAAAATTGTTCATTATTCTATAACCAAACACTAAATAACTAAATACTGGTTTATTTCCTTCTTCCCTATAATATTGTTAATTCTTTGAGAATTTCATACACTGTATTTTGATGATACTCACCCTGCACACATTTCCTCAGAACTTCTGGATTTTCCTTCCACCACCTAACTTCCTAACTTCATGACCTCTATTTAAAAAAATAACCCACTGAGTCTAATTTATGCTACCCGTGTGTGTAAAGCCATCCACTGAAACATAGTGAACCAACCAGGGACCCCACAATTAAAGAAAAGGGTCTGTCCCTCCCCAGAAACCATCAACAGTTAATGGCTCCTCACTTAGGGATGGGGCCTCAGGAACCCCTTCCACTCCAAGCTGGCATGTTGACTGGTTGAGCTTGTTTGCAGGTCTTGCCTTGGTAACTGCAGCTACCATGAGTTCATGAGTGCAGCGGTCCTGTCACATACAGAAGACACAGTTTTGCTCCAGTCCTTCCTGATCCCATAATTGTTCCTCATAGTTTTTTAAGGGCATATATATAAGTGGGACCCTTGCCACAAGCCTGAGTTCAATCTCCTGGACCCTCATGGTGAAAAAGAGAAAACCAGCTTCCCCAAGTTGTCCTCTGACCTCTGCCTGCACACACACACACACACACACACACACACACACACACACACACAAATAATAAATAAACGAAAAAAGCAATAAAAATAAAGGTGTATATATAAGGTATATCATAAGTTTTTATTTTATTACAAAATCAAGTTGATAGAGTATGAACAATCAAACATGCTCCATGCCATTAAATACCATTCGGAAGCACAGAAGCAGTTTCGGTTTTCATTTGGAACTCATTTCAAATTATGAAAACCTGCAAAGGTAAATAGAGCAAAGGCCATCAGGGTACCCTCCCTCAGCTGTGAACATTGGCCAGTGGCTAGCATCCCCCTTTCTTTGCTTCCTGTTTGCTCTTTTCCCCGTGTAGGAAAAGAAGGCAGGCTATATTCACCATGGCCCCTTACCTCAAAATACTTGAAGCACATGGATATTCTCTTTCGTGGTCACTGCTCAGCTTTGTCAGGTGACTCGGCAATGTCCGCAGAGCATGATTCTCCAGGGCAGAATTCTGTCACAGCTCTTTTGCTTCTCTTACTGTGAAATGTTCCTCTTCCGTCCCCCTCTGCCTTTTACAAAGCTGGCGTGTTTGAAGAATGCAACTCTCTTTTAAACTTTTATTTAGTCATTTGTTTGTAGGTGTGTGTGCGCGCGCGCACGCGTGTGCACATACGCATGCATGCCAGCATTTCAAGGCACCTATGTGGAGGTCAATACTCAGAAGATGGGTCTCCCCTTCCACCGTGTGGGTACCAGAAATGGAACTCTGGTCAGGGTACCTTTATTTTCAGCCCCCTTAGAGTTTGCCCGTTCTCCTATGTGTGCTTCTGTTGTTTCCTCGTGTTTCCATTGAGCTTCTGCTCTCTTACCCAGAAAGCGGCATGGGTGGCAGTGTGCCTTCTCTGAGGATCACATCTGGAGGCCCCCAACTGTCTGTTCCTCACTTACCTGGTGAGTGTGTTTTGTTTACCCAAAGTGTTGTCTAATTGCTGCACTGTAATCACTGGACATTCCCCCCGCCCCTTCCTTCCAACCAAGACACTTTAAGACAGTGCAAATGTTCTACTTCTCAAAATTCCCCGTCTATTTAGCACCTGATGACTCTTTGCTTGGTCTGGCTTTCCACCCTCAGCATTCTGCACATTGCACAGGCAGTCCTCAGCACTCCTCCCCCTCTCACCCATTTACTAGTGGTGTATGCTCACGCGTTCCTTTTTTTTTTTTTCAATCAACAATTTGCAACATGTTACTTGCTTTTAAATATTTCTGATGCTCAAGTTGTCCCAAACTTGGCAGATGGGAGCCCCTTCTAGGCCCTGTGACATAGTCTCACTATTAAAAAAAAAAAAAAAAAAAAAAAAGAAAAGAAAAGAAAAAAAGAAAAAAAAAAACCTCTCCAACATAAAAAGTTATTCCACGTTCATCTGGTACCCTCCCTGCCCCAAGCCTTGGATTTTCCCCATCTTGGCTGAGCCTTGGCTTATGCTGGTGGATCAGGCATCGGAAACTGAGGAGAGCTGGGTACTACGTGTGCATGTGCTATTAGCATGGCTTTGTTTCTTTGCTCAGATAGCTGGGAAGTAGATCTTTCAGTCTATAGTCAGAAGACTGACACCCAATAATCAATTATTATTCTCTCTTCCCACACACACACACCCACACTTGCTCAGTACTCTAGCACATCTGGACACAAACCTCCTTAACCATTTTTGGTAGAAATAGCTCCCCATTCCTCTTGGAAACACATGTGCCTGCATCACTTGGGAGCTTCTTCAGAAACCCCCGCTGCACGAAGACAGATCCTCACCACCCATATTTGAACAAGTGACTGTAACATGTGCTAAACTATGAGACACACAGCTCACTACTGTAATGTAGGCTTGTCCTGTTCACCTAGTGCCAGCCCGGTAGATGACAGACATGCCAAAACTTCTCTTCATCTCTCTGGTCCTGAAATATGTCTCCCTAAAAGAAAGCTGCTTTCCAGGCTCCCTGCTCTCTCTCCCCCTTAGGTGATTGGCAAGATGGGAGAGGCTCCGTTAGTTAGTGCTGACAAACCTCTCAGCCAAGGGCTAGACTGTTGTTGGTCAGAGGTACAGGGTATTGTCAGCATGGTGACCCTTGGGTTCAGTTCCTAGCACCAAAAGCCAGCACAGCTCCCAGCCACTTTTATCAGAAGCGCCTGATCCAGGGTAGCATTCGTAACCTCTGTTCCCATCATTATCTGCTCAGGCAGAATCTTCACATGACTCAAGTCTAAGAAACACCGGCCTTGAGCGCCTCAGCCTTACCTACGAGACTGAATCACCTGGGGCCTCTACGTACATTTCACATCTAGAGCTAGGGCCCCAGGGACCAGCTTTTAATGCTTCTCAGTTGGTTCCAATGTCCAGGCACGACTTAGGACTCTAGAAGTTTGTTCTAGCCTTTCTCACTGCAGAGTGCAGGCTAGCCCTGAAGCTAAGGAGAAAAGCATGATACCATCACCCTTGGAGGTGAGAAACCAGTAGCCAGAGGAACCCAAATGGCACAGTGTTCGGTGATGTGCAGTTATCAGAAAAAAAGCAAAGTGACATCTTCTGATGTTTCCAGCACATTGATCCCAGAGACTGAATTTTCCCCAAGACTCCTTGCTGGGAACCATCTCGTGAATTTATTGTTATGGTTTCTACTACAAAGGAGATAGCTATATGCTGCCCACATCCATAAATCCAACTCTTGGGCTAAAGATATGGCCCAGTTGGTAGAATACTAGGTTTGTTTTCCAGCATACATGAACTGGGCATAGTAACCCCAAATACTTGGGGGTGGGGGTAGGGTGAGGCAGAAGGATCAGAAAGTTGAGGTCCTTCTCAGATACACAGCAAGTCTGAGGTCAGACTGAGCTACACAAGACCCTGACTTAGTGGGAAAAAACATCCAATGTTTTCTTCTGTACCCTTGACCAGGGATGTATTGATTGGTTACACTCCAGACTTGGGAAGGAAGATAACAGTGTACTTTAGCCTTCTGGGGTGCAGCGCCTCCACTTGCAAACCACTTGTCTGTGAGATGTCTGGTTACTCTACTCACAACCCAGTTCAGGGTCCCTGACCAACTCAACTCCCCTGCACCTTCTCCTTCTCCAGCCCCACCCTCTGGGCATCATGGCTCCCTTCCCCAAGGACTTGCCTGACTTCCTTTTTCCCTCTTTCTTTTTAGATGTATTTACTTTATTGTTTTATGTGTCTGGGTGTCCTGCCTGCATGTGCGTAAATGCACCATGTGTGTGCCTGCTGCCTGCAGAGGCCAGAAGAAAGTGTCAAATCCACAGGGAGCAGGAGTCACAGACAGTTGTAAGGTTTTCACAAGAGCGCTGCAATTCAAACTCAGGTCCCCTGCAAGAACAATAAGTGCTCTTGACCACTGGACCAACTCTCCAGCCCTCTGCTGATTGTTAATGTCATCTTAGAAATATCTCCTCAGGAGTGTTTACCTGTTTCAAAAGGATTTTTGAAATTTGCTATCTACTTTTATCTTTAGTGTCACTACTTTCTACAGGCTCACATCTAGCTTATTTATAGAACAGGAATGCTAGTTTTGCTGGGAGAAAAAAACAAATCTGTATTCTAGCCCCCCCCCCCCACTTTTTTTAATACCGCGCAAGAGACCGTCTCTATGCTAGTGGAGAGATTAATAGGGAACTAACTGAATTGAGAAGGTGTTCTGTCGGCACAAGAACCAGCAAAATTCCCTGGGACAGAGAAGGCACAGAGAGGGAAATGCTAGAACTTGGCCTTAGCTGTGTCAGGAATTCTTCGTATGGAAAGAAGGAAGAAATGGCGTCCTGGATGGAGGGGAAAGCTCAGGTAGAGATGTAGAAGGTGTGTGGTGTGTTTAGGCACAACTTCCGAGCCGTGCGGTGGGACTGGAGAGCAGTGGAGAAAGAGATGACGTGGCTGAGGTCGTCGTATCAAGATCCTCGGGTAATGAGGTAGAGCAGACGCCGAGCTTTCTTCTGGGCTTCAGGAGGCCCCCTTGAAGTTTATTTTTAGCGCATGTTATTGGTGTATTGTAGAATTTTACGGTACGGTTATGCAGACATCTTCGTAGAAATCCAAACAGAGCAGGCTTCACTCATTCGAAATTAACTATAGGAAATTATTTTAACTTACAATTTTTGTGTAGCCATGGGCACATGACTGTGCACATCACACTAGAAGCCAGAGGAAGACATCAGATGTCCTGCTCTGCCACTCTTTACTTTATTCCCTTGAGACAGTCTCTCGCTGAAGCTGGAGCCAAACTGTCAACCAGAAGTTCTCCTGACTCCACAGCATTGGTGGCCCAGGCACCTGCAGCCACACCCATCTTTTTACCTGAATGCTGAGGACCCAAACTCAGGTCCCCATGCCTGTAGAGCAATACCTCTTACCTGCTGGGTTATCTCCCTTCCCTGGAAACTGTTTTTGTTTTTTTAATTAGAAGTTTTAGTTGTTATGAACACTATAAAATATATAGCTATTAATTATAAAAAGCAGATCAATAAATTTTACAATTCACAATAGACCTACATGAGCCAAAATGCAAACTAAGCATGTAGTTCATCAGGTCAGCCATATATCTTGACAAACATCGTCACTGTAGGACCATACCTATTATTGGGCTCCAAAGGACGGAAGGGCTTTTTAAATATTTTTAAATTATGTGTAAGCAGATGGGTATGTGCACTTGAAGCCCTCAGCTCCCCATCTCTTCTCTTCCATGTGGAGGTTAAGGGGAATTCTCTTCCTAGTCTACCACACCTCCTCTTCATCTCTGCCGACAGGACTAAGGACTGATACTGAGGTTGAGCTAGAAGGGGATATGAAACAGATGGGGGCTGCCCAGCTGACCTGAGAGATGATCATAACCACACTTTTTGAAGAGCCCATTTCCTTTCTGGGCCAGGGATCAGCTTGAGACAGGACCTTGTAATGCAGCCCAGGCTTGCCTCCCTCAACCATCCCCATAACCCAGCTTCCTAAGTGCTGGAATCCCAGGCATGTGCCACCAGGTCCAACACAAGCTGTCCATACGTTACACAGCAGCTGGCAGTCCTGTTCTGCCTGCCATACCCTGAGGTCATTGTGGCTGTTGGTATTGTCAGGCCAAGGAACTGCTTTTCATTTTATCCCTTGAGGAACCTGGCCCAGGCTGGTTAGAAGGATTTGATTAGCGCCACAGCCGAGCCAAAGCTCCTGGCAGAGTGATGCTTTTCCTATGACGTGAGCTCCAAGGTCTCTTTCCATCTACAACACACACACTAGAAAAGATCTCTCCAGCCACATGCCACCTATGTGGAGCCGCCAGCCCCGAGATAAATATACTAGGAATACCAGCCGGTGCCCCCAAACAACTGTTCTAAGCCTGTAACACAGAAGTAGAAACTCAGCTTCAAAAAGCAGGCATACCCATATGCCTGTGTAACACACGTATGTGTGCACCTATATTTTAAGACTTTCTCCAATTAGGTTTATGTGCATGTCTTTGCATAGGTGCACAGAGTGCAGCTGCCTGTAGAGGCCAGAAGGGGGTGACAGATGGCCTAGAGCTGAACTCACAGGTGCGAAACCTCTAACCTAGGCTCTGGGAATCACAATCAGGCCTTCTGCAAGCACAGGGCGTGCGTTAGCTGCTGAATCATCTCTGCAGCTTCCATTTTTAATGACTCAGAGATCTAGAAAACACACTGTTGAGCTGTTTCTGGAGTCTGCAGTGCTTGTCATTGCTTTAAGCTCTTGCTGAGTCGAGCAGCTGTGAGGAGCAAGCCTTTGTTTCACCATCTAGATGAGACTGAATCTGGACTAGCTGATCGCAGTGCCAGCCCTGGTTTATATTGTTTTTGCTATCGTTATTTGTTTATTGGAGGGAGACAGGATCTCCCTTTGTAGCCCGATATGGGCTAGAATAGATTACGACTGTGTGCCACACAACTCACGGGCTTACTTGCATAAAAGTAAGTTCAATGCCCAGAACCACATAAATGGGACATGGTGGCTCTTATACCTAAAATCCCTACACAAGTTCTCAGATCCTCATTCTCAGTTACACATCGAGTTCCAAGCCAGCCCAAGAAATTAAAGCCTGTCCCCCCCCCCAAAAAAAGCAGTAATAATAAAGAATAAAAATCCATAAAGGGCATAGATGGTACCGTGGAAGTCAATGGAGAAGCTACAAACGAGACAGAGAGATGGATTGCCTTGGGTGTTATTTAATTAAGGTCACAGTAGACTTTGGAAACCAGAGGAGGTTCTGCAGCCCTGAGTGGTAGTTCCGGGTCCCCAGAGGCCTTGCCATGCTGTCTGCTCGGTTAAAGAGGTCCAGGATCCGCCACCTTCATGACAGGAGTTAGAGTCAGCAAGGCCGAATGGCAGTGTCTGACTCGTATGCTGACTTGAAAGGAAGAAAAGGTTGGAAAAATAAAAATGTGAAAAAAATATTTACAGTGGTGGGGACTGAAGTCAGGGCCTTGTGCTTCCAGCTCCATGTTTAGCAGGGTTCCTTGAGTCTTCCTAAGAGCTCATGGCTTTAATCGCCTCTACCCGTATGATCTTTTTTAAAACTTATTACCAACATGGCAAACAAGAAGCGCGCTGTGACTGAGGATATTAAGCTCGAAAATGGTAGTGAATTGCACAGAATTACGTACGTAGTTTTAGTGGCTTTGTCTTCTGAGTCCAGGTTTATCTAACAGGTGTTCCAGGTCCACTGGGCTTTGTAAATGTCCCCCAGGCCGTGACAGCTACGCCCACTCATTCCCAGACAGATTCCTGGTAAACTTTTGCATAGCTCCCATGAACTCTTCAGACTTATTTTATTTTTAACGTATGTGTATGCATGTGTGTCTTCTGCGGGTATACACACTTGAGTGCAGTGCCTACCGAGGCCAATAGAGGGCGTCAGATCGCCTGGAGACAGACTCAGAGGAAACTGTGAGCCACCTGATAGGAATGATGGGTGCAAAATCCCGGCCCCTTCCAGAACAGCAAGAGCTCTTAACCGATGCACCATCTCTCCAGCCCCATCAGTCAACACTTTTGATGGTGGAAAGGCTTTGGGTCATTAAAGGAAAATGGACAAGGTGATGTTCAGACACTTGGCTCAGAGCTGATTTTAGGGTGTCACTACACACCATGTTTATAAAGTGTGTTCCAGGACAAAGCTTCTTAGAATCTAGGTAGTAGAGCACTACTTGTTTGTTGGCTTGTTTTTAATGTGCATGTATCTTGGACATGGAGTTCTGGAATATGGAAGAAAAATATACTGGTAGTAATACACTCACACTTGAATATCCCAGCAATGTCAAATGTCTATAAACAAATAGTTCTTCCCGCTCACTCTCAGTGATCCTGCGGTAGGTCAGTGACAGCTCACAGACCAGCTTGAGTGTAGCCAGCGACACATGAAGAAATATTCCTCCAAGGGAAACAAGGCCTAAAATTTTTTGCATTCCCCGAAGAAAGTATTTCCTGATATCCTGAGCTGGGACCCATTTCCACATTCCAGGCTGGGGGTAGGATGGGGGTGTCTGAGCTAAATAACTGCATTTGATCGATTTAGCATCTCCAAAGTGACTTGCCCTCACAACCCTGTTCACAGAGTATCTTTTAACACCCGGAAGACTCAGTTTTCTAAACACATTTGGCTCTGCTCTGCATATTGTAGGCAGAGCAAGACCCCAGACATTATGCTTCTGTCCTTTCCTCACCGTGAGCTCCCAGTCCTTCCGCCTCAACTCCCTGAGTGCTATAATTACAGATGTGTCCCTCCTGCAGCTGGCTCTTTTCTCTTTCTTCCTTTCTCCCCAGTGCGCACAATCCTTCATGCCTAGTTCTGCCTCCTGCACAGTACTCACTATGAGTGGCCACACCTTTGCCGATTAAAGCTACCCATCTGGCTGAGGCAGTCCCATCTTCTTAGGAAGTTTGCCACAGATTCCTGAAAGCATGTTGGTTTGCCTTCTTCCTGGAGGGGACTCATCCTGGGGCTCCACGTACCTGCAGCATCCCCCAAATCCATTTCTGCCTCCCTCCCATCCCCCAGATATGTCTGTGTGTGAGTACTTCCCAGCACTGCCGTGGCCCTGGCATCCTGTCACTTGCCCATGTGCCTCTCCCCAAGCTCCCACATACATGTATAAAGACTCAGACCTTCAGCTGGAGCTGTCCTATCCTAGCCTGGGTCGTATCCATCCTTTGACGTATCCATCCTTTGACGTATCCCACAGACATCCTAAAGTATTTCTCTCATTCACATGGTCTCTCAAGGACTCGGCTGTAATCCTCTATCAAGCTTCCAGAAGCATGGCTTTGTTTTTGTAGCTTGCTCCTCTTCTCTTCTGGCCACCTCATAGCTCGAAATGAGCCTGCCTGTTCTCTCTTCTGTTGATAACATGGCTTTCGTAGTCAGCAACCCGAACTTTTGCAGAGTTCTCTCTGTTGTAACCACACACACTTACAAGTACCATCTCCAATAGCCCATAGGCTCTGAGTTCCCCTTATAGACTGCACTTTTTCAGGACACCCCAGGGAAAAGAAAAAAGGGGGAGGCTAGCTAAGCCCCTGTTCCAACAGAGTTTCACCTCCCAGTTTTATGACCCTACAATATCTGCAACAGTTGAAACCTTGACCAGCAAAATGTACTGACCTATATTTCCCTGATATGAGTGTTGTATGATTTATAAATAGACATACTCCACCACAAAGGATCTGGGGTTGAGTGGATTTGAGACACAGGTGTGACACATGAATCTTGAAGAAGAGGCTATCTGGTAAGGCTTGTCTAAGTGCCTTTGGCACAGGCCACTGTGGGAGAGAGTCTTGCTACACTAATGTCACCTGGAAAACACTGGCTGTGGGTAGCATCAGTCCATAGAATCCTGCCAAGTCCCCACGACTTGCTTAAAGTCCTTCAAACGTGTTCCCTGGTTAGCTGGAAAATGAACATCAAGAATCTTTGCAGAGATTTCCCTTAGCCCTGCCTTTTGAATGATAGATAAGTTGAGGCTTCGCCCAATACTGTTATTTACTTTTCCATAAGTATGCCTTGTATAATTTATCATCGAGAGCTCTAATGACTTCCAAGGCTGTATTTCTAGCTCAGACCTCTCCCCTGAGCTCCAGGCTCCATACATCCTGCTGTCTTCTGGACAACTATCTATCGGAGATCTTTAGCAGAATGCCCAGACAGCACTTCCAATGCACTTTGTCCCATAGACGAGTAGTTCCACCCTCATAAAATTCCTTTTTGCATGTGTCACCATCTAACCAGAAACCTGGAAGTATTCCAAACTCTCTCTCTCTCTCTGCCCAGGCCCCCAGGCCAGCTTAGTCAGTATATCCTCTGGATCCTACCCCCTGAGAAGTGTACCCCACTCCTCAGTTGCCACTATCTAACTCTGGGTCTTCCGTATAGACTGCCAAATGGCTCCTGTCTTTGCTCAGGGTTTCTGGGAGACAGAAACAGTGCCAGAGAGTTGCATGCTGGGAGGAAATAGTGAGTGCTTTGGGGAATAGCTAAATACCATGGGGGAAGTGTGAGGTTAGCAAGTGTGATGGAGTCACACACACAGGCCGCACACATACACGCAGGTAAAGAAATATGATTTAAAGAATAAAAAAAAAAAGAACTAAAGTTCAAATTAGGAGCTAGAGAAATGGCTCAGAGGTTGAGAATATTTGCTGGTCTTCCAGAGGACCCAGGTTCAATTTCCAGAAGCCATGTCAAGTGTCCCTTCAGCTCCAAGGGATCTGATGCCCTCTTTTTGCTTCCATTGGCACCTGCATCCATGTGTACACACCCATACACAGGCACATGGGGTTTTTTTCTTTAAGAGTTAAATTTCCAGGGCTGGAGAGATGTTTCAGAGGTTAAGAGCACTGGCTATTCTTCCAGAGGTCCTGAGTTCAATTTCCAGCAACCCCATGGTGGCTCACAACCATTTATAGTGAGATCTGGTGTCCTCTGCTGTCGTGCAGGCGGAACACGGTATATGTAATCATTAAATAAAATAAAATCTTTTTAAAAAGAGAATTATACATGCTCCCAGCCATCTTGGTGCTTTAGGCAGGAGTCAGCAGGCAGAAGGAAGACTATGAGGAATGGCTGACCACCCCCCCCCAAAAGGGAATTTGTTCTAAACATCTTCCGTATTTCTTTGCAGCCTGCAAAAGGAAAGAGCAAGAACATGGGAAGGATAGAGGCAACACCCCCAAAAAGCCCAGGCTGGTCTTCACAGATGTCCAACGTCGAACTCTACACGCAATATTCAAGGAAAATAAGCGTCCCTCCAAAGAATTACAAATCACCATTTCCCAGCAGCTGGGGTTGGAGCTGAGCACTGTCAGCAACTTCTTCATGAACGCCAGGAGGAGGAGTCTGGACAAGTGGCAGGACGAGGGGAGCTCCAGTTCAGGCAATTCGTCATCTTCATCAAGCACTTGTACCAAAGCATGAAGGAAGAACCACGGACTGGAACCTCGGTGGAAAAGCTTTAAATTTAATTTAAGAAATTTTTTTCTAAAGACCAGGACCTCAAGATAGCAGGTTTATACTTAGAAATATTTGAAGAAAAAAAAAGTGGTATTTATAGTCCAAAGAAACCAAAGACTGAAGCTCACCTGCATTCTGACTTTGTTCAGAGACACATACATCAGCGGGGCAAGACTCGGCAAGAAAAATGATGAGGAAAACAGCGGATCTCATGCCTTCAACAGCAGATCTCACGCCTTCAACCCCCACGCCTCACTGTGCTCCGGTGGCTCGAAGCACAGGAACGTTTGAGCCATTGAGTGGACATCTTTTAACATCAGACATTCTCATCTGTTCCTCCACACCACAGAGGTGTACAGCGTCTCCATGTCTGTCACGTGTGGGTGTGTGTGCATGTACACACACACACACACACACACACACACACACATACATACACCACCACCAGTGGTTAGGGACTCAGGCAGGGATGGTCTTCAGGAAGGGTTGCACTGTAGGAATGTGACCGACGCGGTGTGGGATTTCTAAGTTCGTTGGATCTGAGGTGTGATTTCTCTCATCTAGCCTAGCGTTTGAACCTGCCAGGCCCACAACCTAAATGCAGATTCAAACCCAGCAAAGAAAATTTGAATGGCGCCTAACCCAGTGTACTCTCTTTGTTTGTTAAGAAATGTTCAGATATTTTTAAAGAAAAAAAATGAAACAAGAGTCCATCCATTAAAAAAAAAAAAATCACCTAGGTACCAAAGAACACACAATATTATAGTGCAGGTATTTTATTGCAATGATTTTAATAACCAAAGCTATTTTTACACAAGATACTATGTAAAGTTATACGTATGAACTGA
Source organism: Meriones unguiculatus (assembly GCF_030254825.1). NCBI lineage: Eukaryota > Metazoa > Chordata > Mammalia > Rodentia > Muridae > Meriones > Meriones unguiculatus. The sequence goes on along the minus strand of NC_083354.1, from coordinate 14,044,128 downwards.
TCTAGCCGTAATCCACATGCCACGTAGGTTCAGGACTATTCTTTCTGACTCTTGAAGCATTTGAAATATGAGTTTTCAGAACTGGCAAGGAAGAATGTAGCTTCAGGGAAGCAGCTACCACCATGGCAAAGAGGTCGGTGCGATGCACTTGGGATCATAAATGTCATTTACATGGAGAAGAGACATAACGCAGAATCTACTCCTACCCAAGAAGATGCGAGGACCCTTTCAGAGCTAGTCCCCACATAAACACAGAAAACTAGGCTTAATGGGACAGATAACTAAATTTAAAAAAATTGTCTAGAGTGATCATTTTTAGTAACTGATCCCCCATAAAAAAAGACTCAGACTAATTTTGCTCAAATTTACTTTATGCACTTGGCACCAAATATCTTTTAAAAATTCTTTCCCAACACTAAAGAGGCAAGCAGACTACTATTAACCACAATTAGTTGTCCCATATTGTGTAAGCATCCTAAAAAGCAGTCTGAGCTGACTTTTTGCCGATTTCAGACATTTTACAGTGTAGACATTGGGAAAATAGCAGGTGCCTCTGAGAAATGGTAGAACAATAGAATCGCATAGAAAAAACCCAGAGTTCCAGTCTCACACAAGACTTTTGGTTCTTTCAGAATCTAACGACTCATTTTACTATCATAGCCTCTAAAGCATGTTACGTTTCTTCTTGCCATAAACGAACCTGGAAATTTTATCACATGGCTTCTACTCTCTGACAGGGACAGACTAAAAATGAGACCCGAGCTTCCTAATCAAAGCTTTAAATTTTGACTTTCCCCAAACCATTTAACTGGGACTGCGAAGACCAAGGCAGGAAAAGAAAACAAAGTCCTAGAAACCATTTGACTCCCAGAAACACTCTGTCTGAACTCAGCTGAACTACAACTGATGTGAACAGTCAAGAGTGGGGTACCCTCAGTTGCTATCACACCTCGCTAGAAACATGACACCGAAAGCTGTCTTGATCCACTGAAATGCCAAATGAACAAAATTTAAAATTTGTAACACAAAATTTGTGGGTTGGGTCTCAGGACTCCAAGAGGAGCCTAAGCTGACTAAATGAACCATCTGTCTCCTTCCTGTTTACTCTCGATGGAGCCAAGGAGACCAGCCTAGGCCTTGATGTGTTTTGTCTTAGCATTTTCCAAAATTCACCCATAATTCCAACTTTAAAAAGTTTTCCTTCCAAATATGGCACAATTCTGGTTCAATCAGGAAGAACCAGTAGATCAGCGCCCTTTGAAATTTGCTCTAGTTTTCAGTATTGTAAACAAAAAGGAAAAACAGAAACCTATTTTCTCTCTTCATAGTGGAGGGAGTGGGGAGCACAGGTGCATTTATGCTAGAAGAGGGATAGCCTTATTTGCTAAAAGTTCAGGGGAAACCCAGCCGTGTCTACAACAATCTTACCAACTTTCAATACTCTAGAAAAAGAAAAGAAAAAAAAAATGGATTCAGTCAACTGTCTTGACTTTGCTTTTACCACGTTCCTTTCATGATTAATCCAACTGCATTTTGCATTCTTTCAAGCCAATCATTTTGGTACTGTAAAGACACAGTCTTCGAAAAATATGACTACACCTTAAAAATCCCACCATGACAGTTTTCCGAGAAATAACCAGTTACCCTACTTGCTGACACCAAAGATAATTTCATACCAGCGTTAAATTTGCACCCATTACACAATTTCAGGGCCTAGAGATATATTTTCTCATAAACAGAGGCACAAGTCAGAGCCTGAAAAGCAATTTTCTTACTTGACTGAGCATACTCCAAACTTTTGCTTCTTAGAAATCAGAGCAGGCAGACTCAGCTTTTCATAAGCAATACCTTCTCACACCCTGTAGGAATACTCTATTCTTTTCTTTCTCTTTTTTTTAATTTCATTTATTTATTTATTTATTTTTTGCTTTGGAACCAGCATTTAGAGAACATGCTTCCATTCCTGTTCATGTAGCACTAACCAATGGCTCCCCTCACACTCTGCAGAGCAGATTGCATGTTGTTTGTCATTTCTCGGTCATTTTGCACCATTCACCCCAAGAGTTTATTTCTTATCACTATGCACATTACAAACAAAACCAGAATTAAATACTTTCTTGCCTTTCCTTTCCCTTTCTTTTTTTTCTTTTCTTTCTTTCTTTCTTTCTTTCTTTCTTTCTTTTTCTTTTTTTTTTTTCCTAGAGTGGTTTTGGCCATAAGTCATTCAGGTCTTCAAGTAACCTGAAGCTTTTGCTGAAAACCATCCAGGATGTTTGGAGTCTGGAGACTGTAAAACTCAGATTTCAGTAACTATCCAGATAAAAGAATTCTGGACTAAGGACTCCCATCTCGGGGCACCTTGGGTATTGATTCCAAAGACCAAAGAAAACGCATGGAGAGACCCACAAGTTCTGATGGAACTTGACCCTCACCGTGCCCCTCAGTCCCTCAGAAAAACATAATTATTTTTCCAGAACAACATAAAAATGCTTGCTATATTTGGCCCCACCCCACCCCCATCACTACCCCAGGTGAAAGACCTGTCTTTGCAGGTTAAATGCAACTTTGCTATACCAAAGAGTCTAAGGACATTTTCCCCTATGCTCCGTCGTCCCTCCTTTGTCCATACAGGATGAAACTATGCATTCAGCAAACAAAGAGAAAGCACTTCTCCCTTTTCTATCTAGTTGTTTAGGGTGCATTCAAATACCAGAGGCTGTTCGGGGGGTGCACTTGGCCTTCTGGGTTATAACTGTGGTGTGGGTTTGCTTTACAGTGCATTTGGTAACTACTTCCCAAATAGTGTGGACAAAGAAGCAGAAGGTAAGAAATAGCTACTTCCATGTGTTTAAAAAAAAAAAAAAAAAAAAAAACAGAAACAAAAAACAAAAAAAGGAAAAAAAAAAGAAAAAAGAAAAAAAAAAGATCTACTATTTATAGTGTGAACCAAAGACGCTACCTCACTCAATTTCCATCGGTGATTTTAATCACATTGATATACCAAAGAATACCAAAGATATTTTCATGCACGGCCATGGTCTGCAGAAGGAACTCCACCCTCTTCCCTCCCCACCTTCTCCCTCTTCACTCAGTGTGTAAAGTTGTCTTCATTCTTAATAACAATACGATACCGATAACAACAACATTAGGAACGCCTACTCTTACTACTACTACTTCTTGTAAATCTCTAGGCAAACACGTTGCAAAGTTTGTAAACTCCTAGGACGAGTGCCTTGCTTGAACCAAAGTGTTAAACCGCTGTTAACCTCTCTCTCCTTATACTCTTTGAATACCTCAGCCTCTTAGAAAGGCCACTAATGAAAAAAAAAAAAAAAAAAGGAATAATTATTCACCGTGGTGCTTTTTCTGCGCAACCATGCAATGAAACTTTCTTTGATACCAAAGGATGACTTCCCCCACCCCCAATTCTTGCTGGTAAACCAAAGCTCCTCCTCTTATTCCCTCCAGAGTCCCTCCCCTCCCCTTCATGGAGTCCCTTCCCCAGGCAGGCCGTGTGTCACTTTTACCAATTCCTCCAAATACCTCATAGTAATAAAGTTTTAGGGTTATGTTGTATAGAGAGTCTATGTGATAAGGCAGAACTTACTAGTTTGTTAATTGTTAAGGTTACTTTAAAGAAAAAAAAAACTTTATAATTCTTATTTATTTTGTAGCTGTGTGTTTGGGTGTTTCTCTTCCCTCCCCCCTTTGGTTTGGGGTTTGTTTTATTGGCTGAAATGCTCAGTTGCTCAAGGAAGAGTTAATTTCGGGGACTGTTCCTCATGTGGGTTAAAAGTTAAGGGTTGTGTAAAACTGCAAGGGTGAAATAAGAACTGATTTTCATTTTGATGGTTACTTACGAAAGTTTTGTGTTTCGTAGAAAATTTGTTTCTACAGGGTAAAAAAAAATGATATATATATATAATCTTTTTGTGAAACTGGTTCCTATTTTTCTCGATAACGTGCTGTGATTTGCTTTAATTTAATTACATTTTCTATGAACTTATTTAATCACTTTGTTAATTTATGACTGTGTAGTTTTTACAGTGTATATAGTACAATTGAAATGGCCAAAACTTTTATGTTACAATCTCTTTCGTTCTCGATGCTAAGCCGAAGGTGAGAGCCCCTCTTGCCTTCAGGTGTAGACTTTGGTTTGTTCTTAGTGGGCACATCTGCACGTGCTATGAACACTGCCAGCTCCCCCTCAAAAACTGGTACATGCCAATTGAGTTTCCCAAGGTAGACAGAAGGCATTACCTGTGGTGTTCCATTAGTATTACTATTATTACTATTATTATTATTATTATTTTGTTTCTTTTAGAAAAAAAAAATTACTTTGCTGGTAAGCCCTGAAATTTCAAAGGGTTTGAGACCTTTCCCAATATCTCACAGCACCTGTGTTTGCTGGATACTTTGTTCCACCACTGATTTTGTTTGCTCGTTTTAACTTTCCAAACATGGGTGTAAGAAGTCAAAGTATAAAAACCCAAAGAGGCAAGCTAACTTGAATCTGGAAACCCTCCCAACCGCCCTTGTTTCTGCACTTCTAGATGGAAGGCAGCCTTTCCAAGCTGTCTTTGAGAGAAGGAAAGGGCTTGGGGGCCCACCAATTCCCAGAAGCCTAGGCAAGAAGCAAAACAAATTCAGTTAACTCAATGATAAGCTCCCCATGGCTGCCCCATTCTGGCCTTCTCCCCTGGACCTTACCCAAATGGGAAGGAGAGCACATCCCCAGAGCTATTTGAAATTGTGTCCTCTCACTCTCCATCTCACAGACAAGAGTCTTGGCCAGGACCCTTAGCCACAGCAGGCCTGGTCCTTGATCAGCACACACAGAACCCTCAAGGACCAGGGCCACCCTCACAGAAGCCACGACTCCGCTTCACTGACCTGAGCTGTGCAGATTCAATGGCGATGATGTAGGCCATTGATGTTTTCTTCTGCAGGCGTGTTTGGGGTGGAGAAGGAGAGAGGAGGGTGTGGATTTTGAGTCAAGAGGTGCATTTTTATCCCGATTGTGTATGTGAATAGGGTGATATGTCTGCTCTGAGCCCTGGGGGTTCTTTGCTCTGTGGGTGAGAGTCAGGGAGCTGGGGAAAGGCTCTGAGAGAGACGAGTTAGGACTGGCAGTGAAGCTCAAAGCAGAATTATCTTTACAAGGTCACATTTTAACTTCTGTGTTAGTGTTGGGTTTTTTTTTTTTTATAGTATGTTCTGCATTTATTACATAATCATTGTGGGCTTATTTTAGATTTGCCATCTGAACCAACTGACAATTAAAAGAACAATAATAATAAATGTTAAAACACTGCCTTCCATTTGTTTTGCTAGTTGTCGTCATCTCCCTGTCCCTCCCTGTTTGCTGTCCAGCCCATCTGTCATTCACTGATACCTGTCCCTCCCCCTTTTCTATTTTCAGCACACTTTGACCTCAGCTATTCTAAGAGTGTGACTCAGTTTCCCTGTTCAAGTTAGCTTGATGGTTTATTATAAAAGGAGGGCGCCTAAGACAATCATCAGGTAAAATTTAAATAAAAGATCAGTAGAATAGAAAATCTTCCAAGGGCAGGGGGGAGTTCTTCCTTAGCAATGAATTAAAAAAAAAAAATCAACAGGAAAGGTAAATACATGATTAATTAGCTACACACCTAACCATGAGGGGCTTAGAAGATTTTTGATAAGAGACAAACGTTACTGTCCTTTTCTTTGTCAGTTAGAAAATGGTAGTAGATTCTACACCGCATCAACACGTCAGATGAAATGATTGTTGTACCAAGTTACGGTCATTTGCTGATATGATACCTCGTCTGTCTTTCTCTCTGTTGATGCTTCTGTATTTTTCGTGCATAGCGACAAAATGTGTTAGGCATTCTTCTGGTTTGTACTGCGTTAAGGCTTCTTTCTTTCTTTCCTCTTCTTCTTCTTTTCTTTTAATTTTTATTTTTTGAGCTTCGATACTGTTCTCACTTTTAAGCCGTGCAATATCATCTGCTGTGTTTGCTAAAGAAAACGAAGAAGAAAAAAAAAAAAAAAAAGCAAGTGGTGATGTCATCACGCTCCCAGTGTTACAGTGTTTCCGCATTTGTGTAGTCACCGAAATGTAGTGAATAAAATGTTGGATTTTCCAGCACTTTAAATTTAGACAGTCCTTGCCTTCTTTCGTTTCATTCCACTCGCAGTGCTGAGTGAGCAGTCCATGAACTGTTCTCTGGAGGAAGGGGCAAAGGTGAGAGCCCAGCATGCCTGGGAATGCAAGCCAGCATTGTGCTTCAAATTGGTGTGGCCATTCGCTGGAGCATGGTCAGCCTGCCAAGGGCCAGACCCTTAAAGAAAGCTGACTCCTTGCCCAGAAGCCCTCAACTGCCCGTGGTTCCTCAGCTGGGGACGGGGGCTTGTGGGACCCTCCCCATCCAGGCTAGAATGGTGATTGGTTTGATCTTGTGCAGGTCTTCTGCAACCACAGCTGCTGTGAATTCGTGAGTGCCGTGTCTCAGCCACTTCCGGAAGACGCTGCTGTACCGTGGTCCTCTCCAACTCCTGGCTCTTACAGTTTTTCTGCCCCCTTTTCCTCCATATTCCCTCAGCCCTGGGTTGTGGGGGGGAGTTGAGGGAGAAAACAGTATCTTTTTGAACAGATGCTGTTTAATGGAGCAAGATGTCATTTTGGTTTTTTGGTTTTGTTTTGTTTTGTTTTGTTTTTTTAGAGACGGGTGACCAGGACCAGGGTGGCCTTGAACTCACAGAGACCTCTGCTTCCTGAGGGCTGGAATTAGAGTCTACCACCACTCTAATCACTTGGCAAGAAGGTGTCTTTTTAGATGGAAGTAGGACCTTCTGTCTCTACAAATGAACCTTTTCTTTCTTTCTCTTTCTTTCCGTTTTTGGTTTTTGGTTTTTCGAGGCAGGGTTTCTCTGTCTAGCCTTGGCTGTCCTGAACTCACTTTGTAGACTAGGCTGACCTCGAACTCACAGAGATCCACCTGCCTCTCTGAGTGCTGGGCTTACAGGATTACGCCACCACAACTGGCAGGTGAGCCATTTCTTTTCTTCTTTTCTTTCTCCACCCTCCCCGCCCAGATGGGGTTTCTCCGTGTAACAGAGCCCTTGGCTGTCCTGGACTTGCTTTGTAGACCAGGCTGGCCTCAGACTCAGACACCCAGAGACCCAGAGACCCAGAGATCCACTTGCCTCTGCCTCTTGAGTGCTGGGATTAGAGGTGTGCACCACCCCACACGTAAGCCACTTCTAAGAGCCAGATGGACTTGCAAAAGGAGTAAAAATGATTAGAGAGACAGGCGCGTAATGGTCCTCCAGTTCCCCACAGTAACAACACACCAGATGACTGTGGACATGCGTGTCTCTGGGACTACGAGATGGCTCTGGAATTAGAGTCCTCTTATTTGTTTGTTTGTTTATTCATTTTATTTTGAGATAGGGTCTTGCTATATACTCCTCAAAGGCCTGCTTAGAGCTCTCTTCTATCTACTGATGACTAAGACACAGGAGCTGGCCCTGGTGGCTGGACCAGTCACCCAAGCAACGAGCAGTAGGGCTGAGACAGAAGGATGGCTTGAACCTAAGAGTTTGGGGCCAGCCTGGGCAACAGAACCAAACCCTATCTCAACAGTGACAGCACACCAGTAATAACGGGGGGCAGGAGGCAGGGGTGAAGGGGACCTGGTTCAGGGAAAAGGGAAAGCGGGCTTGGATTTCCTGTTGTACTCGCTCACTAGTGGTGTGAGCTTGGGCGCATGATGCCCCCAGCCTCAGTTTCCTCTCTGTAAAATGAGCCTGCCTGCACTGCCAGGCCGTTATGGAGACTAGAAGAACACATAGACCAGCGGTTCTCAACCTTCTTCGACCATTTAAAACAGCTCCTCATGCTGTGACCCGCAACCGTACAATTGTTTTTGTTGCTACTCCATAACTTCAGGGTTGCTGCTGTTATGAGTCGTAATTAAACATCTGATATTTAAATACTTCACTGAAGGAGAGTTCAACTCAGCCTCTGGAGTATAAATCCTGGACTACGCTCAGCTTACCTATTAAAAGCAGATTTGTTTTGTCTTGTCTTTCCCATTAAATCCCTGGGACAGCTACAATGAAAACAACTGATTCTCAAGTCAGGTCTTTCTTTTTGTTTAAAAAAAATTATTACAGTTTTAGTAATTTATTTTGTGTTTTCGTGCACACATGCTATAGCACGTGACTTGAGACCAGAGGACAGCTTGGGGAGGGGGTGGTCAATGCTTTTTTCCTTCCTTAGTGTGGGTCCCAGGCATAGAACTCAAAATCACCAGGCTTGGCAGCAGCTGCCTTTGCCCTCTGAGTCATCTCCCAGGCCCAAGCCTTTCACACTGTAAACGTAAGAACAAACTTTCTTGACACAGCTCCTTCAGTAGCTTTGGTCATTGCATTCTACTTGCTGAGGTAGTAGGACAAAGCGGCACTGAAGTCCCTAAAGGCACCCGGCAGACTGTTCCCAACTGAAAGATTACACACTAGAATGCCTGAAAGGGACACACAGCCATGTATCTGGGTGACATCTTGAAAGTTGAGATGTTCCTGACCTTACATAAAAAGGGCTCCTGAAGGCTGCCCCTGGCAACTCCAGTTTTAAGCTAACTTAGGTAGGTTTGGAAAGGCACACAGCAAAAGCTTGCTGGGGCTAGAAGCACCAAGAAGATGGAATAGAGAAGCCCGAAGATGCCAGGTGTGATGACTCATGCCTTTAGCCCAGGCACTTGGGAAGCCAGAGACAGGCAGCTCTCTGTGAGTCCAAAGCCAGCCTGATCTCCACAACAAGCTCTGGATCATCCAGGGCTACATAGTGAGACCCTGTCTGAAAAAAAAAAAAAAAAAAAAGTAAGAAACCCTCCAGGAATGGCCAAAAAGTCTAACTTTCTAAAACTTACTGGACTTTACACGTGGTGTGTGTGTGTGTGTGTGTGTGTGCGTGTGTGTGTCTGTGTGTGCACATGTACTCCCATGACACAGTGTACTTGTGGAGGTTAGAAGATTCTGTCCTTCCATTATGGGGGTCCCTGAATGGAAGCGTATCAGCTCAGGACTCCCAAGACCAAGTTCTCAGCACAAAGGAGATTTATTTGTCCCAGAAGGACAGAGAGCAGGAAATGAAAGACAAAGACAGGAGATAGAGGAAGGGACAGAAGGGGAAGGGAACAAGGAAGAGGGAGAAAGGGTATTTGTCCATAAAAGGGACAAAGGACTGCCTGTGGATGGAGAGGAGACAGACATGGCCTGTAGGAAAACAGCCGTCTATAAAGCTACAAGGGGAAACCCCATGTTAGGATGAGGTGTTTAATTTTAGTTGAGCATGTTAATTAGGTGAGCCAAAGGGACTTTTTGAGTGTTTTTGATAGCTGGACCTTGGTGGTCAGCCTCAGGCGGAGAAAGTAGTCAAATAAGGGAATAGCTTTAGGGATGTAATATATGGATTTTTACAAGACAGAGGGAATCAGGGAGAACAGCCGGAACTGCCAGAGCCATGCTCACCTAGCCTGACCTGGCCAGGGTTCCTTCAGTCCTGAATATTAAATGCAGGTCATCAGGCTTGGTGGCAAGTGCCTTATCCGCTGTGCTATCTCACCGCCTGTGTTTTAAAGCTCTGAAATCAGTGTCAGTTCTGATCACAGAGAACGGGTAAGCAAGGCAGCTCTTCCCTGTTTCAGAGCCACTGACCGTGCACAGGAATGGAGGTCTCATCCTTCTGTCCTTCCTCTTCTCTAATCCCAGTCCAGTTACTGAGCTCATAAGCACAGTATTTGCGGTGTCAGCCAGACCCTTAAGGAAATCTCAAGCAGGAGAACTTTGCACTTGGCTCCATCTTTAAAGATTTTTGTTTAGGGGAAAGAGTAAGGCCTCAAAAGTTCTCTCTCCAAGACAAGAATTTTAGCCGTAGGCATCCTTTCTTTCTTTCTTTCTTTCTTTCTTTCTTTCTTTCTTTCTTTCTTTCTTTCTTCCTTTCTTTCTTTCTTTCTTCCTTTCTTTCTTTCTCTCGGTACAATTTATTCACTTTGTATCCCAGCAGTAGCCCCCTCCCCCATCTCCTTCCAATCCTACCTTCCCTCCCTCTTCTTTTCCTATGCCCCTCCCCCAGTCCAATGATAGGGGAGGCCCTCCTCCCCTTCCATCTGACCATAGTCAATCATGTCTCATCAGGACTGGCTTTTTTGTCTTCCTCTGTGGACTGATAAGCCTGCATCCCCCTCAGGTGGAGCTGATCAAAGAGCCAGCCATGTCAGAGACAGTCCCTGTTTCCCTTACTAGGGAACCCTCTTGGATACTGAGCTACCTTGGGCTACTTCTGTGCAGGGTTTCTAAGTTATCTCCATGCATGGTCCTTGTTTGGAGTATCAGTCTCAGAAAAGACCCCTGAGCCCAGAATTTTTGGTTCAGTTGCTCCCCTTGTGGAGCTCCTGTTCCCTCCAGGTCTTTCTATCTCCCCCTTCTTTCATAAGATTCCCTGCACTCTGCCCAAAGTTTGGGTATGCATCTCGGCATATGCCTTAATACCCTGCTGGGTAGAGTCTTTCAGAGGCACTCGGTGATAGGCTTCTGTCCTGTTCCCTGTTTTCTCGCTCTTCTGATGTCTGTCTCATTTACCTTTCTGAATGAAGATTGAGCATCTTACCCAGGGTCCTCTTTCTTGATTAGCTTCCTTAGGTGTACAGATTTTAGTATGATTATCCTATATTATATGTCTAATATCCACTTATAAGTGAGTATATACCATGTGTGTCTCTCTGCTTCTGGGATACCTCACTCAGGATGATCTTTTCTAGGTCCCACCATTTCCTTGCAAATTTCATGAATTCTTTGTTTTCAATTGCTGAGTAGCATTCCATTGTGTAAATGTATCCTTTCTTAACCAACACTCTGAGAAAAGAACTGTTAAGAACTGGCCACCCTAAAAAAAGGCACGGTGTGGTACACCTGTGGTTCCGGATCAGCGCGTCTCAACCTTCCTCTAATACAGTTCCTCATGTTCTGGGGACACCAACCATAAAATTATTTTGCTATTGTTATGAATCATAATGTAAATATCTGATATGTAACCCCCCAAATATCTGATATGTAACTCCCCAAAGGGGTCACTACCCACAGGCTGAGAACTGCTGTCTTAGACAAGGTCAGCTTAGGTTACACAGAGAAGAAGCCTTGTTTCAAAACAACAACCAACATTATATTATATACGGCTATATATCACACACATATGTGTATATATACACATATGTATATATATATATATATACATATATATATATGTATATATATATATGTATTATACAATATCTTGGTGATAAGTTGGCAGTAAAACCCTTGACGGTCCAATGCGCTCATGATAAAGTTTGTGTTACTCATATTTATACTGATTGCCACACTAATCGCTGCATCATCTAAGCTCTACGCTGGGTACATCAAGATAGAGTCACAAGGGACGATGTAAGAACTGTCCTGTTCCTCCTGCCTTCCCCAGCTTGGGCCCCTCCCCAGGTTTGTTCTCTCTACTTCAGCCTTTGATGGCCTCTGCCTGGATACTAGCCACCCTCCAGCTTTCATCATCTCATCTGCCTGAAGTTTCCCACTCCCCCGCCGGGACTGTCCAGCACAGCCTTCCACCCTTTATCTCAATACACGCTTCTGTTTGTCCTCTTCTAACACATGAATGTGTGTACCCACGTGCACACAGGGGCAATCTCCGCCTCCCACACACCACAAGCCGCTTCAGTTTGGGTCAGCACACCGTCTGTGTCGCCGGGACAGAGACATCCAGTGAGGCCACTCTTTACAAGAGACCTGCCATCATCTGGCTTGGCTGTGGCTTAGATCTGACACTTAGAACAAGGCTTCATCCAGAACGAACAGACCAGAGAACCTCAGAGTCTCCACGCTTGGTTCGCTTTTTCAGACCTCTGAATACAGAGAACCGTGATTCTCAAGGCATGAACCCAGGAGAAGGCAGATGGAATCCTTTTGCCGACACACCGCTGGATCACACAGCACACGAAGACCTCTGCATTCCATTCCAGCAGACAGACTCCGCATGAGGAAGGGAGCCATGGGCAAGTGGCAAAGCTTTGGAAGAACCTCTGTTCTCTGAAGCCGGTCTCCTCTGACCTGGGGCTTGAAAGGGTTTCTGGGTACACCAGGAAAAAGAGAAATACTCTCCAAAGTCTGTCCCCCAAGAAGCCAACAAGGATACGGGCAGAAACAATCCAGACAACCCAGTTAGCAAGAGAAATTATTCATAGGTTTGCCATGATCTGAGTAATGTATCTTTAAGAAAATCAGTGGGCTGGGGAGACATCCAATCAGCAAAGCCCTTGTCTTGCAAAGGCAAGAACCTGAGTTTGGTTCCCAGAGCGGCGTCAACATGCTGGGCATGGTTGGGTGTGTTTATCACCCCAGTGCCGGGGAAGCAGGGACAGGAGGTCTCTCGGGCTCTCTGGACAGACAGTCTACCCTAATCAGAGAATCCCAAGCCAGTGAAGAGACCTTGTCTCATAAAAGGGAGATGGCACGGAGGTGTGACACCCAGGCCTGTCTTCTGAACTTCACATGCAATTGTTACACATACACATGAACCCATCACGTACATACAAGAACACATGAAGAAACTGGCTCAGTGACCAGCTTTTTGATACTTTAACATGTGCTGGACCACCCAATTGTCCCATTCCAGCTCTCCAGGAGCCTTAAGGACCAATAGCTCCAAAGTCAGTGAAAACCAATTTTCCAGCCATGGCAGAAGGGCAGTAGGCCTGGATCTCTCCCACAGTGCCATCTCTGCGAACTTCCGTCTGACCTCTCTACAATTTCCCCAGAGATCTCCATTCACAGGAATTGTATTTATTTGGCCCAACCCAGAGCTCACCCTGATGTTCTGGGGGCATCTGTCAAGAACAGTGAAAAGTAAGAGTTTAATATCACAGCTGCCTGAGGCACTGGCCACACCAACAACCCATAAAGCTGACTTAAAAACTAAAAGGAAAAGGCAGATATAACATTCATAACAGGCTTTGGACAGTTCCGGGACACTGCTGGGACTCTGGAAGGTAACACATATCTATACAGAATAAAATCACTTACTGACGCTCACAAATTAGGAACAATAACCGCATTGACAAAACACCAGCTCCCAGACGGATGCTTGACTGAATAACTGGGAAGTGGAGGTGGCCTGGAGAAGCCAGCTTTAGCGAAACACCTTCATTCTGGTGACTATTAATGCCGACTGAGAACTTAACAGGATCTAGGGCACAAGTCCCAGGGCACCTGTGTGAGCACCCACCCCAAATATGAGTGTAGACAAATTTTAATTAAGAGCGTGGCTGCCCTGGCCAGAGATCACATCCAAAGACCTTCTAGGTCTGTGTTATCCACTAGAATACAGACACACCTTTAATCCCAGGAGACAGAGGCAAGCAGATCTCTGAGTTCAAGGCCAGCCTGGTACAGAGCAAGTTTCAGGTAAAGAAAAGCTTAGGTCCAGGCCTGGTAGTGCACACCTCTAACTTCAACCCTCAGGAGACAGAGGCATACCGATCTCTGAGTTCCAGTCAGCGCTGTTCAGGCAGTTTGGTTGAGTCACTGAGTTGAGAGGCAGTGCAATGGAGCTGAGTTCATAGCAGCTTGGTTCATGGAATTCAGAGACAGTTTTAACTGGAAGAGTTTTACATAGAGAAGCAGAGAGAGAGCAGGCTAGACACAGGGGAAGACAGACAGAGCCAGAGAATGAGAAGGAGCCAGACAATTAGAACAGATTGCTAGAGTTAGTTTGAGGCCAGATAGAGCAATTCAGTGAGAAACTGAGAGAGAAGCCAGATTGAATCAGTCAGCTTGGAGAGGAGTTTGAGCCAGAACAGCTGAGTTGAACCACCCAGCCAGAAAGAACTAGAAAGGGTGAGTTTATTCAGCAGTAAGTCTCAGAGACTGAAAACATTCTAGGCCTAGACAAGATTATACAAAGGCTAGAAGCTTTCAGGACTAGGTCTAGGTTGGATAACAATTAAAACAGGGAAATAAAAGTTACTCTGACATATGAGTGGCACCATTTACTGGGGGAGTCCTGGGATTGCATCAAAACAGGAAAGGGAGCGAGTACTCATCTCTCCATGCTTTCTGACCATGCTGCCTTGATATCCGCATCAGAATGCCCCACATTCAGTCTGTGTGAATGGAAATAGATGCTTTCTCCTTTCAGTTGCTTTTGCCCTGATAGCATATCACAGCTACAGGAAACATAACTTACACAGCACTTTAAAAGTCACCACCGAGACAGTTAAAGGCAGCCCGAGTGGTAGGAGAGGACGTTTGTGAGTTCCATTGCCGAGAACACTCACAGCAGCTCCAAGAGCTGAACATACGTAGAAAACAACTCAGGATTACAAATATTGGTTAATAAATGGCTGGACAACCTGGGTAGATATTTCTCAAAACAAGACACACAAATGGCCAATTAGCACATAAAATATGCTTAAGATACTAAGTCATTAGGGAAATGAAGAGCAAAACCATAATGAAACATCACTCTCTGCCAGCTAGGATAGCATTTTTTTTTTTTTTTTACCAAGCCTTGTGGCATATGCCTGCCAAATAGCCCTGGGGAAGCAGAGGCACAAGGATCGTCACAACTTTGAGGCCAGCCTGGTCTACATAGCAAATTCCAGACAAGCCAGAGTTACTTAGCAAAACCCTGTTCAAAATAAGTAAATAAACAATAAATAAATAAACCCTTAAAAGTCACTTATAGGAACATATAAAGGTTCAATAACCTTAGAAACCAACTTGGCAGTTTCAAAAAAAAAATCTTCATATAGTTTCCATTGCACTCATAACTAAGAGAACAGAAAAGGCCTGGTCACAGGGAAGCATGCACACAAATGCTTGTAGCACTATTGGTTATGATAATCCAAAAGAGAAAAGAAGCCCAAGATAGCAATGAGTGTAAATTGGAACCATAGTTAAAGCATTATGAGTTCTGTGATTTCTGTTTGTTTGTGTGTGTGTGTGTGTGTGTGTGTGTGTGTGTGTGTGTGTGTGTGTGTGTGTGTGTGTGTGTGTTTGGCTTTATAATTTTCCTGGGCTCTCTGGCGTGAACTTTGTAGATGACCACAAATCCAGGGTCAAATGTCTGGACAAACCCTTAATCTTTTCCAGGACTCTGCTTTTTAGTTATATGGACTTTGGCCACTAGATGGCAACACTTGACCACATGCCTGTCAGCATGTGGCAGGATATGGAAGAACAGGGGATTAAAAAGAGATTTTTAAAACAATGAGCTATCTGGGCTGGCTACTGAGAGCCTAGATATCCATATTGCTTTGAACATATTTTTGTTATTACTTTACTCGTGTTTTGCTTGTATAATATGATTTCTTAGTTTTGTTTTTGTTTTTTATGTGTATGTGTTTTCTTATGTGTATCTTTTAAAGTTCTGATTTGGTTTCATTTTTTCTTGTTGTTGGTTTGGTGTTTGCTTGCTTTCTAAAGAAAGCAAGAAAGGACAGTCATGTTGCTGTGGAAAAGATTTCAGAGGGGCTTGGGGTAGGGGAAATGGTCATCAGAATATATGTATAAATATTTTTCAATAAAATGAAACAAAAGGTCCCAGACATTAAAAAATGTGAATTATTAAATTGCATGAAGCTTTATTATTCACAAATAAATAAAACAATATAAAAAACCCCGAGTGTGGGTGACGTCACTGGGTGATGTGTAATCACTACAAGGGGAAGCCATCTTTATGGACACTTAAGTGACAAGATACAGAAGAATGAGGCAGTAAACAGTGATGTTAAAGCTCAGAAGCTGAATTAGCCACCCCACCCGTCCCCGCCCTTCCTCCTCCTACAGCCTTGCTGTCCTGAAGGAGCCTGAGGTGGGGCTTCCCTGGTGCTCAAGGAGAGGCTCCCCAGGTGCTCAGGGTCACACTGCTGAAAGGGAGCAAAGGGTACCCCCAAAGGTTTAAGTCCAAGAGACTGTACACCACATCATTTTCTCCTCATCTTTTCCTTAAGTCATTTTAAAAACAAAATTATATTGTATTCTATATAAATGCCCTACGTGTGTGTACACACACACACATACTTTTTTTTTCTGTAAAAAAACAAAACACCTGGGATGTTGTTTTGTACACCTGGGATGTTGTTTTGTACACCTGGGATGTACACCTGGGATGTTGTTTTGTACACCTGGGATGTTGTTTTGCACACCTGGGATGTTGTTTTGTACACCTGGGATGTTGTTTTGTACACCTGGGATGTTGTTTTGTACACCTGGGATGTACACCTGGGATGTACACCTGGGATGCTGTTTTGTACACCTGGGATGGGTCCATTCAGTTTTCCCACAAACCTCAGACCTGCTGGCTTCAGCATGAAGTTGTTCAAGTCAGCACCGAGCCCTGGTGAGCTCAGCTCTCCTTTAGTTGCAGAGCTTCGGGAAACCAACGAATTTGTTTAGAACGCCAAGGCTACCTGGGCGTGAGGGTGCACACTTGCCTCCCAACACTGGAGACTGAGGCAGGAGGATCGCTGTAAAAGCAAGGCTAGGCCGGGATACATGGCAAAACACTATCTTAATACCCTCTCCCCCCTACACACACCATGCAAATTACCAAGTGTCAGATGAAGGCCTTTTCATCTGTCTAGGACCTTGGATGAATTCGTTCTTGCTCACGAAGCAAGAAAGCCACGCAGGCTGGTGCCCTTTATCCAGGAAGGATGGGCCAAAGGCTATTAGGACCCATGCTTTCCAGCAATGAGCACCGAGGTGTCCTCCTTGAGTCATGGTGTGCCAACTGAATTGAACCCCCAGGAGGGCTGATTACAGCCTGTAATTCCTGTTGTTTTTGTTGTTGAGCTCAGGCTGGAACCCACATGCTGAGCGAGTGCCCCCACCACTGAGCTACCCTGTCATCCCCGAAATGCATCCTCATAGTATTGCATGTACTGACTTCACTGCACAGATTCTTTCTCTTTTTTTCTACCCTGCCCAGCCAGCCTTGTTCTTTCCCTCGTCCGAAGTGGAAGGGCGATGGTGGTGAAATGTAAGCCCAAAGCCTTCTTCTGCTAAGTCCCAAGCTTCTCCCAGAGTGACCTCCATCACCAAGCCTCAGACCAAACAAACAAAAAAGGAAATCTATTTAAAGACATCCTTTCTGCCACTCCTAATCCACGGCCTGCAGCTAACTGGCAGAGGGGCATCCCTGGCTCCTCAGAAACAGGTCAGCAAGGCTGGAATCCCACCCACTTCCCAGCACCGAGTAACTTACCCAATCCTCTCAGCAAAACCTTGAAGAACAGGCAAGAGGATCTGGTCTGTGAATCAGCAGAACCCAGAGTATCTGTGGCCCAAGGATGGGAGATGTGAGGACAGACTGGGGATTTGTTTTTGCTTTTACTGTCCTGGTCTGAGGCAGAGTCTCAGAATGTAGGCTGACCTGGAACTTACGGTGAAGCCCAAGTTGGCTTCCAGTTTTGCGTTTTCCTGCCTTGGCCTCACAGTGAGTGCTAGGAGTTCAGGTATGCTCTACCATGGGCAGCAGAGATGGGCTTTTTAGATTCATTTTAAGCAGCTCTTCTTGGTTCATATTGAGACCAGCCAAGGCCACTGTCTGTCTGTGAATCTCAAGGTTTATTTCCAACTGTAGAGCCCAAGAAGAACTATAAGCCCCAGTTTATACATTCGCCCTCCTAAAGTACTCCTTAGGGGTCAAAGGCATAGCTCCAAGGTCTGTAGGCCTGGAGGAACTAGAGCCCCTAGAGACTTCCTCTGCCTTCCCACCCACATGTGAGTCCTTTGGTAAGAGTAATGCTCTGAAGTGGGTCCCTGAACTTGGCAGGCCTGGAGCCCATGATGCAAACAAGGGTATGCCTGCCTCTCTTGCTGTTTCAGAGTGCCATGCCATTGTCTCCAGTGAGCAGGATAGGATGTGGGTAAGAGGGTTCTCCAAACTGTGGTGCAAGAAGCCTGGCTTTAGGTGACACAGGTCCTACTTGTGCCTGCTGCCTGAATAGAGCTCACCGCCCACAAAAGCAGCCCGGAGCACAGTGTGTGTATGTGTGTGTGTGTGTCCGGTCACAAGCATTTCAATTTGCTCTTCTTTCTCTCCACAAATCTGTCCCCACTTGTCAATAGCACCACTTGCTTTCAAGCAGCTAGAACAAAACTGAAACCGCAGCCGGCCACAGGTACTCTGGTCTGGCAACCTTCCTCCTAAAAGCTGGAAATTCCAGTGAAAGGGAGGGGGAGTTGTTTGTTTTAAACTCAGTGCACGTCTTTTAAACATAAGAATACTCAGCGGGGTGGTGGTGGTGGTACACACTTTTAATCCCAGCGCTTCAGAGGCAGAGGCAAGCGGATCTCTAAGTTCCAGGCCAGCCTGGTCTACACAGAGAAACCCTGTCTCAAAAAACCAACCAACAAACAAACAAAATAAAAACACTCTTCTGTAGCCCTCTTTTTCATTTTTATTTGGGGTGTTTAGGCCTCTACTTCCCTTCCACCAACCCCCCAACTTTAAGTAGGAGAAAGAAAAGATTAGTGGGGAGAGGGAGCCCAGACCCCTTACTTCTCCCTGCTAATTAGGGTTAAGGGTTTTTTTTTTTACGGCTCTGTGCCAATCTCTGTCAAAGCAGACGCAGCTAGCAGGCTCTTCCACAAGTGCTGCACCTTGAAGCATTTCTCTCTGCTCCAAACCACCACATCGTCTCTTATCTCTGGTCTCTCCACACTGCTATACGCCCGCCACACGCCAACACTGAACACCACCACACACACTTCTCCTCTCTTTCTCAGCTCTCATGTTTATACTCTCAGGGTCCTAGACCACACTCCTCTCATGCTGCACATGGAAGGCCGTTACCAGCTGGCAAAGATCACGCCCCGCGTGTGACAATTAACAGGTGTGGACAAACTATAGCCCAACTGAAATCCCACACTTGGGATCAAAACAAAAGCATATTTATATAACATACAAAGAAAGCAAAACTTCCATTACACGCTTCTAAAATTAAAATAACACCTCTCAGTTAGCCAAATTAAATTGTATAATTGTATCTTCAACTCTATATAATTTGCAGTAGATGCTAAAATTTCCTAAATTGTCCCTAAAAAAAAAATATTCTCTATAGTGAGTTTGTGAAAACTGGCAACCAAGACAAGACGATAGTACGTGGCTGGTTTTTATATACCTGTAAACCTTTGTGTCCCTCCCAAACCGCAGAAGTTCATTTTAGTCACGCTCTGACTCCTTGAAGGCAGGGTCATCTGGCCAAGGTGATGCCAGGCCACCTGGCTGTGTCCAGCAGCTTCTCTGATACTTAGCTGCTTTCTCCGTAGATTTCCTTCAAGCTGGAAGATTCATTTACACACCCAGATTAGATATTTCTGAAGTGCTAGAATTTTAAGCTTTAGACAGGATCTCATGTATCCCACACTGGAAAAAAAAAAAAAAAAAAAGCTAAGGCTGACCTTGAACTTTTGATCCTCCTGCCTCCACCTGCTGAGTCCTAGGATTACGGGTGTACACCACTACTCCCAGTTTCTGGTGCTCGATGGATCAAACCCAGGGCTTCAGGCACTCTAGGTAAGCACTGTACTGATGGAGCCATATCCTCAGCCCCTCCAAGAATGTTTTATGAGTAGAAAAAGCACTACACAGAGCAGCCGGCTTCCGCAAATGGCAAACACCTAAACCACATAGAGTATCCCGCATGCACACACTGCTCACTCAGCTTCCTCCTGAAGAATAGAAAGCCTGCTTGTGTATCATACAGAGAGGAGGCTGCTTACAACTATGTTTAGAATACAGCAAGTCACAATAATGGTCTGACATTATTTGGAAGAAATCATATCTGGTACCCAAAAGCTACCAGAGTATGTAAAACCATCTACAAAAACCTTTTTCTTGGATTTGGATTTCTTTTCCCTTTGACTCTCTTGTTGTTTTTTTCCTTAGATTAAGTTCTGGACTCTCTCTCTCTCTCTCTCTCTCTCTCTCTCTCTCTCTCTCTCTGTTTGTGTGTGTCTGTCTGTCTGTCTGTCTGTCTGTCTGCTTGTGTCTGTGTGTCTGCTCGCTTTTGTGTGTGTGTATATGCCCATAAACATTTTTTTTTTTCCAGTAGTAGAGATAGACACACATGCTAGGCACCTGGTGTTTCCCTGAGGGACAGCCCCAGCCCTTGGGATCTACTTTTTGACTCACAGCTGTGACTTCGCTCCTGCTACTGCCCCTAAGCCAACCCTTCCAGCAGCCACCAGCCTGTAAGTGACAGATCCAAACGGGAGAGAGCACAGGTAGGTGAGACCAGATATGACATTGTACCCTATTCTCCAGGTTTGCAAAAGCTTCTTTCTTCCCTGGGAGGTGCTGGGAATGAAACCCAGGGCCTTGCACACTCGAAGCATGTGCCCTGCCACAGAGCTACAGGAAAAGCCTCAATAGCCTCTGATTCCAAAGCTTAATGTGAAGCCAGTTCGTGTAAAGTTATAAACATTTGACCATGTTCTAGGGAATACCACTGTCTGCTCTGTGAGCTCGTGGCCTTACAGTGACCTGTTGGTGCTGCCAAGGCTCAGCACCTTGGAGCACAAAGACTGGAAACCCCCTTTGTTTTCCGGAGCGTGGGACACGAGCCTCTGAGTCACCCTCCAGCCAGTCTTGTGCTCTGCAGTGTTGAGCAGGCAATGCTTTAGTCCCTAAGGCACAAGGCGTCTTCTGAGCAGAAGAGGCTTCAAAAGCAAGCAAAGGGATAAAGCAGGTGGGGGACGGGTGCAAGGACACCCAGGATGTACTCACACACGGACAAGGAAGGGAGGATAGTGATGACAGACATGTGTCATACATGTGCCCAAACACATGGAGAAGACTTCTGGGAGTGGGCCGGGGGATGGCTGTGGGTAAAGTGCTTGCCCTGCTGACATGAGGACCTGAGTTTAGATCTCTCATCAAAAGCCAAAAAAAAAAAAAAAAAAAAGAAAGCAGCCCATGCCTATAAATTCCAGTGCTGGCAAAACGGAAAGCGTGGGAGCCATAGGGGCTTGTCAGCCAGCTAGACCAGCCAATCCGTGACTTCCAGGTTCAGTTCACACACACATAGATAGATTTATACATACGTGTGTGTGTATATGACAACTGGGCGTCACATGAATAGAATAAAATCTTAAAAAAAAAAACAGACCATGGAGGGCGGTGGAAGACGACACTAGACTAGATGACACTGGAAGTGCGTACAGATGGAGCACACGCAGAGCGTTTCCAGGAGGTTCTGTGTGACTCTCATGGCCGGCGGGAAGGGGTAAGGGAGTGGGGACTTAGTGTCTGAACTAGGAGGGCTAATTTGAATGAATAACCTTTTGTACTGTTAGAATATTTTTTTTACTGCGTACGCTGCGGCTTTTTTGGAAAACTACAATGCGGGCTTGCCGTTGGTGTTAAAATACATGGCTAGCACTACCATCATTGGGAAGATCCTCCTTATAACATGACTTCAGCTGAAGGCATCTGTCACGGGCAGAGTTCGGAGGGGCGGATTATCAGGGGAGAGGAGCTGTGTTACCTGCCCCACTCTGAGCTTCCAGCGGCCGCGTAAGCATACCCTACACGCTTCTGGAAGAAAAGGCTCAATCCCCATTCAGAAAGGCAAAGAAGATGGACATCAGAAGAAGGAGAAAACAGGGAACAAGTCAGGAGCCTGCCACAGAGGGACTCTGAAAGGCTCCGCCCTGCAGGGTATCAAAGCAGATGCTGAGACTTATGGCCAACCTTTGGGCAGAGTGCAGGGAATCTTATGAAAGAAGAGGGAAATAGTAAGACCTAGAGAGGACAGGAGCTCCGCAAGGAGAGCAACAGAACCAAAAAATCTGAGCACAGGGGTCTTTTCTGAGACTGATACTCCAACCAAGAACCATGCATGGAGATTACCTAGAACCTCTGCACAGATGTAGCCCATGGCAGATCAGTGTCCAAGTGGGTTCCATAGTAATGGGAACAGGGACTGTCTCTGACATGAACTGATTGGCCTGCTCTTTGATCACCTCCCCTGAGGGGGGAGCAACCTTACCAGGCCACAGAAGATGACAATGCAGCCAGTCCTGATGAGACCTGATAGACTAGGATCAGAAGGAAGGAGAGGAAGACCTTTATTATTAGTGGACTTGGGGAGGGGCATGCAGGCAGAGGGTGGAGGAAGGGAGGGATTGGGACGGGAGGAGGGAGGGAACCACGGGGGAGACACAAAGTGAGTAAAGTGTAATTAATAAAGAAAAAAAAAGGCTTGGTGGGTTGTGTTTGGATTTGTGACTCTCTAGCAACATGATGCCCTGCCAGGAGTATAGCTGGGGTCTTTGGGGCCCTGTGCAAGGGGAAGCCATGAGCACACACATACACAGCTAGGAAGAGAGGTAGTTTTAGCCTTGGTGTTTGGCTTTCATAGAGTTTCAGGCACTCTCTGGAATGTGGTCTAAGTAAGAAAGCTGGGTGACACTTAGACTCATCTGCACTACCCCTCAGTAAGTGCGGTAGGTACCTCAGAGAACTGGGACAGGAGCTGTTATGATAAGAGTTATTTATTACGCTTTCCTAGAACTCTCTCTCTCTTTCTCTGTTTGTGTGTGTGTGTTTCAAGAGATGGGCTCATGTCATCCAGGCTGGCCTTAAACTCACCAACTGACCAAGAATGACTTTAAGTGACTTTAATCCTCCTGCCGCCACCTCCCAAGTGCCAGGATTACACCATACCACCCCAGTGCTGGAGACTAAACCCCAGGCTTTGCGGAGGCTAGGCAGACGCTCTGCCCACTGAGCCACACTCCCCGCCCTCTACAAGCCTGTAGAAACTGCCTTTGTTCTATTTCTGACACAAAAGCACAGTTGAAGTAGCTAACCTCATCCATGCCCCTGCACGGAAGAAACTGGAAAGATATTCCCGTATCAACTGCCTCAGCCAGATGAGGAAGAGCGACCAGATGTGGGCCTATGGCCAGAAAACCAGTACGGTAGGTCAGCTATTTAGGGCTCCTTAAGGTGTGCATTAGTCATAGGCTGGCTGGCACGTGTCGGGGACAAACCAAATCAACAGGAAGTTGGTCCCACTGACGTAAAATGGGTGTATGCAGAAGCAGATGTGCTGCACACAAAACGCCTTTGGAAACTGAGGGAGGGTGATTCTTCTCCCCAAAGCAGAATGGAGGATCGGGCCATGCTGGCACATGCCTATAATCCTAGCATTTAGGAGACTGAGGCAGGAGGATCCGGAATTCAAGGACAGCCTTGGCTACATGAAACCCTGTTTTAAAAACCAGGAGTAAAGGAATAATGACTTAAGATTGTCCTTTTCCCTTCGAGACAGGGTCTCACTGTGTTGCCTAGGCTGGCCTTGAACTCCTAAACTAAAGTGCTCTTCCAACCTCAGCCTCCAGAGTAGCTGGGATTGTCAGTGTGAACCACCACACGCAGCTTTGGTACAGAAATATCAAGCAGGTGTGTGTCTCCACAAGCCTCGGCTTGTGCGCTGGACTAGAAAGTAACCTGACTTTGTTCCTAGTCAGTGATAATTGTATTTTCTCTTAAGAGAAAAGCAGGGAGTAGTTTTAGGTCAAAAAGGAAAAAAAAAAAAGCTAATTCTGATTACAAAGCTATGTGACCCTTTAACTCAGCAGCTGTGTGTGTGTGTGTGTGTGTGTGTGTGTGTGTGTGTGTGTGTGTGCCCGTGCATGCAGGTGCCAATGGCGACCAGAAGAAAGTGTTAGATCCCCTGGAGCCTGACTTAACAGTAAGTCATGTGACCTGGGTGCAGGGGATCTAACTGCTGAGCCATCTGTCCTCAAATCTTAAGCCCTTCTACCTCCGCCTCTCAGCCAGCCGGAATTTCAGGCCACCACAATCAGCCTCTTCAAAAGCCTCTCAGAAAACAGTCCATTCAAGAGTCTAAATCAACTTCAGTGTAGGCTCTGAGGCTCACACTGGTCTACGAACAAGCTGAGCTCCCCGAAATCTTTCACAGGCGACGAGCCGAGGGCTGACCTCTCTCTCGGAGTCTTAGCCAGTTCTCAGCTGCACACATGGACAGGTTAATACTTAGTTCATGGTTCCAGGTTCCAAATGCCTGCTTGCTACCCCTCAGGCTGGAGGGGAGGAGGGCCGTTTCCAGAGTTCCAAGTCCTCTCAGCTGCCGGCTGTCTTCTTTATGACTCCGTTCCTATCTGCCCACTCCCCCGCTTCCTCCCTCCTCGGCCTTCTCCCCAGCTGTGTTTTATCTGATCGCTTCTGAGAAATGCAGCTCAAAGTCACAGGGCTGCTATGACCAGAGGCTACGTGGCCAGTGAACCACTGAATCTGTCACTTCAGGTCCTGTCTATTCCTTCAACAGTATGAAGTGATTCACTTGTTTTCAGGCCCGTAGCAGAGCTCAGTTATTTGCACTTTTTCATTTTAAAATTATGTACATAATACATACTATTTGTAAATAGTTTTAAATATAATTATTATGTAAAAGTATATATATATATCATATATTTCATAAATATATCAGCTCACAACCACCTGTCTCATGAGGGCTGATTTGAACTCTTCGTGTAGTCAAGGATAACCTTGAACTTTGAACTCCTCCTGCCTCCACCTCTCACAGGATGAGATTCTGGCCCGGCACCTCCACTCCTGGTCAGACAGCGCTGAGGACTGAGCCAAGGGCTTTGTGAGTGCTAGGTGCTACCAACTGAGGTGCGCCCCCGACCCCTGACCTCTGCACTTTTAAACATCAGGATTCGTTTCTCAGACAAAGCCCCATGCTGGGAGTGACCTCATGGACTCGTGGTCCAAACACCTGTTGCCGCACAGGCTCAACCAGACCATTTCTGTCCTTCTGTACGGCTTCTTAATTGGAAGGCAAACCTTGAAACCTTTGCCAGACAGCCCATGTGAGTCATAACAGGTGGCTGCGCTCTCCTTCCCGGGCAAGGCAATAACTTTAGTTTCTATCCCCTGTGCTGTTTCTCAAGAAGATCGGGGCTTGTGATCAACTTAGGATGAACCGCCTCATCCGTGGGCTCATTCCCTTCAGGAATAGTTCTGACCAGGATGGAGGCTCTCTGAATCAGGCCCGAGTTGGGATCCTTTTATTGTTGAAACACGCTTGGTAACCACAACCTACCCTGTGGCTCAAGCAGCCTTGTTTGATGCAGTGTTGACAAGCGACAGATGTCTGGTGGTTAAACACGAAGTCAACACGCTGCAGCTGGGACTGCCTTATGGGCTGCGTGAGAGGAACTGTAAGAGTCGGCCTCCGTTTTCACGGGAGCAGTTGGTCGCTAACTCTCGGGAAGCCTGAATGGTGACAAATAATGTATGCACAGGTGTAAGAGCATAAGGAAAAAAGGAATTCCATGGGGAAGCTTGTTCAGGAAGTTCTCTCAGAGTAAAGCTGGAGCTGGAGCAACAGAAGCACTGTGCTCCCAGAAGCCCCTGAGGCAGCAGGGCACATGACGTGCTGTGTATCAGCATAAAAGCTGCTTTGTAGGGATCACTGGCTTGGTAGAAGGTGCTGGAAATTTCTCAGGGATGAAGACAACGTGTGACCTGAGTCCAACTGTGGAACATTAGAGTGTAGGACAACCGTGGTCAGCTGAGGCTGGGGGTCCTAGTGAACTTCGCTGGAGAGCCTTCGGCTAGGCCCATCGGGTAGCTGATGCCTGTAATCCCAGCGCTTGGGAGCCTGAGGTAGAAGGATTGCCGAGAGTTTGAGGCCAGTCTGGACTACGCAGTGAGTTCTGGAACAAGAGAGAAAGAGGGGGCAGGGGAAGAAGAAGGAAAGGAAAGGCAGGGGAGAAGAAAGAAAGAAAGAAAGAAAGAAAGAAAGAAAGAAAGAAAGAAAGAAAGAAAGAAAAAAGAGTATAAATGGTCAGAGTTTTTTTTATTATTATTAAAATAAACAGTATTCAACTGTCTGGGATGGTGGAAAGAGAGGAAGGGACTGCTGGGTAAGGGGAAGCTGTGAGCAGATGACACACAGCAGGATCTCTCAAAGATGATGGCCAGGGCAGCAGACATTGGTGGAAGATGGCCAGAGAGTCAAGAAAATAAGGGTGAAAATGACCTACTATTTGATCTTGTGGATCCAAGGACCCCAGTATCCTTCCAGCTCATAAGTAATTTGTTTTTGTGGTGCTGTGTAGAGGAATTTTAATCCTGCAACATGGCTACTCTGGCTAAAATATAGACACACCTTTAATCCTAGAAGACAGAGGCAAGCAGATTTCTGAGTTCAAGGCCAGCCTGATACAGAGCAAGTTTCAGGTAAAGAAAAGCTTAGGTCCTGGTCTGGTAGTGCACACCTTTAATTCCAACACTCAAGAGACCAAAGCATTGCAGATCTCTAAGTTCTAGTCAGTTCACTTCAGTCAGTTCAGTTCAGAGAGTGAGTTGAGAGGCAGTGCAGTGGAGCTGAGTTTGTGGCACTTCAGTTCTTGGAGTTCCGAAGCAGTTTTTACCGAGAGAGTTTTACAGAGAGAAAGAGAGAGAGAGAAAGAGAGAGAGAGAGAGAGAGAACAAGATAGACCTAGATGAAGACAGACGATGAGAACAGATTGCTAGAGTTAGTTTGAGGCCAAGCAGAACAATTCAGTGAGAACTTGAGAGAGAAGCCAGCTTTAAATCAGTCAGCTTGGAGGAGAGTTTGAGCCAGAACAGCTGAGTTGAACCAACCAGCCAGAATTCAGAAAGAACAAGAAAGGCTGAGCTTATTCAGCAGTGTCTCAGAGGCTGAAAACATTCTAGGCCTAGATAAGATTGTATGGAGGCTAGAAGCTTCAGGACTAGGCCTAGGTTAGCAGACAGAGACAGTAAGCCTCAGAGACGACAAAAGAAACCAGGCAAATAAAAGTTACTTTTTCAGTGATGAGTTTTTAATCCAGGGTTCATGTAACTAAGTGCGCATTTTCTACCAATCTCCTATCTGGATCCCTAAGTAATTTTTTAATTATTTATTTTTCCTGGAATCGATGGTAATAGTTTAAGTATGAGCCGTAACAATGGGCAAGGTGGTGACAATCCATTCCTCTGGAAATCTCAGAACATTGGTGTGTTTTGACATGGAGTGTGAGGGGGTGTCAAGGCTGATGAATGATGCCTTACCAAGGTAAAGCTGACCCAAAGGAGTCCATGTGTTCATAAATCATCATAGGCCCACTTTCCCGTTATGTAAGCACTTTTGCTGAAATTCAGCTTGGAAATTTCCATATGTTCGGATTCCAATCAATCAGTATACTAATCAAAAAGGACAACTTTAAAGGTTTTTTTTTCCTTTTTTTTTTTTTTTCAAATGAGCCTAAAAACTTCTTTATCAGAATGATTTTTAAGCAGATTCTGTTCCTACAGTGAGTCCTGTTGGGGACGCCCTGTTGGTCATTGTAGGAGGGATGAAGACCTCACAGAGGAGATGGGGTGGAAATGATGGCTGGCTGGCAGACAGAGTTAGTTCTGTTTGATAATGGGTGGCCTTATTGGGAGGGAAATGAGGAAGGGGGTCAGAGTGTCTGAATTGCTTGCTTCCTTTCGATTGTCAGCTGCAAAAGGCACTTACGACGGCTGGCTTCGATGGTCGACTTGACACGGGTAGAATCGCCTAGGACGAGGATCTCAGAGAGCGGCTGTCTAGATGAGGGTGCCCTGTGTGCATGTCTGTGCTGGCTTGTCATGACCACTTTCGCTGATGTGGGAAGAGCCAGCCTGAGGTGGACGGTGTCAGTCCCTGGTCTGTGGCCCTGGATTGTACAGGAGTGAAGGAAAGCTAGTCAAGCAGTGAGCACCAGCGAACTTATTTCTTCTTGCTCTTGACTGTGGCTGTGACCTGCTTCAAGTGCCTGACCCCGTGGCTATTACCTGGAATTATGAGCTAAAACACACCCTTTTCCCCCTAAGCTGCATCCAGTCTAGATGTTTTATCGCAGTAACAGGAAGCTACGACAGGACTCTGAAGATGGGAATCTCTGCTAAGGTTTCGTGGGCTCTTCAAGAAGGTAAGAGAACATCTCCATATTCATACTGCCAGCACCACAGACAATGTCACTTGTGATGGACAAGTTGCCTCATAGCCCGGTCACCCGGTGTCATCCAGGGGCTCTGCATCGATCAAGTCTGTAAACCTGATGGCCCCTACCCTCACCCCTAGCCAGCATATGCGCTGACTCTCCTAGTCATCCTAGGCCCCTCCTACCCCAGGGTGCCCTCTCCTCATGGCTGCCCCACTTTCCCAGAATCTCTCTAACTCAGCACCTTCCCTCTGCAGGACATAGTCTCACAGAGTGAATCTGGCTGTGCCAGTCACAATAGTGGTCAAGGGGCTCAGCAGAGCACGTGTTGGTGCCTGGAGGGGTGGGGCATGTTTTCACAGCCCAATTAAGTAATTTATATGTAGAGAATTGCTCAAAGCCAACTAGAGGCTTCCAAAACCTTCCAGAACCAGCCCCTTGCCTGTTGTTCATAAGCCAGGACATAAGAAGATGGGAGATGCGGATATGGCTTACTATAGAACATCGATCAGGGTTCTGTATGCATGTAGCTCATTAATATCCCAACTTTTACCTTTGGTTTTAACATTGGAAGAAACAGCTATGATGATGATGATGATGATGATGATGATGATGATGATGATGGTGATGATGGTGATGATGATGATGGCGGCCAGGGGTCATACTTGAAGCTTGAGATTCTGTGTGGTTAAGACCACAGCCTCACACAGTGTGCTAGTACATACTATAATCCCAGGACTTGTGAGGAATGTTGTGAGTTCAAGGCCAGCCTGGGCTCTATAATAAGACCCTGCCTCTGGACCACTTGGAATTATATTTTCAGTGCTGTCATTTACTGGCTGTGTGACTTTGGCTAAATTGCTGAGCTGAGTTAGGGATGATTTCTTCATCCATGGAACCAAGAGAATAAGGACTAACTCACAGAGTTGGGGATTAAGTACATCAGTATGCGTAAATTGCTGGAGACAACACCAGGCATGAAGCTGACTCTACAGGAAAGCTTGCTAGCCTACCCTCAGCAGCCAGCTAAATGAACTCCAGCCATGTTCAGCCCCCATTCAGTACATCTGCCCTTTGGGCCTCTCTAACTTAAGCTGCAGTTTTTGATTGCTTCCCTGACTGCCTAATAAGGTTTTACACCCTAACATACATACAAGGAATAATTTCATACTTAGAATTCATTATTTTATTTAAGGTAGGGTTCCATGTAGCTCAGGCTGGCCTTGAACTCTCTATGTAGCCAAGAATGACCTTGAACTTCTGATCCTTCTGCTTCTTCCTTGAGTGCTGGGGATCAGGCCCACAGCTTCATGCATGCTAGGCAAGCGCTAGACCCTCTGAGCTACACACCCACGCCCTTGTAGGTAGAATTTTAAGCCACTTTTTACACTCACAGCCAATTCTGAGGTATATGTATATGAGGGGGGAAATTCTGGAAAATGACATAATCTTTGTCGTCATAAATATATTTTCCATTTCCCTAGCTCTCATGTCTGTTCAGGTCATTCGTTGCTTATAGCAGTTTGACTGATTTCCCCCTTGAGAAGGTCAAGTTCTCGGGAAAATTTGAGGTCTTAGTTAGACATGAAGTAGTTGTTACATGTTTATTAAAAGTGATCGGGGACTGGGAAGTGGACGCTGATAATTTTGTCTCAGAAATCTTGCTGGTATGCTTACATGCTCAACTTGGAATGCGGTTCAAATTAATCTTTTGTACAGTGATCAATACTCAGTAGGACTTACTTCCAAGTACTGAAATTTTAATGTCCCATCCATTATACAAATGTAAATCTGAGGAAGTCTTCCTGATGCCGTTATAAGATCACATATCCTCCCTGTGGCACATAAACTTACATGGCAACAAGCCAGTAGACACAGCAGTCAGCTCCTGCATCCCTAGGACACACAGTTCCTTCTCAGTCTGCCCTCACTCTCTCGTCACAGTGACCAGTAGCCTCACCTTCAGGAATCAGACTCGGAACAAGTGCAGGGACCCCTCTTTCCTCTTGTCCAGGGGCCAATGGCAGAGCCAGGCTGATGAACCATTGACCATCTCTCTCCTGCTAAGCCCCAGGAAAGAGAAGGCCCTTTTCTTCCTCCTCCGGTTCTCCCTTGGGTGGATAAATGAGAAACTGGATAGCCAGCCTTCCCAGCATGCCTTCTTCATTATTATCACCATGTTCATCAGATGAGACGTTTTGTTTCTTCCTGTCTGGATTCCAACACTGAGTGGAAGCTTCCATCTCAGAGCATTCTTCAAAGTCTTCATTCCCTCCAACAACCAAACGAGGTGAATGGACTAGACCAGAAAGCTCAATCGTCCACACTCACACATGCCTGGGAGAATAAGCCGCAGGAGAGTTCTCGTTCTTCCTTCATTGCTGGTGTCTAGCCTCAGGTCTCCTTCAATCTGGAGGAGTGTTCTCCCACTGAACTTCACCCCCAGATCAATGCAGCACTTTTGAAGCCCAATTACACATTTGCTACAATTCTAGGAGCCGAGAAAATACAAACAAAATAAAAACCCTAGGAGAGTTTTCCTGCCCTGAATAAACCTATGATCTTACTAGAGAGCCAAATTAGCAATGAGAAAGAACTTGAAAACACTACAAAGGGTGCGTGTGTGTATGTGCGCGCGTGTGTGTGTGTGTGTGTGTGTGTGTGTGTGTGCGCGTGCGCTCGCGCGCGCCCGCTCACATGCACCTGTGTGCTGGAGAGAGCAGGTCTTGCTAACTCCCCCAGGCTGTTCTTAAATTCACTGTGTAACTAATTCAGTCTTGTCTAGAATGCCTGATCCTCCTGCCCCAGTCTCCCGAGTAGCTGGGATTTCAGGCACACGCCACCACACCTGGCTTCTGCAAGACCACATTTAATCAGAAACTACTGGGTGTGTCTAAACTGCCGCCATTGCAAAACGGTGTCGTCATCTACAAAGAACTGCCTAGCTAGGTTGCGAAAACAAAGCAAAGCTCTAGTCCACACGCATAGCTGTCTACAAGTTGGAGACACCAAAATGGAAAGGGTTTTGCCATCTTCCGAAACAATTTTTTTTTCTTTCTGGACCTCAGCTTCCATGTTGAATATTTTCATTGTTGTTTTGATTTTAGACAGTAATCATGCCAATCCTTTATCTTTTGAACAAATCTGCAAGACTCAAATATAATAGCATGTCATGGCCATTTGTAGTAATATTCCAACATTAAGGCCTCATTATTACAGCCAAGATCATTACTTAGAGTGTTATTATAATATTGCAAGTTCAGGCAGACATGGTGGCACAGGGTGGGAGGATGAGGTAGGAGGATTACAAGTTCAAGGTCTGTCTGAGCTACAGCATGGATTCAAGATCAACCAAGTGAAAAAGAGGTCCAAGGTGGTAGCTCATTGAGAGAGAGAGAGAAAGAGAGAGAGAAAGAGCCCAGTACTCAAGAGCCAAAGCTCAGTCCTTAGTACTACAGAAATAGATGATGATGATGATAGATTATAGTCAGAAAATAAGTGATAGATGATAGATAAATAATAGATGGCTAATAGATGATAGATAAATAAAAGATAGCTAATACATGATAGATAGATAGATAGATAGATAGATAGATAGATAGATAGATAGATAGATAAAAAGATGATAGAATCTCAGAGTTCAAATATCAGAAGTTAGGGAGTCCTGGTACTTACTAAATCTCTTCAGAGAGAAAAGTGCTGGAATCTTGAGGCATCTTTGAAGGATGCCCACTATTCTGATGGGCAAATAGAGCCTTGCAGGGAAGGTGGAGGAGAGCTGAACGAGCAGAGGTGAGAAGAGAGGAATGAAGACTCTGAGGCAAGAGTGAAGAAGCAGTGTAGCCAAAAGGAAGGATTTTCTTGGGAAGGGAGATGGAGGAAGGGAATGTGTGCGCTTGGATAGACTGACCAAGTGTTTACCTCAGCAGATGGGCCACGTGCCCATGAGTTGGCAGTAAGGGAGAGGTTAATTTTTTCTTTGTTAAAGACTAAAGGTTTGCTGAGAGAAAAGAAGTGATCCCATCAGTAAGATGTCCAGGGTATAGCTAAGCTTGGTTGTACATGCCTCTAATCCCAGCACTGGCACTCAAGAGGTGGAAGCAAGAGGATCAGGAGTTCAAGGCCAGTCTCAGCTACATGGCAAGTTCAAGGCTAGTCTGGAATATATAAGACCTTGGTCTTTTGGGTTTGAATATTTGGTTTTTATTTTGTTTTGTTTTGAAGTCCTATGTTCTAAAAGGTTTTAGACCCCTCCCAAGCAATATCCCATTATTCCAGTAAGTAGGGGGTCTTATCTGCCCAGGGCTTGGCAGATAAACACCCCCAAACTCCTAGCTAATCCAAGTCCACATGGTATCATTCATCGTGGACACTTTTCCCTAGTTCCTTCAAGTTGTCAGTGACCTCATTCTACACAATCAGTGGTCATCTCTGTGTCTTCATGCTTGACCTCGGCTGAGTCTGTGACTGGCCCTTACTCACTCACTGTCTCACAGAAGGCTGTATTGTCTGTGCAGAGATGAGAACAGAATTATCTCTGATTCCCAGACAAACAGCTGCAGAATTCTTCCCCACACGTAAAACAGTGAGATTGTTCCCATATGCACCCTGTTCTTCTGAAATATGAATGTGGCTTAGGAGACCTAAGAGTCATACGTCACTCTTCATTATTTTAATTAATTAATATTTTAATTAATTAAATTTTCTCCTTCTTCTACCCATGAACTGTGTGTGAAGGGATGAAGGGATGAAGCCTGAATCTGACTAGTTCAAATGGAAAGAAACAGAAGATGGGAGAGGCATGCTATGCCAGAAGCGAAAGCCAAAGGGAGGCCAGAGAGAGGCTACTAGAAATTAGTCTAATTTTCACACTTCTGCCAAAACTCCAGCATTAGGTACCCCATCCAACTCTCTTTGCCTTCCAGCCCCAGGACGGACACATTTTCCCTTTCTTCCATCCACTTAAAGGGTGAGGAGGTGAGCAATGGCTAGGTCACTAAAATACTTGCTTCACATTCATGAGGACTTGAGTTTGATCCCCAGAATCCACATTAAAAAAAAAAAAAAAAGCGAGTCAGGTGTGGAATATGCTTGTGATCTCAGCTCTGAGGAGGTGGAGACAGGAGGATCCCTATGGCTTGATGGTTTAATTAGTTAGCTGTTGGGTCCATGACAGGCCCTGTCTCAAAAACCAAGGTGAACAGTTCCTCAAGAATGATACCCAAGGTTGAACTCTGGCTCCACATACACACATACACCCATCTGCCCAACACACACACACACACACACACACACACACCATACAAAAATATATCACTTTCATCTTTCCAACCCCACCATGTGGGGCTTCCAGTTGGAAGCTCTTGGCTGTTTTCCAGGACTGATATCAACAGTTTCAGATGGTGAATTCCATCTGTCCTTTCTGTCATGGCAGCCAGCCCGATCCTTAAAAAAAAAAAAGTAGAGCTCATTTAGAAATCCAGCTTCCACACCCCACCTGTTCTGGAATATTCTGAGAGGATAAAACTGGGTCAGATATTAGCTGAAGTAACACATCTCTTCTCTTCTTCCACCACTGGCCTTGAAGATAGTGACTTCTGCCCACACTTTGTCCTCCTGTAAAGTAACAAAGCTGCCCTGGGCTCTGCCCCTTGGGGAGGAGTGACCCGTGTTGGGGACAGATGGGGTGAAGGTCCATTGCCTGCTCACTCCCTCTTGCTGAGTCTGCCTGCACCTTGCCCTCTCTGGTTTTGTTCCCATGTATCAGGCAGAAATGACTGAGACCCAGGGTGTCCTTTTGGAGACCAACATTTCTCAGGAAAAGCAGGAAGGCAGAATGCTGCCTGGCGGCAGCCCTGCCCTGGCCACAAGCAAAGCTGGGGTTTCTACTAGGCTCTTGAGACTGTCCCTCAATACTGAGTTGGTATTCAGAACCAAAAGTGAAGGTGGTGTATGGCCGCCTGATAGTCCTAAGTCGTTATCAGCATCTGGAGGAGAATTGCTTAGCAAGGAATTCTATTCCTTTGCCCCTCCGCGCCCTCTAAGACCACGAACCAGTTCTGTTTCTCAGACTCGTTGCTAAAGGCACTTGGGAGGCTAGGTTACAAACGCCTATGAGCTGGAAGCAGAACTTAGGTCTGCTGGAAGGACAGCAAGTGCGGCTCTGAGTGTTGGTTTTATATCCTGATCTCTTTTCCTCTGGCTTCCCTTTCTTGGCAAGGCCAAGACACCAGTGAAATGGCAAATAAGAGACCTACTTTGAAATACAAGTCCCTGCTTCTAGACCACTATTGCAGGACTATTTTTCTGGATTTGCTCATCCATGCAGTCCCAAGCCCTTGATAAGAGCCAGTTAGTTTTTTTTGTTGTTGTTGTTGTTGTTGTTTTTCCCCTGGGGTCCATCTTTCTAGGGCATACCTCCTGCTCTGAAGGGTGGACTGGTATGAGTTTCTCAAATGGGATGTAGAGATCCTGTTTGGTTACGAGAGATGAGGTGGCCAGACACATCCAGGAACTGCAGTGTCCACAAATGAGAAGCAGGTAGGCTATGAGCAGAGGCCAGATGTCTAGGCCAGGGACGAGGTTTGATTTCATGATGCCACACTTGTGTGTGTGTCTCTCTGTGTGTGTAATTCTGAGAATTTTACATTTACACAGCTTTCTAGCTTATTATGAAGGTCTACTTGTAAGGTAGCATGTTTGTTAAAACACAGCTTTACTTAACAGAGACACTTAACATATGTCCCTACATACAGAGTTATGATCCCCTTGTTTGTAATCTTGCCCAACCAGTGTTTATGGCAGGCCTATCTAACTGGCCTCTTAACACCAGGAATATTGAAGGCAAACATTTGATCCTCCAACCAGTAAGCACAGTGGGGAGATAGCTATGGGTCCTTGATTTTTTTGTTTTTGTTTTTTTATCTCCAAGAATCCTTGAGCATGTGCTTTGTGGATTTGCCTTCAGTTATTCATTTTGTGTCACTGACAAAGGGAGAAAAAAAAAAAAGAATGAATACTTTGTGTTGTTGCTTGTTTTTGTCTGTGTTTGAGAGGAGTTCATGTTGTCAGTGTTGGCCTTGAACTTCCTGTGTTCAGAGAGATGCTCTTGAGCTTGTGATCCTCCTGCCTCTACTGCAACAGAATGCTGGGGCCACAGGCATGTGCCACCACACCAGCCTTTCAGCCTAGGGCTTTGTGCATGCTCGGCAAGCACTCTACCTAACCGAGCTACTTCCCCAGAATGACAAAGTTTATTTGAAGTGTTTCCGAAGCATTATGTCATCTGACGGCGAGGATTGCTACACAAGTCAGGAGGGTACAGAATCAATACCATTTTGTAGAAAGCAGAGGCTCGAGGGAAGAAGAATGAGTTTGTGCATCATCTAAAAGATCTGGCCGTTAAGTGAAAGGACCTCTTCAGAACTGACGTAGTCTTGCTTCTGGTGCTGGAGAGATGGCTCAGTGGGTAAGAGCACATACTGCTCTTATGGCACGAGCTGGGTTCGAACCCCAGTACCCATATCAGAGGGCTCACAACCACCTGTAACTTCAGCTCCAGGGGGAATCCAACATCTCTGGCCTCTATGAGCACCTGTGCTCACACGGGTATACCTATCTCCCACATACACAGATAAGTAAAAATAATTAAAAAAAAAATCAATCTAAAGCCTAATATAAAGCTTTGCTTTGCTAGGTAAGGATCTGGCTTTTCTCCAGGACACACAAGCACACCGTTTCTGTTTGGAAGCGCTGCATTGGGTTAAGTGCACTTGGCCCCTGGTTCTGGTCTGGCTGGCACCGACAAATGTTTTCTTGGGGAAGTCGCCCAACAGAAGCTAAGCCTTCGTTTTCATCCTTACAATGAAGGAGCTGAAGGAGATAATCTCTCAGGTTTCTTCCAGCTCAACGATTCTTTTTACCATTTATACCCCCGATTGCTTTTCATGGTTGTGAAAGCAGCCTGGAAACCTGGGCAACACAGTTGTGTTATATTAATGAGCCTTTATCAAATGGCCCCAGGTGGCCTTCAAGTCCCCGAATGAATCAAATCAGCTGGCACCAGTTTAATCAGAAATTAAAAATGAACGCAGAACAAAGCAGTGAATCAGCTGTACTGCAGCTGCTGTTGTTACTTCTAGATCTTTCTCTAAGGACGAAACGACACAGCAGTGGTCTCCTCTGTTTCAAGAGCAAGATCTCTTTGAAAGAGGAGTCTTTGGTTTCTGGGTTCAAATATCAAACACCTTGGTTCCTCACCCCCATTCTGAGGCTGAAGCTCTCTGCCAAATGCCTTGGTGTGCCACAGAACTATTGCAAGCTCAGCTCCACAGATGTGTTTCTTTTGTGGAGATGTTTTTATCCTCAGATGGGTTTATAATTGGTTATATTTTGGAGGAGAACTTCCCATCTCCAGGACCTCATATTTTGCAGGATAGAGTTGTAGAAAACACCATTAGAAAGCATTTCGGTGCATGCCTGCAATCCCGGCACTCAAAAGGGGCTGGGTAGATGGTTTAGTCAGTAAAGGACCTGTCACACAAGCATGAGGACCTGAGTTCGTATCCCCAGCACACACACTGAAAAGCTGAGGATTTTAGCTCATGCCTTTAGCCCTCAGGCTGGGCCAGCAGAGACCACAGGATTCCTGAAGCTCTCCTAGACAGTCAGCTCTGACTAAAGAGGGACTCTGTCTCAAAAGTAAACTACCTGGGCATAGTGGTGTATGCCACCTTAATCACAGACCTCTGGAAGCAGAACCAGCTGAATCTCTACGAGCCCCAGACCAGCTGATGCTACATAGTGAGGCCATGTCTCAAAATTTTAAATAAATAAATAATTTAAAACTAGAGTAGAAATAGAGAAAAACACACAATGGTTGACCTATCAGACTACACGTTTATTCACATGTACACATATATTCACAGACACACACACACACACACACACACACACACACACACACACCACAGATACAAGTAAAGCCCTTATAGCTGTAATGGGAGACTTGCCAGGATTCCAAAGCCAGCTTGGGCTACCTAATATACATATAATATACATATATATATATACACAAGTTCAAGGTAGCATCCTGTTTCAGAGAGAGGAAATGAGGGAGAGATCAGAGGCAAGAGAGACCAAGAAATGGGACCTAGCTGGCATAGCTCAGTTGACATGGTTCTTGCCTAGGAAGGCCATGAGTTCCATCCTCAGCACCCAGTACCTGCATAGTGGTACCCACCTATAAAAGGACATCATCAGTGCTATATAGTGAGTTCAAGACCAGCCTGGGAAGCCTAGGACACATAAGACTCTGTCTCAAAGAGGGAGGCACCAAAGATAACCCAATCCAACCCTAGTTTATTGATTTATAACACCTCATCTCTACAGAAATCCAAAACGTTCCATCAACAAAATCCAAACAGTCTGGAGACTCTGGATGATAAACATGGCTTCTTTCTACTGCATGAATGTGTCTGTCCACCGGGCAGCTCTTGAATTGCTTCTTAGAAGATCATAGGTCTGGTCAAGGCCGGATCAAAGTGACAGCAGTCAGCACGGGTGTGCCACACTTTGTCTAAAAAGGTTTTGTGGGTGTGGGTGTTTTGTCTGGTTTGTTTTGAGGCAGGATCTCAGGCTGGCCTTGAACATGGTCCCACCTCTCACTGGGATTATAGGCATGTGCCAATAGGCATGGTTTATGCAGTACTCTGAGTTCAACCAAGGGCCTATTCATGCTAAGCAAGTACTCTACCAACTAAGCCACATCCTCAGCCCACAATCCTTGGTTTATAATCCAAACAACTCCCCTCCCCTCCATTC
The DNA here is from genome assembly GCF_030254825.1 of Meriones unguiculatus. Classification (NCBI taxonomy): domain Eukaryota; kingdom Metazoa; phylum Chordata; class Mammalia; order Rodentia; family Muridae; genus Meriones; species Meriones unguiculatus. The sequence goes on along the minus strand of NC_083354.1, from coordinate 14,006,250 downwards.
TTTACCAAGTTTAACTGCCAAAGAATTTTAGCTGTTTCTGAAAGTCAAATCTACAGTTGTTTATTATGAGCTCCCAAAGAGGACTGCAATACATCATCCCCCCACCCCCCACAGTCCGATTTCAGCTCAAGCACGAGACCTTGAGCCTGGTCAGAAATATCTCACAGGCCTCTGGCCTTCATCTCTGGGGATGCTGGTTCTTGGCAGGCAGTTGCTGTGTTCTGAAGCAATCCAAGTATCTCTGAGCAGGGACTCCACTGAGAGACCACAAGTACGTGTGACCAGCCGTCAACTGCCAGATACAGCTGTGAAGCTTTCACTGGTGGATTCCAACCTTTAGCCCTTGTTTCACACACTTTCTTCCTGGCAAAGAACCCAGGTCCCACGAAGTAGAATTGAGCCATCCCCTTTCCTCCCTGTGGGATCTCCTACCTCACAGAATCTGTGGGGACAATAAAATCGACCTCTCACTGGGTATGGTGCCATATGTGTGGAACCCCAGTATCAAGAGACAGGAGTAGGAGGATTCTTCATTTGAGACCAACCTGGGCTACACAACAAGACGTATTCAAAACAAAACAAGTCAACATTCCATAAGGGAATGTGGAGGAGACCCCACCACTGTCTGTGGGGGCGGTGAGAAGGTACTGATAGTTGATGAGTACCGCAGAAGAGTCAGTTTTCTTTAAGAATATGTCCAGTGGGAGGAGCCCACACTCATGCATATATGGGCAGCACAAATTCAACTCTGTGGGGTATGAAAAAAGGGGCAGGCATGGATTTGGCAGGGGATGGGCAGAGGTGGTGAATCCAGGAGGAGTTAGGGGGAGAAGTGTGGAAAAATATAATCAAAATCCTTTGTATGCTTGTATAAAATTCTCAAAGAGTTAATAAAAATTACACTCCCAGTTTCTGCCTGGCAGTTCTGATGCACACCTTTAGTTTCAGCACTCCGGAGGCAGAGGCCAGGTGGATCTCTGTTTGTTTGAGGCCAGCCTGGTTTACAGAATGAATTCCAGGACAGCCAGGGCTACACAGAGAAACACTGTCTCAAAACAAACAAACAGGCAAAGAGGTTTCCAACAGGAGGACTTGCTGGTGGCCTCTGTGGCAATGTGACCCATCCCTGTCCCCTCCTGGTGCTTTAAGGGCAGCATGTTGGCCTCCTGAAATCGCTGCCTCATGCCAAGTCTCCTTTACAAGCTCCAAAGGACACTCAGAGCCCCGGAACATTCTCCGTATCTGTGTTCTCTGGATGTTGAAATATGGTTTCAAAGGTTATCCCCAAGTAAAATGGTCTGCCCGACTAGTGCAATGTACTATAACCCAAGCTGGTCATGGGCTCCTGATCTCCCTGCATCAACCTGCTGGGTTTTTTATTATTTTTTTCCTAGTGGGGAGATGCTGGGAATTGAATCTAGGGCACTGTGCACTCCAAGCAAACACTGTACCTCCTGATAAGCTATGTCCCGAACTCCCAGCAACACACAACTCTTTTTGTCTTTTTTTGCGTTTTATTTTGGGCCAAAGTCGGGAAGTTTCCAAGGCTGGCCATCAATTCACTCTGTGGACCAGGCAGCCCTTGAACTTGTCATCTTCCTGCCTTCATCTCCAGACCAGCTGGAATGAGTCAGACTCCATGGAAGTTTTGACTAGACTTCTTGGTAGAAAATGGGTCTGAAAATTGGATGTTGTTGAGGCCTGGTCCTTTTGGCATAAGTATAGCCATTTTCGTTTCAGGCCTGCCAGCCATATCATCTCAACTTGTTGCTGACATAAAAACATAGTTTGGCTGACCAAAACTATGTTTATGTTCAGCATGCTCTGTGGTCTTGCTGTTCCTAGAAATTCCCAAACCATAAGCGCAGCTGGCCCTAACCATAAACTTCACGTGAGACCAATCAAATTAGAGGTCAACTAGAACTGCTTATCTAGTTAGCAAAAATAATTTGAGTCAGAGCTGACCACCCTGTTTCACCCCCCCCCCCCACACCACCACCATGAGTTAATTGCTGTTTTTGCCTTTATAAACTGACTCTGGAAAACAGGTCGATGTCACAGTTAGGCTCCAGAGTCCTTCTGTGGCCCTGATTGCAATCAGCTTGGAAAAGGCATTCAATAAACCATCAATATCTCACTGAGCATGGTGCTCAAGTGGTTTGTGTGGCTATTCTTATACTACAACAGATTGAGTATATGTTTCATGGGGTCCCATCACATTTCTGCCAATAACTTCCTTTTATTCATTCATAAGCTTGACTCTGTTTTGGAGCTACCTGAGGCAGAGAGAGAAAAGGAAGGGAGGGAGGATAAGAGAGGAAGGGAGGGAAGAAAGAAGGAAGGAATGAAGGAAGGAGGAAGAGACGGAAGGGAGGAAAGAAAAAGAGAAAGGGAAAAAAAGAGGGAGGAATAAGAGGAGGGGAGGATGACAAGGAGAGAGAAAGGGAAGGAAAGGAAGAGAGGAAAGGAGAAAAGAGGAGAGGCCAGGTATGGTGGTGCATGCCTTTAATCTCAGCACTAGAGAGGTAAAGTAGGTGGATCTCAGTACATTTGAGGCCAACCCAGTCTACAGAGGGAGTTGTAGTACAGCCAAGGCTACACAGAGAAAACCTGGGGGGTGGGGAGAGAGGAGACTTGAGGACTACAGTTTTCTTCCCACTGGGCCTCGGCACTTCAGGATACTTTAATGTTTCCTCTCTTTGGGGTACAGCACCACATCCTTGTAAGTAGCATCTTTGTAGGTCCGGGCATTTATAGTTCTGTGGGGTGACTATCCACTCATCCACACAAGTATCTGGATATAAGATTTAACACCATTACCTTGAAAACAACAACAATGGCTTTTTTTGCTGGCTTTGGGGACCCTTTTCCTCCTACTGGTGGCCTCATTCAGCCTTAACACGAGGGGAGGTACCTAGTCCTACTGCACCTTGATATGCCATGTTTGGTTGACATACATGGGAGCCCTTTTCTGAAGAGAACCAGAAGAGGAGAGGAGAGAACCAGAAGGGGAAGGGGAGATGGGGAGAAGGAGCTGGGAGGAGAGGAGGGAGGGGAACCTGTGGTCGGGAATAATAATATCATTCAAGAAAAATTCTTTGAATTAAAAAAGTAAAAGAAAGATTTGCAGCGCAGGAAAAATTCTCATGTTGTATGCTAGTGACACAAAGTCCAGCATACTTTCATTGACAGCCAGGTTGAGCGATTTGCCATAGGGTATCAATTTGCTCCTGCAAGAGGTCAATCCTCTGATTGAACACCATCAAGCTTCCTTTTAGTTGAGCATTAATTCCTTTATGTACAACTAAGGCATGAGCTACATTGGCTAAATGATTATTCAGGGTTTGAGCAGTCTGCCCAGTATGACTCATGGCTAATGCCCTGGTGGTAGCTCCAACAGCCGTCAATGAGATGGTAGTATGTTCCTGAATAAACTGCATTGAAAAAAAAAAAAAAAGTAAAAGAAAAAAAGAAGAAGAAAACAACAACAAAGCATCCAGAGAGCCCTTAGCATGGGGAGCCAGGCTTGAACAGCAGAACCATTTTGGGTGAACCAGGCTAGGACACTCAAGGCCTTTCTCCACCTCAGGCAGGGCAGTGTTTCCTGAGAAGCAGATCTCTTTAATCAGCCTCACTCGGGGCTTCCTGGAAGCCCCCACCCCTGCCTTACTCTATTTACAGGGTAAGCTGCTGACCTACAGGTTGGGATATCAGCTCTCAGGCCCCCCAGCTCTCTTCCAGAGCAGACCTTGGCTGCTGGGATGGACACATGGTCACTAGAAGTCTAGAGAAAGCAGGTCCTGCAAGGCCGTTATGGGATAAGGAGATGGAAGACAGGAGTGGATGAATGTGATAAAGCACAGAGGTTAAAAAAAAAAAAGTTAAAGAGGCTGGCCAAGATGGAGGATTTGGCCAACTTTGTTTATGGGATTAGGTGATTAGGTGTCCAATGTCTTTCATCCCAACACAGCTAAGGCAGGAGGATTGCAGTTTTCAAGGCCAGTAGTGAGATTATGCCTCAGAAAAAGGAAATATAAAAAGGAACCAAACACACACACACAGACACACACACACAAAACAACCCATGTTTGTCATTGATATTTGATTTCTCTAATTGGAAGGCATCAGAATTTTACTTCAGCTCCTGAATCCCAGGGTTGTTTTGAAGTTTCATGTGTGTCACTGAAGATGGCCTGGAGTCTCTTCCAGTCAAAAATCCCTGCTTTCAAGAAGTAGGATGCTCTGGTGGGGTGACCTAGCCCGCCCATGGGGGAAGAGGATCTAGACAGTCCTGATGGGACCTGACAGGCCAGGGTCAGACAGTAGGGGAGGAGGACCTCCTTTATCAGTGGACTAGGGGAGAGGTATAGGGGAGGAAGAGCGAGGGAGGGTGGGACCAGGAGGAGATAAGGAATCAGATACAACCAGGATACAAAGTGAATAAGTTGTAAAAAAAAATTAAAAAATGAAATTGTAAGCAAACAGAAAAGGAATTTATTAAATTTAAATTGGATAAAGAAAAAAAAGTAGAGTGCTGATCATCGAATCAGTTTACATAAAACACGACTCAGATGCTGAAAGGAGCCTCACTTAGCCTCTTCCTTCCCCTTGTTTTGTTCATCCATTTTGTCCTATTTATGACCATTCTACATTACTATGCACAGCACCCCATCCCAGGAAAACTCCCTTCTCCTTTCTTTTCTTTCTTGTTGTTTGTTCGTTTGTTGGCTTTTTCAAGACAGGATATGTCTGTGTGGCCCTGGCTGTTTCGAAATTTGCTCTGTAGACCAGGCTGACCTTGAACTCAGAGATCTGCCTGCCTTTGCCTCTGGAGTGCTGAGATTAAAGGCATGCACCACTGGTGCCCAACTCCAGTCTTCTTTCTTGAAGTTCTAGAAAAAAAAAATCCCTGACCCTCGCCGTCAGGGATGACAGGGTGGTTGCGGTGTGGGAAGAGTAGGCTCAGGACAGGAGTTTCCCAGGTGATTCAAAGCGAATCTGCATTCAGGGCTATACAGAGTAGATGGGGGACTGGTAATGTGGCTCAGTTGGTGGAAAGCCCTGGGTTTGATGCTCCTCCTCCCACACAGCCCACTGTGTGTGTGTGTGTGTGTGTGTCTGCATGTGTGGTGTGCTCACTCATGTAGGTTCCTGGGGTGGTGTTGAGATGTCCTCCTCCATCTCCATTTGATGCTTTGAGACAAGGTGTCCCACTGAGAGACCTTGAGGCTGGTTAACAAATCCAAAGAGTCCCCTACTGCCAACTCTGCCCCACCAGTGCCTGGGGTGGAGGGCAGAGGTTGGCGGTCCAGGGTTGGGGATCAGGGGTAGGGTCTCTGCCATGCTCAGCTTTCTACATGCTGCTGGGGGTCTGAACTCGTGTCCTCACGCTTGCATGGCAACCACTTTATCCACTGAGCCATCTCCCTAGCATCAAATATATTCTTTCACATGCCACATTCGTGTTCGTTCTGAATGTTTTTATACCAACTGATTATTTCTATATAAACCGCAGTCCATGTTGCAATTTTGTCATTTGCCCAAATGACGGCATTTGATTGTGTCTCCTTTCCACCGTTAATCTGGAATACTTCCCTCCTCTTGTCACTCATCGCATTGGTGTCTTTGAAGAATACAGACCAGTAATTTCACATGTTCTTGAATTGGCTGGGTGGTTTTATGTTCTCGGAAGGTCACTGATAAGACATAGGGAACCTGTCGATCCCCTATAAGATGCCAGTTTCCTTCATTTGTCAATTTATATATCTTTCTATGTCTCTGTTCCTTGTTCCCTCAATGCCTTTAAGTAGTCTGCAGAGACAGCAATGCTGTACAAATACCCTGTTCCTCACCTGAGCGCCCCCTTTGTTTAAAACCTACTCTCATTGAAACTGATCTTTCCCTGATGGTTGTGAAGATGCTAAACTTCCAGCAGTGTGCTTAACATGACAGGTCCTTGGAATAAGCCCCTCCCCACGCCTAATTATAATGATGCAGATGATTGTAATAAACACCCTTTAATCACCTTTAGTTGTGTTTATAAACTATAAGCATTTGGGGCTGAAGTTTGCTAGATATCATTTTCTTGAGTGTGGTCTAGGTAAATAGGAATAATAATCACTTTGTGTATAAATAATAGGACCAGTCATAAGACCTGTTTATTTCTGAAGGAGCCATGAATGCTACTTGACATCTGACTGAAAGCCCTTGCTATGATGTGGATGTGGAGTGTTCTGCTAAAGGCTCTTGTATTAGGGGCTTGGTATCCAGGTGGTTAGTACTATTTTGAAAGTTTCTGGAAATGTTAGGAGGTAGGAGGTAATTGAGGAAAATGGGTCACTGGGAACAGGCTTTCTAGGGTGTCTTGTCCTGGACCTTCCTGTATCTCTCTCTGTTTCATGTCCCCCACAAGTTGAAGAATCTCCTCTGCAATATGCTCCTGCCAAGACCAAGCTGCCATGGACTGAGTTCTCTGAAACTGTGAGCCAAAGCCGATGTCTTCTCCTTTAGGTTGTTCTCTCAGTATGTTCTAAAGTATTCTACGGCTATGGAAAAGTAACTAACACAGAAAACTGGTACCAGAAGTGAGGATGTTGCTATGGTAGATCTGGTTTGGGCAGTATTTTGAAGTGTGGGATAGGCACACGCTAGAGTTCTGAAAGATCAGATTGGAAGGTGATTCTGGTGGAAGCTCAGTGGCTGAGAATGAGCTTCTAAGGCCTCTATAGGGGAATAAGACCTCTGTAAGGAATTGGGCTGCCAGGAGCCGTTAATGCTACAATGAGACAAAGAATTTGTTGACATCTTTTCCATGTCCTAAGACTTTGTGGAGAGTTGAGCTTTAAAGTGGCAAACAAATTAATCTGCAGAGGAATTTCAAAATAGTATAGTAGATTCAGACTGTGGCATGGCTATAGCTAGCTATGTTTAGCTAGATTCATAGTGAGATTGGTGGTGAAAGACAGAGGAGAAAGATTGGAAAAACTTGTAGTTTGGTTTAAAATGTTTATATAAAGTAGTGGCTAAAAACAGTGTGCTTTTGGAAGTGGTGACGGCTATTAAAAGGAAACCAACTAAGTTTCATCAGAACAAATAGAGAGATGCCTGGAAGAAATCTCAATAATTAGCCAGATCATACCTATCCCAGGCTCAAGGGTATTAAATTCATCTGAGGAACTTTCTGTTGAGAAAAAAAGACTATGTCAAGGGTACCCCACTCACAAAGGACTACCTTTTCCTCAGCTGCCCAAGCACCTGGAAGTCACTGAAGCCATGGTACAAATGGACCCATCTACCGCTCAAGTTGGTGGTAGATGTTGGAATCATCTGAGAAAGGAGAATAAGTATCTGTGTTGGTCTTCTACGGACAGTTAGTTTGTGAATCTAAGCTTGGGTATAACTCAACATTAGAATAATTCTCTAGCATGCACATTGAGAATGAACTGCTTGGTAACACATTGTGTATGTGTTAAAAAGAAAAAAAAAAAAGAACATCATGTTTTAGAATACCCCTTGCTTAGTGTTCACATTTGTCTGGTTAGAAAATTTTGCTCTAGACCTGACTATTCTAACAAACAAAGGCAAGAGTGCAAAAATCCAGTTGGTGCTGAGGCCTCCAGTATCCTTCAGATTTATATGAATACTAACTCAGACTGATATGGAAAGGAAAGGAGAAAGAATCGTACACACCTTGGAAATAAGGAGACAGCTCAGGCATAAAGCACGAGGACCTGAGTCTGATTCACAGCCCCCACCCCTGAATGTTAAATATATATGTATGTATGTATGTATGTATAGTGGCACACATTCGAAATCCCAGAACTCCAGCAGGAAAGGCAGGAGAACAATGACTTTAAGGCCATCTCAGATGACATACTAAGACTTCATCTCAAAAACAAAATAAAATAGAAAAGCAGAAAGATCAGCTATGTTTAAGAACATGAACTTTCTAAACCTGGAGATCACACAGGGAGACCTCCTCTCCCTTTAGCCCAAGGATCTCCCTCATTTTCCACATCTCCTGCCTGACAGCCACAAGAACAGGATTCTCTTCGGTCTTAAACACAGCCAGTGTGAAGTCACAGACAAGATGGAGGAACTAGAAGGCAGATAGTTTAAAATAACAAACAGAGGTGACTTGCTTCAGGAGGCCACCCCACCATGGTGCTTGGTGGCTGAGCCTTTGTGTTTAACCAGGCTCTTGTTCACCCAAGACCGGGGAATACGTCCACTAATGCTCTCCATTCACACAATGCTTCTATTTCCAAAATACCTCTGTTTTCACTCCCCTGTTTTACCCGTCCAAGAATAGCTTTCTTATTCTTTCCACGAGGTCAAATGGCAATTTGTTTTGGACCGTATCAAAACCATTTCCCCAAATTTTCCTGCACATGAACCTCCAAAATCGTGACCCCTGTGACGGATTTGTTTATTTGTTCTGTTGTCGCATGAGGAATAGCATCTAGATGGTGAAGTGAGTAAATATTCAGTCCACACTCTACATCTAGATAGCCAGCATTGAGATAAGTGACAGAGCATTTTCTGCATCCTTGGAGCCCCCTTGTATGCTTTTCCTTCTGGGCCCTGAAAGAATTATCCCCTAGGATGGCCTCTATGAACAATCTGGACATGATTTTGCTTCATTTTTATATAAAAGGAATTAATAGACAAGAACTCATCCATGTCTGTCAGGTCTCATCATTTTCAGCTGGCATAGAAAATGTCCATTATGACTTTTGCAGACACTCATCACCATCACCTTCCTTTGTCCCCTTCCTCCCTCTAAATAGTCCCTCATCCTCTTTCTTATATACACATACTTGCTACTAAATGCAGGTTTCATATATGGAAGTAAACACGTGGTATTTGTCTTTCCCTGTCCCGACTTGCTCCCTTCTCTTATCATTCCTCCCTGGTTTGGCGTTCACTCACAGTCTTTGCAAGGTTTCTTTATCTTGCTGGAGACGATTATTTCTTTCAGGGTTGTTCATTTGTTTGTGCTGGTAGGAGAGCCTGTGCATTCTGGACAAGTACTTTAGCACTGAGCTAAATCTTCAGTTCTTGGTGTGTTCGGACTGGACTTACTGTATTGCTCAGGCTGACCTTGAACTCCTGCCTCCATCTCTCAAGTGATTGAATAACAGATGCACACCACTACTCTCAAGCCATTTATTTTTTAATTACGGTGTAGTGTCCTGCTCTGTAAATGTACTCCAGTTTGTCTCCTGATAGAATTGATGATTTTGTCTTGTAGATAGTTTAAATAAAGCTGTGGCTATAGTATTATATAAATGAGAGGACATATATATATACAGTTCTCTTGGGTAGAAATAGAATTGCTGATTCTGGCCCTGTGGTATAAGCTTGTAATTCCATCCATCAAGGAGGCTGATGCAGAAGAATCTCAACTTCAAGGCTTGGCTGGGCTACAGAGTTCAAGCCTGGCCTGGGCAACTTAGTGAAACCCTGTTTCAAACTAAAAAGAAAAACGAGAGCTGGCAATGTGGCTGGATATACAGTGCTTACTCAGTGAGTATGAGCCTGTGGGTTTGATTCTCAGCATTGAATAGAATTTCGGGGAAAGTTTAACTATAGTAGAAGCTAACAGGCAGTTTTCCAAAAAAAACAGACCATTCATTTGGGTAGCCATGCAGCAGCAGATATGAATCCTAATCCTTGAAAATATTTGATATTGTCAAGATTTACAATTTTAGCCTTTGGGTTTCTTCAAGCTTCTTTTGCATTTTCTGAGTTATTTGCAAGACTGGGTGACCTCACTTACTTGTTTTCCTTATTCTTCTTTCCTCTTGTCTTTTCATTTAACCACAGGAAAAGGTTTCCCCCCAACTTTCCAATCAAGTCTTTTACCTACTTTTTCTTTAGAACTGGAGATCAAACCCAGGGCTATGCACACAGAGAGCATACACTCTACCACTGAGCTATACCCTTGCCCATTTTCTTATATTTAACCAATTCTCTCTCTCCTCTCTCTCTCTCTGTCTGAACAAGTTATAGGAGACTTTCTTTTAAAATGGTGGTTCTGAGACTTGGGAATGTAGCTCAGTTGGTGGAGTGTTTGTGCATGCACAAAGCTCTGGGTTTTATCCATAGCAACCCATAAACAAGATGTGGTAGCATATATCTGCAGCCCTAGCACTTGGGAGGTAAAGTCAAGAGAATCAGGAAGCCCAAAATCATTGTGACTATACAGGCAGCGGGAGGCCATCCTGGGCTTTGAGACCTTGTCTCGAAAGCAAGCAGGGGATCCTGTGAACTCCAACTTTCTTCTGGTCTATGTTTTACAAACAAAAATATAGCAAATAGAATTTCATATTAGAATATAAGGAAATTTTTCTGAGGTGTAGTTCGTTATATCCTCATAAGCTAAAGAAGTGAGTCAAGGGAGTTGGAAAGATTGCTTGGTGGGTGGAGCACTTACCGTGTAAGCATGGGGACCTGAGTTCAGACGCCCCAGCATCCACATAAATGCCGGTCAAGCATTTGTAGCTGCCTGTCATCAATGCACTTAGGGCAGAGAGAGGATCACTGCAGCAAGCTGGCTAGTTAGACTAGCTGAACTAGTGAGCCCTGGGTTAAAGCGGTAGACTACCTCAGTCTACAAAGTGGGGAGGGAAGGATGACAGCCATTGTCAGCTTCCAGCCTCTACATGCATGTACATATATGCACCCCCCAACCCGTGCCCAGAATACATTTTAGATATTCAAATTTGTATCTAAACACTCATTCACAGCACATGAGCCCACATGCACACACACTCAAAAGAAACTGAATCATGTTCTCAGATCAATTATGTAAAAGGTCATAGTTTTAATTCAGTTCCAGTCACCACTGAAGCATCTATCGACACCCTCTAGAGATTCCGAGGCATGTAAGAGTTTCTCCCCATGAGGTGTTACTATTGAGCAAGCAAAGGCAAGTAGGTCAACCAGGACTCAGATTGGGTGTTAAAGGGCATGTGTGATGTGCTGTAAGAAGGAGGAAGGTAGAAAAGGAGGAGAGGAGGAGGAGGACTAGGAGGAGGAGAGTCTAACTCACCCTAAGTGGGCAGAAGAGAGGGCCCTTCTGAAAGAGGACTCTGGGAGACAGAGCAGTAGCTGCCCATGCTTGGACAGGCTTTGCTGAATCAGGAAACACGAGGAACACCCAGAGGAACAAAGTGGCCATGGGCCAACAGGGATCTGAGGTGGCTAGAATAGTCTTCATTTATTTCTATTTTCCTGTAGCTATAAGAGACAAGTACTAGGGGCTGGAGAGATGGCTCAGCAGTTAAAGAACACTGACTGCTCTTCCAGAGGACCCGGGTTCAATTCCCAGCTCCCACATGGCAGCTAACAACTGCTTGTAACTCCAAGTTCTGACACCCTCACAAAGACGTGCATGCAGGCCAAACACCAATGCACATAAACTACTACTACTACCACTAATTATAATAATAGCAACAACAATAATAATAACAACCAAGTACTGATCAATGACTTACCAAAGTTTCTCTGGTGCTTCTAAAACTTATTGAGTTTCAGAAGCAATTTGAGTAGTTTTTTTCCCCCACTTCTGACTTCTGGCAAGGGTACTCATGAGCATGGAGAACTGTGGGATTTAGCCATGTGACACCGTAGTTAAAATGCCCGAGGAGTCCCAAATGACCATTTAGAGGAGAAATGGCTTCTCCCAAGTAGAAAAGGTAAACCAAGTGCAGATGCAGAGATCCCTGACAGCACTGATGAGCATGGGGCTTGCTAGCCTTGTGGCTATTTAGGAAACTGAGGCAAGAGAATCACTGAGTTGGCCCAGGCCATGCAGCAGGATTTTTTTTAAAGTTTGGTACAGGCATAAAATGAAATTGTGTATAAGAGCAGGGATCATGGCTCACTGGCAGAGTCCTTGCCTAATGCGTGAGGACCTGAGTTTGATCCCAAGTCCACACACAAGCAAACAAGAGCATCTGTTTGCTTCCTGTGCTCTGGCAAGTGCTGGAGAGCTTCAGAGCATGGCACTGATGGGAGCAGGCCAGCAGAGATTTGAAGCGACGGTCACAAAGCATTAGAGTCTTCTCTGGCCTTGAATGCCTTTGGCCACCTGGTAAAGCTCACAAATTCCACAGAATAAAACTTTATTATGATTTCGTTTTAATTTTTTTCTACTTGAAACAGGATTTCACTCAGCAACACAAGCCGGCTTGGAATTAATGACGTAGCTCAGTTTGGCCTTAAGGTCATCATCATCCTCCTGTCTCAACCTCCCAAGTGCTTAGGTCACAGGTGTCAGCCACCATGTTTGCCTAGTGTCATTTTTAAATGTATAAATAAAAATACAAGATGGGTATGGCAGCACACGACAGAAATCCCAGCACTTAGGAGGTAGAAGTCAGAGCATTAGTAATCCAAGGCCAGTATTGGACTCAGAGCAAAATGAAAGCCAGCCTGAGCTACATAAGACTCTCTGATAAGTAAATAAATACACAAAAGCAGACGAATACATAAAATACATAAAAGTAAATACACGAAAGTAAAAAAAAAACACAGTTTGGGGGGTACACCCCTGTAATCCCAGCATTAGGGAGGCAAAGGCAGAGGCAGGAAGATCTCTACGCATGAGTCCAGCCTGGTCTACAGAGCAAGTTCCAGGCCAGCCAGGGAACGTAGTGAGACATGTGAAAGAAAGAATATATGAAAGGAGCATATGAAAGAAAGGAACACACAGGGCTAATGACATGGGTCAGCAGGTAAAGATGCTTGCTCCCAAGTCTACCTAAATTCAATCCCCACACGGAAGAACTAACTCACAAGCTGTCCTCTGAAATCCGCAGGCATACAGTAGCAGGCATGTGTGGGCACTTCCACGTGCGTACACATACACAAATTAATATAAAAAATTTTAAAGATATACAAAATTGTTGAAAAACACACAGCAAAATTTTTTTTGAGACAGTCTCACTATGTAACCAATGCTTGCCTCAAACTTCCTACATAGGGCAGTCTGGTCTCTAATTTGCCATCTTTCTACCATAAGCTCCTGAGCCCTGGGGTGCAGGCACGTGCCACCGTGCCCGATTCTGAAATATTTCCTGTGATAGTTGCTCCATTATAGGCATACTAAAATCCAGCCGGAGACCTAATATTATAATTCTAAAGGGCCAGTCAGCAGCGTCTGGAGAAAAAAGTGGCAGCTTCATTGTGATGTCTGTCATTGTGATGCCTTCATCGAGGATGTCTGTCATTCCTGCTGGCGCCAGGTGCAGGAACTGCTGAGAATGATGGTCTGGTACCTATCTACACAATCAAAGGAAATGAAATTCTCACTTCTGTGTTAACAAAAATGAAACTGAGCCTCTCTCACAGACGTGCACAAACCCCAGCTTCAGATTCTCTGTTATCAGAACACCTTTACCTACCAGAAGTGGGAACAGGCAGGAAGCAGTGGTCCAGACAGGTCTGAGTAGAGGCTTCAGTACTAGCATCAAGGCGGTGGGTAGGATCAAGGGTTTGTGGGGTGGAAGATAGCTGGTTTGGATATGAACTCTCCCCAACTTGCTCATGAGTTAAACACTCAGTGCCTCGATGATGGTACTATTTTGGGGAAGTGGTAGAGCCACCAGGAAGCCAAGCTAGAGTAGGTCACTAGGGGCATGCCTCTGGAGGTCCTCGTCCCCAATCCCTTCCTCCTCTGCATCTTGTTTCTGTAAAGTCATCTATTCTGCTCAACCACACCCTCCAGTCGGGTGGATGGAAACCCACAGAACTGTGAGCAAAATCAATGCCCCCGCCCAGGATGCTGTCATAGGTATTTGGCCTATAGCAATGGGAGAATGACTAACACAGAAAGATGGGAGGTGGCTAGATAAATGGCATGAGAAGGATGACTAGAATTGCTCATTGAGATTTCTTGCTTGGGTAAGAGGGAGACCAAGTCATACCAGCTCATTCAGAGACTAGAGTCATAGTCCTACTAACCTGCCCTTTGCGTCTGCCCTTGCTCTGCTGGAATCTAATTTCAACACAGCAGTCAGAATGACTTCTATAAAATAAGTAGCTCATATAATGTCAGGGTCATCTTGGTTGTCACTGAGGTCCTGTGTGATCTGGAATCCTATCTCCTTCAGACCTCATTTCCAACTCTCCAAGTTTTCTCCATCATTGCTCTTCTTAAACATATAAGGAAACACCGTGGCCTTGAACCTTTGCAGGGAGTATTCCATGCCTTGAGCAGTTCCTACAGAGAACCTCTGCCATATTCATTAACACACCAGAGTGTCAGTAGAGAAATTTTAACCCAGAACATGACTGCTCTGGCCAGAGATGATATCCAAAGACCTTTTAGATCTGTGTGATCTGGCTGGAATACAGACACACCTTTAATCCCAGGAGGCAGAGGCGAGCAGGTCTCTGAATTTGAGGCCAGAGTGTAGAGCAAGTTTCATGTGAAGAAAAGCTTAAGTCCAGGCCTGGTGGTGCACGCGTTTAATCCCAACACTCAAGAGACAGAGGCGTGTGGATCTCTGAGTCAGTTCCATTCAGGCAGTTTGGTTGAGAGTGAATTGAGAGGCAGTGCAGTGGAGTTGAGTTTGTGGCAGTTCGTTTGTGGAGTTCAGAGGCAGTTTTTCCAGAGAGAGGTTTACAGAGAGAAAATATGCTAGACACAAGTGAAGACAGACTGAGCCAGAAAATGAGAAGGAGCCAGAAGATTAGAACAGATCGCCAAAGTTAGTATAAGGCCAAGCAGAGCAATTTAGTCAGAGGCCAAGAGAGAAACCAGTTTGAATCAGTCATCTTGGTGAGGAATTTGAGCCAGAACTCAAACCAGCCAGCAAGAGCTCTGAAAGATGCAGAAAAAGTGAGCTTATTCAGCAGTAAGTCTCAGAGGCTGAAAACATTCTAGGCCTAGATTAGATTGTATGGAGGCTAAAAGGCTTCAGGACTAGGCCTAGGTTAGCAGATAGAGACAGTATGCCTCAGAGACGACAATTACATCAGGTGAATAAAAAGATACTTTAACAGGTATCTGCACCCTTAGTCTCACTAGGTGAGACACAGTCTGACAGCACTATCCGAAAAAGCCTCTGTAGGCTAAGGGTATAACTCCATGGTAGAGCCCAGTATGCCTATAGTCCTCAACACAGCTGAATGTAAGAAGAAAAGGAAAAAGACAAACAAACAAAAAACCTTGCATGAGATAACTGCACAGTCTGGAGATCAAAGGGAAGGTAGTCAGCGGCTAGGAAGGTGGACTTGGCAGATGATCATCATGAAGTTAGTTAGCTGGCCTTGAACTCACCACGTAGCAGAAGCAGTTCCTGCACGCCTATGCCTCCTGTGTCTACTTCCCAAGGGCTGGGATTATAGGCACGCAGCACCGTTCCTGGCAAAAGAAAATACATTTCTCCAGATTTGAAAGCTTGTAGTAGCGTTTTTTCCCCCCCAATGTTACATCATTGGTACTGTTGTAAATCAGTGATTTTTGTGTGTGTGTGTCCTTAATAGTTTTGACCTTTTTTCTGTTTTCTGTTTTCTAGGTTGTTTAATACAAACATGCAGGTCCAATTTCCGAGAATTATTTTTATCTCAAAGGAAAAATGCTAATACCTGCTTTAATTCTAAACAATCATATATCGAAGACCGCTGAGGTGGGTGGGGGCTTAGGAAGGCCAAGCGAGGGCTGAGGTTGTGGCTGAGCTGGTAGAGTCTTTGCTTGGCATGCACACACCCCTAGGCCCCAGCATTACATAAATTAGCACAGTGGTGCACTGCCTGTAATCATAGCGCTTGCGAGGTAGAGGAAGGGGCATCAGAAGTTCAGTGTCATCTTGGGGTATGTAGGGAGTTTGAGGACAGTGTGGGCTATAGGCAACTGTGTTTCCAAAGGAAGAAAAACAAGAAAAGGGAGGAGGACGGTAAGAAAAATGTTGGGGGGTGGGGAGCAGCAGCTGCCGTACAGAGACCAATAGCAAAGTTGGAAAATTCTAACTCCTGTACTTGGGTTGTGTGTTTCAGGAGAGGGGTATTGTTTTGTTGATACTGTTTCGCTCTGGGCACTGGCATCTCAGGCTGGCCTAAAATGACCTGCATGGCCCAGACTGCCTTCGAATACACAGCAACCCTGCTCTGTCCTCCTGAGCTTTGGGATTGCAGGCATGAGCCACCATGTCGTGTTAGAAGGGTTTGCATCAAAATGAAAAACAGTCATGTTATATAGTGTTCTTAATTTAGAAGCTTTGCCTAATTTGCTGAACAAAGGGACTATTTAAACGGGTCAGGCACACATATAATGCAGGCCCACTTAACTAGAATCTTTTTGTAGACCTGATTTTTTTTTATATTCTCTTTCTTTTTTTCTTGTTCTTTTTCTGTCCTCTGATACAGAATCTCACTACATAGTCGAAGCTGGCTTCAAACTCATGATCCTCTTGAATTTGCCTCCTCAGTACTGGGATGACAGGCATGTGCGTCCATCAGAGCTCTCAGAGATCTTCCACAGTCATGGGTATTAAATTTTGTCAACTGCACTTTTAGCCCATGATGGCCATCTGGTTTCCGTTTTCTTTTATAAGATATATCAGTGACGTGTATGAATTTATACAAATAGACTCCGCACTGTTAGGCAGTTCTGTACCCCTGAATGACTCACATAATACATTCCTCTTATAATTTTGAGACTCTCGATGGATCGCACAGACTGACCTTGAACTCAGTCCTCCTGCTTCAGCCTCCCAAGTGCTGGGATTGTGTGGTGTACCACGCCTGCCTCTACCTAGCTTCATTCAGTGTTGTTATTTATATTTCACTCATTCATTTCAATTTCCAAGTGCCCTTATAAAAAATTATAAATAAAAACTACTTCATAATTAGAGTGAGCAGTCCCCATCTCTCTCATCTCTAATGGTTGTGTTCTCTTTGTAGAGCGATGCAGACACTCAAATTGCAACCTATTTAATTAAAAGCGACAAGAGAGAATTCCCACAGTGCTACTGTAACAACCGGATTAAGTCTCACACAGCAATTAATAGTTCTAGTATTTAGGGATTTGGGTTAGAAAGAAAGTCTGTACAGATTTGAACGGTAGTATATAACCAGCAACATTTGTAGTCCCTCGAAGATCAAACAGGGGACTAGCTAATGAGTCTGAGGAACTGTGAATCGCTTAACAGGTTACCTTGGTGCTATATCCCAAACCTCCAGTGCTACACCCCAACTTTTCAACACTGTATGCCAACCCTCTGAGTGCTGGAGCCTGTCCTCTCAGGAGCGACTTCATCTCCTCTGGGGAACACGTTTTAAATTCTGTTGGTCTAAGAAACATAGCATTTAGATTTTTTGGCTTGGCCACTTAATCACAGCAGGGTCATCTTGGAATGCATCAATGTCAGATCCCGGACATTTCAATTTCACCGAGCATCAGCTCCCATCTCCTCCATCTTCCTTAATCTACTTTAATGAATTACCCATCTCCTTATTTTTCATCCTGTTATCTTGGGCAATCCATGCCATTAATTTTCAGTTTATCTCGTTCATAGGATGAGGAAGGATGACTTATTACTCCCTGGACTCCCTTTCATTTATCAGGGGGCCCTTTCTCCCATTGATACAAAATGCTAGCCCAGTAAGGGTCATCGGCTGACTCGTCCTTTTGAGTTCTGCAGATTTCATCATATTTTATACTTCCAGTTCTGCCGAGGGACCATGGCCTAGTTCATAGTTACAAGTTTACTGAGGCTGCTTTCTGCTCCTTGCTTTGCTTCAGGTGTGCTAAGTTTTAGAGAGCTCTTGGCTAAATGTTGGAGTGATCGTGGAAGTATTCTAACACCTGAGTCTTGATAATATGTTGTGGATGTAATTAATGTATCTAGAAAACTACAGACATTTAACAAAAGCAAAATAAGTACAAATGCCAAGCTTTGGGGTTCTGTGAGGTTGAGTCTTGTCCACAGGATGCAGACCCTGCATGTTCCTGAAGACAAGAGTCCTAGGAGGCAGGGATAACATCAGTCTGTTCACTACTAAATTCCTAGTTCAGGTGTCTGCCATACAGGAGGCAACTAGGCATATTGCTGGTTGAATAACAGATGTGTGTGGAGAACTAATTTAGGAGCTTATTTTAACCTTTTCACTCATGACTTGAAATTGTGTAAAGTTGGTTTACTTATATCTATTGACTTGGACATGGACACGTTATATAGCACAGCTGACCTCCAACTCATGATCCTCCTGCCTCGGACTCCTTAGGCCTGGATTGCAAATGTGCCCCTACCACACCTGGTTCACAAGCTTTCAAGTTTCAGGGAGCAGAGATGTCCAGGCTGCTCTTTTCAGAGAGGTTTGGTGGAAAGATTCAGAGGGTCTTAAAATAAAGACACAAGATGCTCGGTTGTTTCAGCATGCAAGCCCCAGAGCAATGGGCCATCCATCATTCTTACCATCTGGAACTGGCATCTCCAGTAGCCTATGACGGAAGCTCTTGGCTTAGGAGCAATAGGTATAAAGGCTGGAGAGATGTGTCAGGGTTAAAAACAAACAAACAAACAAAACAAAACCTAGCTGCTCTTCCAGAGCACCCGGGTTCAATTCCCAGAACCCACATGGCTACTCACAACTATCTGTAACTCTAGTTTCAGGGGAATCTGATGCCCTCTTTGGCATTTATGGGTACTGCATGCACATGGTACATACACACACATGCAGGCACACATTCATACGCCTAAAATAAAAATTAATAACCCTTTTGAAAAGATCACTTGGTATTCTTTGAGAACTAGGTACTGTTATTCCCTGTCATCTGCACTCAGGGAGGGCTCCATGTTGGAGAGTGAGCTGGTACTAGTTATGTGTATCTGGAGCACATTCCAGCCTCTACCATCAGGAAGAATATGTGTATACGATAGTCATTAATCAGAATAATGTACAGCTATCTGCCTTGGCAACTCACTAAGCAGTGTGACACATGCCTGTGTGTCTTAGCCAGTTACTAACCAGTGTAACACATTCCTATCTGGCTGAGCACATCACTAACCAGTATAATCCATGCCTCTTTGGCTTTGCTGTCACTAACCAGTACGGCACATTCCTATCTGGATTAAGTACTCATTAACCAGCATGATACACTCCTATCTGGCTCAATTCTCTAGCAGTGGCCACTCTGCAGGCCACTGATGTTTCAGAGGGTTGCTTTAGGTCAGATATTGATCCGTGGATCAATTTCAGTGGCCAGGAGCATCAGAATTCTGGCACAAGGGGAGCCACAAGCAAGGCAATATTCTGAGGCAGCTTGCGTGGATGAATGCTACATACTATTAAAGGCCATAACCAGGGGCTGTCTCGGGCCCACCTCAATGATCAAAGCAGCCACGCTGACTTCATTACATACCCACATCCTCACTAAATGTCTCTGCTTGAGGCATTCACTTGATGAATAAGATATGGATGCCCAGCCATGTTTCCTGGAACCATCCTGATTTGTTCAGATGAAGAGACATGAGTTGGAGTTTACTGGGAGGAAAATACATGTGGCCCACTACAGAAAAATCCCATCCACAGACATTTCTGAGTGGGAGCTGCAGGAATCTGTAGCTTTCAATATGTGACATCCTGATACACCAAAAAAAAAAAAAAAAAAAAAAAAAAATCTCTGAAGTGCATCACTCTTAGAAAAATACTTCCTGCAACATTTCTGGATGTTAGGGTTTTTCCCAAAGACTTGTTTTATTTTTCATTGTTTTTGTGTATGTGTCTGTGTGTGCATGCATATGAGTGTGAGTGTGTGTGCCCAGATGTCTGTGGAGGCCAGAAGCAGGCATCTCATTCCCTGGAGCTGGAATGACCTGAGTTCTGGGAACCAAACCCTAGTCCTCCACAACAGCAACCGGCAAGCTTTCCTAACTGCTGAGCCATCTCTCCAGCCCCAGAATGTTAGATTTTTTCTACTGGGACATTTTACCCAGTAATGCATAGTAGAATCCCTGTGATTTAGAACAAATGACGGTGAACTCCCAGAATATGCGCTCAGGATAAACCCATCGGCTCGTCTCAGAATTAAGCCACAGTGCCCTGAAGTGAAGTAACAGTCAAATCCACAGCAATATGTGATAAATTTCCCAAGCACGGATTATTCACTGAATGTCTACCTAGTTTCCCTGTCTCTATCTTCATAAAAGCAGCTTCAGAATGGTTCCTTCCTTTCTGTGGGATGTGACAGCCTTGTGATGTTTCAGTCCTTACCCTATTTGAAATCTCGGCTGCAGCTGAGTTAACTCGGTACCTTTCTTTTCCTAGATACCCCATAAGCCTAGCCATCTCTTCTACTGTGGAGGCACCACGATGGTGTGCTTAGCTTGAGACCCCGCCCACAGGTCCCAGTACAGAATATGGTTTTGTTTCTGAATGTTTACAAGTTTATGGAGTTTTCAAACACAATGGGTCTAAAATAAAATTCTCCTTTTCCCACCTTTCCTTCTCCCCAGCCCTCACCAGCCAACCTGATAGTTCTCTTCTACTTCACTTAGTTTTAATTCTTTATATTTTTTTAAATGCATAAATGAGGGGATGGACATCAGAAGAGGGAGAAAATAGGCAACAGGACAGGAGCCTCCCACAGAGGGCCATTGAAAGACTTTACCCAGCAAGGTATTGAAGATGATGCTGAGACTCATAGTCAAACTCTGGGCAGAGTGCAGGGAATCTTATGAAAGAAGGGGGAGATGAAAGACCTGGAGAGAACAGGAGCTCCACAAAGAGAGCAACAGATCAAAAAAAATTCTGGGCAAAGAGGTCTTTTCTGAGACTGATACTCCAACCAAGAAGCGTGCATGGAGATAACCTAGAATCCCTAGAATCCCTGCACAGATGTAGCCCAGGGCAGCTCACCCTCTAAGTGAGTTACCCAGTAAGGGGAACAGGAACTGTCTCTGACATGAACTCAGTGGCTGGCTCTTTGATCACCTCCCCCTGATGAGGGAGCATCCTTAACAGGCCACAGAGGAAGATAATGCAGCCAGTCCTGATGAGAATTAATAGGCTAGGGTCAGATGGAAGGGGAGTAAGACATCCCCTATCAGTGGACTTGAGGAGGTGTGGGAGGAGATGAGGGAGGGAGGATGGGATTGGGAGGGGGTACTGTGGGGATACAAAGTGAATAAACTGTAATTTATAAAAATATAAATACATTTTTAAAAAAGAAAAAATAAATAAATGCATAAATGACAATCATGCATACCCCGTTTCACTCTCCAACTCTCCCCATGACCTTTCACAAGTTTATGTATAGAGGGCTAAAGAGAAGGCTTTAGTGCTTAAGTGTGTGTACTGCTCTTACACAGGTCTGTGTAAATTCCTAGCACCCACATTAGGCAACTCACTACTGCCTGTAACTCCAGCTCTAGGGGATCTGGAATCCTCTTCTGGCCTCCTTGGGCACATACACACCAACTCCCCCACACAGGGAGACACACATAATTGAAAATAAAATAAGCCTGTAGAAAAATATGGTTGGCACACCAAAGAAGTCTGTGTTCTGCCACAGAGCCTCTTTACACCCATGGTGCTGCTCTTTTCATAAGAGCAAGGCACCAGATCAGCCTAGATACACTCACAAGTCGATGATGAAAATGTAGTATACACACATTGCTGGAATTTTATTCTGCCAAAAAAGAAAAAAAAAAAAAGAAAGAAAAAATGAAATTTGCAAGGAAGTGGATGCAACTAAAAAAAAAAAAGCAACTTGAATTATGCAACCTAGGTTCAGGAAGTCAAGTGCGGCACACATTTGTGAATGGAAACCAGGGAATGATACCTAAGCTTGACCTCTGACCTCACATACATGCTCACACATGCCACGGCACAGAGACCTCCCATAACTCAGCCAACCTGTGGAATAATTAGACGTTGCCATGGCTTTAAATTTAGAAGCTTTTGTGTGTCTGAGTACTACAGTCACTTCTGCAAGCAGGAACTAGAACCGTTTCCTACTTCCTTATACCTGTGGTCACAGAAAATAGACAGTGTCCCAAAAGGACAGACCACCCAACCAAAGAGGAAAGGCACAGGATTGTTTATAGAAGCTGGTATCTGGGCTACAACTCTATAGTACTTCACTTCTGAAAAAAAAAGAAAGAAAGAAACTTGGAGAAATGATGAACGCCCAGGAACCATTTAGAAAAGACAGCTTCCACTTTAGAGAGGAAACCCACACAGTTTGGTCTGTCTGCTGTTAGCTACCCTACAAGACTAGATTTAGCTGTACATCCTAATTTACTTTGAGCTTTTATTTCCAAATAGCTTATGATGAAAAGAAAAGCTACTAAATGCCATATTTAAAAGAATATATTTCTGGGCACAGTGGCACTCAGAACCTATAAGAACAGCACTTTTGAGGTTGAGAAAGGGAACCTTGGGTTCTATGTCAGCCTGGGTTACACAACCTGGCTCACACCATAAGCAAGCAAACAATCAAAAATACCAGTATATTTGCATTTGATGATTCTTAAATATTCTTTCATGATTGCCCTTTAGCTATAAATAATAGAATTATCCTTTAAACTTATTTTTATTTAATGCGTATGGGATTTTGCCAGCGTGTATGTCTATATATCACATATATGCCTGGTGTTGGAAAAGGCCCAGAAGAGAATATTGAATCCCCTGGAACTAGCATTATGGATAGCTATAAGCTTCCATGTAGGAGCTAGGAATTGAAGCTCGGTCCTCCGGAAGAGCAGCCAAGTGCTTTTAGCCATGTCTCCAGTCCATAGAATTACTTCTGATACCTGAAGATTTTCTTGACATTTCCAGCTGCTTTACAATCAGTTTTGCAGGATTAGAGTCCTTCATGTGTTAGTGACCAATCTCTGGACTTCTGACCTCTTCACCACAAGGTGAAGTTCCTGCCTGTGTCTCCTTTGTCTTCCTGTCTCTTTCTCGAAGTAATGGGATCTCCTGTCAGCTAAGCACTCAGCCAGGGAACACACCTCCAGACCTATCAGAATATGTTCTATTTTGGTTTTTAAGATAGGCTCTCAGCTAGGCGTGCTTTAATCCCAGCACTCCCCTTTAACGCAGGCACTTGAGTCACAGTGAGTTAGAGACCAGCCTGGTCTACAGAGCATGTTCCAGGACAGCCAGGGCTACACAGTGAAATCCTTTCTCGAAAAACAAACAAAAGACAAAACAAAAAGAAATAGACAGCATCTCACTCTGCAGCATCGGCTGACCTGGAATTCGCTGTGTAGTTCAGGCTAGTTTAGGCTCGTCTCAAACTTTCCGCAATCCTCCTGTCTTGGCCCCTGAGTGTTAGGATTGAAGGTGTTCTCTCGACATTTTTCTATTTTACATACACTTATATTTATTATTGTGGAGCGTGTGTGTGTGCGTGTGTGTGTATGTGTATGCATGCATGGATGCAGCCTGGAGGCAAGGGAACAATTCGTGGGCGTCAGTCTTTTCTTCCGCCATGTTGCTCCCAGGACTGCAGTAGTTGAACTCAGCTCACCAGGCTTGGCAGCAAGCACCTTTTGCCCCCACGCCACTTCGTCAGTTCGTTTTCCAGTTCTTTATACTTCTTACAAACCAAGTGGGGGACAAGGTGCTGAATCACCACACCGCTCTAGCTGCCCATTCACCCATAAGCCTTCTACAACAGCCCTTATCTGACCCCAGATGTTGTGCTAAATGAAGTGTTTTGGATTATCTATAACTCTTCTGTCTGTCTCCCGTTACCAAGTTTAACTGAGATGTGATTACAGAACAAGTCAAACTTTTGTCATCCCCCCCTCTTTTTTTTTTTTTAATTGCACAAGACATTATTAAATAGTACACTTGGGAATTCTACCAGGAGTTAACATTTGTAGCCACCACTGTTTCTAAGAACCCTTTCCATTGTCCAAAGTCGCAATTCACATTGCTGGAACATCTCTGTGACTAGACTATTCATCTCTTCATGTTCTGCCGTGCTCAAACCAGCTTCGGAGCTACAGTTGATAACTCCGGTTGTGCACTTTATTTAATTGCACATGTCTAATCATCTAGAAAATATTACTTTTTTCACCACAGAAATTCTGTGCATTTGACCTGAAGCAAAATCATGATGACCACGCCGCCGCCGCCGCCGCCGCCGCCGGTGATGATAACGACTGGAGAGATGATCAGCAATTAAAAGCACTTGTAGAAGGCCTAAGTTCAGTTCCCAGCTCACAACCATCTGTAACTCAGTGCCAAGAGATCCACCGCCCCCTTCTAGCCTCTAGACGCACTGCCTGTATGTAGCACACAGGCACACACACAAGCAAATAAATACCCATACACATAAGCATCACTGTTTTATTTTTCCTTTGGTACTAGAGGTGAACCAGGGCCTTGTGCATGCCAGGCAAGCACCCTACCACTGAGCAGTATCTCAAGCCCTCACCCATACACTAAAAATGGAAACAAGAACAATAATAAAGCTGCCAATCTTGTGCTTTACAAAAACCGTAGGTTTCAAAATCATACCTCTAAAAATTTAAAAACGGAAAACTATAAAGAGAGGTCATCTTAGTCTTTCCTGTTGTGATTCTTATATGCAAAAAAAGGTTTCTTTAAAAACTGTGTTTTTTTTTTTCCAATGAAACTATATAGCCTTGCAAGTTTGTACTTCTTCATTTGGGTTTGTCTATAAACCGAGTGGCTAAAAACTGCAGCCCTTGTTGCTTTTTTTAGCTACAGCAATTCTTGACATCTGTTTGTGTTTAAGCGATGACACAACATCAGAACACGCAGTGTCATCGTGTCACATTGTTATAGCACAACAAGAAAATTACAGCTCCCCAACAATAACATGGTGTCAGAAGTGTCCGCTTGGCGGTGAGTCAGTGCTTTAGAAGTTACAAGCTATTTTTAGCTCATCCAGTGCTTCTGAAGCTCGGGTTCCTAGGTCCCAGCAGATAAGGAAAAATCTAGGGTTGCAGTGGGAAGGAGCCTTTCGGGTCCCCAAGTACCCTTTCCTGGCATATGTGGCTCCTCACTTTCCTGTCCAGACCACATCAGACACGGGTTCCGTAGGGAAATTGCATGCATTTAGGGCTGGATCCCAGTTCTTCTGAGCCAGGCCAGCATCCCTGTGGAGGAGGAGAAACTATAATTATCTTCCTGTCTGGAGTAAACCCTGGGATGACATCTCCCGGGTGACCCTAGCGCCCTCAGAGCGCAGTTCCACCGCTGCCTAGGCGCGCGGTGCAGGCGGCCCTTACGGGTTCTCCATGCTCTGGGACCCTCTCCCGGGTAGACGGGTCCCCAAACTCCTGCTCCACAGCGCGCGGCGACGTTGCCATAACAACCGGCGCGCGCAGCCTCCGCGGAGGAAGTGACGAGAGTGGGTTGGCTGTTGTTGGGACACGTGACCCGGGTAGTGTTTTGACAGGGCAAACAGTGAGAGAAAAGAGTAGAGAGCGAGCGAGGCGGGCAGGCAGCGGGGCCGGTGGATGCGCGGGGCGCGGCATCTCGGCGTCCAGGCGGCCGCGGGGTCGCTCTGCGCCCTGCGCTCGGGGAGGCGTGGCCCGGAGCACGGAGTGTGATGTGAGCGGCCGGGCGGCCGCGGAGAGCAGTGCCGGGAGGAGGAGCGAGGGGTCCCGGAGGGCGGCGAGCGGGCGGGCCATGGGAGCCGCTCCCGGGTGGGCAGAGCCACGCGTGGGTCGGCGAGGCTGAGGACATGCCCGGGCTCTGCTGCTGACCGCCTCCGGCGGGAACCCGGCTGCCGGAGCCTCGGCGAGGCTAGCCAGAGGGGAGCCCCGCAGGTGAGGCCCGGGGGTGCTGAGGGGGCTGCTGCGCCCCGGCCCCTGAGGAGGTGCCTCGGTGCCCAGAGGAGACTTGACCAAGGGCTGCCTTAGAGTCCTGGAGCCCGACTCTTCCTCCTTCGTGCCTGTACCTCCAGGGCATAAATAGATCCTGCCTGTGCTTCCGAGACGCTGTGTCAGAGGAGGACACCTTGGCCTGGAGAGCGCAGGGGCGGGGAACAGGGGTGCTAGGCCCGAGGACGCCGTGGGAGGCGGTGCGCAGACTTGAGGGTTTTTGTTTTTTTTTCCCTTCAGACCTACCCAAGGTTCTGTCACCGCAGTCTGCACCAGGAAGAGGCCTAACTTAGTAGTTTTCTTGCAAGATCCGAGGGTCAAAACAAGACCTGATTGTTACTTTTTTTTTTTTTTTCAATTTTGATCTCTTAGCGTTTGCTAAACCGAAGCAGAAGCCGTTGAGTCAGCGGTTGTCCGGTTGGAAAGAGCCCACACCTGTGTTTTGCGGCACTTTGGGAGGAAATTGGATGCGAAAATGAAGCCAGACCGAGGTAAATGATTTATTTAAGTGGAGCTTGAGTTGTGTTCTGTTTCTCTGTCTCTTTTGAGAGGCGTTAACCTAATTTTCCGCAGGATCAAGCATTCCTGTGTCAGACGTGACGAACAGTCTCTGTGAAGACATGAGCCGCTGAGGAAAAGATGGACTTACGGAGTAGGTGGTTAAAGTCAGATTGGAGGAGGACCCGTTCTTAGTGTTTGGTGTGTGCCAGAAAGAAGTTGTCAAGAGTAGCACTTGTGAGTGGCCACAGGCCTAGAGTCCTTTTTAGTTGCCGTTCCTCATTTCTTTTCAGGTAAAGTCAATCCAACTTCAGAACTCTGTCAACTTTTGGAAGTTGAGTTTGAACTTCATTAGCTTTTGTTTTTTTTTTTTTTTTTTTTTTTTTTTTTTGTAGTGTGTTTGTTGTTGTTGTTGTTGTTTGTTTTTTAGATAGGGTTTTGTCAAGTTGTCTAGGCTGACACGGGTCTCACCCTGTCTGGCCCAAAACTCACTCGCTAATGATCTTTTTAACTTTGCCTCCACAGTATTGGCATTACAGGCATGCACCGCTGTGACCCCGCATTACTTGATGTTTGTGCTCTAAGTGAATTTCAATTGTTTTCACAGTACCCCAGCCTCAGTTTCTCAGATGGACAATCAGGGCCCAATTTTCCATTCTAAACCTGTATTTTCTTCTCTTTTTGTGGAGGAGGAGACCGGGTTTTGAGACAGGGTTTCTCTGTGTAGCTCTGGCTGTCCTAGATCTTGTTCTGTAGACCTGGCTGGCCTTGAACTCACAGAGATCTGCCAACCCTGTGATTTTGAATGAAATATAAAGGGTGTCTGTCACAACTCAGTGGGGAAAGGTGCCACAAAGCCTGGTGATCTGGGTTCAGACCCCGGAACCTACAAGGTAGAAGGAGAGAACTGATTGCTAAAAGCTGTCCTCTGGCCTCATCTCATGTCCCTTTGCATACGGTGAACACACTGACCCAAAAAGTGAATATTTTTAAGGTAATAAAAAAATGCCTTAAAAGGAAAAGGTTTATTACTATTACCCCAGGCTGGCCTACAGCTAGGACCCCTCCTGCCTCTGTCTCTTGGGTGCTGAGACTGCAGGCACCTAGCACCACACCCGCCTCATTTTGCTTTTCAAAGAGGTCAGAAGAAGTTTATCGGCCTTTCGATTAAGGATCAGGGCAATTCTGAAAGGAGTTGGGTACAGTAGGGCTTAGCAGAGAGGGCTTCTTAGGTTTGAGTTTGAGTCCAAGGAATTATACAGTCGGTATGTCGTATGTGGAAGAAAGGGCTCGACAGCAGCATTCATTCAAAGCTGAGCTTCCAGGGTTGGGAAGAGTGATTTATCCTCTGAGGTAGACTTATAAGAACCTAAGCATCAAAACCATTATTTTCCTGTATCTATTTTTCAAAATGATTAGAAACACAAATATGCTAGTTAAAATGTCTTTTGGTCACAATGTTTATTAAAATATACTAGGGAAAAGTGGGAGACAGCTATATTTAAAACATGCTTTAAACTATTTTCTGGGTGTCTTACTGTTAATTAAAATGAGTTCGTTGTTAATGCCTGTAGAAGTGTCATCAAGTACATTGCTACTGAGAGGAGTGCCTGTGTACCATGCTAAGTTTAGATTTTTAGATTACATCAGTGACTGTGGAAAAACTGGCACCGAGGTCAGAGGCTGCATCTCAGAATAAACAAGCAAATAAAATCAAAGTCACTGTTTGTCTTGGATTATTGTTAAAAAGTTGCTTAAGTCACAGCGGCTGAAAAATAGCATTTACAGCAGAAACTTTTGAAAAGTTGTTTTGTCTTAGGTAGAGTTGTAACTGGGCCATAGAAGGTTTAGTTATATAACGATACAAGTTAATAAGGAAAATAAATCCATTTATCAAAATTCCCATAGGCGTGAGAGTAAGTTTCTTTCTTTCCCTTGAAAGTTGTTGTTCCCTTTATTATTCTCAGGTAAAAAATGAAGTAACCTCAAGTCCAGTGTTGTGATTTTGTTTCATAAAAACATAAACTGTCATGAATTCTTCTATTTTTGCACATGATTCAGAGTAATTACAAATTCTTAACAAACTTCTATAGAAACACTGAGGTAACTTTTTCGTGGATTATTTTCATTACTATTTGCAACATGCTCTTGTATGGTCTCATTTAGCCCAGGCTAGCCTTCAGCTTACTTTGTAGTTGAGGCTGGCATTGAACTCCTGATTCTCCTGCCTCTACTGCCCATGTGCTGGCTTCTATTTTGGTAAAAACAGAGAAAGAGGGGCTAGAAAGATGGCTCAGCAGTTAGGAGCACTTGCTGCTCTTCCAGAGGACCCGAGTTGAGATCTCAGCAACCACATGGTGGCTCACAAACACCTATCACTCCAACTACAGGGCATCTAATGCCCTCTTCTGGCCATCACACACACACACACACACACACACACACACACACACACATACACTTTTTAAAGAAAACAGAGTGCATACAAGTTAATATAACTCAACCTTAGTTGATGACAAGGGGGGGCTGCTGAAAATTGCAGACCTGTGCCATGCCAGGATCTAGAGAAGCTAGGTAAGTTTGTGGTCTTTTCTCACTTGTCTCTAACTTCAGCCACTCTACTATTCGGTTTGTGTGTGAGTCAATGGTGTACTTATTCTTGCTCCTTCAGTTTTTCCGCCTTAAGTCTTTGTTGGAGAACCAGTTGATCCTACCTGATACCAGGTTCTCTGTAAAATGAGGGTGAATAAGAGACTCTCAGATACTTATCGGAGCTCTAGTAAAGTGTTTCAATGCAGAGACTCGAGACTATTTGCTTAGTAGGATATTGTTGTGTCTGCCCTCATTTTGAGACAAGGTCTCACTGTGTATCCCACACTGCCCTGGAACATGCTTTAATGTTTGTAAATAAGTGCACTGAGAGCCTTCCACCCTGTGTGATGGGGTGGTATTTGTTGGCTGATAAAAACACTTAAGTGGGAATCACAGAAAAATTACAGTGCCTTTGTTTTATCCTTTCATATCATATTCTCTGGGCTCTTCTTCTTCTTCTTCTTCTTCTTCTTCTT
Organism: Meriones unguiculatus; assembly: GCF_030254825.1. Lineage (NCBI taxonomy): Eukaryota > Metazoa > Chordata > Mammalia > Rodentia > Muridae > Meriones > Meriones unguiculatus. Next base: position 13,976,861 of record NC_083354.1, on the reverse strand, counting down.
CCTCTCATGCTTTTTTTTTCTTTTAAAAAACATGTATATGGGTGTTTTGTTTACATGTATGACTGTGTGTCATGTGCATGCCTGGTATCTACAAAGGCCAGAAGAGGACATTGGATTCCATGGAGCCATGTGAATGCGGGGAACTGAACCTGGGTGCTTGGCAAGAGCAGCCTGTGCTCTTAACCACTGAGCCATGTCCTCAGCCCTTCAGTTTTTCTTTTCGATACTAGAGATTAAATTCAGGGCCTGTACACCCAGTACCCTTGAGCTGTGCCCTATCTCCGTGAGCCTTTTGGAGGGTGAAACAGATCTGTTTTTAGAGTTGGGTGTAATATTTCCTGTGTAAACCAAACCAATGAAGGAGAGTTAAGATTTCTAGATCTGAATTCTGTAAAGCAGAACACTGCAGAGCAGTCTAAGGGTAGAATCTCACATCTTTAACAATTTCTAATTCTTGCACTTTTATAGGTATTTTGTATGTTCATACTTCATAAATTTGTTTTAGGGAGAGGGAGGATTTGTGTTTATCAAAAATATGTTTGGGGGGATTGAGGTATAGCCCAGTGGTACAGTTAATATACTTAGATTGTTCAAGACTCAGGGTTCAGTCCCCAGTGTGCATGTCCTGGCTTGCTCTGTGGATGAATGGATAGATGGATAAGTAGATGATGGCAGATGGGTGACAGATATATTGATGGATAAATGGGTGAGTAGATAGGTGGATAGATACAGAGATATAGAAAGAGAGACTTGTTCCAAAGCATTCAGTTTGTTTTTCACAGTAATAATTTTTTGAATTCATGGTTCCTTAGTTTATTGTACTGAATAAGAGTGGCACAAATCGACGGAGTAGCAAGAGACAAGATTCTTCTAGATTCTTGTAAAGTATGCATCTCAAATAGTGAAAAAGAAGTGTGCCAGCAACCAAACATGCACGTCTGCTGGTGCTGCGTGTTTGCGTGTGTATCAGCTCCTTTATATCAGTGCTTCTCAACCTGTGGGTGGGCAACCCCTTTGGGGGTCAAACAGCCCTTCTACAGTGGTCACCAAGACCATTGGAAAACACAGATATTTACACTACGAGTCATAACCGTAGCAAATTACAGTTATGAAGTAACAGTGAAGCAATTTTATGCTTGGGGTCCCCACACCATGAGGGTGGCAGCGTTAGGAAGGTTGAGAACCACTGCTCTGTGGTGGGTGTGCGTAGCCAAGCCTGCCTGTTAATTCAGTGGAAGTTGGAGGGTTTGCTTGTACTCACTTAAGTTGTTCCTGTGTAGGAAATGGCTACATTCCATAGAGTCAGTAGTATTTCACCTGTAGGCAAAACGTTTTTAAAATTTCAGACAGTTCATAACATTACTTGGGGAATGCTGGCAACGTGAGTCCTCGACGTTAATTGCCAGTGTGCACCCTGGAGTCAGAACTGCGTCTGCTCTCTTGCTTACTGTGTAATCTTCATCCCATTCACTTCTGTCTCCTTGCAACTGAACTACGAGAGCGGCTGGCAGGAACTAAGTACATAGCTTTTATCGTGTTAAGCATAAGGGTACTGATAATGTTGGTCAGCTGCAAACTGGACTCAACAGAGGTAAGAGAGTGAGTGTGCAGTGCGCTAGCGCTGGCCTTTCTTTTACATTCATAGCACCCAGCCTGTGAAAGTTCAGGAACATCCGGTAACCTTTTAATATATAGCTGTCAGGCAAAACATCCACCCTACAGAGGGACACAGGACATAAGTGCGAAGTTTATTTCTTTATACCGTCATCTGCCTTTACATCTACCTTAGTGTCTGTCTGAGGAGTGATGTGGCTAGAATAAGTTTTCCTGGATCATGGGTTTTTTTAAATGGCATTACCTGCGGAGCCCAGCTGGGTGGCTGCAGAGAGTGAGCTGCTCTGTCTTGGCCTCAGGGATGTGCAACTTGGGACGGTTACACAAGTATGGAGTGTGTCCAGTGTCTTATGAGAAATATTTCAAATGTGACCTTTGTATAGAAGTAACAATTATATTCTCACATGATAAAAACATAAAGCATCTCAACTCTGTCTATTTTAAGTTGCTGTTTTGGGTTACAGAATCTTGTTAAAGATAAATTTTAGTTATCAATAAATCCACTACTTAAACATACTGTGCTTCAGTTCATACTTAAACATTTTGCAGATCATGTCTGCTGCTTGAGTGAGAACTATTATTGCCAAACTTGATCTACAAACAAAACGTCAAGCAATTTGATATTTTTAAGTTAAAATGGGAGGAATGTGCTTTGTCTCTCTTTTGTTATTTTACAAATTTTGTCATTAGCCTTTGGACTGCTGTGACTTTGGACCTGCTTATGTAGATACAAATAGTCTTTTTTCCTACAAATGATGTTCTCGAGATAGGTGAACTAGAAGGGAAGGTGATTTGGACTAGACAGTGCGGTGGGGGAATCATTCGTTTTGTGGTGCAGAGGGTTCATTGTTGGCCTGTGTAAATCAAACAACAGAAATGACAGATGCAGGAAGAAGAAAGATGGTGGCTATGTTAACTGCAGCAGTTTAGGGCTTAAGTCCCAGGGGGAGATGATGGTAGTGTTAATAACAGCTGATACTTGGACCTTCCAGGCAGAGACCCTATTCTGTGTCTTTTCCAGATATAACTCTTTTAATCTGCACAGTTACTCAAGGATGTAGCTGTTAGCACCTTTGTTGTATAGGTAAGTGAAAGCACGTCACAGATTATTAGGATCTTACACAAGGAATCCAGATAGTGTTAAGGTGAGCCTCAGTTCAAAGTGCAGTCAGGTATGCACTCCCAGCCTTATAATATGTGAAAGTATTATAAGGCATTATAACTTAATTGATGGAAAAAATAGGTTTGAGAGAGTCTGGCTGTCATGCCTAACAACCCGGGTTTCATCTCTAAGACCCACAAGGTGAAGGGAGAGAGCAGACACATACCCCCTCCTAAACACCGCAAACACACAAACAAACAAATCAATGTAGAAGCGGGCCGGGGAAACCAGCAGCACTTATTTTTGAGCTTCCTGTCTCTAGACGCTGCCTGTCCTCTTGGCTCCAGTGTCTTCACAATGGGCTTTTTAGTAAATAGTACCTTGGCTTCGAGTTACCCTGAAAACGAAATAAGTTAACATACATAATGTGCTCTGAACAGCAGCTGCCACTTAGCGAGCATGCAAATGGGAGCGTTTGGACATTTTCTAAGGAAGAAGCCAATCATTTAGAGAAAGCTGGGAGGACGAAACAAAGGGGCCGATTCAGCTCCTGCTTCATAGCCGAGGTGATCTGAGTTAAGAGCCGGCCACCCTGTCTGTCACACACTTATGCTGATGAGCCTTGGCACATCAGGCGCTGTCAGATAATTGCTGGCTTGATGTGACTTCTGAGTCTGGGATAGTAAAGGGTTGGACAAAGAGGTACCCTATGTTTTTGCTTGTCATCCAGTGAAAAGGAAGTGATTTAGGAGCCTGAACACTGTCATTTTTCTGTCCAATGAGAAAAAAAAAAGATAATCTGAAGGTAGGCTTGAGAAGCTAGTGTATATGTACAGTGACTGATTTAAAATTTGATTTATCTTTAAGCAGTGGTTTGACCATCTTATGTAAACAAGTACAGAAGAAATTAAGTCGTTTAAGCAAACAACCTTTACATTTGTTCTTTTTCGTGTTTGTTTTGTTTGTTTGTTTCTTGAGAAAGAGTCTTGCTGTGCATCCCAGGCTGGCCTCAAGCTCGGAACAATCCTCCTGCCTCTGCTTCCGGAGTGCCAGGGTCACAGATGTGCACCACACCTGGCTTTATTTACTCTTTGGTTCCTCTCACCTTTGCATTTAGTCTTGGCAGTATCTCCCTTCTTTCCTTTTGAGAACACTAATCCTAGTGTAACTTACTCCTGCTGTCTGTGTGGTGAAATGAAAATTACTGTACCTTCTTTCTTTGCAGGTAGTTCTGTCCTTGCTCAGAAGGTTTTTGTTTTTGTTTTGTTTTGTTTTGTTTTTTTAAGGCAGAGTAGAACCCAGTATGCCAATTCACACATCTCCCAGCACTCAGGAGGCTGAGGAGGCAGGAGAGTGTCACAAGTTCAAGGCCAGCCTAGGCTTCAGAAAGAGTCCAGGCCAGTCTGGACTGCAGAGTGAGACATCAAAGGAACAAACCCCAACAAAATCAGAGTGGTTCCATGATTATATCTGAAGTTCCTGCTGGGCTGCCTGGGTAAAAACTAGTTCTTAACCCAAACATTAGACCCACCACTGCATAAGATACCTAAACTCCAGGTGGAAGTCTAAGGTGAGCTTCCTCACTTTCCCTTTCTTGCAGAAGACACTCATCAGATAAAATACAACAAGCCTTGGTCACATCTTTCTTTTGTTTATGCCCAGTGCCAGCGATCAGGTTTTTGAATTTTGATAATCATTCAGGGTCTTAGATATACTTTTCCTTTTACCCAAAAAGCCCTTCTCTCCAGCATCCTACGTTACTCCTTGTTTTTCTCTAGTAGGCTGGAATGGCATTTTTTTTTTCAGAGAAGTTTCTGCCCTGACTATCCTAATATTTTCATCTCAACACATTAACTGTCACTGATGACATATCTATTAAACTAGATGTCTCTTGCTATTCTGTGTCAGCACTCTGTGTTCCTTTGATAGTACTTACCAAACTTTGTAATCTGTTATCTTTTTTCCTTTTTGGATGTCTGTCAGCTGTAGTCCCTGCTTCATCACTTTTATAGATGGCAAGTATATTGTAGGTGCATAGTCTGTACTTAATATACATTCGTCAAATGGACTAATGAGTGAACGAATGACTAAATGGCTAGTACACACCAGTGTGGAAGAAACGGGACAAGAGAAGGTAGTTAACATTAATACCAAGTAAATTTCTTCCAGTTTAGGTATTTGTTGAATTTGGACTTCAAGGCTATAATCACAACTTTGTTCCTGATTTTTTTTTTTCAAGTCCATTTTAAAACATTTGCCCATTCCAAGATTTGGGGCAGGGTCTCATGTCCCTCCCCAGGACCGGGATTGCAGGATGTACCGCTGTGCACAGTTTTATGTGGGGCTAGGGGTTAGAGCCAGGTCTTCTCACCTGTGACTTAGGCAAGCAGTCTAGCAATGGGCCATAGCCCTAGTCCAGTGTATGTGCACGCATGCATGATGTGTGCTTGTGTGTCTGTGTATACATGCGCAGTTTGACTGAAATAAAACACCGTAAAATAAGATGTAGGCAAAAGCTGTTTGGTGTCAGTGGTCTCCAGGTTATCTGGTTAACAAGGGACTCAGAGACAGATATTTGGAGAAAGCCCTGATTACCATCCCCATGCTCACTTTGTTCTTGGTGCTGTTTCAGGAGGGAGGGAGTAAACTGTTGAACTTCCCATTTAAAAGCACAAGAAGATGGGGAGCAGGGTAGACTAGCAAGAAAAAGACCCAAGGATTTAGAGCTGAGATTAGGGGCTGTCCTGTCACTGGTTTTTGTGACTTGGGTCAAGTCCCAAGCCTGTTTTCTCATCAAGAAAATGTGCTTGGCTCAGTCCTGTGAAATGATGCGACAAAGGACTTTGTAAACTGTGGAACGCTGTAAAGACGTGTCTGGTGTGCCCTGAGGGTGGGATGGCTTGTGTAGGAGCTGAGGGCCCAGTGTTCCCGAGCGTCAGACCCTTCCCAGATGGGGCTGCTCCCCTGCCAGCAATTCACACATTGTAGAAAAGGGATTACTCCGCATTCCCTGACCTAAGTTACACCAAGTGTAGAGTCGCTGGGCTTAATAAATGCATATTCAGTTATGTTTCTATCTCTTTAAACTTTGAGACCATGTCTTATTTAGCTGCCTGGGCTAGCCTTGAGCTATCTTCACAGCCTAAGTGGAACTTGGCCTTTGCCTCAGCTTCCGGAGCAGCTAGGAATAATGTGCCTGCACCACAGGCCCGGCTTGGCTAGATGATTCTTCAGGAACATTAAACAGTAGCCACCATTTAGTCCTGTCAACTGGACACATCCCCCCACCCCCGCTGTGTGATATAATGTAACAGGAGTTAAGGACATGAAACTTTATGATGAAACCTGGATTGAAATTCTGACTTCAAGGGATGGAGAGATAGCTCCATGGTCAAAGAGAAATTCTTTGCACCCACAGGACCACTCAGCTGTCTGTAACTCTCAGGCACTCACATGGTACACATAGAAGTAAGTGTGTGTGTGTGTGTGTGTGTGTTAAGATATTCTAACATCAGCATTTGCCAGGCCAAAATGACCTTGAGACCATTAAACTGTCTGTCTGAGTAACATTTCTTCTTGCTCTAATTCTGTCGACCTGAAGACTTTTGGAAAGTGAACTGAGAACGTGGCAGTGGTAGGAGCCATATGCCTCACACAGGAAGGGGTGTGGGTGAGCCCATGTGGCTCATGGGTTTCAAGACCTGGCCCATGCATCATCCAGGAAGGGATTTAGGGCTTGTCCATGTTTTTGTTTTCCTCAGCTCTTGTGAGGAATTGAGTGTTTCAGAACTCGGTTCTAAAAACTACTTTTAACAGGCACAAGAGGTCAACAGACCATACGACACCATCAGTGTCGCTATGCAAACGAGAAGTGGAAACCTGCACTGAACTGTGCAGTGGTTAGGGCAGATGCCTCAGGAAAGGGGAAGTAGTTAACTTGGCAGTGTTCAGCTGTTTTGGGGTGGTGATGATCTGTTTAGGGTAATGCTAGTGTGTAGAGATTGGGGAGTGCTGGGCATGAGGAACTTGGTAGAAAATACAGAAGGATGAGCTGTCAGCCAGACTGCATTTTAATAATTGACAGCATTACCTAGGAGTCCACAGGACGTGGGCCAGGCCCCTCTTCTTCTCTAAGCCTATAATTCAGACTTGTTCACAGACGGTGCTGTGAATAGTAGAAAGCATCATTTGAATCCTTTGGGGAGAGAGAGGCACAGAACTGGTCATTAGTGGGAATTTCTGTGCATCATTTTGTAACTTGCTCATTTTGTAATGTAAAATAAAATATTCTGGTATCGTGTTTTTGTATGTTTGTTTATTTGTTTTGGCTTGGTTTTTTGAAACAGAGTTTCTCTGTGCAGTTTTGGCTGTCCTGGAACTTACTCTGTAGGCCACGCTGCCCTTTTCTCACAAAAATGTACCTGCCTCAGCCTCCCAAGTGCTGGGATCACAGGCATGTGTCACCATACCCGGCCTAATGTGATTTTTTTTTCTCTTGTAAATGTATTTATTTCTATAAGGTCATTTGTAGATTGAATAAAATGTGTTAAAAAGAACTGTATGTATACCAAAACAATAAGTAGGGAGCTGCTTATTCTTTTTGTTTGTTTGTTTTTAAAGTATGGTCTTAGCATGTAGCCCAGGTTAGCCTTGAACTTACTATGTAGCCTAGGCAAACCTCAAACTCAAATCTATCATACCGAACCTCCAGAGTTTTGGCATTATAGACTTCACTACCACAGCCAACACAGCAGCCATTCAGTGTCTAAGCATTTATATGTTTATATGTCACCTGCGTGTTCCCCAAACGTGCAGACAAATAAGTCAAGGCAATGGGTATCCAGTGAGGAAAGAGCCAGCTCAGTAAGTATTCTGAGATAGCTGTGACCTGAGAACGGGAACACATGCATAGTGTGCTCAATTGCTGGAGTGTCCGGGAAGCTCCCTCAAGGCCATAACAAAGGGGAATGTGTGTATGTATAGCAAACTCTGCCTTCCCTGATTATGGAATTCAGAATTGCTCTGAAATGAATTTGGATTTTTGTGGCATTGGTTTAATGTTAACACACATACCTCCTTTGTCTGGGAAATCCCAAATGCTTAGGAATCCCTTCAATTTTTTGAGGTCTCCCTAAGAAAAGTTATGCTTACATACATACAGTGTGTGCATTTTAACAGTATCTACAACTCTGTCTTGTCAGTTATCTTGCAGCAGCTTGCAGTCATCTGATGTCAGCTGAGAGCTGAGTGAGCGTCAGAGCTGTGTCTGTCAGAATGCCTCGGGGTGATTGATTGCAGCCAGGGAGATGGATTTGAAGGCAGTTGGGTTGAGCCTTAAAACACATGTATGATTTGCGTAGATGGACTTTTTTTTTTTTTTAAACAACAATTATGGGTCTGAGGAGAGAGTTGCAGTGTAGAGGTATGTGGTGGTTTGAATGAAAATGGCCTCCTCGGGGCGTGGCACCATTTGAAAGGATTAAGAGGTGCTTTGGCCTTGGAGGAAGTGTGTCACTGGGGTTAGGCTTTGAGGTTTCCAAGGCTCCAACCAGGCCTAGAGTCCGTCTCTCTTCTACTGCCTACCATCTGAATGTAGAACTCCAGAATGTAACCTCTCCAGGCCTGAGTCTGCCTGAGTGCTGAACTGTACGCCAGCCCCAATTAAATGCTTTCCACTGTAATGAGATGATAGGGTCATAGTGTCTCTTCACAGTGATAGAACACTAGAAGGCAGAGTCTTGCACTGAGGGCTATTTAGGAATGGAAGAGATTGAATTTCTGGATATCAAATTAAGGATTTTGGGCTTAGTTGACTATGGGCACTAGTAAGTACCTTGGGTGACTACAGGAAACTTTTTAGAAGAATAATTTGATTTTGTTTCTTTAATTTAGCTGTAAACAAGCCTAGAGATAGTATTGTCTGGCTGTCTTGAAATCACGTTTCAGAGCTCAGGATTACGTTGTGAACCGTACTTAAAAAAAATTCCTCAGAACTGACCCCTGCCCTTGGCTAGATTATTTCTCTTCTTCATTTGTTGTACCCTTGCTTCCATTCTTTGTTTATGAACAGGAAGGGTTAGTATTCCGAATTCTGAACCTTCTTGGAACCACTGGTGTGATGCACAGTGTTCATGAGAGTGTCTGCTATTTTACGATGTTCTTGTCAGTGCGCTATTATCCTGAAAAGTAGCTACAGGTTCTGACAAGTGAGGGAGAAATACACACGGTAAGGTGGGAAGGCTAAAGGCTCCTTTCCCTGTCCTAGACAGTTGCTTACAAAAGCTTAAGAAGTTCTGTGGAATTAGATGCCTTATCCTACTGCTTGCTGTGAGCCCTGAGCATGGAGGTCCCTGCAACTTGGATAACTTCCCTGGCTGTGTGGAGGAGAAGGGCTTACATCTCTTTCCTTCCCCAACCACAGAAATCGTCTCACAACAAAGCTTTAAGGAGTGAAAGTCGGTGGGTAGCAAGGGAGGCTTGTTTAGGTTTGTTTAGTGTGAAACTGGAACTCTAAGGGTCGGGGTCTTAGTTCTCTGACTAGTCTGTTCGAATTGTCACCACCTTCTTTAGCTGTCATCCTCCTCATCTGTGGTTAGGTGAGATGACTTTATAGGTTTTTCTAGGTTCTTAAGTACTGTTTCTTTGAACTTGTCTACTTAGAAGCTGGGAAGGATCCAGCCAGACATTTGAGAAAGCATGCTTTGTGCAGCCTGAACACTGGGGGTGTGCTGTGCTCTAGCTTCCCAGCTAACCTTGACCTATGCCTTTCTGATAACTTGCATTTCAGAGTTCTGCAAGGCACTCTGAATGGCTTAGATCAGAGGGAAGGCCTCGGATTATATACATAGGGGCACAGAGTCAATTCTTTCGTGAGCTTCTTGGGCCCTGAAAGTGCTTTTGTCACTCCATTCATCTGCCAGAAAGCAGAGTGGGAAAGGCTTGTGGAGAATGTAAGGCTCTGTAACCTTCATAGTTAAGAAAACCAGGCTTGGGCCAGCAGGGTTGGCGCATGCCTTTAATTCTAGCATATAAGAGGCAGAAGCAGGCAGATCTCTGTGGGTTCAAGATCAGCCTGGTCTACATAAAGAGTTACAGGACTGACAGACAGGCAGGCAGACGATGGACAAAGACTTAGCTATAAAAGTTGGTGTCAGATTTCCTACCTTCCCAGCACTTGTTGTAGGACCTGTGCACAGGGCTATTGTAGCAATCTGTGGAAATGAGCTGTGGAAAGTGTTCAGTCTACAACTTGATGCTAAACAATTTGCTGTGCTGTTTATTGCCACGCGTGCTAGCATCTTGTAATGTGTAGGTTGAGCACATAGACCAGGTGCTTTGAAGAAAACCTACAAAGGCCAAGAGAGAGGCTGGGATTGCAGTGAAAGTGGCTAAGACCTCCCAGGAAGAAAGATGGATAAGAAGGCGTGAGCTGTGTAAGATGTGGGGCCGAGTGTTCCAGGGCGCTGTGTGTCGTGCAAAGTCCCTGCGTTTAGAAGGAGCCTCTTGGAGCTGGCGTAAGACTGCGTACTGACTACACTTCTTGCTGCCTCTCTCCTCACTTTAACCCACCTCACCACTTGACTTTTTATTCTCCAAGGGGACAGGGGGCACCCAACCCTCTGGCCGTGTTCCCCCTCCCTGCCACCGAATCGGCTTTATGTGATGTTTATAAACATCACATGCCTATTGCTTGCCTACAACAGTAGTACCTTAAAGATGAGTGCTTTTGCTCCCTCTAGACAGGAGGAGGCAAGATGCAGTAAGGTTCTTAGTTTGGTTGGGTTTTGAAAGGACCTCACATAACCCAGTCTGGCCTTGAACTCCCTACGTAGCTGAGAATGACCTTAAGCTCCTGCTGCTCCTAACTCTGCCTCCTAAATCCTGGGATCACAGGCATGTGTTGCTCTGCCTGGATGTTCACGTGGAGTGTTTAACAATAAAACTTAAAAATATTGGCACACCTTTATAAAGTGTATTTCAGTAATTTCAGAGATGGATGGTTGACATTGTGGCCCTGAGACAGCAGCCTTCCCCCTGCCAAAGTCACTTGTCAGTCTTTATACATGCAGTGGTGGGTGGTGGCTAGTGTCTTCTCTTTCCTTATTTATAAAAAAAAAAAAAAAAAAAAATGGAGCTGGAAAGATGTCATAATGGATAGTAACACTTGCTCTTCTTGCAGAGACCTGATTCTGGTCCCCGGCACCTATGTCAGGAGGCTCATAGCCACCTGTAATTTCAGCTCCTGGGGATCTGACACCCTCATCTGGCCTCTTAGGGCATTCACACTATGTGCACATAAATAAAAGAAAAATAAATCTTCCTTATGACCATTTTGATTTCTTTGTTGCTTCTTAGCACATTAATTCTAGTACCTATCCTGTGCGTGCTTTCTAATTAGTTAACTAACTAATTTGGTACAGCACAGTGCAGGCTGGGGCTGGAGCCAGGGCCTTGTTCATGTCTTAATAGCCCTCCGCTGTTAAGCTGCGTTCCCATCCCTGGTGTTTGAGAGAGTCTTTCTGTATAGTCCAGGCTGACCTTAGACTGCTTGTCCAATTTTTCATTTTAGGATTACGTGTGTGTGCCACCACATGAGGCTGACTAGGTCTATTCCTTACCAAATCTCTGCTAAAATTCTCCAGAATTTAATGTACAGAATCTGTCACTGATGTCAGTCCCTGTAAATGACAGTATATACATCAGTGACAGGCACAGGGCTTGAAGTTGTCACTCACCAACTGCTTGAGTTTCTTTAGTCAGCTTCTTAATCTTCAAGTACTGTTTCACGAAATTGCAGTTGTTAGAAGAACAGGTAATTATGGGCTCTTTAATCTCTATGGAGAAGCTTTCAGGAAAGCATCGATTTATCAGAATAAAGAGTCTTTATTGGTTCTAGATTTTTATAGATGACTTGAAAGTAGTGTGCTTTGCAATAACAGGACATTAGCATATCCCAGAATGCATCTTTGAAGAAGTAAGGGGGACCAATGTACACCTCAGTACACGTTTTATGTAATAATGCTGAGATTAACCACGTGTTATAGGGTATTAAAAATGAATTCTTACACTTGATCTTAGTGCTTATTAACATGTGACTAATGTGTGTGCAGATATTATTAGACAAGTGTTTGCCCAGTAGCTTAGATTAAAATAGCCCCCGTTCTAGCTCATTTTAAACAATGTAGTATGAATGGTGCCAAAAGAACCAGCTAGAACATTTTCTTCTCTCCAAGATCTTAGGTCGTGTAAACAAGGCTCTGGAGGTTCTCTGCAAAGCTCTGCCTCTGCAGGTCATTTAGGTCATTGTAACCCAGACCTCTGCCCAGATGAGGATGCCAGTTAGGTCCCTTTGGGTCTTATTATGATTTATATCAAAAATGTGTTTGGCTCTTAATAACAGAGTACTTTGCGATGCTCTTTGGCCAGCAAACCATCTCAGAAGATACAAACATCTTGTTCAGCATCTACATGGGAGAGGAAATGAATGTGACTTATGTCTTGATTTATCCCTAGTCTGTCCCAAAAGCATCACATTTTGTTTTTAATTTAAAAAAAGACTTAGATATTTCAGTAACTGCTAAAATAGTTAAATTTTAACTATTTTGTTGTCTTTCTTTAACTTTATTATTTAGGTGTTAAATGTGACACTATTTAAGAAATGTAAAAAATAGGAATAAAAAACTTTGGTAGTCAAGATCAGCTCTATCCCTTTGTTATTTATCTGTGTTATTTGCTGTGTGTGAGGTGTTAGGAAGGTGTTGGAGGGGGCCTCTGGATTCTTTTATTATAACCTGGACCTCATGTATCCAAAGGTAAAGAAACTGAAAAGTACTTTGGTTCTAGGAATCCAGCCAAGGGTATTGTATAAGCACTGTCTCTAGTACTGAGCTGCATCTCCTTGCCCAAGAAGACACTTCCATTCTTGAATTGCTAGAAAGCCAAGTTCTAGGCTAGATGGTTTTTGGCATTAGAGGAATCGCTATTCCCACTTTGTAAATAAATGAGCTCGGATAGGTTTGCTAGGACAGTGTTTATAAGGGAAATATTCTATATCCTGAGAGCACCTGCCCTAAGTGATCCTTCCATGAGTGAGGGTGGAGTTTGTTTGTTTTTTGGTTTTTTTGTTTGTTTGTTTTGTTTTTGTTTTCCTGAGACAGGGTTTCTCTGTGTAGCGCTGGCTGTCCTGGACTTGCTTTGTATACCAGGCTGGCCTTGAACTCACAAAGATCCACTGCCTCTGCCTTCTGAGCACAGAAGTTAAAGGCGTGGGCCACCACCGCCACTACCCGGCTGAAGAGAGAGTGTGTATGAAGGCGCCTGCACTCCCCCACCTGGGCTTTTGTCTCAGAAGTCTACATGGGCAGTTACATCCTAGTTGTGTAGCACCTTGCAGTTCTCACACTTTTGTCTCACTTGCCCTCTTGGAGCACTTCAAAGCCACAATTCACAAAGCTTGCTGGAGGCTTACTTCAAGTCTTGGGTCTGTGGCTCTCAGGTCAGTGTCCATTTCCTCTTGGATTGGTTGAGTGACATTTGTCACAAAGTAGCGAGGTTTTCCTGTTTGAGTCTTTCGTTGTCCATCTCATGGTATCATCGTAGCTACATGCAGATTCCCTGTGTCAGGATTGGTGTTTCAGGATTGTCGGTTTGTTTTCATTTTGAGTTTATCCTTTCTTTTGCCCAGGCCCTTGCTGGAGTACTCTGCTGTGGAAGTGCACCCCAGCCTGATAACAGCTTGGCTGTGTAATGGGCTGTAGTGCAAATCCTGTTTAGCAGACAGGAAACATAGGATGTTTAAATCTTATTTTTGTAGGAGCCTGCATTTGCCTTGTGGATGGAAGTGTATGTATGTATGTATGTATGTATGTATGTATGTATGTATGTATTTGAGAAACATTGGTCCAGTCTGGTGGGCCAGGCCTGTAATCCTCGCTATTCATCAAGCTGAGGCAGGAGGAGCCCAAGTTCAAGGCCTGCCTGTGTGCTGCAGTGAATTCAGGGTCAGGGTAGGCAACATTTAAATAAACAAGGAAAACGTGGGCAAAGTGGGTATGATATTGTGCACCTGTAATCCCAGCATTTGTAAGACAGGCCAGGAGGCCACAGACAACTCAAGGCCACCATATTGGCTACACAGTAGGTTTTAGGTCAACCAGGGTTACATAGCAAAACACCGTATCAGAGAGAGAGAGAGAACACTACGGATGTACCTCTGTGGTAATACACCTGTCCAGCATGTTCAGGGCCCTGGGTTCAGTCCTGTCTGTCTGTCTGTCTGTCTGCAATGCCCACCCCCCAAACACAGCTTCTGGGAAGGACAGCCGTGTTTAAACTCGAACATTAGATACAGGAAGAACTGCATTTGAACCCGAGCTCCGTCCACTTGACTCTGGTTACTGGGCAGGTAAAAAGCCAGTTTTCTAAGGTGTTGCGTAACAGCTGCCTGGGGGTGAGAGGAGGTCCCTAACAGATCGGGCGGCAGCCCCCAGGTGGTGGCTCCCTACATGTATGTATACGTGATAAACACTGAGCATAACCACATCGTTTAACATGTGTCTTTGAAAGTTCTTTTCGCTCAGGAAGTATCAAAGCTTGCATCTAAAGTACCTTAGGAGTTATTTCTGCCAGCAGGAAGCATAGATAATGTAAAACAGTTGTCTTTTGAAGTTCTTCCATTTTCTACTTGGAATAAATACATTGTTTTAAAAACCTATACAAGACATGTTTTCCTGCTAGTTTCCTTGCATCAGGATAACAGAGGTAACTTCCTGAACTGGACCATGTAGAGTGCATGCTAAGGGGGATGGGCAGAGACCTAAGGGCAGAGCCGGCCCTCATGTGTCTAGACGCTTGGCTTCCAGTTGATGCTGTGCCATTGTCTCATACCCATCACAGCTTTGTTTACTAAGACTAGTAACCCAGGGGCAAGCAAGGCTCCTTCAGAACGAGGTAAGGTGCTGTTCAAAATCTCCTGGAAACCAACAGTAGCACAGGGAAAACATTTTACTAAATAAACTTGTTGGTTGTTTTTTTTTTTTCAAGGTGGTACACTTACTGGAAATGATTATTAATTTATAATTATTCTGACTAAATAAATTTAATATATGAGTGCTCCCTTTTTTCGTGTTTAATATGGATGTTCATAGGTATGTATGTGTGTGTTTTTGGTTTTTTGAGAGAGGGTTTCTCTGTGTAGCTCTGACTGTCATAGAACTTACTTTGTAGACTGGAATGGTCTCAAACTCAGAGACCCACACGCTTCTGCTTCCCAAGTGCTCAACTGGCAAGCTTTTTTGCTTTGGTTTTTGGGTTGTTTGTCGTCGTCTCTTCCTCCTCCTCCTCTTCCCTCTTCTTCATGTTTGAGACAGGGTTTCTCTGTATAGCCTTGGCTGTCACAGACTTGCTTTGTAGACCAGGCTGGCCTTGATCCACTTGCTTCTGCCTCCCTGAGTGCAGGGATTACAGGTGTACAACACATGGCCCGGCTGCTTTTTGTTTTTAAAGTCGAGTCTCATGTAGCATAGGCTGGCCTCAAAATCTGATTCCTCCTCTGTCATCCTCCTAAGTGCTGGGATTATAGGTGTCTGCTGCACCTGGCTTAGAAATTCTTTCTTTATGCTGTCGATCCATACTCCCAGATCAGTGAGCACTCAGTAGCACTGGCCGTTGACTGCAGTGTCGGCAGCTGTGACTGAAGGGGAATGTTCCCACCCCACCTAGGAGTTATTAGAATTGTTTTTATTTCCAAGGCAGAGCCTCAGTGCATAACCCAGGATGACCTGGATATTGTAAAACTCCTGCCTCAGCTTCTGGAATGCTAACACTGCAGTTGGTTTCCACCACGCCGAGCTAGGTTTTTATGTGGTTCTTCTATTTCCTGGAAGATAGGAAAGAGTTAATTTTGAAATAAAAATTCATTAATCCAGATTTTTAATGCCATTCTTTTAGATGAGCCAGTTTTCTTATTTGAGCAGTGAAGATAATACTGTCTATTCACTTGCCCTCTGTTCATCTCCAGCAGTTTTGGAATGAAATTAAGTTATGTGGGATTTAATTTGGCATGGTGCTGGGTGAGCAGTTGTGACACACAGATGTGATACTGCCATCTGAAGGGCATACGGCACGATGGAGGAGACCCCTTACAGCAGCCATTTGTCAGCAGCTGTTTTCATTCTAGCTCCAGCGCTTAGAAGGGTCCTGAGACTAGTCTTGCATCAGGGATGGTTTATAGATGTGGAAGCTTTAGTGTTCTAGTAATGCTTTTATCTATTTCATGTTAGTAACTAGAAAGTTCATGTTTTGATCTGACTCTCAAACCCTGCCCTCTACATCAGTGTTCCTGAGTTACCTGTGGCACAGGCTCATCCTGGGTTCCCAAGTACACCCCTGTTTTGTCTCTCAGAAGAGTTGGGGGCTCTCCCACTGCCTAAGGGGGAGCCAGTGAGAGGGTTGGAGTTAATTCTTTGGCTGTGTTTACTTATGTGTTTTAAACCCCTGGGATCTGGATGCTTCCTTGGGGTAGTAATGATTCTGGGCTGTTATGAAACTGCTGTGCTGTTTGTGGCCTCCCATGTAAAAATAGCCCCGTGGTGCTCATGGGGCACTTAGTGGCCAGTATTTCCATCATGCTGCACTCCCCCCACTAGGACACTTGAGATAAACAAAGCAGCCGCTGCACGGCAGAGCTCTCAGAGCAGCAACCAAGAACTCAAATACAAAGGTTCCGTTGCTTTAACCTGCAGAGCCCTGGGTCCTGGTTGATGAGATGTTCAGAAAGGCATTCTGAAGTAAGAAATGTCTGTGACCCTTTCTGTTTGTCCCTCAGTACCTGAGCGGAGTCTCCCAGGCAGCTTACAGCAGCCTGGGGCATAGCTTAGTGGCAGAGTGGTTGCCTGACAAACACAAGGTCCCAGGTTCAATCACCAAGACCAATAATTATTAAACATAAACAAAACAGCTTTGCACGCTGGGGAGGTGTTTTTGCTGTTGATGTTCATGGAGACAAAGTGGACAAGTATACATGAACTCTCAAAAATAGCAATACCTCCCCATGTCCCGGTAATTTTAAGATAAAAGTAAATGCATTTAGGTTATGTATCTGGTTCCATGTAACCAGAGGCCTGACCTTACACTGGAAATTCCTACCTCCACCCTGCACTGTCAGGGCTCAGTAGGCAGCTTGGGCCTTTCCCTGTCTGTATCTTACTCACTGACTGATTAACCCCATCTTGCCTTTTAAAGGCACTGGGACTTGGGTCAGCAAGATAGGCCCTGCCTGCCGGTTCAGTCCCTCTCCGGAGGTGTCTTCCTAGAAGTGTGCTGCCCCGTAGGTGGATACGGGCCAATGCTATGTTCACATGGTCACATATTTCTGTATTTGCACGCTGTTTGAGGGTTTTACTTGGATGAGAGCCTGATTTACTTGAAATGGGAGGTAATGCGTGTTTCCCCTTACTTCCCTGCCTTGTCCTGGGTTTTCCGTGCAACACTAACAGCTGAGTTTTCTCTTACACACTTCTGATCTTTTAAGAGCAATTGGAAGTGCACGCGTTGTGGCCCCGTGCTGGAAGTCTTGGTCATTGTCAGTTCACTGTTCTTTCCTCTCAAGTTGCCTAAACACAGCTGAGTTCTTGAGAGGAGCAAAGAAAACATGACAGTGCTGCCAAGTAGACAGGAAGCCGAGCAGGCGAGCCGACCCAGGAGTGAGGCTGAGCACAGCCCGCGTCCAATCAGCTGAGCGCACTGTTGCTATGTGCGCCCTACTCTCTGCCTTTGTGAGAAGCCTGCGCGGGGAAGTGCGGCACCCCAGCGCTCCGCTCCTGAGCTTTCCACCGCTGCTGGCGGCTGCCGGCATCTGGATCCCTCCGTGGCTGACAGCATAGCAGCTGACAGCCAGAGGCTGCCAGCATGGTTTTCAGTGGGAACAAAGGGCTCCGCAGATCAGGTGTGTAATGAGACGTTTTCAGCGGCTTTGTTGTCATGCGTCCAGTTTGGGGTGGTTGTTGATGGTACCGCTGGTTTACGTGGATTTGTAATAAACAGGTCCAGGGATATGATTGGACTTGGAGAGTCATGGGACATAGGGAATCATCGCCCTTTGCTTCTGATAGCCTGTTTTCTTTGAACAGCGCAGCCTGAAGGATTATTAAAATGCTAATCTGAACAATGAGTGGGAAGAAAAGAAACCAGAAACAGTGTGCTCACTTTAATGAGGGAAAATGTGATAGAAGGGAGCACACCGAGGAGGGAGTGTGGTTAGCCAGAAGTGCTGGCTATGTGCGCCGAATATATTTTTAAACAAAAGCTGCCAAGAAATGTTTTGAAAATCTGTTATATATGTTTAGTTGAATTAATTATTTCTAAGTAAGACTAAAACTGTCAGGGATCCGCTTAGTGATTTTGACAGGAGGGACCCACTCTGCCCATCCATAATGTTCTTATGAAGATGCTCCCCAAGATTGCACAGTCTCTTAATTATTGGTTCTCTTGACTAGTTTTGTGCAGTTCAGATAGGAGACAGTGAAGTAATTCACCAGTAAACCTGTTAAATGTCTATCCAGAAAATAAGAGCAAGAGATTTTGAAGGCAACCCACAAATGTTTACCATAGTAAACATTAAAGTTGGCCTAAGTATTCACACTTGATAAGCTAATTGCAATTATTAAAAAATATTAATTAAACTACATTGATTTAGTAACTGAACAGGGTTATAAGGTACAGTTTGTTGAGATCTGAAAATGTTGGCCTATCTAGCAATAAGAGGTTTTGGTTTTACATTCTCTCTCTCTCTTTCTCATTTGTTGTTGTTGTTTTTATTTATTTATTTTTGACACAGGGTTTCTC
This sequence comes from Meriones unguiculatus, assembly GCF_030254825.1. Taxonomy (NCBI): domain Eukaryota; kingdom Metazoa; phylum Chordata; class Mammalia; order Rodentia; family Muridae; genus Meriones; species Meriones unguiculatus. Next base: position 13,958,302 of record NC_083354.1, on the reverse strand, counting down.
TATAGTCCTCAATATCCTGAAACTTACTCTACAGACCAGGCTGGCCTCAAATTCACAGAGATTTGCCTGCCTCTGCCTCTCAAGTGCTGGGATCAAAGGGATGAACACCACCACCACCACCACCATCTGTCAACGCTTTTTTAAATACTGTGAAATTAGCATTTATATAATTGACATAGATGATGATTCTTTTAAGATAATTAAGCAGGGCACTTTAATTAGCATATTTCCCATTTCATGAGCAGCCAGTACTGAGCTGTAATAAAGGCCTTGGTTGTGGCTTGGCTTTTGTTTTGTAGTACCAGGGCTCAGGCCCAGGCCTTGTGAATACTGGGCCAGTACTGTGCCTCTGAGCTACCTTGTCAGCCATCACATTTTCTTCTATATAGTTGTGTAAGTCATTCCTTTACAGTACTGTGCCTCTGAGCTACCTTGTCAGCCATCACATTTTCTTCTATATAGTTGTGTAAGTCATTCCTTTACAATTCACTTTGAGACTTGTGTCTGAACTTTTTAATGATTACAAACATTATTCTTTGGAATAGGATTGTTATGTGTTCTTTTCAAAAAGTCCTTGTAATTAGAAAGTCATAGCAACCAGTGTCAACATTTTTAGTAAGTGAGGAAAAGATGTTCTTTCCTTTGTAAACAACTCAAAATATGTTCATGCTTTTGTGCCTTTTGTTACTTATTTTTAACAATACATAGAATATTTGTGTCATAATATTTGCTGAGTATGGTGGCACACTCCTGTAATCCCAGCATTTGAGAAACTGAGGCAAGAGAATCACAAATTAGAGGCCAGCTTAGGCTACAGAGCCAGACACTATGTGTGTGTTGAAGGAAGGAAGGAAGGAAGGAAGGAAGGAAGGAAGGAAGGAAGGAAAAGACCACATGGAATCAGTCTGTTTGTTTTCTCTTTTTTGAGCTCATTCTCATCAACTGCTAATTTTATTTTATAAATTATACAATCACAAAACCCAAAGCCTTGCTTAGGATGTTTTCCCATCCATCTCCCTCCGGTTTGTTTCGTCAGAATTAATTGAACTCTCGGTGCAGGCTGTTCTCATATGCTCTGAAAGATGGGGAGGACACAAAGCTGCAGAAGAGCTGAATGCACTCATTCGTCACACAGGCTTTGCTGTCTTCAACAGGGATATTCTTGGCAGAACCTTCCACTGAGTCCTTGCTCAGCATCTGAAGATGCTTTCTTTACGAGAGCACTGAGAACTCTGTTCACTGTCAGAATCTCAGGGTGACGGACGTTAGAAACTGGTGGTGAGAGGAGCGATGCTAGCCCGCCGAGCTCTGAGTTTATTATTTGATGTTAGGCGTTCCCTTGCCTTCTGTGTCAGGCCTGTAAATTGGCTATATGTCTTTAATGGGGCAGGCACACTTCTACTTATCCTGTAGAGTGATGGAGACATTTGCCTGTATGCGTTGAAATCCGTAAGCTGTGATATGTTAATACATCTCATTTGCCATTCCTAAATTCTGTCCTCTGTTGTTGGAAGGAGGAGGACACAGTGGTGGTGCTGGGGCTTATGCCCAGGGTCCTGGACAAGCTGCCCAAGCCCACTGCCACCGAGCCACATCTCCAGCCAGGCTCCCCAGGACCAGAATTAGTACCAATCTGTTGGGTTTTTTTTTTTTAGTGTGTGAAATCAGTTATACTCTAGGTGTCACCACAGATGCTTGCTTCCTTGTCCTTTAAATGTCCACCTAAATGCTGTACCATAGGATTCAGCTCTTCCCTGCAAATACTCCTTGCTTATCTGCAATCTGAATCCAAGGGAAAAAAAAATCAGTTTTCATAGTTACCTAGGTGGGGCTTAACATTTTCTTTCTTTTTTTCAGTCATCTATTTTCTTCTCTCAGCCTCCCCTTCCCTTTCTTCTCTCTCTCTTTCTCTCTGACTCTCTCTCTCCATATTTTTCCTGTTTCTTTTCTTTCTTTTGAGACAATGTCTCACTTATTTCTTGATCTGGATGAACTCCTGAGCTTATGTGACCATCCCGTTTCAGCCTCCAATAATGGAGACTAGCCTCCAGCATGGGAGCCCCCAGCTCCTTCTGGGCAGTTTCACACATCAGGTGTGCTGCTACATAGACTTGATGCTTTAGTAAGAGCATAGTGTATCTTATCTTAGCCCTCAGACATCACTGTGGAAATCCAGAGACTGGATATGGGAAAATATACCTGTTAGCAATATTAATTGGGTCTAGTTATATAATCCTCTGTGCCAAGACCATGTTATGAAAGTGGCAGCAGAAGACTATTCTTGCGGAAGCTGGGATTGTTACCTTCTCGTTCTCATTCGGAGATTCTTGAACATGAGAGGGAATAATGGTGCACATTGGAACAATAAAATTACAAATTACAGAAAGTAGTCAAGATAGTATATAAAAAATAACCAGGTTAAGCCTTGGATTTTGCTGGGGTTTCCTGTGTCTTGTAAGAGGGAACTCAGACATCGGGTTGTATATGCCCTGCTCTCTTAACTTGTATTGCTAAATACATGGCATTAAGATTGGAGTTGGAAGCTGGCCGTGGTGGCCCAGGCCTGGAACCTCTGCGGGCTGAAGCAGGAGGACTGTGACTTCAGCACCAGCCTGGGACATGCAGTGAGACGGTGTCTCAAATCGTGGTAATAATAATGATAATGATTTGGCCTTTGTTTCTGTGGAGGCTCAGGATCTAAAGTGTGCCTTGGCAGACTGTGGGCACCAGCCCTTCTTCAGTGTAGTGATTTCAGGTTGTGTTGAGGGCTCAATGAAAAAAAAATGTACAGAAATGCCCAAGATTAATGACCCAGTGTATACTCTCAGTGAAGTATGACAGCTTCCCAAACGTGAGCATGTTCTGTTCTCTCAGTAGAAGGCAGGTTTCAGCTTTAAGACTTTGCCCCAAGCTTCACGTTTAGAGATACCATCCGTTTCTCGGTTTTCTGAGCCATGTCATGCTTTGGAAAGAAATGTGAGGCTTGAACCAGAAAAGGGAGGCAGAGATAATGACTGTCAGACCGCAGTTGGCCTAGGGAGTGACGGGTGTCGGGAAAGGAAAAGAAAGGCCACATTCAGTGCAGCCTTCTCCTGTGTACCTGACCCCCAAAGCCCACAAACGCTGAGCTGCGTGGACCCCCTGGGTCGTCTCTGGGTAGTAACTTGTTTCTGGCTTCTCTTTGGAGACTCTCAATAGGAACTTAGCAAGGGTGACCTTGTCCTTGCCCCCATGTTAACAGGCTGTCTGGGAGCCAGAAAGTGAGTATCACAAGTAAGATGAATAAGATTGTCTCTGAGTGCAAAAATTTCCAGAATAGAAATTAGTTGGTATGACGAGGCTAAATTTTGAAAACTCAAACTTCAGAGGGAAAATGTTCAGAAAATGCTCTTTTAAAAGACCATTTTAATTTGTACACAAAAATTTTAATGACCGTAGTATTTTCACTGCTTTGAGTAATTTTATTGTGTTATGGGCAAGAGTTAGTCTGTAAGTAAAGTTTGTGTGTGTGCACACACCCGCACAGTAGGGTCAAACCCAGGGCCTTATGTGTGCAAGGCAAATACTCCACCATTGAGCTACACCAAGCACTAGAACTGAGGTGATTTGATTCCCACCTAAACATCTTTTCGTCCTACAAGCTGCTGAGGATACCCGGCAGTTTACTGAGCGCTAAGAAGCAAACTTAAGAAGGAAGCTCCTGCTTCTCATCCAAGCCCATCTTTCCACTGCCCATGAGCCCACTGGTTCTGCCAGAGTGCTGTCTGTGTATGCCCAGGGAGTACTTTGCTTGTACTATGACAGAAAGAAACACAGGAGCCTTTCAGAAGCCATGATGATTGCCACAAGTTCAAAGCCAGCCTGTATAGCTAGTTCCAGATCCTCTAGGGCTACTTAGCAAGACCCTTTCTCAAAGAACAAAGTAAAAGCACAAAAACAAGGCGTTAGTGGTACACTCTTGTAATCTCAGTGCCAAGGGGTGGAGGCAGGAGCCGAAGGCCATCTCTGGCTACATAGTGAATTCAAGAGCAGCCTAGACTGCATGAGACTCTGTCTTCAAAAACCAAAACAGTGCTGAGGAAGTTGGCTCAGAGAGTAAAGTCATTGCCACTCCAGTATTAATACCCAAGCCTTGAGTACCTATAACCTGTGTAAAGTTGGGCACAGTAATGCTTGCCTGCAACCCTTATGATATAAGGTAGATTCATGGACCAGCTAGCCTGGCCTGTGCAGCAGCAATCAACAAAAGAGAAAGGCAGAAGCTGAGAAGTGACATCTGAAGTTGACCTCTGATCTCCATATGCATACCATGGCACAGCGCTCCCACACTCACACAAATGTACACACATGTGCAAATGCACACACATCCATATACATCATGTATATACATACATACATACACACATGCACGCAGACACAACATTCAGGCTTAAGACAGACTGAATAAGGATTTCAGGACATGCAGGCGAGCTAAACATGAGGTTCTGAGCACCTGTGTGGTTTTCGGAGCCTCAAAGGAGACAGTGATTTGTACCGGAGTATATCTCATACATTTTTGCAGGCTGTCCTGATAAAACCCAGTGTCCTACACTGAGTTCTGCCTTTTGGATGGGCTGTGGCAAAGAACCAAGTGCAGAAAAGCCAGCCTGGAACACAGCTCTGTGCTGCAGGCTGGGACTTCTGGACACCGAGGGACATTACCCTTGGTCTTTAGCTGCCGTTTGGACTCGGCAGAAAGGGTCCTGTTCTAGAAACACAGGCCCACCGTATGAACGTCACCTTCCTCCATCTCTGCTTAAGACAGTCCAGCTGAGCTGCAGTTGCTCTTTGTGGTAATTAGAAGCAGGTCTGTATCCCATTTTCTTTTTTTTTTTATTTTATTTTTTCCAGGAGTTTTAGGTTTCACACATATAAACACACTCAGTGGAAAATGTGAATGCTGAGAGTGCTAAGGAGTGAAGGGTCACACACATGGCAGAGGGGTGGATGTCGAAAGGACAGGGTGTGTGCTTTGGGACCAGCCTGTGTTGTAACCATATTCCCACGAGGTAAAAATGCAAGACTAAATTAGGTTAGGCTTAAGGATAATTTTGGAAAGTTATGTGCCAGTTATCAGGGATTAGTAAGGCTGGCAAAACAAAGCAGCACTAGAATAGTAGACGGTTGCCTTTTTAGCACACACCACTCCTCCGAGCACTCAGTTGAATCTGGAGCATGTGGTTCTGAAAGGGGGCTTTTGCTTGCTTCTGTGACAGTGTTCTCACAACAGCTGCCTCCGAGTTCTGTCTGTGTGGGCTGTGGGGCAAGAGCACCAGGCATCAAGGACGTTTCCACAAAGGACAGTGAGAAGGATAATATCTTGTACCTGAGGCGTTTCAGTCTGAAAGTGTGCTGTCTTATGGCTGATGCTTTCCATGGAACACAGAGAAGTGGCATGAAGTGGGCATAGTGCGGCAAAGAAGGCAGTAAGAGCTGTGTAGCCCACCGTTCAAGTCCAGGCATCTGTGATGCATGGATGAAAGCATAATTCTGTAGCCCAAGCTTCAAGCTGGCAAAACTGTATCCTTTAGGGTAGTAGTGGATTCCCTGAGTGACACCAACTAATTGTTGCTCTATGGGAACATCCGCTGATGAATCTAGGCCCTTCTGTGTTCCTGTCCTTTGAATGAGAGCAATCCTTGCTATCCTTACAAATGGACCCCTCTTTGGAGGTGGGGGCAGTGGCTTGCACCTCCCTGTAGGTGTGGTGATGGGGGCTTGTTCTGACTTTGCTTTCTCTAAGAAGAGCTGAATTTCACTGGTTGTTTTTGACACCTACACTTAAGTTCCTCGTTTCCACTCCAATCTTCGAGGTAGTTCTTCAGATTGATTGAGTTCAGAGGGTTTTGAGCCTTGATCGTCCCAACTCCCTCTGTAAACATTGAGTAGACTGTCTGGTGCACATCTGTAGTCCTGTAAAGATTGCCTAGGCCGAGGAACTAAGAAGAGCTCTCTCTCTTTCTCTCCCTCCCTCTCTCTCTCTCTCTTTAAGGATTTGAATGGCTTTCAGCCTTGCATTAGAGACTTCAGGAGTGATTACCTAAAGGAGTTTGCTGGGTTTTTTTTTTTAAGATTTATTATATATACAATGTTTTGTCTGAATGTATATTTGCATGCCAGAAGAGGTCACCAGATCTCTTTATTGATGGTTGTGAGGCACCATGTGGTTGCTGGAAATTGAACTTAGAATCTCTTGAGGAACAGCCACTGCTCTAAACCTCTGAGCCATCTCAGAGTTTGCTTTTTTAAAATGAATGTTTCTTTTTTCCATTAAGGGAACTGGATTTTATCAAATGCTTTTTCAGCATCTAAGGAGATTATCATGTGGTCTTTTTCTTTCAGTTTGTTTATATGGTGGATTCCATTGATGGATTTCCATATAGAGAATCACCCCTGCATGCCTGGGATGAAGCCTACTTGGTCATAGTGGATAGTATCTTTGATGTGTTCTTTGATTCAGTTTGTGAGTATTTTATTAAGTATTTTCACATCAATGTTCATAAGAGATATTGGCCTGAAATTCTCTTTCTTTGTTGGGTCTTTGTGAGGTTTAGGTATCAAGGTGACTGCGGCTTCATAGAATGAGTTTAGTAATGTTCCTTCTGTTTCTATTTTGTGGAATAGTTTGGAGAATATTGGTGTTAGCTCTTCTTTGAATTCTGTGCTGAAACATCTGGCCCTGGGCTTTTTTTGGATGGGAGACTTTCGATGACCGCTTCTATTCCCATAGGGGATGTAGGACTATTTAACTGATTTACCTGTTCTTGATTCAGCTTTGGCAAGTGGAATCGATCAAGAAAATTGTCCATTTCATTTAGATTTTCAAATTTTGTGGCATATAGGCTTTTGAAGTAAGACCAAATGATTGTTTGGATTTCTTCAGTGTCTGTTGTTATGTCCCCCTTCTCATTTCTGATTTTGTTGATTTGGATGGTGTCTCTCTGCCTTTTAGTTGGTTTGGCTACATAAGGAAAATAGTTGGCTATTAAAATATGAAGACAGTAAGGATAATAAGAATCATTACTTGGAAAGGCAAATGGGAAACTTTTTATCACTTAAATCAGAAAGAAGCTAAAAAGAAAAAAGGGGAAGAAGAAGAGGAGGAGGCGGAGGGGGGGGGAAGCAAGCACTAACACTGAGCAGTCGAGAACTTGTTCCTGTCAAACGCTGTGCTGGGACAGCAGGAATACTTACTGATGATCTCAGCCAGCAAGTGGGCTCAGATAACGGGCTTGTGGTACAACTCTGAAAACCCAAGTTTGATGTGCAGAACCCATGTATAGATGGAAGGAGAAAATTGACTCCAGAAGGTCATCCTCTGACCTCGTGCATAATGTACACACACTCTCTCTCTCACACACACACAATATATATATACATGTTCACACACATGCACTCATATATACATATATACACACATAGACACACTAATACACATCTGCACACGTACACACAGGTGTACACACTGCACATATAAAAGCATACACAAACACACACAGATTATTGGCATTTTCATAGAGTTTCAACTAAAGATGTATTTTATTCATACTGAGCTTAGGAAGAAAAAGTCCACATTGCAGTGGGGTCTTCCAAAGACAATCAAAGCCACAGAAGAGGATACAGGCTTCGGATGAGCTGGGGGAGCTAAAGGAGGATTGTGGTCATGAGCGGAAATGGAGACCCTCTGACTGGCTAGCACCCACCCGCTCTCTTTCAGGCAGACCTCGTTATATAGGCCAAGCTAGCCTTAAGCTAGTCATCCTCTTGCCTCAGCTTCCAAAGTGCTGGGATTACATTCAGGTAAGTGCAACAGCACCCAGCCTATAGCATTTTTTTTAATGTGTAGAATATGATGAAGTTTCCCTCCCAGAGAGAAATTATGTTAGAAAACATAAAAGGAGTGTCTTCTTGCAAAAGCAGCCTTCAAACCCAGCTTGATCCCCTCCCCATGCTGCGAGGAGCTTGACCTTAGAGCTCCCCAGCAGGTGTCTTAAGAGGCTCTCATAAATGGTGAGCTGGAAGCTCCAGTAGTTTCCAGAAGTCCATTGAAGTGGTTTTGATCACTGGCTATAGTAATAAGGAACTGCTGATAAGTTCATGAGGTATCTAAAGAAAAGCAGGATGAGGGTGTGAAAGAATGGGTGTGCTCCTCTGATGTGCCAGAGGATGAATCAGCTACTGACTAACCAGGACTCCAAGACCAGTGGGAGGGCATGCTGGAAACACGTCAGTGACTGAGGTGGCCCAGACATACTGAGTGAAGGAAGGCGAGGTCCATGCCCTGGTGTGGTAGAGCAGGCCTTTGATCCCAGCACTCTGGTGACAGAGACAGGCAGATCTCGGTCAGTCTGAAGCCAGCCTGGTCTACACAGATAGTTCCAGGATAGCCAGGGATACACAAATCCTGTCTCAAAACAAAACACTGAGTGAATAGAAAAGTAGGTTGGGGTTTGGATTTTTCACCCCATGCCTTATTACAGCACTGCAGGTGTCCAGGGCTCCAGCTCTCCTGGAAAGGGCTATAGGCCAGAGATGAGAAATTACTGGAAATAAAGCATTCAAACTTTACCACATGAACAGCAAACTGGGGACAAAGATGGAAATGAAATGTAGATCATTCTTAGGTTTCAAATCACAAAATGCAAAGCAGCTGTGGTTGGGACCAGGCTTCCACTCCAGCTAGCACCCCTGTGATTATTTTTAGTTTGTTGTGGTAGGGTCAGCCCGTGCCTGTGGCCAAAGTAGTATTAAAAATAACAGATGGCATGGCAGTATTCATGATTGCAAAGAACTGAAATTGGAGGAAGCCTGTCCAGTTTCACACACCTTTATTGTCAAAGGACTGGGCTGAGCATCAGAGAGCTTGACCTTTTCTAAGGACCCAGATTTCCGGGACTGCAGAGCTTGGTAGGTAGCTCTGGAACAGCATTTCCCATACTGTGTTCAAGTTACTGAACAGTTTCATTCGGCCTCTGAGTTTTGCTTGTTTTGTTTTTGAGAGATCTGTGAATTTCAAGATATGGTACAACTACAATACAAAAATACTGACCTAAATCTGTAGATTGCTTTTGGTAGGATAGCCATACAACAAGGACATTTATATTCATAATAGCCAGAATCTGGAAACAACCTGATGTCCCTCAACCAAAGAATGCATACAGAAATTGTTGTACATTTACATAATAGAATACTACTCAGCAATTTAAGAAAAAAGGAAATCATAATAGAAAACTACTCAACAATTTAAAAAAAAGGCACATGGATAGGACTAGAAAAGATCATCCTGAGTGAAGTTACCCAGAATCAGAAAGACACACGTGGAATATAGTCACTTATAAGAGGATATTAGACATATAACACAGGATACCCACACTAAATCCATAGACCTAAAGAAGCTAAACAACAAGGAGGACCCTAGGGAGGATTCTTAATTCTCATACAGAAGGGCAAACAGGATAGACACCTGAAGTAGAAGAAGACAGAGAACAGGACAGGAGCCTTCTACAGGGGGCCTCTGAAAGACTCTGTCCATCAGGGTATCAAAGCAGAGGCTGAGACTCATAGCCAAACTTTGGGCAGAGTGCAAGGAATCGTATGGAAAAAGGGGGAGATAGAAAGACCTGGAAGGGACAGGAACTCCGCACGGAGACCAACAGAGCCAAAAAATCTGGGGCCAGGGGGAGCCTGCAGAGACTGATACTCCAACAAAGGACCTATTCCCCTGCTCTGATGAAGCCCATAGGCTGCTCAGTTTCTAAACAGGTTCCTTAGTAAGGGGAGCAGGGGCTGTCTTTGACATGAACTCAGTGGCTGACTCTTTGATCACCTCCCCCTGGGGGAGTGCAGCCTTGCCAGGCCAAAGAGGAAGATGATGCAGCCAGCCCTGATGAGAACTAATAGGAGAGGGTCAGACAAAAGGGGAAGAGGTCCATTCCTATCAGTGGACTAGGGAAGGGACATAGGAGAAGAAGGAGGGAGGATGGGACTGGGAAGAGATGAAGGAGGGCGTCTATAGCCAGGATACAAAGTGAATAAATTGTAATAAATAATAAATAAATATAAAATAAAAAAATACTGACCTAAAGGCATGTTATTTAGGGAGAGGCCAGGCGAGGTGTCACACCCCTGTAATCCCAGCACTTTGAAGATGAAGGCAGAAGGATCAGGGATACAGGGTGGTTCATTATCAGCTACATAGAAAGCTTAAGACCAACCTGGGCGATATGAGACCCTGAATCAAAAAAAAATTTTTTTTTTTAATTTATGGGGGAAAAGCTAAGTGTGGATGTGAAATGTGGACTTTACACAGAATGGCACATTTATCTTCAAGATATATTTTGAACTAATGAACAGCAAATAACTGCTTAATTGTAATAGCTGTGAGTATTTGACTATAATTCCATTTATGTGTGAATTGGCTAGTCTCAAACCTGTTTAATCTGGTTCTAGGAAATAGTCTATGCTTGACTGCCTGAAGTTGATTATAACGACCACATAAAACCTTAATTAAAAGCATTGCTTTGGTATTTAATTCCAGGGCTTCATTGTTGTAGCAAAGGCTCCCACCTCTGACATTCACACTCCAAAGGGATGATAGGGCAGTTGGAATGGTGTTAGAAGAGAGAAAATATGTTTTCTGTTCTTACCCACCTGATAATAAAGTGATACCTTAAAAGAGAAGCTGATACTTAAGCTAAATTCTTGTAAATGGCGGATCTGGGTAGCAGTGTACAGGCAGGGATGAGTGAATCCCCTGAGGAAGTAGGTGGCCAGGAGTTGGCATGGCCGGCCTCAGGTCACTTGAGAGAGCTGTGGTTCTTCTTTTCAAATGCTCCTGTGTTGTCTTATTTTCTTTCAGAAAACTTGTTCCGTGTTTAAACTTTTATTTTATGCAGAGGTGTGATTCGCCTCCATGCACGTCTACGCCCTACACACGTGCCTGGTTCCTGCCTCGGCCAGGGAGGGCATTTATCCCTGGCACTTCAGACAGAGTGAGCCACATGGGCACTGTGGGTTGAACCTGGGTCCTCTGAAAGAGCAGCCGATTCTTCTAACCACAAAACCGCCTCTCCAGCCCCAGAAAACTCACCTCTTCACACTTCTGACCCACAGCTCCACTGTTTTGGAACTGGCAGTTGTGCACCTTGTGGAACACCGGTCTCTTGACTTTATGGCGGGGACCCCTCAGTAACACTGTGCTGGGGTTCCTGGTCACTTCCAGCCTCAAACCTTTCCGTGCTTTCACGGAGGGCTGGCCCAGCGAAGACCAGCCAGCCTATCTTGATTCTGCCCCTCAGCATCTATTCTAAAATGCCTTTTCATTTATGAACTTACGGTGAAAATTAAAACACTACACCTTAATCTACTTCTTTTTGTAGACTTTGTACTTTTGTTTAGGAAGTGAAATAATAGCATGTTTAGTATAGATTCTTAATCTAGAAACACAATTTTATCTTGTTTTTTATATTATCTTTAATGCTACTCCCCCCTTCATTTTGGTAACAATTTCATATAGCCTAGGCTAGTCCAAAACTCACACGAAGCTAAGGCTGGCCTCGGATTTCTAGTCTTCTTGTCTCTATCCCAAGTGCTGGGATTACAGGTATGAACCACCTTGCTTGACATAACGCTTGACATTATCTTTAGGCAATATTTAAAAATCACAATAAATATGAAATTGTATTTCTTTTTAACTGAATGGATTTCATGCATTTTGCTAAATAAGATTATTTTAAAAAATATCCTTAGCAAAATTTAAAGTTTGTATTGTAGATTTTGTTGTTGCATTGGTAAATATTACCTATCTGTGACTTCAGAAGCCTTAGAAAGCCAAATAGATCTGCACTTGGTCCCAGCTTATTAAGATTTGGTTCAAGAGATTACAGAAATGATACATAATGTTCTAAATAAATTTAAAACAAGACAGCATGTCATCAAATAGAAACTGATTCCTATCTACTTCCTTTTTCTGTTTCTCAGGGATAAATAGTGTCAGCAGTTTGATGCATGTACTTTTTTTTTTTTTTTTTGGCCATTTTTTAGCTACATAAACCCACATGAGTCTGTATGCCTTAAAAGTAAAAAAAAAAAAAAAACAAAAACAAAAACCAAAAAGCAGGACCATGCTGAATCTACTCCATCAACTCCATCTGTCTGTACAGAGCAGCGACTGTGCATCTGTAGAGAGACTGACCAACTGAGGCATGGTTTTCTGATGTAGGAATGCACTTGTACTCACTTGTTTTTGAAGTGGTTTTGACATCTGGGTACTGGGGAAAGGATCCAGGACCTTGTGCATGCTGGGCGCATGCTGTGTTGCTGAGTCACACTGCCAGCCTTGCTCATTTGGCTGCATCTTCTAGGTACGTCTGTTAGACTTGGGATGCTATGTCAATACATATATATAAATGTCTAAGTTCAAACATTATAAATATATGATGTGGGCTTGATCAGCAATGGGGTTTTTGTTTGTTTGTTTTTTATTCTTTGTGTTTCACATCACACACCCCAGTTCCACTCATTTCCCCATCCCTTTGTATCTCCCTTCTGCCCCTGTAACCTACCCCTAAAAGAAAATAAAAAACAAGAAAAGAAATTAACAAAACAAAGCGTAGAAAACATCTCACTGTGGAAGCCGTAGTGTGTCACAGTGTGTCCCACAGTGCACCCTTTTGTCCACACAACTTTACTTGCAAATATTCATTGCAATGAGTCATTGGACTGGTTCAAGGCCTCTGGCTTCTGCTACAGCATCAATACTGGATCCTTACCTGGATTCCTCTCAGTTATCCTGTTGTTGTCCTGTGTCATGGAGATTCTGTAGCTTTGGATCTGTAGCACCAGCCCTTTCACAAGCTCCAGCAATTCACACATGAGGTAGATATTGGGGTGGGTCAACTCAGCCCTGGATCTGGGCCTGGGTGGTAGCCGAACTGGTCAGCCCGCCAGCTCTCCTGCACCACCAGGACAAGCTATCTAGCACTCCCCTGGCTAGCTCACACAATGCTGCAGCTGGCAAGGGGCAGGCTCAGCTCACCCGTACCTGTGCCACCACAGCCAGTTCAACCCTGCTGCCCTGAGTGTGGGGCCTGCTGTCCTGAGCGCTGCAGCCTGTGAGGGGCTGGCCCAGCTGTCCTGCTCTCACACCTTCACACCCTCGGAGCTGACCCACCCATTCCTTCTCCACCAGCGCCAAGCTCTCTTGTGCCACCCAAAGTGAGGTTCAGGGCCCAAGCAGTGTTTTGTTTTGTTTTTATATGGTACCTCATTTCAATCTAAATTTCAAGTAAAGGAGTAACTTTCTAGTACAAATATATCTTGTACTGAAGTTCAAATGTAATTGGGAAAGTTTTATTTTTATTTGCCAATCTGAGCAACCATAATTAGAATCTTATATAAAGTAAGTGGCCCCTCCATTACCCTGTTTCATTGCTCCCAAGTTTAGTATGTTATTTTGTGTTTATAGATAATGAAGTAAAGTAGCTGCATACTTGTTGCTTGCATCTTAAAAATGAAGGATCATGGGTTTATACTTTGCTTTTCAACTTCATCCACTGGCTCTGTCCCAGCAACTTACTCGTGTTCATTTCAGAAGCACATTTAGTAGTGTAAATGGTTAATATTTCTATTTTTTTAAGTGAGATTGCAGAACAACACTTGTTCTTAAATGCTAATGAAATATTTTCGGTTGTGTAAAATTACTGTTATTTGTAAAAATACATTTTAGATCAAGTTAGATCAGACTTGTAGACTACAGTTGAAGTAACTCTGGTTTAGTTGTTAAGGACAGAAAATTAGTAGTGAGGTCTGCATTCGCCTTTGCAGGGGTGATGTTGACTGGAGGGCCAGGCACTGAAATGGAACCAAGATATGCTAGCTGGGCACATCTTCCGTGCATTTTTGGGAAGGTTACATAACCTGTCAAGACTTCCTCTAATACTTTCTTAATGTTATACCAGGTAGAATTCATACATGAAAGGAGTTTGACTTGGTTTTAGGAACCATCTTATTTTATTTTAGCTGCTGTAACAAAATGCACTAAACTAAGTAATTTATAATCAAAAGAAAACTATTGCTTACAGTTCTGGAGGCTGGGAAGTCTAAAGTTCTAGGCACAGAAGACTTAGTGTCTATAAAAGGTTCACCTCTGCTTCAGACTTGCCTTCCCATTACATCCCATTACAAACAGGCTCTCTTGGGTGCCTCCTAGAGGCTCAGCTGTGACTATGATCACATTCATTTTTTTATTGAAATTTTTTTCAATAAAAAAAAATTTCACAGGGATGCAAGCATTCAGGCTGTATTAGGAAATCTGTCATGTATTTGAGAAAGCCCCATATAACTTTTACTGAATTCAATGTAGCCTCAGATGGAGGGTCTTAGATGCTTTTATAAAGAGTTGAAGGCATTCCCATCATTTAAAAGAATTGAGACTTGAGCCTCTTCAGGGTGTCTTCCGGGTCCTTCACAGCTGCCTAAGGATAAAAAACATACAATTGAAGTGGCTAGCAGAAATTATTTTTAATTACAATGTAGAAAAATGATTCAGTAAAATTGTTTTCATTAACATAGCCCTCATAAAATTATAAAGCCAAAGATTAACATTTTAATATTTTTAATTGAAATAGAATTATATCACTCCCCCTTTTCTCCTCCACCCCTCCCACCCTCTCTGGAGCTCATCTTGGATTCCCTCTTCTTAATTTGATATACTCTTTTACTTTTATTATTGTTTTATGTGCGTGCGTGCGTGCGCGCGCGCGCGCGCGCGCGCGTGCGTGTGTGTGTGTGTGTGTGTGTGTGTGTGTGTGTGTTTGCATGAGCAAGTACAGAGAAATACAACCTGCTGATTTTTGGGGTGGGTGTGTGATTACACTTTCAAGGCTGATCATTTTGCATTGTACAACCAATCAAGGGGCCCATTCTTAGGAGAGATGTTAGTTTCCTGTAGCTTTAAAATGTCTAAGGGTGGGATCCTGTGAATTTCTCCCCTTCCGCATTAATATAGTCTGCTGATACTGCCATTGTTCTGGCCTTGTTTATGCAGCCATTTCTAGGGGAGACTGTTTCACAGCAGACTTCCTGGTATTCTGGCTCTTGCAGTCTTTCTGTTCCCTGAGCTGTAGATGCAGAAGCTATAATGGAGATGTCTCCATTTGGGGCTGGGCTCCCCACAATCTGTTGATTTCTACATTGTGTCCAGTTTGGTCTTCTGTGATAATTTTCACTTGGTGTAAAGAGAAGCTTTGATGAGCAGTGGTAGCTACACTTATCCATGAAAGGTGGCAAACACACAAAGAGGGTTCCGTGTTTGCCGTGGGCTTGTGGGTTTGCAGATGGTGAAGGGCCAGAAAAGGTAGCCCTTTAACAATTTTCATGCAAATAAAGTTACAGAACCAATACACTCTAAGCCATTGTCACATGTTATAGTAAAAAGTTAGGGAGAAGTCTTTCAAAGTTGAGAGTATTTGTGATACTTAGGCCAATGTCAACTCTTAGTCTTCCAGGCCACCATGACATCTTGTATATGACACAAACATAGTACCTGTGTTTTAAGGCTCCCAGTCCACCTAACTTTTGGACTCATGCAGTTTGAGCAGTCCATCTGTAAATGTTAATCACTGTGAGTGTGGCTGGCGTTGAAGCATGAAGAAGCACTTGTTTTATGACACTTAGAGGACTCAGGATAGATTTGTGCTAGGTTTTAAAAATTATTTGTTGAAAATTAATCATATTAATTTGAAGAGAGAGATTGTATCGGCGCCCTTTCTGTCCTCTATGGGCTCTTTATTCACACAGCATACACACAGACAAATACACGTTTCTTTTTAAATTCAGGACAAGAGCTCTGAACCTCTAAACATTATTCTACAGTGGCTGTACCTTGAAATTTTCTTGGTCTTAGACGGAGCCTTAGTTTTATTCTGTTATTGTGTTTTTGTCTAGGTTCTCAGGATTGGATGCAGGGCTTTGCATTTGAATCACAAGCTCTGCCACTGAGCTACATGCCCAACTCCTGTTTTTATTTTTTAAAGACTTCCAGTGTGTTCCATGTGCAGCTAAAAATCAAAACACAAGATTTCAAACTTCTGAGATTTTTTTCTGAAATTAACTCTCAGCAGAATCTTGTTGCCTGATAGCATGTATCCCATAAGCGTGTTCAGACAGCATATTTTACCTCTGAAGTGAACAAGGCTATAAGCAAGGTATTGCCTCCATCTTCCTCAGAAAAACAAACTAAACAGACAGAGCCTATTTTCTTAGCTTATAACTGGAGCTCAAAGCACTGTCAAGACTCAGACTCCGCCAACATGAAACTATATGTATATTGATTTTTAGCCTATCCTTTTAAAGCGTATTTTCTTATGGCTGTGTTTTTTATTTTGGCTCATGTACACAGTTTCCTTAGAAATATGTAAATCCAAGAGCTGAGTGTGCTAGGATTACCTGTAATCCTAGCAGGTAAGAGCTGGAGCCCAGTTCCACCCTGGGATACACAGTGGATTTGAGGCAAGCCTGGGCTACATATTGAGCTCTGGCTGTCTGGCTGTATGCCTACACATCTACACATACATTCATGAGGTCTGAATTCAGTTCTTATGAGCATCGGTATCTACAGCTATTGTGTTTTTCTTCAGATAAAAGTTTGTTACCGCAATGGTTTCTCTTTTTTAGAAATTGGGTAAATTATCAAAAGGAGGTGAAACTAGTAAGTTTGCTCACTTTGGTTTTGGTCAATCATGCTGTGTGGCATGTAAATCAGAATCAGATAAAAATCCATCACTTTACAGTTCTGCACTTGGTTGGTTTTGACAGGCGCATGTTTTCCACTTCCTAACTGGATGCTTGATGGAACACAATAGTTAATTGGAAGGGTTTTTTTTTTATTTTCCTTTACTGGTGAACCATAAAATGGCTTTATATCTTAAAATTAATTTTATATCTTAAAATTATAGGTTTGGCGGATAGACAACAGTAATTGTACATAAATGACTGCTATATAATGACCTCTTCTTGGAAGTAGACAACGTTACTATGCTGTGAGCTTGGCACACATGTTTCAGATTCATTTTTATCTTTCGTTATATGTTCATGTGTGGATTTGCATGTGGGTTTGTGTGTGAGCATAGATGCCTGTGGAGAACAGAGGTGTGGGAACCCAGGAGCTGGGATAGTGTGGGCCAGCCAACATGGTTGCTGGGAACAGAACTTCATCCTCTTCAAAATCTGTTATGCTCTAATCTGCGGAACCATCGCTAGTCATGGCACAAATATATTCACATTTTACTGTATTAATATCCTTGTGACATTAAGTGAGATATAACATGGTGTCCGACATCCTGAACGCACCTGGTTTCACCATTAATACAGCCTTTCACAGTATTAATGAAGACTGTGAGGTAGATGCATAACCAGTGCAGAGAGCAGTGCCCGTCAGCGTCACTGGAAGAGAACAGCTGTTGCATAGCTTTATGCTGCAGGAGAGTCCTTTACCAAACAGATTGATTCTGCCAGTGTTTACTGCACCACTGAGTTTGCTGCATTTGTAGAGCCCGGGGTGTTGTTCATTAAAAACTCTTGTTCTGACATTTTCCCAAAATACAGAAACTTAATACTCTTTGGAATTTTGTTCAAGAAATTTGGTATTAGAGGTTATAAAAAAAAAAAGCAAGGTTATTCGTAATAGACTTGGAAAACGTCAGTTGTTTTAGGAAGACCCTTCTCTGCTACTTAATAGCTCTTTGCTTGCCATACAAGTCTAGCAGTAGCGAGTATTAAAGATGCAATCTTTCCTCTTCTTGCACAATAACTTTTACGTTTTTAGACACTGAAGATATTTTTAAGTTCTGTGTGTTCATCTTTACCAGGCACAGAAATGGTTTACGTCCTTAACTGGGACTAGAGATGTAGCTCTATGGTAGAACATTTGTCTTGCACATGCAAAGCCCTGAGCTTAATCCACAAACCCGCAAAAATGAAAAAAAGAAAAAGAAAGAAAGAAGACTGGTCATGATGTATACCTATAATCCTGGGCCTCAGGATGCTGAGGCAAGAGAATTCAAGGCCACCACGGGCTACATAACCATTTCCACACTAGCCTGGGTGTAGAATCATGAAACTGTCTCAAATAAGACAAAAGATATAAACTAGCTGGGCAGTGTGAAGCAATGGATGCCATTTCCTTGAGGATTCTGTTTTACATGGCATTTATCAAATCAAGATAACTTCATAAACAAACGTTCTTGACCCAAAAAAAAATGATACAAATGAGAAAAATACTCAGCTAGTTACTATATTTAGTTAAGAAGAATTCAACACTGTGTTGCCAAGGTCAGAGCTAAGATGTTCACTATTGTTACCTATATACTGTGTTGTGTAACTAGCCATTGTAACACAGCAAGAAAAACAAGTCACAGCATAAAGATTGGAAAGAGAGAAACAAAACTCATTTGTAGTCGTTATGGTTGATTAGTTAGAACATCCTGGAGGCAGGATGCTGGAACACCTTGGTGATCATCCTTAGTGACAGTGCTGTATGCCTATATTCAGTGGTTTTACAGTGTTTCTTAAAGAACAGAAATTTGGGCATTAAAAAGTAAATAGTAGGAACCATTGTGGAGGTTTGATCCAAGAGTCATATTTACAATGTATCGAGAATTCTGTTGAGAAAGTTGGGGATGGTCAGGAGTGGAAGAAGGTGACGCAAAGAGCCCATCCATAAAACTATTGTAGTTACCCTGGAAGAGATTACAGCCATGAGTGGAAAAGAAAACCAGCTACAGCAGTTTGGTTCAGCTCATTGAGCATGTACAGGGGAATGTAGAAAGAAGAGCAAGCTCTGGACTGGGAGGTTTCTTTGCTCTCCCTAGCTTTATCCTAATTTCATTATGTAACCTACCAGAGAATAGATTCTTTTTCATTTAAGTGAGACCAATTCAATGCTTGACATTTTTCTTAAGACAAGCTCTCTTACTGGTCCAGAATTTACCAAGTAGCCTAGCCTGCAAATCCCAAATATCTGTCCTTCCTGGCTTTAAGATTGCAAGCACAAAACACCACAATGGGCTTTAAAATAATGAGAGACAGAGAGAGTATCTTCCCCCATATACGTCTGTATGCCATGTGTGTGCCTGATGCCCACAGAGTTCAGAAGAAGGCATCACATCCCATGGAACTAGAATTATAGATTGTTGTGAGTCCACATATGGGTGGTGGTAATTGAACCTGGGTCCTTTAGGAGAGCATCCACTGCTCATAACCACTGAACCATGTCTCCTAATGGACATTCTTTAAAGTGTGTTTTGTTTTTTATATTATATATGCATGCTTGTCTCTGTGTGTTTGTGTACGTGAGTGCAGTGTTCACAGACCAGAAGAGGACGTTAGATTGCCAGGAGCCATAGTTACAGGCAGTTGTAAGCTATCAATCCTACATGCTTGCAACCAGTCTTTTAGTCCTCTAGAAGGGCAGCCCATGCTCTACACCACCACCAAATCATCTCTCCAGCCTTCCTGTAAAGCAAATAAACCAACCTACATGTGTTCTGGGGATAGAATTTGGGCCACTGTACCGGCAAGGCAAGCACTTGACCTAGTGGGCCACCTCCTGCCCATCGTACTACATTAAGAATGGCATCAGAGCTGCCTCCTGATCTTGTCTTTTATTGCACACTTCATCATTCTGTATATCACAGACTGTGGTTTCCCTTCAATCAACTAGTTACGTTTAAATTTTATTGCATGGTGGCTACACAAATGATTCAAGGACTTGGTAGGTTGAGGCAGTAGGATTGCCATGAGCTCACCTGAGCCATTGTAAGTTCCAGTTAGCCTGAGCTACATACTGAGACTGTATCTAAAAAAACAAACAAACAAAAAAACTGATTTAAAAATGAAAGTATAGGAGCTGGGGAGATGGCTCAGTAGCTAAGAGCACTGGCTGCTCTTCCAGAGGACACAGGTTCAATTTTCCAGCATCTACATGGCAGCTGAGAGCTGTCTGTAACTCAAGTTCCATGGGATCCAACAACTCCACACAGACAAACATGCAGACGAAACACCAATGCACATGAAATTAAAAAATGAGAATATGTCCAGAAAGATGGCTAGGAGGGCAGGGCATCCACTCTCAAGCCCGATAACCTGAGGTCAGTCTCACAGTGATGGGTCATTATCTTCTGAAAATTGTCCTCTGGCCTCCATACTCCATGGAATACACAGTGCAAACACATTCACATACAAAGTAAAAAATTTTTTAAATTAAATAATTTTTAAAAAACAAACAAAAAAGCCCAAAACTAAATTATTGACATTTATCTCCACTTTGAAGGTTTCCAGTACTATTTGAGTGAATCCAGATGACAGGAGGGCTTGCTTTAACATCTCTGCTCATGCATGTCTTCTGCAGGGGAACTGTTTCAGGTTTGCTGTGAATGTTTTGTTTTATTTTGGAGACAAGGTCTCACTGTGTAGCCCTAGCTGGCCTCAAACTCACAAAAACTTGCCTGCCTCTGCCTTCCAAGTGCTGGGATTAATGGTGTGTACCACCATACCTGCTTGGCCTTCCTGTGTCTTAAAAATCATTCTGCTTTGGTTTGTCATGGGTTCTTGGTTGGGATGGTTTTGTTTGGTGCCTTCCTGTTCTGTGTTCTCATCTCTGCTCTCTAGTGGCTAGCCACCCTGACCTCCTTTCTCATCTCTTTTTCCCTCATTCATGGGGACTGATGAACACTGTCTGCTTCTTTTTGTGTCTTAGCACAGAAACCTGCTCCTGTTTATTTCCCTGTCAGAGACAACCATCCACATCCCTCTTCCTCTGCCCTGCCTGGAAATGGCCCAGTGGCTGACAAATAGCATTCCCTTAAGAGGTGAAATAGAAATCAGGTTTCCCTTCAGTATATCCTCTGGAGAGAAATCAAGGCCTATGGGAAAGTCCTACTTTCTCCCAAGGACAGACAAGGTCTTTTTTTCTCCTAACATTTATCATCCCTCCATTAGAAACAAAGAAATTATGTAACTTTTCTGAACTTGCCCAAAATTGAACTCTGAATCTTACTTTATTTATAAAGTGGAATTCTTCAATCAATCTTTTAATTACAGTTGCAAAACAGCTATTAATTAAAGGCCAATTTTGTGGGTGAGGCAGGAGGATTTCTTGAAGTTGGAGGCCAAACTGGATTACATAACAAGTTCAGGCCAGCCTAGAGTACAGGGTAAGACCTTGTTGAAACTTTGTTCTCAAAACTCTTTACATGAATTTTACTTCTAATTCCCCTTGGCTGTCAGTTTTGTTGAATATGCTCTAGCTTCCTTTCTGTTTGTATTTTTGCATGTCTGTCTGTGTACCTCGTGCATTCGGTGTCCTCAGAGGCCAGAAGAGGGCATCAGACTTCTATAACTGTAATTATAGAAGGTCATGAGCCACTTGAGCCACTGTGAAGTTTCTGGCAGTTGAACTTGGGTCCTCTGGAAGAGTAGCCAGTGCTCTTAAGTACTGAGCTTGCTCTACAACCCACTAACTTCATTTCTTAAGGAAGCTATATGTCTCATAACATTTCTTCAGCCAGCCAAGTGCACCAGAAAGGAAATACTCAGGAAAACGATAGTTTAATTAGCATTCTGGTTCTTTGTGCAGAAAAGTTACTTAAGAAAATCATTCTGGCTTCATGAACCAGTTCACATATAGTGTGTTTTAAATTAAGTGCCTATTGACCGAATTAGGTTTGCTATTTAATAGTTAACTGTTAACTAAAAACATACCTAAGTTTCTACCATAGCAAGGTATACCAAAATCAAAGGGTGGAATCTTTTCTCAGAAGTTTCTGAGGTAAGAATCTTTATTTCATTGGCTGGGGGTGAGACTTGGTATTTGAACACCTCAGAAGCATGACTGGAGTCCTGGATCTGAACCCCCAACCCGGGGAAAGTATCATTTCAGCTTGCCCTCTCACACAGTAGCACAGCTTACCTGTTTGTGCCACAGGGTTCCACTGACTATTACATTGTAATAATCCAGGTTCAAAATTAGTTATAATTTAGGCATCTTATTTAGCCCTTAGTGCATACAATTAATCTTACAATAGCATTTATCTGAAGCCACCAGAAGAGGACCAATGAGATGGCTCAGCAGGTAAAAACAGTTGCCAAATGAGTCTGAGTTTGATCCCCAGAAACCATCAAACACACAGTAGAAATGGAGACTTGACTTCAAAATATGCCCTCAGATCTCGTGGCACACTCAAGCTTGCACTCAGGCACATGGAACACACATACATATACACACAAACACACACATACACACAGCAAAATCAAATGAAATTAAATTTAAAAAAAATGCAACCAGCAGAACTCATGATGAGCTGCAGATTTCTTAAACAATACCTTATTTCTTCCCAAAACAAACAAGCAAACAAAAACAAGAGAACTGTCTAAATTATTCTAAATTATAACTCTGTGAAAGTTGTCCAGAAAGCTTTCTAGAATTGATACCATGAGTTGGGATGGTTGCCTTTGAATCTTTTTGTCTGAAATAAAACTAAGTCAGAGTTGATGAGAGCTACTGTTGAGAGAGCAGCCTTCAAACAGGCTCCCTCCCTGGTGATAATGTGTGTAAGCTTTAAAATTTAGTTTCCTCCTCCAAAAAGGAGGGAAGTAGTGTCCAGTGGTATTTATTTTACGTTTAATGACAAATTATGTTGTGTCCCTTATATGGATGGCAATATTCTAAAAAGGGCCTACAAATAACACTTGCAACTGCAGCCTAGGAGATGTTGCAGTCTGTTTAGTTAAGTGAAAAGGGCAGAGGCCTAGGAAGCTGGCTTTGAGTGTGAAGCACTTGGCCACAGCATGAGGACCAGAGTTCAGATCCCCAACGCGCCCGCATAGAGGCCTGACAGGCCTGAGAGCCACCTGCAGCTCCTGTTCGTTCAGGAGGTGGAGACAGCAGGTCCCCCAGGTGAGCTACACTCCCTCAAAGGTGGGCTCCAGGTTCAGAGAGCCTGCCCCAGAGAAAGTAGAGAACAGTCGAAAAGGACACTCAGCATCAACCTCTGTCTTCACATGCACCCTCACACACATGTGTGCGCACACACAGGACAAGACACAGAAGTTAGATGGGGGAAAGCCGAGATAACGAAGTTGTGTATGGGACTGGAGGTGGGGGAAGCTCTGTAGTTTAGAGCAGAGGACAAGAGTTCAGTTCCCAGCAGCCATGTTGGGTCAGTCACAGTTGCTTGTGACCCCAGCGTCAGCGGAGCCAGCTTCCATTTCTGGATTCTGTAGGCAGCAGCACTCACGTGCATATTCCCACACATGACACACAAGTATGTTCTTAATTTTAAAAATCAAATCTTAAAACAAAACAAAAATCAAGTCAATCCATGATAGGTTTGTTATTGCTGGTTCTCATCCTCGTGAGTTGAATGTTTAAAGGTTTTCACACTTCAAAAAATTAGCCTTGTGTGTATATGTGCAGTGTGCATAGGCGTGTGTGTGTGTGTGTGTGCGCGCGCGCATGTGCGTGTGTGCATAGGGAGGCTAGAGAACAGCTGTGGGCAGTTGGTTCTCCTTGTCTCATGTTGGTGTGGGTTCTGGGATGAAGTGTTAGGTCTCTCCCTGGGAGAAAGCAGATGGTTCCAGATGCTGCACAGCTATCAAGATAGTGCTGAATCCACCTTCAGTATTGATCGGTTTCTTCAGCCTCCCCTCCTACCCAGTCACATTAGTGGTCAGTGCCCCAAGTTTGGGGGAAGGTTGTGTGAAATAATAGTCTGCCTGTGGAAAATAGCGACATGCAGCCATGTGGATGGGGAAGGCGTGACTCTAGGTTGCATGCCAGCATCTGGCCTCGGCTGTGCACAGTGTTGGGGACTTATGCACACTCTGCAAAGAAAAGGAAGTAAGAGGTCAGCGTAGAGAGCAGGTTGGACAGAGGCCGCTCACAGACAAGGCGGGACGTTCTTCACAAAGCTGTGGGAAGATGAAAAGGAGAAGAGAAAGGCAGGCCTCACACACTGGAAAGAGGCTAGAAAGGACAAGAGCTCTGTAGACAGGAACTTGTCTGAGATGGAGAGGCTGTTGAGGGAGCTGTGAAAGCTGAGTTGACCGGGGACTCGGGAAGTATCCATATCAGTCCATGTCACATAGTCCAGCTAGAGCAGCTGGCTCTGTGTGACAGCTCTGGCCCTAGCGTCTAGTTGAGCCCACTTCAACTAGACAAGGAAGCAGCTTAGACACAGACAAAGTTCTAGATGCCTGGGAAGATCCAGAGATGAACTAGGCCATCTCACCACTCGATGTACAAGGACAGGGTGCTAACAGCTCTCAGTTCTGAGGGCTTATATAAGTGGAGGTTGGATTAGACTTTCTCAGGATTCTTTCAACCCTGAGAGGCTCTTGAGAAGGAGCGGGGCAGAGTGAGTGGAGTCTCTGACCGCACCAGAACCCACCATGCTCTCCTATCGTTGCCTCTGCGCCCTTGGCAAACCCCACACATTTGGGTGGCACACAGCTCTGTGTACAGGGTGGAGAAGGGGTGTCCTTCCCAGGGCTGGCTGGGCTGTTACACATGCTGTTTGACTTATTTCTACAGCCTGCCAGGGCAGTAGAAAGATTCCAGGCCACTCACACCACAGAGTGAAATAGAAAGGAGGCCAAGGAAAAACCTGGGAGATTGCTAAAGAGATAGTGTATTTAAAATAATACTGTTTTATCTTCAGTGAGGGAAGTCTGTTAATATGAATCAAATTAGATTTCAAGCATATTTATAAAGATGCTTATGTCAATCTAGAAAACAACTACATCATATTATATATTCAACAGTATGGGATCAGTTAATAGATCATGGTATAGTTAGAGCTAAATTAAAATACAGACCTACTTTTGAGAAGGAAAGCTGTCAACTACACAAGTTAATACACCGTTTTTAAAAAGATAGAAAGGAGGGGACTGGCAAGATGGCCCAGCAAGTAAAGGTGCTTGCCAGCAAGCCTGAGTCCATAGGTGCTTATACACATGCGCACACACATACACACACACACACACACACACACACACACACACACGCATACACACACAAACGCAAATAAATTAATGAAATGTTATAAAAAATGTAAAGGTAGGAAGTAGGATTGTATGTCTATAGGATTATCTGTGAATACCCTTGATTTACGACCTAATTTTATTCCCAAATGAGATTTGAGACCCTTTCTTTTCCAATCAGCACATTTTTATAACTTATAGTCTCATTTCCAGAAATAATTCTGTGTCACAAAATACCAAATGCATAAAAGCATGTATCAGGTATATATTATTTTCATTTATATTTAAGAAACAAAGCATGCAGTAGCAGATTTTATGGTCATGGTGAACAGCAGTGTTATTATAGTGGTTAAGAGCCTGACTTCTGGAGCCAAACTGCCTGTCCAAATTACAGAATGTCTAGGGTGAACATGGGCCAGCTTCATCCCCTTGTTTGTAAGATGCAGGCAGGAGTCCTCATCCTTCAGGGCTCCAAGGCCAGAGCTTCTGTAGAGGTAGGACTTAGAACTAGTGATACCTGATGCTAGTAAGTTGCTGTCTTAAGTGTTAGCTGTCATCCTCCTGCCTCAGCCTCCCCAGTTTTGGCTACCCCCTTAGTCAGAGAAGGGTTTTGTAGTAGGTGGTGGTGGTTTGGGTTTTGTTTTTTGAATTTAGTTTTTGCTTTTTGAGACAGGGTCTTGCCTCAGTGTGTAGCCTGGGCTGGCCTCTTCCTCTTGCAGCTATCTTCCTGCCTTAGCCTTCTGAGTGTTACGATCATCGTCCCCACTGTCCTCAGTTCCTGTTGAGGACTTTAGGGCTAGAAGTGTATCTCAGTGACAAAATAAGCTCAAGTAGCCACGCATGGTGCTTCACACCAGCAATCTCAGAACCTAAGAGCAGGAGGCAGGGAAGTTAGGAGTTCAAGAGCAGCCTCTACCACTCAGTGACCTCAAGGCCAGCCTATACGTGAGAGCCTGTCTGTAAACAATTAATTCATTAAAATCAATGAGCTAGGGATATAGCTCAGTTGTAGAGCACTTATTGGCATGGTAAAACTGGTCAAGTGTATGTGTGGCTCTGGGTTCAATCCTACAATGATAAATAAATAAATAGCAATACTGTAAAAAATGTGACTAATTCAAGTGATGGGATTTTTAATACAACGCCGAATTTTTCTTTTTTTTAAATTTCAGACGCCTTGGATGAGTATTTTGAATATGACGCAGAGGAGTTCTTGGTCTCTTTGGCCTTGCTGATAACGGAAGGACGAACACCTGAGTGCTCTGTGAAAGGCCGTGCAGAGAGTTTCCACTGTCCTCCAGCGCAGTCTCGTTTCCCAGGAGCGGCCAGACATGAATGCAGTGACAAGCTGGCCCAGGTGATGGCCAGGCCCCATTGCTGCTGGAGTTTGTCCTTTGTGTAAACTGATTCAAATTCTTTCATGCCTGCTGTTCTGTCCCAGTGACTTTCGTGTTTGAGACAGTGCTTAGATGTGCAAGAGGAGGGGAAGTTGGAAGCCCTCCTTCTGCCCC
Source organism: Meriones unguiculatus (assembly GCF_030254825.1). Classification (NCBI taxonomy): domain Eukaryota; kingdom Metazoa; phylum Chordata; class Mammalia; order Rodentia; family Muridae; genus Meriones; species Meriones unguiculatus. Next base: position 13,931,714 of record NC_083354.1, on the reverse strand, counting down.
TCACATGTTTCATGAGGCTTCACTACTGTGATTCCCTTTTCTTTAGTTGTAGAATATCAATTTGGCCTTTCTGTTTTATGTTCTTATTCATTAGATAAATTAATGTTATGATTATGTTCCTATATTAACTCTTTACCCTGTATTTTTCCAGTGGGAGTAATTTTTGTTACATTATTATTTTAAAAGAAAAACGTTAAAACATTTTGATAAGTAGTACACGATGTAATTTTAATTTTTTCCACTTAATTAATTTCTGAACTTTAAAATGTATTTATTTATTTACATTAGTTTGTTCTGTTTTGTTTTTTGAGGCAGGGTTTCTCTCTGTAGCCCTGGCTCTTTTGGAACTCACTCTGTAGACCAGGCTGGCCTCAAACTCAGAAGTCCCCCTGCCTCTGCCTCCCAAGTGCTGAGATTAAAGGCATGTACCAACAACAACATAATTTTTTTAAGTTCTATTTAATATGTGTGTTTTGTCTGCATGTATGTCTGTACACTTTAATGCTGAGTGTCCATGGAAGAGGGTCTCAGCTCCTCCAGATCTGGAGTTACAGATGGTAGTGAGCCACCTTACAGACAGCCAAGCTTGAACAAGCACTACCATATATGCCGTGCCTTTAATGCAGATATCAACAATTGTAGTTTAGAAATTTAAATACCAAGTTAGGGTGGTTATTGAGACATTTGTTTATGTTCCTTTTCTCTTAGTGTCGCCAAGCCAGACGAACCAGATCTGAGGTCACGCTGTTGTGGAAGAATAATCTTCCAATCATGGTGGAGGTGATGCTCCTACCAGATTGCTGCTACAGCGAGGAGGGACCTGGCACAGAGGCCACAGATCTGAATGACCCCGCCATTAAGCAAGATGCGCTGTTGCTAGAGAGGTGGATCTTGGAGCCAGTTCCCCGACAGTGAGTCATCCAGCCTCCTCCTTGCCGTAACACTGCATCATGTCTCTGGATCCCGCCTTTTCATGTAGTAAAGTTGAGATACTTAATGCATTCACTAAGTAATTATGACACCAGGTGGCATTAGGAAGTGCACACAGGTGCTCTTAGTGCACATCCTGAGAGGTGCTTGTCCCCCCTCCCCCCTCCCCTCTGGACTTGCTGACACTGGATGTTTTCCTTCCCTTAGGAGTGGTGATCGCGTCATCGAAGAGAAGGCACTTCTGCTGGCTGTCCGGTCATTTGTGTTTTTTTCTCAGTTAAGTGCTTGGCTGAGTGTTTCTCATGGTGCTATTCCACGAAATATTCTTTACAGGTATGTCCTGGGGGAAAGGGACAGTGCGTAGCTACTGAGTGGTGTTTTACCTGTTAAAAGCGTATTTCCTTCATTTATAAATTAAAATCAGTGCAGGTTGATGAAGCTTTTCTCAAAACAGGTTAAGAGAGTAATTATATGGGTAATCTTTTTTTTTTTCAATCTTAAGTAAATTCTATTTTATTTTGGTTTGGTTTGGTTGGTTTCTGCTTTTTCTTTTTTTTTCTTTTTTTTTTAATTTTTCATCAATTACACTTTATTCATTCTGCATCCCCCCATAAGCCCCTCCCCCCTCCCTTCCCAATCCCACCCTCCCTCCTCCCTCTGCTTGCATGCCACTCCCCAAGTCCACTGATAGGGGAGGTTCTCCTCTCCTTTCTGATCTTGGTCTATCAGTTCACATCAAAAGTGGCTGCATTGTCCTCTACTATGGCCTGGTAAGGCTGCTCCCCCCCAGGGGGAGGTGATCAAAGAGCAGGCCAATCAGATTATGTCAGAGGCAGTCCCTCTTCACATTACTATGTAACCCAATTGGACTCTGAACTGCCCTGGGCTACATCTGTGCAGGGGTTCTGGGTTATCTCCATGAATAGTCCTTGGTTGGAGTATGAGTCTCTGGGAAGTTCCCTGTGTTCAAATTTTCTTGTTCTGTTGCTCTCCTTGTGGAGATCCTGTCCTCTCCAGCTCTTACTATTTCCCAGTTCTTACCTAAAATTCCATTCACTCTGCCCAACAGTTGCCCATCAGGCTCAGCATCTGCTTTGATAGTCTGAAGGGCAGAGGCTTTCAAAGGCCCTCTGTGGTAGGTTCCTAGATTGTTTCCTGTTTTCTTCTTCTTCTGATGTCCATCCTCTTTGCCTTTCCAAATGGGGATTAGACATTTTTGTTAGGGTCCTCTCTCTTGCTTAGTTTCTTTAGATGCACAGGTTTTAGTGGGTTTGTCCTATGTTGTATGTCTATATGAGTGAGTATATACCATGTGTGTCTTTTTGCTTCTGGGACAACTCACTCAGGATGATCCTTTCCAGCAGGTATATGGGTAATCTTGTTGGGCCATCTTGTTAAGATGGCTTGGTGGTTAAATTTGGGGTAGAACGATGTTTCAAGAGCATTTGGGCTCACTTTAGGAAGCCAAGCCAGACTTAATGTCATGCTAAAGTGGAAACAGAGGTCACTGGGTTTGTGACTTCCTTTGATGATGTGGAGTTTTCTATCTAAAGCACAGAGACTTTGGTGGACATAGTACCGTGTTCGCACAGCACCAGCTACTCTGGATGCTGGCATAGGAGTATTGCTGGAGCAGTGAGTTTGAACCTGAGCAAGATAGCAAGAGACTGTCTTTAAAAAAAAAGTGCATGCATTTTTGTGTGTTTGAGTTCCTATACATATGTCTGTGTGTGTGTGTGTGTGTGTGTGTGTGTGTTTTGTGTGTGTGTGTTTTGTGTGTGTGTGTTTTGTGTGCGTGCTTAAATAAACATGCAGGCTGCCAAGCAACTAATTGTTTCTTTATGCAGGTAAAATAGTTCCCAGAATGCCCTGCTCAGTGAGTGGAATCCACTTAGTTAATAGGAAACACAAAGTCCTTTTGTTGGATCTGTGTTTTTCTGAGACAAGGTTTCTCTGTGTAGCTCTGGTTGTCCTGGAACTCACTCTGTAAGCCAGGTTGGCTTTGAACTCATAAAGATCCACCTGTCTCTACCACCTAAATTCTAGGATTAAAGGCATACACCACCTTACACTGCCCAGCCCCTCCTTTTGCCTTTCTATTTTGTCATATATGATTAAATGGTAATATTCTTTGAGCTCTTAGTGTTTAAGTTTTCTCTTGTTCTTAAGAAGATTATCTCATTTGGGCATAGTGGTTCATGCCTATAATCCCATGGAAGGCAAGTCTGCGAGTTTGAAACCAACCTGTACTACATAGTAAACTCTAGGACATCCTGGTCTATATAATGAAACTCTCTTTTTTTTTTTTTTTTTTTCAATGCAGTTTATTCAGGAACCTTGAACAATCCTCGGACCCTGGGGAAAGCCAGCCCACAGCTTAAATAGCCTCTGGGTAGCCAACCCAGGCGTGCCACGTGGGCAATGCAGATAGGTCCACATACATGGAAGCAGAAACTCTCTTTTTTATTTGTTTGTTTTTGTTTGGGGGACAGAGTCTCTCTGTGTAGCCCTGGATGTCCTGGAACTTGCTCTGGAGACCAGGCTGGCCTATAACTCAAGAGATCTATGTGCCTCTGCCTTGCAAGTGCTGGGATTAAAGGTGTGTGCCACCACCACATGGCTATTAAACTGTCTTAAAGACAAAAAAAAAAAAAAAAATCCTCCCTTCCGAGTACAATCTGCTGTGCCATGTATGTTGGTTTTAGTGGTGCCTTGCATGGTAGAGTGGCTGAAGTTGGACCTAGGCGGGAGCTAACGCAGAGATAAGACTGTTCTGTATCCTTAAAGTGATTTACGGTGACAGAGGGGCAGCTCCTGACTAATCTGTGTTGTCTGGCTCTAGAATCAGTGCTGCTGATGTCGACTTGCAGTGGAGTTTTTCACAGACTCCAACTGAGCATGTGTTTCCTGTTCCCAACGTCTCTCACAACGTGGCCTTGAAAGTCAGCGTTCAGTCCTTACCCAGACAAGCTCATTACCCGGTTTTGACCTGTAGTATTCATACCAACATTGGTCTATATGAGAAGAGAATTCAAGAACAGGAGCTCAGAGCCTATCAGCATCGTGGCCCTGGTGAAGCTGAGCACCGTTGTCCCAGCAGCTCACAGAACCTATGCAGCAAGCAGACGTGGACCATGGCACCCGTGAGTGCCCTGCATGTTAGAAGTGGCATGCCCCCCGAGTACACTGCAGCCATTAGAAATGTCAGGCTCTGCCCAGGCCCAGGCAGCAAGTCTGACCACCGGACATCTCAAGCCAGTGTCCTGGGCTTCAACGGCCCCGGAGAAGTAAAGTCACAGGAGACATCAGTGAGAACTTTAAAATCACTCTCGGTGATCGATTCGAGTGTCCCCAGCTGTCAGAGCTCCCGGCAGTCAGTGGGAGAGCCTAACCCTCTAATCGACTCCCTGATTCAGGACCGACAAGAAGTCATTGCCAGGATTGCTCAGCACTTGATTCACTGTGACCCCAGCTCCTCTCGCATGTCTGAGCTCCCCTTTAACACCCAGGAGTCCCCTTCACTTAGCTCAAAGTTTCGTCCAGTTTCACCAGAAAGCGAGAGTGTGAGAAGGTGCAAAGAAGCATTCGCGGCCTCTTTTGGGAGTCCAGAAGACAGCAGTGAGGGGAAAGCTATAGGGAAGTCAGAAGCTAGGCAAGGCGAAACCTGCCCCTCTCACAGTCCTTACCCGCGGCAGCCTGCTGGGGAGGCAAACCCGCTGATCGGCTCTTTGCTCCAGGAGCGGCAGGACGTCATAGCCAGGATTGCACAGCATTTGGAGCACATTGACCCTACAGCCCACATTCCCCGGCCTGCATTCAGCAAGCACGACTCCAATTCCATTCCTTCTAAAGTGTTCAGGAGTTCATATGATGACAAAACCTTGTTGAAGAAGAGCAGAGATAGTGGCTCTGTCTCTGCTTCTCATACAGAAGTGTCCTTATTGGGAGACAGAGGTGATGGGAAAAGCCCCAAACCTAGCCAATGCTTCCGTTCTTTCAAGTACAGTCCTCAAGAAAAGTCTCAGAAACGTGAAGTAAGAGCTCAGCGTCAGACCCATCCAGATGACATCACCGACAGCACCAGGCAGGAGAGGCAGAACAAGGCTGCTGGCTTACTAACTTCCTCTAATGAATCTCCCTGCAATGAGAGCAGCTTGGGTCTGATTCACAGATTGGAAAGTACACCTTGTAAATCACAACCCAAGGAGCAAGAAATGAGCCATGAAACGGAGAAGCAGTGTTCACATTGCAGCAGTATCGACAAACAGATTTGCACAAGTAAATATACAGAGAAAATAAAAGATGAGAATTATGACACAGGATCTCTCAGTCACCTCCAGTGTAATGACTCAAAAGGTACTGACTCAAAAATAAAAGTTACTATGTTGGAAGTGTCTGACTATTTGAACAAGTATAAAGCTAATTGTTCAAATAAAGACTCCAAAAGATCAAAGATCTGTGAGCAAAACAGTCAGCTTGGCACAGAAAATGATCTCAGTGAAGATACTGAGGGTCCCAAATGCACATCAGACCAACTGAAAACTGAGCAGGGGGAAAAAGAAGACGCGGTTGGTGAAAAACTGAGTGTAAAGCACTGTTTGTCTACAGGCGAGAGACTGAAAAGCGCAGACATGTTGGTAGGTAACATGTAGTATTTCAAATGTAAATCTCAGCTGTTAGCTGTGGTTTTGAGTTTTATTCACTAGAGATCGAGTTACAAAGGCCCAAGGGGGCCTGTTATCTATGGAATACTCAGTGTGGTATGGTAAGCCTTCTATAGAACTATTAATATCCTTGCCAGGAACCCACGCTCTTGAAAGTAAACACTAGGTAATAGAAGAAATGGGTCACCAATCACATGGTTTAAAATTCAGTGCGTGGTCCCTTATTTATTTAGTTATTTGCTCGTTTATTTATTTATTTTGTTTTTCGAGACAGGGTTTCTCTGTGTAATAGCCCTGGCTGTCCAGGAACTCTCTTTGTAGAGCAGACTGGTATGGTCCCATCTTTTAAAACTACAATTACAGCAGTAAATTTTTTTTCAAGGCTCTGTGAGGTCTGTCATTTCAGCCTTTTAGCAGTTACTCACCTTCAACCACAGTCTAAAAGCTATGTGACTTTTTTCTCCCATTCAGAGGCACCTGGCCTTTACGTCTGGCCTGTAGATGCAGGAATGAATGCTGTTTATTAAAAACAAAAACAAACCCAGCTGATTTCTGTGCTGGCTACAGGCTCCCTTCAGTTATGTCACATGATTATAGAATACACAGTTCCTTTTGGCAGTTCCAAGGGGCAGGTAGGGCACATGGGAGACACTGAGGCCTGGAGGGTTGGACATGTTAGGAACTGTCACCCCAGTGGCTGATCTAGCCGCTTAACCTTTTCTCAGGTCTCTTTTTAACCCAGGGTTCAGCTGTTCCTCCATAGTAATCAAGGTCAAATCTGTGAGCTGTGCAAGTCCTGCACCCACTTGTATCTTCCCCCATTGCCTTTTGTTTATTTCAGTATTGTAAACTATCGGTGGGGGGTAACCAGGGATGAAGTAGACCTCCCTGTCAGCTTGGTGTGTTCTGCAAGCAGCTCCGGCCTGGTATGGATGCTGCACAGTCATGACTCAGGCTGTCTCTGCAGGGGCAGCTCTCAGAGGTCACTCAGGGCGCATTAGTTCCTGGTTTTTTCCTCCCAGTTTTGTCCTTGAGTCACACCAAATAAGCCGTATAATTCTGAAAATGAAGTCAGAATTCATTTATGAACTTCATAGTTCATAAAGCTTTAACATGCTGCTCAGATAAAAAGAGATACCAAAAAGGTGTAATTGTCACAAAGACTTACAAAGCCGTGCAAAGCCTTGACACTCGATGTTTTGGAGAGGCAGAGTGGCTCAGGCCTGCAGCTCCAGGCGTTTAGAAGCCTGAGGGAGGAGAAGTTTGAGTTGAAGGCCACCCTGGACAAGAGAGCAGGCCTGTGAACTTAATCTGGACATGGTGTTTTGGTTTGTGTCCTAGCACTGACTTGTTCGTGTTCTCATTTCTCATGAAATCATGCACAGCTTGCCGTGTCCTCCAGCATGCTTGCCTGTGGGACCCTGTACCTCCCAGGGCCAGGTGCTTTTACCCCACAGGCCTGGAGGGCTAGATAATTTGTCCTAGGTCACAAAGCTGATACCAGAACTGTGACCAACTTTTTTTTTTTTTCACTTTTCATTCCTATATTTTTTGTGATTTTTCTGATCTTTAGATATAAATTTGTCCAATTTGAAAGAATTCTCCCTGCGTTTTGGGAAGGGGTCTCATGAGGTTGCCCACACTGACCTGGAATGCCCTGGGCCCAGCAGCCTCCTTACCTTAGCCTTGTAAGCAGCTGGTATTTCAAGCATATGCTGCTATTCCCACTCCACTGGTTTCTTGACTCACAGTAGAAATATAGTGCTGTGACCATGTTTTTTTTTTTTTGATTCACAGTAGTCTTTAGAAAAGATTTATTTATATTTATTTTATGTATATAAATATTTTGCCCACATGTATGTATGAACACCACACATGTGTCTGGTGTCCACAGAGGCCAGAACACTCTGGACACTGGACACTCTGGAACTAGAGTTGCAGATGGTTGTAAGGCACTGGTGTGGGCACTGGGGTCAAAACTTGAGTCTTCTGCAAGAGCAGTAAGTGTTGTTAACTGCTGAGCCATCTCTCCAGCCCCCTTGTTTTATGTTTCCGAATTCATCATACTAAATGAAATACTCTAAAAATGGCTCATGTTATTGACATAATTTCATACTTTACAGTCTTAACTCTGTTTTCTAGCTGCTTTTTTTTTACAAGTTAAGATATTAGATGCTAGATTATGAGCAAATATGTTGCTAAAACAGTTGTGTTGGACATGCTTGAGAACTTTTGAATCATGATATAAAAAACAAGTGCAAGCTTCTGTGATGTTGCCTGTGTGTGTGTGCATGTGTGTTTTATGCATGTAAGACTGAAAGGGCTCTTAAGCTTCACCGCCAATGGTGTGTACCTCAGACTGTGTTAGGAATGAATCTACAAATTTGCCATTATTTAAGTATTCCCACTAAAATCTAATACTTCTCCTAACAGAGGGATACACTGAAACACTCAAGCGCCTGGAGAAAACATAATTTTCATTCCTTGGACGGGACGTCAACTAGAGCCTTTCACCCTCAGACAGGGCTGCCTCTCCTCTCAAGTCCCGTAAGTTCCTTCGTTCCCTCGTGCCCGGCACCTGCAGGCAGCCTGCATGCTCTCACGCACTGCAGCCAGTGTTCATCAAAACATTTCAATGCCTGTGAAATAAATTCTCAGTTAGAAAGCCATGTAGGCTTTGATACTACATTTAACAGCAATATGATAATATAGGAAAAGACTAAAAATTGAACAAAGTGAAATGTATTTCACCAGTACTGAAATTTTTCCTGAAGTTCTTTTGCTGAATATTGTAATTGTTACTAAAATGATTTAAAAAAATACCTTGATATTGATGGAATTTCATAAAAGCAGAATTTTTAAATCTCAGTAAATATTGGCACCAGCAACAGTATTGTCTAGAAACTAGCATAAACAGGTCCATAGTTTTGACTGCGTTGGCTAAAAATCTCTGGAGGGCTTGGGACGTTGCTTAGAGGCAGATTGATCCTGGCTTCCATCCCAGTACCACTTGGGAGGGAAAGGCTAGATGACTGCAAACCAGAGGCTGTACTGGGCTATTATAAAGGCTTTCCTGCCTCCAGCAAGTGGGGGTGTGTTTGAAAGAAAATAATCTAGACATGAAGCTATTCTCCTTGAAGTGTGCACACATACACAGATGCCTGCACACACATGCAGTCCGTGTAGAAAAACAGTAGGATGGAATCCGCTGAGTGGAAGGTTAGTAGGCACATAGACAGATGTTTAGTAAGCACCTAGGATGACAGACAGAAAGGGGTAGAGAATGGAAACCCTGAAAGGGCCAGAGAAGACAAAGTAGTGTGCTCATTATGTCCAGAAGTTTCATCCACAGACCAGACATAGCATGGAGAATGAAGAGAAGGAAGACCAAGAGCTTTTCTGAAGCATGAGTTATGCTGATTGTACAGACGAGTTCTTACTTACTTTTTTTGTTGGTTTGTTTTACATGGTCTGGTTTTGGGACACGGTTGAGTCAGGGACTTTTTCTGAGGTATTGAAGGTCGAGCCATTTAAATGGACACATGCTAGGAAAGCACCCTACCACCTACACATACCTTTTTCCCATTTGGGGCAGGGGGGCCGGCGTGCAGAGTAAAGTGGCTTTACTTTGAGGCAGGGTCTCCCAGAGTTGCCCAGTCTGGTCCTGAGCTTCCTGCCCTCTTGCCTGGAGCTTACAGGGTTGCCATCACTCCCACTGTAATCGCAGCTGTTTCTTCTCAGACCAGCTCATCCGGTGGACTTTACACTAATTAATGATACACACTTTACACTAATTCCCAAAACAAGTCTAACTCTCATGTTGTACGTGACTCTACCTTTGATCTGCACTTGGAACTTTCATTATCAGTGTATTTTGACATAAGCGGTTTGTGAGAAATATGATCTAGTAACATGCTGATGATTGAAAATTCAGAGTACTGTTCTTTAAACCCATTCTCTAAAGCAGTACATTTCTTGGGAATGTTACAGTGGATGAGATGCCAACACTCTTATTTTTTCCCCTTTTAATAATAAGCTCTAAATGTTGCAGGCACACACACACACACACCCCCCAAAGCACACACACATATATAAAGCTTACAAGTAAAAGTCCTGGGATAGAGAGATGGTTCGGTAGGTAAAGTTCTCACATCACCAACATGAGAACCTGGGCTCTCAGTGTGCTCACCACAGCGTGTGTCTACAGCCCCGGTGATGGAGAGCAGAGACAGGAGGACCTCTGGAACTTGCTGAATAGATGAGCCCTGGCCAGGTTTGACGGAACACCCTATCTCAAAAAGTAGGATAAAGAATATCTGGAGAAGATAGCTGACGTTGATCTCTGACCTCCGCACATAGGCACACACATTTGTAAACACATACCTGCATACTTGTACACACACAAATGCATGCACCACACACACACACAAAGTAAGAGTCCTTGTAAATAGAGGCCAGGTAAGCTTCAGTTTTAGTAAAAACCTAGTTAAAGTACTTTTGTGGGTCATCTGGGTTTTCCATATTAATAAAATGGGAATGAAAGAAAAATGTGTGATAAGCATTATTATTTGAAGTAAACTGTTAGGAGAGAAGTTTTATTACTTTAAGGGTACATGTTGGGCCCGTAAGCTGCCTCAGCAGTTAAAGGTGCTTGCTGCCAGGCCAGGTGACCTCAGTTCAATCCCTTGGCCCACAAGATAGAAGAAGAGAACTGACTCCTGTGATTGTCCTCTGACCTCTACACATGTGCCCTAGCACGCGTGCACCTACACACGTACAAAACAAGGAAATAAATGTCATTTAAAACAATACGCTTCACTTGGATTTTCTTTTTTTTTTCTTTTTCTCTAACAAAATGTTTCAAAGTAATATTTATTTATCCTTAAAATTTTTCCATCTCAGTTTTTAAGATGGATTCTGTTCACTTTTATACACGTCAGTGACATTTATCTGAGGAATTTAAGAATAAATATAAAGTTCACACTATGCAAATACCTTATATCGCTTCTCGGCCTTTTGACTAAGATCAAGTGCACTTGGATTTTCTAAGTGTTTTGTTAATTTAAAGAGTACTCCTTTAAAAATATGAATAATTAATTTTCCTTTAGGTTCCTCAAAGGAAAACCCAGTCGGGTTGCTTTGATCTGGACACATCGCTGCTGCATCCGAGAAGCCTGTCCTCCAGAAGGTAATTGCCCAGGGTACGCGCTGTGAAATGGAGCTGCGCAGCAGATAAGCTGAGGCTAAGTCAGAAGCATAATGAAAGCATTAAAATTTTTTAATTAAAAAATTAAAAATAAAAACTGCCTTAATTCTGAGCCTTAATCTATCTTTCAGCCCAGACTGCCTCCCTCCCTCCTTTATAAAAAACAACAACAACAAAACCTGTTTTCTTTGTCAGTGCTGAGACCCTGCTTAGGACTTCATATGTTGTAGACAAGTGTTCTACACTGGGCTGCATCTCCAGCCCTGAAATTACAGTCACATAATTTGGCCTTTGAATTCTTGTTTTCAGCTGAATGTGATGTAGAATTCTAAATATTATGCATTTCCAGTAACTTCAGAGAATTATGTATTTATGTATATGTTCTTTGTTGAATATTACCAATATAATATTTAATCTGAAATTTCAACTACAAATTTTGCATCAACCTTTTTTTGTTTGTTTGTTTTTTTGTTTTTGTTTTCAAGACAGGATTTCTCTGTGAATCTGGAACTCACTCTGTAGACTAGGCTGGCCTCAAACTCACAGAGATCTGCCTGCCTCTGCCTCCCAAGTGCTTTAATTAAAAGCATGTGCCACCACCATCCCATCACAACTTTTTTATTTTAAAATTTGGTAACATTAATTTTATTTTAGTAGTTTGAATGAAATTGTTCCATTTCTTCTAATTCATTTTACGGATATAAATAAGAAAGTATTGCAGTTAACGTGTTCTTTTTTTTCCCCTGCTTTTATTTTTCAATAGCTCTCGACCATGTCTGAACATTGAAGAGGATCCGGATGTTCATGAAAAACCTTTTCTGAGTTCGAGTGCTCCACCAATCACAAGTCTTAGTCTTCTAGGAAACTTTGAGGTAATGTTGCTTTGGAACTATTTTAGGAGCTGGAATGCCTTAAACGAGGGCCAGGGTATCATTATGTCGTTAACATTCTTCGTGAGAAGGAAATAAATGAATAGACTGTCTTTTCCCAAAGCCGTGAAATTGCTCATCTCATTCCTCATCTTATTCCGATGATCCCTTAACTGAAGGAAGGCTCCCCACACGCCATGATGTCCCTGTAGGTAACTCCACACAAGCTTGAGAGGGCCCGGAAAACACCTGAAAAGCTGCCACTCAGTGTTATTTCTCAAGGGTGATCGACAAATAGGTAGACAGGACTTTTCCACTTTTTTCATATTTTTGTATTTTTAGTTAAACAAAACTCCATATATTAAACAACATTATCTTTTAAAAACAGAAGCAATCATTTTTTTCAAGATGACATATGCTTGGCTTAACTTTTTTAACACTGAATCTGATACTCATTTTTTCTTTTTCTTTTTTCTTTTTTTTTTTTTTTTTGAGACAGAGTTTCTCTGTGTAGCCTTGGCTGTCCTGGAACTTACTCTGTCGACCAGGCTGGCCTTAAACTCAAAACGATTCCCCTTCCTCTGTCTCCCCAGTGCTGGGGTTAAAGGTGTATGCAACTACTGTCAGGCTTGTCTTTTTTAAAATTAATTAATTAACATCCTGATCACAGCTTCGCCTCCCTCTTCTCCTGCCAGGTTCTCCCTGTCACCTCCCCTCCATACCATCCTACCTTCCCCCCTTTCTCCTCAGAAAAAGGGAGGCAGACATCCAGTTAGACCACCATCATTTATTGAACATGCTTTTTTTTTTCATTGTATGGTGGTTTTGGCTTCTTTGTCAAAAATCAAGTGTCCATGAGTATGTGGGTTTACTTGTGGGTCTTTGATTCTATTCCATTGATCAACCTCTCTGTTTTAATTCCAGTACCATGCAGTTTTTATTATTATTGCTCTGTAGAACAACTTGAAATCATGGATGGAGATACCTTTTTTTTTTTTTTTTTTTTTTTTAGCTATCCTGGGTTTTTTATTTTTCCATATGAAGTTGAGAATTGCTCTTTCAAGGTCTGTAAAGAATTGTGTTAGAACTGTAATGGGAATTGTGTTGAATCTGTAGTTTGCTTCTAGTAAATGGCCATTTATGTTAATCCTACTGATCAATGAGCATGGGAGATCTTTCCATCTTCTGATATCTTCTTCGTTTTCTTTCTTCAAAGACTTGAAGTTCTTGTCATACAGGTCTTTTACTTGCTTGGTTAGAGTTACACCAAAATATTTTATATTATTTGTGGCTATTGTGAAGGGTACTGTTTCCCTAATTTCTATCTCAGCTCGCTTATTGTTTGTATAAAGGAGGGCTAATGATTTTTTTGAGTTAATTTTGTATCCAGCTACTTTTCTAAAGGTGTTTATGAGCTGTAGGAGTTTCCTGGTAGAATTTTGGGGGTCACTTATGTAACTTATCATATCTGCAAATAGTGATACTTTGACTTTTTCCCTTCCAATTTTTATCTCCCTAATCTCTTTTAGTTGTCTTATTGCCTTAGCTAGGACTTAAAGTAATACGTTGGACAGATTCAGAGAGAGTGGGCAGCTTTGTCTTGTCCTTGATTTTAGTGGAATTGCTTTAAGTTTCTCTCCATTTAATTTGATGTTGGCTAATGGCTTTCTGTGTATAGCTTTATTGTATTTAGGTAAGTGCCTTGTATCTCTTATCTCTCCAAGACTTTTTTCTTTGAAGGAGTGTTGGATTTTGTTAACGGCCTCTTCAGCACCTAATGAGATGATCATGTGGATTTTTTCCTTTCAGTTTTTATTTATTTATTTATTTTTTATATTAATCACAGGTTATTACTTTGTATCCCAGCCATAGCCCCCTCCCTCATTCTCTCCCAATCCTGCCCTCCCACCCTCATCTTCTCCCTGCCCCTTTCCAAGTCCACTAATAGGGGAGGACCTCCTCCCCTTCCATTTGACCCTCGCTTATCAAGTCTCTTCAGGCCTGGCTGCAATGTCTTCTTCTGTGGCCTAGCAAGGCTGCTCCTCCCTTGGGGGTGCGGGGGAGGGTCGAAGAGCTCGCTGTTGAGTTCATGTCAGGAATAGTCCCTGTTCCCCTTTTTAGAGAACCCATTTGGACCCTGAGCTACCATGGGCTATATCCGAGCAGGGGTTCTAGGTTATATCCATACATGGTCCTTGGTTGGAGAAACAGTCTCATGAAAGACCCCTGTGCCCTGATATATTTGGTCCTTGTGGCACTCCTCTTTCAGTTTGTTTATGTGGTGGATTACATTGATGGATCCTTGGAGTGAAACTTACTTGCTCATGGTGGATGATGTTTTTGATGTGTCCTTGAATTCAGTTTGCAAGTATTTTATTGAGTATTTTTGCATCAATGTTTATAAGGAAATTGGTCTGAAATTCTCTTTGTTGAATTTTTGTGTGGTTTAGTTATCAGGGTGACTGTGACCTCATAGAATGAGTTTGGCATTCTCTTTCTATTTTGTGGAATAGTTTGAGAAGTGTTGGTTTTAACTGTTCTTTGAATGTCTGGTAGAATTCTGTGCTAAAAGCATCTGGCCCTGGGCTTTTTGTTTGTTTGTTTGTTTGTAGACTTTTAATGACTGCTTCTGTTTTTTTAAGGGTTGTAGGTCTATTTAAATTGTTTACCTGGTCTTGATTTAACTTTGATAAGTGGAATCTATCAAGAAAATCATCCTTTTAGTTTAGATTTTTAGTTTAGATTTGTGGAATACAAGCTTTTGAAGACCTAATGAATCTTTGGATTTCTTTAGTGTCTGTTATGGCCCCCTTTTCATTTCTGATTTTGTTAATTTGGATATTCTCTATCTTTCAGTTAATTTGGCTAAGGGTTCTTCTATCTGTTGATTTTTCTCAAAGAACCAGCTCTTGGTTTCATTGATTCTTTTTAATTGTTCTCTTTGTTTCTAACTTATTGATTTCAGCCCTGAGTTTGATTGTTTCCTGCCATCTATTCCTTTTGCGTATGTTTCGTTTTTATATTCTAGAGATTTCAGGTATGCTTTTAAATTGCTTATAATGAGATCTCTCTGACTTCTTTACGAAAGTGCTTAGTGCTATGAACTTTCCTCTTAGCACTACTTTCCCGTGAGTTTGGTATGTTGTGCATTCATTTTCATTGACTTCTAGAAAGTCTTTAATTTCTTTTTTTATATCTTCCTGACTGAGTGATCTTTAAATAGAGAGTTGTTCGGTTTTCATGGGTTTGTAGGCTTTCTGTTGCTTCTGTTGGTGTTGAAGTCCAGCGTAATTCCTGGTGGTATGGTAAGATGTAGGTGAGTTGTTTCAGTTTTCTTGTATCTGTCGAGAGTTGCTTTGTGACTGAGTATGTGGTCAGTTTTGGAGAAGGTTCCATGAGGTGCTGAGAAGAAGGTATATTCTTTTGTTTTTGGGTGAAATGTTGTATAGATATCTGTTAGGTCCTTTTGAGTCATAACATCTGTTAGTTTCATTATTTCTCTGGTTCATTTCTATCTGAATGACCTGTCCATTGGGGTGTTAAAGTCTCCCACTATTAATGTGCGGGGCTTGATGTGTGATTTAAGCTTTAGTAATGTTTCTTTTATGAATGCGGATGCCTTTGCATTTAGGACATAGATGTTTAGAATTGAGTCTTCAACTTGGTGGATTTTTCCCTTCGAAGAGTATGAAGTGTCCTTCTCTGTCTCTTTTGATTAATTTTTGTTGAAATTCTATTGTATTAGATATTAGAAAAGCTACTCCAGCTTGCTTCTTGGGTCCTTTTGCTTGGAAAAAAAAAACTTTTTATAGCCTTTTACTCTGTCTGTCTTTGATTCTGAGATGTGTTTCTTATATGCAGCAGAATGATGGATCCTGTTTTTCTGTTAGCCTGTGTCTTTATTGGGGCAATTGAGTCCATTGATGTTGAGAGATATTAATATCTCAATTAATGACCAATGATTGTTAATTTTTGTTATTTTGACATTGGTGTTTGTAGTGTTTGTGTGTGAGTGTGTGTGTGTGTGTGTGTGTGTGTCCTTCCCTTTCAGTTTTGCTGGTGTGGAATTATTTATTTCCTGTGGGTTTTTTGGGGGAGGGTGTTGTTAACCTCTTTGTGTTGGAGTTTTCCTTCTAGTATCTTTAACATGGCTGGATTTGTAGATATATATCATCATTTAAATTTGGTTTTGTCATGGAATATCTTGTTTTCTCCCTCTATGGTGATTGAAAGTTTTGCTGGATATAGTAGTCTGGGCTGGCATCTGTGGACTTACAGAGGCTGCAAGGTATCTGCCCAGGCACTTCTGGCTTTTAGAGTCACTTTTAAGAAGTTGGTGTAAGTCTGCTAGGTCTGCCTTTATATGTTACTTGGCCTTTTTCTCTTGCAGCTTTTAATAGTCTTACTTTGCTTTGTACATTTAGTGTTTTGCTTATTATGTGGTGGGAAGATTTTCTTTTCTGGTCTTACTGATGTTCTGTAAGCTTCTTGTATGTATACAGATACCTCTTTAGGCTACAGAAATTTTCTTCTATGATTTTGTTGAAAATATTTTCTGGACCTTCAAGCTGGGAATCTTCTTCTTCTGTTCTTATTGTTCTTAGGTTTGGTCTCTTCAGAGTGTCCCAAATTTCTTGGATATTTTTTGTCAGGAACTTTTTAGATTTATGTTAGTGTTAGCTTTAAAATTGTATGTGTTTGATTCTCTCTTAACTCAGCCAGATACTTGAGACTAGAGTATATTATTTATTTTACATACTTTACAGCACAGTACTGAGCAGTTATTATTCTATATTCAGTCCTCTGTGCTAGTTTGGCTTTCTCTCAGTGTAATTACCCAAGATGCTTGCACTTTATGGCTTTCTCTGCTCAGTTGTCCTGAACCTCTCTGCCCATAGCTGAATCCCCATTTCCTCTCTCTGTCTTCTCCTCTCCTGGCTGGCAGGAAGATCAGTCCTATTCTCTCCCCTACTCAGTCATCATCAGTTGTTAAAAGCCTTTTTATTGACTTATTGGGGAACTATTGGGGAACAGTGTTTAAACAACATTGATACAGGAGATTTTCAGAACAAGGATGTCAACCAGATATGGAGGGGCACAGAAATCAACATTTGAATCTTTAGCATTATGTCTACAGATTTAACATTTTCTTTGACAGATAAATGTTTCTTCTATGGTAGCTTCTATGCCAGAGATTCTCTCTTCCATCTCTGGTATTCTGTTGGTGATGTTTGTGCCTGTAGTTCTTGTTCTCTTACCTAGCTTTTTCATCTCCAGGTTTTCCTTAGTTTCTGTTGTCTTTATTGTTCTATTTCCATTTTCAGGTCTTGAACATTTTATTCATTTACCTGTTTTATTTTATTTCTTTGTATTTCTGTAAGGGATTTATTTATGTTTTTCTTTAAGGGCCTCTGTCATCTTCATAAAATTGGATTTAAGGTCATTTTCATGTGCTTCAACAGTGTTAGGATATCCAGAGCTTGCTGAAGTAGATGAGCTAGGCTCTGATGGTGCCATATTGCCCCAGCAGTTGTTCATTGTTTTCTTATGCTGGTCTTTAGCCATCTGGGTTTTGCGGTTATAGGTTCCAATGCTGATTTCTGAGTTTATCTTTGTTGAATGGGTGTTTTGGGATGCTTTTCCTCTTGGTTTCGGTTTCCTATCTCCTGCCCTCAGTGGGCAGGGATTCTAATGATTAATGAGTCTTCAGGCCCAGTAGGGTGCCTTCCCTGAGGTTTTTGTGGCCTGCGTGGTCTGTGAGCTTTTGGATGCTTCCCTTGCCTCTGGGGTTCCTAGTACCGGTATGGCCTGGGGTTCCTGGTGCTGGCAGGCCCCCGGTAAAGCAGGCAGAGTTGTGGGCTGGAAAATGGAGTCCAGCACATGGGGTGCAGTTTAAGGCTATTGGGTGTGTTTTATGGTGGGCAAGGGGTTGGGGCAGGGTCTTTCTTGGTTGTTGCTGTTAGCAGCAGGCCTCTAAAAAAGCAGGCAGAGTTGTGGGGTGGGAAATTAAGCACAGAGTATGGGGTACAGTGTAAAAGGAACTTTTATTCGCCTGTTTCAGTTTTCTCATTGAGTTACTGCCTCTCTAGGCTAGCCTAGGCCTAATCCTGGGATCTTCTAACCTCCATACAATCTAACCTAGGCCTAGAATGTTTTCAGCCTCTGAGACTTACTGATGAATTACTGAGCTTTGGGTTGGCTGATTCAACTCAGCTGTTTTGGCTCAAACTCTTCTCCCAGCTGCCTTAATTCAGTCTGGCCCCTGAATTGCTCTGCTTGGCCTCTAACTCCAGCAATCTGCTCTAATCTTCAGGCTCCTTTGGTCTTCACACAAGTTCTCTCTCTGCAACCTGTCTCTCTATTACTGTCCTGGCAACACCGCCTCCTCTCTCTGTGTCTATGTCTCTCTTTCTCTCTCTCTTTGACCTTAAGTATCTTCCCTTTCCTTCCTCTTTTTCTGAGAGTTGAGCATATCCCATTTTGTCAAACCTTTCTTTGATTCATCACCTTTTCTACCACTTGATTAAACATCACTTTCAAACATGGCTGCTTCCTTCTACAAACTAACTTGACTGTCATTGTTTGGGATAAAAGGTGTGTACCACTATGCCTGGATCTAAGGTTTTCTTTACCTGAAACTTGATCTATACCAGCCTGGCCTTGAACTCAGAGATCTTCTTGCCTCCTGGATTAAAGGCATGTCTGTATTCCAGCCAGATCACACAGACCTGGAAGATCTTTGGATGTGATCTCTTGCCAGAGCAGACATGTTCTGAATTAAAATTCCTCTACAATGCAGTTTACTGTTGTTGGATGTGCTTTTAGGCGAGTTGGCTGGAAGGGGCTTGGGTGAGGGTGGAGGGGTTTACTTGATGTTTCTGGTTTTAGCAAGCCTGGGGAAGGCCAGCAGAGTTGTGAGGTGGGAAATGGAGCACAGGCTATGGACTGCAGTTTACTTGGCTGGGTGTGCTTTCAGTCAAGTCATCAGGTAGGGCCTTGGAAGTTGGCTTAATTCTAATGGAACTTTTGTATGTGGTCTGCTGTCAAGACCTTCTGGTGGGTTCTCTCTGGGACAGATACAATCTCTGATAACACGATACTTGGAGACAGGGTTTCTCTATGTAGTCTTGGCTGTCCTGGAACTCAATCTGTAGACCAGCCGTCCTAGATATGCCTGCCTCTGCCTCCCCAAGTGCTGGGATTTCGGGCGTGTGCTTTCTTTTCAACTACTGCCTGTTATATAACCTAGGCCGTCTTGAAAGTTACTACATAGCCCAGGATAGCCTTGAACTCAGATACCAAAGCGGCTGATGAGACTGCAGGTACAAGTCACTGTGCCCAGCAAAAGGGCACATTTTCCACTTGCAAGATAAAAATAGCATATTAAACAATTAGATCTAAAAAAAATAGTGATGTTCTGAGAGAATCCAGTGGTGGTTTGAAAGAGTGAGAGAGGAGGCATTGTGTAGGCTCTTGTGAAGGTGGTTTCTAGTAGAGCTGGTTTCAGGTCAGATAAAAGACCTGTCTCTCACCACAACCATCATTTCTCAGTTTGAGACAGTCTCCCTGTGTCACTCAGATTAGCCTCGACCTGACTCAGTAGCCCAGTCAGGCGTCCATGTGGCCATTTACCACACTCTGCCTCAGCCTCCCAAATGTTGGGATTGCAGATGTGTGCTGCCATGGGAACTGGAAGACACAGTCACGTATTTCCCTAAACAGAAAGTGAAATTAATGTACTAGCTTTTCTATCTTTTTTAACCATGTGTTGTTTTCTTGTCTTCCAGGAATCTGTTCTGAATTACCGTTTAGACCCCCTCGGCATAGTTGATGGCTTTACTGCCGAGGTAGGAGCGAGTGGTACTTTCTGCCCCACACACTTGACTCTGCCCGTGGAAGTGTCATTCTACAGTGTTTCGGATGATAACGCTCCCTCGCCTTATATGGCAAGTACTTGTAACTGTCTTTTTCTACCCAAATCAGCCAATTTAGTAATTCACATCTCTGCTTCAGTCCTGTGAAACAGTTTCTAAGAGAGAGTTAAAAACTTAATACAGACCCATAAGCCAAAATACTGCCCCTTGACCTTTCCCCAGTTCGTTCAAACAACAGGTGACCTGTTTTGCATTTGAAAATGGTGCTGAAATTTTACCCATTTCTAGATGACTTAGGGGTGACTGGCACAGTCAGTCTATTGCTAATTTCACACAAATTCTCCAGGGCTCAGCCTTGCACCATAGTTCCAGGTGGCTGCCATCTTGTGCAGTTCTTAGCTCAGTCAGACTCAGTAAGGTCTGGGGACTTGCGGCAACCTTTGGCCCCCCTCACCCCAGCTTCTCCTGTTTGGTCTTTCTTTGCCACCCCCTTCCTTTGATCCTGGCTCTCAGAGAGTGTGAGTTCTTTCTGATCACACTAGTGACTTAGTGGAGAGTCAGAGAGCTTCCGGGAGTTAGAGCCTGAGGTCCTGTAAACTTACCTTTCCCATTCTACTGCAGTGGGCTCTGGGTAAAACAAGCCTCAACCTGCAGAAGTGTCTCTGAACACTGAAGGGTGTATAAACACGTCTTTAGAAAACAAAGGAGAAGTTCACAGTGATGGTGTAAATGCAGTCACATTAAGTGTCACTGTGAGAAGTTTGTGCAGGCCTGGAACTGCAGCCTGACTCAGCACCCCCACCCTCCCTTCTGCTTCAGGACTTTCAAGCACGTTAGTGACAGTGTCTTTTGTTAAGAATAAAAGCCATGGAAAGAGGTTTCTACATACTTGAGAGGAGGAGAAGCTGTGCTTTTTAAGACCTAAATATGGCTGCCTCCTTGCTGTCCCAGTCAGTCAGGAAAGCTAGTTGAGGTTTACTCCATTTTTAAGGTGAAATTTTTGATCCAGGGCCTGGCTGGTGTTTCATCCTTTGATAGAAAACAACACTGGGAAAGAAAACAAAGTCCCAAAATACACAAAGACAGCAGAAGACTTTGAACAGGGACTTGAAAATGGATAAGTCAACGTATGAATTGAGTTAGGTTATCCTCCTAAGGATGCCTGCCTTCTGTCACAGAGGGTTTGAGGCTAGCCGGGGCTTTGTGGTAAGCTCCAGAAGAGCCTTGGCTACAAGGAAGAACCTTGTCTCAGAAACGTAAAACAACTAAAACCCCAGTGCCTGCCTGCCTTTTCTGTGGTAATGATCGTCACCATGTATCCTGTTTCTCCCTGAGTCTGTTCACTAAGCAGGAGTGGGTTCCTTTCACGAGCGGTTCACGCCAAGCCTTGCACCACAGATCTTCCCTAAACTTTGTTCTTTCTATTTTGATAGCCTAGTCTGCTTTCAAAGGACTGACCATGTTTTGTTAGATGAAACGTATCACACACCAGCAGAAGCACCTTTGTGTTGCTCTAATAACCGTGTAACCTCTCCTCACAGACTGAATGGCCCCAGAGGTAAAACGTTAGGACAGAAAGTTCTTTGTTGTGGGATTTTTGCATCGAACAGTTCTTTAAAAATTAATTCTTCGTATCAGAGTCAGCAGTTGAATGTTGAATGTTCTCCAAGAACTACACCACATACCACACAGCACTCAGCACTCAGCTGCTCGGAAGCAGTTTCTCAGAGAAACCAGCTGTCACAGTGGTGAAGTCAGGCTAGGCCTTATGTTATAGACTCATGACTGGCCAGGTCCAATTTCCTCCCATTTGTAATTTATCAAATTGAGGCCTGCTGCTCTTTTCCATCTACTGTTCCGTATTGTTTTTATTGCTGTTTGGTATAGGCCAGTTTGACCACAAAGTCTATGTAACTGAGGCTGGCCTTGAACTCTTGGCCTTCCTGCCTCCACATTCCAAGTGCTGGGATTATAGGTTTGTTATCACATCCAGCAATTCATATTCTTTCTTACACAATAATTTGAGGATTTATTTTCTGCTAGAATTCTGCGAAATTTAGTTTATCTTAAACCTTACTCTTATAAAACTGCCAGAGGAGGAACTATAAATGTTTCTTTATATTAAATGTGGTGGGTTTTCCTAGATACAAATATTGATATGCTGGTCTTTGAAATGAATCAAATAATAATAATCAAATCCCAGTGTTTTTATGTAATTCCTAACTTTCCTGTGCTACGACTGGTCTTATATTACTTAGAATTGTTTGGAGGCTGGAGAGAAGACCCAAAGCCCTCTTTTGGCCTCCAAGGGCCAAACATACACAATTAAAAAGAAAAAAAAAAGTTATATTGGAGGGCTGCCCTAAACTTAAAAGATCTTTCGAAAATCTTCAGTCACTGTGAGTTTAATCACTTCTTGTTATGTTCTGAAAAGTAACAGAATTGTATGTTAGAGAAAGAAATACAGTAACAAGTCATAGCTGTCATACTGGCTTTCTCCTTCCTGTAGGGAAAAGGACTGGGAGGAAGGACAGTAACTCCTGGCCCTACCAGCATGATTATAAAAGTAGTTATCATTTTTACAAGCTTTCCTTTTCCTTCTGGAACTAGAAAGGAGTGTGCTTTTTCTTTTTCATGTAACTATCCATACTGCTTGTGCTTGAAAAGTGGTGTGCATTTCCCTCAGCGAATACGCTGAGCATACTGTGAGGAACTACTGCTTCATTGCCAAGGTGTAAGTCTAACATCCATGCTCTGCATGTGAGGTTAGAATCATGTTGGAGCATGGCTTTCTCTCCATCTTGGTCCACTCCTTTTTACTTCCCAACCCAGGTCTAGTTTCCAAACCTAACAGAGATGTCACCTAGTACAACAGTCTGTGTTATATTTACCTTGAGATTTCTATTTACAACATATGATGATGGAATCATGAACTATGTAGAGCACACACTTATTCTGCTTACCTGCCTCAAGTACTAGGAGGGAAAGGATCACCCCAGAAAGCAGTCAGGGACTACAGTCACAGGCACCACCTGTGGCCTGCTCACCCTGGTTATTGAGAGGCTTTTGCACATTCAATCTGACCTTGGACCATACTTTCTTCCCCATTGTCTGGACCTTGCAGAAAAACAGCTGCCCTGCACTTAACTTGGGTGTACGAATGATGTCCTCAGGGAAATCCTGTTGAGTGGCAGATTCATTTTGGTATATCTGGAGAGTGACAAGGTCATGTGTGTGCCGCTGCTGCCCTGAGAACCAGACCAAGTGGAGGGCCTCCAGTGTCCCTTTAATGGCCTAGTGAAATGACAGTGATGCAGCTTTCACCTCTCCCGGCTGTCACCTCTCACACCTACAAGCCACTGTGCCCTGACTTAGAGCCAATTCAAAGCCTTAGATTCCTTAACAAGTAGCAGCTAGAGGCTCCGCTACTGGGTGTGGTTGATTCACAGCTGTGATCCCAGCACCTGAGAGGCTAAGGCAGCAGGATTTTCATGAGTTCCAGCCCAGGCTTGACTGCATGGCAAGGCTTGTGTAAACAAAGAGCCAAGAAAAACAGAAGTAAGTTGGGCATGGTGACACACACTGTAATCCCAGCACTTGGGAAACAGAAATCAGCCTGGACTACATGAGACTCTGTGAAAAAATGGGGAAAAAAAACAAACATTCAAAGTAGCACCCTAAAAATATCCAGATTAAGATGTGGCTGCTTCTGAAACAGCATTTCCTCTTAGAAACAAGAGTGTGTGGCTTTTTGCAGAGCAGGCAGCCTTGCTGATAAACCTTCATTTTCATGTTTGCTTTCAACATCTTTTCCGATGGAAACTCATCAGACTGGCACCCAGATTCCCAATCCCACTTCATTGCTGTCTTTTCTTCTGTCTGTCTTCAGAAATTCAGATGTGTAAATTGACTGTCTGACTGAAGAATTCCTTCATTTTGGCCCAAGAATTAGACATTGTATACTCCTGACTTTTCATTACTCTAAGACCAATCATTTCTTTACTTCTTCCCCCCCCTCTTGGATAATGGTACTAATCTTATAACCTTGCTTTATTTGTTTCCTCGTGGCTAGGAAACCTGACCATTGGTCTGTGTCTCAGTGGCAGTTCCGAGCAGTGTGTCCATACTGTATGCTGCTTGTTGCAACACGTCTAGGAAGAGCAGCAGTAAACAGTTTCTTCAGAAGGGGGAGCCTCACCGTCTCATACTCACAGAATGTACCTCTCAATGCAACGTGAATGTCTTTCCATAAAATGGGTTACTGAAATTGTGATAATGACGTGTTGTTTCTCACTTTCCTCTGTTATATACATATGCACTCAACTTGTCTTCTTTTGTTTCAAGGGTGTGATTACTTTAGAGTCCCTTGGTAAAAGGGGTTATCGAGTGCCTCCTTCAGGAACGATACAAGTGGTATGTGTTTTCTAGCCTACAATTGCCATAATCATTCTCTCACACACATATAGAACTTAGCCCTTTCTCCTGCTGCCGCTGCTGCAACAACCTTGGTAAGTAACAGTGGGGCTGCAGCTCTGTTTGGAGTTGCCGTCCTCTGCCCCAGGAGTGGCCATTTGGGGGACCCACATTAAAGGAAAAGATTAATAAGCTAATAGAGGTGAATGTTGGTAGACAAAAACTAAGAACCATTAACACAACTTGAACTGAGATATTTTCAACATTTTTAGAGCCTTACCAGTGCCTTCTATTAAATGTTAAGCCATATTGAGGGTGACCTATTTAAAAGGAGACCCCAAAATACTGTAACTTGGGGAATGAGGGGTTATCACTAGTGTAGTGACGTCTAAAACTGACCAGGTGCAATCTGAGAGTTGCCAGAGGAGAGAAGGTGGCTTTCCTCCATCTGTGTAGTCATCTAAGCTGGCCTCAGGAGACCCCTCCTCAGCGGGGTGGACCTGATGTACACTATCTCTCTCTCTGACCCAGGGTAACACAGCCAAGTCCTCAGTGTGCTTCAGATTATGCAGCCGGCAGACTCCGGCTGGCACTGGCTGCTTGCACTCAGCCTCTGCTCTAGCCCAACAGGCTTCTTGAGCCCTGTGACCTCAGAGAGTCAGCACTTTCCTCAGTCAGGTCACACCTTATCGTGTCCATCTGTCTCAGTGCTGTGCCGAGCCTGTACGTTTATCCGGTGTCTCACAGGAGTGAGGCACAGTGTGTGTGTGTGTGTGTGTGTGTGTGTGCCACAGAAGAATGGCTGCATTTAAAATGTCTCTATCCCAGACTTCTTTTTTTTTTTTTTTTTTTTTTTAAGCTAAGGAGTGACACTTGTCCATTCTCTAGCCCCTGGCTGTGGAACCCATAAGAGAGTGTAGACCTCTGGAGAGCTAGCTGTGAGCTGCCTTAGGGATAGACATTAGCCCATAGCTCACCTCCGCGTGGTCCATTTTAAGCATGCTTTTATCCTTACATGGTCTGAACTCCTCGGTCTGCTTGTCCTTCTTGAATGAATCAGCCTTGATGTTAGAACATGCTAGTTGTAAACTTGGATCATAATGTTGATGTATTTCTCATTTGATTCAGTGAGTGATGTCCAGTCCCTGGGATGAGCTTCTGAAAGCATGGCACCAAGTTACCGATTGATGTGTTGGTAATTTGGTTAAAGTCAGTTCAGCAGCTTGGGTTTTTATTTTAAAATGCGTATTTTTTTTAGAAATAACAATTTTTCAATTATTCATAGACAATCAATCGAATTACTTCAGTCTTCTCTGAAAATACATATTTTGGTTTGCAATGATACTGAGATTTGTAAAGCCTGATCATTTGCGAATGACTCCTAGTGTGAAAACATAGTGTTGTTTCTAATAAGAATGAGCTTTACTTCCTGGCTTTGAAACTTTTTCAATAGAGAAGTCTCCCTTGAACACTTACAGCAATTTTACAGTAAGCAGTTTAAAACAGCCACTTTAAAATTCTAGTTTTACTGAGCTTGTATTCTTTATTTTAAAAACATTACAATCCATTAAAATATAAGAAAAATTAAAATTCCAACTTGTGAATCTGCAGTTCATGTTTGAAATGATGGAACTAGGATATTCTGGGATATTCTAACACAAAATACATCATGAAGAGTGTTTTAGGCTTAAACTAGCAGAACAGTTTCTGAAAATCTGAACGAGAAAAATGCATCGTATTTGCTATTAATATGAAATTTGTGCCTAAAGATTTTGGTTTATTATGGATATACTATCTTATTGTGACATAAGAAATGAAGTTGAATCTTTAAAAGATTATTAAGTATTACTCTGTGAACTTTTGAAATGTTAATGGTAGCCTCTGCATGGAACCTATCCCATGGAATTAAATGGCTAAGAAACCTGTTTAATTACGGGGAAGGTATTCTGCATCATATAAACAAATCACCCTTTTGAAGAATACCCCTCTGTTGTCTCTCCAGACCTTATTCAATCCTAATAAGACTGTGGTGAAGATGTTTGTTGTCATGTATGACCTACGAGGCATGCCAGCCAATCACCAGACATTCCTGCGACAGAGGACGTTTTCTGTTCCTGTTAAACAAGACATGAAGAGAAGTATTAACAAAGAGAACGTCCAGCACACAGCACAGTTACTACGCTACCTCATACACCTGAGGTAATGTTTCAGAGTGAAAGGAAGTAGCTTACTTCAGGACAACTTAGCATTGTTAGACTTGGGTTGGTTGGTTTGTTTGTTTTTGGTTTTCCAAGACAGGGTTTTGTAGTGCAGCCCTGACTGTCCTAGAACTTGGTCTGTACACCAGCCTCGCCTCAAACTCACAGAGATCCGCCTGCCTCTACCTCCTAAGTGCTGGGATTTATGGCGTATGCCATCACCACTCCACTTAGTTTTTTTTTTAAAAAAAAACAAAAACATTTATTTGTATATTTTATGAATATGCACACCTGCATACCAAAATAGG
Organism: Meriones unguiculatus; assembly: GCF_030254825.1. NCBI lineage: Eukaryota > Metazoa > Chordata > Mammalia > Rodentia > Muridae > Meriones > Meriones unguiculatus. The sequence continues at coordinate 13,905,252 of NC_083354.1, read as the reverse complement.
GCATCAGATCCCACTATAGACAGTTGTGAGCTGCCATGAGGATGCTGGGAATTGAACCCAGAACCTCTGGAAGAGCAGCCAGTGCTCTAAATCTCTGAGCCATCTCTCCAGCCCCCATAGACTTGGTTTGTAAGGGAACTTGTAACTGACTGGATAAGTGCCCTGTACTCAGCTTAGCATGGGGACTTTTGACAACATGCCAATACAGAGAACGCGTAGCTTTCATTCACACCGCCCTTGCCACTTACTGGAATCAGGGGTTTGCACTTTTCACTGTTCAATGGGAAGTACCAAAAGTTGGGATGAAGCCTGCTGTTTGAGGCAGTAAGTTTTAAAACCAGGAATGCTGGTAGAGACTTCATCTGAGCCTTCAGCCTGGTTTGTACTTAGCAGCAGGTGTTTAACAAAGTGACAGAGCTGGCCACAGATCCTCATGTCTGTCATCCCAGGGTTTGGGTGGTAGAGACAGGAAGGTCAGAAGTTCAAGGCAATCCTCAGCTACCTGTCAGGTTTGAGGCCTGCCTGGGCTACGTAAGACCCTATCTGCAAATAAAAATCATTGGGAAAGTAACAAGAAACAGCTAAAATTAATATACTTTACTTAACCTAGCATATCTAAATGTTATGATTTGAATACATAATCTGTATAAAATCAAGATACTTTGCATCTTTTGTTTTAACGTATCTTCTAAATCCACAATGTATTTTATACTCAGCGCAGTCAATTTGAAGTAGTCCCACTTCAGGTGACTGGTAGGCACATACAGCTGGTACCACGTCGGACAAGGAGCTCTGAGACTTGACTCACTCCTTGACTGTACCCACAGGGCCTGTTTCTGGCCATCTGGAGCTAACAGTGCTGACATGCAGGCTGCGTTTCAGAGATGCGCTATCCTCCACCTCGGTGCTTAGCTTAGAGCTCTGCACTCTGTAAGGGCTTTCTTTGGTGTTTGTTGTCCTTCTGGTCCACGTTGCTAACATCCCAGCAGCCCCCAGTCCCTATGTAGCTCTCAGGAATACTGAGCAAATAAGACACAGAAGTCAGCAGCCTCTTTCTTGGAACTCCATAGGGTATTCTCAGCCACGTCAGGGACTGACTGACTATTGTAAGGAACCCAGTGGTTCTCAGCCGTACTTCAGGATGTATCCACCACCCTGCAGGGGTCGGTAGGGAGCGAGTTAGCCATGCGAGGTCCACACCTGAAGAAGTGGCTGACTGTTCCTCTCAGAACACTGCGTGATGGAGCTGCTCTCCACCTGTTGTTCTACACCCACAAGGCACTGTTAAACTCACCCTGACACTGCCCAACAAGAGCACCATGGGATATGCCACATGAGCTATGAGTGCCTACCAAATGCAAACTTGGAAAACTTTTTCACAGGAAAGAAATTTGGGCCAGTGAGATGGGACCCACGTAGTATAAGGAAAGAACCAACTCCCACAAGTTGTCCTCTCAGCTCCACTTTCATGGGTGGCGCATGCCCCCTGCCCTCACAATCTTTTAAAATGTAAACTTTAAATATATATGTATATTAAATATATATGTTATATTTAATTTTATATATATATATATATATATATATATATATGTTCCAAGATACGATTAAACCAAGCACTTGAGAAGCCTAAGGCAGGAGGACTGACTGCTATGAGTTCAAGGTCATCCTAGACTGTATAATGGAGTTCTGTGTGAGTCTGGGTTACAGAGTGATACCCTGATGTGAGAAACGTAAAAAACAAAACAAAACAAAACAAACAAACAAACAAAAAAAACAAGGAAGCAAAAGAAAATGTAGACTTGTAATGAAACAACACACTATAGGAATACTTCCCAGTGGTAGGCTGTGTCACTCAGTGATGGTGTATTTCCTTAGTATGAGGAAGTCCCTTGATTTGGTTCTCAGTGCTACAATGATTGATAGTTAGACGGATGGATGGATGGATGGATGGATGGATGGATGGATGGATGGGTAGATGGGTAGATGGATGAGTGGGTGGATAGATGGATGTAGCTAGGCCATGATGGTGCACACCTTCAATCCCAGTACTCAATCCCAGCAGAGTCAGGCAGATCTCTGAGTTTGAGGGCAAAGTTCCAGGGCAGTCAGGGCTTCACAAAGAAACCCTTTCTCAAAAAAACAAACAAACAAAATAGCAATAAATCAATCCTGGTGACGTGGGCCTCTGATTTTAGCAGTTTGGGAGGCTGAGGAGGGAGGATGCCAAGTTCAACTCTGCCTCGGTTACAGTGCATGTTCAAGATCAGCCTTGGCAGCATAGTGAGACCTTGTCTCCAAATCAAAAGAAAAAAGAGGGCGGAAGATACAGTTTATTGGTAGAGTCCTTTCCTAGTATGTACGAGGCTCTGTGTTCAATCCCAAAATCAGTCCATCAGTCAACAACCCAGTCAACTTCCCAGCCCCATAGGAAAAAATTCAGTTATCTGATTCAGCTTTCATTTCACACCATTCTCTTGAGGTCTTGGTTGGTTGGTTGGTATTATTTGTTTTGTGGTGTCCACAATCAAACCTACAGCCTGTGTGTGCCTCTGAGTGTTTCATTGCCAGCCTGTCAAGGTTTCGTGGCATTAGCAGTGTATAACCAACATCTACCCAAATTCAGTGACCTCCTCTTTCAGTTTTGACATGACTGCTTAGAAGCTATACAAAGCCTATTTGGAAAAATGGCATCACCCCAAAAGCTTCCCAAGGTGAAAACTTTAGGGAGGAGGAGGGAGCCAGTCACTGAGGTCTGTCTTGGCACATGCTGTCACACCAGGCCTTTCTATTAGTTTTGGAGTAAAATCCACAAAAACAGACCGATTCAGCCATGCCAAGGAAACAGAGAGAAATTAGCAATGGGTGGCTTCTGCTGGGGAAGGTTAGTGGAAGATTGAAACTGTTCTGTGCCAACTTTTATAGCTCCTTTTCATTTCACCACTAACCTCTGTCTTCTGTTGTTGTTCAGGTTCAATGGTTTTATTTAACCAACTGCTAATAACAGTGATTGTCCCAGAACTTGAAGCTTGCCCAGCATGGTGCACACATCTGTAATACTAGTAGCATGAAGGAAGCCAAGGCAGGAGGATTACTAAAAGTTAAAGAGCTACCCTCATTACATAGTTAGTCAGGGCAGCATGAGTACAGTGTGAGTCTCAGTCTCAAAACAAAACTGGTGGACTTAGGGGGTAGGGGCTGGAGGTGTGTTAACTCAGTGCACCTGCTGCCCAGATCTGAAGTCCAGAGTCCACGTTCCCAGGAAACACACAGAAGCTGGGCAGATGTGGTGGCTATCCAGAATCCTTGCTCGTGGGAAGCAAAGATAGAGTCCTGGATGGCTAAATGCACTGGCTATTATTTTTATGTCAGCCTGACCTAAGTTAGAGTCATTTTGGAAGAGGGAGCCTCAGCTGAGAAAATGTTCTCACCAAATTGGCCTGTGGACAAGCCTGGGACGCATTTCCTGATAGATGATTGATGTTGGAGGGCCTAGCTCTCTGGAGGAGATGACGCCCTTGGGCTGGTAGTTCTGAGTGCTGTAAGAGGGCAGGAGGAGCAAGCCAGTAAGTGCCTTTATGCCGTGGCCTCTGCTTCAGTTTCTGCCTGCAGGTTCCAGCCTTGAGTCCCTACCCTGACTTCTGGATGATGGATTACAAGTTGTAAGATGAAGTAAATCCTTTTTCTCCCCAAATTGTTCATGATCATGGTGTTTTATCACAACAGTAGAACAATAAGACTAACTAGCTAACTAAGACACTAGACTAGCCCAATCAATGAGATCTAGGTTCAGTGAGAGACATTGCCTCCTTAAATGAAATGTAAATGAAATGGAGAGTGTGGTTCTCCTCTTCCCTGGGGGACTGTTGGCCACCAGCCCACAAGGGCAGGGGAGCAGAAGGTGAGGGGCAGGACTTGAAAGGACAGCAGCATGACAGAAATGACCTCTGGGAACCACGTCAGGCAGATAGCTCAACTGTGTTCAGGGAGAACAAGGCCAAATAGTCCTTGGAGAGGGAGTGAGGCCTCCAGAAGAGGTGTACATAATGGGTTGGAACTAGGCACTTCAAGGATGCTTGATTTCTCCTATCATATGAACGGGAACACAGTACTTAATTATCCTATAGACTAGCAAGGAACTGTGCAAAAGGCCATATATCAGATGTGGCTAGGGTCATCTAGCCCACTCCAGATGAGGTCAGGCAGAGCGTAGGAGGCCCTGCTGGGGAGAGGGAGTCCCCCATCTAGGGCGGAGCTCAGAAAGACTATCCAGACTGAGAGAACAGCAACCTCAAACAGCAGGGTCCTTCCAAAAGGAGAGCAACAGAGGAAGATAACCAGTGTCAACTCTGACCTTCACGCGCATGCATGCATGCACAAATGTACGTTAAGAAAAACTTGAATCTTTTCTTGTATGTTTTATTTTATCTTGAGACAGAGTGTTATATTTTAGCCCAGGCTGGCTTCTAACTCAATATGTAAGTCCAAGCTGGCCTAAAACACGATAGTCACATCTTGTCTCTGCCTACTGAGTGCTGGTATTTCATGTGTAAGCAATTCATCCAGAAAAAAAAACTTTTAATATTCTAAAGTGACTCTTTGAGCATAGGGTCCATTTTAATCTACCCTATGTCATGGGCAGCTGATTTGTATGAATTGTGTCTATCTGTGTGTCTAGAATATGCCTGACCAGCAAAGCCCAAGGCATAATCAGATAATTAGCTAGTGTCAGTGGAAATATGATAGCTTAGATGGGGAAGGTGCATGTGGAGCAGAGTCAGAGAGGAGTGGTGAAGCTGAAACCCAGACTCACATAGAGAAAGAAGCCTTGGCACTACAGGACAGGAGTAGAGAGTCTGAGAGTGATGAATCGGGAACATGCTGTTGACAGCCCAGACCCTAAACACTGTGGGACAGAGCTGATCAGTAGCACAGCAAGACTGATTCTTCCTGCGTGCATAATTGCTCTACTTGTTCTAGAGACTCAGGCCCTAACATCATTGATCTTTCTGTGTGTTTACTTAGGTTCCAGAGTTCTAGGTCTGGAAAGATCTACCTCCACAGGGATGTACGGCTCCTGTTCTCTAGAAAGTCCATGGAGGTTGATAGCGGTGCTGCGTATGAACTCAAATCGTACACTGAATCGCCAACAAACCCTCAGTTTTCACCAAGATGCTGATGAGGTGGACAGCTTAAAAGTATTTGCTCAGTACCCAAGCTTGAACATGAGCATTCACAGAATGGAATACATCGAATGAGAGCCAAGGGCGTGGCCCTCCTCTGTCCTGGACCAGATTTTATTAAAGGACCCTCAAGTGAGATCCGTGACTCCAAGTGGACTGGAAGCACCCGTGTCCTCACCCTTTTTGTACTGTTGAAACCACTTCATTGAACAGTTGAATAGCAAAATCCCCAGTTAGATTAGTGTTTACACATTTTATTTCTGTTATTTAATATTTAATGTTTTCCTTAATACTCAAGTGATGTTTGTCTCTAGTGTTCTGATGTAGCACAATCCTATGTAAAATCATACTATGTATTTTTGACATTAATGTTGAAATCTGAAATATATGCACAAGTCTTTAATTTTGTGTGGTGTGTTTTAAGTGCTGTTCACTTAAGCTACTGAAAATGAGAATGAAATGTTGGGCTTCTTCCAGGTTAATGCACTATGCAAGCATGTATGCTTTTTATATCTCTCCAGTTAGGCTTTATAGCACTCACCTAGGGCCCTCCCCTGCATAACATGCCATTCCTCCGTGCAGCGTGACAAAGCTGCTCCCATCCCCCTGGCAGTGCTCAGCCTTGTGCCCATTCTCATTCCTTCTAAGGTTCCCCCCGACACACACAAAAAAAATCTATTTTTCCCTCAATCACTACTGTAGAGGTTTTACTTTAAATTGCTGTCCCATGCTAGATCATTTTCTCACACTGTTAAAAAAGAATATGTACTTTGAAAACAATATTTATATTGTAAATATATGCAAAAAACTAAAACGTGTATTTGGCTTTTGTTCTTAGACATTTATGTGCCTGTTGGATTAGCCATCAAACAGCTTCCATTCCACCTCTCTAGCTGCCACCAAGCAAGGGAGACTGACGTATCAGAAGCCTCCTCCTGTCGGGCTCAGATAGAGCACAGCAGTCTTGATATTTGTGCTGGGGTGATGGGCAGCACGCTAGACAACAGGACAGGAAGATTTTGAGGCAGCCCAGGGAGGGGGCACACTCCTCAACACTTGAGGTGCAGAGGCTGGAGGTTTGCTGCAAGTGTAAGTCCAGCCTGGTCTACATAGTGACATAGTGAGCTCAAGGACAGCCAGGACTATAGACCCTGTCTCAAAAAAAAAACAAACAAACCAACTACTAACCACTCAGAATCTCACTGGGTTCCAGACAACTTTCAATTCCCCTACTATATATCCCTTTAATTAAAAATGCAATCTTTCCCATGATGAACTATAGATCAGTCACAGAGTTCTTGCCTAACATGCACAAAGCCCTAGGTTCAGCCCACAGCACAGTGGGAACCAGGCATGGTGGTATACAGTAATCCCAGCACATGTGAGACAGGGGCAGGAGGATCAGGAGTTCAAGGTGAGTTTGAGGCCAACCTGAGCTACATACACTTCTCAAAAACAGGAAGGGAGGGATGGAAGGGAGAAAAGAAAATTCTCCTGATCTTTTAAAAGTTTGTATATGCTTCCAAATCCCAAACTTAAAAATAGATATTTTTTGTGCACATTTACATCAGGCCCACCAGAGGGAGCTTTGTAAGAATCTCTGTCAGGAGTTTTTTTCTGAGTGTTTCTAACCTCTATGGCTAATTCTTTAAGCACTCAGTTCCTTGTACTAGCCACATTCAATGCTCACTAGCATTTAGCACTACATGATTAGTAGCCAGCGTGTTGGAGAGCGCAAATGTAGAATACACATAGCATCACAAAGTGTTATGGAACAGCCCTATTCTGGACTGATGGCAACTCAGGCTACAAGGATGCAAGTGGTATCCGGAAAAATGTACAACTAGAGGAGAGAATGGGATTCAAGGGAAGACATTAAATCAGGCTGTCAGGCTTGGTGGCCAGCGCCTTACCTACTAAGCTATTCCATCAGCCTTAAAAATCTTCTTTTTAAGTAATAGGCAATCCCAGGGTTAGTGATCCAGGCCTGTAACCCCAACATTTGGGAGACTGGGGCAGATGAATTGTAAGAGGCCAGTATAGACTACATAATGAGTCTGTCTCAAAACAAAACAACAACAAATGATGAGCCAGGTAAAAAGCCAGGCATAATGACTCATATAATCCCAGCATTCCAAAGCCCAAAGCAGGAGGATCATGAGTTCAAATCTAACTGGAGAAGATCTATAGCAAGTTGGAGGCTAGCCTGAATTACATAGATCCTTTGTCAAAAATCAAATAAAAAGGGGCATTCAGATACATTCTGAAGGTGGAGCCCAGGAAATTAATGAGTTCAAGAGGAACCTGAACCATAGAGTGAGACCGTTCATGTCAGACATTAAACTTTTAAAAAGAGGCAAGTAGAGACTCAACATAGGAGATTAAGAAGGGACAAGGCAGAACCAGGAATGTTGGCTCATACCTGTAATAGGGCAATGACATGTACAGGGACCATAAAGAATGAAAACATACCAGAAAATTTGATCCTGGGGACCAGAGTAGCTCAAACTCCTAAAGGGCAGAGGAAGCGTGGTCTCCAAGGAAAGATTTTAATAACGTATAGCTATATCTACACATACTTGAAACACATCCTTGAGCTGTGTTCCATGGTTTCCATAGCTTGTGGTTAGTTTCAGTCCAGGTGGAGAGAAGCTGAGGACGGTTCTCTGCCAGTTTTGGTCCAAACTAAAAAGAAACAAACAGTAGCCACAGAAACAGGCTGGCTTAGACTTCCTGTGTAGCTCAAGATGGCCTTGAATTCCTGCTCTGCCTGTCTCTACTTCCCACATATTGAGATTACAGATCTGTACCACCACAATTGACACCTTCCCTTCTCCTAATGTGGGTGAGCATTGTTCTGGGACCAGAGCCAGGTTTTAAGGCTTCGTTGACAGTGTCATGTGGGGAAGGCTGGCTTCTTAGACAGTTCCACAAAACAGGACATTGCCCTTGAGGAATTTTCCATTTGGTCAGCCTGTCTCCCAAAGAACTCAGATTTGCCCTGACATGAATGTTATTTATTACCTATCTTAGGAACGTGTGTGTGTGTGTGTGTGTGTGTGTGTGTGTGTGTTACCTGTCTTCATCTCCCTCTCTCTGTCTCTGTTTCTCTGTGTGTGTGTTTCTGCTGAAACGTGCACAGAATTTTTATTCTTAATACATTTATTTGTACAACAGAAAACATTGTTACTGAAAGATGTGCAGGCATCTCGGTGTTTTTAGGATTCAATGATGCTTAGAGGCCAACTCTTGGACCAGAGGATTATCAATTTGTCATTTTTATATAGATGCTTTTTTTTTTCATTGTAGGAACATATTCTCTTTCAGGTCACGTATACTTTTGCGGGGGCTTGTTAAATTTTAACCCAAAATTTACTGAAGTTTACATATATATGCATATATATTAATTGTATTTTAGATGCATCCATTCACCTGACTATTATATTCTTTCTTCTCTCTATAGGTGTACTCAAGTGAAAAACACCAAGAGGCTAAAGCAGGAGGTTTGCTGTGAGTGTGGCTAGTTTGAGACCCTGTCTGGAACAGAGGCAGGTTGGTGGCACATGCAGGCAGTCAGGTTTCTGTGAGTTCTACAACATCTAGAAATACATATAGAGAGACTCTTATCTCAAAAAACAAAACAAAGCAAAAAAGAAGGGTTGAGAGAGGCACAGAAGGTTAGTTTGTCAGTATAGAATGATAAGAAATCCGCAGTTGGCTTTTGTTGCTCTTTTTCCTCAGTTTTGCTTCTGGAGACTCATCTTCATGTAGCTTGGGCTGCGCCTGAACGCATACATTACAGAGACTGACCTTGAACTGAAGTTCTTCTCTCTACTTGGAAAGTTCTGGAATCATAAGTGTGCAGTACAGGTGTCCAAGAGTTGGCCTCTTAAGCTTTTTTATCCTTTTTTTTTTTTTTAAGGTTTCTCAAGACAAGGTTTCTCTGGGTAGCCTTGGCTGTACTGGAACTCACTCTATAGGCCAGGCTGGCCTTAAACTCAGAGATCCACCTGCCTCTGCCTCCCAAGTGCTGGGATCAAAGTACCTCCAGAGAAACCCTTTTATCTTAAATTGTCATTTGGCTGACTAACCTTTTCCTTCCTTCTCCAACAGGAACTCAGTATTACTCCAACTGAAGTCTCAGTCAAGCCTTCCTATGTGCGATTCTACACCATGATGAGGTTTTGTGTTAGCTTGGTTTTTGTTGTTGTTGCCTTGTTTTATTTATTTATTTTGAGACACATAGCCTAGGCTAGCCTCAAACTCAAGCAGAGGATGACCTTGAACTTCTTGATCCTCCTGCCTCTACCACCCCAGTGCTAGGTCTACAGGCATGCACTACCACACTCTTTTTATGTGGTGCTGGGAGTCAAACACAGGGACATGCATTCCAGGCAAATGATCCATCTGCCACTGAGCTAAGTTCCTCTCTCTGTCTGTCTCTCTTTCTCTCTCTGTCTCTGTCTCTCTGTGTGTGTGTACTTGTTTTTCCAGTGATGGAGAGATTGAACGCAAGGATTTGTACATGCTAAGCAAATCTTCCATCATTGAGCTACATGCCCTGTCTTTTGACCCAGGGGTCAATTAAATTACCCTGGGTGGCCTTTGATTTACTCTATAGCCTAGGCAGACATGAATTTGCCATCAGAAGGATGGCTCTGCCTCAACCTTCCAGACAGCTGGGGTTACATAGTCCTAAGACACAGGACCCAGCTTTGGTGTTGATGGCTTCTAAATTCCATATCCAATTACTAGGATCTTTTGATTGCTCTGCTGTTCTCCAGAAGTGCATCCATTACCTTCTGATTCCTACTAGTTGAACGTATAAGGACACCTTATTCCCAGATTTCTAAGGAACATTTCCTTGGAACCAAATGTGCCAAAAGCCATAGGATGCTTAGTAGAATTAGGTGTAGATATGAAGCCACAGGTCTTGACAGTTAAGAAAGTCATTGTGAGTCAGGTGGTGGCAGCACACACCTTTAATGCCAGCTCTCAGGAGCCAGAGGCAGGTGGGTCTCTGAGTTCCAGGCCAACCTGGTCCACAGAGTGAGTTCCAGGAGAGCCACGGCTACACAGAGAAACCCTGTCTCAAAAAACACTAAAGAAGGAGGAATAGAAAGAAGAAGAAGAAAGAAGGAGGATGATGAGGAGGAGGAGGAGGAGAAAGAAGAAGAAAGAAGAGAAAGAAAGAAAAAGAAACAAAGAAAAAGAATAAAAGTCACTGTGGAGCTCAGTGTTTTGGAGAGTAAGGAACTGAAGCAGAATTCATTGATCACTTATTTATTGCATAGAAAATACCAAGGTCTGGGAGTATCTCTGAGTGAAATATTGGCTGCTTCTGCAGAGGCAACCCAAGATAATCACAATTCCTGTAATGATGCTGTGCTCCAGAACTCTCCAGAGCGGTTATAGCTTTGAAGAGGTTGGTCTAAGAAAAGGTTGTGTTGAGGCAAGGTACCAAGGAAGTAAAGCTGAAGTAGAGGTACTGCAAGCAGATGGGTAACTAGGTCAGAGAAGTCTGGAAAAGGGGCGGAGAGACGTAGCCACAGATAAACTACAATTCCCAGGAAGCACTTGTGCGCGGAAGTGAGGTGAGGCGCGAGCCGCAACCTTTAAGGGAAAAAGGAAGTGCTTGGGCGTCGCAGGGCCGGAGGCGCGGGGATAGGTAGGTAAGGGCGCGGCGCGGCAGTTTGGCGGGCCTGGGCTGCGGGAGCTACGGCGGGCGGGAGCCCGGGGCCCGTGTCGTCACAACGTGGCACTCGCCGGCCCGGCGGGCAACAGGGCTGGCAGAAGGCGGACGGCGGCCTTGCCCCCACGGTAATCGGTTTTCTCCCGTCGTCTCTTCTGCAGAAGGAGCACCATGTCCGCGGAAGTCCCCGAGGCAGCGTCGGCCGAGGAGCAAAAGGTTCGTGTGCGGGATGGCCCGGCGTGCCCGCAGGACCGGGAGTGGCGGGAGCCTTGGCTGGCGGGCCTGCGGGAGCGCGGCCTGAGGGAGGCCGGCCTGGAGCCCTCCGCTGGCGTCACCTCACACGGCGATGACTCCTCCAGCAACCAGGGCCCGGGCGGGTTGAACACCTAACGTTTCTCTCCGGTGCCTCGGGGTGTCACCTAAGTATACCAGAAAGCTAGGACTCATGCTAGGCCCATGCTAGGACTCCCAAGTTTTATAGTGAGCTTTTATTTGCTTAGGAAGTGGTATTCCCCTCCCCAGAAGCGCTTGGACCACTTGTAAGTTTGCAGATAACTCTTAACGCGGTGTCTCCTCCATTCAGGCGGCGATGCAGATCTAGATTAAGATTGTGAGCCGTGTGACCCCATGATCTTTTCCTGTAAACCCTTGGGCTTCAGTTTTCTCTTCGGTAAAGTCTCGGTAATAGCGCCTACTTCCCAAGACGGCTGTGAGGCCCAAATGAGATAATGTAAACCCAGCACAGCCTTTGCTCACCAGCTGGTGGGGTTTGCAGGTGGTACTTGACTAAAATTCGAAAATCAGAGTTCTACAAATCTTCACTAACTTAATCAGCTGGTTCTCGAGACATCGGGATATTTGTATTTCTCTGATGAAGAAAAACGTGCTAGCAATATGTCTATGAGTATGAGGCCAGGCCTAGTGCCTGCCCGTTCCATCATAATGATTCTGATGCCTTGCCTTCCTGGGTACATGGAGTCAGCTGAGAAAGGAGAAAAGCTCTTGGTCTCATCTCTCAAATTGTTTATGGAGAGTTCCCAGCATTTTCTTTTCTTTTTCTTTTTTTTTTTTTTAAATCAAACTGCGACTTTAATCCCAGCAGTCGGCCAGAAGCAGGTGGATATTTGTGATTTCCAGGCCACCTGGAGCTACATGGTGAGACCCTGTCTCAAAATTAACTAATTGATGAATTGGAAATTAATGCCAAACTGCTTTACTGCAGCTGGGATTTGGTTTAATATTTAAAGCAAATATTACAAGCAGTAATGTTTGTTACCGCTTATACTTAATGTTACACTGTAGGATAGCGTACCTTGCTCATTCCATATGTTAATCATGTTAACTTTTCCTCTATTATTCCTTCCATTGTGATAATTCCGTTCTGATAGCGATTGTAAGTTAACCGGTGAAAAGAAGGAAAACAGGGATAATGGAAACAGTAGAAAGTAACCACGTTATTTGGTCATATACTTTGCAAGAAGAAAGATTACTGCCTTCATTTCTTTCTTCAGTAAGGCAACCTAGGCAAGGGTTTTACCACTGAGCTCTATTCCTGGGGTCCCCCTCTGTTTTCATGAGAGCAACAAGAGAAAGAAAGTAAGTGTGTGCACAGCCAGCACTTTCTAACTGTGCACCCAACCCTTACCTTGTCTTTGTGAGACAAGGGTTAGTGTAGCTCCGGCGAGCTAGAGAGGATGGCCCTGAAACTATTGCTCCATTCCCTGCTGGCCCACACCTTGTTTTCAGTTTTATGATGATTTCACCAAGTTGCCCAGGCTGGTCTTGTACGCACTTTGTACTCAAGGCAGGCCTTGAATTTTGTGATGCGCTAGGCTCAGACACCAAGGGGCTCAGGTTACAAGCCTGTGCCATGAGGCCCAGCTGAGCAATACATTTTTGCAGCAAAAAAAAAAGGGGGGGGGGCATACAGTTGCAGTCCTAGAAATAATCTTAAACATTACCTGTTAATATTGTAAACTTTTTGGTTTGTAATTGCTTTGGATTTAGGAACTCAAAGCCCATGTTGATCTTGTCTTGAATACACTGAAATGCAGCTCATTTTTAACTTAATACATCATAATGTGGTAGGTAATTTTCTTTTTTGAAATTTTATTGTGTGTTGGAGTGGTGTTTGTATAGAGATCAGAAAACAGCCTGCAGGAGTCTGTTTTTCTCCTACCTTGAGAGTTCCTGGCTTATAAGAATTGCCAGCTAGAGCTCTTATCCACTGAGCCATCTTCCTGGCCCCTGTTTGTTTTTTTTTTTAGGCAGGGTCTCTGTAGCCCTGGCTGGCCTTTAACTTAAGTGTTCCTCTGGCCTTAAACCCCTCAAGTTCAAGGGTTATAGTCCAGCTGCCACCATACCCAGCTAAAATGATTTTGGGTAACAAGATTTGTTAATATGTTGCCAAAGTTTGAAGTATTGATTTCTAGAGTATAAATACTTTTGGTTAAAATAGCATAATACAGGACTGGAGAAATGTCTCAGTGGTTAAAAGAGTGCTGTCTGCTTTTCCAGAGGACCCGGGTTCAATTCCCAGAACAATTCTCTGTAACACCAGGACATGAGTGCATGCAAAAACATCAATGTACATAAATAAAATTAAGTTACTGTAAAAAAAAAATAGCCCAATACAATACCTACTATCAGGGATAACTTTCACTGTTTTCTCTTTATGATTTTTTTCCTCTTTAAGCATATTTATTTTAGGTCTGTTTTGTTTTTAGCTGCTGTCATTGATATAAATTACAGGGTGTTGGCAATGTAATGTCCTGTTTTGATGTGAAGATTGGCTGTACATTTTAAGTGCCTGTGTCATGGACTGTGTCCTTAAACAGGATGAAAATGTGCAAAGTCACTTCTATGTTCCTATGAGCCAAATCACCTGTTTCTTCTATTGGAAAGAACAGTTACATGACCTAAAAAGTTGATTGTTGTCTCTGTACCCAATTGACCTTTCATTTAAGGCCAAAATATTCAGCTAAAAATACTTTTAAGGTTTTATAGTAGGTTAGCTTGTTGCCTCTAAAAGTTTAAGATAGTTAGACCCTGTATTTCTAGCCCTTATGAATGGTGTACACTCAGGTTTTAAGAGAAGAAATCCACAGGCCAATGGAAATAAGAATAAATAGCAATTTTTTTTTAAAAGAGAAGGAAATCAGATAGGCCTCTATTTTTAATTGGGATATTAGTTAAATGTGTGTGTGAGCATAAAAGTACACAGATATCAGTCTGTTTAATTTGTACCAATTTTAAACAAATACAAAGCTGATCTATAAGTTATTCTTGTAGCTGGTATTGTGCTGAAATTAAATAATATATTGAGAAATGGTAGCAGCTGTTTAAAGTTAACTATCCCGTAGACCATGTGATGACTAAGTTATCCTTTCAACGTAAGCTATGAGGTCATTTAACTATTTAGACTTGAAGATAATATTTTAAAAATTAGTTCTAAGCAGGTCATGGTGACATATACCTTTAATCCCAGCGCTTGGGAGGCGGGGGCCAGCCTGGTCTACAAATTGAGTACAGGACAACCTGTTTCTGTTACACAAAGAAACCCTGTCTCAAAAAAACAAAACAAAAAAAAAAAAAATGAAAAAAATAGTTTTAGCCAGGCACCCAATAATTCCACCAGTCAGGGGAGGCAGAAGCTATGTGAGTTCAGGACCAGCCTGAGCTACATAACCCAATATAATAGAATGAGCACATGGTGACACAGTATAAAAACCTTAGCTTTGACCTACTTTAAAAATATGAACACAGCTAAATAATGTTGTGTATATGTGTGCTGTGGTTTAGGTTGTTGGGTTTCGTCTTTTTGTTTTATTTTCAGGATGTCATTAGCAAGTTTTCTAGAGGTTATTTTAATCAAACCAAGTGTCGTAGGAAGACTAACTGAAGTAGAGCTTTCAGTTGAAATACTGTGTTAAAAGAACACCTGGCTGGAGAGAGAGCACTGGCTGCTCCTCAGAAGATCTGATTCAATTCCCACCATCTACATGGTGGCTCACTACTGTCTATAAATGAGTAGTATACAGACATACATGCAGACAAAACACACAAACTTAAAAATTATATTGAAAAAAAAGATATGGGTGGAGCATGGTGGCCTACACCTTGAATCTCAGCAGTCTAGAGTTCAAGGTCAGCCTGGTCTATATTGTGAGTTTTAGAACTGCCAGGGCTATCTGGAGAGAAAGGGGGAGAGAGGGAGAACAGTTTAAAAGTTAAAATCAGCAACAACAAAAAAAGACAAGCCTGGTACTTTTGTGTATTGTGGAAGAGGAAGGGAACTGTTAAATACAATGTTTCAGTGTGAAACCTCTAGTCATGTCTAGTTCCTTTCTGACTGCAAATTCTCTCAAAGGTGCCCATAGGTAGGTGGTACTGGGTGACCTTGGACTGTCCTGCCTGAGAGTAAGTTTATCTGCCCCGATTATCTGTCACAGGATGAAGTCCAAGCTCACCAGCTTGGTGTTCAGCCTCCTTTTATCACATTCTCTTTCTTCATCTCCCATAAGTCCTCCTCTTGCCTATATTGTCTGTTCTGTTCTCGATGCCTCCTTCATCCCCAGATAAAACCTGCTTGCCCAAGGTTTTGTGTATCTGAATCCTACATGCTTTTTTCTTTAATCAGAATTATGCTTGTTTACATGTAACAGGAAAATGAAATTAGTGGTAGATTAAACAAGATAGAAGTTAGTTATTTTCTCCCTTGGCAATGCTGCACAAAAGAAAGTCAGCCCAGGACTGGGAGAATGGCTGTAAGGTTTCCAGGATGTTATGTGTCCTTTGTTGCTGTCCACCATTCTTAGCACCTCAGGTCTTAATGTACTATGGCTGCCCCAGTTTAAGACATCTTAAGCTCATTAAACCCTGAGAATGGCCATAAAGGGCAAAATGAAAAACCTGTATTTTCTCCCTCACAGAAGGTTTCTTAAGTCTTACACATGCATCTGGTTGGTTGTTTGTTTTAATGTGTATAGGTGTTTTGCTTGCATATATGTCTGTACATGTTTGTTGCTTGCTGCCCTGGAAAATCAAAAGAGGGCATCAGATCCACTGGGTCTGGAGTTACAGATAGTTGTGAGCCACCATGTGGTGCTGGAAGTTGAATCCAGGTCCTCCAGAAGAGCAGTCATTGGTTTTAACCACTGAGCAATCTCTTCAGCCCCACTCTTGTATCTAATGACAAAAGTTGCCCAATACATTTTTCTGAACATCCCTAATCATGTGCATCACATGACTGTTTCCATACATCAGTATTAACAGTAGATACAAATTCCTTTTTTTCCCCAGCTTTTTAAAACTTAGTAGTAAATCTTGGTATTTTCTGGAGATATTTTTTGTTATTCCTTTCTTCACTGGTAGGCTAAATAATGCTCTTTCTTTCTATTCAGACAGATTTCTCTTTCTTTGATTTGCTCAGCAGGGTCTTTTATTCCAGACTGGCCTTGAACTCAGTGGGTGAGTTTGAACTTATCCTACTACATCCACCTCCTGAATGCTGGGATTACAGTTATGTTCCCATCTTGTACTAGGGATAAAACCCAGGGCCTTAATGCATGTTAGGTAGGTGCTCTGCCACAGAGTTCCATCTCCAGCCCTACCAACTTGTTAGGTTTGCTTCTGTTGTTTAAGATTTGTACTTTAAAACTTACATTCCTGAACCTAATGGTTCTCCTGCATCAAATATTCTCAAGCTGATGGTAAACCTACCTGTGTAGAAAATCACTTGCTTTTATGAAAACAGTTGAAGGACAATGTGTTGATTCTGGAGACTTACATACTGTCCTTAAATGCCAAGCACTGGCAAATAGTAAGAACTTACAGGACAAAAAAAAATGATTTTCTATAAGTTGGTAACAGTAGTTGAACCTTCCTAATAATATCTTAAAAAGTCTATCGGCCTTTGTTAACTCTACTTACTCATCAGTGCACGAGTGACCATACTGCTCTGCAGGCAGAACTTACTTGAATGCTCTGGTTTTACTGTCGGTGCTAAGTAACTGAGCCACAGGCTAGGAAATGATGGCATTCTGACAAAATTATTAGCTTATTAGAATATAAAATAATGATTTAGGGTTTTTTCCAGGACTAGGGATTTAAACCTAGGGCATATTGTGCACATGTGAAGCAAGCACTGTACTGAGCTACATCCTCAGACCTGATACTTTTTCAAAGGTCTTTTGGTATTGTTGGTGCTGGTCTATTGAACCCAGAACCTTACGAACTTTAGATTGTGCTTTGCTGCTGAACTCCAGCTCCTAAATGTTTCTGTGTATGTAATCATAGCTAATACCCTAGTAACAGTGAGTTTATAATTGTTCTAATAGTAAAACTCACAGAAATACATGTGTTAATCTTAGTTCAGGATTACATTTGATGAGGATTAGATTCTGTTTTATGTGTTGACTATAGGAAGACAGTTGATGCCCTTCCCATCATTATTTGCTAAGAAACCACTTAGGTATATAACTATACTTTATTTTCATCATATATTGCTAAAATATAGAAACCTGTGATACAAGAGTATTTAAAGAGTAAAATTTCAAAGTCGGATGTGAATTTTTTAAAACTTTTTCTTCCTGAGTTTGACATTTCTTTTTAAGCTTTTTATTAACTTTTATTTTGTTTAATTGGTGTGAGTTGTGTGTGTTCTTGCCCATATACCATGATGTCTATGTGCTGAATAGGGAACAGCTTGTGGGAGTCTGTTGTTTCCTCTTACTATCTGGGACCCAGGGATCAAACTCAGGTCCTTAGGCTTGGTGACAGCTGGGCCTTTACTTTTGGTGGGCTTGAGGGGCTTGGTTTGGTTACTTGTTTGTTTGGTTTTCGAGACAAGGATTTTTCTCTCTAACCTTTCTGTCTGGAACTTGCTCTGTAGACCAGCCTGACCTCAAACTCAAGAGAGCCACCTGCCTCTGCCTCCTGAGGGCTGATATTAAAGGCTTTCCTACCAAGTCTGCCCAGCTAGCCTTTAACTCACAAAGATCCACCTGCCTCTGCCTCCCAGAGTGCTGGGATTATACAGGTGTGTGCTACCAGGCCCCACTTCTGTCTGGCTTCTTTTACTATTTTTTTTTTTTTTAAACCTAGTTTTAGATATTGAATCGTATCCTTGAACTTCTGATCATCTTGCCTCCACTTCATACATGTTGGGGGTAGAGATATATGCCCATCTTTTAATTTTTCATAGCTTAAAAGTTTATTTTGTAGTCCTGGCTGGCCTAGAAATCACTAGGATACCCAACTGGCCTCGAACTTGTAATCTTGCCTGGAATTTTGGGACTGCCTGGCTGTTACCTTTTGTTGCTCTACAATTTTGTCTTCACTGATTTCTTCCTTTTTTTCCCTTTTTAATTAGTTTCTTTGCTTTTTGTCTTCTCCCCACCCCATTCTGTGGATTAAACTCGGGTCTTCTGCGTTCCAAGGAACTGATCTACCACTAAATTAATTCTACACACACACAAGCTTTGTAAGACTTCCTTTTGTTTTGTTTTTGAGGCTGGATATCGCTGCCCAGGCAGTCTCTGAACTCACCATGAATATGTTCCTGAATGCTAGAAATGTAGTCATACATAATCACACCTGATCAGATCTTTCTTCCCCCTGCCCCTTCTTTAAATAATTTAGCAGGTACTGGTGAGATGGCTTGGAGTGTTAAGGTTCTTGCCTCCAAGCCTGACAACTTGAATTTGATCTCCAGATCCCACATGGTGGAATGAAAGGACCAACTCGTACAAGTTATCCTCTGACTTCCACGCACATTGTTCTGACACGCACATCCCCGCACAGAAAATACAGTCATAAATAAATGTAAGAACAATTACTGGGATCTTTTGTTTTTTAATAAAACCAAGTACTTATAAAGTAAAATAAATAAGTATAAATAAATGCTTTCTGCTTTGGGGAGGGGCACAATTAGGTCTCAGTAAATTTATCCAGGCTGACCCTCTTCAGTCATCTCACTAGATGTATCTGCCACCACACCCAGCTAATGGTGTCTGCCTGGTACATACATGTGCTACTCTCAAGCCTTTTTCCCCCTTTGCCTAACAAGTTGATAGCTGCTCACATGGATTAATTTAAGAGAGACCAGAGTTCCTAGTAGCTGCCTAAATTCAGACAGAAATTATCCTTGCAGCAGCAGAGTGCATGATAACCAGGAGAACAGGCTTTTCTGCCCCTGACACTGCTCCTAGTTGAATTGGCAGGAATCATCACCTAAGCCTTGCTGCCATGCCAATCACCTCCAGTGGAGAGATTCCCAAGCCCAGGCTTTCACTCTGGTTAGTGCATAATCTAGGTAAAATGGCTGTGTTTCTGAGTGGGCTTCTGGTTAGGTTTTCTTCAAGGACAAAACAACAGTGATTGTTTTTGAACCCTGTTGGGGTACTGTGACCTACCTGCAAGGATCAGGTGCCTGGGTATAGGTTATACAGCATGGGCTTGTACCTTAGCGTGGGGACTAGTAAGTAGTCCTGTCCCTATCCATCCTGTGTCTACCATGGGAGCTACACAGAGAGCAGGGCCTCTATTTGTTTTGTTTTGCTTGCTTGCTTTTTGAGATAGGGTTTCTCTGTGTAGCCCTAGGTAGACCAGGCTGGCCTCAAACTCAGAGATTTGCCTGCTTCTGCCTCCTGAGTGCTGTGATGAAAGGCATGTACCACTTAAAGGGCAACATGAGTCAATGCTTTTATAGCCAGGAAGCAGAGATGAGTGTTGGTGTTCTTCCTTCCCTCGCCCCCCAATACTTTGAGTGTGTGTGTGTGTGTTTTGCATGTGCGTGTGAGCTCCTGTGAGTCCATGTGTTGTGTTTTGAGTGCATATATGAAGGCCAGAAGAGAGTATCACATCCCTTGGAACTGGAGTGACAAGTGTTTGCTGCATGTGCTTTATTACATGGGTATTAGGATCCAAACTGCAGTATTCACGGATGTACAACTTCTCTTAAACCAATTAGCCATCTCAGTCTTATTTTCTCCTTTTTTTAAATACAGCCTAGGACCCCAGCCTATAAAATGATACTGGTAACATCTAGGGTAGTTCATCCATCTACAAACTCCCTTACAGATGTGCCTAGAGATTCTGTTCCTGTCAGAGTTTGACAGTCAGTATAAGCCATCATGACTTCAAAACATTTAAATTCTAAGAATACTGTCCTGTTACGTGTTTTTCTTTTTTTATCTCATTTTGTTTTTTGCAGTACTTGAAATTGAACCTGGGTCCCTGCTCATTCTTGGCAAGTGTTCCACACTGAGCCACACCCAGCCCTTTATTGTTGCCTGCCCTCCCTTCCTCTCATGCTGAAGTTGTGAGCACAGGCCCTCAGTGCTGTCTGACACAGGCTACATACATGGTCCTGTATCTTTTTACCCTTTGCAAAAGACATCCAGGGTATAGTATTTAATGTATGAATATATAACCTATTTTTGTTTGTTTGTTTTCTAGTTCCCTCTCTTTATGACAAAGCTCTTTTTTTTTTTTCTTCCCAGTTTGCTTTCATTCTTAGCTAAAGTAAATGTTCAGGAACATCTTCGATATCTAAGAACCTGTAACCATAGCAAATTCTGTGTCCTTTTCCATTTTTTAGCATAACTACAGGTAAAATTATTTCACTTGATTTTTTATTAAGCATTGTATGAGGAAGGCAAGAACAAAAGCTATATATTTCAAACAAAAAGGAAATGGCTTGAAGTGCTGGCTCACAAATTCTTGAAAGAACAGAAGGGAAAGAGATGTTTTTAGAGACAGGGATTGAAGAAAGTCAGTGACTGCAGGAGTAAGTCCTGTTTGGAGCATGCCGCTTGTACCCCACTGCCATGTAGCTGCTACAGGAGCCCCTGATTGTCTGTGAGTACTCCACTGTAGGAACTCAGGGCCTTCTGCTCTGTAACATGATCAAGAGAAGAATGGGTTCTTTATCATGCTTTTTCATCTGTGGCTACCATTGGCTGCCTGATAGTAATGTGATTTGGGAAGCATATAGGGAAGAGCAAGAATAGCTGGATGCCAGCAACCATAGTACCCCACCCCATGTTTTGTCTCCATAAGCAAATAAGTATATAGCTGTGCTAGAATGTTAGTGAACGTCCAGCAGTTTACACTTACTTAATGTAAGGTCATAAAATGTCTGCATCTGCAGCAGGTTAATAGAAAGTATTGTGGAAGTCTTGATAGTGCTTAACTGCATTTTAAAATGTAGCTTAGGCCTGTCATTTCCTCTTTCCTTCTCTCATTGAATACAGAACAAAGTTTCAATTCATTTAGGAAATTGTACTAGCAGGAATAAATAATGTGTTACATATTGGCAAGGAAGTTCAATAATTGGAGTTCCTTTCTTCCTCCTTCCTTCAATCTTCCTTCACTTTCCTCTTACCTCATTTCTTTGTTTTGAGATGCAGTCTAATTGGTCTCAAACTCTGGAGCTCCTAGGTTCAAGTACTTACTGAAAGAAGTGTGTTTTCTTTTTGTTTCTTTCATGAGAAAGTGTCTCTGTGTGTAGACGTTTTTCCTGGAACTTACTGTGTAGATCTGACTGGCCTCACTTTTTTGCCTGTGTGAGCATAGCATACATGTGAAGGTTAAGAGGCAACTCTCAGGACTTCGTTCTCTCCACACACCAGCAGAGTCTGAGCTGGAACTCGGGTTGTCAAGTTTATGTAGCAAGTTCCTTTACCTGCTGCACAGTCTTTCTGGCCCAACAAAAGCTAAAAGGTTTGAAAGTTCTGGGACTAAAGGCTAGCAGTTGACTTTGGCTCCTTTTCAATAGCATTTCCAGAAAGGGCTAACTGGACAGGAAAGCCCAAGAATAGTAGGGCCTTCCATCCAGTTTTGCTTTGAAATTTAGCTCTTAGAATACTGATGGCTTGCAGTAGATTTGTATAGTGAAGACTGAGCCAGCCACTAGATGTCGCTAAGGTTCTAGCACATCTTCTTATAGTAGACTGCGCACTTTTTTTTTTAATAGTGTTTCCAGCTTTACATAAGTATATTATCTTCATATCTTACCTGGATAATTCTTCGTAAGTCAGAAATCATGTGTAAAATCAGTTTTGAAAAACTTCTTAACTGCCCCAGCAGAGGCAGCTTGATTTCTGTGAGTGCAAGGCTGTGGTCTACATAGTGAGTTTCATGCCTGCCAGACCTACTTAGTGAAACCTTGTCTCAAAGGCAAACAAAAACAAAATCTCCTTAAAGAATGATGATGTTGCAGTTGACTTTTTTTTTTGTCTAGACTTGAGTGTACACTAGAATTGAGTACCAGCTGAGGTAGTGGGCTTGTGAAGACTTAGCTTTTAAATGTGACAGTGATAAGCAGCATGTTGACAAGCTTACAACAGAAAGATACCCAGGATTTGTGTTGTATTGAACTGCTGCATATATCATTCTTGAATGTAAGGACTAGAAAAATAATTATTAGAGTCTTACCTGTGCTGAATAGTCAGGTAAATTTTGTATGGAGCATATGTGTGTATGGCCATAGTAAGAGATTGGAAGTCAGCATAGATACATGAAACTGCAGCCTAAAAAGGGGAAGTAGGACATCTAATGTAGAAAAAGCAGGCTAATGTAAAGAGACTTGAAAACAAAGGCCATCTGACATCTGCACCTTTTCCCTCACACTTCTTCTTATACTGGGGTATAAGGGAGTTGTTGGGTCAAGTGTTGATAATACATAAGGTGAATAGAATGTGTATAAATGTAATTTTGAGGAAAAGATCTATTAAAAAGCATGATGTTAAGAAAAATTCCTAGATAAGCTATTTACTTGCTATATAAGAACATTTGATTTGACATTTATAGATGTAACATTTCTACTGTTTTACTTCATAAATAACCTTAGAGACTCAAAATGTGCCAATGTGTGATGTTGCCACTTCAGAGAAATGACTCCAATAGCTAAAAGTGTCCTTGCCAGATGTCCGGCCTCCCATTACAGGAAACCTATGATTTTTTTGATTCATTGTTCTTGTCACGATATGAAAAATTCTTTCCTGTAAAATAGCATTTTGAAGAATGTGTACTGAATCAAGATAGGTGTTTAAGAAAATACTCTTAAGATAATGAGAGGAGCAGGGCTGTAACCAAGTAGTAGTGTGTTTAACTAGTACTCAAGAGCCCCCAAAAGCACCGGGATAGAGCCATTTAATGACAGTCTTTTCAGAAAGCAGGTTTGGATACCTAAAAGTATGTGATCATTTTGACATAAGAATTTTTCCTTGGTGGTGGTAGGAAATGGGAACTCGCTTTAGGCTGGCCTTGAACTCGCTTTCGTCTTTCTGCCTTAGATTGCTGGGTACTGTGATTATAGTCATGAGCAATCACGCCCAGCCAAAGATGAGGATTGATGAACATATTTTTTTCTATTACAGATATCAAGGTCTTCTGAATTGATTTAGTTAGGAAAATATGCTAGTATTTGGCTGTTAATGTCTAGTAAAGAGTCTAGGAGTTTAAAAACCATACATGATTTTAAACGAATCGGAAATTAAAATCTTTTAGATTTTGATAGTATTAGGAAAATTCTCTAAATATAGACAAAGAACTGAAGAGTTCCATAGAAGGTGACTAACTAAATGTATTATACATGATTGGAAAGTAACTGCAAGCAAGACTTGAGAGCTGAGCTCTCTCGGTATTTTTATCCTGTGTGTGGGGTGTTACACATGCATCACAGCTATAACAGAGCTATCACATGGGACATTTGAGAAAAAGATAGAGGCATCTGAAAGGTTCCTGGGCTTGATTCTTAGTCAGAGGCTGTATTACTTGCTGTTCAACAACGAAAGCCAGAATCTAGATATTAAAAGTTGAATTTTTTTAATAACTTATATTCAAAGTAATTTACTTGAAATTATTTCAGGAAATGGAAGATAAAGTGACTAGTCCAGAGAAAGCTGAAGAAGCTAAGTTAAAAGCAAGGTATCCTCACTTGGGACAAAAGCCTGGCGGTTCTGATTTTTTAAGGAAACGATTGCAGAAAGGGGTAAGTTGTTGAGTATTATCTTCAGATGTTTTCCCTGTGCTGACAACCATGAGGTGAATGTCTGTATTTTTATCTGTACCTCCAGGTGCGTATGCCTGTGTCTGTCTTTGTCAGTATTTTCCATGATTCATACCAAGAATATTATAAAAATAAGCATTTATAATGTTTTAAATTCAAGTGTGTAGCATAGTACAGATGATAACTTAAAAAAATTCTTGTAAACTACCACCTTCATTTAATACTGACATTTTGTCATCTTTGTCAGAATGTAAATGTAGATATAATTCAAGCCTACCCTCTATTTTCTGTGTGGCCCCTGTCCCTTTTCTCTTCTTAGTATTGAAATAGTAGCACTAATTGATATTTTAAAAATATTCTCCCACTCCTTTTTTCTGCTTGAAAAAAATGTAGAAAATTAGAGTTAAAATACATTTGAATTGTTTATCATACAGGGATCAGAGAATGGTGAAGTATATGTGAAAGACAATTCCTTACTGTATAAGATCCTAAATTATGATTATGTTTAAATAAATACCTTAAGTTTTATAACATTAAAAAATGAAAGGATTAATATCTTTTAAATATAAGGAAATTATATTAAGTATAGAAAAATACATAATTTCTATTCTGTAAAACAGATTCTACTCAGGAAATTATTCCATAAATCAGAGACCTTAAAAAACAGTAGCATAATGCTAAATAGAGAAATTTAACAGAGCAACTATAACTGTTACAACAAAGGCTTTACATCCATGATAGAAATCAGTGAAATTTAAATTTCATCATACTAAATTCAACCAAAGTGGAAAATATTTAGAATAATTCCTATTGGTGATACTGAAATTAAGTGTAATGTATTAGTTGTTTTATATAAACATTAAAATCATTACTCTTAATTTTGAAACTATTTTATGTAAGATTCATGGAATTATTCAATTCTTTGACTAATCCCTTATAATGAAGGTAAGGCTATAATTTGGTATGAGAAAAAAAAAAAACCTTCAAATTTGAAGCTTTTTCCCTCGTAAAGCTTTTACTATAATTAGAAGCCACATCAATGTTCAACATCAGAGAAAAAGTAAGTTATAATGAGTCAACAAAATAGATAATGTGGTATTTAAAACCATGAGTATGAGGACCGCGCAGTGAATGAGTAGAAATATCAAAGAGAGCTTGCGCTCATCAGGAATCTAGGGGCAGGTGTGTGGAATGTGCATGTACTCTTTACTTTTAGACTATAGCATTAGGTATATTTTAGCTATGACATAATCATGTATAATCCCTGGGCATCAGATTTGTATTTGCACTTGGCTGGTTATTAGTATTTAGGAAATGGTTTCCACATAGCAGAATTAATGTATCTTAAAGTTCTAAATGGTTATAAATAAAGCAAATGACACTTGACTCAAATAATTATATAGAATTTGAGATGTGAATGTTTGAATGATTCTGTATTTCCCCAAACTGTATTAGTGAATAAGCTTTTGTTATTGTTCTAGAATATTTTTAAAGTCAGAGTCACAAGGTTCTAGGTCTCAGTTTTTCTTTGTCATAATAGTTAACACGCTAAAAGATTTAGTTTCTGTATTATTTGAGAAGATTGAATTACATTCAGTTACTGTGTTAGGTCTGCCTCATACCCAGGTGGTATTATAAAATTAATCTTATATAATATTTTCACTGGGCTTTTAACAATAAGACCATGTACATGATGAGTTTATAGCCCATCAGAGTCAGAATCACAGCCTGGCCTGTGATTTCCTGTACTTGTGGCTTGTAAAGTACCAAGACTGAGGACCCAGTTCTAGTAGACATGGCTTTAGAATTTCTCATGTTGCGTGATCACATACATATTGTCAGTGTGCTCAGTTTTAGTGGGAAGTCGGGCATGGTATTATGTAATGCCAGCACTTGGGATGAAAAGGCAGGATCAGGAGGTCAAAGTCACCTTCTGTTACATATCAAGTTAGAGTTTAAAGTTACCCTGGGATATATGAGATATTGTCTCAAATAAATAAATGAATGGCTAAATGTATGTGAAGAGAGGCTTTTAAAAGATTGTCTTCTGTATGATCTAAAGTATGTTTTATCAGGCATTAAGGGGTTTCTTTGGCTTGAGACAGGGTCTCATTATAGCTCACACTGGCCTGGAGTTTACTATGTAGCCCAAGCTGTCCTCAAACTTGTACTGATATTCCTGCTGTACAAAGACTCCAAACGTGAGGATTGTAGGGAGTAATCATAGGGGGTTTTGGTTTGGTTTGATTTTTTTTTTTTTTTGTAAAGTCATGAAGTTTAGAAATTGCTAGATAGCTAATACCACTGCTAGACTGTGTCCTTTGGACCCTGATCTGATAAACATCTGTCTGCTTTGCCCACACCACCTGTGGTTGCTCTGATAGATAGGTTTGTCACAGCTATTTTTTTTTTTTTTTTTTTTTTTTTTTTTTTTTTTTGCTCAGGCTCTGGGTTTCACTGTCTTGTGATAACATTCCTTTTGTTCATTTTCTGTAGAGATTTTTGTTGTTTTGTGGGCAGTTCTAACTACCAAGCAGTGATTTTTTTTTTAATATAAGTTTAAATTCTAGCCACAGTAAAATTTAATTATTTTTCTTTTCAGCAGAAGATATCAATATGCAATTAACTAAGATCCTTTTATGATTAATTTTTTTCTTAGTAAAATAGTTCTAGTTACAAACTGAGTTTTATTAAATCAAAGGAAATTGTACCAATCTTAGGCCTGCAAGATGACAGAGGGTAAAGGCTCTTGTTGTCAAGCCTGGCAGCCTTAGTTCAGTCCCCAGGACTCAGGAGATGGAAGGAGGGAACCATTGTCTGAAAGTTGCCCTCTGCACACATGCTCTGGCACACATAACCACTAAATGAATGAAAAAAAAATTTTTTTTTTTTAGTTTGCACAGTGTTAAATTTCTTACTGTGAACGTACATTATGTAGTGTAAGTAAGAAATTTGCCAGGCTGCTTTGTTGTCCAGGTGCCAGCCAGTAAAAGCAGCAGTGCTCCATTTTCCTTTTTAAAGGCAAGCCTGAATGTCTGTTCTCCTGCCTCTGCTTCCTGAGTGCTGGAATTCTAGGTGTGCCACACATACTCAGATATAGGCAGATTCTTGATTTTGGGGGCATCAGAATTTTCTGCCCATTTTACAGCAACCTCAGAAGTACATGGACCACATTTCATACTGCTCCATATGAAACTTGTACACTGCTATCTGAAAAGTAGTTTTTAATCATAGACCAGATAGGCCAGGTCTATCTTGTCAAAGAATAGTCAGGAGGAGCCACCTAGTGAGCCTGTTCCCTAGACCATTCAGGAGCCCTATACTAAGCTGACTCCCAGCTACTTTATTTTACCACATGGGTGTTTCCAAAGTGAGAATTTTTTTCTGCTCATTAGTTATGCAGACCCTCACTGCAGTATTTTCTTTTGCCAAACCCAGACTTTAGTGACCACAGCATCTGTGATGTTAAAAGTTGTTTTGATGGTTGATTTACTCTATCATTTTTTTTTATCTTTTGCTAGCTCTTGATACATCAGCTTATAAATAGCAGAGATCCAATAAAAAATAAGCTAAACATGATGGATATAAGCCAGAATTAAGGCAGATTCATCTGGTTTTGCTTATAGACTATCCTGCTCTTAAACTATCATCACAATTATTTTTTTTTAGTAACTTATTTTATATACATTAGTGTTTTGCCTACATGTATGCCAGTGTGAAGGTGTCAGATCCCTGGAACTGGAATTATAAGTAGTTGTAAGCTGTAATATGGGTGCAGGGAATTGAACCCAGGTCCTCTGGAAGAGCAGCCAGCGCTTTTAACCACTCAGTCATCTCTCCAGCCCCACTCTTTTATCCGAATGTTAGAGAGTGATGTTGTCTTTATTCTTCCAACAAAAGTCAGTCTACTGGTAACAAAGAACTTTTAAACTATAATCCATTTTTTTTTTGTTTTTGTTTGCAGCAAAAGTATTTTGATTCTGGGGATTACAACATGGCAAAAGCAAAGATGAAGAATAAGCAGCTTCCTGCTGCAGCCCCGGATAAGACAGAGGTCACTGGTGACCACATTCCCACTCCACAGGACCTTCCTCAGCGGAAACCATCCCTGGTTGCTAGCAAGCTGGCTGGCTGATTAAAAGAACTGAACTGCATGAGTCTTCTAATGTCCTTTATTTCTCCTTATTGCGTTACTTATCCACTTTCTGTTTCCTTTCCACTCACTATGTCATTTGAGACTGACAGCTTTGCAGGTAGTGGTAGTGTGTGCTACTGTTGTAAGGGAGCATACATGTGTAGAGGTTTTGGTTAGTTTTACAGTGCACTGATACAGAGGACATGTAACAGCAACATAAGTAATTGACGTGACAATAATTGTACATATATGGCCTAACTGTTGTAGGGCTGGCTTCAACAAGTAGCAAGCAAGTTTTACAGCTTGAATGCTTTTTTGGCTTTTCTTACTTCCTCATAGTTACAGCTTTATATGTTACTCTTATTTAATAGAACCTCTGTTGTATTGATTTCTTCTGTATTTTCCTTTTGAATTTTGTAAGACAAGTTTAAGATCACAAGTTGGAAGACAAGTCACATAATTCAAACACAAGTTAATGGGCTGCAAAAGATTTGAATAACTGCTTGGACTTGACGGCCTTAAACCTGCTGTTCCAGCTGTAACAAGAGCATCTTACCTGGGCGATATTTGCCCATTCTGGTGTGGTTTGTGTGACTCCAGTGCTTACCAGCTGTCATTGAAGCTAGTACTCTTCCTCGGTTCTACAGTGTGGGGACAGCTTTCTTTGTTGAAGACATGAATGGGTGTGCATGTGCACTGACTATTGCATTCACTTTTGTGCCATTTTTGTAAATACAATAGTTTTGCACAACCTTTTACAAATGTCTGTATTAATTTCATCATATTAGAAAGTAGAAAATGTGCCAACCAGAAGCACAAGAATTCCTACACAAATCTGCCTGCCATTACTGCTTTTTTATAAGAATAGTTTACAATCTTAAGCTTATTAGAAAACCAAACTGAAATATACTCAGCCTGCTACAGAGTTAAGCTTTTCATTTGTTACTAATATTCATGACTTTCAGTGGCCTTGTACAAATATGATATGTTGCTTAGGCATATCTTTTGTTCTATGCAGAACATTTCATTTTGACTTTTACAGAAACCATCTAATCGATATAAACTTTCTTACTGTAGAAACTTTTTACTTCCACACTCAAGTTTGGGGACACTAAAGTAAAAGCCTTGCATTCTCTGCCTTCTGTTTCTTCTCAGCCCCTATCTTCTCTTTACTTTGCTTCTGTGACTCGTATTGGGCTGTTCCATTTATATAAAAGCATAATGTATCTTATCTTTACTTTTTAAACTTGCTAAAATAAAAGGACTTTTGTGGGGGGTTTTGTTATGCTGAGGATCAAACCACTGTCTCATGTGTGCTTAGCAAGCACTGTACCTACCACAAAACTACACTCTTATCCCTAAGGGAACTTTATAATGAAGCAAGTAGTTGAAAAGTTTGGTCTAGGAAACTATGTCAAAATAGGCTGAAATCTGGTGAATAATGATGAACTAGGAGAATTGGGCTTGTAACAATTAGAGGGATTTATATGATAGGCAAAACATTCAGATTAAAATATTTAGGTCATGTCCGATGCATGGCATTTTAATAAAATAGCAGTTTAGTTTTACTTAGACATTAGCACTTTATTGGGACACATTTACTGTTAGCGCTCCCCCTCTCACCCTCCAGGATGTCGAGCTGTAGCATGTTAAGCAGTAGCAGCCTGAGCTGATGCAGTTCTTCCTTTTCATCTCGGGCTGGAGGCCCAAGAGGCCTCCGCCTCTGGAATCCAGGCATCATTTGTATTATGGCTACATTTGTAAATCTGCTTTCCTGTGGTTCCACACTAGTGATTGGTCCTGCTTGATTCAACCTGAGGCAGAAAAGCAACACTTTACACTCCATGTTGACAATTTTGCAGCGTAATTCTGTGAGTATATTTGTAATGAGCAGATGGGTTATTTTGTAATGTGTGCAGTTTATCATAGGATTGCTATCTAGTCTTTTTTTACGGATATTTGCAAGCCCATTACTATTAAGTTCAAACACTAGGTAGATGAATCTAAGGGTGACCATGCTTCCTGAACACCAGATTCATAGTCTATGACAAGTGAGTAACACCTGCTGGAGTTTTGTGAAATAGGACACTGATATTTAACCTACCTCAAGACTTGAGGATCTGTGAAATACTAAGTGCCCCAAATAAAAGCAGTCTTTATCAAAAGTAAATTTCCTCACTAAACCAACCTGCCTTCTATAAAGTAGCAGTGCTTAAGTAAAATCTCAGGATTTTCTTCAAGAAAAGACCTGTTAAGGATTTGTACGAATAGCTGCATGGCTTCCATTGGTGCTTGAGAGAGGTTTTACATTTCCTGATTTTTGTTCTGCCTCAAAGTTCAGTTGTAGATATTTTCGCAGGCTCTTTGGTCATCATTTAGTGAAGATTTTGATGAAATGAACTTAATTGTCCATTTCTATGTCAAAGTTGTGTCTGGGGAGTGGCTAATTTTAACGTTAAAGTAAATTGAAATTGATAAAAATACTAAAGGCAAATTGGCTAATGTCTAAATCTGTCTTGTTCAGTGGTTCATAGGAGAAACATCCTGAAGGCTCCATCTGACTTCACAGTTGCAGCTCGTGTCTAGTTGGAATAGCATTTGGATGGATTGGAGGGAACATGTTTGTAGTCTACAAGTTGTTAAAGAATCTTGTACTGCTGCTCTGGAAATAATGTCCAAGCTATTGAAGGCAGTCATGCCAAGGCCACTACTTGTTATTACTTCCATGGTTACAATTAGTTGCTCTTATTACTTGATGTCATCAAAATATACCTCTGAATATGTATTGGTAGTCATTACTAAGTCAGACTTGTATTCTTAATCTGAATATCACAGAGTCTTGTATCAAGCTGAATTATCAGCCTAAACTCTGCTGTAAATTTAGTGTTTGGTCAAAAGCAGGTAGCCTATGGAAAGAGCTGTTCTGAGGAGTTACCAAGGCCTTGTCTGTTTTGGCCTCGTCACACCCCCCAACATTCAAACTCATTGTAACCTAATTCCCTCACCATGTCCAGCCCTTACATGTAAGCACTTATATCTTGTAAAGCACCATCTCCCATCTCAGCACGCACTGCCAGTCTTACCTGGCTTTCTCCAACTTGTTACTGCCACTTTTAGAAACTGGGATCAAAAGAACCTGTGGTGTCTCATCTATAGATAACAATTGGATATTCTTGGTAGTTCCAGCTTTTGAAGTAGGTAGGTCTGTGGGTTTCATTCTATAAATTACTGGTGGTGGTGACACCCATAAATGTATGATCATATAGTGTTTATCAACTAAGCAGCAGTAAAAATAAACATCTAACTCCTTTAGTTCCTTGCCCTCAATTCTGGCACTGCTTCTCCACTGTTTGATATGCAGTAGGACACTGCCTGTATGCAAAGGCCCAACATAAATGCCTTTTCGTGTTAAAGATGTCTGTAGAGTTGGCGGTTAATGCTGAAGTTTGTCAAATAGCCCTTCCAAACTTACATTTGTAAAATACACTCGAAATAAATGGATCTACCTAATTTTTATTGATTTTAATATGCAGTTTTGTCGTTTGTTAATGTTTTTCAGTATGTTTTCTGAAGCTAAGCCACTAGAAGAAATGTCTTGTAGCAGGCCTTGGTAGCACACGTCTTTAATCCCAGCACCGGGTAGGCAGAGGCAGGTAAATATTTGTGAGCTTGAGGCCAGCCAAATCTACAAAGCAAATCCAGGACATCAGGGCTATTAAACAGAGAAACCCTGCCTAAAAAATAACAAAAAAGGGAAAGAAATGACTTGTAATCTTAAAAGTTTGCTCTAGTTTAAATGTGCTAATGAAACCCTGCTGTTTATATCTTGTCTATAAGATGTTCTAGTACAGCAGTATTGAATACAAAAAGATGGACAAAACTTTTCCAAAACAGAAGTTTTGGGAAATCTCCATGGCTGAGGATATATCTTAGTTGGTAGACTGCTTCCTTGACATGCACAAAACCTTGGGTTCAGTTCCTTATACTTTACAGATGGGTCTGGGTACACTTACCCATGATGCCATCAGGAGGCAGGCAGGAGGATCAGGAGTTCAAGATCATACCTGGACACAAAGATACACAGCTTCATAAGGCCTAGGCTTCTAAGAAGTCTAGGAATGAGTTCAACACAACATGAGTGGTAGAGTTTTCAGGTGCTGTTAGAAACCAGTTGTGGCTGGGCATGGTGGCACACACCTGTAATCCCAGCACTTGAGGAAGCAAAGGCAGGCAGATCTCTTAGTTGGAGGCAAGCCTGGTAAGCCAACACTACACAGAGAACCTTGTCTAAAAAAAAAAAGAAACCAGTTGCTGTGAAAGTGGCTGGAAAGAAGAAAAAAGTGCATTTCGAGTGAAAGAAACTTCATTCTCACAAAGGCAAAAAGGCAAGGAGTTGGAGAAAGGATGGTTGGTTGAAAATAGGTGAGCAGCTGTTTTTTTTTTTGTTTTTGTTTTTTTTTGTTTTTGTTTTTTTCTTAAATTTGGCCCTCTCTACACTCATACTAATGGTTCCACCAACTCAGGCTTTCAAGATCCCTGAAGTTATTTATCCTCATTTCTTCCCCTTATTTGTTGTGTCATATCCAAAGCCACTAATGCATTTTCTGTTTTGAGGCAGGTCTCTAGCCCAGGCTGGTTTCAGAATTACTCTGTAGGCCAGCTACATTCAGATATATGGCAACCCTCTTGCCCAGCTTCAAAATGTTGGGATTATAGGCACGACCCAGAATGCTTGACATCACTGCTTAGCTGACAACTATTTCTGCTCTCTGTCATTCTACCCTGACCCCCTTCCACATCCATTAATATGGAAGTGTTGGTCGTTTTCTTAGGGGTCTTGTGTTGCCCAGCCTTTTCTTCAGCCTTGGGCTCAAGTAATATACTTGAGGATTCTGAGTAGCTGAATGCCTCTATACTTGGCAACACAGTGATTTCTAAAATGTGAGTATCATAAAACCTAGATTTGGGGTGAAATGGTACAGATGGGTCCGGGCCATAAACATTGCTTTCCACCACCATGTGCTTCACCGTGCTCAGGATGAAAATAAGAAGGGCTGGGACCCTTTGGGTGCAATAGTGGCACATAAACCTTGGTAACCAACAGCTCTCTAAATTGGTCTTATGACACTGAACGAGGGATACAGTGCCTGGTACTAGAAATCTAGCTAATTATAAAGTGCTAGTGAAATTGTGGTGGTTAATTAGAGAATCTACAGCTACTAGTTTGCTAAACCTAATTCTGAACAACAATCAGTAAACATTTGTCAATGTGTAGTCTTTCACCCTCAAGAAAAAAAAAAAAGTGGTGGGAATGTAGCTGAATGGTATAGCTCTTGACCAGCAGGCACAGGCCCTGGTTTAATTCCCATTACTGCCCCAAACAAAAACCCCGACAACTGAAACTATGAACCAAAGCAAATGTAACTCTTAATTGTTCGCTCGAGTATTTTGTCACACAAGGAACTGATTGCCTTAGTTTTGTTTCCTATTGCTGTAATGATAAAATGCCTTGACAAAAATCAATTTAAAGAAGAAAGCATTTATTCTAGCTCACAGTTCCAGGTTACACGCCATCATTGTGAAGTGAGTAGCAAGAGCTTGAGCCAGTTCAGAAGCAGGAAGGAACAAATCATTGCATGCACCTTGTGCTTAACTTAATTTCTTCCCTTAGATCGGGATTAGCACCCTGCCGAGGGAATGGTGCCACTCACAGTGGGTGGGTGCTCCCACCTCAATATAACTAAGCTAATCCTCACCGATGTGCCCACAGGTGTGCCAACCTATTCTGAACACATCTTTAAGACTCCCTTCCTAGGTAATGCTAGATTGTGTCAAGTTGATAAAATTAAGCACTAATAACGCTTTTAAAACCCACAGCTAATTTCAGACCCACTTCATTAGACACTGGTTCAGAACTTACCTGTTTTTCTTCGTTGTGTTAGTTTAACTTCTAACTTCCTCAAAAGGTAGTTTATTTTATTACTGTGTCCCTAGCTTATAAGGCTGGCCTGTACATAATCAAATAGAGGAGTGACGGCTGAGTGTGCTGTTAATCCCAGCACTTAGAGAGCAAAGATGAGTGGATCTTTGAGTTCAAAGCCAGCCTGGTCTACATAGCAAGTTCCAGGCCAGTGAAGGGATGAGACCCTGTCTCAGACCACCCCTCCCCCCCACATTTGAATAAGAATAGTGATAGAGTATCGGGATGAAAATGTAAGTGGGGGGGTCCAGATTACAGAAAAATGTAGTGAGATACCTGATTGTGGATTTAGGCCCTTTCTCTGTGAGGGCATGCCAAATAATTCTGTTCTCATAGACCTCAGGCTTCCCTGAAATTGCGCTACGCAGTCTCCCATGACAGGGGCACATGATCTAGTTTTTGGTTACAACCTTGCAGGTATTCTGTATCTGATCAAAACTACTCACTGCCCCATCATCTCAATAGGTTACTCAGTTGGGCTGCGTAAGGCATGGTGAGCTCATGCTCTTGCATAGTGTCTATGAATGCTGGGATCTCTAACCACTCTGCGTGTAGATTATCAGTTACTGACCTGCTGCACTAATGACCATTATAGAGCATCCAGATAGTTAATTGTACACCACTAACCTGTCATATTTTCCTCAGCCACCTTGATAACAATATTATGAGAAACAGTATTACCATGACTTCTTGCTAAAAGACAATTTTTTAAAAATTCACCAGTGCTATGGATTATAAGACTACTACTGCCGGGTGGTGGCACCCGCCTTTACTCCCACCGCTTGGGAGGCAGAGGCAAAGGGATCTCTTTGAGATAGAGGCCAGCCTGGTCTACAGAGTGAGTTTCAGGACAGCCGAAACTACTCACAGAGAAACCCTGTCTACACAATCAAAAACGAACAAAGACCACTACTGATTGACTTGAATGCACTGCATTCTACTGCATGAGTTGCCAGCCATGCTCACTTCAGAGGAGCGTGTGTAATAGTGTTATTATTTGTTCTGTAGTGTGTTCATATGTAAGCTGGAGGGTTGAAGGCATGTGGCTTAGCCGTAAAGCGCTAGCACCTTTGAGGCCCTGAATTCAAGTCCCACGATTCTAAAAAGAAACGGAAAACTCCAGGTGAGCTTTGAAGAGCTGCTTTTCCCGGTTGTTCCACGTGTTGGTACATGTAAGGCTGCTTTGTTGGGAAATTGCTGTTGAACCACGGTGTGCTTCATTCCCATTCTACAAGTGTCCACAGCAAAAGGAGGGGCAGGTTTTCATGTGAAGACAGCCTTGTGAAGCGTAGTGCACAGTGCAAAGGGCAGGGCCTGTGGAAAGGCTTATTGATTTGGGAGTTTGTGTCAGTTGTCATTTGGAGAGCACCATTTCCATAGAGAAGGAGGTAAAGGGCTATAAGAAGAGTAACAGGTAATTTAAGATAAATTAACAACGAGGGGAGCAATCCTTTTGAGAGACTCTGACTTATAAGATTCCAGTTTGGATTATTTGTTTTTTTGTAGCTAAATGTTTGGAAAGTCTTGAAGATAGTCATTGTGTTAGGGGTTTCCCTGTTCCTATGCCTGAGATAATCAGCTTATAGAGATGAAAGGTTCATTTGGGCTCATAAGTTTGGAGGTTTCAGGTCATCGTCATTCGCCCCATGGCTTTGAGGTCTGTGGGGAAGCAGCACATCATGACAAGGATCTTGTGGCAAAGCAAAAGCCGTTCCCTGCACAGTGGGGTGAGGTCTTGGGACCCACAGTCTTCTTTATGGCATGCCTCTGATGATATAAAATTTCCTACAAAGGCTTCAGTTTTCAGCATCTCCAATAGCCAAGCAAGCTGGGGACCAGCCCTCTTAATTCGTGATCTCTAGATTTAAACTGTCAGTCATGGACAAAACAAAAAGTGAAAAAGAGATACCCTTTTGATTTGACCTGCCGGGTAGTGGTAGGGACTATTAGAGTGTTGCCTCCTTGGTCAGAAACTATCTGCTTGGAAATAGGTACGTGTTAATCCCATTAGAATTTACACTCTCACCCATTTTTTTAAAAAGTGAAGAAAGCAAACATTCAGGAGAGGCAAGAACTGAGGTGGAGATCACGCTCGTCAGCAGGTGAGTCACTAGAGGTGGGATGGGGAGGGGAACACTGAGAGGGCCTCCTAATGACAGTTGTGTTCAGAAAGGGATACTATGCTAATCCCTGAGAAGTGTGCTCATGGCTCAGCCAGGTCTTGAAATGTATACGTATGTTTGTTCATTAACAATGATCCAGAAAGAGTCCAGGTTTTAAAGCCGTTTCTTTAAGGTAATTGTTTAAATTTGGATTTAATTTTAAAAGTTGGGGGTGGAGAGAGAAAGTTCCCAGTGAAACAAATGCCGTCTATCAGGGAGCACAATTGTAAGTTGATAAAAGAGAAAAATGATGTGGGAAGAATGATAGAAGTAACATTTGGCTATTAGTCCAATTCTCCTTTCTCTTTCTTCTCCTCCTCATTTTTCCTTGACCTCTTTCTCCTCCTCTGACTGGATCTTACTCAAGCAACCCACTCACTCAGCTCTGAATCTGAGATCTCCCTGTCTCAGCTTTCTAAGCTCTGAGATTGCCAGCTGTGGAATCCCAGCCCTCAAGAGGCAAAGGCAAGTGGTGGCCCCCAAGTTGAAGTAAGCCATGCCTACACAGTGAGACCTTTCCTCAAAATTAGTTAATTAATTGAATTTTTAAAACTCCAGAAGCGGCAGGAGAGCTCAGTAAGTAAAGGTGCTCGCCCTTCAGGTGCTCACCCTTCAGGCTTGCCAACCCAAGTTTGATCTCCAGTAAAAGTAGAGAGCAAGACATGACTCCATGAAAGTCCCACCCCCTGCATGCAGACCACAGCGCACACACACCCCAACACTAATAGTAATAAATTATACAAGCAGACCAAATAAGGTCTGAGACTGCAGTTGTGCACAGCCATGTCTGGATTCTCACTGCCTTTGATTCTTTTATAATCTTCCTTGCTATGCTCAGTGATGGAATTTCACCTTTTTTCTGAATAATCAATTTCACTTACTGTGGATAGTATTTCTTGACTCTTTCCTGTGTATATAGCAAAGTTAACATTTTTTGAGACAGTTTTATGTATCCCATGTATGCTGAGGTTTACCTTGAACTTGCTATGTAGCCTAAGATGACCATGAAGTGTATTTGTGTGCCTGTGTGTGTATATGTGCATACGGAGGCCAAAAGTCAACATGAGTGTCACCTATTTTTTGAGGACGAGTCTCTCTCTGAATCTGGAGTTTATCAGCTGGCTAGACCAGGTGGCCAGTGAGCTCCCAGGATCTGTGTATCGCTGCCGATTCCTCCCCAACCCAGCACAAGAGCAACAAACACACGCGACCAGACCTGGTTTTTCATGTGTGCTCCAGATCCAAACTCAGGTCCTCATGCTTGTGAGCAGATGCTTTATGACTGAGCCATCCTCCTAACCTCATTCTGAACAGAATTCAGATCCTTCCTGCCTTCTCCCAGGTGTTTTACCACACCTGGGAATGTGGTGCTGTGGATCATACTCAAGACTTCGTGCATGCTACAAAAACACTTATCTACTGAACTGTAGCCCTGTTTACTTTTTTATGGAACAGGGTTTTGTTATATTTCAGGCTGACCTAGAATTTATTATGTAGCTCAGGCTGGTTTCAAACTTCCAGCCATCCCCGCTGCCTTAGCTTCTTTGTTGATTGTACAAGCCACATACCCAATTCACAAACAAATCTTTATTTTCCCCTCTGACTCTCTTCTCTTTCTCAGTTTTTGTTATCTGTTTTTATAGTTCCATTATCACAGGTAGCAAAGCTTGCATTATATTCTCTAATCACTAGCAGTTTTTCCAACTCTGTAGTTTGATATGGTTCACTGCAGATCACAGACAGCATTTGCTTTTGAGCCTTTGTATTTTTATTTTATTTAACTTAGGTTTTTTTTTTTTTTTTTTTTTTTTTTTTTTTCTGGACAGTGTTTCTCTGTAACCCTGGTGTCCTGGGACTCTCTCCTGTAGACCAGGGTGGTATCAAACACACAGAGATCTACCTGCCTCTGCCTCCCAAGTGCTGGGATTAAAGACATGTGCTACGATGGCCCAGATCTTGTGAGCCTTTTTTTTTTCCTGTGCATTTTTCAGTGTTTTTCTTTCTTTGTATTTTTGGTCTAGATCATAGCTAGAATTATTTTAGTTTCGTGCATATTAAAATAAAATAAAATCTTTTTGTTCCAGAAAACTCACCCCTGGAGGTTTCTCCCTTGCTTCCAAATTTGCTTCTTCCTTATCCTGTTGTCCAGCTGTCATCTCAGAGTTGGATGCTACCCTAGGTGGAATGCACCAGTTTCTAGATTCCATGGATGCCAGCCATTGCCTGGGCTTTTTCAGCATTTATTATTATTATTATTAAAACAAAAACATTGAGGGGCTGGAGACACAGCTCAGCAGTTAATAGCCCTTGCTGCTCTTCCAGAAAGTCCAAGTTTGGTTCCCAGAACCCATGTTGGGAGGCTTACAACTGCTTGTAACTCCAATCTAGGGGGACTGACACCTTCTTCTGGCTCTTCCTGGCTTCCTCAGACACCAGCACCCACATCTGGAGTTTATCAGCTGGCTAGACCAGGTGGCCAGTGAGCTCCCAGGATCTGTGTATCGCTGCCGATTCCTCCCCAACCCAGCACAAGAGCAACAAACACACGCGACCAGACCTGGTTTTTCATGTGTGCTCCAGATCCAAACTCAGGTCCTCATGCTTGTGAGCAGATGCTTTATGACTGAGCCATCCTCACACACAGTACACACACACGCATACACACACACAAATGAATCTTAAAAACATTCGAGTTCTATGTATAGTAAATATCTTTCCCTAGCCTAGTTTTCTTACCTAGTTTCCTGTTCTTTTATTTATGGTTGTGAGCCTGGCCTTTAACAGCCGAGCCATCTCTCTAGCCCTAGTTTCCTGTTCTCACACTTACTGTAGCACTAACTCATCTGTAAGGAACTGTGTTCCCCTCCCCCATGTTGTGATCATTCTTTCATCCTGAGACACAATCAGTTTCCATGTAACACTGTTTTACACTTAATCACAACACACTGAAGAAACTTCCCTCAGCTGGCCTCACAGTGAGAAGGCTTATTAGTTTGTTCCAGCAGTTGGCCCGATGCCTGGCCATAGTGAGGTAAATACCTCTAGGTATTTTCTGAAAGAAACTGTACCCGCTTCCATTCAGTCTTGCCGTATCCCTCTAAATGGTCACAGTTCTTAATCACAAGTACGCAATTCTGAGTAATTTTAGCAGTGAAAAGGGTTCATCAACAGCTGTAAATCAGCTTACTTACAAAACTATAAGACCTGAGACCCAGGCTTAAGGTCAGC
Source organism: Meriones unguiculatus (assembly GCF_030254825.1). Taxonomy (NCBI): domain Eukaryota; kingdom Metazoa; phylum Chordata; class Mammalia; order Rodentia; family Muridae; genus Meriones; species Meriones unguiculatus. The sequence continues at coordinate 13,865,860 of NC_083354.1, read as the reverse complement.
CTAGGACCAGCCCCATAAGCATTCTTCAGCAGCTGCTTGCCTGGCTGCTGTACCTCTGCTGCTATAGCCCCTGTCAAACCAAAGCCGGGAGCCTGACTTCAATGTGACTGCTGCTTGTCCCAAAATGTGCCCAACCCTGCTTCCATGCATGTGGGCAAACAGAAGTTCTAAGCAGCTCCGGAGCCTTGGGCAGGAGTATTTGCACAGCACAGCACAGCAAAGCTGTTCATCAGGTGACAATAGTGAGCTGAAGTAGTGATGGAGGCAGACCTCTGCAGTCTCAGCACTGGGGAGGTGGAGGCAAGAGGAGCAGGCGTTTAAGACCGTCTTCCTATACACAGTGAGTTTGAGGCCGGTCTAGACTACAAGAGCTCTTCCCTCCAACCAACCACAGTCAATATAATTTCAGTTATTATAATACAGTCAAACCGCATCACCATAGCCAGTTTATATACAGGGCTTCAAGAAAGCTAGGTATGCGCTCTACCAACTGAACTACATCCCATCTCCTTACTTTTTGTTCTCTCTCTCTCTCTCTCCCCCTCTTCCTCTCTCTCTCTCTCTCCAGGTGTTCATGCAGCTCAGGCTAGCCTTGGACTCCTGATCCTTTATTGCCATCATGTACTCAAATTATAAGCAGGTACTGCCATGCTTGGCTCTCCAGCATACTTTTTCACTTATGTTATTTGAACCTCTTAATAATATTATATGTAACAGTTTTCCAGAGAGAGAGATAGAGAAAGTAGGGGAGAGCCGTGATAGGGGCTGTTGAGATGGCTCAGAAGGTAAAAATCCTTGCTGCCAAGCCTGATAACCTGAATTCCATCCCAAGAACCCACATGGTGGGAGGAGAGACTCAATTCCCACAAGCTATTCTCTTATGTCCACATATACCCAGAAATCAATCAATCAATCAATCAGTCAATCAATTTAATTTTAAAAAATATAAAGGATTACAAGTTGGGCATGGTAGTGAATTCCTATAATCCTAACAGGAGGCAAGCTACAGGAAGATTGCTATGAATTTGAAGACAGTCTGGGCTACAAAGGGAGGTTGCCTATAAATACAGAAGTATGGGCTTCTCACTATGTGAGTGGGAGAGTGGGGGTTATAAGAAGGAAGGCAAATTTGATAGGATCATTCCTGTAGTAATAAATTGAGAGCTTCACACAGTGTGAACTTACGATTGGCTTAACATAGATGCATCAATTAGTATACACACTTATTTCCTTTTGCTGTAGCTAAGAGTCTAGATGCTAAATACCACAGCAGCAACAAGGCGCACACTTTTGAGTGAAAGAAAGTCAGACATCTTGGAGAAATGGAGGAGGAGATAATACAAGATGAGCCTGGAAACTGTGCTCAAAAGGAAATGCTCCAAAAACAAATCAAAGCAAAACTTACAGCTTAACTATTCTACTTTTTCAGGCAGGGTCAAAATATGCAGCCTTGTCTGGCCTTGAACTTGCAGTGATCCTCCTATTTCTGCCTCCCGAGAGGTAAGATTATAATACATATATTACATAATATATATTTTCCTGCATCAGTGTTTTATTCCTCTGTCCTTCGATCAGAAAAGACCTCCCAGCTATCAGAGCCGGATGATGAAGACTTCTTCACTCGGCCAAAGCTTACCTATGCCCAGTGCCCAGTTTTCACAAATATTAAAAATTAGAATAGGTGTGAACACTAATGTCCAAACTAGTAACTAGCACCTTATTTCTGCCTCTAGGATCAGGCTAGTTCTAAAGAACTAGAATTGTTACTTTATAAGACAGTGTTGCAGACTGTCCCTTCCTCATCCCTGTAGACAACTCTTACAGTGAGTTTTCCACAGGCCAGTGAGAATTCATTTTGTGTTTTTTATTATATTAAATACTGAGATGCAGTGAACCCTCATTTAAAAATGTTTTGAATACTGCAGTGAGTGCTCTATTTTAAGTTTCTGGTCTGCCTCCCATACTCTCTCTTCTCTTACCTTCTCTGCTTAGTTTTTCTTTGCTGTATACTGATATGGGTTGAGTTATGTCCATTCAGAAGGTACGGAAGTCCTACCTCACACCCATACCTACACAAACATAATATTATTTGAAGACATCATCTTTTGCAGGCCATAAAATTAAGCTGAAGTCATAAAGTAGGAGTCAGTTCAATCTGACAGTGTTCGTATCTTTAGAGATGTGCTTGCATGGTGGGAGAATGAATGCCACATGAAGACTGAGAGGAAGATGGGGTCTTTTATCAATGTCCAGATATACAAAAGCTAGTCGAAGTGCTCCTGTAATCCCAGCACTGGGAGGCTAGCATACAGGAATGAGTTCCAGCACAGCCTTCCAGGTCTAAAAAGAAAAAAAGATAAAAGTTTGTGAGCAAAATGCCAGAAGCCAGGAGAGAGGCCTGGGACACACTGTCTCTTATAGTCCTCAGAAGGACACATGTGCTCTGAGATTTCTGGTGCCAGAACCACGATGATACAGCTCCATTGTTTCAGCATATTATGTAGCACTTATATTACTCTAGCCGTTGGAGTCATATGCTCAACACCTTCTAACTTTCTATTTCTCTCCCCAACAAGAATGCAAAGCCCTGAGGGTCTACAGAGAACTTTCACAGGAATCCTTGGCGTGTAGAATATTGTCTGGCACTTTGTAGCCCTGAACAGTCATAGATAACAGTAATATTCATAAGTACACACACACACACACACACACACACACACACACACACATATGGTCTTTGACTTGGAATGGTTCAATTTACAATTTTTTCACTTTACAATGGTATTATAAAAGTGGTGTGCATTCCATAGAAAATGTACTCTTTCTTCTCCTCTCTCCTAACCCTTTTCTTTGGTAGTAATGGAATGGAATTCAGGGCCTCATACATATTCAGCAAATGCTGGTGTTATAGCAGTCCTGAACTTCTGGAACAATCTTTATACTTAAAAAGTTAAAAAATTTTACCTACATGTATGTCTGTGTGCCTGGTACCCATGAGGCCAGAAGAGGGCATCAGATTCCCTAGAACTGGAGTCAAAGACAATTATTAGCCACCCAGTGAGTGCTGGGAATTGAACCCACATGAATTGAATTGAATTAACCAGTGAGCAGTCTCTCTCACCCTGAGTTTTTGAATTTTGTCGTTGGATTTTTGTTTGTTTGTTTGTTTGTTTCTTGACCTAGTGACAGCAGGATACTGTTTCCTGTTCCGGGCAGTGGCAGGAAGCCACTGGGGCTCCCAGTCTGCTCTCGCCAAGGTAAGTGACTGATACTCTATTACAGTGTACTGTGTTGCCAGCATTTCTTTTTGACAAGTGGGCAATAAATTACCTGAGTTATTCACCACTATCACTAGCTGGGCTTTGTGGGAAATGACTCTGCTGAACAATAGGCTAATTTAAGTGTTCTGAGCAGGTTCAGAGTAGGCGAGGCTGAGCTATGCCACTGCTGTTCTGTTGGTTTATTAAGTGCGTCTCATATTAGCAGTATTTCTAACTGGCTTGTCAGGACACAACTCAATTAAGTTAAAGAGTAAGAAAGAAAGTCAAGTACCTGATTGGAAGAAACTTCCCCCCCCCCCCCATTTAGGTGTGGACAATGTTTTCATTTGAAAACAACCTACAAGGGAACATTCTTAACCTATTTATAAAGCAGTAACAAAATTTTTATCAGTTTACAACAAAATATACAATCCCTTGTACCTACTTTTGGAGTCTGGACTCTTCTCCTGGTTTTCTGACATTACTAATAACAGAGTGCTTTGGGCTATAAATATATATGCATAAGACAGGAGAGTCCATCCATGAGAATGCACCCCACCCATTGCCGGTTGTGTGCGTTTTGTTTAAAGTCTGTTCTTTTCCTGAATGAAGCAAGAGGTTAGTGCTCAGAAACCCATTTCTCAAGTATATGCGGTGTCAGGCGCCTGCAATTCCAGCACTCCCAGGACTCAGAAGAGAGAGGTAAGCATGCTGCAGGTCAGGATACTGTTTTGTCAGCTACATAGAGAGACTTTATCCCCACCCCCAACAAAAGAAAAAAGTTCTCGTGACTCTGGTCTTCTCTTACTATGGCTTCAAACATCTGGATAGTTGAACGCATGTACTTAAAAATTGTGAACGAATCATCACAATTTTCTTTTTGCTTGTGCTTTTATAAGAACTCTCAGGGTTTTGTTTTGGGTGTTTTTGTTTCCCTCCATCATACTCAGATTTCCTCAACAGTCCTGACAGGTAGCTATTATCTGGAGAGTAAGAAAACAGGCACCTTGTACAGGCATGAAGGAAGTATAAGAGATAGGAGCTAAGTCTCCGAAATCTCAACTCAGTGCTTTGAATGCTCTGCTGGTCAAAAGTGCATTTTGAGTCTTGTCACAGCGGGACAAAGAAAGGATGGAATCCAGAAACATCAAAGTGGTGAATAGTCTTCCTTCACATACTCAAGTTCAGACATAACCAGGACGCCAGGCTTTGTGCTCTGACTTGACTGGACTGGTCTCACAACCATAGCTCTAAAATTTCAGCACTCGCAAGGCAGAGATATGGGGATGGAGAGTTCGAAGCCAAACCTACGCTACTTAGAGATACTTGTCTCAAAAACGAACGAACGGAACAGCAACTCCCCGTGACAGGCACTTACAATTGAAAGAAATAAGAAAGATGGGCACATAAGGAGGCTGGAATTTAAAAGGATTATTTCAAAGGAGCGTGAAAGAGTGGCTGGAGAGAACATGGAAGGTTGGAATGAAAAGAGCACATTCCTGTGCCTGTGTAAGGGCACCGAGCAGATCGAGCCAAACTGCAAGCCCTTGAGTTTCAGTGGGCTGCCATTTTCAGGTGACTTCGGGATCAGGTGACGTCAGGATCAGCTTCAGGTAGTAGTACCCTCAAGCCTAAGAGATCAGCAGATCATAGAAAGGGGCTCGTTCTGAAACGTCAGCGCACCTACTCGAACACAGAGGTCTAGGTTGGCCGTGCCCCAGGGTCACCTTGTTTTCAGGTTCGTTGGAGTTTCCGTGTGTTAGAGCCCACCCTTCGTCCTTGCATCACCAACAGACCCCGCTGCAGACCCAAGTTCAGGGTGACCTTGGGCATCCTTCAAATTCTGGGTGGTGCAGGCCCTGCAGTGGGCAAGGCTCTGATCTGGGGCTGCAGGTCACAGAGAGGCCTTCCTCAAGCCCTCCCCTACCCAGGTCCTCTTTCTAGAAATAGCTGGACCGGGATGAGCAGCCTCCAGGCTCCCGGGTCGCAGCTCCTCGCGCGGGACGCGCTCCCGCACGGCCCCACGTCCGCGCACTCTGGTGGTGGTGGCAGGTTTGGGGATGTCAGGCGCGTGGGCTGGGGATGCTCGGTGCCCGCGGCCGATGGGAGGCAGCGTGAGCCCGAGAGGAGTCGGGAGCGACCGCGGTGGCCGCGCTGGAGCGCAGCCTCCTCCCGCTCCCACAATGCACAGGGCGACGGCGGCGGCGGCGGCTGCAGCGCGGACCGCCGACACGGAGGCTGCGGAGGCCAGGCCACTGAGGGGACCTCGGGGGAGGCGGAGCGGAGGCTGAGCGAACCGAGGAAGCGAGGGGGTGGAGAGGCCGACGACGCGCGGCTTGCCGAGGAGACCGCGAGGGCCGCCGTGCGGACAGCAGGCGGCGGGGGAGACTGAGGCGGCGGCGGAGGCTGCCGCCCCGAGCCTCCGGGCACGCGCCCGGGGCTCCCGCCGCCAGCCCGGGGGCGAGGACCGTCAGGCTCCACGCCCGCCGCTAGCGCCTGACGCGCCCCGCCCCGCCCCGCGCGGTCCCGCCCGCCCGCCCGCCGGCGCCGCCCGCCCTGCCCAGCCCGGCCCTTCCCCGGCTCCCAGCCCGCCCGCCCGCCCGCCGCTGCTTCACCGGCGCGGGCGGCCGCCACGCGAGCTGCGGCCTCCGCCCAGGCGGGGGGCGTCGGCGCTGGGCCCGCCATGGCCGCGTCCGAGCTCTACACCAAGGTAACGCGCGCCGCGGGGCCGCGCCCTGGGGAGGGGTCGCGCGCCCGGGACCGGGGGTGGAGGACGGGCGGGTTGTGCTTAGGCTGCACCTCCCTGCTCCTGCTGCACCTCCCTGTCCCGGCTGCACATCCCTGTCCCGGCTGCACATCCCTGCTCTGCCTCCCGGGCCCATTTCGGGTGGGATGCTTTTGGGCAAAGCTCGGGTCCTCTCTCCGGGGACTCGGTGCTTAAAATAACGTCGTGGTATGCTCCAGGCAGCCTCTCGGGGAGATTATTTCGGATTCTGCAGAGACGGCCAGTCCTCTTTCACCTTTAGCTGCAGGCATCTTGCCTTTGCCCCGGGCTGCGGAGCCTACGGGAAGATGCAGCTGCCGGGAAGATGCAGCCGGGCGACGGCGAGCGTGTTCTCGGGCTCGTCGGTGGCTGGGAGTTTGCAACCTGCGCGCTGTCCCCGAGAGCCTCGTTAGCTCCATGTCCTCACCCTCCTTTCCCGGCGAGCCGTTCCCTTTTGGTCTTTCGTTTAGGGGAAGTGGCAGCCTTTTCAGTCTTAAACCGACGCCCATCTTCTCAGGGTCTGGTAATCGCTGAATGGCGTATTTTTGAGAGACTGTTGAGAAAATCTGTGTCGGGCAGTGCGTGGTGGATGCAATCGTGGTATCGTATCTTATGGTTTCAGTAGGTGTTTTGCCAGCTATTGGTTATTGATTATCTCTAATTCCACTGAGCAGAATTGCCTTAACTTTTGAAGTTTACATTTTCAAAAATTTACCAGAATCTATCTCTTCCGGCCTCAGTCTTTGTCTCCCTCACTGGCACTGGAGATTGAATGTAGGACCTCGAGCATACTAGGTAAACCCTATACCACTGAGCTATAGATAGATAGCCCCAGCTCTCAGGACTCTTAGCATTTTGAAACCATTGCTTGCACACATGACACCAATAACCCCAAAGCCCAAATTGCAACCTCGAGGAAAGAAGTCGAGATGGGTTATCCAGATACCTGCATCTGGGCTAGACCTTGCCGACAACTGTGTGACCTTAGGCAAGCTACATAACTTCTCTGGTTCAGGTGTTTTACCTGTAAATAGAGTTAGTCATACTTGTTCTGCATTCCTCACAGGCTGTTGTGAGGGTCAAATTTAGTACTAGTTGTGAAAGCTTTCTGTGACCTATGACTTTTTCTCTTCTTTTTTTTTTCTTTTCTTTTCTTTCTTTTTTTTTTTTTTTTTTACAAATATGAAGTATATGATTAATTTCTTCCAGTCATAAAATGAGCTTTCAGTGTTTTGGAGATATTAACTCATCTAATCATTACAATTAATGTATGAGGTAGATACAAGTATTAGTTATGTTCCTGTGAGGAGCTGTCAGTTTTTAAACACTGCTGAGTTACATTGTTCTGGCTTGTCCCCTGTCTGGCCCCCTACCAGGCCACTGCCATCCCTCCATCATGGACCTTCTAATTATAGGCTGATAAGCAGAAATTGGGTGGTGAGTGGTTGGACTTCTAGATCTGTCTTTTGTCCACAGTGTTTGTAGGGGAAAATGGGAAAGGTGTTGTCATTTTTAAGCTATAAAGTTTTGAGTTTCTGTCATGGCTTTATGGGTAATAGAATTCCTCTTTTAAGTCTTCCTCGATACAGGCTGATTTAGTCACTGAAACTGAGGTTGGGACTTACAGGGCTTTCCCCCAAATTCACATATACCTAAGAATAGCCTGGTACCATGGTAATTTGTGGGCTGATCCTCTGAATGGGCCTTAGTTTAATGGCAGGCACAAATGTTTATTGAATACCCTCTAGACCAAATACTGTGCCTTGTGTTTGTGGTTTCTAAGAGTGGACGAGTCAGAGTCCTTTCCCTCATGGAGCTCACGGTCTGCTTCCTGTATTCTTGGCCCACTTTGAATCTCCAAGGGCATAAATAACCTGCTGTTACCTGAACAGCAGGCAGGCAGTTGTATTAGCAGGACATAGGGAATGTTCCTGGCTATGGCAAAGGTTGGAATGACTCTAGAGGACTGAGTAAGTACGAGGAGAAAGAAGGAGATTATTAGGAGAAATATCACTGGTAAACCCACATATCCTTCCCTTGCAGAGAATTATAGAGAAGGAAGTTGTTGATAGATTACAAGGAAATGCATGTTACTGACATGCCGTAATTATGATATTCAGCACGTGATTAAATCTGAAAAGTGCCCTTTTAAAAGTTGTCTGTCATCTGACCTTTAAAGCAGATTTTGATGTATGATACAGTTCAGCTACTATTACAGTGCAGGGTATGGGATTGTTCAATTTATTTTCTTAGGTTAGAAGGATAATGGTTTTGACATAGCAATTTAGCAGAGTTTCCATTTCATAAGAATTTCCAGAAGTTTAAATATTTAAGAGCAATAGCTTAGTGCCTGGATATAATGTTTCTTGAGGCTGACGCTTTGGTTAAAGCATATTTGTTGATTTTTTTGATAGGGGCTGCTAAGGAACTGTTTGAAAAAAATTTCTTATTACAGCATTATTGTGTTACTTTATACCATACAGTTCACCAATATAAAATATCTGGTTTGGTAGTTTTAGTATATTTCCTGGGTTGTGTGTGTGTGTGTGTGTTTTAGGTCTACCAGGCAGCTATTATAGCTCTGGAGAAAGTTGCTAGTCTTGCCTTGACAGTGGATGTCTACTTGGCAACTTCATCTGTTGAAGCTTTTAATAACTTCAGAGGCTCAGTGTTTGTGGAACAAAGTTTATCAGTGAGACCTGGAAGGATCGTCTGTGGCAATTTAATTAATTACATATTAATCATCCATATATATTATTGAAAGCACATGGATGCTATGGAATGGACAAGGGTACCTAAAGCTGTTTAATTAAAATCCCCTGTGATGAAAATGCTAAGTATTGTAAGAAAGAAAAAAAAAATCAGACTAAAACTCCAACGCCATTAAAAATTTCCCAGAGAAAAACAGCTTTGTTAGGCAGCACTTTGCATATTTGCCACCATATATGCCTTTTCCACATTTTCTTATGTACCTACTAAAGCTGTGTAATCCAGGTGTGTGTGTGTGTGTGTGTGTGTGTGTGTGTGTCTGTGTGTATCTATGTGTCTCAGTGTGTCTGCGAGTTCTGGTTTAGTTTGGTTTGATATTCAATAGCCTTGTTCCTCAAACCACCATTCCTGGAAATTCTAATGTTTTGGTGTTGAAATCTATTATCTGATCATGTATTCTGATCTGGAGTTTGGCAAGTACATCCTTCAGTCATGCTCCCTTTATCTTTATGCCTGTTTTTTTTTTTTTTTTTTTTTTTTTTTTTTTTTTTTTTTTCTGATATCCCTATGCTTGTTAATGACACTGCTCTTCTAGTTCTGCAGGTTAGGGACCTTAGCATCCTTTCCCTTGGATCTTATATTTTTCTTCTTTACCAATTCTAGTTTCATTTGACACTCAGCTGTTAAGATTCTGAATCACTGCTAGAATTGTCTTCCTTTTTTCCCCCTATGTTTCAATGACCTGGATGCATTTCTATCTCACTATGGTTATTTTGTATGTGTGTCACCACTGAGATGCTATTTTGTTCAGCTCCTATTTGTTAAATAAATGACTGAATGAACACTTAAACAGGAGAAGGAGGAGGTATAGATGGAAAATAATGACATGGGATCAGGTGTAGTGATGAACTCCTGTGGCCCTTGCATTTGGAAGGCAAAAAGGATTAACCATAAAGTCAAGAATGGCTTGGGCTATGTAACAAGACCCTAGAAAGCTAATTATAAGAAAGTGATTAAAGAATTAGTAAACACATAATAACACATGTTGAAGATAGGAGAGGGGAGAATGGGGAGCCAGGGAGAACAAAAAGAGAGCTGTTCCAGGAAGAGAATTGTAACATCTGGTAGGCTGAGGCAGGTATGGAAAGAAGATGTTTAAAGAAGGGAATAAACCCGATAGACAAGTCACTGGGAAGGAGTATATCTAGGATGAGGAGAGAGGCACTGAGATAAGGGCATGCTGGGAGCTCCACCTTGGAAACTGGAAGCTGTTCCTGGAGACCACAAATGGAAAATTACTTAGAATAATTCTCTCAATAGCTGGAGCAGAGCAAAGTGATTATGACTTGCTCTTGAAATTTGTCACTGTCTCTTAAATTGTGAAAGCTCTGTGTATTGTTCAGTGGCTCAGAGATGAGAGAGGTGTTCCAATTCAGCAAGAGTTGCCGCTCCTTGGCCAGTTGTTGAAATCTTAGCTCTGTAAAGTAAAGGAAAACTAGCGAAGACCACACCTTTTTCTTTTCTCCTCTTCCCCCCACCTCCACCCTTCTTTCTTTCTTTTGACAGGGTCTTACTCTGCAGCAGACTGCTCTGGACTACCTGCCTAGACTGGCCTCAAACTCATAGGAGTCCTCCTGCCTTAGCCTCCTCCTAAATTTTGGAATTACACCTATGAGTGGCCATAATTTGTTTCTTTACAAATATATACCAGAACTAGAAAAATTTCAGAGTAGAATGATCAGACTGGGAAAGAGTCTAGACATAAAAGAGGGATAGAAAAATACCTGAAATTTTATAGACATGTAATATACGGGAAAGATTTACTCTTAGGTTACATGTAAGAACAAGTCGCAGAAAGTCAAAACAGAAAATACTCTTATTCTTTTTTTAAATTTTTTATTAATTACACTTTATTCATCCTGTATCCCCCCATAAGCCCCTCCCTCCTCCCCTCCCGATCCTACCCTCCCTCCCCTTTTTGCATGTATGCCACTCCCCAAGTCCACTGATAGGGGAGGTTCTCCTCTCCTTTCTGATCTTAGTCTATCAGTTCTCATCAAAAGTGGCTGATGTCTATAAAATTTCAGGTATTTTTCTTAAAATATTTTATTTACTTATTTACATCCTGTAAGTTACTTTTGAAACTTTAACTAGGCCATGTTTACTAGCCATGCTATTATTATATAGATATCAATGTGCTGAGTTTGTTTGGAGACTAAAGTGTATAATAAGGTGAACTCCCACAAAGGATATTTCTTGTCAAGTGATGTTAATATTCTCACATGCAGATTTTATAATTATCTTTTCTCAGATTTTTTTAAATGCTTAATTAGGGAGCCCATACATGTTCAGAAGATTTGAGAATCTAAGGTACTTTGAAGAAAATGAAAGGGTTACTATATGCCTCAGATTCCATTTGTCATCAGCAGAACAAGATTCCCTATAGATAAGAGGAATTAGTATTAACTTTGTTAACTTTGTTATTTTGCTTTTAGAGCTAATGATGAAAATGGTGAATTAGTGCACTTTCCCCCAAAATTCCCCAAGGACTTACTTATACCAGGTCTGAGTAAAAACGTCATTCATTATTAAAGAACATGACAACCTCCAATGATATGGAGTCAAAGTCTGATTTATTAAAGACTAAAATGAGGTAGGGACTATAGTCCTTCAGTTACAACAGAACAGGAACACAGTACTGTTTAGGAATATATTAATTATTCCATTTATAGGAAAAACAGCAGTGGAGTTGAGATGTTATATCATGTATTGTGATTAAAGAGGGGAAACATGATTACTTGTAAAATGAGCTGGGATTTAATCTGAACAAGTTCTCCACTGAAACTGATGAGGCAAATTGGAAAATATTCATTTGGAAGACATTTTTATATTGGATTTTAGGACAAAAATAAAGTTCTACAATGTATCCACAAACAAAAAAAAAAAGAGGGCTAGAACTCGAAAAATAAAGGTGATCTGGAAACCCAATGGAGCACTAAAGCATCAAGATTAGTAGAAGTTTGGCCAGCAGGATAGATGAGTGGGTAAAGGCACTTGCCGTGGAGCTGACAACCCAGCGTCACCCCCAGGACCTCCATGGTAGAAGAGAGAACCAAATCCCTCAAGTTGTGCTTGGTCCTCGATATGTACTGGGTGGCATGCACATGCATGCACTCACACAAATAAATAAATGTAATACTAGAAGTTTGTGACGTCTTAATTTGGCTGCTGTTAGCGTGTTAGAACTTGAAATAAATGTGTATCATCTTAAATGTATTCCTGTTGTAAACATTAAAGTATGTATGGACATAATGGAGTACCTCAAGTTATGAGGTACTAGTTGTATTATATAAGTTAGAGCCTGGGTAGTCTGTGAATAGTATTTCCAGCTCACCAAGTTACCAAACTTTTTTTTTTTTTTGACAGAGTAAAACAGCTAACCAGCTGGAACTAGTTTAAAAATTTACTTACTCATTTTTGTTTGTGTGTGTATATATATATGTGTGTGTGTGTGTGCGCGTGTGCGCGCGTGCATCCATGTGCACCTCTTTATGGGTTTATGTAAACATCATGGGCACAAGTGCTCTTGGATGTCAGAGGGCATTGAATCCCCTGGAACTGGAGTTGCTGGTAGTTGTAAGCCACGTTATTTAGGTGCTGGGAACTGAATCTAGGTCCTGTACAAGAGCAGTAGGAACTCTTAACCTCTGCACCATCTCTTTAGCCCTATCGAATTCATTTTGTTGGAAGGAAGAGAAAACTAGTTCAAAACTAGAAAGCAATTTAATTGCTCGGTGTAACCTGAAATTTAAGCATGGCTTGATTTAAGACTCAGGTATGTCTGTGGGACTGTGTATCACTGGCTCTTTCATTTTTAGGACAGCTGTTTTCAGAGTGAATGAAGAGCAGCATTTATAGATCACATGACTGTCAGTTCTGGGCCGAGGGAAGAAGGCCTGATAGAGAAGTTCTTGCCCTTTCTTGGAGTCATGTGGCCTTTCCTTTCACAATACCCTGTTGGCAGTGTGGGAGGAACACCATGAGCGATCAAGTTTATGCTTGCCCAGAGGCTTGACGGAGGACAAGCATTAGGATTGATAGTCCCACGATGACCTTATGGGGTAGCTGAGAGCCATTTCCCATCAGAAGGAATAGTGCTGGCTAGACAAAATGAACACTTACCCTCCCTCAATATTATCTATGAATAGATCACCCCAAAATGATGGAGACTGAGTTCTACTACTTCTGATCTTCAAGGGAAGTGAAAAAGGTTTTTAGCTAAACCAAGAAGATACTAGATATATTACCCTATAGAATCATCTTGAAGTTAAAAAATAAAGCTATGTAAAATTAGTTATGTCAGAAACTGATGGTGTGAGACATAACTTATCCAGTCTTTGTGAGGACTTGGTGAGTTATGTGTTGCCTTTCATGCTAATTTATTCTGCTGCATTTCCTCAGCAGTGTATATTTCCTCTTACTTTCTTCATATCCTTGCTTGCACACATTATTCTCTAACCTCATTTTCGCCCAATGACACATTTGCACAATTTCTCCCTCTTTTTTTTTTTTTTTTTTGAGACAGAGTCTTATGTAACCCAGGCTGCCCCCAGATTTGTTATATAGCAAAGGATAATGTAGGCCTGTAGTTCTAGCTGCTTGACAAGCTGAGGAAGTTTAAGTTTTGCTGGGCAACCTGGTGAGACCCTGTCATAAAGTAGAGCACATTAAAAAGGTCTGGAGATAAAGCTCAGGGTCAGGGTGTTTGCCTGTCACGTATGAAGCCCCAAGCTCAATTTCTATCACTGCTCTCCTCTTGCCCTCTCCTCCTCTCCTAAAAAAGAATAAAAGTTACATTGTTGCCAGGCGATGGTGGTGCAGGCTGTTAATCCCAGCACTGGGGAGTCAGAGGCAGGAGGATCTCTATGAGTTCAAGGCCAGCCTGGTCCACAGAGTGAGTTCCAGGACAGCCAGGGTTATACAGAGAAAACTGTCTCAAAACAAACAAACAAACAGACAGACAGACAAAACCAAGACCAAGCAAAACAAAACAAAGAATGAGAAGAAAAGAAAAAGGGAGAAAGTGAACTGTAGATAATTTAGAATATTCAAAGGATGAAAATTAAATACCATTAAAATTCTCGCAGTCAACTTTTTCGTGTGTGTGTGTGTGTGATGCTAAAAAATCAGATAGAGGGCCTTGGATGTGGTAGACAAGCACTGAATTAAACCCTCATTGCAATTGCTTCTTTAAGTCTTTTCTAGCGTATAAATAACAATGATTTTTAAACTATTTTAATAACTTCTTAATGACTTAAAAACTATGTAAGTTTTTATAGCATTAAATACTCATTGAAAAAAATTTAATATGTATTCCAACATCTGGAGGTACCATGATTTTTATACTGCAAGTCCTTTTCTCTGTTAGAAGTCGGTTGCTGTGATGGGCAGTTTTGTATGTAAATCTTTCCTTGTGAGTCACTTTTAGACAGCTTCAGAATCCAAGTCTCCTTGGTGAGAATTGGTATTTATATATGGGTAGGACATTCACATTCATCTTTAAAAATAGCACCTTGTGTGTATATTACCTCAAGGGTAGGGTGACTAGATGTCCCACTTCTGGAAGATAATTTCAGTACTTTTACTTTGGTGTGAGAAATTCTCCTCAGTGGAAATATATATAAACTTATTTTAAAAACTCAATCTTCCGGAAACCTAAAGCTCGCTCTTTCTTTAAAAAAAAAAAAAACAAAAAAACAATCCAGGGGCGCACTCTGTAGCCCTGGTTGGCTTGCCATGTAAAGCAGTCTGGCATCAAACTCACAGAGATCACCTGCCTCTGAATGCTGGGATGAAAGATGCGCACTACCAAGTCCAGTTTACTTTCTTTTTACTGCATCAACACACACACACATACACACCCTCATATGTATACACACACACACACACCCTCATATATGTATACACACACATACACACACACATATACACACACACATTGCTTTCAGAACTTCCCCCCTTAATCTTTGAAGAACTTTGGCAAGAGAGAAAAAAAACTGAATTAGAATTTTAAGAGAGAGAGAGAGAGAGGAAAATGTAGCTTCTATGCTGAATGTAAATCATAAATTTTAACTTGAAAACTACCTGGTATTATGTTGTCATTTTGTTGTAGAGAACTTGTCTTCCTAATTATAAACTATAGTACTTGTGTGAAGTAGTGTAAGGATAGGTTTGCTTTCAGGTGTGTCAGACCCGACACTGACTGTCATACTCAGGACTTTGTGAGGCCTTCTTGTCATCCCTTCTATGGGACTAAGGATTTGCAGCAATTCAATGGTAGCTGCAAAGCCAAAGCGAAATGGAAGGTCAGGAAGCTGAGGTTGGAGCCTTAGTGTCCTTGAAGTTTCTTTGCTTTTCCTCATGCAGTAAAATGTTGATTTTTTTTTTCCTCTATTAGTTTCAGTTGTTTTCTGCTAAAAATTTTGACTTGGGCAAATGCATGTCTGTGGCAAAATAGTTATTCTATAATTACTTTTTAATTGCTGTGGTCCAGATAGCCTTAAAAAAATCTTTGCCAGGCCTGGTTGCAGTAAGCCTGCAATGCCATTTGCTTAGAAGTTGTGGCAGGATTGCAAACGAAGGCCCACCTGGGCTCTAAGCGAGTTTACAGCCAGCCTGAGCCACGTTAGGTGAGACTCTGTCAAAATCAAAACTTTTTAAAGGTTGTGCTAGTTATCCAGATGTGGCAGCTTATGCCTGTATTCCCAGCACTCTGGGGCCATGACAAGAGGATTGTCACAAGTTAGAGGCCAACTCGGGCTACATAAAAGGTTCTAGGCCAACCTGGGCTCTAAGAATAAGAGACTGTTCGTGGAAAGAAAGAAAGAAAGAAAGAAAGAAAGAAAGAAAGAAAGAAAGAAAGAAAGAAAGAAAGAAAAAGAGAGAGAACAAAGATATGGGAATATGGCTCAGTGGTAGAATACACTAATCAAATCCAAACTTGTTTTTTCATTCTCTCTTCCCCACCTTTCCCAATCTCTTGTAATCACTATCTACTTTCAGGTCAACATTTTTAGTTGCCTGAGAGAACATGCTTTCTGTATCTGGCTTATTTCTGTGTAAGCTTTTTTTGTTGTTTGTTTGTTTTCCAGTAGGTTTGGGTGTTTCTGAGACAAGGTCTTGCTACACAGTCCTGGCTGTGTAGATAGGGCTGGCCCTGAGCTTGTCAGCCAGTCCTGCTGCCTCTGCTTCCACCTTCAAAGAATGGGTTTGAACCACACTTGGTTTACCTAAAACAGTACATTTTTAAAAAGAAAAAAAAATCTATTTGTCCTGTTAGTGTTTCCAAGCAATTCCTAAATTTGTGTGTGTTTCTCAGAAGCCAGACAATCCAGCTTTGCTATGAGTGTTTCCTTCCTTGACTTTGACTCATCCCTCTTCCCTGGAAGAGTGGCCATGTATCATAGCAACTAAGGCACGGACAGCACAGCACAAGACTGAATCCTTGTTTTGCTATTTTTTTCCCTCTCTCTCTCTACCTCCTTCCTTCCCTCCCTCGCTCCCTCCCTCTGCTTTTCTTCAATTTCTTCTTTCTTTTTTTATTTAAAATTTTGTTGTGTACGAGTGTTTTGCCTGCATGTATGTCTGTGTACTAGATGCATGTCTGGTGCCCATGAAGGCCAGAAGAGAGTAGCAGGTGTAGGGAGATGTAAGCTGCCATGTGGACACTGAGAATCAACCTAGGGTCCTTTGCAATACCAGCCAGTACTCTTAAACTGCTGACCCATCTCTCCGGCCCTGCTGTCCTCTTTTTTGGCTATTAACTTTCTATGTTATGTACTCTTTCTGTACTTCAATTTTCTCATATTTATTTATTTGCATATGTGTGTTTATATATGTATGTATGTGTGAGCATGTGTGTGTGTGTGTGTGTGTATGTATGGAGGCTAGAGAACAGCCTTGGAAATATTGTTCCTTGAGAGCTGTCCACCTTCTTGACTTAGAACTCAGCAATTAGGCTTGGCTGGCAAACCAGCAAGGCCCTATGGATCTCCTATCTTCTCCTATCCAGTGTTAGGATTACTAACACATGTGCTACAAATGTGCCCATTTCTTTCAGATTTATTTATTTATTTATTTATTTATTTATTTATTTATTGCTCTGTGTGAGTGTTCTGTCTGAATGTATGGGTGTGTACCACATGTATGCCTGAGGCCCTTGGAGATCAGAAGGTGTTGGAGCCTCTGGAACTGGAGCTAAAGACGGTTGTAGGGTGCCATATGGGTGTTGGGTTCTGGTAATTGAACTCAGGTCCTCATACTGTGGCCCAGACCAACCCTGAAGTTTAGGAATCTTCTTGCCTCACCCTCCAAATACTAGGATTGTAGGTGTGAGGTACAATGCCTGCTGCCCCTGGAGAGTCTTAATATTTCACTTTATTAATAGAGTATGTGAGGAGACCTGGCACATGGCAGTGACCTAATAATTCTCTCTCTATTTTTAAGGGCAACTAGGAAAACTGGCTTCTTTATATTAAAGCATAATTGAGAATTGTCTATTACTTCTGCTATTAATAGGTCTGAAATAGTAAAGGAAATGACTTGCAAAAATTACTTTGGAAGACATTCTTTTAAAATATATTTAAGGGCTCAGTGTGGAGCCCTGCTGGCAGAGTGCTTGCCTAATATCTGTCTATGGAGCCCTGGGTTTGATCCCCAGTACTTCGTCAACTGGGTGTGGTGACACGTACCCATAATCTCAGCACTTGTTGGGGAGGGGCAGCAGAAAGAAGATTGACATTTCAAGATTATTCTCATCTACATAGGGAATTTGAGACCAGATTGGGCCACTGACTCTCTCTCTCTCTCTCTTTCAGTTATATGTGTGTGTACATCCATATTTTAAAATAGTAAAAATATAATAATATTTAATGTAGATGAGGAAAATCCAGGACGAACTTCCTTCAGCAACACTGTCTTCAAATATTCTAATATTTGATGTATATTCTCCTAGTTACCCATTTTATTTGTTTTCTACAGAAAAATGGTTTGTGTTCAGGCATAAATGGTCTATCTGTATCATGTGCTCTTCCCCCAGAGGAAGAGGGGCTGTAAAGAGTTTGAGAGGAGTGTCTTTCAGACATGACCGAGACACCACACTCACAAATACACAGCAGCTGTGGTTGCCAAAGCCCTGCACAAGATCAAACCAATCAATGTTCTAGGGCGGATGGGGAGGGTCTCACAAGCACCCACCCCCAGCTGAGGAGCTAAGGGCAGTTGAGGGTCTGCTGAGCAAGGAGGAGTCAGCTTTCTTTAACGGTCTGGCCCTTGGCAGGCTGACCATGCTCCCTCGAATGGCCCCACCCCTGTGAATGTTTGGGCAGCACAAATTGGACTCAGTGATTTATAAAAATAAAAAAGAGGCTTGAAGTTGGGAATGACTGAGGTGGAGAATGGGGGATTACATCTGGGAGGAGCTTGGGGG
Source organism: Meriones unguiculatus (assembly GCF_030254825.1). NCBI lineage: Eukaryota > Metazoa > Chordata > Mammalia > Rodentia > Muridae > Meriones > Meriones unguiculatus. The sequence goes on along the minus strand of NC_083354.1, from coordinate 13,847,640 downwards.
AGAAATAGGGGTGTATATGCTCAAAATACATTGTATCCATGTATAATTTAAAAAATCAATACAAGTGTTATCTTTTGAAATGGTTATTTTACTTTGTAAGCATAATTTGCTTTCTCTAGTAGTATTTTATGAATATTTTTGCATGCCAACACATTCTTTTTTATTACAACTTTATTTTGAGAGATACTGTCACTGTATGGACCAGAATGCCCTCAAGGCAGCCCTGCTTCAGCCTCCCAGAGTACCAGGATGACCGTTGTAAGCCATGGTGTATGTTTTAGTGGCTTCATAGTGTTACAATGCAGATTCTTTCTTTCTTTTTTTTTTTAAACCTATTTTTTATTTTTATTATTAGTTACATTTTATTAACTCTGTATCCCAGCTGTATCCCACTCCCTCATTCCTTCCCAATTCCACCCTTCTTCCCTCATCTCCTCTCTGTGCCTTTCCAAGTCCACTGATTGGGGAGGACCTTCTCCCCTTTCATCTGACCCTGTTTTATCAGGTATCTTCAGGACTGGCTGCAAAGTCCTCCTCTGTGGCCTAGGAGGACTGCTCCTCCCTTGGATGGTGGGGTGGTCAAAGAGCCTGCCTTAGAGTTCCTGTCAGAAATAGTCCCTGTTCCCCTTACTATGGGAAACCAATTGTTTACTGAGCTACCACGGGCTACATCAGAGCAGAGGTTCTAGGTTATATCCATACATGGTCTTTGGTTGAGTATCAGTCTCAGAAAAGGACCCTGTGCCCAGATATATTTGGTCCTTGTGGAGCTCCTATCCTGTCTAGGTCATACTAACTCCCCCTTCTTTCATATGATTCCCTGCACTCTGCTGAAGGTTTGGTTATGAGTCTTAGTATCTGCTTTGATACACTGCTAGGTAGAGTCTTTCAGAGGCCCTTTGTGGTAGGCTCCTGTCCTGTTACTTGTTTTCTCCTACGTCCAATGCACCTCCCATTTGTCTTTCTAAGTGAGGATTGATCATCTTACCCTGGGTCCTCTTTCTTGTTTATCTTCTTTGGGTATATAGATTTCATTATGTTTATCATATCTTATAGGTCTATATAAGTGAGTATATACCATGTGTGTCTTTCTCCTTCTGGGATACCTCACTCAGAATGATCTTTTCTAGATTCCACCATTTGCCTGCAAATTTCATGATTTCCTCGTTTTTGATTGCTGAGTAATATTCCATTGTGTAAAAAACCACAATTTCTGTATCCATTCCTCCATTGAGAGACGTCTGGGTTGTTTCCAGATTCTGGCTATTACAAATAAAGCTGCTACAAACATGGTTGAGCAAATGTCCTTGTTATGTACTTGAGCAAATTTTGGGTATATGCCTAGGAGTAGTATAGCTGGGTCTTGAGAAAGCACTATTCCTAATGCAGATTATTTCTTAACCTGTGTTTAGTACTTCTAAGTTTTTGGAGTTCGCCCATGAACTGAAGAGGACCAAAAGCTTTTTGTTTATTCCTGTAGAAAGAGTTCAGCTGTGGTTTTCATTGAGGTTGACTAGCTGCACAGTGTCCCATTTTCTGTAGTAATTAATAACATTGGTATAGAAACTGGGTGATAATGAGATCATCATCAAGGAAATTCAGCTACTTAGAGCTTAGAACACAGGCTATAGGGATCTCACCTTCCCAGGAAGAAGTTCTTAAACATTAGTACACATTTGTGATCTCAGTGTGCCAGTTGTGACAGCTTACTAGAAAGAGATTCTCTAGATAGAGATGATAGACAGCTAGAGCGGCCAGAACTTGAACAGACAAAGGATCCTTTTCAGTGTTTTGAAAGCTGTATTGCAGGGTGAAGTATAATGTGTATATCAGTATACCTGCCATGGAGGTATACTAGCCAAGGAGACTATCGTTGACTAACAAACCACCTAGGATCTGTCACAGCACTGCATCAGTCTTTAATATAGGATGGCTCCGCTGCTCAGCTGTTGTCTTTCACTTTGGAGAGGTTGGCTGGGTAAAAGGGCTAACAGTGTAACAGAGAAGAGAAGTAACATGTGGAACAATCTCTGAAACAATAGTGAGATCAATTAAGCCCTGAGAAAGAAGTCTGATAACTAATGTCAGTAAGTCCCTTGGTTTGCAAATGTTGTAATTAGTTTCTCACAACAAGTTTCAACTGAAATGTATCTAGGAAACCAGCCAGAGATCTTAAAAGACCTGGTCTTTCAAAAGATGTGCATTTCTGCTGAACTAGATGTGATCTCTTCTGGAGTTGATGCTTCCAGTGTGTGTGAGGAGCAGTGCCTTAGTCCCACGAAAGAAGACAGATCTGTGGAGGGGAGCAGCTGCCATGGCATGTACGGCTTGCAGAGTCATCCAGGTCCAGCTGGTCTTTGGAGCTGGACTGGGCTGTGTTTAAGAAGCATCTGGGAGGGCAGTGGGAATCTGACTCAGGAGGATCACTGGTTTGAGGCTAGAAGTAGCTATACAGGGAGCTGGAGGACAGCCTAGGTTACATAACATGACATTGTCTCAACAGCAACAGCTTTGAGCACAAAACCTGTGGTGGAACTTAACTGGTTGGGTTGAGATTGGGATGTCTCATCCAAGCTCATAAAAAATATAAATGATGTAGTTAGTTGCCTCATGCCTGTAATCCCAGTGCTTGAGAAACCAAGGCAAGAAGATTGATGCAGTTTGAGGTTAGAATAGGCTGCCAAGTTAAGACTTTACTGTGTCTTAAAAAAACAAAAAACACCAAGGACCATGCATGGAGATAACCTAAGACCCCTGCACAGATGTAGCCCGTGGCAGTTCAGTATCCAAGTGGGGTCTATAGCAATAGGAACAGGGACTGTCTCTGACATGAACTGATTGGCCTGCTCTTTATTTATCTCCCCCTGAGGGGGGAGCAGCATTACCAGGACACAGAGGAAGACAATGCAGCCACTCCTGATGAGACCTAACAGATTAGGATCAGAAGGAAGGAAAAGACCTCCCCTATCAGTGGACTTGGGGAGGGGCATGCGTGCAGAGGGGGGAGGAAGGGAGGGATTGGGATGGGAGGAGAGAGGGGACCACAGGGGGGATACAAAGTGAATAAAGTGTAATTAATAAAGAATAAAAAAAAAAAGAGGACGCTGATAATGATGGAGAAGAAAGAACTGCCTACCACTAGCTGGCAATCTCCAGAGGTAAAGGGCGATCACCTGGGAAAATATTAAACTCTCCTGATCACTGGGAAACAAAAACAAAAACAAAACAAACAAAACAAAACAGAAAACATGAAACACAAAAAGCACCTCACAAAAATGTGCTTATGTGTGTGATGGAAATAGGTGCCTGTTTAATCTATAAAACTCAGTTGTTAAAAAGAAACAAAGTTAAAAAATAAATACAAAACCAAACTGTTGTTGATTGTTAATATTTAATATCAGTTTATCTTTTAGTTAATCAGTGGTTATTCATAAACCAACTGTATATCCAAATCACCACACAGAGACTAGGATTTATTTAATTAACCTAGAGCACAATGCTGGGCAATAGTTACTCCATCCTAAACTTCCAAGCTCACATAGCTTCCCACCATTCAGAATTTCCAACATTATACTTGGTTTTAGTCATATCTTAGGTCCAGTTCATCTTTTCTCCTGATTCCAAGTCCTGTTCTGCCGATCTCCGCTCTTCTCCTCTTCTCCTCTTCTCCTCAGGACCAGGATGTCCCACACTGTTCTCATCATTGCTCAGCCTTGTGGTTTGTTTTTTATTGACAGCACAGAGAACAAATGGTGGCATGTTTACACAAACCTGAGACAGGTGATGCTTAGAAAAAGCATCACAGTGCCATGTCCAGATTGAAACCAGATAGTGGGGAAGAGAAATCAGCATTTGAATGAACAAGGGTAAATTTTATACATTCCACAAGAACAGTATACCAACACCAAACTACATAAACCGGGTGTGATGATGCATAGCTGTAATCCCAGCACTCAGGAAGTGAATCAGAAGTAATTCCAAATGAATAGTCAGAACATACCTAAAAAAAAACCCACAAGACACAATTGTGATTGAGCTATTTTGTACATTAGCCTTAGCTTTTTAAATTGTGGGTCTTTTTCTTTTTCTTAAAGGTTAAACAACTCTTGTCTTCTGGCCAGATGTGGCAACGTGACACATGCCTGCTATCATTCTTACTTAGTAGGCAAAGTCAGGAGTATTACCTACGCCCAGGAGTTTGAGGCCAGTTTGGGTTACATAGTGGGATGTCTTTTTAAAAATACAAATAAAAAATCAAAAGCCTCATGTGTTCTTGACTTGCTTAGGTATTGATTTTTTTAAAGTCCGAATTTGCATAGATTGAGTTCATTCAGAATGTGGTCTGAATACAGTCTTGCCAAGAGCTCCAGAGCTGCTTCTGTGAGCATTCACTGTTTCAGTGGTTCCCTTAAGTAGCTGCTGCCCCTTGGATTTCATGAGCAGTGACATCAGATGCAGCTGGCGCTTAATTCCAGTGAGACAAAAAACATAATTAATGGGATAACTGCCTCATTAAAAGATTTAGAACTTTTTTCTGTGCTGCTTATTCCCCCTCTCCACGAGACCAGAGAAAAAGAATGGTGGAGATTGTTCACTTGAGACCATGCTAAGCTATTGATTTGTCTTAAGGCTATCTAATGGTTCTGATTTCCACATGAATCATTCAGGCTGTGCTGTGATTTTCTTATTTCTTCTGGTGACTGCTCTCTGCTGCTAGTGACAGTTTTCTAGAGATCACTGTGTGATTTTGTCTTGTCAGACTCTAAACATGCCCCACTTTATTGTTTCATAGAGGTCTTATTTATTTGGTTTTAAATACAGTTGACTTAGCAAACAAAGATTTGTGTGTTTAAGTGGATAACAAATATTAGGCAGGGATGAGAGAGGAAGGAGACAATCTTTTCCCATTGTTGTTTTCTTCAGCTATGCGCTGCCTGTCTGCTGACCCTGCTGGTATGTAGTTCGTGTTTCATAAAGAGGTTTTTTTTTTTTTTTTTTTTATGATTAGACACAAATAGCAAGAGTCAGAGAAAATCAAGGAGATAGGGAAGGAAGAACATTTTCTATGTGTGATCAGCAACATGAAGACAATACTTTAAAGAAAATTAGAAAATAATTTTTATTTGGGATGTGTTCAAGATTGGCCATGAACTCAACAGTACTTCTACTTCAGCCTCCTCTGAGTGTCGGGGTTTCAGGCATGAGTCCCCATGCGCAACTTAGGAAAACTTTACTTTTATTTTAATATATGAGAGAATAAAATAAAATTAATGTATAACATTTAGTTTCTAGAATTTGACGAGTCTTTGTGTGTTTGTGTGTGATAATGGAAAATACGCTCTGAGAATAAATTTCTGGGAAAAGAAAAATAAAGATTTAAAGAAAAATAATTACCTTTGTTGGTAGTTAACTTTCTATTCCTGTAATAGAGTACTTGTCATAATCAGCTTTTTAGTTTTTTGCATTTATTTATTTATTTGTTTTTTGGCCGACAGTTGTAGAGGTTTCGGTTCGTGCTTAAATATGCTGTTGCTTTTTGGCCTTTGTCATGGCAGCACATCATGGCAGGAGCATGGCCTTTGTCATGGCAGAGGTGCCACTTACCTCATGACAGTGGAAACAACAGAGATGGATAGGAAGGGGATGGATTCCTGTGTTTCCTTTAAGGGCACACGCCTAGTGATCTAAGACCCTGTAGGCTCCGCCTTTTCAAGGTTCTACTATTTTCCGGTGGCTGGCACCGAGAACCCAGCCTTTAGCATGTGCACCTCTGGGGGACATTCCAGACCCAAGCTGCATCTGTGTATGTTCACCAGGTGCATGCAGTACACATGGAGGCCAGAGGAGGACATTGTATCCCCTAGATGTAGAGGCACAGACCATTGTGAGCTACTGTGTGGATGCTGAGAACTGAACCTAGGTTCTCTGGAAGAGCAGCAAGTGCTCCTAACCACTGAGCCATCTCTGTAGCTCCAGAGCTTAGGTTCTTAATGATAATATTAGGCTGAGATAACCATCTCTAGATTTCTCAGTAAATATAAGAAGTCCCTGGTCAGGTAAGATAGTTAAGCTTTTATGATTCTCATAGCAGAAAGCATTCCAGTCTTAAAAAAAATGTATCAGTTTTGTTTAACTGTAACTCAGTGCTAGAGCTCTTAGCTCTGGCCTAGCAGGCCCAAGAAGCTCTGAGTTTGATTTCTTGCACTGCAAGTGAAACAGAATGTAGGGGCTTTGATGTGAATAAGACTGTTTTATTTGTGCAAAGAACAATTCAGGTATATGGTAAACAGGAGGTGAAAGAACTCTAGCCGTACTCTGAACATCTTGAAAATTACTAATATAAAATAATCCAGCCTTAGTCATAATTTCTAGCTGCTCTGGCTATATCTAGAGTCTTCCCATTGTGTATAGCTTTTTAAGGTGTTAATTCCTCAGGCCTAGAAACCTGAACATGACAGAGGCAAGAACTGAAGTTTCAATAATATGGGAAAAGTGGGTATGAGTAAGAGTGAGTGGGTAGAAGACCTCAATTAAAGCATGAGTGAGGAGAGGTGCTCCAGGCTTCCAGCCAGGGCCGGCCCTAGGACACCCAAGTTTAGAGAAGCTTCAGCAGGGGCAGAAGAAAACAAGGTACTAAAATGACAGGGGAGGAACAGCAGGGCATCCATTGAACACTTACAAGCCTTAGAACTCTGTGGCTGGCTTCCATATGCTCACCTCTTATGGAAGGTTTATAGAGAAGCTGTGCCCATCACATACTTAGTACAAGCCTATTAAAATTTAGATTGACTGTCAGAGTTAAATTGGAAATTTGTTATTTGGTGAGTAAAATTTAAAGTTTAGACCGACAAGGAAGAGAGCTGAGATAAGAAAATTCAGGACTTTGCAGGAGCTAGTAAAAAATTCAAGTATGCCAGATGAACATAGTAATATTTGCTCTTTAATTTCATCACTTGCTGAGGTGGACAAGACAGTGACTCATTTATACCTTTTTACTTGTGAGGGCTCTCTATAGGCAGATCTTCTCTGGACTGTTCACTAATGAGAACCTGTGGGCAGTAAAGGACAGGGGAGCTCTGCTTTACTTGTCAACTACTCTCTACCATTGACAAGAATGATGGATATGAATAATGCACAGATAAGTCAGGAAAAGTCATAGTGTAAAACCCATTTTGGCATACCGACTCATATTCCCTAGGAAAAAATACATGTGGCATATGGCCTGTGTGTTCTCTGATGTCTCCTAACGTTTTTAAAGAATTATTTAAAGTTTTTAAATCATATAGCATATGTATAGATATGTACTTATGTGTGCAGTTGCCTGCAGAGGCAAGAAGAGGGCATCAGATCCTCTGAAGCTGTAGCTACAGGCTGCCTTGGGTGCTGGAAACCTAGCTGGGTCCTCTGCAAGAGTAGAACGTGTTCTTAGCCTCCTAGTCTTCTCTCCAGACCCATTTTCTAACCGTTTATTGTGGAAACAAAAGCTCATACCAGAAAAGAACCAATCATATGAAACACAAGTAAAGGTTTTTTTTGAGGAAGGCCAGTCCTTCCCCAAACTCCCGTATTTAGTATTTACTTTTGTTGTTTGTTTTTCTTTTTGAGACAGGTTCTCACTATATAGCTCTAGTTGGCCTAGAACTCATATAGATCTACCTATATCTGCCATCGGAATTAAAGGCATGTGCCACCACCATGTTTACTTTTAAACTTGAGTGTCTACTTCTCCCACATACTACTTGAAGGGATCTGTCTTCCTGAGGAGTCCTCCACAAAGCCTCTGTTGTAAGTGCGTGCTGACTTTAACGAGCTTGCTGGTGGTCAGGTGTGTATCCACAGCCTTCAGCATGGTCCCTGCTCCTCGTAGGCCTCAGTGAAGCAACAGAGAAGGAACTACAGTGCTCTTGTTCTTTGCAGCATCACTCTTATTTTCCTCTGCTTGTCGGTTCCTTTTCTTTGACCCTTCTCTTTGTGAAGATTTTCCCTAAGTAATTGATTTAAGAGAATAATATACAAAAGATTTTTGTTTTTCTTTTCTTTTTTTTTGATTTTATTATTATTTTTTTTTTATCAGTTACATTTTATTAACTCTGTATCCCAGCCAAGATTTTTGTTTTTCAACTGAGAAGACTTGGAACTTTTCAGTGTGTCTAGTTCCTTTAAAGATGTGAAGGAAATAAAGATACTGATTTTAAAAGGAAGCTTTCTGAAAAGATGGTATTTGAGTTGTGGTCTGAATAAGAAAGATACAGCATGGTTGGCAGGGAGTGAAAGTTGAGGCTGGACTTCATTTGTTTTGTTTATATTTTTAGAAAGGATATATTTCTTCATTCATTTTAGGTGTATGTATATGTCTGACCAAACCTCTTTGACTAACATGTTTGTTTGTTTGTTTGTTTTCACCTGTAAGAGAGAGTCATGGCAGTGAAAAAGTTATTTGGCATATTTTCCCCCCCTTTGGTCAGGCAAAGAGCTGGGCATGGCAAGAAGAGAGCAGAGGATGCTGTCCTCCCACCCCCTCGCAGTTTTGTACAGCGCCTATCTCCTAAGGCGCTTTCAGTAACTATGCTGAATTCAAACTTGATGTGGAAATAAGTAGGAAAAACATAGAAGACAAATGGGACTTAAGCAGCTCATGAAAATGAAGAAAGCATTTACCATGGAAATTTTCATTTTCTTTCAAGAGTTTGTTGCCGTGTGACTTGGGCTGGCCTTGAACTCAACAGTCCACTTGTGTCAACCTACTGGGTACTTGAATTAAAGGTATTGGCCACCATGCTTACCTTCCATGGAAATGTTGATTGAACTCTGTCTTCATCATTATTTGTTTATGATGACAGCTAATGGTAATTTTATGTAGTTGTCTGGTGCCAAACTCTTGAAATTATTTTTTTCTGCCAAAAGAAAGTGATTGTATCTGGCTGTGTGTCTGACACTCCCATCTAAAGCTCTTCCTCTTCCTGGCTGTGATATATAATATTATACAAAAGAAACATATACAGCTAATATCCATATAAGTGATTGATTAAATAAAACGGAATGAGCTAATGGTGAGATGAAGCTATATTATATAAATGTAGGTTTATTGGGAACAGTGAGGGAGGGAGAGAGGGAAGAGGAGCATGGGCTAGTGGGGGAGAGAGAAAGCGAGAGCAGGAAATGGTAGAAGGCAAAAAGGGCAAAAAGGGCAAAAAGGGGCAGTGGAAGCAAGATGTCTGGATATTATATAATGAAAGAGAAGCCTTGCCCCTAGGTAGAGGCCAGGATATGGCAGCTATGTCCTGTAGCAGGTAAAGGACTTTAACCACAAGAAGCAACTTAATGCATCTAAAGAAGAGAATTGTAAAGGTTACAATTATGAGTCATGCTTTTTATTTTCTTTTATCTCAGTAACACTGGTCAGTACTACTAGGTAAAGTTTTCTAAACAGTTGTTATCTTTGAGCCCAGTATCCCATGATTTCGTCACAGTCCTCATGCAGACATCAACTGACTTCCTTTAAACAGGCTTATTGACAGAAAACTTGAACTCTCTTACAGTCCATTTGTCTCCTTAATTCCAGTAGTATTTTGATTATACTTTATGTCGTTCAAATTCAATTTGGCATCAGGTTTATCACCTGACATCTGTTTTTTACTTTTAGCTTCCTTTTAAAGATTTCATTTTCTGTCATTTGCAGATCATTAATATAGAAGGAATGATTTAAATTTTAAAACTTTCCATGTCAATTGAGGACTGATTAGAAATGAATATCATTTGTAGTTACCTAGGTACTAAATATCTTTGAAAAATAATTCAGTAATTATTCAACACTGCCTGTTTTTAAAAATAAAGCATTTCAATTTTATTTTTTCTGCCTTTAAAAATTAAAGTATCATTATATCACTTCCCCCTTCCTTTTCCTTCTTCCAACCTTTCCCATGTGCCCCTCTCATTGCCTCTCAATTTGATGCTGTCTTTTTTTATGTACTGTTATTGTTAAACAGACACATACTGAAACTTGCTGAGTCTGTTTAGTGTTGCTTGTGTGAATATGATTTCTGGGCTGAACATTCAGTACAGAGTGGTCAGGCTCTGTTTTTATTGATGACCCAGAGGACCAGAGGTTTCAGTTTAAGAGACAGTACTGGTTAAGCCTGGCGCTACATGCCTTTAATCCCAGCACTGAAGAGGCAAGTGGATATTTGTGAGATCGAGGCCAGACTTGATTACATAGTGAGTTCCAGTACAGCTAGGGTCACAAAGACAGAGTCTCAAATAGCAACAACAAAAAGACAGTACAGAAATAAGAAAGTATTTAGAGTATAGTGGATCGTGCCAGTGGTCTAGCTACATGGCAGATTGATGTGAGAGGACCACTGGAGCCTAGAAGTTTCAGATAAGCCTGGGCCACATCTTTCAAAATTACCCTTTATGGTAATAATTAGTGCTATTGTTTATTTTATTTTAAAATATTGAGGGAGATAGCTGAAATTTTTGTTATATCTCTCCCACTTTTTTTTTTTTTGCTTATTTGTTTCTTAATTTAGGTATATAAGGTATACTTTTGTATTCTTTATTTTTTAGTAGCTCATATAATGATCACCTTGAAATATTTTGATCTGCAGAAGTGTATGAAGCCTAAAATAGAGGTTAGGGTTATTTGTAGTATTAAGTGTCTGTGCCCGTCCTATCCCTCACAATTCTTGATCTAATAATAAAAGAGCCTCAAGGTTAAAAAAATTCCCCTAAATAACTACTCTACTCTCTCCGGTTATCAGAATAGACCCACATTTTTATTTTCTTGAGGCAGGAATGAGGAAGTTGCATGTGGTAGCTGGTGTCTGGGACTTGAGAAGTAGAAGAGGATTAGAAATTGAAAGTCAACTTAGGCCACAAAAGACCCTGAATCACAACAGACAGAAAAAGTGTGCGTGTGTGTGTGTGTGTGTGTGTATGTGTGTGTTGTGAGAGAGAGAGACTATAAACTAGTTAGAATCTCTTGAATTCTTGTTGTTTGCATTAAAATTCAAGTATACTTTCCAGGAAAATGTAATGTGTAAAATCAAGGTACAACTATAGAATGTTCAGGTCAGTACAGTTATCATAGCATATGTTGATTGTACTTGTATTGTTACTTAGTGAATGAATCTAATTTTTTTCTTTTTTTATTTATTTTTATTATGTATACAATGTTCTGTCTGCATGTATACCTGAATGCCAGAAGAGCCATCAGATTTCATTATAGATGGCTGTAAGCCACCATGTGGTTGCTGGGATTTGAACTCGAGACCTCTGGAAGAACAAACAGTGCTCTTAACCTCTGAGCCATCTCTCCAGCCCTTATTTTTTCTTAAAATGAGATCCTAAAGATTACTTACCTCTCCCTCAGTCCACTTATTCATGTCAGAGCTCAGCAGTCTCAGGTCCTCTGTGAGGATCTGAAAGGAGATAAAGAACGTGGTTTCCATAACTTTGCCATATTTAGGGAAAATTTTAGAATACCAGGTACCGAGTGCTTGCTGACTAGAAAAAGAGGTGCTTTCAGTTGTTTAAGAAGGGGTTAGCATTGCCCAAGCAAGAGTTGTTTTTTTGTTTTTGCCAGAAATACTCATTTCTCTGATGTGACAGCTGTGTAGACCAAATTGTCTTCCCATATCACTATATCATAATTGTTCCAAAACCACAATTAGGGTTAAGATCAAGGTACAAACATAGCCAAAGCCTAGAGAAAAGCTCATCTAGCTTTGAGATAACCTTAAAATCCTTGTCGCAATCTTTTTTAATATTTTATTTTTTCATTTAAAAATATGTAGTCCTAGGTACTTGGGGGGCTGAGAAGTATAACAGATCAGAGGCCTGCTTGGGTTATATGAAAAAGGCTAACCTGGATAACTTAGTGAGGACATGTCTCTAAATAAAATGGGTTGAGAATGTACCTCATGTGTTAGAGCACCTGCCTAGCTTTTGCAAGGTCCTGGGTTCCCTCCCAGTACTTTAAAAGTAAAATAAAATACACATAGCCCCAATTCTTAGAATGCTGATGAATGAGACAGATGTCCTTCTAAATCAAAGCATGACTTTAAAGTGAGTGGAGATTGAATAGTGTCTGAGAATGGAGTTTTCAGAATGTTTGGGTGTCCAGGCTGCTGAAAGTCTTGCATGCATACTTTATGCCTCTAAGTTGCTGTTACTATGCACACAGGTCTTTTTCCATTCCCCACGCCTGAAACTTGTGCTGAGGCATTGCCAGTCAACACCACGGCTGTTGTCACTGCCACCACCACCACCATCATCGTCATGTGTAGCTAAATGAAGCTACCCATGGTTCTTTCTGTAGGTAACATGCTTCCCTATCTAGGCCCCTGCTGAGAAACCAAATAATCTATCTAAGATGGGTTGGCTTAAGTCAAAGGGACAGGACCAGGGAGACCCTGGCACAAATAGGCCTGTAAGGGCCTTTTGATATATCCTGTTCTCAAAAGGACATTCCAAACACACACAGGGGGCAAAAAAGATGGCTCAGGTGAGAAAAGGCACTTGCTGCCAAGCCTGATAACCTGAGTTTAATCCCTGGAACCTGGTGGAAGAAGAAAATAGATTCCTGCAAATTGTCTTCTTTTTAATATATGTCCTGCTCATCCTTCAACTGAGTAACTGTAAATGGTTATCAGCCTCATTGAATCATAGTGCAAACATAAGATGCCTTAGATAGTTAGAGAAGTCTGGAACAGGTGGGAGGCCACAGGGGCCATCAGGATTTAGGACCAAGAGGTTAGGAATCCGGGCCTCTGCTCCTACTCTTGAGCAGGTATAAACATCTATACAAATGGACCAATTTCACCTTATTAAAATGGACTTAATTTTTAGAGCACTTTTAGTTTCATGGAAAGTTGAAAAGAAAGTACTGAACATTCACATGTACTTTCACCATCCCTACTTTTCTCTTTTTACTTCACAATTAGTACATATTAATTATATGTAACAGGTTTCATCATAGCATTTTCAAATATGATTATAATATACTTTGCTCATCTTCACATCTATTACTATCATTTGTTCCCTTCTGACCTCCCACTGGACCCCTTCTGCTTTGCTATCTTCTTGCTAACCTAGATTTCATATGTAAGAAAAAGCATGCATGAGTTGTCTTTCTGGGTCTGTTTATTTTGCTTACCTCAGTTCCATCTGTTTTCTAGCAAATGACATCTCATTCTTCTCTAATGCTGCCTTGTGTAATCTTCTTAAAAAATTTGAGACAGAGTCTCATTGTGTAACCTAGGCTAGCTTTAAAGTTATGATAGATCCTCCTACCTCAGTCTCTTGAGTTATGGGCTCACAGCCATGAGCTACAATGACACGTGTGTCATCCATTCATCCACTGATGTCTGTGACTTCAAATGCTTTCCTGGAGTAGTTTCAAAAGTTCAGACCTTACATTTAAGTCTTTGATCCATTTTGGGTTGATTTTTTGCACAGCATAAGAGCAATAGGCCTAGTTTCATTCTTTTGCATGGGGATAATCCAATATTCCTGGCACCCCAACTTAAAGCGGCTGTTTTTTCCTTGAGCATATGTTTTTTTGACACTTTTTCTGAGAATCATAGGGCTGATGTCTGCCTCTCTTTTTAACCTTGTTGCAATCTTGGTTTTCTTATTGAAAAACAAACTGTGGCTCAGAATTCCACCTGCCTGTAATCCTAGTGCTCACAGACAGCGGTTACTTCCCCTTTCTTCTTTCTGCATATGATCTTAGCAGCTGTCTTCTGTGCAGAAACTACTCTAGTTCTTTTCTGTCATGTGGTCCCCTCCCCCCTAAAAAAAAAAATCAGAACAGTGTAGCTACTTCCTCTTTATTATGCCTGAGTGTCCCATGTATCATGCTGAGTGTGCTTTGGTTTTGCTGAGTTCTACTCTTTCAGAATAGTGCTAACATTCTGATCCTCCTAACAGAATAACCACAAACTCTACCAAACACACCAAGCACATGCTATCCCTCTTCCACCATTGTGCTAGAGTCCATCATTCTAGCAGTCCTCCGTGCTTATGCTGATTGTTGACTTACCCAGAACAGCTTACCAACCCTTAAATATTTTTAAGTGCAATTTAAATATTTTATTCTACTCGTTATTTTTATTTTATCATTCTGCATTTTTAAAATTAGCACATATTAGTTGTACATATTAATGGATTTATGGTAAAATTTCCTTATGTGCCTACAGCACACCTTGATTGCATATATTTGCATTTGTTAGTGAAAGGAAGCATCTATCTTTTCCTGTGATTAATTTTTTGTGATGCTTCTTTTATCTGCTTATTTACTATCTTTTTATAGTAATTTGTAAGACTTCTTTATATACCATGGGAAATAATTTATATTTGGTTAGTTTGGGTTTTTGACTTTGCTTTTGAAGTGTTTTGCCATCTAAAAGTTTTAGTCTTTTCTTTAAAATTGTCAGTCAACCTTTCTCAAATATACAGCCTAGACTGACTTTCATTTCTATGTTCCCAAGCTACAGTCAGTTAAATGGATGCTCTAAAAATGAGGCAAGTGTTTGTTAGCAAGCAGACATCCTTGGGACTGAAGAGATGGCTCAGAGGATTAAGCTTAACTCTTTTGCACAGGACCAGAGTTTGGTCCCCAGTTCCCACATCAGATGTCTCATAATCTTTTGTAACTCGAGTTCCAGGGGATCCAGTGCCCTCTTCTGGCCTTTTTGGGTACCTGAACTCATATGTACATATTCATACATAGACACATTTATACACAAAATTAAAAAGTTACCAAGAAGTCCAGAGTTGAGCACTTCTGCTACAGGCCAGTGGGATTCTTAGGCTTATGGCTACTCCAGACTCTTGTTTCCAGCATGTGAATCTCCTTCTAGCTCTCATCGTTGATGAGACAATACCAGATGTATTTCTTTTTGGTGTTTAATCTTAGGTAAAGCTTACTCCCAGTGCCTCCATGTAGTCCCATCTATCTAATACAAATGACATTGTGTAGCAATTATGTGTATAGTATGTAAATCTTGTCCCAGGAAAAATGCGTGTGACAATAATATACAAAGAAGCAGGGAGAGAACACTGATCAGCCAGCAGTTGTACAAGATGTGCTTTTGATTATGACTAAAAGACGTCTGATAGAACTAGGGTTGGAAATAATTTCTTTCTTTACTCTTTTTAAAAAAGCCTCTGCTCCATTATATTCTGAAGGATATAAGTGGGCCAGCTTGCCCACAAAACCATTTGAGGTCATTCACATCCTGGTCCTAACCCGTTGTTTTATTTTGTTTTTCAGCTAACTACTTGTTAAATACTTTTGTTTCACACATTTAAGTATTTATTCTTTACTAGATAGGCACTCTTCTAGATTATGGAGTTGAAGTATTTGCTGCCTTCTCAGGCTTCAGGCTAGTTGGAAAGATTTGCAACCCCAGATTTTAAAAAGTCTATAGCAGTCAGGCAGGACTTTTCTGTTCAGGCATCAAAAAATGACCTAAATAATGAGAAGGAACTGGCCATAAAAAGAGTTAGGACGTGAGGGGAGTATGTTCTTGGTAGAGGATTCAGGAGTGGCGTTTAATTTATAGTATTTGGGGTGTTTTGGGAACAGTACAAGACTGGCAGATGCAGAGCTCAAAGAAAGGAAGAAGACCTCAACAAAGCTTTAAACACAGAGGGAGAAGATGAGTCAGTAAGTCCATTGTAGAATAAAGTGAGCAAATTGCACTGAAGAGGCACACACAACGAGGTTCTTAAATCTGGGTTGGAGTGAGGTAGGTGATAGCATGCGTAATATGATGATCTTAACTTTACCTCACTTACCTATGTAGCAACTCTTGGAGGTAGGTATCTCATAACTGGGGTTTGTCTTTTTGTTTGTTTAGTTTTATTTTTAGGCAGGGTTTTGTTATGTAGCTCAAGCATGCCTGGAACTTACTGTGTAGCCATTTGCAGCCTGAAACTCATCATTCTCTCATCTCAGTCTCCTATATGTTGGAACTATAGGCATGAGCTAACATGCCAGCCTTAGTATCTGGTTTTATGAATGAAGGCACTGTGCAAAGAACGTTGGATAGCATTTAAGATTATGTAGTTGGAAGGTATAGGAACCACAGGCTCATCTGACTTCAAAGCCCACATTCTTAACCTTACCTGTTTATAGAATAAACTGTTGAATTGTATTGTCTTGAAAGAAAATTAACATTTTATAATGGATAAGATGTTGTGAGGCACTGTCAAAAAAAGACTGAGCTGGGTGTGGTGGCACATTCTTGTAATCCCAGCACAGGGAGGCACAGGCAGATGTGAGTTCAAGGCCAGTATGGTCTACAAAGCAAGTCCAGGACCGCCAAGGCTACACAGAGAAACTCTGCCTCAGAAAAAAACAAAACAAAACAAAGCAAAACTAGACTTATCAACTTAAAAAAAAAGAAAACAGAACTTTCTACCTGATAGAAATGTAGGAAAGTATGAAGTATCCGAAGAAAGCAGCATGAATTTAATCACTCTAGAAATCAGAATCCAAGGGCATCTTCTGAAGCATCAGGGAAGTAATTACAAGTCAAGTAAAAGTAAGTGCTTTTTACATAGTGGGTGGCCAGTCATCTTAGTTATAGATTAACGTGTTGGAGGAGATGGCTCAGTCAGTAAGTCCTTCTTTGCTATGAGCGTAAGAATTGTATGGGACGAGGGACTGCCTCTGACATAATCTGATTGGCCTGCTCTTTGATCACCTCCCCCTGAGTGTGTTCCAGTTGCTGCTAGGATGTTGGCTTGCTGTCTGGGGGAAAAGCTGAGGCACACGTTCTTTCAGAGCCTCTGCTTGCTTGTGCTGCATTTCTCTTTCAGAGACTCTTATCATTTACAATCAGTGTAACTCACTCAAGAACAGATGTCTTCAGTTCATGAATATGAAAGTTTTACAACCTAAAATAGGCTGGCAGCTGACTTTGATTTTTCTCATTCCGTCCTCTTTGTCCTGTCCATTCGTCCCATTCAGCTCAGGTATCTTTATCAATTTAACTACTTCTTTTAACATGTAAGGACTATCACAGTTTGGGGAAGCAAAGCACACACTTCAGATTTTGGCAATTCCTGAGTCAGAATTTTATATAATGTTATTTCTGCTTTTAATTTAAAGTAACTATTAAAAATTTCATATGGTAGCATATACCTATAAACCCAGAAGTTGGAAAGTAGAAGCAGGAAGAACAGAAGTTCAAGGTCATTCTAAGGTACATAGCAAATTCAATGTCAGCCTAGGATATGTGAGCCTTGATTTCAACAACAGAACAGAAGAGAGAAACAAAGAGACGTACAGTCAAGTCACGGGGTCAGAGATAAACTGAGATCCATGCACATAGTGATCTGCTATCTCAAATGCACATTATGTTTTCACAATGGGAATGCATCTTATGATTTATAATGCCTTAGGTGTGGTGAATAAAACATTCCTTGACACAGAAGCACCCATTATAGCTCAGCGTGTCAGTTTTCAGCAAAAATAGATTTCAGTTTCTGCTTTCACAGTGTTTACAGTGAAGTAAAGAGTTACGTGAAATAATGCAACTTTAAGGCTTTATTTAGGTATGAAGATCAGGGAATATCGTAAGTGACAGCTATTTGAGTCTGAGGTCTGAAGGATAATCAAAAACCAATCAAACCTCAAATCAGGGGCTTCAGAGCAAGGTAGAGCCAGAGAACAAGTCTCGGAGCTTGAGGTACCATGGGCACTCAAGCAGCTAAAGGAAACCAATGCAAATGGTTCTTGGTTGGGCTGTTAGAGGGGAACTAAGCAGTGGATGAGCATGTGATGAGGCTGTTTTTTCTGAAACAGTCAAAAGGCAGGTGCCAACTAAGGCTCCAGGGGCATATGTGAATATTTTTATATATTTATAAAGGGTTTTAAGCAAGGGTGAGACAGAGTCAGATTTTTCCATTTCAAAAAGATCACTTTGGCTGCTTGTAACAGAGAACGAGGAGAGAAAGCTTGATGGGAAGTTTTTGTTTGTTTTTTTTTTTTTGTTTGTTTGTTTTTCCCAGTTCCAGACAAGGTAATGGCTAGGAATAAAGTACTAACTATGAGCATGCAAGGGGGCTGCTAAGTCTAGCTAAATATCAATGGTGAGACTTGATTGACAAAGAGGCAAAAGTGAAGGCAGTGCTAAGGACTAGTTTCCTCTGAGAGCAAGCAGCTTGCTGGTAGAGGTGCCCTTCTGTTACTTAGAGGATGCTACAGGAGGGTCATACTTAAACGGAGATGGGAGAGCTGCTCTGTTGTTGCACTTGTTAAAGTTAAGATGCCTCAAGCAGAGATATGAACAGTTTTGTGAGCCTGGAGTCTAGAGTTCAGTTGAAAGGTCTGAGCTAGAGAGAAATTTAAGCTGAGAGCGGGGAAGATATATTAGAACTATGTAAGAACAAAAACAATGCAGTCTAAACAGCATCCTGGTTTGCTTTGTTTTGTTTTGCTTTTCTCAATACAGGGTTTCTCTATGTTCACTGTCCTAAAGCTCACTCTGCAGACCAGTCTGGCCTCAAACTCATAGAGATCCACCTGCCTCTGCTTCCTGATTGCTGGGATTAAGGGTGTGTGCTACATATTGATAATATTAATGAGAGTAGCTAGTGCTTACTGCCTGGCTCCATTTTTTTATTAATTAATTAATTTTTTATTAATTACAGTTTATTCACTTTGTATCCCAGCTGTAGCCCCCTCCTTCATCTCCTCCCAATCCTATCCTCCCTCCTTCTTCTCCTCTCATGCCCCTCCCCCAGTCCACTGATAGAGGAGGTCCTTCTCCCCTTCCATCTGCCCCTAGTCTATCAGGTCTCATCAGGACAGTTTTTCATAGTCTTCTTCTGTGGCCTGGTAAGCCTGCCCCCTCCCCCTCAGGGGGAGGTGATCAAAGAGGCAGTCACTGAGTTCATGTTAGAGACAGCCCCTGTTCCCCTTACTAGGGAACCCTCTTGGACACTGAGCTGCCATGGGCTATATCTGTGCAGGGTTCTAGGTTATCTCCATGCATGGTCCTTGGTTGGTTATCAGTTTCAGAAAAGACCCCTGGGCCTAGATTTTGTTGTTGTTGTTGTTCTCCTTGTGGAGCTCCTCCTGTCCCTTCTGGGTCTTTCTATCTCCCTCTTCTTTCACAAGATTTCCTGCACTCTGCCCAAAGTTTGTCTACGAGTCTCAGCTTTGATACCCTGCAGGGTAGAGTCTTTCAGAGGCCCTC
Organism: Meriones unguiculatus; assembly: GCF_030254825.1. NCBI lineage: Eukaryota > Metazoa > Chordata > Mammalia > Rodentia > Muridae > Meriones > Meriones unguiculatus. The sequence continues at coordinate 13,828,426 of NC_083354.1, read as the reverse complement.
TGTGGTAGGCTCCTGTCCTGTTTACTGTTTTCTCCCTCTTCTGATGTCCATCCCATTTGCCTTTCTGAGTGAGGATTGAACATCTTACTCAGTTCTTGCTTAGCTTCTTTAGGTGTACAGATTTTAGCATGATTATCTTATATTATATGTCTAATATCCACTTATAAGTGAGTATATACCATGTGTGTCTTTCTGCTTCTGGGATACCTCACTCAGGATGATTTTTTCTAGTTCCCACCATTTGCATCATTTTCTTGTTTTTAATTGCTGAGTAGTATTCCATTGTGTGTATGTACCATAATTTCTGTATCTATTCCTCAACTGAGGGACATCTGGGTTGTTTCCAACTTCTGGCTATTACAAATAAAGCTGCTACGAACATGGTTGAGCAAATGTCCTTGTTGTATACTTGAGCATATTTTGGATATATGCCTAGGAGTGGTATAGCTGGATCTTGAGGTAGCACTATTCCTGATTGTCTGAGAAAGCGCCAGATTGACTTCCAAAGTGGTTGTACAAGTTTACATTCCCACCAGCAGTGGAGGAAGTTTCCCCTTTCTCCATATCCTCTCCAGCATGTGCTGTCACTTGTGTTTTTGATCTTAGCCATTCTGATGAGTGTAAGGTGAAATCTCAGGGTCATTTTGATTTGCATTTCCCTGATGACTAAGGATGTTGAACATTTCTTTAAGTGTTCTCTGCTATTCAATATTCCTCCATGGAGAATTCTCTGTTTAGCTCTTTACTCCATTTTTAAATTGGATTACTTGATTTGTTGCTGTTTAACTTTTTGAGTTCTTTATATGCTCTGGATATTAGCCCTCTGTCAGATATAGGCTTGGTGAAGATCCTTTCCCAGTCTGTAGGCCATCGTTTTGTTCTGACAACAGTGTCCTTTGCTTTACAGAAGCTTTTCAGTTTCGTGAGGTCCCAATATTGATTGTTGCTCTTAGAGCTTGTGCTGTTGGTGTTCTGTTCAGGAAGTTGTCTCCTGTCTGGCTCTATGTCTTAAATACTATTGTGGAACATGCTCTGAGCTTAGTAACCCTGATCTTAGCCTAGAGTCTGTCCTCAAGCCTGCAAACAGCGAGCTACAGAAGGGAACTGTATCCTGTGCCTGCCTGTTATTCATCAGATTCAACATATAGAGTATTTTATGTAAAACATTTTAAAGGCTGCCCATGGCTTCTTTCATTTCTGATTCTTTTATATGGTGATAGCCTAAATGGGAGGAAGACATCTCTGTCTTGAGACCTATACATATTTAACATGACCCCCATTATATACTTTTCTCTAAGCTAAATGATAGGAAGGTGTGACTTCATTTCTTACCTGGATGGCTTTGTTCTTAGGAGAAAGCAGCTCATTGAGATTGCTTTGTTGTATCCTAAGCATCCTAAGCACTGGGAGGCCTGAGCTCATCCTGAATTTGAACATGGTTCTGTTGTTTGTTAAATGACTTTGGCTAACTCTCCCAGGCTTTTTTGTTGAACAAGGGGTTTCTTTAATAACAGCAGTCATGCAGCATGTGGTAAGACTTTAGTACAGAACTTTTGCTGTTCTGATCAAAGCTTCGCAATGAACATGAACAGCATGATTCCTTTATTTGTTGTAATTCTATTCTACTGTTGATTAATTTATTTATTAAGAATTTTATATCTTTAAAGACCAATGCTTAATTTGTAGATATAAATGATTTTTCTTGATGTGTATATTAGAGATATTCTTACAAAGTGAGATGTAGTTTTAAAAATATTTTCAGGAATATTAAAAGAACCTCAATGCCTAAAAATATCCATTCCAAACCTTTCCCATCTAAAACTAAAATTCTAGAGAAACAAAATCATCTAACTTTTGCTCCCTTAGTATGAATTTTTTTAAAAAAAACTAATTTTTCTTATAAATTTAAAGAATTACAATTCTAATGCTTATCAGAAGTTGATTTGAATTTTGGTTCATGTGTGTGTGAGAGGGTGTGTGTTTGAAACAGGGTCACATGTAGCACAGGCTGATTGGCTTCAAACTCACTGTAAAATGAAGGATGGCCTTGCACTTCTGGACTGTTGCATCCACCAATACTTGTGTTACTATTGTACCCCGTTTATAGGTGCTTTTGATTCAAACCCAGGCTTCCTGCATGCTATGCAAATGCTCTGTCAACTTTCTCCTCCTCCTCCTCCTCCTCCTCCTCCTCCTCCTCCTCCTCCTCCTCCTCTTTCTTCTTCTTTGGAGGGTACTTTATTGCTAGGTGACACAGAAAACTGCCTTTATCATCAGGCCCTCCTGCTTGATGGATCTCTGAACTTAGCCTTATGTAGGGTCAAGTCTGTAGCTGGGTTTACAGGGAGCTGAAAGTATCATCCACACAATCAGATGATCCTCCCTCACATTAATCCTAAAAACCTGACTTATTTTTTAACTAAGCACATTTTATTATACCAGTGAGATAATTTCAAGAATTATAAAAAAAAATCTTAAATTAACCCTATCATTTTGTTCATTAAGAGAAGCTCATGAATCAGAAATTATTCATTTGTTATGTTTTAGTCCTTAACGTCAGATATCTTCTCATTGATGCTGTTCCTCCTTGGCAGAGCCGCACCCTGAGGTCCTGGCCAGCGGGAGCACTGCAAGAAGGATATCATGCCGACTGGTGTGGTTCTGACACATTATTTGGGGTGAAATATTACTAAATTCTACCCAGGCACATGGATGGTGCTAACAAGAACAATCTGGGGAGATGAAATTAATGTGTCTTTTTTAAACAAGCGGTACATCTGGAGTGGCGAGAATGTGTGCCTCTTAGCGTAGACACCGTTTTTACCACATTTATGGTCTGTCCCAGTATGTGTTAAAATGGGTTAATAATGGGACTATTGTAATGATTTGGGTAAAGTTATTTATGTGAGATCCCTGGGCACACAGAAAATGCTCACTAATTACAGCTTTATTTCTTATAGATTTGTGATAAATTCCATTAGAGTTGGTTGTTGCTGCTTAGTTCATCATCATTTCTACCTAGATGTGATGGGCACTGAACACTTCCGTTCTTACTTTTAACTCTACACCAGATGCACGTATTACCACACCCTAGCCCAGTCTGCGCCCCTTTCTTTCCATTTTAGTATGGTTCCTTGCCCTGTTTTAGACCACGGGCTTTCCCTCATTCCCATCTGCTCTCCTCCTCTGCTGCTCTAGAAGATGGTGAGCATAGGGGGTAGAAGTACATTTCTCTGCCTTTTTAGTGAGGACTTTGTGGTAGAGTCAGGGTGGAGCCAGATCTCTCCTCATACAGGCTAGGTTCTTTCTCTTGTCATTCTGACATGTCCTCCATGGTCCCGCACTCCGGGCACCTTTCTCTATTTTAGAGAGAGTTGGGAAATTCTTTTAGTGCACCCCCATGGAGTTTATCATTTGAGGCCAAGAACAGTCAAATGACCAAAGCTCATGAAAGATTATTAAGGGCAGGCCTTGTGTAAAGTTCTAGAGAGACAAATGTGAAAAAGACAGCGCTCCTTTCAAGGAGCTCATAGTCTCTGCAGCGGATAAGTCATCAAGTAGTGGCACAGGAACCTGATAGGCTGTCAGAGATACAGGAGACATTGAGAGGGAAGTAGGGGTACTTGGAGAAGGTGGTGTTGAGGACAGACAGGTGGAAGGGACAGTGATGTTCTACTCGTTGGAAATAGAGGAACGGTGATCCAAATGGAGGAGACAGCTAAAGCAAAGGCATAGACATGTAACAGCATGGCCCTTCAGGGTACAGAAAACCCTGACTCGGACATGACTTTGAGAAGAGTGGGGTAATACGGGAGTGGGGTTAAGTGTTGAAGAAGCTATTCTGTTAAGGGGGTTCAGTACAATTACTGATATTCTGTTTCTGCGCCTAGGTGATAGCCCTTTGAGAATTCATTGAATCACTCTTTGTTTAACATATATATGTATGTACATTAATCTTCTTTTATATGTATGGGCTATCTCATAAAGTTTTAAAATTAAATAGTTTAACATTGTTCAAGATTTTTTAGTTTCTTTAATGTTTTCTCCTTTACTTATAGAGCCCATTATGTACATTTTAGAGTAATAGCTCTTGAATAGTTCACCCCAGACATTCTATAATTGTGAGTAGCCATGTAGAATGTCATTAATGTGTCAGGTTCAAAGGAGGAGCCACTGGTGATGATTCTTTCTTCAGCTCATGGCTCAGAGGGACACGGGGACACACACACACACACACACACACACATCACGTTTTTTTTGAAATGATACAAAATCATTTTGCAAACACTGACAATGAATGAATGCACCAACAGAAATTGAATTATTTAGGTGCTAATGATTTAATGTGAAATGTGGGAAAGATGTTCAAATACTAAGTGAACAGAATTGCACATGAAGGAACTTAAGGGGAAAGAGGATCATATGGGTCAGGTTTGTTGGGTTTCAAGGGTTGGCTGGTTCTTGCTAATGCTGTTGGCTTTGTTCCTGAATGTCTGAGGCATCAGAAACACAGCTGCTTTTGGTGTCCCTACTTCAGGCTTCCTTGACTGACAAAATGCAAGTGAGCACAATTTCAGTGAGTCATTTGCACTAATCAAGGATCTCTTCAGTATTGTCCTTGTGGTAGGAAATAAAAGGATGACTGGGGCGTCCTTAAGCAGGAGAGATGTACCTTCCTCGAAGGTGCCAGGGTTATGCTGCATGTGGTAGCGTAGTCTACTGCCTTTCTGTAGTGCATACCAGGGAGGCATGGCCCCGGAACCTGCCTTTCCAGTGTGCTTCCATTACACTCTCAGAATTACCTCATCACCGCCAGGCAGGCCAATTAAATTGCGTTGCGAAAACTACGGGTGCCTTTTATTTTCCTTGCAAGGTACATTATGCAACTTAAATCTGTGCTAACATTATTTCCTCAGATTTTGTGAATTACAAAGTTTAAACTGTCTTATTTTATTCTTAATCTCATTTTTTTTTCCCTTTTGCTCACCTCCTGAACTTTTTTTCTTGCTTTTTATTTATTTGTTTGTTTATGTTAATTATAGTTTATTCGCTTTGTATCCCAGCTGTAGCTCCTCCCTCATTCCCTCCCAATCCCACCCTCCCTCTCTCATCTCCTCCCATGCCCCTTCAAAGTCCACTGATAGGGGAGGACCTCCTCTCCTTCCCTCTGACCCTAGCCTATCAGGTCTCATCAGGACTGGCTGCTTTGTCTTCCTCTGAGGCCTGGTTAGGCTTAATCCCATTTCTTATTTCAACCTTAGTTCTTATTTCAAGTGAATCCAGTTATCACAATTCTGATGTGTTTGCATTTAAAAAAATTTTTTAAATACCTTTATTTATTTTACAGTGCTGGGGATTGAATATGCATGCTAGGCAAGTACTCTACCACTGAGCTAAACTTCTAGACTCTATATTTTATTTTGACCTATTTTAAGCTTTTTTTCATTCCTTCATCTAATACAGATTTGTTCTGGACTTTTTAATTCTTATTTTGCTTCATTTATAGTGTGTATCTCAAATCCTAAACCCAGTTCCTGTCATTGTTTTCTTTCCTGTTTACCACTTTATGAATCTCTCTACTTTCAGTACTTGACTCATGTTCCATCTCAAACACACTTTGTGGCCTTACACCCTAATGTGGCTCCAGGGAGAACCCTGAGTTAAACCTTCAGAGTTACCTTCCCCACCTCTCATCCCAGCCTTTTTATCTCTTGTCCTTTGATCTTAAATAAAATCAATGTGTTCTGCCCACTAGGTGGCTTAAGGACCTTAGTCAGCCTTGAAGGGATTTGACAATGGCATTGAAGGAGTATGTAGTCTAATATCGAAGGTAGATTGATCCATAGCAGCTGTCTGCTCTGTTTCTAGTGGCTGCTGGGTTCTCCCTGCTCTGTTCCTTTGGAGGTTTTCCCTGCTACAGATCTAGAGGCCTTGTTTCTCTTGGTCCATGTACTGGATGTAACTGGATGAGTGTAGTGCTGTTCTTTGGGGTTTTCATGTGTATTTGCATTGGCTCCTGGAAAAGGAGTGGAAGGTAGTGTGAGCAGTAACAGAGGCATGTTAGAATGAAAGTTTGGTTCTAACTACTGTGGAGAAGAAGCACAAAGAGGTTGCAGTGTGAATATACAGGATTCATAGCTGTTTTTCTTTCTCCTTGGACTCTTTCCTAAGAGGTAGCAGTATGGTAAGAGAAGTTGATTATCAAAGAAGCTTGTATGAATATCTTGCCTCAGGTGTAGGTGAGGGCATTAGCCATCTACTTGTCTGAATGTGTTACTACCGCGCTTTGGGAGGCACAGCTTTTGACAAGTACTCATTGCAAAGCACGGTGGAAATCTGAGCTGCTAACACAATGGTGCTTCTTTAAAATCTCCTACTGGCTAGACAAGGCCAGTCATTCCTCTACAAGCTTTCCTGTCTGCTTAAGTTTTCTGTGTTTTCATCAGTCAAGGTAGTAGGTCATTTTATGACTTTGATGTTATTGTTTATGTTTCTTTTCTGGTACTGGTAGATCCTTTCAGAGAAAATTGCAAAAATATTAACTTTGTAAAGTAAGAGGTGTAGCATGTAATAGATACTTTTCTGTTGCTATGATGGAACACCATGACCCACAACATCTTATAAAAGAAGAAGGTTAACTGGGTTCCAGAGGGCTAGAGTCTATGATGGAGGAGTGAAAGCACGGTGGAAGGCAGCTGGAACAGCGTCTAAGCTCACATCTTAATCCACAAGCCCAGTGCAGCGAGTGCAGCACACTGGGGTGGCATAATCTTTTGAAACCTCAAAGTCCACCTTTAGTGACACACCTCCTCCACGAGGCCACATCTCCTACCCTTCCCAAACTGTCCCACCAACTGGGAACCAAGTGTTCAAACAGAAGTGCCTCTGGGGGTTATTCTCATTCAAACTACCTCAGAGCAGCTACAGAGAAAGGCCTGTTGAATTAGCAATTTTAATTATATTATTCGGTTTATAGACTGTGTACCAGAGAAAAAGTTATAAAACAAGTTTAAGCACAAACATTTTATATCTGACATTAGAAATCGCTTCCTGTGGAGAAAACATTAACAACCTTACCTGTACTGATATATTGTTAATACTTTTTATTACACTTTTACAAAGTTTCTGTGTGTATAATCTTTAAGGCAGAGACTGATGTTACTGTAATCCCTATTTTAGAGTTGCCATAAATAAATGCTAAGGCAAGTATGGTAGCTGGATTAGAACCTATAATTCTAATAATATAATAATGTTTTACTATCATAGTATCATACTAAAAATTTCAGTACTCTTTTCTTAGTAAATTGTTCACATTAAAATTTTTATTATTCTTTAATCATACAAGAAAAGTGAAAAATTAGATGAGTTTTAAGCTATATGGAATATACTGAGTTGTCTTTGTGGCCTGTCTGCCTGCCTTCATTCTTTTCCTTCCTTCCTTCCTTCCTTCCTTCCTTCCTTCCTTCCTTCCTTCCCCCTTCCCCTCCCTCCCTCCCTCCCTCCCTCCCTTCCTTCCTTTCTCTAATCACTTTACAGCCTGATCTCAGCTGCCTCCCTCCACTCCTTTCAGTCCCAACCTCACGCACCACCCCCATTCCCTCCTCTCTTTTTTCTCAGAGAAGTGGAGGCCCCAAAGGGGTACCAACCCACCCTGGTACCTCAAGTCCCAGAACGACTAAGCGCATCCTCTCTCACTGAGGTCTGACAAGGCAGCCCAGCTAGGAGAAAGTAATCCAGAGGCTGGCAACAGAGTCAGAGACAACCCCTACACCCATTGTTAGGGGACCCACATGTTGACCAAGCTGCACATTTGCTACGTATGTATAGGGGGTCTAGGTCCAGCCAAGTTTGCTCTTTGATTGGGGCTTGATTATGTTCATAGCAGCTTTATTTGTAATAGCCAAAACAACCTGGAAACAACCCAGATGTCCCACAACTGAAGAATAGATAAAGAAAATGTCGTACATTTATACAATGGAATACTACTCAGCTATTAAAAACAAAGAAATCATGAAATTTTCAGGCAAATGGATGGAACTAGAAAAGATAACCCAGACCCAGAAAGACAAACATGGTATATACTCACTTATAAGTGCATATTAGCCATAAAGTACAGGATAACCATGCAATAATCCATAGACCAAAGAAGCCAAGAAGGACCCAAGGGAGGATGCTTAAATCTCACTCAGAAGAGGAAACAAAATGGACATCTGAAGTAGCTGGAGGGAGGGAACTGGGTGGTAGAGAGGGTGGGGAGGGTATGGGGGGGGTCTCCTACCCTCTCAGGTGTAGAAGAGCAGGAGGGGAAGCCTGGGAGAGAGAATAGGAATCGGTGGGGGAGTCATCTCTAGGACAGGGGAGGTTCCTGGGAGTCTGTGGGAGTGACCGTAGCTGAGACTCCTAGCAGTGGGTGTTAAGAAGCCTGCAGTCACCACCTCTTGTAGCCAGGTGGGACTTCCAGTGGAGGGAGGGGAACACCAGCCCCTCCATAAAGCCTTTGACCTGAAATTTGTCTTGCCTTAAAGAAGTGTAGGGAGTAGGATGGAGCAGAGATTGAGGGAATGGCAAATCAGTGACTGGCCCCGCTTGAGACCCACCCCAGGGAGAGAGCCAACCCTATCACTATTAATGATATTCTGCTGTACCTACAGACAGGAGCCTAGCATAACTGTCTTCTGAGAGGCTTCATCCAGCAGCTGATGGAAACAGATGCCGAGACCCACAGCCAAACAGTAGGCTGCACTCAGGGAATTTTGTGGAAGAGTTGGGGGAAGGATAGAGGGAGCTGAAGGGGTCAAGGGCACCACAAGTAGACCTAAAGAATAAACTAACCTGGGCCCACGGGGGCTCACAGAGACCAAGCCACTTCCTTCCTTTTTTCTTTTTTCTCAATTCTTTCAAACTTAATTTTTATTTTTACAATTTATTCATTTAATATTCGAATTAAATGAATAAATTGTAAAAATCTCTTCCTGGTCCCACACTCTCTTCCTTTCCCCCCCATCCCTTCCCTTAGTCTACTGAAAGGGGGAGTCCTCCTCTCCTGCCACCTGAGAGGTCCTCTGCTCAGATGTACCCAATAGGCAGTTAAGTCTCCACATGGGTTCCTGAGTAAGGGGAGCAGGGGCTGTCTGTGTTGCCTGTTCTTTGATCACTTCCCCCTGGCGATGCAACCTTGCCAGGCTGTGGAGGAAGAGGATTTAAGCAGTCCTGATGAGACTTAAGACAGATTTTTTATTTTATTTTTTTTCTGGGACAAGGTTTCTCGGTGTCACACCCTGGCTGTCCTGGAACTTTGTAGTCCAGGCTGGCCTCGAACTTACAGAGATCTGCCTGTCTCTGCCTCTCTGAACACTGGGATCAAAGGCGTGTGCCACCTTGCCCTGCTTTTGAGACATTTTTAAGTTGTTGTCCTCACTAGCCTGAAATTCACCATGTAGTTCAAGATAGCCTTAAACTTGCATCTGTCCTCCTTCCTTAGTCTCTCAAGCACTCAGGTTACCTGAGTATGCCACTACAGCTAGCTTCCCAAACACCAACAGCCATACAATATGGTTGTTTGGAAAGGTCTGCATCCTGTCAGAGCAGTGTCCTAAAAGGGAGGTTGAGAAATCTGTCAGTACCAAGGTTAATGTAATGTCTTGTGCAGGTGCGGGCTGAAATATTTTACTGCCCACAGATATTTCCTTTAAGCCCTCTGCAGTCTCAGATCTCTGCATTCAGTCACCCACTACCTTTTAATTCTCATTGCCCCACCTTTAAATGTACTGCTAAATCGTTTACATCTCTCTTTTACTAGGGAGTGTTGTCATTACAGGTTTGCAGAACTTCTTGTGGCCAGTACGTAGAATATCATTACATCACTGCTGCTCTGAAATCTCTGCTTGTACAGCTAAATCCAGATGTCATTTCCATTCAAGCCCAAGTCCATTACATCTGGGTCTCTATAAACAATGAAACCCAGGGCCAGGGAGTTGGTGAAGTACTTGTCATGTAAGCATAAGGCCCTGGGTTCAGATCTCTAGCACCTACATAAAAATCTAGGCCTTTAGCACATGCCTGTAATCCTAGCTCAAGGGAGGCAGAGTCAAGCAATTCCCTGGAGCTTGTTGGTCATTTATTTTTGATGAATTGATGAGTTCTAGGATCAGCTCGAGACCGTGTCTCCAAACAAAAGATGGAAAGCAATAGAGGAAGATCATATCTTGATTTACACACTTACACATACATGCATGTACACGTAAACACATACATGACTCAAGTCTAGCTGAGCATGGTGGTGCACACCTGTATTCTAGACGCTTGGTTAGTTGCAGCAGGGGGACCATAAATTCAAGGTCTGCCTGGTCTGTATAGCCAGTTAAGACCATCTTAGTGAGACTCTGCTTCCAACTAAAAAAGGGGATTGGGGACTAAGGCTCTAAGCTCAGTGATAGTGTCTGCTTAGCATTGGTTCAGTTGTCAGCACTGCCATCACTGCCAGGAAGGAAGGACAGAGAAGGAGAATAAGAGGTAGAGAGGGAGGAAGAGTTGATCTGGAGATGATTTGACGGGAAATGAGAATATAAGTGTAGGTCAGAGACGAGATAGAGTCTAGCACAATACAGTATGTCCCCTTAGCCACCTGGATCTAGCTTGTCCTACAATATGAAACCAAACATTAGAATGTAAGACTCTTCATTTGTTTATTCATTTACTTATTTACATTTTATGTGTGCATGCATGTGTGCAGGCATGTATGAATGCATATGCATGTGCATGCATGTGTGTGTGCAAGTGTGTAAGTGTGTGTGTGCTGTGTGTACGTATGTGTTGGGGATCAGGGGAAGTTCATGCCAAGTGTAACTCAGGGCAACTTGCAGGAATCATTTCTCTCCTTGTACCATGTAGGTTCCAGGAACTGCACTCAGGCTTAGTGCCAGGCACCTTACCTGCTGCGCCATTCACCAGCCCTGTATTCACATCTTAAAGGGTGATTCCTTCTTGGAGAGTCCAAGCAGACATCGCATATTGTTTCCCTGGGGTGTTAGTAAAATTTACGCACATTAACATATTCTTTTACTTTTTCTCAAAACTCCCTATCTGGCTTAGATATAGAGAACAACTAGTTGAGGCAATAGTTTTAGGACTTTGTGGTGATTATCATGCATTCTCATGGTATTGGGACTACTTGAGCCAAATGTGTGGGTAGTCAAGTACCATTTTCCATTAATCTCCATAAAAGAATGCGTTCAAACTTTAAATAACAAAGCGCGGTAACACATGCCTGTAATCTCAGCACTCTGAGAGGCAGAGGCAGGCAGATTGGTGTGAGCTCAAGACCAGCCTGGTCTACAAAGCAAGTTCAGGACAGTTAATGCTGTACAGAGAAACAAAACAAAAACTTAAATAACAATTTTTCTTCAACTTTTAAAATTAGCAACAAAACTTTTTTTCTCACAGAAAATTTTAGCTATGCAGTCTGTAAGTCATCTGTGGCTTCAGGCCACAAGCTTATTTTTCACCTCTCCACCAGAATGTTTCCTGAAGGGTGTCTAGGAAGTCACCAAGGCTTTGCAGATGATGAAACCACATGAAAGATTTTGATCACAAATGCTACCATAAAGAGATAGCTTTGCTGTTAAATTACCACTCTAGAACTTTGAAAATATGTAAATTTTTACCCCAAATTACAGTTACTATATAAAGCAAAGTCGGGTTTTAATTTTAGTTATTTTTTTCAGAGCATATTATTTATGTAATTTGGGAATGGTGGTGGTACTGGGGCTAACCTACTTTTCTATTCTAATTTTAAAAGTAAATGTCATGCAGGAGTGGTGTATACCTGTAATCACAATACTCAGGAGGCCTAAGCAGGAGGATTGTGAGGTCAAGGGCTGGGTTGTACAGCCTGGGCTGTGCAGTAAAATGCTGTCTCACAGACACAAACAACAAACAAATTTCGTATAGCCCAGAGCCCCTTTTGTTGCTGCTGTTTTGTTTTGTTTTGTTTTGTTTTGTTGTTTGTTTTGTTTGAAATAGGGTCCCAGGCTGGCCTCTTACTATGTAGCTGAGATTGACCTTGAATTTCTCATTCTTTTTTCCCCTTCCAATACTGGGATTATAGACATGCACCACCATACCTGGCTTAAGATGCCTTGTTAGTAAAATTAACTATAAGTAAAGTTATGATATGATATGTTTTACATATGATTGTTAAGTGTTTGATTTGCCAGCTTAAATTTCTTTGCTTTTGTCGTCTAGTTTGCCAGGGTTTGGATACCTGATCCCGAGGAAGTGTGGAAGTCAGCAGAGTTGCTCAGAGATTATAAGCCTGGAGATAAGGTGCTCCTGCTTCGCCTGGAGGAAGGGAAGGTGAGAACGTCTCATTCATTTCTTGTATTTAGCTTGAAGTGAAGGAGGGTGAAAGAATTTTACTATGATTTGCTTAATCCCAATTATAACATTAATTTTGAGTTAATCTAATATTGGTATTTACTATTTTGATAAAAATGATAATTTTTCTGCCCTACACTGAGGCCCATGAGAATAGGCCTCCATAGTTTTAGCTTATACATTTATTATGATTATCAAATTTGCCTTAATATCTAATTTTAATCCTAAATGTGTGCATGTATATTCATATTTTATGTTTGGGACAGCACTGCACTTATTTCCTAGTCATTAAGTACCAGTCTAAGATTTTATATTTGCCGAAACTTAATTATGTGGGAAATACTTACTAAGAAGCTAATACATGTGAAGTGTTTGCTAGCCAGCAGAAGACCTTACCACCAACTCTGTCTCTGACTAGCTGCATTCTGCATGAATGAACTCATCTTTGCACTACAGCTTTTAATCTGTCTGCTGCATTTGGCAGGGCATGTCACACTTTTTCTTAAACAAAACTTTGTGATACTAATTTTCTTTGAAGAATTTCTAGTCCCAGAGTTAAGTGCTCAGCCCTAAATGGGACATTTATATTACCCTCTCCAAGGCTCAAAGAACACTGAAGAAGAGGAAACAGAAAGAATGGAAGAGCTGGAGCATGTCAGGGTGGGAGGGGGGTTGCTGTGAAATGCAGTTTTCCTGACATGACATGGCTACTGTGCCTTGAACTTACAGCAGCAGTGGCTGCCGGCACAGGACTAGGCCCATTAAACATTCCAGCATGGATGGAGAAGGGGTCAGAAGGCCCCACCCACCCCTGCAGAGTTACAGGGAGTGAACAGTGGTGTGCCCAGTGCTAAGTTGCTCTTCCGTGAATACATAACCCCACCCATGCTCAGGCATGGTGCAGTGGCATAGCCCCCCTACTCCTGAATGTGCCCCAAGACATGAGAGTAGGAGGGGTTCCTTGGGAGGAGGAAAGGACTTAGCAGAAGAGGGAGGGCATCAGAAACAGGAGTAAGAGGGGGGGAATATGATCAAATTATGTTTGTGTGTGAAATCATAAAAATTTAAAAATAACTTTTAGTCTAAGCCAGATATAATGTCTCATTCCTGTATTCCTAGCATATTGGAGTCTGGGACAGGAAGATTTCAAGTTTGAGGCCAGCTTTGTCTATATAGTGAGATGTCATTTAAAAAACAGAACAAGGGCTGGTGAGATGGCTCAGCAGGGAAAAATGCTTGCCTCAAAACCTAATAATCAGAGTTCAGTCCTCAGGATCTACACTGTGGAAAGAGAAAACTGATTCCTGACAGTTGTCCTTTACCTGTGTATCATGACATGTGCACGTATGCATGTACATGTGCTCCCCATCACACAAATAAATAAATGTGATTTTAAAAAATTAAACAAAAACAGGAAAAATTATAACTGGACCAGGGAAACTGGATATAAATGCATATAATTTTAATAAATACGAAATAAAGTAAGAAGCACCAGGATTCTCAAGATTTCTACCCTAATTTGCTTTCCTGTTGCTATGATAAACACCATGACTAAAAATAATTTGGGGAGAAAAGGTATTATTTCAGCTTATAGCTTCTGTTACATTGTCAAGGGGAGCTGAGGTAGGAACTCAAGGCAGAGGCTTGGAGACAGGAACAAAAACAAGGAGCACAGAGGAATGCTGCCTACTGCCTTGCTCTGAGAGACAGCGTTACTGTGAGAGACAGCGTTACTGTCTGAAACAATCCACTAAGCTCCCCTTACAGCACTCAGACACTTTTTTAGTACAGATTTCCAAAGTCTTCCATATTCTTCCAAAGCCCCCAACATTGTCAGGTTCATCACAATGACAACCTGCTTTCTCATACCAATTTCTGTGTTAATTGCTGTTCTGTTGCCATGGAAAAACAAAAGGAATGAACAAACAAACAAAAGCACCATAACAGAAGCATCTTAGAGAAGGTAGGGTTTATTTGGGCTTAGAGTTCCAGCGGGGTAAGAATCTGTTATGGAAGGGCATAGCGGCAAGTGGCAGGCAGGCGGTTGCAGCAGGAAGCTGAGATCACATGTTTTACCACAAGCATGAAGCACAGAGAACAAACTAGAAATGGGAGGAGGCTCTGTGTACACTCTGAAAGCCCATCCTCAGTGGAATCTTCCTTCAGCCTCTGTCTGCTAAACCTCCCTCACCATGCCAGCTGAAGACCAGGTATTTAAATGCCTGAGCCTCTGAGGGACCTTTATCATTAAAACCAGCACAATGTCGAAACAAGTGTATATTTGTTTTCAAATAAATGACTCATACATTGAGAACTCACAGTGTATCAGGCATGATTCTGACTCCTTTTTTTTAATTTAACTTTTATTAATTACACTTTATTCATTTTGTATCCCCCCATAAGCCCCTCCCTCCTCCCCTCCCGATCCCACCCTCCCTTCCCTTTCTGCATGCATGCCCCTCCCCATTCTGACTCCTTTTGACAATTAAAAACAGACAAACAAACAAAAACAGTCTCACAGTATACCCCTGACTGGCCCACCTGGTCTCTTTGTAGACCATCCTGACCTGGTTCACCTTCCTCTGCCTCCCTTGTGCTAATGTTAGGGGGGGTCGTTTGAGACAATGTTTCTCTGTGTAAGCCTTGGCTGTCCTGGAACTTATTTTGTATACCAGGCTGGCCTTGAACTCACAGAGAGCCACCTGCTTCTGCTTCCCTGAGTGTTGGGATTAAAGACATGCACTACCATATCAGGCTCATGACAATTCTTTTAATCTTTACAATAATACTACAAAGTAGGGGTATTGCTAGTTCCATTTTATTTGATTTTCTATTTGTTGTTTGAAGGTAAGATTTCTTTTCACCCAGGCAGGCTTCAGTCCTGTCTGCACTTCCCAAGTGTTGTAATTACAAGTATTTACCATCATGTCTAGCTTTGCTGTTCCTGTTTTATAGATGAGGAAACTGAGGCTCAACGAGTTCGAGTGACTTCCTCAGGCTTATATATTATGGGAAAAAGTGTGATCTGACATGGGGAATTTTCTTTTGTGTTCTCTACTAGCAAACACTTTGCTGAGAACAGTAAAGGCTTCATAATTGCTATAAAGGAAGCATTAATATGGGCTGAGTTATTAGCCCATACGAGAAGGATTTTGTTTCAGTCTATGGAACAGGAAGGAGAGAGTAATTAGTTTTTAGATAGTATTGCTGTGTTTCCTAGGCTGGCCTTGAACTCCTAGGCTGAAGTAACCCTTCTGTGTTAGCTAAATGAGTAGCTAGCTAGCAAAGCCAACCTGCATGGTTTTATTCGAAAGCTAGATAGTTTGATCTAATAAAGAGAACAAGATACATAGAATCTTGCTAGTTGAAATATATTATGAATATTATACATATTAAAAGGTGATTAGAGTAGATATTTAGAAAGGTATGTATTTTGGTTCAACAGATGCATGTTATTAGCTATCAAAACTGTCAAAAGGCATGATTTGACATGATTTCCAGGAAGAGATGAACGTAATAGTACAGCCCAAGATATAATAAAAACAAACTAGAAAATAGATCAGAGGACTGTGTGATCAGAGTGGCTGAGTCAGGTAGACACCACACGGGGTATTTCATTTCAGGCACCTTGGTAAGCACGATCATAGACTAGAAAGGTGCACGCAGTAATGTTTATTTAAGAACAAACTGTTATTAGGATGGCAAGTGAAGATGGGATGCAAACCACACCATGGGGTACTTTTTACTAAAATGTTTGAACTTCGCTAGTATATTGGGAACAATTACAGCATTTTAGAATAAAAATAGTGGACTGACAGGGCTTGCTGTCAGTCCATATTTCACACTGTTGGGGGTAAACAGAAGAGGTGAATGAGATTCCTGACCCCAAACATGACATTGTAGGTAAAGAGGCAAGCAGAATATAGTGAGGGGAATGTAAAGCACTCAGATTGGAACAGTAAGGAAACAGGTATATTGAGGACTTTATCCTGTGAGGAAAAAAAAAAAAACAGAGGGAAAAGGCAGAAAGCATCATGTCTCTCCAGTATGGTAATCCATTCATATCTGATTTGAATATTTGACCTCTCTCTTCAGTGGTAATAAATAGCATGTTCTGCTGTGATTGAACTTATGTTTTCCCCTTTTCACTTGTCCTACACTAATTGTCTTTAATATGTAGTTGAGTGGCAACTTCCATAATTGGTGTTGTCAAAATGCCCCCTAAACCTATGATTTTATGATGCATAGGATTTCTTAAGTGTATTTTCACATTTAGTGTGCATGTATGCATGCTTGCCATGATACATATGTGGATGCGAGAGGACAACTTGAGGAGTAGAGATCAAACTCAGGCCACCTGTTTGGCTGCAAAAGCCTTTACCTGCTGAGCCATCTCACCAGCCCACATGCTACGTCTCAGTGTTTGGGGCTAGGCACCTCATTAATTTCTAATGGAAAGTATGAAGTATTGTTTCCAAATATGTGCGCACAGTGTGGCACATAATTTCAGGGGACTCTTGGGGGTTCAGAAATCTTAGAGATATTAGAGCATGCTAAGCATTGCATCTTTAAATTTTTACCGCAACTCTTTGAGCTATTTTCGTTATACTGTCTTCCAAATGAGAGATTTAATTTAAATAATGCATACGTAGCACAAGAAGTTAAGTGCCAGTATTAGGGGTTGGACCCAGGCTAGTCTTTAAGCTCTTGACCACTTTTATACTGTCTGTTATTTCCCATATGTAAAATGAAGTGGGGCTGTTTGCAAAACTCATCTAATGGATAAAATTTTTCTGGGTGAAAGTCTCTTGGTTCTGCTTTCTTTTCTTCAATAAAAATTATTTATCCTGGGGCTGGAAAGATGGCTCAGTGGTTAAGAGAGTGGTACTGCTCTTCCGGAGGATGGAGATGGGTGCCCTGCGCCTTCGCTGGGCAGCTTGTGCCTGTAATTGCAGCTTCTGGGAATCCGCTGTCCTCTTTAGACTTTGGACAACTGCATAATGTACACTACACACAGGCACGCCTGTAGTTAAATATGAAAATACAATTTTAAATTATCTTTGCAGCTTTATCCTGATGAAAAAGAAGCCACTCCTTGTTCGCTATTTTTACCAGTTTTTTTGGATAATGGAAAAATGACAGGAAATAAATACATTGAAAAGCCAAGAAACAAATCAGGAATAGAAAATAATCAAGTGCATAGGTCTGTTTCATGTCCGTTGTTACTAACACAGATGTTGTATCTCTGTCCTCAGGATTTGGAATACCGTCTAGATCCTAACACCAAGGAACTGCCTCACTTACGGAACCCTGACATACTTGTTGGAGAAAATGACCTCACAGCCCTCAGCTATCTTCACGAGCCTGCTGTGCTGCATAATCTCCGAGTTCGCTTCATTGACTCCAAACTTATTTATACGTATTGTGGTAAGTGCTTTGCTGATGAGCTGTAAGCTCTCTTTTGACGGGTGTTGTGATGGAAATGCACACAGGGAAAGCCAGCCGTGGTGAATTCCTCATACATGCAAAAATCCCTTCAAAGTTATCAGAAAAATTCACCAGTATTTACTAGCTGTTACTTTTCATGCCAGACAAAGTTGTTTGTGGATTTATATGATTTTGCTCAACTTAAAAAGCACAGGTCCACCAGGCAATGGTGGCAAACTCCTTTAGTCCCAGCACTCAGGAGACAGAGTGGGTGGATCTCTGTGAGTTAGAGGCCAGCCTGGTCTAAAGAGTGAGTTCCAGGACATCTAGAGCTGAAACACAGAAACCCTGCCTCGAAAAATCAAAACCAACCCAAACCAACCAACCAACCAACCAAAACAAAACCCAAATCCATCTGTGGGACACTCCTGTCCCAGTTATGTCAGATTCAGTGTTGAAGTTGCTAGATCTTTTTATTTCATAAAAGCCTGCTCTGTGAAGTGTAGATGTCCAAGGACTGGCGTTTGGTATAGGTTCAAGGTTAGTGCCACCTTTCTTCTCACTGACTTAGACTGACACCTCATGGTGAGTTGTCTCCTTCCTGCAGTGTTAGCTGCCAGCAGCTCAGTCCATGATGGTTTTCTCCGAAGTGAAGCTTGAGCATGTGTGTTTGTACATGGTCCTTCTCCCAGCCCCATCTGTCTTTGTTTTTCTCCGTTCTGTTTTGTTCTTATTTATTCCCTCCCACTTTTCTGGCTCTGTCTCTCTCTCTCATGGTCTTCCCTCTCTCCTACTAACCATGGCTCTTGTGAGGTCCAGATCTGCATGTTCCTTCACTCCCCCGTGTTCATGACCTATGCCATGCTTGTCATGTCTTCACTGTTGTCTGTTTAAACAGGTACAGACACCTTTCCTCTCAGAAAAATTTATATCTTATATATCTGTAATGATAACCTTTCCCCATTATCTAAATATTTTTACTTGTCTTCAGTAAGCGTTTAGATTTATTTTTGTAAGTGTTTTGTCTGCATGTATGTGTGCACACCACATGTGCACTGTACCAGATGCCCGTGGATGTCAAAGGAGGCATTAGATACCCTGGAACTGGAGTTAGAGATGGTTATGAACCACCATGTTGTGCTGGGAACCAAATCCAGGTCCCCTGCAAGAGCAGTGCTCTTAACCCCTGAGCCATCTTTCCAGCCCCTCAATATATATTTTTGCACATGTCACGTTTTTCGATGATTTTTTTAAAGACAGTGTCTCATGTAGCCAAGACTGTCTAGGAACTCATTATGTAGCTGACAATGACCTTGAACTTTTTTCCTCCACCTGTCTACACTTTCTTTGATATTCTTCAAAAACATGTGTTTTAGAATGTGACACAGCGCTTATGTAGAAGTACAATGATTCTAGTATACATCCTGTGTGTTTCTGTTTTCACTGTATGATTATCAGTGTGATACCTTTCTAAAAGAAAACCCTTCAGATAGATCTGATTATTTCACAGAATGAATTTCTAGAAATGAACTTTTAAAATTTTATTTTGTTATTTTTATGTATGGGGAGTGTGTGTGTCTGTGAACACATGGCTGTGAGCACTTGCAAGGCCTACAAGAAGATCTGATTCCTGGGAGTTACAGTGACAGGCAGTTATGAGCTGCCTGACATGGGTGCTAGGAGATGAACTCAGGTTCTCTGCAAGATTAGCAAGTTCTCTTTACCCCCAAGCCATCTCTCCGGCACTTTGAAAATATTTAAAACTTTCTTTTTGCCACAGTAGAGATCAGGCCCAGAGCTTCAGGGATGATTGATAAGTACACTGCTTTTGAGCTCCGTCCCTGTCCGAGTCATATTATTCTGAACAATCTAGTCCAGATTGGTTAGAACTATGTATAATATTTTAAAATGCCTAAGACTGTGCTATATTTTGATCTTTGAGCAATTCATTAGTTTAATGTAAACTAAATTGAAAGACGGTTTTGTGCTTATCTTACTAAGCTTCATGTGCCCATTAGGATATCATTGATTTCATTTTCTTTCTTACCCTCCTCCCCCCAGGAATAGTCCTAGTAGCTATAAATCCCTATGAACAGCTGCCTATTTATGGAGAAGACATTATTAATGCCTACAGTGGCCAGAACATGGGTGACATGGATCCTCACATCTTCGCAGTAGCTGAAGAGGCTTATAAACAAATGGCAAGGTTGGTGGGAACTTGTACTGTCATTTCCTAGCTCCTGTTAGATAAGAGAATTTATTCTTTGCTGTGTCATGGATAACTTAAAGAGAATAAGAACTTGTAAATAATTACTACCTAAGTTGCTTTGACCAGTTTGTTTCAGATTGTCTGGACTGTTAAAATATTAAAATCTCACATTTATAAATGGATTTATAGTTGTTGTTTTTTTAAATTGCCTTTGGAATCTCATCATGCTTCTATGACTAAGCAAGGACAGGTACTGCGTTTTATAGGTGAGAGAGTCAAGGTTTAGTCATGACATTAGTAATAAGTGACTTTCCTAATATCACTCAGCAAAGTAACAGATGGACTAAAAGAACTCTGAGCTGGAAAAATAGTCTGTATGACAGCAATTAAAAATACATGATAGGACATCAGTTATGTATGTATAAAGACCATCTGTGAAGTGTACCTGTATCACTCACATAGTCCTAACTGTTAGAGGGAAGAGAATGGGAAGTGAAAACACGTTCAAGATAAGATTATACTCTGAATAATAAGTGATGTGATGGGAGGGTGCGCGCAAAGGAAAAAAATAACTGAATTCTCAAGCTTAAAAGGGGAACTTGGCATAATACGATGTGGGGAATCCTCAGAACAGTTTGTAAAATATAAAGGAAACCAGCACTGTGAGGCTTTTATTTTCTCTTTTGCAACCAGTGTATGTTTTAGAGCCAAAGGGTGATAGAATTTAAGGATTATTTCAGTGAAAGATCCCATAGAAGTCATTATGCCCCTTTAATAATAACAGTGCTTCTAATAAGAGCTAAAATTAACTGTCTCCCTACAAGGCGCTATTAGTTACTTTTAATTTACTAAAAAAAAATTATTTTTGCAACAAGATTTTGAGTTTAGTGTTGGTATGGAGCTTCATTTTAAAATTGGTAAAACTGAGGCTTGGAGAAGTTGTATAGGTCTCATCAATAGGAAGCACATCTTTCAAATTCCAATTAGTCTGACACTAAAATATTAGGATGTTAAATATAAAATGACTACGTGAATTAGCAGCATATAATATGCTACATTATGCCCGAGACTCCTATAAAACAGCTATGAATATCCAAAGCTTAAAGCTTAACGTTGAGAAAATTCCATCTAGCGGTATATCTTCCTTTAAGCTAAACAGTGTCTGCCAGGACTTGACGTTTTTAGTTCTAGAGCTTTGCAGTGCAACGCTGGCACACTCAGTACAGCGTGAGACACACTTGTCAGAGAGGGATTCCCATGGACTGCTAGACTCTAAACTGATCTCTGAAGAAGCTGATCATACTTGAAAAATTACACAGCTCCTCAGAAAATACTTTCTTTGGCTCGAGGGGTCAAGGCAGGAGCCTTGCATATGTTAAGCACATTCTCAACCCAACACTGTTCTTAATTCTGAAAGCGTGTTTTTCTCATCCTTGTTGTGGCAACCCTCAAATGTCAGGAGATTCTGCCTGCCTCCTGGCACTCTCCTCATCCCACATGACATCCCCCGTGAGTCAGTCAGTATAATCTCTCCACTGAAGCTTGTTGGATTTTTTCCCCCTTTGCCTAGTTTTTTCTTGTAGATAGTTTGAAAATATGCTTCAGTTATTTAGATGTTTTTCGCATATTAATAAATCTGCACCCACAAAATCTGCTGCAGTCTCCAAGCACAGTGTGTTGCTTTGGCTTAGTCAGGAATCCGTGCTGCAAAATAATTTTTTACCTTTTTTTCCCTTAGCAAATAAACATGCCATCTTTCCCAGGTGTTAATCTTGGTGTATCACATCACGACTGTTCCTACAAACCCCTCATGTCTTTAGGGAAGATACAGTTCATCATTATTGACTGAAATTTTATAATCACAATCTAAAAACCAGTAGCAAACTAGGCAAAAGTTCCACCCCACAAACAAAGCCTGGTGAAGAATAAAAGTAAATAAAGCTTATGCTTGTCACCTATCGATAGGATTTTCAATTAAGCTGGTAGTGTTATTATAGCAATAGTATCTTTCCTGATACTGGCCATTACCAATGGGTAAGAACAATGCTCTCAGCAAAAATTGTGAAGGTTGTAGGCATATACATGTTTACAACCTATACTCAAAATGTTGTGGAAAGTATTAGAATGGGAAAATAGTGAGACAGAGCAGGTGGAAAGCTCCTGGATCTGAGTGATTCACAAGCAGGAACTCATTTTACTATGTGTGTAAATCGTATAGTAACTTTACAGTAACAAAATAGAGCGAGCAAGGGTAGAACTCAGGAGATGCGGCAGGAGGCTGGTCAGTGATCTGAGTGGGAAATGATGAGTTAGTTGAGGATCTTGATGAGGATGGTGAGGAGGGAATAGATTCTGGGTATATTTTTAAGATGGAATTGGGGGGAAAATGTGCTGCTGCAGGGTAAGAGAGAAGTGGAGTTAGGATGACAACAAGGATTTGTTCTGAGAGATAGAAGGTGAGCAGTTTCCTTTCTCAAGATGAAGAGGAAGATATGTGGTGGAGTGAGAGCTAACGTCAGCTTATTAATTTATCTTATGTGCATGAGAATTTTACCTGCATGTACGTATGTGCAGCATGTTAGTGTAGTGCCTGAGGAGGCCAGAAAAGAGCCTGGTGGCGAGTGCCTTCATCTGTTGAGCCATCATGATAGCCCTGCTTTAGGTGTTCTAGTTAGAAATGGCTGTGCCCCATCTGAATTCTAAACATGCTCCTTAGAGGACAGTGCCCTCGTGAAATACTGCCGCCCTCTTAAATTTAGTGGGCCTGATAATGTCTAGAAGAGAAAAGACAAATGGAGTGCAGGATGTTTTTTCTCTGTATTCCTTTTCTTATATTTTACTGAATGGTTTTTTCAGTGTTTATTTTATGTGGGGTGTGTGTGTATGTGTGTGTGTTGGCACAGAGGAAAACTCATGGGAGTCAGTTCTCTGCCTATCATGTGAATCTTAAGGATGGAACTCAGTTCATCAGGCTCAGTTCTAAGCCAAGGCTAAGTTCCTTACCTGCTGAGTCATCTCCCTGTCTCCCTGTTTTCCTTTACCAAAATCACTGTATTATGTTCCTTAAAACATCAAAATGTACTTTTGTTTCCTTATAACTATGTGATATGGTATTGTCTTAATTTTATCTATTGTATTTGTCCTGTATGATTCATAGAGCAATGTTCCTAAGTTTTACCTACAGTTTTGATAGAAAACAGTTAGTACTGTGTAGTTAACCTTGGTACAGTTAATAAACAAAACAAAACCTGCTATCTGCACTAATCGCATTTCTCCCAATAACTTAAGTCTCACAATCTCCACGGATCTCACTTTTTTCACAAATGGTCTAGCTTAACCTTACAGTGTTCTGTGAAATATATTATGTTTAATAGGATTAATCCATGGACCTTTTTTTCTTCCTGCTGAAGGACAGACGATGCTAAGGGGTGGCATAGCAAAGCAGAAGGAGCCTACTGTAGACCTCCCTATACCCCTAAAGTTAGGGGTATATGTGGTAACAAGCCACTATCTTGGCATACTAGTTACCAACTTTAGGCAAACCAACTCCTCTGTTGTTTTCTCCAAAGAGGAAAAGAGAGTGTCTGTTCAGGGGTTTAATCATATAGACAGATGAGTACTTTGAAAAATATTAAGTAGAATTTGACTGAAGCTCTTCCCTCCATCATTGTGAAGCATTGTCTCTGCAGTCTCCTTCTATCCGTTTAGATATGTCATCTGGTTTTATTACTTCTGACCTCATTTATTACCAGTCCTTTCTTAGGCCATCTCTTCTTTCATTTAGTTATGTGGTTTCTGAATGCTCTAGTATCCTGAGATTCATTGGCTAAGTGGAACATGACTCTTATGGATGATGAAATCTCTCCTGTTAACAGCTGTGACTCAGCTACCATTTGGTGCCAAGTATCCTCCTTATATAATAGGCGTGGTGTAATGCATGCTACCTTATAAGGATGATTATACTGATGCTTTGTGACTTTCAGTCAGTACATCCTAACTTAGGTTTGGCATCATGTGTGTGTATGCCATGTGTTATAGTTTTAGTATAAAATGGCTCCAAAGGTTTGTGTGCAGAAGACTTGGTAGTGTTATTGAGAGACAGTTGGATAATAAGTGCACTAACTTCTTCAATGAGCTAATCCATTGATGAGTTCCAAGCTGAGTAAGTGATTAGGAAGTACAGCCTGGTTAGAGGAAACAGGCTGCTGGGAATATGTCAAGGGTTCTGCTTATCCCTTTCCCCTTTTCAGTTTTGCCTGCTTTCCTGGGTACCATGAGGAGAGCAGCTTTGCTTTTACTACATTTTGCTTGCTGTGATTCACCATGGCCCAGAAACAAGGAAACCAAGTGAACATGGACTAACATTTAAAATAAATCTGTGCTCTTGCATCAGTTACTATTATCATTGCTGTAACAAGGCATGTGACAAAAAAAAGCAGTTTAAGGAAAGGAGGGAGCATTTTGGCTCAGAGTTTAAGGATCTAGTCCTCCATGGCATGTTGTAGTAAATAAAATGATGTTGGGCTAAATAATGTTATTTATTATTCCCCTATGATTGTCACAGCAGTATTATTTAACCCACTATCACAATTAAGTAAGACATAGACCCCTGTTAAATTTTTATAATTGCTTTAAAATACCTTGGGCTAGGCAGATAATTTCATATATGCTATCTCAATAACCTCACGATCCACCTCCCAGCCTCCATTCAATGCCATCGGCCTTACCCATCCTTATCTGAGCTACTTTCCATCCATAATCATATAATTACTTGCTTTTCTGGGCCTTTCCACACCATTGTTGGAGTCCTTCCTCCCAGCCTATGTGGTTCTGTCACACTAACCCACAGTGTGTCCTCCTGCCTCCTCTCTTCTTCCCAAAGCCCAGGAACCTTAGCCATGCCTACCCCATTCTGCCCTGCTGGGGTGGAGGGTTAGGCCTTTTTAATCAACCAATCAGGTATAATGTCTTAGGCAGGTTTACACAACAAGGATAGGTATACCTGGGCAGTAGCCAGATCTTGAGGGCCAATAATTAGCATCAAAATACAAGCATCAGACCAACTGCCAACAATGGCAAGGAATCACAGCAGAAGAAACTTGAGGCAGCCTTCAGGAAACAAGAGAGATGAATGCTGACAATCAGCTCATTTTCTCCTCAGAACCCCAGCCCCTGGAACCATACTGCCACATTTATGGTAGGTCTTTCCTCAATTAACCAAATCCAGATAATCCCTAACAGAGATGGCTAGGGATTCTAAATCTGAACAATTTAACAATCAACTTTAGACAGCACAGCTTCACCCATTGCCAGTTTGACACCCAAGCACATCACTTTTAAACCATAACCTTTCACTTCTTGTCCCTCCGGCCCATGGCTATCTCATGTAAAATGCAATCAGTCAAACTCTAGAGTCCCCATAGTATTTGACAGTCCCAACACTATTTAAAAATTCCAAGTCCAAGTCTTATCTGAGACTCAAAGCAGTCTCTTAACTGTAAGCTCCTATAAAATATAAAACAAGGTATACACTTCCAGTGTACAGTGGCACAGAATAAACATCCTATTCCAAACAGGTAAGAAGGGGGCAGAAGAAGGAGTGGCCAGAACAAAGCAAGACTGAAACTCAGCAGGGAAAATACCCAGTTCTGCAGCTCTGTGTTCAACATGTCGCCAAAGGGCTTGGGCAGCTCCACCCTTTAGTTTTGCCGCCCTCAGTGAGCATAGCTCTCTTTTGTGGTCATTCCATTCTGTGCATGCAGCTCTCCTCAAGCCTTGTACTTCTGCTGTCTCCAACAACCTGGGGTCTCCATTGCAGCTTAGGCTTCATCTTTAGATTATAACAAAAACAGTTGTAGTATTCTATTACTACATCTTCAAGCATGAATGTTATACTTCCCCCCTTTTTAAAAAAATTTATTCTTCTCTCATATTTTACATCCCAACTTCAGCTTCCCTTCCCTCCTCTCCTTTCAGTCCCTTCCCCTTCTTTCCCTTTTCCCAAGATTCACTTCTCCTGTTTTCCTTCAGCAAAGGGCAGCCTCCCAGGAATAACAACCAAGCATGGCATATCAAGATACAATAAAACCAGCCGGATGAGCTTACGCAAACCTGTAGTCACAGCACTTGGGAAGGCAGTGGCAGGCAGATCTCTGTGCATTTGAGGCCAGTGTGTTCTACAAAGTGACTCCAGGACAGCCAAGGCTACACAGAGAAACCCTGTCTTGAAACAAAACAAAACAAAAATATTATAAGATTAAACACCTCTCCTCATATTAAGGCTGGTCAAAGCAACCCAGTAGGAGGAAAAGGGTCCCAAAAGCAGGCAAAAAGTCAGGGATAGTCCTAATCACACTCACGCTCCTACTCTCGCTCCCACTGTCGGATCCCACAAGAAGACCAAGCTACACAACCATAGCATAAATGGGCCTAGGTCAGACCCATGCATGCTGGGTTGTTCATTCAGTCACTGGGAGTTCTTATGAACCCTGCTTAGTAGATTCTGTGGGTTTTCTTGTGGTGTCCTTGACCCCTCTAGCTCGTAAAATCCTTCCTGCCTGTTCTTCTACAAGATTCTCTGAGCCTAATGCTTGGCTATGAGTCTCTGCATCTGCTCCCATCAGTTGCTTGGATTAACCCTCTCTGATATGCTAGGTTCTGATCTACAAGTACAGCAGAGTGTCATTAGGAATCATTTTGTTGATTTTTTTTTTCCAGTTGTGTTTGGGTCTGTCCTAGGTCTCTAGGCTATCCAGCCTCTGTTTCCTGGCCCTCTGGGTAGTGTCAGGGGTGAGCTCCCTCTTGTGGTGTGGGTCTCAAGCTAGACCAGTCATTGGTTGGCCTCTATCACAATTTCTGCACCACCCTCACCCCAGAGCATCTTCCAGGCAGGACAAATTGTAGGTTGAAGGTTTGGTGGCTTGTTTGGTGTCCTAACCTATCCATTGGAAGCCTTACATGGTTATTAAAAAATGGCTGATCCAGGCTCTGTACTCCCCATTTTTAGGAGTTTTCCCTAGGGTCACCCTCATGAATTCCTGGCAGTTTCCATTGCACTAGTTTCTACCTTGCCCTGAAATTCCTCCAAATTCCACTTGTCTCTCTTAGTACTCTCTCCCTTTATCCTCCGCCTACCTGATCCTGGTGCATACCTTTAATTTGGGAGGTAGAGGTGGGCAGATCAGGACAACCAGGAATACATAGAGAAACCCTGTCTTGAAAAACAAGTGAAGAAGAAGAAGTGGGGAGGGGGAATGAGGAGGAGAGAGCAGGAGGAGGAGAAAGAATTTTAACTTGGAATGACATTTTAAAAATGAAATTAGCCAACATCATGGATTCTTCCCTGAGACTGTAGGTGATTAGGAGAACAGGAGTTTGTGGGAGATGCTGCTTCCAGATCATTAACAGACAGGCAATTGGAAACACTTCAAATGATTTTATAAAATTTAATTAAGCAAGTTTTTGTCCAAATTCTTTTGTTGTGAATACAATGAATATTCTCCTTTTCTTCTATGTTAGCTGACAACAGTATTATAAAATATCAATGCAAATCTCCATGAATAAAATACTGTGTTTGAGGTACACACAGAAAATTCAGAATACCTGAAATACAGAGTTGTTCTTAATTATGGGATCCTAAGTTAATGGTATATCCTTTTCTGTTGTGCTTATACGTAGTCATTCTTACTAAGAAATACTGTGCTTACGTATACGTTATTGTATATATGAACCAGCAGAAACTCATTCTGCCTCAACGGGAAAAAAGGAGCAGAAGTAATCATGTTCAGAAGTAGAAGCGCTGGCAGTCACTCTTACGTGTTTCTACAGGGATGAACGAAATCAGTCCATCATTGTCAGCGGAGAGTCAGGTGCAGGAAAGACAGTCTCAGCTAAGTATGCCATGCGATACTTTGCGACTGTAAGTGGTTCTGCCAGTGAGGCCAATGTCGAGGAAAAGGTCTTGGCCTCCAACCCCATCATGGAGGTAAGACAGAAAATTCTCTACCTTTTTTCTATGGTATCTGATTAAGAAACAGGCTGAAAACTTGATTGATACAGTACATGTCAGAAAGTCTAGGATTTCTAGCCACTAAAGTTGCAGAAATACTTTTCTATATCTTAGTGAGAGATCTAGGAAAACTTTCCAGTAAGGTGAGTATTTTGAGTAACCCCTAACTGTATAGGGACTGCTTTGCTCCATTATGCTACCTTTTAACCTTCAGAAAGAATTCTGTCTGTAAGACCAGGGAGCACTTCTTCATACCTCTTATTTCTTGTCCAGAGGTGAAGTTCCTCATTTCCTTCTAGTCCAGAGTTCTTGTTTATACTTCCAAAACAAGATTTGCTCTCATTCAAGCATGAATAGATTCTGTAACTCTTTTACCCACAGTATATATTTTTATGCTTAATTCAACCTCTTCAGCTACAAATTTTAATTTTTTCCAAAATCTGAATTACACATAAAGCCTAATTCATGAGCATTTCTACTTTAAAAAAATATATATATATATATATTATACAGGTCTATCTTAGTGAAGAAATTCGAAATTATAAATTCTTGAGAAAGGAAATACTATGAAAAGATAATGTACTTTATAAAGTCAGATACAGCTGGGTGTGATGGTTCACACCTGTTATCCCAGCACTAGAAAGGCTTAAGGCAGGAAGATCACCATTAACTTGAGGCCAGCCTGGGCAGCAAAGTGAGACCCTGTCTCAGAAAACCAAACTAAACCGAAACCAAAAATATATACAAAGTAGGAATGCCTGTGCCAAAGGTGAGGGGATCGAATGTATGACAACTTGATGTCTGAAGAATTCTAGCTGGAAGAGTATTGGTTGTTAACAGTACTTCAGGAAAGTTATAGTTTTGTAAGAAAATGAGAAAAATTGATTTCATTAAATGGAGAGAAAAATTTGGGAGGCAGAAATAAACCTTTCTTGCTAAAAATTCCAATGGGCATGATTTATCCCCATCTTTTTCCTCAGTCAAGTTGTCTTTATCACCCTGATGGAGCTAAAATTGACCTGATGCACCTTGGTCCAAGTGGTTTTTGCAGTAATCTGCCCAGAGGTAATTGTGCCTGGTTTGCAGTGCTGTGTGTAACATCTCTGAAATGAACGCAGTGACCTGTGTCTATGTGCTTATTACCCTTTAGAGCAGCAGGACTTCCATTCCTGCATTCTGAAGTAGAGAGCTAGGTGTACTCTAGGACAAACAAGCAAGAGGTTTCTGACAGAACATGGGCAGGAAGGAGCAGATAGCTGTGCCAAAGGAGAGTAATAAAATCTAAAATTAAGATTTTGAAAGGATTTAGCTCTGTGTATAGCAGTGGATTCTACTGATGTTGGTATTAAAGGCATACATTTTGTGGAGCCAGTTTTTAACTTGAGTTCAAACACAGCAGGGCTTAGTTTAGGCGTTTAATCATTTTTTTCCCCATGACAACATCTTCCTAGTATCTGATAGAGTTCTGTGATATTCTAGTTCCTTATATTAGACCATTCTGAAATCTTGATTGTCATAACTTTAGGAAATCCAGTGTCTTCTAGGTTAGATCATACAAAACTAGAGCTTGAGTTTGTCATGGGAATAAGTATGAATGACCCTTCTAGACTATATCAAGAGCTATTTTCTGCCTCTTTTACAAAATAGCTATGTTGTGTTGTTGTTTAGAGTACACATTTGAACTTTGTTAGTAGGAATAACACTAAAATTTTTAAGTAGTCACAGATATGCTTTTTAATAAAATGCAGTTAAGAAGAATTTACCTTGTTGGCTGAGATGAGCAAAAGTAAAATGAAGGTCTCCTTTCTGTGTTACTGCTTATGTGTGGAATTTAGATCAAGAAGATTTTCATTGGGAGAGGGCTGTTGGGGAGTGTCGTTAAGTGGTAGAAGGCTTGCCTACAAGTCCCTGGGTTCACTTCCCAACACCATACCCAACAAGTAGAGAATTTTCAGGGCTGGAGACATAGCTCAGCAATTAGCTCATCACACCAGGCACTTGTGTATTGTATGTATACATCAAATTTTTAAAAATGAAATTTTTATAGATAATTTTGAACTACTGCAGACAGGATGTTTCAATGTAAAGGACTGAAATAAAATATGTAAGGCAGAAGTGGCAGAAAAGCCTGTAATTCCAGCATTTAGGAGGTAGAGGTGAGACACATAGGAGTTCAGAGTGATTCTTAGCTAACCTGGACTACGTAAGACCTTGTCTCAAAAATAAGTAATAAAATAAACAATTTTGGAGTCTCATACTATAATTTCAGCTCTCAGGAAGCTAAGGTAAAAGCATCCACCATGAGTTGGAGGTCAGCCAGGGCTACGTAGCAACATCCTGTCTCAAGTTAAAATCCTAAACATGTACACCAAACACAGAGGTACCTAGTTTCATAAAAGAAACACTGTTGGATATAAAACCACAGACTGACTACAACACGGTGATAACAGTGAGTGATTTCCGCTCTTACCATCATATAGGTCATCGCAAACAAAAAAACTGAACAGAGAAACTGTGGAATTAAACTGACAGTATAAGTCAAATGGACTTAGCAAATATCTACCAAACTTTCCACACAAACATTAAAAAATTCGAATTCTTCTCAACAGCTCATGGGACTTTCTCCAAAATCAACTACATATCAGGACAAAGCAAATCTAAATAAATATAGGAAAATTAAAATAACATTCTGCATTCTATCTGACCATAATAGAGTAAAGCTGGATATCAGTAGTGTTCAAACTATGGAAACTAAGCAGTACATTCATAAATGATAATTCGGTCAAGGCAGAAATCAAGAAGGAAAATTTAACTTTCTAGAATTGAATGAAAATGGAAAATAACATGCCAAATTCTGTGAAATACAATGGAGAGAATCCTGAAGAAAGATTACATCACTTAGTGTCTGCATCAAAAACATGAGAAACCTCAAATTAATAATTTAAGGACACACTTGAAAGACTTGGAAAAACAAAATAAACAGCTCCCCAAAAAATAGATGGGAAGAGATAATCAAAATCAGGGCTGAAATGAATGAAACAGAAATGAAGAAAAATAATACAAAGAATCAATAAAATGACAAGTTGTTCCTTTAAAAAGAGTAACAAGATTGACAAATCCTCATCCAAATTAAGTAAAAGAGAGTATAAATACAAATTAATAAAATTAGATATTAAACGGAGATATCACACAGATATGGAGAAAATTCAGAGAATCATAAGGATATCCTTAAAAATTTTATGTTTCATAAGATAGAAAAATTTCAAAGAAATAAATGAATTTCAAGATATGTGTGGTTTACCAAAGCTAAATCAAGATGAAATTAAAATTTAAGTAGACCAAAACATCCAACAAGATAGAAGCAGTAACCAATAATCTCCCAAATAGTTGAGTGGTGGTGGTGCATGTCTTTATTCCTAGCACTCAGGAGGCAGAGGCAGGCAAATCTCTGTGAGTTCAAGGCCAACCTGGTCTACAGAATGAGTTCCAGGACAGCAATGACACAGAGAAACCCTGGATTAGATAGGTTCAGGATAGAATTCCACCAAACCTTCAAAGAAGAAATAATACCAATATTTCTCAAATTACTTAGTATAATAGAAAATGAAGGAACATTTCTAAATTCCTTTCACAAGGCCAATATCACTCCGATACCAAAATTAGACAAAGACTCAACAAAAGAGAAAATTACAGACTAGGATCTCTGGTTGTACATGGTTGTAAAAATTGTCAGTAAAATACTTGCAAACTGAATTCAAGAACACATCAAAGAGATTATCCACCGTGACCAAGTTTGTTTGATCCCAGAAAAGCAGGGATGGTTCAGCTAAACCACATCCATAACCTAACCTTTAGCGTAGCAATTTCTTGCTGATTGAAATGAAAATTACTGTAGAGTCTTGTGCATATAGTACTTATAATGCAGAAGAGACAACTAGAGGATCTGGACAAAAATCCATCTTTTCATATCCAGTCCTAGGCTTAGAATCATGTCTTTATTCTTCAAAATTTTTGTTTTAGATAGATAGATAGATAGACAGACAGATAGATACAGATATATAGATAGTGTTTGTTTTCATGTATGTATGTGCAACACATGCTTGCCTGGCGCATCAGCAGAGGGCATCAGCAACTTTGGGACTGGAATAAGAAATAGTTGTCAGCTGCTGTGTAGATGCTGGGAATCCAACCTGTATCTACTACAAGAACAGCCAGTGTTCTTAACTGCTGAGCCACCTTTTCAGCCTTCAGTGTTTTAATTTTGTTAAAAATTTTTGTGAACATACGAGATAACAAGCTTCCTTATGGCATTTTCATGCCGATTAGCTTAGGTTGAGTGACTGTTCCCAACACATGCCTGCTCTTCCCTCCCAGCTTCATGCCCCGCCACTCATACTTTCTACCCTCATCATTCCTCTTTTTACTTTCATAAGCCACCCGTCCCTCTCGGGGATGCTAGTGCTTCTCAGAGAGGTTAACTGGGGCTACTCAAACTGATTTCAATTGCATCACCGACTATTTGTCGTTCTATGTTTAAATGTTTTACTGAAAGACAAGGTCTACTTTAGCCCCAGCCTACCTTCTTCTCACAGTATATAGTATTGTTTTAGCAAGTTGCTATTCTAGTATGTGAATTGGGCAGTCGATACAGGTTGAAGAATAAAAACAGCAGACCATTTTCCCTAACTAGCATAGTTAGATATAGATAGGAAATTATATAGGGGCAGGGCCCGGTAAGCACACAATGCCATTAATGCTGCTGCTTTTACTACAGGTAACCTTGTGTCTACTTTTTGACAGAATATACCTTTTCAACTGAAAATTCTGTATTTAGTATCAATCTCATTTTTTTAAATACAGCACCAAAAAAAAATAGAATAGTAAGTAAAAAAATAGTAAAAAATATGTATTTTTTGGTATGTCAAGAAGAATAAGCTAAGTCACAAGTGATCAAAGTATAGAGAATAAATGACTGGGGAGTACTCAGCCTTAAATGGAACATCTGTATTTACACTCCTCCCCACAGTGCTCAGAAACACCATAAAAGAGGGGGCAGAAAGATTATAAGAACCAGAGAATGAGGAGGACCGCCATAAAACAGTGTCTTCTGGATATAGCCAGGCCACTGCCTTCATGGACACTCAGCAAATGGGGTTGCCTGCATGAGACCACTACAAGTCCAAGCAAGTCAAAATCCCAGCAGCGACAGTGGAGGAAGTCCCGAAGGCCCACTCCTAGCTGAAGAGCTCTTGGTCGTTGATGGCCACTGAGGGATGAAGACTCAGTTTCCTTCAGGGATGTGGCTTCTGGGAGGTTGCCCATGCTTCAATGGGTGACCTTACACCTACAAACATATGTGCAGCACTGAAAGGACATTCCAGCCAGGCGTGGTGGCACATACCTGTAAATACCAGCATTTGGGAGGCAGAGGCAGGTGGATCTCTGTGAGTTAGAAGCCAGCCTGGTCTACAAAGTGAGTCCAGGACGGCCAAGGCTACCCAGAGAAACTCTGTCTCAAAAAACCAAAACAAAACAAAAAAAGAAGAAGAAAGAAAAAGGACATTTTAGATTTTTCTGTTTTGCAATATGACTTTGCTTTTTTTATGCACAACACCATACCCAATAATTAGTCATTAAACAGTTCATAAAATTACCATCTGTGGAGCACTTAGAAAGTTACTCTAAAACACCCAATGGAAATCAATCCATTTTTATTAATACAATAAGTATTTTGCAGCTCTCCAGCCAGTATCCATGATAGTTCATTGTGTAAAGCTATAATTTGAAGAGGAGATAAGTCTGAAGCAATAAAAAAAAAAAAAAATCTAAAAATTTTGCCATATCTAGTTGCAATCTTCCTGGTATTCTCTGTGGTCAGCAGCACAGTTTAAGATTTATTTATTTTTATTTTACATGTATGGGTCTTTACCATGCATGTATATATGTGCACCATGGAGGCCAGAGGATGAAGACAGTGTCTGATCCCCTGGAACTAGAGTTATAGATGGTTGTGAGCCACCATGTGGGTGCTGGGAATTGAACCCAAGTCCTCTGCGAGAGCATCTCATACTCATAACCACTGAGCCATCTCCCATCTCCCATCTCTCCAGCTCCAGGCATCCCATTAGGGACACAAACTTACAAAGCATATCTGTGTTCTGAGGCACTTGAGTGCACAAATCAATGATTTCAAAAAGCATGCTGTGGAAGCGCTTCTTGAATCTCATAAACCTGTGTTCCAGACAACCAGAGTCGCATCACTGCCTTGCTGGGCGACTTCAGCCTGAAGCAGTGCAGTACTATGAGAAGCTGTTCCACTACTGCCCTATAAAATACGGCCTAGGTTCAAAAATATACATGGATTTTTTTTTTTAATACTTTATCTATGACAACAGAAGTACCTTGTCTTGGAAAGAGCTTTTGAGTATACCCACCTTCATCTCTGGGCAGTGGGCAAAACAGGCTTCAGAACTCTGAGAATGATACAGAGGCTCTCACAGTTGAAAAAATCTCCAGAGTTCTTTGACTTCCCCCTGAGGTGGGGAGCAGCCTTGCAAGCCCACAGAGGAAGACAATGCAGCCAGTCCTGATGAGACTTGATAGGTTAGGGTCAGATGGAAGAGGAGGAGGACCTCCCCATCAGTGGACTTGGAGAGGGGAATGGGAGGAGATGAGGGAGGGAGGGTAGGATTAGGAGGAGATGGGAGAGGGGGCTACAGCTGGGATACAA
The DNA here is from genome assembly GCF_030254825.1 of Meriones unguiculatus. Lineage (NCBI taxonomy): Eukaryota > Metazoa > Chordata > Mammalia > Rodentia > Muridae > Meriones > Meriones unguiculatus. The sequence continues at coordinate 13,793,677 of NC_083354.1, read as the reverse complement.
AGTGAATAAACTGTAATTAATATAAAAAAATAAAAATTTAATTAAAATAAAAAGAAAAGATCCCAGAGCGATAGTGACATTTGGCAGCTTCATCCACAATCTGATCAAAGTCAGGGAAAATGTCATCTGCAAACTCCATTTCAGCAATGGCAGCAGCATCAGTGAGCAATTCCAGTTCCAAACCCTTGTTCACACATGGACTATTAAACCAGTTTCCACATTTGTCTCCTAAATAAATGAATAGTACATTGAAGGACTAAGCCAACATCCTTAACAACTATTATTGCAGGAGGATCTTTGGCCAATGAGTTATCCAAGGCCTTTGTCATTGAATAAGAGGTTTATTTTCTGAGTCTGCTTATATAGTAGGGTCTTTGGGTATTGAAACATAACCACACACACACACACACACACACACACACACACACACACACACAGAGTTTGTACCACCACACACAGAGGCACACACAGAGTTTATAATTTCTAAGTAAATATCTGTCTAGTTAAATTATCCTAAATTATGTGAAATTACTCTGTAATTTCCTAGGAAGATAGTATCTAATCATTCTTATTCTTTTTCTAAAATGAATTAATAATGTTAATCCAAATTCTAATAGTATCCTCATTGCAAACACAAATTATGTTACTATCTTCCTTCTGTTAGAGACAGTGAGGACACATTTTCTTTGGCTACTTGGAGGATCAAGTATGTTGACTATGGTAGTTAGGGTCTTTTTTTTTTTTTAATCCATGAAATTCGCTCTCTTAATATCCTATAGTATTTCACATCTTTCTGTTTGCTGTGGTTTTGATATACTAACCTGGACTTTGCACAAAGGGCAGATGTTAATCTTATATGAAATAAAGTTATTAAGTGTTCAATATGCATTATATGAATGTTTGCGCTTCTAACTACACTATTGCTTTTGTTTTGCTTTAAAAGAGAAACTGACAGAAACATGTCACCGAGTTAAAAAGCAGATGTATGTCATTAAAAATTTAAGGTTATATAATAATATTTATTACAAAATTACATCCTCAGTATTTGGTTGAAGATATTTTACAAGTTAGAGAAACCATCAGAACTGATTCTGGGCTGCAGATGTTACTTAGTTGGAAGAATGGCTGCCTACCATGAGCCAAGCCTTGTGCACATTCCTGTGAACCTAGCTCTCTACAGGTAGAGGCAGGAGGATCAGGAGTTCAAGGTGATATTCAGCTACATAGCAAGTTCAGGGTGAACCTGGACTACATGAGACCCTGGCTTTAATAACAAACCACACCCAAGACAACAACAACAACAAAAATAGAGGTAAGGGGAAGTGTCTCAGTTCTTGCCCTGCAAGCATGCAAACTAGACTTTAGGTCCTGCACACCCACATTAAAAAGCTGGGTTTGGTGGCCTGCCTTAGTGTTTAGGAGGTAGAGACAGGAGAATCCTAGGACAAGCAGGGTAGCTTGGCAAGCTGAATTATCAGCTTTGGTTCAGTGAGAAGCCTACCTCACTAAACGAAGTAGAGAGTGGTCAAAGAAGACACCCAACACTAACCTCTGGGCTCCATGTACGTGTGCATACATGTACAGTGCAACTGCACATGAACTCATATACACATTTACACATTCACACTATATACAAGAAAGCTTTATTTTTTAGTTTCAGGTTGAGTGCACAAAGCCAGGCATGGTGACACATGCCTTTAATGTGGACATTTGAGAAGTAGAAGCAGGAGGATAAGTTTGAAGGAATGCTCAAATAAGAAGCTCATGGCTAGTCTGAGATATGTGAGATGCTGCCTCAAAGTGTAATCAATCAATCAATAGAATGGATAACACTAAAACTCTGCTAATAAGAAGTCTAATTTGTCCTCTGTTTCCATAGAATAAGATGATAGAACTGTCTAGTGTCTACAGACCTTTTGTATCAGACCAGCATTTCCAGGAGGTTTTTCCTGGAAATTGATATCATTTACATAAGATAGTCTTCTGAGTTTTTGGTGGCTAATGACAAGGCTTTGCTCTAGTAACTCCAGCCCAATACATCTTCTCCTTTGCTGACATAAATGTTTATATACCCCAGATGGTGTATGACAATCTCATCACTGCTACATTGGTCTTACTGCTTTTGAAATTCACTCCTGTGAGAATAACAAGACTAAGAAAAACTGTTGCTATCTACCTGTGCAGCTGGGGGGAAAGCAGACACTTGTGCTGAGAATTGGTTCTCATTTTAACAGAATCAATTAAAAATGGAAGTGTTTTATTCTGTTTCTCCTCTCTCTGTGTAAGCTTTGTAAATGTCATACATTGCCCTTCTAAAATCTTGTTTTCTTTCTTGCTTCTTAGTCAATTGGAAATGCTAAGACAACCAGGAATGACAATAGCAGCCGGTTTGGGAAATACATTGAAATTGGTTTTGATAAGAGATATCGAATCATCGGTGCCAATATGAGAACTTACCTTTTAGAGAAATCCAGAGTGGTGTTCCAGGTAAGCTGGATATGCATACTACACATTCAAATGCTTGTGTCGGATTTTTTGATTACTACATAATTATGTGAAACTTTCTCATGGAGATGGAACAACTATTCTAGAGAGGGCACCAAGGACAGAATAAAATAACTATTTTATGGAAATACAGTTTGATGAACAACTGAGTTTATTAGGCTTATTTACATAGCATGGTTGGCTCCAAAGCAGCTCTATCACCACGAAATCCCAAACCATCATGGATGACAACCTCATGGAATCTGCATCACAGAGCCTCCCTTTCAGCTAACCTTCTATATTTTATGTATTCTAGCATCTCCCCAGATGATTGGCACTGGGGGAGGATGGAGTGAAAAGTAATGGCTGCAATCCCAGCTGAAGCTCCTGTGACCCAAGCTTCCCTCTGTCTACTAGAGTGTGTCACAGCTTCATCACCATTCCTTTACACCTAGCTACTTTTTGGGGGTTCTCAATTAGTGTCCATGTCTACGAGAGCCAACATAATCTCTTCTCCAAAATGATGGCCATTTTATGCCCATGGAAAAAGCCATACTATCACAATTATAAAGCCCTTGCTTGCTAACATGATACACTTTATTTCTTTGTGCTCATGAGTATATTCTTACTTGAAATGAAACATGTAAAACGATGCCTGTCAGAGGCAGGGGACTACCTTTTTAAACTAGTAGTCCTTCAGGGTGGGCACTGATTTAGGTTTAATGTTTCATACTTTGTTAACTTTTTAAGTTACTGAATAAAATAATGGATTTGATTATGACATCCATGTCCATACATATAGTTGGTCCTAGTGCCATACCACTCCTCTACTCTCTGCTGTCCTTCCTTTCTCTTGCTGGTCTGTTTTCTTTCTCAGTGTCTTCCTACTTTTATTAATATGTATATGTGAATGCATATCTATCTAAATATATCTTAAAGCTAGAGTATGCATGAGAAAGAAAACATGTTTTGTCTTTCTCCATTCGTGACCTCTTGTTCTCTTCCATACCCTGCTTTTAGACATCATTTCCCATCACAGTCTCTATTTTACTTTCATGTTGTATGTTCATGTTTTGTGTGTGTTATGCATTTATTAATACTTAAACCTAGATTCTGCATATAAAGGAAAGGGTGCAGTATTCGTCTTTCTAATTCTGATGTAGTGGTTTTGACTTTTTCTTATAGATGCTTGTGGAAAAGCTTAGTTAAGTAGAGGTGGAATTTAATCATTGTCTCTTATATTTCCCAATTGATACAGAAAGCATTGATCTATAGCTTCAAAGAGTTACAATTTGAACATAACTCAAGAAAAACGAAATATTCCGTCCTCTTTCCTTCTTTTTGATTCTTAGGATCTGACATTATTTGGGTAGAATAGTAATATTATCAGGAAAATTGCAGGGGGCGGCTCTTTGAGTTCTTAGTTTTACTAAAGTACTTTAGAATGGACTTAGAGGCTTGAGGATAATTTTATTAAAGTTTAAAAGTAAAACAACAATAGAGAAAAGCTCAGAATCTCAGCAACCACCAGGAAGAGGAAAGAGAGAAGTCAGGCCTTTTAAGATAAGCATGGAGGTCAAAGAAACAGAAAAGGCCTAGAACATCAAGAAACGCATGCTTAGGAATGTTGAGCCTCAGATCTGAGTTCAGAGGCACCCAATTCTAAGTTCTTTTACCCTAGAGCAAAGGATTGCAAAGGGACATGGTTAGAAATAGAAACAGACAGCTCATTAAGAAAGGAAAAACATCTGAGGAGTGGAAGTGAGCTAATGAGCTGAGGAAAGAGCCCAAGTACTGGGCCATGTTGCCCCGATCCATTATAGACTATTTACATAATGCCAGTCCCACGTTTGAATAGGCAGGGCTTTTTGTGAAATTCTCTTAGAAGAAACCCAGTGAGGAAGGGCTTCCAGCCCTTTCTTGCAGACTGGCATTCCTCCTGCTAACCCTGACGTTTCAGCCCTGCTCTCTTCTGCCACAGAGCTAAAAGAAAGTCTTTATAACCTGGCTGTAAACTGCCATCAAAACCACAGTTGAATATTTGTGTAGGATTTTTGTTGCTACTTAAACTGTTGTTTCTTTCTGAGGGAAAAGGAGACGTGTTATAAATTACAGCACTAGCAGGTGCATATTCACACATTATGGCACGATAGGGAAAGTAGATTATCGTCAGAAAATGTCAGGATGGTGACCCACTGCACAACTTATATTGAGACCCAGAGTGTCAATGGACCATGTGGTGGATACCAGGTCATTAAAGTTAAAATACTCCATATGGCAGGGTCCAGTCTTCTGATGCCTAAGGTTGTTGTGCCTTTAAAACTGTCTTAGCACATACCAAGAGTCATGAGTTGGGTTGGCCAGGCACCCCGGCTTTGAGTTTGGGATTGCACCTGACTAAATATTTAATCTTAAATAAATTATACTTGATATGTATACACTTAACATAATATTTGATATGTGTAGTAAGGCAGTAACCACCCTCCACTATTATTCTAGTATTTAAGTTACAAACAGTAGTACTATTCACACATTTACACTTACATAGGATGTTTTAAAAAATTGTCCATCAGTGAGAAGAAAGAATGAGTGAAACATAAATGGATCAAGTCCAGATAGAAATGTGTAAGAAGGTGGGACTGGAGAGCTAGCTCAGAGGTTAAGAGAGGACCTGAGTTCAGGTACCAATGTCTATTGATGACTAATAACTCTCTGTAACTCCAGTCCCAGAAGATTTAACACCCTCTTCTGGCTTCTACATACACTACACACTTGTGGTACACAGATAAACATTCAAGAACATACATAATGTAAAAATTATACATAATGTATAAATAGATATACATAATGTCAAAATTAATCTTTGAAAAAAAGAAATTTGTAGGACTTTGAGCAAAGGTAACCCAGATAGGAAATTGGCCTTGCTCATAATGTTGACCAGTGGCTAGGACTGCCTAATGAAGAATGGGAAGGCTTACTCCTCTCTATAGGTGTGATGTGGTCTAGCCCCTCCCTGTCTCCCCCAGTATAGATCAGTGAGAATGTTTGTTCTATCGAATGACTCACAGTCACAGTAAGTAGGCTGGGTATTGGCCATCCTGTGCAAAGGTGACAGGACTGTTTCTGCAGACCCACCTGCTTTTCCAGTCTCTGTGTGCTGAGCTACCTGATCTTTTACCTACTCGTGGTTGGGATCATTGCTGTGTTTGCTCAGTGTCCTGTGTCCCTGCAGCAGGCTTTAAGACTTCCCTTAATCTTATTAACACTAATATTTATCCAGATGCAAAATCTAAAAATATGTTGATTGGATTTTAGTATTCACTTCATATGTTCAATAACTTTTTCTACTCTGTGGAAAAAGACTAAGAATTTACCTTAGATGATAAGTTATTATCTTTTATTTTATCAAATTTATTTTTGATAAGAAAATATATAATACATATTATGTAATACAAAGGATATAGAGAGAATATTTATGTATTTATTATAGTTACCAGAGATCATCTCTAAAATATGGCAAAGATAAGATTAATCTCTTTTAGTCACAGTAGTAGGAGTAGCATGAATACAGAAGTATTGATAGAAAATGGTGGTGAGATTTACAATAAAGAAATTATTTTGGCCTCCTCAGAATCACTGGTGTCCAATGATTGTGGCCATCTATCAGCCGGTCACTGACTCAGAAAGCATTACTAAGCCAGGCACAGCAGTGCAGGCCTCTCAGGAGGCTGGCTCAGGTGACGCATAAGTTCAAGGCCTGGCTGATCTACAGAGCAGTTCAGAGCCAGGCAGGATGTTAAGACTGCCTCAAAATAAAAAGTCCAGACGGATTTGAGTGATGGTGCAATGGTCGGGAACACTTGCCTAGCGAGTCCGAGGCCTTGAGTTTAGTCTGTAATATTCAAAACCTAAAACTCTTGCTAGCTGATATTTCATACTGAATATGACTAATACATTTATACTTTTTTTTTTTTTTCAAGAGGCAGAGTCTTACTGTTTTACCTATCTGGCTTCAAGTCTCAAGCCATCCTCCTACCTTGTAAATATGCTATAAGCCATAAGGTTTAATTATTTAAATCAGCAATTTAAATAACTGATAAATTTAAATGGGAAATTTGGAGATTTATTGAAATAATTAAATATGAAAATTATTTACTATAATAGGTTTTCCTGAGTTTTATATTAAAATGCTACAATTGAAAACTCTTCTCATTTCAAAGGCAGAAGAGGAGAGAAACTACCATATCTTCTATCAACTCTGTGCTTCAGCAAAGTTACCTGAGTTTAAAATGCTGCGATTAGGTATGGATTTGGCACTAGATTTATTGTATTGGTATTTTTTTCTGTTACATTTTGAGTTCTCCAGCTTGTCAAGAAATATTACTTTGTATAAAATATTTATGAATAAAATGATTCTTGAAGGTCTGCAGCGGGCTTTAGGATTCCCATGGGTGTGGGTGAGTGGCTCTGTCAGGTTCAGGATTGACCTTGTGGCAACTGATTAAGGCCAGGTAGATGGGCTCAGCTTTCTAGCCGTTGCTGTTTTGTTTTGTTTTGTTTTTAGACAGGGTTTCTCTGTGTAGCCTTGGCTGTCCTGGACAGCCTTAACTAGCCCTGTAGGCCTCGAACTCACTGATATCAGCCTTCCTCCGCCTCCCAAGTGCTGAGATTAAAGCTGTGTGTCACCACCACCTGGCTCACCTCTCTGCTTTTATATAGGTTTGAAAACTGCTTTGATGAGAGAGGAAAGCAGTTTGTGTGGAATTAAACCCGAAGAAAATTATCATTTACTTATTTCACCAATTAAGATAAAATCTTGCATCTTATATTAGGATGTGAGTTTAAGCTGGACAGACTGCAAAGCCTACTTATACCAGTGTGCTGTCACTGCCTGTAATTCAGCATGTTTGTAAGGGTGAGTTCCTCCTCCTAGACTAAAAACCTTTCCCTTCCCTTCACTGCAGGGAATGCAGATAGTTTTCATTACACGAAGCAAGGAGGCAGCCCTATGATCGAAGGAGTGGACGACGCGAAGGAGATGGCGCACACCAGACAGGCCTGCACTCTGCTTGGTAATGTCACTCCTTTCTTGAACTCTTTTAGCACTGGCCAGTCTGACTCCACTAGGCTCTGTTTGGAATATTGGTTTGTCTTTGTGTTAACTGGTGAACAGTGCTGAGAGTTCCCATATACATGGAACACATGAAGTGTCTTAGAATGGTTCTAGGAATAGATCGAGGTAATGGTTGCTCAACCTTGTAAATGCACCGAAGATTTTTGAGTTACACCTTAAAAGCCTATTTTCAGCATCAGGAGAGGTAAGATTAACTTTTAATTTAAACTTTTACAAAAAATCTAGGCTTTGAAACTAAATGAAATGGATTTTTGTTTAAACTCACATGCTGTTGGTCTTGTTTGTTTGTTTCGGGGCTTGCTTGGTTTTTTGGGGGGTTTGGTTTTTATTTGTTGGTAATGTTTGGAGAGTTTTTCACTGTGTAGCCCAGCTTGGTCTTGGACTTGCAATCCCTCTGCTTCAGCCTCTTGAGTGTGGGGATGGAGGCAGGTGCTCCTGTGCCAGCAGGGTTCTGCCTGTGTTGTCTTTACTGCTGCCAACAGGCTCTTTTGTAGCTAAGAAGCTTAACTAAGTTGGCATGGTAACAGAACACATGTGTTCTACCGTTTGCTTTTTGTTGTTTTGGATAAAGGAGCTTTAAAATCTCATATTGTTTGAGAATTTCATATATGCACACAGTGTTATTGCAGTATTTTTGAAACAGATGCCACTGTTCTCTCTGTGTTGAGTCCCCATAAGAATCAGTTCATATTTAGAGCTGCACAACTATTAAAGATGTTCTTCTTTTATAATAAAACCTTAAAATAGGAGTAATTCAAGTATCACTTTGGTCTTTAGAGACATACCATCAGGTAAGGGAGCTTAGGTCCTGAAGTGCAATAGGACGTGCTAAAAATGCAGACGCTCATACCGTTTCACAAAGCTGTGGACTCAGAATCTGCATTTTAGCAATGTCTGCCAGTAAGTCCCAGAGAACACTGTTCTACCTAAGAATTTAAAAGGGCCCTCTTTATCCGTGGCCTAGTAAGGATCCAGACAGTCCTGATAAGACCTGACAGGCTAGGGTCAGATAGTAGGGGAGGAGGATCTCCTGTATCAGTAGACTAGGAGAGGGACATGGAGGGGGGAAGGAAGGTAAGACTGGGAGGAGATAAGGGTGAGGGCTACAGCTGGGATACAAAGTGAATAATTGTAATAAATAATAATAATAATAATAATGAAAAAATTTTAAAAATTAATTTAAAAGGGACAGTATTGTGCTGGGTGTTGTAGCACATGTCTTTAATCCCAGCACTCAGGAGGCTGAAGCATGAGAATCTGAATTTGAGGCTAGTCTGGTCTACAGAGTGAGTTCAGGACAGCCAGGGCTACACAGAGAAACTCTGACTCAAAAAAAAAAAAAACAAAAGACAGCAAAAAAAAGTCATTCCATAATACAGAAAATAGTAAAACTATTCTCTATAAGGTAAATTCTTAATTGCCCTATATAAAAATGTTTTGAAATAGTTTTACCAATTTTACTTGCAGGATTATGTTTAATAATTTTTCCCATTAATTTATTTATTCACTTTACATGCTGATCGCAGCACCCTCTCTCCTCTCCTCCCCTTCCCTACCCATTCTACCCTCCTTTTCTCCTCAGAGACCTGATTGCAGCAGCATCTCTCTTCTCCCATTTCCCTACCCATTCCACCCTCCTCTTCTCCTCAGAGAATGGGAGGCTCTCTGGGTACCAGCCCACCCTGGCACATCAAGTGGCAGTAGGACTGAGCATATCCTCTTCCACTAGAGGCCAGCCAAGGCAGCCCAGAGAGGGGAAAGAGATCCATAGGCAGGCAACAGAGTCTGCTCCACTCCAGTTGTTAGAGGACTAGCATAATGACCAAACTGCATGTCTGCTACGTATGTGCGGGTCTAGGCCCAGTCCATGAGTGCTCCTTAGTTGGCGGTTCTGGCTCCCTCAGTCGTTCCTCTCACTCTTCCACAAGACTCCTAGAGCTCCACCTATTGTTTGGCTGTGAGTCTCTACATCTGTTTCCATCAGCTGCTGGATGAAGACTCTCAGAAGGCAGTTATGCTAGGCTCCTTTCTGCAAGCATAGCAGAATGTCATTAATAGGCTCTCTCCCATGAGATGGGTCTCAAGTTGGGGTAGTCATTGGTTGGCCATGCTCTCAATCTGTGCTCCATCTTTATTCTTGCACATCATGTAGGCAGGACAGATTTTAGATTGAAGGTTTTATGATTGGGTTGGTGTTCCCCTTCTTCCACTGAAAGTCCTGCCTGTCTACAGGAGGTGGCCACTTTAGGCTCCATATCTCCCAATGCTAGAAGTCTCAGCTAGGGTCACCCCCATAGATGCCTGAGAGCCTCCCCCATTCCAGGTCTTTGGCTCATCCCAGAGATGCCCCCCCGCGATTTCTGTTCTCTCTCCCTCCCCTGCTCTCCCCACATCTGATCCCCAACCCTGTTTCTCTTCCACCCAGACCCCTCCCTCTATCCAATTCTAATGTCTAGTTTATTTTTCCTGGATACAGTGGTCTGGGCTGGCATCTGTGGTCTCTTAGAGACTGTAAGACTTTTTAGAGTCACTGTTGAGAAGTTGGCTGTAATTCTGATAGGTCTACCTTTACATGTTACTTGGCTTTTTTCTCTTGCAGCTTTTAATTTTTTTCTTTGTTCTGTAGATTTGGTGTTTTGATTATTATGTGGCAGAAGGATTTTCTTCTCTGGTGCAATCTATTGGTGTTCTGTAAGCTTCTTGTATGTTTATAGGCATTTCTTTAGATTGGGGAAGTTTTCTTCTATGATTTTGTTGAAAATATTTTCTAGGCCCTGGAGCTGTGAGTCTTCTCCATTTTCTATTCCTATTATTCTTAAGTTTTGTCTTTTCATAGTGTCCTAGATTTTTGGATGTTTTTTGTCAGGAACTTTTTAGATTTAACTTTTTTTTTTTTTTGAATGATGTATCGATTTCTTCAAGTGTGTCTTCTACACCTGAGACTGCCTCTTCCATGTCTTGAATTCTGTTGGTAATGCTTGCAGCTGTAGTTCCTGTTCTGTTCCCTAGGTTTTCCCTTTCCCAGAGTCTCTCAGTTTGTGTCTTCTTTGTTGCTTCTACCTTCATTTTCATTTTTCTGTTTTATTTATTTCCTTTACCTTTTGATTGTATTTTTCTTTATTTCTTTAAGGGATTTATTCATTTCTCTTTAAAGGCCTTAATTATCTTTATAAGATTGGATTTAAGGTCATCTTCTTGTGTTTTGGCTGTGATAGGCTATCCAGGAATTGCTGTAATAGGATAGCTGGGCTCTGGTGCTGCCATATTGCCCTGGGTCTTGTTAATTGTGTTCTTACACTGGCCTTTAGCCATATGGTTATTCCTGGTATTGGCTGGGTGTTCCTGGTACTGGCAGGCCGTGGGCCAGACAGTGGAGTTCAGGAAACAGCATGCTGCTTACCTCTGCTGGCTCTGCCCCAGAATGTACCTGGGTTCCCACAAGCCTTCTTCAAGGGAGGCAGAGCCTTGGGCCTGGTGATAGAGCTCAGGGGACAAAGTGCAGCCCACCTCTGCTGGCTGTGCCCCAGGTGGACTCAGCAGGCATGGGAATGGCAGAGAGGGATCTTACTTGGATGTTCCTGAGGCCTGGCAGGCCTTCAGGGGAAGAATGCGATGGAAACTTAGAGGACAGCAAACAGCTCACCTCTGCTGGCTGTACCCCAGGTGGACTTGGCTGTGTTTAATATTCTAGAACTTATTTTTGTCACCAAAGAAATGAAGCTGGATCTGGGAAAGGCCAGAAAGTATCCAACTTTCTAATCTCACTTTATCATTTAAGTCGTGTTCAAACGCTGTGTTTAGACTTCACTCATTAACTTGGGATGTAAACTATCTATTGGAATACTTCCAATCTTAGGATCTTTTTAAATTTCTAATTAATTGATACTTAAAATTAATTCAATAATTTAGCCTTATTAGGCTGCAGTATTCATTTGGAGTAGGAATAAATAGTAGCAATAATATTAATTAAATACTTATATATCTGGGATGTGACTGTAGTGATTATTTTTTAATACCTCTTGTGTCCAGGTATGCTGTACGCTATGTCGTTTAATATTGTAGACACTCTTTGAAGAATTATTCCCTTATCTCAAATGAAAAACACCAAAGCATAGATAGATGAAGTAACTTCTGTGTGAGGTGGCAGGTTGGTATCAGTGCCAGGACATGGGACCATATCAGGCACTCTCCACCACCCACAATGTGAAACTGCCTATTGTGTTACTGTCAAAAAGATGAAAGTATTATTATATGTGACTATGTATGTAATATGCAAATCTGCCAATATTCAAGAATTAATAGTAGACTTAAGATTTTGTTATAGCTGGGCGTGGTGGCACATGCCTCTAATCCCAGCACTTGGGAGGCAGAGGCAGGTCGATCACTATGAATTCGAGGCCAGCTTGGTCTATAGAATGAGCTTTAGGACAATCAAGGACTGGAGTTTGGGTCCTAGTACCCAAGCAATAACCCAGTGCCTATAACTCTAGCTCTGAGAGAAATTCCCTCTCAAAAAATAAAAGCAACAAAAAAATTTTTTTCTTGTAATTACTTTGTTGCTATTCTGACATCAGTTGCTTATTTATCTACTCTATTTCAGGAATTAGTGAATCTTACCAAATGGGAATTTTTCGAATACTCGCTGGCATCCTTCATTTAGGCAATGTCGGATTTGCATCTCGAGATTCAGACAGCTGCACAATACCTGTAAGTTGACAGCAAGCTGAATGTGATGGCGGACTGTCTATTAATTTTGTGTGTTTGTTTAGGATAGCCTCTAGGGCTTGCACATGCTAGGCAAGCACTGTGTTTGAAACATTGGCACTGTGTGGGGTTTTTTGAACATAGTTCTGGGGGGGCAAATTCAGTCCTTGCACTCGCAGAGCAGGAACTTTGCCTGCCGAGCATCTACCTAGACTTATAGTATTTTCATTCATTTATTCTGTGTTTTTGTACGCATGTATAAGCACACAGGTACACAAAACTGTGTGTGTACAGAGGCCAGAAGAGGGCATTGGATCTCTGAGAGCTAGAGTTATAAGCACTGGGTTGTTACTTGGCTACTAGGACCCAAACTCCAGTCCTGATCATTGTGTAGCAGGCACTTTTACCTACTGACCTATCTTTCCAGCCTCATTATTTGTTTGCTTGTTTGTTTGTTCATCCATTTATATGTTATGAGTGCTGGCATGTATATGCCACCACATGTGGAATCCATAGTACATCTCTTGGGAGTTGGTTCTCACCTTCTACCCCATTGAGGTAGGTCTCTTGTTTCTACCTGCTCTTGGTGTTCTAGAGTAGGAGCCTTTGGCCAGTTCTCCTGTCTTTGCTTTCTATACCAGCATGGAGTAGTGGGATTCCAGATGATACAAACTGCACCCAGCTTTTTACTTGGATCCCATAGATGGAACTTAGGTCATCATATGTGGCAAGTTCTTTTTCCCACTCAATCATCTCTCTGTCCCTAGTTGTTTTTTTTTGTTGTTGTTGTTGTTTTGTTTTTTTTTTTTGTTTTGTTTTTTTTTAAGGAGAAAGTGATGGGTCTGACTTAAACTCCTAATTTCTTTTAAGAAAATATTACTTAAAAAAAAAAAGTTTTGTCTTGTGGCCTAAGTTGGCCTCAACTTGTAACAATCCTCCTGCCTCAGCCTGCTGAATGCTGGTGTTACAAGTGTGCATAATCATATCTAGCACCAATTTTTTCAAAAGCTGCTTTATTGAGATATAATTTATTTACCACCACCAATACATAGTTTTGAGTATGTTCATAGGTATTTAGATGTGTGCAACCATCACCACAAATACTTAAAATACTTTCAGAAGGAAGCCTAGTTCCCTTACCTATTGCCAACTTGTACCCCTCATCTCCTCAACTCAAACAACCCTGAGTCTACTTCTTTCCTCTGTAGAGTTACCTATTCCAGACACTACTATAAATTGAATCATGTAGTATGTGGTCTTTCAAAGTTTATCCATGCTATAGCACATATCACTTCTTCAAGATCAGTAGTTGCATCCATTCACATAAGGTCTACAGAAGTCATGTAAGGGATGCAGGGATATGTCAGTTATTAAAGAATTCCAACCTAAAAAGCCCCTCAAGTAACGTCAGACTGTCATCTTCAAATCTTCAGTGGCCCATGAGTAAAGGTCAACCATGGTCTTTATGGCTTTATTTTACACATTTTCTGCTTTACCTTAGTAACTTTAGTCCCACCTCTTTCTAGTTTCCCTTTTACTACAGAAGTTCTTTTTTCCTCCTGCTGTTACCCTCAACTTAGACAGCTTTCCTGTTCTTGACCAAGAAGTACCTGCTATTCTTTCACATCCTAATCTGTGATATAAGTTCACTGTCTTCTGCCTTGCTGGCTAGAGTGAACTTCTCTCCTGTGGATTCTCAGTACTGTTTTTGCCTCTCTACAGTGTTTCACACTTCAATATCGATGTCCCTTATAACTGCAAGCACTGATCATAATGAGACACCACAAACAAGACGACTTATAGAAGAAAGAGTTTATTAAGGGCTTAAAGTTTCAGAGAGTGAGACCATGACCATCGCAGCAAGGAACATGGCATCAGGCAGACAGGTGTAGCTGAGAGCTTATGTCTTGATCCACAAGCATAAGGTAGACAGAAAGAGACACTGGGAGTGGTATAGACTTTTGAAACCTCCAAATCTGCTCCCATTGACACACCTTCAAGAAAGACAAATCTCCCAATCCTTCCCAAACAGTTCCCCCAACTGGGGACCAAGTATTAAAATATATGAGCTGCTGGGGTCCATCTTTATTCAACCACACAGGAGCCTTTGTTTTTGGTTATTGGTACCAATTTGTTGACTAGCTGACAAATTTCTGACTGAGAGATTGAATGTGTCCTAAGAGAGATACAGGCAAATCTATGAAGAACCAAGAAAGTTTTTGTTGTTGTTTAAAATGAACCCTACAAGAGATTGCAAAGTGACATCCAGATGCTGGGTTATGGATGCTTTTGATTATGCTCCCTGATGAGGTGGAAGTGATGTTGATATCCGTGTGACAGAGATAGTGCTGAATTGTGTTACTTCCCTTTTCAGGAATTATTCTTTGATTGATCTGGTCATGAGCAATAACACACTCTCTTTTGGTAGCCCAAGCACGAGCCTCTTATCATCTTCTGTGACCTCATGGGAGTGGCTTATGAAGAGATGTCTCACTGGCTCTGCCACCGAAAGCTGGCTACTGCCACAGAGACATACATCAAGCCCGTCTCCAAGCTGCAGGCTACAAATGCCCGAGATGCTTTAGCAAAGCACATCTATGCAAAGCTCTTTAATTGGATTGTGGATCACGTCAATCAGGCTCTCCACTCTGCTGTCAAGCAGCACTCTTTCATTGGCGTCCTCGACATTTATGGGTAAGTGCATTTGGCTTTCTGCCCTACTCTGCTGGAAACCTGTTGTTTGTCGGGAGTGTTTTGAAACTGAGCACTAATTTTGTTTTCTACTGGAGAAGAGAAGGAATTCTACTTATAACCATTCAGAAGTGCCTTTGATGATGGAGATGAAATAATGCCAAAAAGAAAAATAATTACACATTGCTTAAACAAAAATTAGTTCAACTCCAAAGCCTATTTACTAAGCTAGTAGGTCGAATTAATTATTTTTCAGATTCTCGAATGATAGGTTATTGGATTTCTAAAAATATATTCATTTCTAGTTGCTTTCTCTGGATACTGGATACTGTAGGTGAAACCTTTCTGTGCATGGACTTGCTTGGCAGCTAATTTTTCACTCTGGTTCAGTTTTTCAGAAGAACCTCTGATTACTATTTCTGTCTCCCTTCTCTGTGTGAAATGTTGGAAGTATACATTGACAGAAACTGTGGCTTTAGCATAGTCCTATTGTTTCCTCCTGGAGGATGAATGAGTCTCACAAACCACCCAAGGGAGGGCCACACAACGGGAAGCTTTGTCTCAGCTGATGCTCATCATAGTCTGTCTTTCCACCTTTCAAAACTTTATCTGAGATATAAAGAAAATGTGATCATGTTAAGGAACTTAACTTTTCTCTCCCATGGGTGCATATTTTAAGTATTTTTAAAAGCTATTTATTCTTTTTTTTCTTCCTACCTGACTTTTTTGGTATTGCAGATTTGAAACATTTGAGATAAATAGTTTTGAACAGTTCTGCATAAATTATGCAAATGAAAAACTACAGCAACAATTCAACATGGTAAGAATTTTCTTTCTTGAATAAAATTCTGCTATAATTTTTTCTTTTGAGTTCCCAGTCATTTGTTTGTTTTTAAGAAGCTGGGTCTCTGAAATAAACTCCTGAACTGTAATTATTGGGTTTAAAATAATGAAATTGCCAGGGAACAGAGCATTATAAATTGATGTAACATTAGAAAAATGTTTTGGCAGTTATTCCTTATCTGGAATAATGAACATTTGGGACAAATAATTTAACTCAGAGATGCAGGAAGTGGGTAAGCACTAACATTGAGTCCTTCTGCTTGCTGTTTGGAAGCCAACTATATGTAGAGTTATAGCTAACACCATCTATTGTGTTAGCAAGATGTCAGCATTTCATAATTTTCTACTCAGTGGTCTAAGTTCTTCACTGAGGCAATGGCAGTGGACGCATTTTGGGAGTGGCCCATATTAGCTTTGCGCTAACTTTGCATTCCAAGTATTGGATTACAGACTTGCCACCACACACCACCCAGTTCAAACAAAATTCTTTGCCTGAAATTAATGATAAATTTCCCTCAAAATAATCCATACTTTAATATATAAACTGTTTAGTAGTGTAAAACAATGAAATGTACTTCAGAAGTACCCTTAATTTTCAGAAAGAACAAAGTTCTTTCACCGCAGTAGGTAAAGCTAGAGATAGCATAGTTCATTTTTTAGGTTTTGGTGTGTCCTTTAAAAGAAGAAAAAAAGGTTTTAACTGTGGTAGAATAGTGTGCTGTGATTAGCTGCTGCTTGTTTTCAAACTTTATTTTCTATGATTTGGAAACCTTTTACATATATACATATGTCTATATATACATATTGCTGAATACAGACCAGTAACTCAAAAAACAAAGACAAAATAAGGTTTAAAATTGAGAAGTCAAAAAAGCTGATAAGCATATTCTTTTTATGAAAATGATTTATTTTATGTGCATTTGTGTTTTGCCTGCATATAAGTCTTTGTAAGGATGTTGGATCCCTTGGAACTGGAGTTATAGACAGTTGTGAGCCACCATGTGGGTGCAGGGAATTGAACCTGGCTCCTCTAGAAGAGTAGCCAGTGCTCTTAACCGCTGAGCCATCTCTCCAGCTCCCTGATCAGCATATTCCTTTAAAATGTGAAAAAAAATACTAAAAAAAAAAATAGCAAAGAAAATTTAAATTTTCTGCATATAGGCATTCAGATTGGGGTTGTGTACATTTGGGACTAAAATTTTAAACTTTTAGGGTGTTTGACATTATAAAATATAAGTACTTTGATAAACATTTGAACCATCTTTGTTTAGCAAGTGCAGCTGTTTGATACAATGAAATAATGTAGGAGTGGTCTTTAAAACCTTATGGTTTTTTTCATGATAACAGGGCTCATTCTCATCCAGTTAAGGATGGTTGTGAGCCAACTGTGGGTACTAGGAACTAAATTTAGGTCCTCTGAAAGAACAAGTTCTCTTAAAAACTGAGCAGTCTCTCTAGCCCCCAAATCCTTAATTCTTGATGGTACCTTGCTTACTCCTTTATCAATAAAAAGAACAGAAGACATTTGTTAGTTAGAATCATATGGATTACATGATGAGTTTTGTTTAGGTGTTTTGTTTTGTTTTGTTTTGTTTCTGAGACAAGGCTTCTCTGTGCATCCCTCACTGTCCTGAACTCACTCTGTAGACCAGGCTGGCCTCAAACTCAGAGATCCACTTGCCTCTGTCTCCCAAGTGCTAGGATTAAAGGTGTGTGCCCCAGTTCCTGGCTTGGATGATCTTTTTGATAAAGGATTATTACTACAAATGAGACAAGATGATATTGCCCTAAGTGTAGTATATCATGACAAAGTTCTAAGTACACAAAAAGGGAGAGAGAGAAGAGCGTGTGTATGTGTGTGCGTGTATGTGTATCAAAAATATTTTGTCACTTTTGAGTTCTAAAGCTTGGGGTCCTAGAAAATAGGTATTGTTAGGTCACAGCCACAAAAACCTAGTTTATTTAGAAAAAAAAATGGCAAGAAAGAGTGAGCCAAAGAATCCAGAAGAAATAAGTAAAGAGAAACTTAAGAGCCAATAGTGGTCATTAGTATCTGTAGTGAGATTAGAAGCTGTGTTGTCAGCCAACTTGGTTGGAGCAGAGGCAGTGGTTGGATTGGCTTTCCCACCTGGACCAAGTTAAGCTTCTGTTCAGCTCAGAATGTGATCACAAGCTCTTTCCCTATCTGGATGAGGATTTTGTTATTCTCCTTTGTAATACCATTAGCATTTGTACTTTTATGTTTTTGTGGCTACCTGACTTCTCCCAGTCCTCTCCCAGCATCCATGTCTGTGCTGTTGACCACATGCAGTGACCGACACATAGTATAGACTCAATACATGATCCGATTAAAGAGTTAACACAGATGAGAAGCAGTGGTGTAGATGGTGCCTGAAGCAGTAGCAGGGTATCCGTGGATTGGTAGTGTTCATGCCTGCTTCCAGTATTCAGTGTACACTCCAGAAAAGTGAGCCCTAGATTCCCTGTCTGAGGAGAACAATCAAGGCTGACATACAAGGACAGCTGTCATTTAATTCTGAGGCACCTATCCTTCCACACACAGCAGCTTAGAAGAACCACTGCCTGGTATGTTCAGTAATCTGGAAAGTGTTCTTTCTGCATTACTGGTCAATGCCAGCTAAGGCATTCCTGTGCCTCGTGTTAATAGCCCTGTACAGAAGTTTAGGCAAAAATACATGATGCAGTTTAGAAATGTGTATTTAAAAAAAAATCACAAGGACTATGTATTTTTCTGCTATTTGAAACATTTATAGGCCTGGTGTGGTGATGCATGCCTGTAATCCCAGCACTTGGGAGGCTGAGGCAGAGTGCAAATTCAAAGCTGGCCTGGGCTACCTAGAGAATCTCAGGCTAACCTGGTCTGCATCTTTAGGCCCTGTCTCAAATATAGCAAACAAATTAAAAATAAACATTTTACATGCTTAGATTTATTTGTTCTTGGTGAATGCTTGTTGAGGTCTTCTGTGTATAATTTTAGTCATGCTTCTTCATGAGGTGGGAAGCCATGAGCTATATCCTGTTGTTGACATCCTTGTTAGAGTCTACAGAAATGTTCTTCTTGATTACATTCTTTATGGTAATGATCTAAGAATGCTATTTTCTCTTTTCAGCATGTCTTCAAATTGGAGCAGGAGGAATATATGAAGGAACAAATTCCTTGGACACTGATAGACTTTTATGATAATCAGCCTTGCATCAATCTTATAGAATCTAAACTGGGCATTCTAGATTTGCTGGATGAGGAGTGTAAGGTGATTATGATTTCCTGGAGTACGTAGCCTGCCCAGATAGATGCATCAAGGGTACAAGACAAGTGGGGGCAAGCAGAGACTCTTCAGTCTGTCACCGTAACAAGTCAGGGGTCACTTTTTCATTCTGAAGGGACACTAGACCCCCAAAGCTTCCCCTTAAATTTTTTGTTGTTGTTATTTAAGTGTGTGTGTGCATGTGTGTGTGATGCACACATGCCATGACATATTGTAAATCAGAACAATTTTCATGAGTCAGTTCTTTCCTTGAGCTGTGAGATCTGGGAATTGTACTTAGGTCCTCAGGCTTACAAAGCACATGCTTTTGCATGCCGAGCCATCTCACTGGCCCCAACTCCAGGGAGTCTAATTAAAATTGAAACTAGGAAAATTTTCCTTCTGTTTTTAGGTGACTACAAATTGACATTAGGTACAGTTGCTACCACTTTTTATCGTTTTAGTTTTAATTTATCTTTAATGTTTTTGTGTAGCAATATGATATATTAAAAGAAATACAAGAAACTACAAAAAATCATTTTGAATAATAGTTCTAAATAGCTAAGTTTTGAATAGTGTCTAGTTCTTTGTTATTGACATAAGTAATAGTGTTTAGCTTTAACATTTAAAGATGTAGCATGTTAGAAAATCAGTGGATCTGCCAATTTATTACTGATTGACCTTAGGCAAATCTATTTTTTTCTTAATCTTTCTTTAGTTTATATACAATAAATCAGAGCTTATCATATAATAGCCCTCATAAGAAGCTAAACTTATTATGTTATTACCTTACCGGGCCACAGAGGAAGACAAAGAAGCCAGTCCTGATGAGACCTGATAGACTAGGGTCAGATGGAAGGGGAGGAAGACCTCCCCTATCATTGGACTGGGGGAGGGGCATAGGAGGAGAAGAGGGAGGGTGGGATTGGGAGGGGAGGACTATGATAGTTGTCATAACAAAAAGTAACAAACTAGTGATGATAAGTGGGAAAAACTGTAAGGAGTATACAGAATGAGGCCACTCAAGTACTTGTCTTTAAAACAGAGAAATATAGTAAAGTTTTTAGAAATGGCCAGAGTCGATGACCAGTTCAAACCTTACTGGGTTAAATTAGTATTTCACTGTGTGTAAATGTTATCTCCATTCAACAAATTTTAAAAAAAGGTATGTCTAATAGTTTTATTTTGTCTTTAACTTGTAAAACCTTTATTGTGTTAAAAATAATTAAGTATTGATTTGACGATTCCTAGTATAGGCAGATTGCTGGGCCACCCCATGGTCTTAGCCATGCTCTTCATCAGTGGCTAGCTTGTGCTGCTGAAAGGAAGAATGAATTCCTACCTTGGACATAGGAACTGGTGTCTATTCCTGATGTACCAGAAGACCATTGGTACTCAGTCATTTCTCTTTCTTTTTTCTCCCAAGATGCCTAAAGGCACAGATGACACATGGGCCCAAAAATTATACAACACACATTTGAACAAATGTGCCCTCTTTGAGAAGCCCCGCATGTCAAACAAAGCTTTCATCATCAAACATTTTGCTGACAAAGTAAGAACACTTTTTGTCTTTTTTCTCTTTAATACTTTTTAATGCTTTAAATTATAATAAAAATCAGTAGTCAAGTCTTATTTTTTCTTTGCAGTGCTTGCTTTCTTTAAGGTCCTTTAAGCAAATCAGTCTTCAGTACTGTCATCTTGCTTTTCTCCTACTTTAATGTCAGTCGATTACATACTAAATAAATATGGGTATTTTGTCTGAAATTTTTTAATCAAGAAACTGAAAACCAAAAAATGTTTTCATAACTCATTTCACAACCAAACCTGATCTCTGACTTAAATTCACATGATATTTGTTTATAATTTTTAGCCTAATTGAAGTGGGTATTTACATGTTTAAGTGTAGAAATATTAATGTTTGTGTAATATATGGTATAGATGACTTTATTAAACTTTTCTGGTAGTATTAAAAATGGTGTATATACATACTAAGTGCAGGCAGAATTCTAAAGGTCTTACAGGTTTCATAATAGAAACTGTATTTTTGTCACCTTTTGTGAAAGCATAGTTTACTTAGCAAGTCAGGAACTGTGTGACCAGTTTACAGCTCAAGGAAGCTGTGGGATAGGCTGTGTTGTGAGCTTTCTGGAGGCCACTTTATAAACAGAGTTTTCTGATTATTTAGTCCTGGCTTGAAACCTTTTGACAACTAAGGTGATCTTAAGAGTATGAGATGTAGAACCCCTTGGGTGGCAAATGGCTGAAGTTGTAGGGTTTCAGACGAGAAGGAATTAATTCTCAAGTAAGCCCACTTTACCAAATTATATAATATTTGCCCTTCTTCTCTATCCATCATCAGTTCCTCACTTCTTCCCATACTCTCTCCACTTGATCTTTTCTCTCCTCAGAGAAGTGGTTCTCAACCTTCCTAATGCTACAACCCTTTAATATTGTGGTGATCTCCAACTATAAAATTATTTCATTGCTACTTCATAACAGTCATTTTACTACTGTTATGAATCCTAATGTAAATATCTGTGTTTTCTGATGGTCTTAGGCGACCTCTTGTAAAAGGGTCATTCCACCACCAAAGGGATCTTTTTTTTTTTTTTTTCAATGCAGTTTATTCAGGAACCTTGAACAATCATCTGACCCTGGGGAAAGCCAGCCCACAGCTTAAATAGCCTCTGGGTAGCCAACCCAGTCGTGCCACGGGGGCAATGCAGATAGGTCCACATACATGGAAGCAAGCCAAATCCTCGGCCTTAGCCAAATGTGGAGTTGTTCGTGACAGAGAGCACTCACCATCGGGAAGGTGGAAGGCGGAAACCAGCTCCATCTTTAAGGCATAGCATTCCGCAGCTCTCTACAGTTCCCCCTTTTTGTTTTAGACGCATCAGGCAAGAGTAGAGGTCTGATCTCTGATATTAGAAATAAATTGGGACTTTGTACAGATGTTCATTTAGGTGTCATCCACCCAAAGAGCATCAGACCCGTCCGATACCCCACCAAAGGGATCTTAACCCACAGGTGAGAACCAGTACCTCAGGGAGACCCTTATGCATGTATGATGGTGAGTTAGCTTAGGCTATGCACTGGGTCAGCCTATGAGGCGCTCTCTTTGGCCTTGGAGGAGGAGATCAGCTTACAAATCTGCTTATCCATGAATCGATAGATTGTTCTGACCTCAGCTTATCAGCAATCACTGTTGCTTAGGAAAGTGGTGTTTGTAAACTTGCTAGAGTTTACATATTTTTATTTTATTCTACTGCTTTTTATTAGGGTTTTTTTTGTTTGTTTGTTTGTTTTTAAGTTAAAATATAATAGATTTTTGTTTTAGGGACAAGGTTTATATACCTAAAGGCTGACCTTAAATTTATTGAGGCCAACCTTGGACTCCTAATCCTCCTGCCTCTACCACATAGGTACTGGAATTACTGGTATGTGCTGTGGATTTTACTTCATCCTTTTTCTTATTTGCCCCCCTCCTCCGGTTCTTTCCACTGTTTCCTGCCCTCCTCTGTGGCGCCCTTTCATACCCCATAGTCTTACTTCTGCCTTCATGTCACATGTTTTCCATTACCTTTTTGTCCCCATTGAGAATGTTTCTTTTCTGTTATGCTCTCTTTTCTAGTTTCATGACCTACATTAATACACGTGCACACACACAAATTAAAATGTAGGATCCATGTATGAGGGAAGATAGGAAGTATTTGTCTTTCTGGTTTGGCTTATTTCACTCAACATAATGATTTCCCCTTGCATCAGTTTTCCTGCAAATGTCGTGATTTCATTTTTTATTGTGTCTGGACGAAACTCTGTTGTATATATGCACCACATTTTCTTTACTCATTCATCTGTTGGTGGACGTAGACTGGTTCCCCTTTTTCCCTGTTACGATAAGTGCAGCAGTAAGCATGGGTGTGCAGATAGCTCTGTGGCAGGACTGAAGAGTCCTTTGCGCACAGCTTCCCAGGCCTACTGTAGTGAGGTGCCACACTTCTCCCTGGGAACGGTACACATCTCTCAGGAAAGACTGATGATGCCACTTGCTAAGAGCTAGTTACAAAGCCTGGGCTTTTGCTGATGGTGACAATATCTTTTCAAAAGTGTTGTCAGTTAAGGAGGTATTTTTCATGTGATTTCAGGTGGAGTACCAGTGTGAAGGCTTTCTTGAAAAGAATAAAGACACTGTTTTTGAAGAACAAATTAAAGTCCTTAAATCAAGCAAGGTAACCACAATAGACTTACTCTCATCAACATATGTTCCATAAAATGTTAATTGCTTCAGCATAAGTCCTTAACACTAATAATGATTTTTTTTAAACAAAAATCTGTTTTATTTACAGTTTTTAATTTGTCAAATGTATGACACTTACTTAATACTTGTCAGGCACAAATAGTGACAAATCAGGGAAAGATCTGACAGAATAGGATACAGCCAACTCTCAGGAGAAGAGAGAGAAAAGGGAAGCTGCTTAAGGGGCAATGCGGAGAGGAGGCAGTTATGCCAGGAGTTTTTAACAGGACAGTATTAGAGAAACAGGTTGTAGAGAAAGAACACAGGTGAAGATGGAGACAGCCAAAGAAAGAGGAGTCAGAAGATTAGAAAAGATTGCTGGGGTTAGTTTGAGGACAAGCAGAGCAATTCAGAGGCTGAGAAAAGGGCCAGATTGAATAAGTCAGCTGGGAGAGGAGTTTGAGCTAAAATAGCTGAATTGAGCCAGCCAGCTGAGAGCTCAGAAGACCAAGAAAGGGTGAGTTTATTCAGCAGTAAGTCTTAGGGGCAGAAAACATTCTAAGCCTAGGTTAGACTGTACAAAGACTAGAAGTTTCCAGGACTAGGCCTAGGTTAGCAGACAGAGGCAATAATTCTCTGAGACAATAACTGAAACAGGTGAATGAAAGTTTCTTTTACAATGATATCATAAGCTAAGATTTTGGAGTACATGACCTCTCACAGAATTGTCTGGATTCTTGTTTCCATACTGTTTTCATATATAGCTACTAGGAAGTAATTGTTCCTCTTTGGAATGTGGCTGTACAAGACCATGTTAAAATAGTTCTTTCGTGTAGCCAACCTTACTAGACTGCAAAACAGGGAATATATTTGTTTGTTTAACAGGCAGCCATTATTATGTTATACTCATCATGAATAACTTCCTTAATTACCCTGATGGGTTTTTTGATTGTTTTGTTGTTTGTTTGATTGTTTGGGTTTTTTTGTTTTTGTTTTGTTTTTTGTTTGTTTGTTTGTTTGTTTTTTGTGATACTGAGGGTTTTGTCTATGGCCTTATGCTTGCCAAAGGAGCACTCTACTGCTAAACTGTATCCCAACCCCTACATTTATGGGATATGAAATCACGTGACTTTGTTTTTCAGTATAAGTGGTCTCATAGGAAATCTTTTTTTCTAAATAATCTGAGATCAGTAAATAGTTGGTGCTTACAAGTGTGACTTAAGCTGCACAAACAATTAATTACTAGTTTCTGGTCCTCCTGTTTCAGTATTGAGTTTCAATACTCAACTGTATTGCCTAGTATCCACTCACTGATTTATGATAATCACCTTTAATCACAGCACTTGTGTGATATACAGAGACAGTGATATCTCTGAGTTTGAGATCAGCCTGATCTGATCTACAGAACTAGTTCCTACGGTGACATAGTGAGACCCCATCAAAAAAAATATGATTATGGTAATTTCACTAAAGTTCCAAATTTCTTGAAATCAAATATAAATACATATAAGATAACAGGGTTTTCTCCTTTTCTATACAATCCAAATTATTTTCTTAAAACCATTAATTCATCACTAACATTTACCTCCTGATATTGAAAGCTTGTTCATAATGCCTTTCTGCTGAGACTCTTGGGACTTTCTGAGTTAGCACTTTCTACTTCAGATACCTCAGACCTGGACTAGTCCTTTGCCTCTGCTGGATAAAACCCCTTGTAGGACTGAGATAATAAACTCAGTCTTTCAATTAATATTTTTCTTATAAAATAATTTTAGTTCAAAGCCAGTTATATGTTAAATTGAAATTTCCTTTGTATTAGTTAGATTTTCAACTTTGCATATAGTAGTTTTGAGTTTGTTCCACCCCAAATATTATTGTAGAATTATTTTGTACTTTTACCATATAGGAACAATTGTTTATTAGAAGCATCTGTCTTCTACAAAGGCTTACATTCTACTTGGGGTTTAGGGTATAAGTTTCTTGTTCCGGTTTGTCTTTCGGGGGAGTATCTCATTTGGTACAGCTTTGAAGTCACTCTATTGCTAAATCTTGTCTGGAACTCATGATCCTCCTATCTCTATCTCCCAAGTGCTGGGATTATAGCTGTATTACCTCCGATACAGTCCTAGAGTATAATTTTCTTTTGCTATTCCTGACTCAGTTCAAGATGCTACCAGAACTATTTCAAGATGATGAGAAGGCCATCAGTCCCACCTCTGCCACCTCTTCAGGGCGTACGCCTCTCACCCGAGTTCCGGTGAAGCCCACCAAAGGCCAACCTGGCCAGACGGCCAAAGAGCACAAGAAAACTGTGGGACATCAGGTGAGTTCAGGTGCTGCCACTGTCGGACTCCTTCCCCTCAGCTTCCACAACCCCTCAGGCCTTCCTTCTTCAGCCTTGAGGACAGGTTCTTCAGGTAAGGAAAGATCAGTGTTTCTGCTGCACAAACAGCAGTGTCCACCGAGACTTTCCCCCACCCCAAACTGATAACTTTCCATCAGCCTTTCCCAAAATAATTTTCTCTGAGTCTCAGTTCCTCTAGTGCATATCAAGTCTCAGACCACTCCTGTCTTTGTTGTGTTATTGGTTGTCTCATCTTTGTATTTATACAAAGCATTTGTCAGCTTCCTCAGTGCAGGAAAGTACCCTGTCCTTCCTCGGATGTGCTGTGCCCTGTGGGCAATGGGAACAGTGCACACATGCTTACTGCCCGAACATGGGCAGGGCTTTGAAAAGAATGCCAGACACCAGTCAGCAGCGTGCATTGCTCCTTGAGACCTTGTGCCAGTGTGGGTAGGAACAGGCCCTGATGTGGGTCCACAGCCTCCAGTCTTGGCCCATGTCCTTAATGATGCTCTCTTTCTGTTTGTCCTTCAGCCTGATCTCTGCTCACTGTTTATACAATATTAAGAAATATGCAGCTTTTTAGTATTATATAGCAGAGTTCATGCCTTACGTGATTAAATGGCCCTATTAGCAAAATTATAAGTCACATATAAAGGAGTTCATAACAGGAAGCTACAGAAAAAGGACCAGAAGGAAGGTACAGGCATATTTAGCAAAATGAACATGTGGAATTTAGGCAAATGAAATTAAAAGATCTAGGTGGCTGGAGAGATGGCTCAGAGGTTAAGAGCACTGTCTGCTCTTCCAGAGGTTCTGAGTTCAACTCCCAGCAACCACATGGTGGCTCACAACCATTTAAAATGAGATCTGGTGCCCTCTTCTGGCATGCAGGCAGAAAACTGTATAAATAATAAATAAATCTTAAAAAAAGAAAAAAGAAAAAGAAAAGCCCTAGAATTCTTGTTTAGCAACCGTCCCTGTGAAGATGGCTTCAAATTCATAGTTTACAAAGTCAACTCCATTTATGTCAAAGGAAGAGAATTTTTAGCAAACAATTCTCACAAAAGTTTAATTTTTATTTAACCCTTTTCCACGCAGTTTCGAAACTCCCTCCACCTGCTTATGGAGACCCTTAACGCCACTACTCCTCACTACGTGCGCTGTATTAAGCCTAATGATTTCAAGTTTCCATTCACGTAAGTCAAACTGAAGTAAGGAGAGAGGCTTCGGGGAAAACCTTTGTTTGCTTGTTTCTTTTTTGAGGCAGGGTTTCTCTGTGTAGTTTTGGCTGTCCTAGACTTGCTTTGTAGACCAGGCTGGCCTCGAACTCACAGCAGTCTGCCTGCCTCTGCCTCCCTGAGTGCTGGGATTAAAGGCATGCTCCTCCACACCCGACACTAGGGAAAATCTTTATGTCTTGTAGAGGGAATCTATTTCTTGAGTAAATTTTTACTTTTCGTTTCCTTTTGACAACATGAAAACAAATTAGCAGTTAGCTTTCTAGGGATTTGAAATTTTGAAACCAACCATGTATTTTTGGTTCTGTTTTTCTGTTTTTGACTCTGTCTCTGTTGGAGATCTTTCTGGCTCTTTATTAATTTGGACATTAGTTAAAAGCATAGCTGGATGGGCTAAAGGTCTCTTTGGCCAAGGCTTACCTGCTACTTTTTATCTGTTGAATCCAGAGAATGTTTATCAAAGTCTCATCCTACTTCAGCTACTAAGTCAAAGGTGAAACCGACTTTCAAGAGAATTTCCAAAATATAAATATTTCTAACTTTAAAAGTAATACATGTATGTTGTTGGAATGGTTTTTAGGAACTAACACCCAGAAAGTTAGCAGTGTGAATTGGCGTATGTGCTGGAATAGTTAGCATTTCTTCTTCTTTTTTTTTTTTTTTTTTTGTGTGTGTGTGTGTGTATGTGTGTGTGTGTGTGACAGACAGACAAACTAGTAAGGAAGGGTTTCATGCTGTAATTGTGGTTTCATCTCTGCTTTTAACATCACTGATTGTATTAATCTCAATTAGTATTTAATTTTAAATATCGATTAGTATTTAAAAACCTACATTTGAATGGATGTAGAATATCTGATGGTGTAGATGGTTTGTAGTCTATTAAATCAGCCACTGTGCATAAGTCATTTAGGTTGTTACAACAATCTTTTTAAAAATGTTTTAATTAAAATATAGTTGCATCCCTTTCCTCCCTTCAGGCCCCACCAGCTACCCTTCTGCAAATCCATCCTCTATCTCGTAACAAGTTTCTAACAAATATGTTTTGCCAAACATTTCTGTACCTCCTTAGGAAAACATGATTCTAGAGGAATTTGTGGCTCCAAGGATCAAGTATATTGATTTGATCATTGTGCATATGTATTAAAATACCGCATTTTACCCCATAAGTAATCACAAATACCATATATGAAATGCACTTATATTAGCAAACCTCATCTCTTACCAACAACCCAAGACGTGAGAAGACTGTGTAGGAATGGGCTTGGATTGATACTTAGAGCTCAGTTACCAGATCACAGGAGCAGTTACCTGACTAGAAGAAGGACTTTCTATTGCTTCTTTTGGTGTCATTTTATTAATATGCCATTTTTAGTGTCTTAGTTCATTTTCTTTTTGACATAACAAAAATGCCATGACCAAGGCAGCTTATAAAAAAACTACTTTGGGCTCATGGTTATAGAGGGTTAGAGTCCATGACCATCATTGCGGGGATGGTAGCAGACAGGCAGGTAAGGTGCTCAACCAGCACTGGGAGCTTACATTTTGATTAACAAGTAGGAGGCAGAAAAAGACAGGGAGAGCTTTGAAACCCTAGTGACCAGGGTCAGATGAAAGGGGAGGGGGTCCTCCCCAATCAGTGGACTTGGAAAGGGGCAGGGAGGAGATGAGGGAGGGAGGGTGGGAATGGGAGGGAATGAGGGAGTGGGATACAACTAGGATACAGAGTTAACAAAATGTAACTAATAATAAAAAGAAAAAAAATTGGGTGAATCAATGTTCAAACATTACCCTAATTTTTAAAATGTAAATAGGCAAAATATAAAGAAAGAAAAAATAAATCCATATTCCAACTGTCAAAAAAAAAAAAAAGAAAGAAAGAAACCCTAGTGACATACCTTCTCCAACAAGGCCACACCTCCTAATTGTTCCTAAGCATTTCCACCAAATAGGGACCAAGCATTCAAATATATTAGCGTATAGGGACTATTCTCATTCAAACCACCATATTTAGGATTAAATAAATGTGAAAAGTAATACAAAATAAATATTTTTTCATTGCTTTGGCTACTGCAAATGCTTCATATGTACACAGTAAGTAGCTAGTAGAACAACAAAGTTGTTTTTTTAAATAACTGAATGGGGCATGTTTAATTTATCCTCTCAGGTTCAGTCTTTATCTTAGGGGAGGTCCATGTACTGAGCTGATGAAATCTGAGCATTTTCAGTCAGGCCATAATTATGCCCTCATTACAGGATGGGCAAAGTTAGGGAGAATCTATCTTCTTTCTTTTTAGTATACTCAGCGGACTTTCTTATGAGACTGTAGTATGTGAACTGGAGGAAATATCTACAGCTCTTTTATTTCTATGCCAAATGTCTCTTCCCTATTATTTTATGGATTTTCCATTTGATCACTGTTCCAGCCTTTAAATGCATTCTTTTATAGTTTATCTACTTGACTCTTGACAAAAGAATTTAACCCTTGGCAGTCTGAGTCTTTTGTGGGCTAACAGCCTTTGCTGCTCCCTGCAGATTTGATGAGAAGAGGGCAGTGCAGCAGCTGAGAGCATGTGGTGTCCTGGAGACCATCCGAATCAGCGCAGCAGGCTTTCCCTCACGGTGAGCACAGTCTTCAAATGTTGGGAAGCCTTCTGGGAGCAATTCTTCAACCTGTAAGCTGATATGGGCTTCTTTTCTAGGTGGACTTACCAAGAGTTTTTCAGCCGGTACCGGGTCCTAATGAAGCAAAAAGATGTGCTGGGAGATAGGAAGCAAACATGCAAGAATGTATTAGAGAAGCTGATATTGGTGAGAATAGTTTTCACTTAACTGTTTCTGAAAAGGTCTGGTCATTCTGAGCAGCAAAAGCCCTACAAACGTCTTTGTTAAACACCATAACCCAGATTATTTGGTGATGGATAAGTTGGGAAATGCCAGGCATAGAGGTCAGGTGAAACTCACTGTGTTTAGTGTGCTAGAAGTAATACGGATGCTGTTAGCCACCATCAGAAAACTGTTGTAAAGGCTGGACTCAGGTCTGAGATACAGCCCCTTTAGACAGTTTAATCACTGTCAACAAAAATCTTCTTAGTACTTAGTTATAGAAAACAGTGGATATAATTGAGGAAAAGTCCATTTTTATTTTAAAGAGAAGTGTTTTAAAGATGAGCATGCAGATTATATCTACATCAAATACTGAGTGAGGACTCGAGAAATGGTGCAATACAAGAGTCAGGCTTGAACCCAGAGTTCAGTTCCCAGGACCCATGTAGGCCAACACCTCTGGCCTTTTCAGTCCCTCACACTTCCACACAGATATCCACTGAAAGACATACATGCATGCATATGACTGAAAATCTTAAAATAAGAAACATGACAAAAATGCAGAGGAAGCAGGGGAGAAACCAAAGGAAGGGAAAACCATATCCAGTTATGAGAAGGAAGAATAATTTCATGAGGTGTGGGATGTAAATCAGATCCTGAAGAATGGGTAAGTTTGGATAAACATGGAAATAAGGTATAAAGAAGAAGAAAAATACAGGATTTGATAAGGTGGCTGGAGAAATGCTCAAGAGCTCCTGCTGCTTTTGCAGAGGACTTCTTGAGTCCGGTTCCTAGCACCCACATTGGGTAGCTCGCAACTGTATCTCCAGCTCCTGGAGATCCAGTGCCTTCTTCTGACTTACGTGGCCACCCGTACCCACGTGACATACACTCATGTAGACACATACATAATAAAATAAATCTTTAGGGCTAGAGAGATGGCTCTGCAATTAATAGTACTTCCCATTCTCACAGAGAACCTAGGTTTGGTTCCCAGCACCCATATGCATCTCACAACCATCCTTCGAGTTCCAAGGGATCTAGCACCTTCCTTTGGACCCACAGACGCTAGTCACGCACAACGCGCACATTGTGCGCATGCAGGCAGAACACTCACACACGGAATCAAAGCAGAAAGAAGCAGTAAGGTGGCCTCTTACAGGGTCAGAGCGTGTATGAGACAGGGCTGTTGGGGACAGGTGATGGGGCTATAGACGGGCTTGTGTGCCGGTGGAGAAGCTCTCAAACTGTTCTGTGTAGTCACCTGGAGGGTTTGCCAGGTACGGATTGCTTTCTTCTACCCTACAGTTTCTGGTTCAGTAGATCTGGGATGGGCCCAGTAATTTAACACCCCTTTCCCCTCTCTACCCTGTAGATAGAACACAGGGCTTTACATATGCCAGGCAAGTATTTTTCCACTGAGCTAAACCCTTATAATTTGCATTTTTAACATTTCCCTGGACCTGCACAGTACACAGAGGAAATCTGAGTCTTGATGAGTTTGAGATTCATGAAAAGGCTGTTTTAAAATTAATTTTCCTTTCACCTCACTATGAAGTAATTAGTCATAATTACTAGCTATTAATTATGTGTAACTGTTCTTTGATAATGTTTTTTTTTTTTCCTTTGAGAAAACTAATGATCCCATTTTAGTAATGTTTTTTAAGATCTAGTGTGGTTATTTTTTTTTTTAGTTTGGCCCGACTCCTTTCTGAGTTGGGTTCAGATGGGAACCTGGAACAGGAAACTGACACAGTCATGCTCCTGCCTCCTCACTCAGACCACTCCAGGCCTGGATCAGTGGAGGCAGGGGTAGTAGCTGAGGTAGGGTGGGGCAGTGGGAGAGGACCTGGCTAGGGTTCCTCTGTGAACATTATTAAATAATTTTAGACTTTTCAGACATATGTTACAGATTCTGGAATTTTTTAATTTCATGGTTAAGGGGATATGTGCTCACAGCAAAAACTGAGTTTCTCTAGTTTTGCTTAGAATTTCAGACACAGAAGTGATTAATATATGTAAATTCTACACTTTTTTGATATGAAAATGATTAATGATTTGCATGCTTGCATCTGAGGTAAAGCACCTCAACCAATGCATGTCTCCATTTACTATACAGCTCTGCTTATGCACAAAAGTCAGTGCAGTATATATTATTGTATTGTTTATGAAGGAAGTTGACAGTCGGGACAGGTTGCAGACACATTTATGAGGTTGTATCTATTTTGAGATGCTGTTGAAGTGATAACTATGTAGAAGCACACCCTTAATAGGAACACAGGGATTTGGAAGGATTGGTTGTTGGTTTGTTTTTAACTTTTTGTGTGTGTGCTTTTCTTCCTGCCTTATTCTTCACACTGGTGTTTTTGTTTCTTCAGCTGCTCAAGGATTATACAGCCTGATGTAATCTTACAGCAAGTCAGTCAAAGGGAGTGTCAACATCTCCATTTCCTTGAGATGTTTAAAATCCAGACAAGCAAATAATAGCTGCATAGAACCCACAACCAGTTTTGGGCCTCAGATAATAATTCCAGGTAGAATAATTCTGGAAAATAACTCTTAGGCTAGCATTTTCTCTAAAATCCTTTCTGTTTACACAACTTAAAAAAGATCAAGAATCTGGCTCCATTAGTTTATGGAAATGTAGCCCAGGTTTTAGACGATAGATTCATCCTTTTACTGATTCTGCTTCTGGATTTTTTTTCCCCATCTTGAATTTCCTTTATAAGGTCATTATTTCTCCTTATTTGTTTTTCCCTTAAAATAGGACAAAGACAAATACCAGTTTGGTAAGACAAAAATCTTTTTCCGTGCTGGTCAAGTGGCCTATCTGGAAAAACTAAGGGCTGACAAACTGAGGGCTGCCTGCATCCGGATCCAGAAGACCATTCGTGGGTGGCTGCTAAGGAAGAAATACCTGTGCATGCAGAGGGCAGCCATCACCGTGCAGCGATATGTGCGGGGCTATCAGGCTCGATGGTAGGTCTTCTTGTGGCCTGATGGGCCTCGTGTACTTCATGGTCCATTCTAGGACAGGTCTGAATGAGAAGATAGTGTCTCACTCACTGTTCGCTTCAAAGCAGATTTTCTCACAAGACACTTAAAGAGAACAAAATTTCACATGGATTTGAACTGCTTCCCACTTGGGTCGGTAGAATTTGTGCATCTCTTCCTGTAACATGGAACCTGAAGAACTTGTATGTAAATTAAAATGGCCATGAATAGGAGACATTAATCCTGACTATTCAGGAGCAATTAGTTGAGAAAAGTTTTAGCAAAGAATTATAGTTCAGTGTCATTACATATACAGACAGTTTTAATTTAGAGGTACAAGTAGAAGTAAATTAATGGTAAAGAACACGTACTCGGAAAAAGATGGTACTAGCACAGTACAGTGATCTAATATAGCTGGTGAGTAAGTATGTACTTACTATGTGCATCAGTTTGCTATGAAGGAGACAGCATGGGACAATGATCCTGTCCTAGAAAGAATAAAGCTTTATGAACTTCCTTTTCTTTATTGTAAAATGTGACAATGTGGGACATCCTGCTTTTCAAAGTTAGGGAAACCCCAATCAGTATGCCTGAGACATTGACATTGATAACAGCAACCTTAATGACTGATACTGCACCACTTTTTTTTTTTTTTTCTTTTGGCCAGCTATGCTAAGTTTCTGCGCAGAACCAAGGCAGCAACCACCATTCAGAAGTACTGGCGCATGTATGTGGTCCGCAGGAAGTATAAGATCAGACGAGCTGCCACTATTGTTCTTCAGTCTTATTTGAGAGGCTACTTGGCAAGAAATAGGTATCGCAAGGTAAGACACAGTTTTCAGGTTTGTCCATGCAGTCCAGTAGTACTGAACATATTCTCTGTTTATACCAACTACCACAGGGACTGCTGTGGGCAGAGAAGCCATGTAGAGATAACTAACAACCGAAATGTATGCTAGTATTGAGTAATTAGATATACCTGTTACCAATACACTACAAAAGAAAATATATTTCCCTTCCCATTTGTCTGTATAATTGGTAAAATTAAAAAGAGAAATAAAAATCACAAATTTGGTTGCTAAAAACAACAGTACTTATTTTCTCAGGTTTCTAGAGGCCAAAAGTCTAAAAGCTCTGGACTGTATGTACCCATAGACATATCCCCTTACTAGAGAACCCATGTCAGTTCTCTAGAAAGGGGAGCAGAGGCTGTCTCTGACATGAGAAGTTACTTTCTCTTTGATCACTCCCCTCTGGAGGATCACCCTAGACAGCCCCCAGAGAAAGAAGATCCAGACAGTCCTGATGAGACCTGATAGGCTAGGGTCAGACAGTAGGGGAGGAGGACCTCCTCTATCAGTGGACTAGAGGAGAGGAATGGGGGGAAGGGAGGAAGGATGGGGACTGGGAAGAGATGAGGAAGGATACAAAATGAATAAACTGTAAATAATAATAATAGTAATAATAGTAGTAATAATAATAATAGTAACAATAAATCAGCAGTACCACATTCTCCAAAAGCCCCAAGACAGAATGCATTCCTTGTCCCTTCTAGTAGTGGCCTATACTCTGGCCATATTGCTCCTAACTATGTTTTATCTTTGTATCATTTGTCTCTTACAAAAATAATAATGGAGCTAGTTAGATTCCCCAGAACCCTCATTCTTAAGGAGAGAATCAACTCCCACATATGTCTCCACCAAAGTAATTGGTTTTTTGAGGCATTTTTAAAATTGTGATGCTATTTAGGTTCCACTTTCATAATCCCAGGTAACATCTCCATCTCAAGATCCTTAACATAGTCACATCTACAAAGCCTCTTTTTCCAAATGAAATCACAACTACAAGTTCTAGAGATTAGGATGTTTTGTCATTGGGGTCCATTATTCAGACAGTTACAGAGAGGTAAATTACACAGATAGGTTAAATCGACAGGTGGACAGAAGATCAACTAAAGAATGAGAAAAACTTAAAAGAATTTATCATGAAGAGAAAATAACTATAATATTTGTATGGTGAAAATTATATTGATTAGAATATGGTGCATTTTTGAGACAGTGTGTGTTTGTGCACTTTGCAGGCTGGTCAGTGTGTGAGAATGCAAGTTGTTTGTGCATATGTAGAGAGCAGAGCAGGACTTCTGTTGTCTCCCTTGCTACCTTGAGGCGGAGTCTCTCACTGAAGCACAAGCTCTTAGCCAGGCTACAGGCAGCAAATCCCAAGTCAGCTTGTCTCCACTTGTCAGTGCTGGGGTTCCGGGACACACTTGGCTTTTTCTGTAGGTGCTTGGGATTCACAGCCACGTCTTCACGTTTGCACAGCAGGCAGTCCCCACCCACTAAGCCATCTTCCAAACCAAAGCATTTCCAGGAAATCTGTTTTCCATGTGCCGCTGGGGCTGATGTCAAGGCTGTGTGCATAATGACCACACAGTTGTGTACTAAGCCACACTCTCGGTTCTTACAAGAAACCTCTGTATCATAGAATAATTAATGATACTCTGTAGATCATAGGTCACTGATGAATCTTTTATAAAACATGCATGTGGTTCTGTGTGTGCATGTGTGCATAGAAAGGGTAAGCACAGATGTCAGAGGAAACTTAACAGGACTTGATTCTTTCCATCATGTGGGTTCCAGGGAACAAACTCTTTCTTAAAAATTGTTCACATTGTCTCTACTTAATGGTCTTTAGTGACAAGAAGTTTATCTCAGAAGGCATCTCTTTTTTTTTTTCTAAGTTGTAATAAATTTAAGAGATTATTATGAGAGCCGGGCATGGTGGCCAGGTCTTTAATCTCAGCACTGGGGAGGCAGAGGCAGGCAGATTGCTGTGAATTCAAGGTCAGCCTGGAATATACAAAGAAACCCTGTCTCAAAAAAAAAAAAAAAAAAAAAAAAAAAAACAAACAAGCAAACAAAAAAAGATTATCATGACTTTAAAAAAGTAAAAATAAGATGACTTTATTTTACATTTTCTTGCTTTTAGCTTTCTCTTTAAAGCTCTATTCCTCAACCTTATCATCCATAACAGATTCTTGCTGCATTAGAAACAGCAGCAGTAGGAAATCATACTAGAATGATACACCTCAAATGAGGCAGAGAAAAGCATCAACTGGAGGCTGAGGAAGGTAGCTCTCGCCCTCAAACCCAGCACTCAGCGGAAAGAGGCAGTTGGACCTCCATGGGTTTGAGGCCAGCCTGGTTTGCATAGTGAGTTCCAGGCCAGCTCTCTCAAACAAACAAACAAAAAGAGTGTCACCTTCAGGAGTAGGTGTTTCAGGAGTAGGGTCAATAAGTCATTAACAACCTTTCACTGGATCAGGTGTCAGCCTCTCAGCCAGCTTATTGGCCGTGCCCATGACCGCATGTGTAGACCTAATTCATAGGGAAGCAGTGTAGCGGGACAATCTTTTATTTTAATAACATATAGTTCACAAAGTTTCTGGTTCTTGGTACTTTTTTTCTACTTACCAGCAGAAATCATACACTAATTAGGAAACTGATGCTTTTTTTGTGTTCTTCATAGAATCTTTCTGTTTTGCAATTCTGGTATTTTTTTATTTAGACTGTTTCCAATTCTATGCTTTGTTTATAGTCATATACATATGTATATATGTAATAACATATACATATAAAATATAGTTAGAAAAGTGGACATGGAAAAGTGATTTGAGAAATATATACACCTACCTATTTTTAAATGCGCCTTTATATTTTGGGAATGTATAGTCCACATAAGAACACTGCTGATTCAATTTTTTGTCTTTCTCTCCTGTAAGGGATTCTCAGTTTGACATACAGAGGTGGATAGACTTGAACTTTGGGTCTAGAGTCTCACGTTATCTGCCTTTTTCTGCAGATACTCCGCGAGCACAAAGCAGTCATCATTCAGAAACGTGTCCGTGGCTGGCTGGCTCGTACACATTACAAGAGGACCATGCAGGCCATCATCTACCTTCAGTGTTGCTTCCGGCGGATGATGGCCAAGCGCGAGCTGAAGAAACTGAAAATCGAGGCTCGCTCAGTGGAACGCTACAAGAAGCTCCATATTGGCATGGAAAACAAGATCATGCAGCTGCAGCGC
Organism: Meriones unguiculatus; assembly: GCF_030254825.1. NCBI lineage: Eukaryota > Metazoa > Chordata > Mammalia > Rodentia > Muridae > Meriones > Meriones unguiculatus. Next base: position 13,756,827 of record NC_083354.1, on the reverse strand, counting down.
AAAGTGGATGAACAGGTGAGGTTTCACCGGAGCCCTGACGCTAGAGCACAGCTGAGGAAAGCCACTGGGCTTGTTCTTAGCGGCCGCTCCGCTTGACTACCCTGAGTCCTAGGAACAGACAGGAATTTATTCTTTAAAACACCCTACTCCAAACCTGAATGATCGTGACTCACAGTGTAATTTACACTGTGCAGAACTCTCTCACCACTGCCGTTTATTTGTCTGTGTATCCACTCTAACAGTTGTTCGGCACTGCAGTGGCAAGAGAAGCAGAAAGACGTCCAGGCTTCTGAGAAGCCCACAGTCTGTGCAGAGAGAAAATTCTACTGCTTAGCAGTAGGTACTAACTAGTATTTTATCACATGCAAATGATAGAAAGGTAATTAAGAGATAAGGAGAGCAAGGAGAGATGCGTCAAAAAGAAATAAGATTTATTAGATTTTCTGAATGACACGAGAGGAATTTTGAGATTTGTAAGTAACTAATGATTCCTTAAGTCTACTTTTATCATTATTATTCATATTCTATCTAGTACATGAACTTATTTTTTATTAGCCCCAAGTTCTGACCTAGTAGGCAGATGCTATCACTGAACCAAAATCTCAAGCCGTAAGATAGAGTGGATTAAACATGTATTCCAGGTATACAGGAACTGAGATGGGAGAATTGCCTCTCAAATTCAAGTTCACCCTGAGTTATAGTGTGAGCCTGTGTCTCAAAAACAACAAATAAACACAAATTCTTGTGTATATGTATATCTCCATAGTCTAGGCCCTTATTGAATTACATAGGCTGGCCTAGAAGTTGCGCTACTCCTGTCTGCCCATCAAGTAGATGAAATTACTGGGTTGTGTTGCCACACCCAAGTTTAGGACATGGTTTTTAATATTACTTTAAAGTTTGCTCAAAAAACAACTATCTCTTCTCTTATTTTAATTATTTAACTAATTAATTAATTAAATATTCTTCTCTTATTTTAATTAATTGTTAATTCTTCTCTTATTTAATTAATTAATTAATTAATTTTACGTGTATTGGTATTTTAATTGAATGTATGTCTGTGCACCATGTGTGTGCCTGGTATATGGAAGCCAGAAGAAGGTCAGATTCCCTGAAACTGGAGTTACAGATGGTTATAAGCCACTATGTGGGTGCTGGGAATTGAACCAGATCTTCTGGAAGAGCAGCTAGTTCTCTTAATCAGTGAGCCATCTCTATAGCCTCTCCCCTTACTTCTGGATTAAGAATTAGGAAATTCTGGGGGTAGAGGAATGGCTCAGTAGTTAAGACCGTTCCAGAGTTCCTCTGAGTTCATTTCCCAGCACCCACATGATGGTTCACAATCATCTGTAAATGTAGTCCCGTGGGATCTGATGCACTCTTCTGGTGTGCAAATATACATATAGACAAAACACTCATAATCTTAAAGTACACAAATAAATCTTAAGAAAAAAGAATTGGGGGGAGGGCTGGAGAGATGGCTCAGCTGTTAAGACAACTGGCTGCTCTTCAAGAGGACCTGAGTTCAATTCTCAGCTCACAGCTGTCTATAACTCCAGGTCCAGGGGATCCCACCCCTTCACACAACAGCCACATATGTGGGCAAAACAACAATGCATATAAAAAATAAAAATAAATTATTAAAAAATTAGGAACTTAAGAATTTACTGTGAAACTTTATTTGTGATTATGAGAAAATTCCATCTATGATGTTTATCATATAAAACAGAATTGATTGATCTGTGAAGGTGCCAAGCAGGTAGGAACTGATGCCCATAGCCTTGTCTACTTATAAGGAAATGTGTTATCACTGTGTCCTGATTCTGATGCTCAGTGTTGTTGGCTATTTTATTTGATTATTTGTTTGTTTGTTTGTTTTAATTTTGTTTTGTTTTTTTCAAGACAAGGTGTCACTATGTAGCTCTGGCTGTCCTCAAACTTACTCTGTAAACCAGGCTTGCTTTGAACTCAAAGAGATCTACCTCCCTTTACTACCTAAGTGCTGGGATCAAAGGTGTGGGCCATCACACCTGGCTCGGTGTTGTTTTTAATGCAAGGTTGTATTATCGTCATTTCAGTATAATAAAGTTGGCCAGAGTCTATCTCAATGCTATGATGATGCAAAACGAATTCCTAGCTGGAATTGCAGTATATAACCTGCCTTTGCTCCCAGCACCTCAGAGGCAGAGACAGATACAGAAGAAGGCAGACTTGATGAGTTTGAAGTCAACCTGGTCTATATAGTGAGTTTCAGACCAGCCAGTGCTACATAGTGAGACCTTGTCTTGAAAAGAGAATTCATAGCTAGACTTGGTGGTATATAATCTGAGGTGGAGGATCGTGAGTTCAAGGCTTTGGGTTGCCTAACAAGTTCTGGATCAGCTGGACTAAATAGTAAGACCTAGTCTCCAAAACAAAAGGAAAAACCTAGAAGAATCTAATTAATTATCATGGCTTCCTCACTACATGTATTTGGACATTCATATTATAAACATTTACTTACTGTTACTACTGTTTGTATTTAAAGAATAAAGACTACAAATGCCTCATGGAGAAACTGACCAATCTGGAAGGAGTATACAACTCTGAGACCGAGAAACTACGAAATGATGTAGAACGTCTTCAGCTAAGTGAGGAGGAAGCTAAGGTTGCCACTGGGCGGGTCCTTAGTCTGCAGGAAGAAATTGCCAAACTCCGCAAAGACCTAGAGCAAACTCGGTCAGAGAAAAAAACCATCGAAGAACGAGCGGATAAGTACAAACAAGAAACTGAGCAGGTAGGAAACAGTGTTTTTGTCCCCATTGTCCCTTGCACAGAGTAATGCTGTCATTCTGGCCTGGTTCCTCTGAATCCATATTCATTTTATTGGAAGACATGATGCAAGTTTCAGTGCTTCATAGTTTGTACAGATGTTGCCCATGATTAACAGGTAGGTTGTGGTCTTGGAATAGAACATTTAACTCTAGTAAGAACAGAAACAAAGCAAGGTCTCAACAGTGAAAATTGATATCTGTGTACTGCCTTTATATGTTTTATGTTTCTATTAAAAAAATGCCTCAGACTAAGTAATTTATAAAGATTAGATAAATTATAAAGATCCCTCAGTATAAGTAGACAAGGTACGGGCATTGTTTCCTACCTAATCTAACCAACGGCACAGAACAATCAGTTCTGTTTTATAAACAACATACATGGAGTTTTCCCATACTCACAAATGAAGTTTCACAGTAAATTCTTCCTTAGCCATGTTTCTGGAGGCTGGGAAGTACGAGAGGATGGTACAGTGTCTGGTCAAGACTTTAACGTTACATTATAACATCAGGGGAATCACATAGCAAGAACAAGTGTGCCGCTCTTATAACAGAACCACGCCCTCAGGAACGCATCAATGCATAAACAGGTTACCCTGTTGATGAGGGCACAGTCTTCACAGCCCAGGTGTCTCCCTAAGGTCCCACCTCAGATATTAACAGTGAATTTAAGGGCATTGAGAGAAGGCCCACATCACGGCGTTTATTAGACTCTTTCAGTGTGGACTTGATGAGATGGCGACCTCTTGCTGTTGATGGTGGACGCTGTAATTCTGAGGCAGATCAGTGAGCTGTCAGTGCCTGACATTGCAGTAGGAATTCCTGTGGAAACCTGTATTAAACTGTACATCCAAGTCGGGGAAATCTAGGTTGGAGCTGCTGCGCAGATGGAACTCTCCAAATGTTCAGTTTCATCCATGCTTCCATGCTATGAATCTAATTTGTGTTATTGAGCATAGGAAATAGCAAGGCTCCCAAGAAAGGTAAAGAAGTGTATTTAAACGCTTCTAAAAGACCCTCACAATTGGGCTTCCTGGGAAGTAGTAATTGATTTTAAGTGAGTCCACAGAGATCACTTTCTCTAGATGAAAACAGCTGAATTCTCAATTGCAACTGATTAATCCTCACTTGCTTCTTCCGATTCTGATCATTGGACAGTCTCTTCAGGAAGAGCTGACATGCACTGCAGGCAAAATGCTGTAGCCAGTAAAACTGCTGCCCTGTCATGCTGCTCATGCTCCATATAATTTCTCCTGCATCTGAGTCAGACCCCAACTCCACGTAGAAACTTCAGTGCCGGTGTGCACTGTTGTTTGTCCTGGCGAGATTGTTCTCACATAATTCAAATATGCATTCTAAGGGATACCGTGAGCATTTAAGATCGTTTTTCTTCCTTAGTCTCTAAAAGCTTTTGATTCCCCTGTGAAGATGCCTCTTTCTTTTTTTCTTTCTTTTTATCATATTTTGCTCCCTTCCTTCCTTTTCTTTTAGTGTGTGTGTGTGTGTGTGTGTGTGTGTGTGTGTGTGTGTGTGTGTTGCTGGGGAGTGACTCTTTTAAAACCTCATTACTCTTTCAAAAAGGAAGGCAAGGTCCAAGATGAACTGATTAGAGAGAACCAAAGAGTCAGACTTTAGGGTTCCTACCTTGCTCTCCCTGGTGTACCAAACAGTGGTAGAAGGTGGTAGATGCCAGCCCAAGTAGGCAGGTAAGAAAAGTCCTGAAATGAAACTGAGTCAGGCAGCTCTGTGGGACCACTGAATCTTTTCTCTCTGTGTGTTTAGATCTGATTTGCAAAAGGTGTTTTTTTTTTCTCCTCTCTTGGTTCCCCAAAGTTAATGGTGATTTTCGGGCAAAAGCCTGGCACTCTAGCAGCTGCACCAGGCAAGGCTCAACCACTAGACCTGCTATATCAATTAAAGCTGCAGATAATGGTGAAAAGCAGAGAGGTCATAAGGGTGCTATGATCCAGAATACATCTGTTTTTGTTTTGTTTTTTTTTTTTTTATTGCAGTAAAATATACAACATAAGATATACATTTTCTACCTTTTAACTTCCTTCTTTTAAGAGAAGGTCTCACTGTGTCTCACAGCTGGCCTGGATTCACTGTGTAGATCAAGTCAGTCTCAAACTCACAGAGATCTGAGGTGCTGATATTAAAGGCATGTGCTACCATGCCTGGCCACAGTTTTCATCATTTTTAAACATGCATTTATATGGAAATAAATAGATCAATATTGTATTAAGGTCAGTACTTGTTTAAGCATGAAATTAAAAAAAAAAGAATCAGTTCTTGTGAAATTCTTAGAAGATATCGCATAGAAAAGGGAGTATCAGTGGAAAGGTTGTAAGAACCACAGGTCAGGGAGAACGACCTGGAAACAGTGTCTTCAGGACATTGCATCACTACTGTACTCATGAAAACCCAGCAGCTGCCTGCACAAGATCTGCCAGTCAACATTCCAGCTCATACGTGGGGCTCACAAGGCCCTACCCATAGCTGAGGAGCTATTGGCAGTTGGTGGCTGTTGGGAGAGGGAGAATCAATTTTGGGGGGGAGGGTGTAGCAACCATGGTGGGTTGCCCACAGTGCAGTGAGTTGGCCTCGCAGCCACATTTATAAAAAAAAAAAAAGATGGGATCCAAGAAGAGTAGCAGTGTATACATATGGTAAAAATTCATGGTATATAATACATGAGTGAAATTCTCAGAATAAATTTTTAAAAGATTACATTTTTTACAGACTTTATGGGATTGGAGAGATGTCTCAGCTGTTAAGGGTGTCTTTTGCCCTTCCAGAGGACCATGAGTTGGTGCAGGGCCAATTCCTGGGACTACGAGCAACCTACCAGGGGCTGCACCCCAGAAGAAAGTCTGTAATTGCAGCTCTGGGGGGTTTGGCACTCTCTTCTGGCTGTGGACACACCCACACATGTGGCATGCACTCATATCCTTAATCTCCTTAATCTGCCCATTTGAGCTGTGGTGGTCTGGTGGTATGGTGAGAAGGTGTTTGGCTAATCTTAGTGGTCAGCTTGACAAACTGGGAAGAGGGGAATCTCCAAGAACTGTCTCTCTCAGAATTTCCGTGAGCATGTCTGTGGGGTGTTTTCTCAATTGCTAACTGACACTGGGAAGGCCCAGCCCTCTGTGGTTGGTAACATCCCTAGGCATGTGGGCCTGGGATATATAAGAAAGATAGCTGAACCCGAGCCTAGGAGCAAGCTCAACTCCGTGGTTTCTTCTTCAAAATCCTGCCTTGGCTTCCCTTGGTGATAGATTGTGACCTGGACATGTAAGATGAAATAAGCCCTTTCCTCCCCAAATTGCTTTTGGTTAGGGTATTCTGTCACAGTGATAGGAATCAAAATAGAACACTGTGATATCCCAGCTTTGAAAACAAATGTTTACTAGATGCTAGGAAGATGCTAATGTTCATGGTAGAAATAAAACAAGCACTGTCATTGTCCTGGTCCTTCAAGATATGTCTAGTATACTGGAGAAGATGGAAAATAAAGCATTCATAGGGACTTAAAGAGGCAAACACAGAGTCTTGCAACAGCCCAGGAAAAAAGGCCTCTAATGGAGGGGGTTTTCATGAAGTTTCTCTGGAGAGAGTAAATTTGTGACAAAAGTGTGGCAGGTGACAAGACATACCTAGGTGAAGACAGTGACAATGGGACATTTCGGTCTACTGCAACCATCTCAGCTTGATGTTTCATTTTATAGCTGGTGTCAAACTTGAAGGAAGAAAACACTTTGCTGAAGCAGGAAAAGGAGACCCTCAATCACCGCATTGTGGAGCAGGCAAAGGAGATGACAGGTGAGGCTTGTGTGTCACAACCTAGCATACAACAACCAACTTCAAGCCGAAGCTTTGTAAGTTTGACATTATGTTATCAGTTACAGTCTGCTTAGAGCCGAAATAAGTTTAAAAGTACGTCTACAAGAAAGAGTCCCAAATATTTTAATAAAATTAGTAAACTTGCAAACTTGATATCTAGTCTCTGTGTACCAATATTAAATTACATTCAGTAATATGATATGCAGCTTTAAAAATGCTTTATATGTATGTTTTAACTTGTAGGAGTCTCTTTAATAAGAATTCTTGAATTAGTTATGGTTAGATATGTTTATGTGTTCTCCTATAAACACAAATACACACACATTTGGTTTGTTTGTTTGTTTGTTTGTTTTTTGAGTCCAGATTGGCTTTGAACTTCCTGCCTTACCCCTCTAAATGTGCCTTCACACCTGGCTATTTGTATATTTTCAAGCTGACATATTGTAAATATTTGTAAGAACGGTATAATAATTTGGTACATGTGTGGTATATGTAATGATCAAATCAAGGTAACCAGCATTTCCATCACCTCAAAACCTGTCATTTTTACTTGTGGGAAATCTTCCCACTCTCCTACTCAGCTGTATTTTAGAACTTTTATTTAACTTCTGTCCAAATATTCCCCCCACCAATCCCACAGCTTTCCCAGTCCCTCTGACCATTTTTTTTTCCCACAGTCTCCTCTATCCGATCAATTTTTAAAGCATCTTTAATGAGTGAGAACGTACAGTCTTTCTGGGCCTCACTTCGTTCAGTTCTCTTTGCTCCAAACTAAAAATGAAAACTAATTTTTAAAATAAAGAACTAAGGATGTATGCATGTCTTTTATTTGTTGATTATGGGGTTGATTAAAATGCTTATAAACAGAAGGAACCCATCAGATTGGCCTGTAGGCATGTCTCACATGGAACATTCTCTTGATTGCTAACTAATGTAGCCCAGCCCACTGTGGGTGGTACCATCCCAAGGCAGGTAGTTGTGGGCTGCATAAACAAAGGTAGGTAAGAGAGCCTACGAGCAAGCCAATAAGCAGTATCCTTTCTGCTTCCGTTCCTACCTCTACATTTCTACTTGAGCTCCTGCCGTGGTTTGCCTTGAAGATGAACTGCATGTAACCTGTAAGCTAAATAAAACCTTTTTCCTCCCCTAGTTTTTGCTCAGTGTTTTATCACTGTAATAGATGGAGGAGAAAGTAATCCAGAGTAAAAATTGGAGAAATAGTAAGGAATGAGCCAAAGGTTTCCCTTAAGACTATGGTAATAAGAGCCCTCTGTACTTTCCCTCCCTCCAGTTAAAGATGATGTAGAGGTACAAGAAGAAATCCTGAAATCAAAATAAAGTGAAGACAAGAAGCCAGAAGAAAATGTTAAAAGAAACAAAGGAAAATAGTCACTGAAGGATAGAAAGATGGCTTCTAGGATGTAGACTGTCAGGAAGGACCCAGAATGATAAAACATTTCTAAGAAAGTAACAGTGTTTTCTCAAGTTAACTATAGGGGCGGAGACGTAAGAATGGATTTGTCTAGAAATTTTTGTTGGACAGCTTGGACTAGCTTCTACAAACTGGTGGGAGCAAAGGACAATTTATATATAGAATGTCTTGGAAATTTTTTTCATTCATTAATTTACAAATTATGGAATCCCTCCCTTAGGATGCACTGTGGGGAACATCAGGAAAGCAGTAGGGGCAAGACTCTTGCATGCCTTGCCTCGTGGAGCAGACAGAGAATCAAATGATAAAACAATGAAAGCTGGTAGGGCAGTTTGAGACTAACCCACAGAATGTAAGAATACAAGAGCGTATTGGTAGGAAACCCGATATTATAAAAGTAACTGGTTGAGTCACTGGGTTATAATATATAGCTTCTTTTTAAAGGTGTTTCTTATTTAATCTTATGTGTATGGGTGTTTTGTCCACATTGATATCTATGTGTATGCCTAGTGTCTGTGAAAGTCAGAAGAGGGTGCTGAATGCCCTAGAGTTGAAGTTATAGACTGTTAGAAGCCACCATGTGGGTGCTGGAAATTAAAACCAGGTCCCCTAGAGCAGCCAGTATTCTTGACTACTGAGCCCTCATGCATAGCTTCTTTATTGTTCACTGCCTGCAGTCAGCGGCTCATCTCTGAACTCCAGACCACATCTAGCCAAAAGCAAGCTAGCAGAACAGGCAGAATGAGGTGGGTAACTGGAAAAGTTAGGGTTCCTTAAGACGGTAAAGAAGTAACTACCACAGCCTACGCATTCACGTTAGAAGTGGAGGGTAGTAGGATGGCAGGAGTTCAGGGAGCTAGGAGATTATAGGATAGAACCTTGGGACTGAGCTACAGAGACTAGAGAGTGCCAGCCTCCTTAAAAGTCACCATTCTCTTTCTCCACATCCTCTCCAGCATGTGTTGTCACTTGAGTTTTTGATCTCAGCCATTCTGATGGGTGTAAGGTGAAATCTCAGGGTCGTTTTGATTTGCATGTCTCTGATGACTAAGGATGTTGAGCATTTCTTTAAGTGTTTCTCTGCCATTTGATGTGCCTCTATTGAGAATTCTCTGTTTAGCTCTGTACCCCATTTTTTAATTGGATTGCTTGATTTGTTGCTGTTTAACTTCTTGAGTTCTTTATATATACTGGATATTAGCCCTCTGTCAGATATAGGCTTGGTGAAGATCCTTTCCCAATCTGTAGGCTGTCATTTTGTTCTGATAACAGTGTCCTTTGCTTTACAGAAGCTTTTCAGTTTCATGAGGTTCCATGTATTGATTATTGATCTTAGAACCTGTGCTGTTGGTGTTCTTTTCAGGAAGTTATCTCCTGTGCCAATGAGTTCAAATCTGTTCCCCACTTTTTCTTCTAACAGGTTTAGTGTGTCTGGTTTTATATTGAGGTCTTTGATCCACTTGGATTTTAGTTTTGTGCAGGGTGATAAGGATCTATTTGCATTTTCCTATGTGCAATCTTCCAGTTAGACCAGCACCATTTGTTGAAGATGCTATCTTTTTTCCATTGTATGGTTTTGGCATCTCCATTCCTGGTGGGAATGTAAACTTGTACAACCACTTTGGAAATCAATCTGGTGCTTTCTCAGACAATTAGGAATAGTGCTATCTCAAGATCCAGCTATACTACTTCTAGGCATATATCCAAAAGATGTTCGAGTATACAACAAGGACATTTGCTCAGTCATGTTTGTAGCAGTAATAGCCAGAAGCTGGAAACAACCCAGATGTCCTTCGGTTGAGGAATGGATACAGAAATTGTGGTACATTTACAATGGAATATTATTACTCAGCAAGTAAAAGCAAGGAAATCATGAAATTTGCAGGCAAGTGGTGGGATCTAGAAAAGATCATCCTGAGTGAGGTATCCCAGAAGCAGAAAGACACACATGGTATATATTCACTTATAAGTGGATATTAGACATATAATATAGGATAATCATACTAAAATCTGTACACCTAAGGAAGCTAATCAAGAAGGAGGACCCTGGGTAAGATGTTCAGTCTTTGTTCAGAAAGGCAAAAAGGATGGGCATTGGAAGAGGGAGAAAACAAGGAAGAGGACAGGAGCCTACCACAGAGGGCCTCTGAAAGACTCTACCCAGCAGAGTATCAAAACATATGCTGAGACTCATAGCCAAACTTTGGGCAGAGTGCAGGGAATCATATGAAAGAAGGGGAAGATAGAAAAACCTGGACGGGACAGAAGCTCCACAAGGAGAACCAAAAAATCTGGGCATGGGGTATTTAGTGAAACTGATACTCCAACCAAGGACCATGCATGGAGATAACCTAGAACCCCTGCACAGATGTAGCCCATGGCAGTTCAGTGTGTAAGAGGGTTCTCCAGTAATAGGAACAGGGGCTGTCTCTGACATGAACTCAGTGGCTGGCTCTTTGGTCACCTCCACCTGAGGGGGAACAGCCTTACCAGTCCACAGAGGAAGACAATGAAGCCAGTCCTGATGAGAACTGATAGACTAGGATCAAATAGAAGGGGAGGAGGACCTCCCCTATCATTGGACTGGGGCATAGGAGAAGAAGAGGGAGGGAGAGTGGCATTGGGAGGAGATAGGGAAGGGGGCTACAGCTGGGATACAAAGTGAATAAGCTCTAATTAATAAAAATAAAATAAAAATGTTTAAAAAGTCACCATTCTCTTGAAGAATGACTTTAAATCATTAATTGACCAAAGGAGTTTATGAATATCAGAATTAATAAGTGACTCATACCAGGACTAAGAACCTAAATTCATTCCCTGGGACATATGGGGAATGAAGAGAATTGATTCACACACACACACACACACACACACTATAAAAATATTTTATTGGATTTTAAGATTATCCTAAATCAACACTATTGGAATAAAAAGTATATATGCCACTACTTTATTTCCTAAGAGAATACTATTGAAAAATATATTTGTTTTATTTTGTTATTGCTTACTAGAAAAGTATGTAGTGGAAGTTTATCCAGAATTTCTTGTAATCTGGGTGTAATGGTACACACCCATAATCCCAGCACTGAGGAAATTGAAGCAGGATGGACTGCATAGCTCTAGTGCCAGGTTAGGCAGGGCTACATAGCAAGACTGTCTCAAACAACAAACAAGTAGAATTGTGTTTGGTCAGTGTGTGAATTTAATGGGACCAAAGCTATAGTACATGGAGAGCTTTATAGGTGAGAGTTATCATTCTTCTCTTCCTGCATTCACAAGATACTGTCATGGGTCTAAAAGTCAGTTCCACTAAGAGAAACCACATGTCAGCGTACCTGCTTACACTCTTGAATTCTGTGCCGCCACCTCTGTATACATATCCCCTTCCAGTTTTGAGGGAGGACTGGTTTTGTTCTGTTTTGTTCGATAAAGTTTATTATAATGTTGAACAGATTCCTGAGCAGTTCGTCATCCTAGGTTGGTGGAGTCTAGATGATAAGTAAGAATGGGATTGCCATCATCTCTGGCACAAGAAACAGCTGTTTTATTGACTTCCTAATCTCACCTGTGGCCAGGGCCCCTTCCTAGGGCCTTTCATCGTTAGCCCCTGAGTTTCTTCTGTTATCCTTTGGTTTCTGATGGATGGTCCAGCTTCCCCCTCTGTCTCTTTGGGCTGCTTCAGGGGCCTTTTCTTGCCACCATGCCGCCTGTCACCCTTTTCCAGGCACTGACCCTCTATATCCTCGTGTTTATTTCAGAAACGATGGAGAAAAAGTTAGTAGAAGAGACAAAACAACTGGAGCTTGACCTGAATGATGAAAGGCTAAGGTACCAGAACCTTCTCAATGAGTTCAGTCGCCTGGAGGAGCGCTACGATGACCTCAAGGAAGAGATGACCCTGATGCTGGTCAGTCCAGCACTTTTTTCTTTTTCCCTTAAGAGTCTTGTGGTGTAACCCAGGCTAGCCTTAGACTCACGATCCTTCTGTTTCTACCTCCTGAGTGCTGGGATTATAGGCATGGCCTATCAGACCTGGCTTCTGCTTTTATTTTTAAGTGAGAATTTTTAGTCATCTATAAAAGTAAGTAGAATGGTAGAATGAGCCTCCATACTCTCCATGTACCTATCTCCCAGTTCCCGAATAGTCCACACATCTGTTTTGTCTTTTATTCACCACCTTCCCTATCCCTCCCCATTTATTTATTTATTTAAAGTAAATACCAGAAATCATAGAGTAAAAAATAAATTAACGGTGGAGCTATCAGATAGTATAAACTCAGTGTATCAAGACTCTGCTTCCTACATAGAATGACAGTGTAAATCTTGTGTATTTATATTACATTATTTTTACATAACTGTTTTCTTCGCTTGAGTTTATAATTTCCAAGTTAAATGCCCATGGAGAGAAAATGCATTCCGTGTTGGCAGTAATTTACGTTGGCTGCTTCCAGGGCTCCTCTGTCAGCGCCAGTGCACCTACCTTCCAGGCTTGGAGTTGTTCCACCTATCTTGTTATCAGGAAACTCATTTCTCTGGCGCTCTTGTTCCTTCAAGGCAGCCTAATAGTGCAAGTGGCCAGAATGCTTTCAGGTAGATCTTGTAAACAGCAAGTAAGTTGGAATCTGTAGGTTAGAATATTTACTTCAAATTTTGTCAATAGAAGGATTTGCTCGACAGAGATCTTTAAAACATAGCACAAAACTAGTGTTTGTAAGGCTTCTCAGATGTGAAGACCTGATGTAAGGGAAGTTGAAGAGCACGTTTAGATCGCACACTGGATGATTGCTCAACACACTACCCCGCCCTACTAAGAGAAGTTCACAGGAGAGGGTCACTGTGACCTGTGCTTGGTCAGTCTGAAGAACCTTGGCTGAGCCCTGACTTCCTTGATCTCCAGGCTGGTTAGGCCCCACTACACCTCCTCTCTTTACATTCTGTCCCCTCAGCTTTCTCCAGCATCCTGTCCCTCTCCCTCAATGTTCTCCCCCACAATTCCAGTCTTTGGTATATTTTTATTACTCCCCTTACCCACAAAACTGTACCAATATTTATGGTTAATCTGTGTTTCAGTTAGGACTAAGCTTTGGATCTTACTGGGTACTTTGGAGGTCTCTGGTTATGTAGCAAACTCAGTAGCAAGGGAAAAGAAATGATTCTTTGAGTCTTCTCTGTACGTTAAGTACAGTGGACTGTCCTGGGATGTTCTGCTTCATTTTTTCATTCCTTTTGAGTTTTTTGAACATTGATTGATATGGCATCAGATGCCTAACTCTGCAAGTATCTCCCTAAATCATCATCATGATCCAGGGCCTTCAGTGGATTTTGAGAGTGTCTCGCTTACCTCACCTGTACTGTTTCATTCTCACTGCTTACTCTACATATTTGTAGTATCTGTAAATGTGACAGAAATTATAGTCACCTGTATCTTCTACTTAGTTTTTAACCACTTATGCTCAATTTCCATGTAATGTATGCTTATGTCTGTTGTTTTCCATGTATTTTATGATCTTTCTGGTAACTTATTTTATTACAACACTAAAAGCATTACTTGAACAAATTGACTGAATACTCAAAACTTAAAAAACCCAAAGAGAGACTTGAAGAATCCCAGTTGATAGAGTCCTTGATTATCATGGACCTAAAGGCCTATGTTCCATCCTTAGCATTCATAAGTAGGGTGTGGTCCTCATGCCTATAATCCCAGTACTCAAGAGGTAGAGGCAGGAGGATCAGGAATTAAAGCCATCTTCAGCTTCATAGTCAGTTCAAAGCTACACTGTTGTACAGGAGAGCTGGGGACTCTGCTCATAGTCGCAGGTGATCCACATTGGCTATTTGGTTTCATAACAGCTCCTGTCATGACAGCCCACCTTTCCCATTGGGGATGTCACCCACTGATAAGAATTTTATCAATACAAGATGGAACCCTAGAGCATTTTGCTATCAATACAAATCACTGAGTGTAATCACCATGGAGACATTGTACTTGCTGTTGCCATTGTGCATAGTTCCATTATGCTGTGTGAATTGTATTTGTGTTATTTACCTTACAGAACGTTCCTAAGCCAGGACACAAGAGAACAGACTCTACTCACAGCAGTAATGAGTCTGAATACACCTTCAGCTCTGAATTCGCAGAAACTGAAGACATTGCACCAAGGACAGAGGTACATTTATCTCTCATTAAAAGTAGGATGTGCATGCTTCTATTGATAGGCAGCATTTCTAAAAATTAGCTTATGTATTCTTAATTAGTTTTATACATATGTACTTATTCCATATGTTTTTGCCAATACATATACTAATTTCATTTGTTCTGGTGCTAAAACCAAGCACCTTTTATGTGGCAAGCATGTGCTCTGCCACTGAGCAGTATCCCCAGTTCCACATTATAATTTTAATGTAAGTTTTATAGCAGTGGGTTCTTTGCTGTCCCCATCATGGCTGTACCCCTGAGCTGTTTCTGCAGATAGTGCAGCTGCTGGCTGCATTTGCCCTGGAGCCCTCACAGCATTCATAGGGCTGTTATGTGTTGCTTTAGAACCATTACTCTTCCCTGCTTCTGTAGACTGTTGGAGTCTTGCTTTATTCCTGCGTTTCCTCACAGCTCACACCTGGGGAAAAGGCCGCCATGACTTTCTCAGCTATGGTAGGAGAAGTTCAAAATGACTGCCAAACCAGTGGTGGTCATTTTATTAGTGAATTTTCTTATCTTAATGATTGTCTTCAGTTGAGAGACTGATATTATTTTTAAGATCGATTTCAAAGTTTCACACACTCATTAAAGGCTTAAGTGACAAGGTCCTTACTAAAAAGGAAAGGGAAAAAGATCCATATTTTCTCTTATCCAGATGGTCTAATACTCCTCCTTTCTCATGTGATCCAGAGAAGTCAAATGACCTTGCTATAAACAGAGATGCCAGTGAGGGCAAGGACACCATATGAGCACTCTGAAGTGTTTACCATTTGTTACACCTCAAATTGTTTTGTATTTGGCTAATGTTATCTTCTGTGCCCTACCTTTTCCTATTCTCATATTCCTACCTGCAGAATTTGTTCTCATATAGCAATCAATGGATTTTATATATAGCATTAACTGATAGCTGAAATTTTACCTTAGTCTATTTTAATAAGATTCTTTTTAAAATGCCCTTCCAAAGCCCAAAGAAATGATTTCCAATTAATAATACTGTAAGCATTATGAGTAAAGTACTATGCTCATGTATAGAATGGAGGGTTCTGTTACAGTTTTTCGAATGTTAAAGTTTCAAACAACATATACATTGCTAATAAATGACCAGATAGTAAGATACTTAAATGGAACGTTTAATTGTAAATCATCTAAAACACCAGTATATGTAGGTGCTTTTGGTGGGCCAGCACAATTGGTAAAATGCTTCTTGTTCAAACCTGATGACCTGAGCCTGAGCCCCACAACCCATGCTGGAAGGAGAGAACCAACTCCCACAAGTTTTCTGTGACTTCCATGCATGTACCGTGTAACCGTATGAAAAAAGCCAAAGAATAAAATTTAAAACATCATTGAAATGCCACCTTTGGGCAACCAACTAAGCTGAAAGCTTTAATTTGTTGAGTTGTAGCATAACTGTTGTCCCAGAAATAGTTATGGTTATTGATGGAAGTGCCCCAGCCTACCAGGCTGCCAAGTATTCTGTTTAGATAGTTTGTGTTCCTGGATGTATACTTCAGTAACAGAAATTAGAAATCACCTCATTGCCCATCAGGAAGAGAATGACTCTCAGCAACTGGTAGCTCACCTGTCTATAGAGTTAGACAGATAATTACAAAACAATTGCTGGAAGCACTTTGGCCTGCTGAGTCATCTGACCCTTTAATCTTAATTCTTAAACAGATTTGCTAGGGAAGGTGTGAATACACATCTAAGCTTCAATAAATGCACTTAGATTTCCACAAGATTATTTATAGTTCACCAATATATGAGACATAGTTGCTAAGATGGGGCATTATTAACTTTGAAAGGCCACCTCTGGGCTATTTGCCAGTCAGATAAGAGAGTAGTCCCTCACTATTGTTCAACTTGCATTTCTGCAGTCATTGGCTAGGACATTCTTTTATGTTTGCATTTCTTCTGTGAATCTGACTGTTTGCTGATGAACTGCTTTCACCATTTTCTCTTTGTCTTGTGAGTCTTCTGACTTCACTTGATTCTTACGGTTTCTGGGTTTTAGGAGCCAAGTGAGAAGAAGGTGCCTCTGGATATGTCATTGTTCCTTAAGCTCCAGAAGCGTGTCACAGAGCTGGAACAGGAGAAGCAGTTGATGCAGGATGAGCTGGACCGAAAGGAGGAGCAGGTGTTCCGCAGCAAGGCGAAGGTGGGTAGCTGTGGCTGGCTGCAGGGCTGGGGACAGCCTAAGGAGGCAAGGCCGTCCATGCCTTCTGTATTCTAAAGTCCTCAGCTCTGCAGCACTTCATTAAAGCTGTGAAGGCTTGGATGCATCACTGCTTTCTGTACAGCAAAAGTATTCTAATAGTGAAGTTTTGACAGTCAAAATACATTTTTTCCTTTATTTTTTCACCCCCAGGAAGAAGAAAGACCACAAATTAGAGGTGCAGAACTGGAATATGAGTCCCTCAAGGTATTGAAATCTTTAGCCCAAGACTTTGAATACTTTGTTTGACAAGATAGCTGCTAAGAATATGTCTTTTTTTTCTCTGAGAACATTCCTAGCTGAAGGTTCTAGCCTAAATCTTAATGGAGCATTAGTTCTAGCCTATGTTCTTTTCATATACAAATTCTATTTCATGTAAGTCGGACTTCACTCTGAGCAGGAGTAACTGGTAACAGCCACTCAAGCTACAGGAGTAAAGACCGAACTCTAATCAGGCTGCTTTGTTCAAGTGCTCCTGTCAAAATCTGTTTGAGGGCAAGGGGCAGACTAAAGGCACAGGGTAGCAGTCTGCTCTCCAAAACATCCCCTGCCTCACATAAACATAGGTAAATCAAGATATGAAGGAAGCTCAGACTAACCTAGGTTAGTGGTTCTCAAAGCTGGTCTTATATTAGCATAATCAGTATCACCTAGTCCTTTGTTGGAAGTGCAAAATTTTTAATTTTTAAGCCTAGCCATCAAGTCAGACTCCTGAATTGGGGCTCAGAAGTATGTGTTTTAACAGGAACTCCAAATGGCTATGATACATGTTAAAGTTTGGGTCATGCTGTGTCAGAACTTCAGCATCAGAGTAAAGACATTTTCCTGTTCTCTGTCCCAAAAATGAGCAATGCAAAACTGATCAGTTAGTTAGAGGATTGAAAGAGAACACTGCTAAAGATTTCAGGGGTCCACTCAGATGACCCAGTCATTGGAAATACCCTCACCATCTTGCATGCTTGGTTTTGTCCTTACATTTACCTACAAACAAACCTGAACTTCTCAGGACTGGCACTCAGCCATCTGTGCATCTGTGTGTATTCTCTGAGCAGATTGAAGTCAATTTGCCTCTGGAATTGGAGTTAGAGATGCAAAGTGTCTTACATTTCAAAGTTTCACTGATGTTACACTTAGTCTGGAAGACCATTCATAAGAGTGAAGGTCGATGTCCTATCTAGGACAAATCTTCCATCACTTAGGGGAGGTTGAGTTTTTTGGATGTAAAGATGAGGATGACAACAGTAAACATTTCCATCTTTTTATTCAGCGTCAAGAACTGGAGTCAGAAAACAAAAAACTGAAAAATGAGCTGAATGAGTTACGAAAAGCCCTCAGTGAGAAAAGTGCCCCGGAAGTGACTGCACCGGGTGCTCCTGCCTACCGTGTCCTCATGGAACAACTGACCTCCGTGAGCGAGGAGCTCGATGTCCGCAAGGAGGAAGTCCTCATCTTACGGTCTCAGCTGGTGAGCCAGAAAGAAGCCATCCAACCCAAGGTAAGCATGCAGACAGGTTGAGCATGAGATATGGTGACTGACCTCAAGAAAGAACTTGAGCATTAGAACCAGGAGTTCCTACCTCAGACACATGTATTTATGTCTACCATATGATAGTTCTGTGAATGTTAATTCATTTAGTTTTAGAAGGAATGAGTCATAGCTTTTAAATGAACTCTTATCTGGATTCGGTGAAAGAATCTATTCATGGTGCTAAAGATTTATTGTTTTCTTCATTTTTTTGTGCTTACCGTCATGTGATTTTTTTCAGGATGACAAGGTAATTATGCATGTTTTTAATACTTAATAAGTACTTCTGTTGAATCCTAACATTGGCTTGCAGGTCTCCTCAGTATAGGTAGTTGGTGCTTTGTAACCAGGTCAATTTTATTTTGTTCTGGTTTTAAAGGTTTATTTATTTATTATTTGTGTTTATGTGGAAACGGATCCCAGCAGAGGGCATTGTGTGTCCTCCACTATCATCCTCTCTTCCTTTAGGTAGTGATTCTTCTTAACCTGAGGCTTGCATTTCCTCAGCTCGGCTAAAAGCCAGTAAGCCTCAGCAATGTCTCGGCTCCACCCCCAAGAACATGGGTTCTGTTGTGGAATGTTTGGCTTGTTACATGGGTGCTGAGATCTGAATTCAGGCCCGTGTGATTGAGGATCAAGCCCTCTTAAATGCTGATACATCTCTCCACCATTTTTGCCGTAGGATCTCATATAGCCCAAGTAGGCCTCATACTCACTGTATAGTTGAAGAAATCTTTGAACTCCTGGTCATCCTGCCGCCACCTCCTGAGTATTTCTGAGTATAGGTGTAAGCTGCCATGCCAAGCTTCGTAATTACTAATCTCCCATCTGACTTCTTCCTATGTGAAGTCCCTGGGAGAGACTGTGATAATAGTATCTGATCTGGATGGCAGAAGGAGCTCTGTGACTTGGAACTCCTAGTCTGCTCTGTGACACTGTTGCAGCTCCGGTATCATGCACAAGTTGGGAAAGAAAACCTTTCATTTCTCCCAGGCACTCATTTGCACCAAATCAAACAAGGTTGAGGAGGAATGAGAGAGCTGAGCATGTGTTCTTTGCTGCCACTCCCCCAAATCTCCTCCCTTTTGACCCATGGCTGGAATGAACAGGAACTCCTGAGAAGTTGATTTTCCCCGCCCATCTTGTTTTCAACTTGGAAATAAAGGGATGCTTCAGATACGGTGCATCCCTTTCATCACTTCTAGTCACTGCATATGGGAAACACAGAACAGTGAGTCAGAACCTTCTCAAGCTGTGGTACAAATCTGACCCCATCTCCCAAATGCTACGTCTTAGCCAAGACAGGCAGAATGAAGAAAGAACCAGCTGCTTGTTCCCAGAACATGAGCAAAAGGCGATGACTGTCTCTCCCTGCCTTCAGACTAGCTGAATAGACCAAGTAACCTGATTTACTGGAAGTTCAAAAACACTCCAGAAAAGTCCTAAGATATTCAAGTATAGTATATCATTATTTGACATAAAAATGAGCCACTATGAATTATGTTTATTAGGTCTTAAAAAATAAGAATGGCCCTTTATGAAATAGGATTTTTTCCTTTGAGGAAAAGAGAAAAAATAAATTAGCTGAACTATACTAAATATATATTCTTTATAAAAATACAGCTAAAGAAATGTTTATTTGGAGCCAGAAGTGTAGTTCAGCTATTGAAGTTCTTGCCTAGCTTACACAATGCCCTGGGTTTGAGCTGCAGCACCCCATAAATTGAATGAGCCAATGAATGCCTCAATGTACCAATGAAAGCGTGTTCATCGGTACATACCTATGATCCCAGCACTGAGGAAGATGAGGCAAGAAGACCAGAAGTTCAAGGTCATCGTCAGTACATAAAAATTTGAGGCCAGCCTGGGCATGAGCCAGCACACTTAGCTTAGAACAGACATTGATTGAAACAGACATTGATTGTTTCAGACAAAGAGAATGAACCTTTTGAGGTTACTTTTTAGAGGCAATAAATTAGTGATTTTATGTATGTTTTATGTAATGTGTTTGTGTGTGTGCATGCACATACATGTGTGTGTCTATATAGGCATACACATGAATGTCAGATGATAATTTGTGGAAGTAGATTCTTCCTACCATATATGTGCTAGAGCTTAAACTCAGGTCATTAGCCTGGGTGGCAAGTACCCTTACCTCCTAAGCCCTGGTATGAAAAGAATATATTATATATGATCCAGAAGAACTGAGTTGAGCCTTCATGTGGAAATGTGTTATTTCTTCCTTCAGAATACAATGACAGATTCCACAATACTTCTGGAAGATGTACAGAAAATGAAAGACAAAGGTGAAATAGCACAAGCATATATTGGTTTGAAAGAAACAAACAGGTAAGTTGATCCTTTCATCTATCGTGGTTTAACTGTATTAATCTGAGTCTTCAAGCCAGGCTCCTGTGCAGGAAGTCCATGTGCTGATTCATTGCTTTATTCAACATCACCAATCTTCAAGAAGAACATAAGGTTTCTGGCATAAACCAACTTAAAATCTCACTAATTACATCAGGTAATGGCTGATGATTGGTGTCAGAGAAAATGTTATTCATGTAATGGGGAGATATGTTTAAGCCAAGGGCCTTGGCCTTAAGCTGCCTGGAGAAGAAAATCCATTGCTTAGTTTGGACTGTCCTGAGTATATCCTTTCATAGTAAGGGTATTGTTCAGTGGCCATTTAAAGGTTTGTAGAGGCAGCTACAGTGTTTAATAATTGAAACAAAGCATGAAGAAAAGAGAAGATATATGTGCTTAGAATTCCATCAGAGGTACCCAGGATGGGTGCCACACCTCCAAGGATGGGAATGGTGCCTAGACTACAATGTTCAGCCACACTGCCAACCTCCTTCTGAATGGAGACTTAGTGCCATTGGACTCTAAATAGAAAAAAAAATTACACGCTGTACCATTTTGAGTGAGCGTGGCCAGTGGTGATCCGAAGAAAAAGACAGTTGAGGAGTCTCCTCGGAATATGGATAACACAGTTCCAGGATTGACATACGTGAATACCCACAGATTAAATATATATGCCTTAAGAAACATGAGACAGTTCTTTATTTATAGGTGAAGGCACAGAATGTTCATAAAAATATTTGGTTAAATATACATTTAATTTGTGAAGTTACTATAAGCTTTTATATTTAAGAATATGTTATTACAGAAAGAGTAATATTATGCTGTCCATGCATTTGCTCAGCTACTCAGTCACCAGGTCTGAAATGTGCCTACCCCATGTCAGACACTAAGCCACATTGTGTGAATACAGCAGAAGACCAGAAAGTACAGTCCCTTCTCACAGAGGCTGCAGGCTCCTTGGTGAAGTGACTGACAATGTTTGAATTTCAGTCTAAAGATATTAGAAGGAATTGAAGTGTTTTAAGTATAAGAATGATGTAGTGACACATTTAGAATACTAGGCCTTGCTGTTATATTTGAGAACAAATTGTAATGGAACAATACTGAAAGCACCAAACCAGTTATGAGGCTTTGCCGTAGTCCAGTGACTGATCATGGTGACTTGAGTTTGGTTGGTGACAGTTGGGATTAAAAGAAGGGTGTTTTGAAATATATGAAGGAAAATGAGTAAATTTTGTGGGTTTGGGGTGTGGGAGTGGGTCATAGGGAACCTTAGAGCCACTTTATGATGCCATTTTATGGTCGTGAGACAAGGGTGGGTAGTAAGTAGACCTGCTGACTTTTAGCAGACAATAGGGCATCCAGGGAGAGAACTGTAGCTGTGCAGTGGCGTTATATGTAATAGATCGTAACCAAGATACGTGCACCAAGATACAAATTTTGAAGTCAAAAGAATATAATAATACCAACAGAACCTCAAAAGTAGATAACTCTTTAGGGAGAGATGGTAGAATGAAAATAGAAAATAAAATTCATATTATATAAACATAGCAACAAAAGCATATCAAAATTAAGAACCTGGACCCTGAAATCACGTGATGCTGGGCTCAAATGCTTCTTTCCCGTCTGTTAACTCGGCCTGGTGATGGGAGAACAGATAAGTTAGTGAAAGAATGAAGAGCAGCATTTGTCGTTTAGCAAATCCTCAAAATGGATTGTCTACACCGTAGATAGGAAACATGTTGCCACTTTACGTTGTCCACAGCCTACACTATTTTAGTAAGAGACAATAACTGCATCTCCAATACAAAGGCGGGTGCTCCAGATCTTAAACTTAATTTGAAGTCATTTGTCAAAAGCTGAGAACTTCGGATATACTTTATGTTATTTGTACAATAAATTTTTATGAAAGTTTACATGGAGAGTCAGATTTTACTATGCCAAAATAAATTCCAAGCCAGAAAACTGAAAATTTCATTTTGAAATAGATTATGGCAATTGCCACATGAAGATATACCTTGAGTTTTCACAGCATACATTTGCTGTGCTTAGCCTCAATATAATGCTTTATACGTAAGGTCCTTTGGCTAGCCGCATCAAACATTAAAAATTGAAAGTCTGTCTCACTTTCCAGTCATTTCTTCTCAGGAGAAAACGCCAGACCCTTCATTTATCTGTGATGCCACTTTTTTTTTCCCACCAAAGTAATATTGTGGTAATGTTGTAAAGTCATTTGTAATTACTAAAAATGGTCCTATCCACTTAGTAAAATACTGAACTAGCATGTGCTTTTTTTTTTTCACCACCATCATCTCATTTTCATCCTGTGTCCCTTTGTGTTTTGCATTGTGTTTCTTTACACGGAAGATCATCTGCTATGGATTACCAGGAGTTGAATGAGGATGGAGAGCTCTGGCTGGTTTATGAAGGGTTAAAACAAGCCAACAGGTTATATGTGTCTCCTGAAAATGGAATGTTATTAACTTGTTTTCTTACTAACAGTGGGCTCACAACTTTGACTCTGTGTCTTGTGTATTTATTATCCTCCTGAGGCCATTAGCCTCAATAAAACTTAGATTTTGCAGCCATCTACCTTCTTTAAAATCGTTTCTACTAACGGATGCTGTTAAGACTAAAACTGGTTATAGGAGAATACAAGTTGTTTCATATAAGCCGTAGTGCTGTGGGGAGTGAATGTCTAAACATTGTGATTCTCTCTAGGACTTGAGGAAAACAGTCTTCCAGCTGAAGCGCAAAGATGCTGGAGCAGGGCACTGACACTTGTTGCCTGGACAGTGGCTTATTTGTCATAGATGTCAACCTGGGATATATGGTCCCGTAACAAATGTGGCCACTTCCTCATTACTGTCAGCAGTCTCTGTGGTTGCTGAGAGAGCCAAAGCCAAAGAAGTCAGGGTAACCACCTGAGCTCAGCAGTTCACTTCCAGGAAAAAACAAAATAGAATTAGCTGTGTCTCTTTAACACATTAATCTGCCCTAGTGATGTCTGGGGCTTAAAAACCTCATAAAAATTCTCCATTTTAGTGATTATAGTTTAAAATTCTTACACTTACGGGCTTCTGCTTATTCTGCTTTGTTCTAACCATAACCGTTGGCATTAACTGCAGTGTTGTTGGTTAACTCCATCTTAAAACTTCATAATAGCTAAAATAGTTTACTCTGCTGTGAATAGTTTGCTCACAACAGTATAATAAGTTTTGCTCAGCAGTTAATATCATTGAAATTAGTATTAAATGTCTTCTTCATGTTAGTTAATTCTTGACTATAACTTTATATTTTCTTAGGATTCTCTTACTGATAGTAATTTTACACACACACACACACACACACAGAGAGAGAGAGAGAGAGAGAGAGAGAGAGAGAGAGAGAGAGAGAGAGAGAGAGAGAGAACTACCAGACTGGGTTTGGGTAAATCTATAGGTTTCCAAGTTGTGCACCAGCCTTTCTGTCCTTAGATAAGTGGACAATATTAAAAACATGATCCTGCCTCTACCTTTGCCTGAAATCAGTGACTTCATCTTTAGAGGTTTTTTGTTTTTGTTTTTGTTTTCACTAGCTTGGGAGTGTGTAATTTTGCACTTCATAATGCAGCTATGTATGTATGTATGTATGTATGTATTGGCAGTAGGGCTATTTTTGCCAATAAAAGAGAACTTCAAACAATTCAAAAACATACAAATGTAGACACATCAGTTTCCATATCTAGTATCTGAGTTTCATGACATTACTGGGGTGAGGAGATGCACAGATGCTAAAGAGTATCTGCTTTTCCAACTTGCAAAGGAGCAGGTAGCTTTGCATCCATTCGTGTGAACTCAACTACCCTACAAACCTGTCTGGCCTCTCTACAGGCTCTTGGAATCCCAGCTACAGTCGCAAAAGAGGAGCCATGAGAATGAGGCCGAGGCCCTCCGAGGGGAGATCCAGAGCCTGAAGGAAGAAAACAACCGGCAACAGCAGCTGCTGGCCCAGAACCTGCAGCTGCCCCCGGAGGCCCGCATTGAGGCCAGCCTGCAGCATGAGATCACCCGGCTGACCAATGAAAACTTGGTAAGGAGAGGGGCAGTGCCTAAGTCTGCTGTATGTTCCTTTTGGACAGACACAGCTTTTCCTTTTTGGGAAACACATTCTTCTGTTCCTGATGGAGGCAGAAAGGAAAATACGAATGTGTTGGTAGAAGTGAATCAAAATAATGAAACTGCACCTGAGCTGTTTCTCATTGCAGTCTCTTGGACCAGTCGAGCCTTCTCAGATCTCACTTGGAGTATCTGGAAGAGAGTCACCTGAGCACCTGCTGGCTTTCAATGCCAGGGAGACACGGCTCCAGATTGTTTTCCTCTGATTCCCAAGCATCCAAGCAGAATGCCAGCCAGCCTGTCTAGTAGACAAAGCAGGGAAGGTTCTTGGTTGAACCAAGAAGGAGCTATGGCTGACACTGGGTAGAGCTTCCAAACCAGGGTGGAGGGACTAGACTTGAGCTTAGTGCCTTCTCATCGTTTAAGCAGAACCTGATTACATATTGGCAATTTTTAAATTTATGTAAATTTTATAGATATACTTACTGCATAAAAATTCAGTGAAAGAGTATAATTACACATTTTTACATAAAATCTGTTCTTTAGTGACAGATGAAAATTAATACCTTTTAAGATCTATAATAAAAGTGTTGAACTTCCCTGACGGTCTAATTCCGTTAGAGATAGCTGACAACACAGATACCTCTGTACTACCGTATGTTCACCCACATCTTACCTAGATTAGAGAAAGTCCCACAGTGTTTTCAGTCAGTCTTAACGTGTAAAGTCCCATGGTAGGAACATGGGAAAGAAGGCAAGGATGGTGTTTGACTCTTTCAGGGTAATTCAACCGTACTACTTGATAGAACAGTTTTCTGAGTTAGTTAAAATTTGTGTTTTACTCTATTTGCTGATGTAACTAACAATGCTTTTGATGATTAAGAATTGATAAATGTGTGGAATAATATTGATTGATCGATGTACAGATTCTTTGCTTCTGAATGATTGTCTTAAAATGCTAGGTGATCTGAAATGGATTTGTTTCTGGGTGGTGGATTCTCAGTTTGTTCACTAAGTTAATCAGGTGTTGTCCTCACAATCTGTATTATTAATACTCTTGGCAAATTTTGTACCGAGCGCAGAAATGAATAAGCCCTACACCCTACCTGGAAGACTAATTAGTTTGTTTTGCAGATCAGCTGCTTGTACCATTCAATACACTGGCTGCTAATTTGAAGGGTATTATCAAACTCAAGTGTAAAAAAGAGTATTGCTCCTCAGGCTACTGAGTTTCTCACTCTTAATTATGCATTTTTAGGATGCACTCGAGCAGAATATTAAGGCAACAGTATGTCTGGGCTTCATGCTTCTGACGTTTTGCCCTGCATACACACACACACACAAAGAGGTGCTCACCAGCTCCACTGGTTCCAAATGAGAGTGTGGTGCTAACAGCACCTGCCTTTTTACTTTGTTGCCTTCCTTGGCCTTGCTGCTCTGCTAGTAGCTGAACAGTACAACAGCTTGGGAGGGTCACACATGAGAAAGGAGTAAAGGTCTAGGAACTAAATGTCAGTCTTCTCTGGTCACCATGGTTCCCTGCTCTATTGATCTTCTGGGTGACAACATCCTGGCCATCACTTGCTTCTATTGTTCATGGAAAATAGAGGCTCATCTATCCTAGAAAAAGAACATGATAATGGCAGCTGACAGATCAGAGCCAGTGAGTAAATATAGTTTCATTACCTGTATTTTAAAGTATCTTTAAGTTAATTTTGCTGAGAGTTAGCTTTCCCTCAAAGACAGAAGAAACAAATATCCATTGTACCTGTTTTTTCAGTATTTTGAGGAATTATATGCAGATGACCCTAAGAAGTATCAATCATATCGGATTTCACTTTACAAAAGGATGATTGTATGTAAACCACAGTGCTTTTCCGTTGTCTTCTGCTACTTCTAGCCTTCTCTAACCGAAGAGTGCACTGCTGCCTGCCACTGCCCAGGAGGTCTCTTCAAAAATCTTCACAAAATCTCTTTCCCCAGCCCCCACAGCTATCTTTAGCCAGTGTGTCATCCCTTTTGGTGTCCTGTGTCCATTGTGTGTTTGGTTTGTTGTTAACCCAGGGCTTACAGTGTGATGGAAGCAACAGGTTTCAAAAGATCAAGTAAAATCCAGGAAGCATACCCCAGCACTGAAAATGTTGGCAGCTGTTTCCTTTGAACCACTAGTGTGAATCCTGTGCAAGCTAGAATGAATCAGTGTTTTCGAATGCTGTTCTTCTCTAAATTAGTGACAGCCACCGGCCAGCTTCACTGACTCATGTCCCTTTCTAAGCTGGCCCTGTCCACTTCCATCTTGGTTGCTGAGTTTCTAACTGCCTGTCCTTTATGAGAGAATTCTTTACTAAATAAGGCCAATAGTCACAGATGTCTTACTTCCTACACAGGTTTTCTTTCTCTCTCACTTTTTGCACTCAAAGTTAATCTTTTTAAATATATATTGACTGCAAGATTTTGTGGGCATCTTATACTACCTGGCATCTGGGTCCTATGTCACCAGAAAGCTCCTCCACCCCCACCCACGCTGAGACAGGCTCTCACTACATTACCCACGCTGGCCTTGAACACAGAGATCCACCCACTACTGCCTCCCTGTGCTGGAATTAAAGGTGTGTGCCCCAACACCTGACTCACCTTACTTTTAATTTCCCCTAACTTCTTCTTGTTTCTTAAGCTTTAAGGCTAAGTGTAGAATTGGTAAAGCTTAACAGCACTTTACTCACGAAGTGTCAGTCTTTTCCTAAGTGCAACCATCCTCAAATCCCCCATGGAACTTTTTACACACTCGTCAAAACTCACCTTTGCCCATTATATAGTGACAGTGCTGAGTTGTTCCCTGTAGGCCTGCTGGCAGGCTTCCATCACGCTGTAAAGGACGCTGCCACGCTGTGTGTTTTAGCCTTGCCCTCACTGTAGCTGCAGCTCTGTTGTCTGCCAGGTTGAGCCGAGCGGTGCTTCCACCAGTGAGCTCTTCTGCAGCTTCTATGTAGAACTAACAGTGCTGTGCTGTGATTCCACCGTGCTGTCTCCATGCCTGTGCCGAGCCTGTTCGATCTTTCTGACAGAATTCTCATTTTGATCTTAGGATCTGATGGAACAACTTGAAAAGCAGGATAAAACTGTCCGAAAACTGAAGAAACAACTGAAAGTCTTTGCCAAGAAAATTGGTGAACTAGAAGGTACTTAAACACATCTTTAAAACATCTGAAATTTTAACTCCTGTTGCTAGTGACATGATGGAGATTTGCAGGTGACTTTCTGGAGAAAATACCAAAATTATTTTGACAGTCCTGACCTCTGCGGAGTGGAAATTTCAGCTTTTGTACATGGGGATGGTTTTCATAGTAATATAACAGTAAGTTAGGAAGGGAGAAAAATCCATTCAGCAAACAAATATTTGTGACAGGCCAGAGACTGCCATAGTCAGTACGGCATGTGCTTCAGAGCAAGGATCCTAGAGCCAGCTTCCTGGATTCAAGTTGTGTCTCTTCCACTTTCTAGTCTCAGAATATTTGCAAATTGCTGAGCCTCTCTTTGCCTTCTTTCCCCACATTCTCACTAGGAATGATCATGGTATCTATCAAACATGGTCTGTAAGAACTGAATGAGTTCATGTGGGTGATACATCTAGAATAGTAATAGTAAATGCTACACACAACCTGCTTCTTATTCCTAGCGATATGAAAAGGAATGTGGTAGAGCACTCTCACATGCCTCATCTGATAAAGAGAAAAGTTAGTCACACAATAGGAATTATAAAGAATTACAATTCAAAACTATAATTATTTCTGTATGAAATAGGTAAGTCCCTTAAGGGAAAACCAATGTAAACATACTGATCCTGTCTTGTAGGTTAGCTTGTTCACTCGGCAAGTGCCAGACACAGTTGCAAGTGCTTGAGATCTAGCTGTGAGTTCTCACTCGCAAGGCACATGCTAAGTGCATTCCAGCAACCCTCTCACTTCTCAAGGCATTTTGGAGACAGAATTTCAGAGATGGACTTCTCTTTAAATCTTTGCAAGCTCTTACCATTTTGACCTCAGACGACATGCTCGTCCTGGCTGTCTATCGTATTCTCTAGCTGTCGTCTTTAATCTCACGTGGCACAAGTATAGAGAGTCCCTGCCTGTTGAGATACTCAGGGGACTCGGTGCCAGTGAACTCTGTGTTGGCTTCTCCTCACTCCATCACACCACCTCGAGCTGCTCTTCTGCGTGACTGGCAGAGTCCGGGCAAGCCCTGCTCACTCTGTGGGACCAGAGGCACATGTCATACCCTCAGAAGTGTCTTGACCACACCACTGACCTCATGACCCTGCCTTCTACGGTTTTTCACTGTCATACTTTTAGCAGTTTTTCTGTTTGTTTACTGGTTTCTATTCTAGCCCAAGAGCTTTCTGAACATGGAAATCACCTCTTATTTCTCACAGTTACAACAATGAGCATAGAGTCTGGCCTTTGGTAATCCTTCTGTAAATATTTTTAACTGAATAAGTTTTTAAAATATTTAGAGCATAGTATCATGGATGCTAACTTCAAAGAGGGTATTGTTACTCTTCAATATGCAAATATTGAAATGTGTAAATGTTAGGAAGATTACTTCATAGCCATATATTTTGTATAGGCCCTTAGCACTACATGATTTATGTATCACATTAAAGCCTTTGAAACTCTAGGGGCTGGAGAGATGCCTCTGCATGTCAAACACTTGCACAAAGCTTTGAGGACTGTATCCCAAAAGCCTGAATGAAAAATTGTCAGGTATAGCAGCTGCATGCAGTTCTAGTTTTAAAAAGACAGAGACAGAGGCTCCTCCAGAAAAACCTGGCTAGCTAGACGAGCAAACTCGGAGGGCAGGGAAAGGCCTTCCCTCAATAAGTCAGGTAAAGATAACCTCAAGCCTTCACATACACACACGTGCACCCATGTGCATACATACACCATACACACAAATGCAAGAAAAAAATGTTTTAAAACTCCAGGTCTATACACATGAGTTGTAATATTTATTGGCAGTACTTAAAAATCTAAGTTCTTTTTTTCAGAGTACTTTCTACACTGAATGGGATACCATGATAAGACAGCGGAGTATTTGCTTTTAAAATCCTGTGTTAAGGGTATAACCTGTGAGTTTGTTAAACTAAAGGCTCTTTGCCAACATTAGAGAATGTGAATAAATATAAAAGTCATTTTTATTTTACACTTTAATTCAATTTTCTTAAAAATGTATGTTTTTACCAGTGAGCTACACTCCCAGCCTTTGAAATGTAATTGAAGAAAGAAGTTAAAATATTTCAGGATGGTATTCATTTTTGGCCATTATCAATTAGAAATCAAACTTTTCCGTTAAGCTATCCTGATAGCCAAGCAAAATAACATCTGTGGTGGTAAATCATGGATTAAATAAGAAAAAGACACATTTGTTCTTAAGAAAGTTTCTATTTTGAGTTAAATTATTTGCATCTAGATGATAAAATGAAATAAGCTCATGTGCCTAGGGCACCTGCCGACACGTTGTCCCGCCCCCTTCCAGAGTAGTGAACAAACGCGGTGAGCTCTTCCAGCACTTCTCCCTTCCTCTCCACATCTGTGCTCTACAGAAAAAAGACCAGCGCCTTCTAATGAAAGTTTACTTATGTCTATTTGTTTTTTCTTTAAATGTGTTAACACATGTGTAAGCCTTTTTGCCTTAAAGACTCTTGCTTCTCCTACAGGCTGTATTTAATTAAGGACACTTTTTTAAAAACAAACTTTTTAAAAGAAAAAATGCCAACATGTATAATTTTTAGCAGAAATTGCACCACTAAGTAGAGAGTCTTTCAAAGTCTGGCCTGCACAGTGCTCAATTTAAACCAGGAGTGGGTGTTATGTCTCAGTTTTCTTTTTAAAAAAAATCAGACCTGAAAGTATTCTAGGAGCCAGAAACTTTACTGATAGAAGAAAAACAAAAACCCAGAAACTGTAAGTGACTTCCTCAACACCCTGCTTGTTAGATAGCAGGTCTAGATCCTCTGCCTTCTGGTTTCTCTGCTCTAGATTAGATTTTCCAGAGTTTTTTTACTTGTAAGAAATTGTCTGAAAACAGGTTAAACCTGAGATTAAGATCTTTGTGGTACTTTGGAGAGAAAAGGCAAATTTTTAGAGACTCTTCTGCTTTTCTTTTCCAGGACAAAAAAGTTAAGGAATATTTTCCTTTTGAGTTTGTAAGACTCTAGAAAGGGAAGTAGACATTGCTGCAAGTTAGAAGGATCCGTGTGTTAGCACACTGGCCGAGCAACTGCTAACCCAGTCTGTGTGCTGCTTAGGCTGTGTGGTTTATAAGCAGTGCAAATATATTTCTCACATAAAGTTATTTCTCAAAGGGACAGAAGTTCACGAAGGTGTCTTCTTGTTCAGTGTCTGGTGAAGGCCTGGTTGTTGCTTCCCAGGTGCTGTCTTGTTGCATAGGCCTCCAAAGGAGACATCATCTATCCTCACATGGCTAAAGTAATCAGAAGAAAGGCATTAACCTTAAGAGGCCTTTATAAACCTGATTTTAGGCATTTTCACATTAATCCTTGCTAATAAATATTATTATACAGCTATCTTGATGTGGTTTGAACTCAAGATAATAAATTTTAAATAAATGCCCTTTTGCTCTTAGTAACTAAATATTGGATTCTTGGCACTAACAGTGCTTCTGTTGCTCTGGGAGGTTTGTTTGCTTGCTCTTGAAACAGGGTCTCATGTAGCTGAGGCTGACTTCAAACTGGCTATATAACTGAGGATGACCGTGTGTACTTCATCTGCCTAACTCTGCTTCCCAAGTGCTGGGATTATAGGCATGCTCTTCCATTTTCACCTGTTTTTCCATTCTCCTAGCAAAAGTCTAAATATGTTTAACCACTTTTGGTTGTAAAGATTTGTTAGCACATATGCTAAATTGCATACATTAGGGAATTTCCTGTGGATACTTGCAAAGTAAATCTGACACAAGACAAACGGAAGACCTTGTCAGCTTCTAGGTAGCTTTTTGGTGTTACTACCTGTATACTAGGCTCTGTGGCTGTCAGAGTAAACTTTCCCTTTATTGTCTCTATTTACTCAGTCTCAGCAGAGAAGATTATTTCAAGAGGGAGGGGCAACCAAATGGCAGAGATGAGGAGCTTCATCTCTTGCAGAGTCCACCCTCTGTTACAAGAGCATGGAGCCCTGTCAGCTTTTCCACCTGGCAAACATTTCTCTCCTTTTTTGTTCCTCCTGTAGTGGGTCAGATGGAGAACATATCTCCAGGACAGATCATCGATGAGCCCATCCGGCCGGTCAACATTCCCCGGAAAGAAAAGGATTTCCAAGGAATGCTGGAGTACAAAAGGGAGGATGAGCAGAAGCTTGTTAAGAACCTGATTCTAGGCAAGTGCTTTCTACGTGTCTGAGGTTCCTTCCAGCCAGGGCTGTGCTGAAAAGGCTAGTCACTAGGGCTTGAAATTTGGTTTAATATTCTTTAAAATGATTTTCTTCACTGGCAAGATGGCTCACTGGGTAATGGTGCACGCTGCCAAGCCTGATGATCTGAGTTTGGTTCCTGGGACCCTATGGTGGAAGGAGAACACAGAGTCCTGCAGGTTGTTCTTTGTCGTCTGCAAAAACACCGTGTCACAGGTCCTCACACAGCACACACAAAGCAAATAAATGGTAAAAAAAAAAAAAAAAAAAAAAAAAAAAATTAAGTTCTAACACTGCTTTTTTGAGACAGTGTTCCTATTATGTTGTCCAAGCTTGTCGTAAGGTCTTGGGAGTTACCATCCATCTTCAGCCTTCTCAGCATCGGAGGCCATAGACATGAGCCCAGCTCTGAAGTGTCATGAGTCATCATTTCATACTGCAGTATCGTGCTGTGGTAGAAGCCTTCCTGAGCACTCATTATCAAGGTGGGAGAACATCTGGATCCATCTGGAAGGCTACCTTGAGGCCAAGCCTCTCAGCTCTGGCTTCATGTTAGGATCACAAAGGAAAACTTTTGGTTTTGAGACGAGGTCTCATTTTATATAGCCCAGGCCAGCCTAGGACTTGATAGGTAGCGAAAGCTAGACTATAATTCACAGTCCTCCAGTGCTTAGGCTTATGTATGCTTCCACTAAGAACAATATGAGAGGGTTGTGTTTGGGGGAAGGGAGTCAGGGATCAAACACGGAGTCACATGACTAGTAGACAGATACTGAGCCATATCTTCAGCCCACTCAGGAAACTGTTAAAAAGTGTTGAGAGCCCCCTACCCCAAATGAAGTGAATTGAAATTTTCAGGGAAAAGAGCTTGACCAAGTCTAGAACTGTTCTGGAAATGTCTCAGGGATTCCCAGTTGCAACCACATTGGATGCCACCGTTGTAAGCCATTTAGGTTTTTCAATTTCCATTTTCATTCCCTAGAAATGATCATGACTAACTGTGTTTCAGAAAATATTTGAATAATGTGGAAGAAAAATAATTAAGAAAAAATTCCAGCAAAATTATGGAAAAGATGGGACAGTTGAAAAGGGAATGAAAGAGGCATTCAGAGGGCCATAAGGCTTTGAATATGAGCCCCTAAGCAGTAGTAAACTAAAACCTTCAGCCTTTGCCACTCTCTTCCCCCAGCTACCACGGTGATAGCAATGGGATTGATAATTGCACCTAATTTAACATCCCTCGGCTTCATGGCGTTCAGCTTAGTACTATATATAGATTCAGAGGTGCTTCTGTTTCAGCGTGATACTCACTTAGCAAAAAGGTTTTAGGGGCTGGTGGCTTAAAGGGTGAAAAGGACAGAGAGTAAAGGTTGTGTGTAGTTTTATATAAAACTGTCTGGAAACACTCTTTGGTGGGCTGTACTATGCACAGTGGCCAGAGAAAATAGGGAACAGGTTGTGCTCGTACCCGAAGAAAGAACATCAGAAGCAAAAAAGGTGTAAGGACAAGGGCCCTGGGTGGGTGCGGCATGTTCAGCAAACAGCAAGGAGGTGTTTGGAGCAGAGTGAGCTGAGCCCGAGGAAGAACAGGCTAAACGATGTGGAGCACAATTCAGGTTTAGAATTTTATAGTGAGTGAAGAAGCTCTGTGGAGAATTCTCAGAACAAAATTGGCATGACCTAATGTGAATTTAAGCATTTCATTAAGTAAATAGCTGTAGATACTTAATATTATCTGGGACTAGGAGGTGGATCTGAGACACTCGGGTTAGATCCTGGCTGTATTTCGCAGAGAGCGCTAACAGGGTGATAAGTGGGTACATGTGTGAGAAAAGTAAGGAATTTAAAAATGGCGAGGTTTATAACCTGAGAAACTGAAGGTGGAGAGGTCCATTATAGAGCAGAGGGCGTCAGAATGCAGAACTGGATGTGGGGGAGGCTTGGTTTGACGTGCCTGAGCAGAGACGTCAGGAAGACAGTTCATAAACAAGACCGGGCTTCAAGGGAAAAGTCAGGGCAGGATGTATACGTTTTATATAGACGTGCACCCATAGTCAAAAATTTCACTAATGAGCTGTTCAAGCAGTGCTTTTATGACTTGTCCTGAACGACTGAGATCTTACACAACTGTTCTTTCACCTCTCACAAAACACGCCTCACAAAGACTTTCAGGGTTGCATAATTCTGTTTTTCCTTTTTTCTTTATTCAGAACTGAAGCCACGTGGTGTGGCTGTCAATCTGATTCCAGGGTTACCAGCATATATCTTGTTTATGTGTGTGCGACATGCCGACTACCTGAACGATGATCAGAAAGTGAGATCATTGCTGACATCAACAATTAACAGCATCAAAAAAGTCTTGAAGGTCAGTTCCGCGTCCTGCAGTTCTCATGGTTGTTAATGACAGGCTGTGCAGAGGTCCTGTTTCTTCTTCAGACTTGGCACAGTTGCTGTTTATAAACCCTTTCAGTGTTCCCTGCAAGCTCCTGTTGTAAGAACAGTCTGTGCAACCCTCCACATCAGCTCCATTCTCATCACTGTGGTGGAACACCCAGCAGAAGCGCTTAAAGAAGGAAGGGTGGCTTTGAGGGGCTCTGGGTGTTAGGAGGTATAAGCCCATCTCAGAGGAGCCTTAAGCAAAGGCAACTCAGAAATGGGGCTGGACTCTAAACCTCAAGACCTGCCCTTTCCTTCAGCTAAGCCTTATCTCCTAAGGATTCCACAACCTCTCAAAGGCCCCACCAGCTGGGGCCCTGTGGTAAACATAGCACTGTATGTTCAGAACAGACTCAGCTTAGACAGTAATCAAAATGAATTTGATATTGTTGGATCAGGTTGAGTAGCAAAGTAATTCTTTACAGACAAAAATAGCCCAATTTAGGATTTATTGGGACCAAACTTAAATGTTTAGCAGAAGACAAGCATGGTGGCACATATTTGAAGATAAGTTCAAAGGCTAGCCTGCCTTACAAAGCAAATTCTAGGACAGCCAGCTCTACACAGTGAAACCCTCAATAGATTAATTGTTTAGTGGAAATAAATTATATACCTGCATATTCATATGTGGTCCATACATGTAGAATATGATGCTGATGTTAAGATAAATGTCAAGTTCAGTAATGAGTAGCTTATTCTTATAAAAATATGACTAACAAAAAAATAGGACTAACGTGGCATTAAATTTCTTTCAAGTTTTGTTCCCCTTATTCTCCCAATTCATCCCACAAATTATCTTGTTACCTAAAATCCCTGCTTCCACGTGAAAACAACATGAAGATTCTTATCAGAGATGAGAGACATCACTTGGGAAAGACAGGAGAAGCCTGTTAACTCAGTAGCCGTTACCTTATATAATCTTCCTAATGCTAAAGCAGTGGTTCCCAATCTGTGGGTTCTGACCCCATTGGGATTCGCATATAAGGTATCTTGCATATCAGATACTAAATGACAGTTCATAATAATAGCAAAATTACAGTTCTGAAGTAGCAACAAGGTAACTTTGTGGTTGGGGTCAGCACAACATGGGGAGCTGTATTAAAGGGCCGCAGCATCAGGAAGGTGGAGAACCGCTGGTCTGCATCGAACTTTCAGCTCAGGGGTTCTGCTAAGATGTGCTCCAGGCACCTTGTCTTCTGATTATTCAACTCAACAATGCATCTAGGATGAAGGCCCAGTAGCTCTCTTGCTTCTAAACGGGCTTTAAATTCTTTATTGTAAAATTCCTCCCCTCAGGGCTCAGGGTGCCCTGCAGAAGAATCAGATAGCGTATAAAAGCCAGAAGGGATGCAGGAAACCAAGAAAACAAGGCCCTCTAATTCAGTGTGATCCAAGTTCATATGAACTCACAGACCCGAGGCCTGCACGGGTTTTACAGGTCATCTGCGTATATATTATAGCTTCCAGTTTAGTGTTTTAGTGGGATTCCTGAGTGCTTGAATGAGTGAGTCTTTGTTTCTCGTGTCTTCTCTTAGGCTCTTTTCCATCTGTCTGTCTGTCTGACTGTTTGTTTTGTCCAATTCCAGTGTGCTAGTTAGGTTTTTTTTTTTTTTAATCTTATTTTATTATTATCTCTTAGAAGTCTGTTTTTTAATGAGAGACAGAAAAGGATGGGATCTGGATGGGAGGGAAGGTAAGGAGGAACAAGGAGGAGTAGGGGGAAGAAGGCATAATCAGGATCTATTATGTGAGAATAAACACTATTTTCAAGAAAAAGAAAACGCAAACTGCTGTAAAATATGCAGAGCATCAACTTTGACATCTTACTCTTCCTAGGTGCTAACATACACTATGCAGCCATCACCACAGTCCCTCTGCGGCTGTCTCGCCCTCCCTCCTAACTGCCGTTACACACTGCTCTCCCGGCCTTCTGCTCCAAGCCTCTGTGACTCAAACAAGTGCTGCGTCTCCATTTCTGTTGCAGAGTTGTTCGCTGTCCTTCTGTTCCACAGGGGTTTCCTCTTTTAAAATTCTTGGGTGTTTTCTAAGTATAACTCTTAATTTTGGACATATTGATGCTAAATAGACTATGTGTTTACTATTTCTTAAGTCAACTCCTATACAGATTTTAAACTTTTCCCCCCCTCTCTCTACCTAATTGAAGATATATTTCTCTATTTGACTAATCATTATACCATATTAGCTAATCATTTTAAAAGAACACTTACCACAACACAATAGCCTTGTGTTCTACTTTAAGGTAATGCGGGTTGCCTCACTTCCACATTTTGAACTGAAGTGTTTGTCCTGCATCCCTAGTTTAACCTAACAACAGTGTTTGACACAGGCTCTAAAACTGTGTAGCTATTCTAGAGCATATTGAGAATCCATACCATTTTTAGCTCACAAATCATTTTATCTAATAAATTAAAAAACTGAAAATAATTTTGAGCTTGTTTAATTTTCTCTGTGACTCAAAACAATATAATTTGGTATCTTAATTTAGAAAAAATAAACTTTATTCATTATAAAAATATTATGTTGAGAAGCTTGATTTAGTTAACTAGTAGAGAGGTGCTATTTGGCTTTAAATGCTTTAAAGTTTTCAGAAAGTATGTTTAGGAGTAACAGTGTTTTACTGTGATGGGGCAGAGAGAATCCACTGTGTTCTTACGGAAAGAAGCAGTTTTAATGGAGTTTGTTTGTTTGTTTGTTTGTTTGTTTAAGTCCTCTCTTTAATCACTATCTGTTTTTGTCCGGGTGGGTATTTGTTTGGTTTCTCGTGATGCTAAGGACACTGGTAATGTGTAGGTACAATTAAGCTTTCTATTAGGCTCTTCTGCACAGCTGGACTTGTCTAGACATCAGCAGAGATGGTCAGTGACTCTGTTCTATCGAACAGCCTGTGACTAAGGTTACGTTCCAGTGTATAAAGATGGCCTCTGCCAGCTCGGCCAGGCTGCCACTGGGATGTAACCCACACCTGTGGGAGAGTCAACGCTCTCAGTCAAACCTGCACGCCAGCTGTCAAAAAGCTGTATGTAGTTCTCGCAATATTCCTAAAGCTAGGTTTTTTTCAAAGTAGAGACCTGAACTCAGGTCTCCTATCTCAGCTAAAAATTGGGCTTAAAATGTTCTAGGATTTCTTTCTTAAAATCATTTCAGAAAAGTATTCTCCAAAATGTACAGGTTGTAATGTGTTTTATGTTTTAAGTATGTGAATTTTATTATCTAGAAAAAAAGATCCTATAAGAAATCAACCATTCCTCACAGCATATTCTTTTCTGGGTACACTTGACAACCAGGATCAAAGACAGTCCTACAGTGTTTTGTAATCCAGGCTGTGCTCTGATGTACCAGTAAGAAATACATATTGTTTTAAAGAAGGTATAGTGCCATACTTGAGAGGTAGAGGTCCATGGATTTGGAATTGAGGCCAGTCTGGGCTACATTAGACTAGAGATAGAGATAGATAGTTAGGGAGAGAGAGAGAGGATACATAGATACTAAATATATCTGTATATATATATATATATATACTTATGTAGAGGGTGGAGAGATATTAACTATATCTCTTGTGTTTTTACGCATGTATGTGTAAAATTGTGTGTATGTGTGTTTGTGTGTGTGTGTGTGTGTGTGTACACAGTTCTATGTAGAGGCCAGAATACAACCTCAAGTGCTGTTCCCAGGGAATACTAGCTACTGCAGTTTTTGAGACAGGGCCTTCACTGGGACCTGAGACTCACTGGTTAGGCTAGGCTGACAGGTCAGTGAGCCTTAGGGAGTCTCCCATCTCTGCCTCCCCAGCACTGGGACACGAGCCACTATACCCAGGCTTTCACATGCATGCAATCAGCCTCAGACCGTCATGCTCATGCAGTGAGCACTCTACAGACCAGCCCCTTGTGTCATTTTTAAAGAACTCCCAAGGTAAAAGCATAGTTATTTAATGCTAGGCTCCTACCATGGGTAACTCCTGTGCAAACTATAGACAAACACTGATGGTTCTGTGACATCTCATGTCTGGACTAGTATCAGAGCTTCATTCACAACTCATAGCCACCTCCACTGTGTCTACTATTTGACCTCTGAGGAACATTCAGCGCCAGCGTCCCTTTCCAGTCTTTTTCCTCCCTGCACTCATCCCGTTATGATCAAGAGCAGGCCAACTGCCCCTGTCTACCCAGTCTAGGATTCTTCCATCTCTGGTTTACTGCTCAGAAATTTTGTGACAGGAGTTTTAATCCAAGCTGCATCTGAGAGTGTCAAGCTCTTTTTCATATTCTTCAGTACAGAAATTATTCTATCCTTTGTGGCTTTAGCTCTTCCTGATTCCCTTCACCAACCCCAAGGAAGGTAGTCGGTCTGGACCAGCTGTGAATTGAACATTTTTTTTGCACAAAGGACAGCTAAGTTAGCTGACTGGGAATACTTTTCTGAAGGCAAGAACAATAGCAAACATCATGGACCTGGTTAAACTCTACTGACAATGATGTAGAACTAAAATGTGGTTTATTTGTGTCATAGATTATGATGGTTTGTCAAAAAGTGGGCCTTCTGTGTCTGCCTAACTTTCTTCCCTAAGGAGAAGACAAATTTAGACTTATTTTCTCTTTCAGAAAAGAGGTGACGATTTTGAAACTGTCTCCTTCTGGCTCTCTAACACATGCCGATTTTTGCACTGTTTGAAGCAATACAGTGGAGAAGAGGTGAGAAAACCTCAGTGGTGAAAACAGCACGTTGCACCTTCTTTGACCTTTTAAAGGAAAGTTTTAAAAAATGTCTAAATCATGTTAGTTTCCATACACCCAAACAGGAAATGTACTGCTTCAATGATGTTTGTTGTCTTCCTGTGAACTGAGCAATGATGTAACTTCTTTCTTTTTAGCATTTATGAGCCATCATGGCAAAAACAAAATAAGCATCAGTCACTGAATAATTACTAGAAAACAATTTTTTTTTCTTAAAATGTTATGGTGGTATGTAGAATTAAGATTGGGATATGAAATTGTTTAAAGAAATGAATCTATTTAGGCTAGCTACAGTACCTTAAAGACAACCAACAAAAAAAGCATTATCAAAATTATATATGTAGCTGGGCATAGCTGCACACACCTTTAATCCGAGCACTCTGGACATAGAGACATGTGGATCTCTGTGAGTTCAAGGCCAGGCTGGTCTACAGAATAAGTTCCAGGACAGTCAGGGCCACACAGAGAAACCCTATCTCAAAAGAAAAAAAAAATTATATATGTATATTTGGGTGTATCTAAAAAACACCTATATGGATTTTGTTTGTAGTGAAGTATTCATATGTTGGTCATAGATTTCAACCAAGTATAAAACTGTAAACTATTGATTATTATTGAAAGCTACTTACTATGGTCTGACAGCACTTGATAGACAGGTTTTTGTTTTTGTTTTTTGTTTGTGTTTTTGTCCTTTGATTGTTACATCATCTCAGGCAATTGACATTAAACCCATTCTACAAATGAGCTCAGTGAGGCTCATTCATTAGTCCATGGCCTCTTGACATAAGGAGCAGAGCTGTGACTCCGCATCTGCACAGGTTGGAGACCTGTGGTCTGACCCCGCCCCTTCCAATCTCCCATCCTTTGTCGGATGGCGCAGGAAAGCAGGACAGTAGCACTCTTGCACCCAGAGCACAGGACTGCCATGGCAAGATGACAGGATATACAAAGGTGGGCAGGACAGCCGAGAAGGTGGGCCTGAGAGAGCAGAATCCTGAGGATGGCCTTGAGGCTCCTGCTGAGCCCACACTTAGACTCTGTCGTCCTCTGAGCAGTTCCGTCAGTAGGTGGGGCCGGTGAGCAGTGTGCTGAGGTGTGGAGCGGCTGGGAGAAGAGCTGCTGTCTGGGGAGCTCTTCTAAACCAGTGCTACGGAAAGACTTTCTAAGACCTAACTGAAACCATCACGTAGATACCGTGAGTCAGAATAAGATGACAACGTTCACTTATTTTCTAGTTCATAAAGAAACCTGTCTACTCAAGAATATTATACATTTCCCCCTGGACGTAGCATATACGAACAGGACTATATTTAAAGAGCTAAGAACTAAAAAAGTATTTTCAATTATTTATTTAGTGTTTGGCAGTAGAGCTTCTGTTTTATCGATGAAACATTTTTTTTCTTAAGTTAAATTTCTCCATCTTGCCATTAGAAAGCCTTAAGTATAGATTGCCAAGATTGTCTATTATTGAAAGCTAGTAAATGGAAGAGGGTGACGACAGAAGCAGACACACAGGCAGCAGAATTGAGAACACTATCCTGGCACTGGGCATGAAGGTGCTGAGTAAGTTAGAGTGAGGGGGACAGAGACAGTGAGGCAGACAGACAGTGAGGCACACAGAGACACCGGTTCCCTGCGCACCACTAACATTGTGTTGATTCTAGGGCTTCATGAAACACAACACGTCTCGCCAGAACGAACACTGCCTCACCAATTTTGACCTTGCTGAATATCGGCAAGTGCTGAGCGACTTGGCCATCCAGATCTACCAGCAGCTTGTAAGGGTGTTGGAGAACATCCTGCAGCCAATGATTGGTAAGACAGTGTCCCTGAGCACCACAGTGCTTGCCAGCAAGTGCAGCTAGTGTACATGTGTCAGGCATGTACTCATGTGCAGAACACAGAGCAGTAACTACAACAGAAATCAGTCTCCACGTGACAGACCGTGCTCATGTGAATGTTCCGTTGTCTTATTCCCTTGGGGGATGTAGCATGTATGGTAGGAATTAGTCAAGTACAA
This sequence comes from Meriones unguiculatus, assembly GCF_030254825.1. Lineage (NCBI taxonomy): Eukaryota > Metazoa > Chordata > Mammalia > Rodentia > Muridae > Meriones > Meriones unguiculatus. The sequence continues at coordinate 13,715,708 of NC_083354.1, read as the reverse complement.
ATTTGCAGGATATTTTAAATAGCACATTTTTTAAGGTTATGAAACACTGTTATCTCAAGGCAAGTTAGAGGCTCTTCACTGCTTCAGGCTTCTCTCATTTTCTTCCCCTGACCATGTGTTCTCCACGTTTCTTCATTTTCACCTCCCTTAGTGAGCTCATACATTTCATTTTCTTTCACAGACCCATGGTTAAAACAGCTAGGGACATAAAAGTCCAGGAAGGTGATGAGATGCAGTTATTTCTTCTCCTGTGCTGAAGAAGCTATACATTTAAGACACTCTAGATTGGCCAGAATGCAGGAAGTCAACACAGAGGCGAAGGCCAGCTTGCAGCAGTCCTCCTTGTCTTTGCCTGTGTGTCTTGGCTGGACAGGTAGTTTGCCTCTCAGCAGCCCTATCCTGTCCCCATCTCCCAATCATTTAATAGCAACAAGAAATGTTTTCAATCAGTATAAGGTTTGTGGGGAGCTGAGTTTAGCACAAGAAAATATAAAATCAATCTTCAGTCCAGGCACAGTCGTTGTTTTTTAAGGGCCTTCCAGGCAGGGGAGGGACAGCCCAGAGTTGACACCTCAGAGTAGATGTGTCAGAAGCTTTCCGAGGGGAAATAGGCCAGACATTGAGACAGAGGCAACTCTGGAGAAACTGAGGTTTTCCTAAATTCAATTGTGAGGCCCTCAGCACAGGAAGGGGCTCAGCTCTCCAGCGCCACACCACCGTCTCTGACATGTCTTCTCCAAGACTGCATCCCAAGGCCATGCCTTTCTTATGCCTGATGTCAAATACAAACACTTATTTAACCACTCTCAAAAACTTCACAGATACCACATGCATGTGCAGACCCAAAGCTGCTGCTCATTTTAGAAATGCAGCAGTAAGATTACTTAATACTGTGGAAGGTTTTTGCATTTGAAAAACTTACTACTTCGTTAAAGTTTAAAATTCAAAGGCTTATTCTTGGGGCAGTTTCTTCTCCTACTGTTTTCATTCTCACATCATAAAGTGTGTGTGCATGTGTGTGTGTGCATGTGTGTGTGTGCACGTGTGTGTGTGCATGTGTGTGTGTGCATGTGTGTGTGTGCATGTGTGTATGTGCATGTGTGTGTGTGCGTGTGCGTGTGTGTGTGTGTGTGTGTGTGCATGTGTGTGTGTGCATGTGTGTGTGTGCATGTGTGTGTGCACGTGTGTGTGCATGTGTGTGTGCATGTGTGTGTGTGCACGTGTGTGTGCGCGTGTGTGTGTGCATGTGTGTGTGTGCATGTGTGCGCGTGTGTGTGAGAGTATATGCATATATGTGTGCATCTTAACAGTTGAAATGCTTCTACAGTCTCAGGCATGTTAGAGCATGAAACAATCCAGGGTGTATCCGGAGTGAAGCCCACGGGCCTCAGAAAGCGAACGTCCAGTATCGCAGACGAGGGCACCTACACGCTGGACTCCATCCTGCGGCAGCTCAACTCCTTCCACTCAGTCATGTGCCAGCACGGCATGGACCCCGAGCTAATCAAGCAGGTGGTCAAGCAGATGTTCTACATCGTGGGCGCCATCACCCTGAACAACCTCCTCCTGCGCAAAGACATGTGCTCCTGGAGCAAAGGCATGCAGATCAGGTGAGCACACACCAGCATGTGCAGCCTCTTGTCACAGCCCCGCTTGCCTCTCCAGGGCTGGTGACCTGAGGCTGCTGCCACATGGCCGTGCAGTGAGGATAGGACTAGGCTAGAGCCAGTTCCTTGGCCTGGGTGGGTTCTCATTGCTCAGGAGGAAACCCTGCTCCTCTGTTAAGCACCGTATTTGCAGGAGTATAGGGGTGTGCAAGATACACAACCATGTATGCTTGTTTTCTCTTCTTGTGTATCTGTTTTGATTGCACAATAAGCAAATATTAGAAAAAAATGAAACTTTCTAATATTTTGTGGTTGCTCTTAGAAGTATCTTTCCATATTAGAAAATTGAATAAGAATAGACCCAACAGGCTGGAGAGATGGCTCAGTGGTTAAGAGCACTTACAGCCCTTGCACAAGACCCAGGTTAGGTTCAGCACCTACAGGGTCGTTCACAACTGTCTGTATTTCCAGTAGCTCCCTTTTCTGGCCTCTGTGCAAACTTCATGTCCATGGTACATATACATATACCCAACCAAATACTCATACACTTGGTTTTGCCTTTTTAAATTTCTAAGTTAAAGAAAAATAATAGCTCCAAAGAGGTAACGCTTGAATTTGAAGACAAACTATACTCCATTTTTTGCTTATTTTAGTGTCTTGTTTGTTTTAGAGAGACTTGTCTTGGACTCACAGTTTTCTGCTTCAGCTAGGAATGGAGGAATGCACCAACCATGTCCAGCAGCAACGAGTTTTTATACCCACTACTCCTCATCACTGCCGCATCATGTAGCATAACTCGATGTGGCAATGGTTATTCTGAAGCATCCAGTATATTCACCAATATACTGGAAAAAAGGAGAATTTCACCAGGTGGTGGTAGTGCACACCTTTAATCCCAGCACTCAGGAGGTAGAGGCAGGTGGATCTCTGTGAGTTCGAGGCCAGTCTGGTCTACAGATGGAGTTCCAGGAACAGCCAGGGCAACACAGAAACCCTGACTTTAAAAACTAAAAAATAAAAAAAAGGGGGAGGGGGTCCACAAAATCTGTAGTTACTTTCAGCAAACTATAGTGTTCTATATTTACATTCTTATCCACATTTCACTTTAAGGTATTAGCTCTATTCAGAGATTCTAACTTTTCACGAAGACATCTTTTTTTTTTAAAGACAGGGTCTCATGTAGACAGATTCAAACTCACAGTGTCGCCATTGATAACTTTGAACTCCCAATCTTCCTGCCCCTACCTCCCAAGTCCTGGGATTACAGATGTGTGCCACTACACCCAGCTGAAGTCACTCATCTTAAAATCATAAGACCTCCATCTGTCCGATGACTGGAATTGACTGTGTGTCCACCTGCCTTAACTATAGTTTGAAATCTGTCAGATAGCTGGGCATCTCTTAAAATCCTAGCATCTGTGTCATTTCCTTATCTCTCCAGTTTGGTCTTTGTCTCTTCCAAGGGCTTTTCCCTTGCCCTTCCTTCTCTTCTTCTATCCCTACAGAAGCTTGAGCGTGAGGCATATGTTAGGGCATCTGGTTATTCAATCACCCCAATTTGGAGTCTTGAAGAGGTTTGTCCTGCAGACAGAGCCTGTGTCTGAAGTTGCAGAAGCCAGAAGCACATTCCAGTCAGTTGTCTAATAAGGACAGAGTCATGTGATCTATTCAGTTTTGTTTATTAGAAAGTCTAAGAACTTTTCCTCTGAGGGCTTTGTTTCCATCTTCCAATAAGGAGTTGCAGTCTCTTGTCATTCAGTCTTACATAATTATGATTATGAGCCTCATGACTTTATAATGATAAATGTTAAAGCACAGATGATTAGATTTTAGAAAATTTAACAAAAATACTACCTGTCACTTTAACTGACAAGGCTACATACACAAAATTAAGACATTTATGACAGCATTCAGCAAATTTGCATTTTCTCTCTTATTTTTCTCTTACACATTCTCTTTTTATTTTTGGCATAGGTACAATGTCAGTCAACTGGAGGAATGGCTGCGTGACAAGAATCTGATGAACAGTGGGGCCAAAGAGACGCTGGAGCCTCTTATTCAGGCCGCTCAGCTTTTGCAAGTGAAAAAGAAAACTGATGATGATGCAGAAGCCATATGCTCCATGTGCAACGCCCTGACCACTGCCCAGGTACCGCAGCCCCCCCAGGGCGGCTCACCATAGTTGCCATCCCAGGGCAGCTCAGAGAAGTCAGGCCTGGCCATCACTCTTCTCTCCACATTGACCTCCTCCCTTAACAGAGAAGATACATGTCTATGTAAATCTAAAAGAGAGGAGATTTTACTATCAATTCACATTTAAGTTCTACTCATAGTCATCTGTAGAATATTCAGCAAAGAGTAAGCGGTCCCCTATATAATGTTCTAGGCCCTGCAGTACAACCTGGAATAGAACAAAGTCCCTGCTCTCGTGGGGCGTGTATTCTGTGGAGCTCCAATTCCACGAAGTTATTTCTATGGTATTAAATTTTTTTCGTTTGGTTTTTTTGAGACAGGGTTTCTCTATGTAGCCTCAGCTATCCTGGACTTACTTTGCAGACCAGGATGGCCTGGAACTCACAGCGATCCGCCTGCCTCTGCCTCCCTGAGTTCTGGGATTAAAGGTGTGTGCCACCATCCCAGATTTGATTACTGGTTCTTTAGATTGTTCTGTTTGGGACTAGCAAGGTGGCTCAGGCACTTAGAGCCAAGCCTGACAACCTTAGCTTGATCCCTGAGATCTGCATGATAGAAGGAGAGAACCAGAGAACCAACTCTCATGGCTTGTCCTCTGACATCCACATATATGCTCTACCACTGTCCACATATGTACACACAGTCACAAAGTAATTTGTACTCTCTCAGGTCTTGAAATGATTAATTTTCATCACACAGTATCATACTTGTGGAGCTAAATTCTTTAATTAATAATAAAAAATCTCCACCCTCATGAGCTTACAAATCTGTAGGGAAATAGAAGTGCATGACAGTATAAAAAAAAATCATAGAAAATTCTGTTCATAATGCTTTACAAAAATCACTGGGGATGATGACAGGCTGTTCTGAGAGGTATCACTCAGCAGCCTTGAACTTAAGGAAGGGGACAGGACAGGAATGGGATTAGTGGAAACAGCAGCTGGTTGGTTCTTTGCAGCACTGAGTCTTCATCTTCCTGATGCTCAGCTCTTCACCTGGGGCTAGTGTGGTTCACTTCACGCAGGGAAAATGGCTGGAACCACAGTCGGAAGCTTCTTAGTGCGGAACTCGTGTTTACAGAAATTGTTGCTGTAAACCTGTGTGTGGAAAATTGCAGTACTAGAGACGGTCTTGAGAACTCCTCCATTTCTGCCAATGGGAAGTAATAGTGGGCAAAACCCAACTTACAGATGTTGTCCTCCCGCTTCTCAAGAATGTGCTCTAGCACTTACTATTTCAACTTTAGCACGTGCCCCCGAGTTAGGCGGACCTGCGCTTCGCTTTTTATCTCTTTGTTAAGTTTCCGTGGGCAGTGCTTCTTTGTGCAGTCCTAACCCTCGCCTCCGAGTGGCTGACTCCCGAGCTGGGTGTGCCACCCGCAGCCTGGTCGGTATTCCTGCCTTTTATCCATGTCGCTCTGGTGCCTACCTCCCTCTGCATGTGGACTGGCATTGTCCTGTATGAGGATTTCTGTTTAACTTACATAAATAACCACACACTACTGTGATAACAAGTGTGTTAGCACAGCTTTGAACAATAACTTGGAAGAGAGGCTGCGTAGGAAAACCATATCTCAAGACTAACAAACAAAGAAAACAGTTCATTAAGGACAGAAATCACTTTCTACCTTAAATAAGCAATGATGTTCTTGAAGCTAACCTGGGCTACATAGTGAATTGTAGGCCAGAAAACCTGTCTCAAACCCTCCAGTACCATAAAATAAAAAGAGAAATGACCATTTTTTTTAATTTTAAGACCATTTTAAATTTACTTCTTAACTTGTTGATTAAATTTTTGTAATTTATTTACCTTTATTTTATGTGCAGGTTTTTTGCCTGCATGTATGTCTATGTGAGAGTGTCAGATCTTGGAGTTACAGACAGTTGTAGGTCTGTGTAGATGCTGTGATTTGAACCCAGGTCCTCTGGAAGAACAGTCATGCCCTTCACCACTGAGCCTTCTCTCTAACCCTTGGTTAAATTTCTTTAAAGATTTTGTTTTTTGTGTTATTTATTATACTAACTTTCTTTTTAAACATATTAATTTTTGGGATTGTTTAAAAAGAAAAATATTTAATCCTGTTACTTGTAATAGGGCCATATGCACTTTGATGTGAAGACAGCAAGTTGCAGAATAGTATTAACAGAATTCATTCCATATGTATAAAAATAGCATAAGCCAGACTGTGTAGAAAGTAGCTCAGTGGTGGTCCAGGATGTGGTTAGCCATTGTTGCTTTAGGAGAGGGAGAGAATAAAATTAGGGGCACTGTTTTTCCATGTTATGATTTGTACTGTTTGGATGTTTTTCTAATTTTTTTTTCTTGTTGTTATATGACTCCATTCTTCTTCTAAAACATAAAATACAAAGGCAAGCGAGCCCTTTGGTCTCTCCTTCCCTCTCTCCCAGCTCACCCCAAATGGAACTGAAAGGGAGTACACAGGTCCTTCCCATTCACCAGATCATGAAGAGCCAGCCTGTGTGTGTAATATTCCAAAAACTTTACCCTTTATCTCTCCAGATCGTCAAGGTGTTGAATCTGTACACACCCGTCAATGAGTTTGAAGAAAGGGTCTCTGTTTCATTTATCCGTACTATACAGGTAGGACACTTTTTTCTTTCTTACTTATCACATGGTCATTTGAATGGAATATCCACAATGTTTTGGAAGGATAATGTGTTTTTATCTTTTACTTTTCCATTTTACTTATTTTGTAGTGCATTAACTTTTTAATATAAGTTTATAGTCTATAAATATTTTTAAACATTTTTTTAATTTTTTTACTTATTACAATTTATTTACTTTGTATTCCAGCTGTAGCCCCTCCCTCATCCCCTCCCAATTCTGTCCTCCCTCCCTCTTCTCCTCCCATGCCCCTTCCCCAGTCCACTGATAGGGGAGGTCTTCCTCCCCTCCCATCTGACCCTAGCCTATCAGGTCTCATCAAGGCTGGCTGCATTGTCTTCCTCTGTGGCCTGGTAAGGCTGCTCCCCACTCAGGGGGTGTGGTCAAAGAGGAGGCCAATCAGTTCATGTCACAGACAGCCCCTGTTTCCCTTACTAGGAAACCCACTTGGAGACTGAGATGCCATGAGCTACATCTGTGCAGGGGTTCTAGGTTATCTCCATGCATGGTCCTTGGTTGGAGTATCAGTCCCCTGTGCACAGATTTTTCAACAATTCTAATTAAAGTTTTTTTATAGAAATTTTGGTAGAAAAATATCTTACAAATTTGGACTGATATCCTGTTTGTCTTTTTTCTTAATCTTCTCAGATGCGGTTACGAGACAGAAAAGACTCTCCACAGCTACTCATGGATGCTAAACATATCTTTCCTGTCACTTTTCCCTTTAACCCATCCTCCCTGGCCCTAGAAACCATCCAGATCCCGGCCAGCCTGGGCCTGGGCTTCATTGCACGGGTTTAAAGTGCTGTCCAGGCATACATAGAAAATGCAATTCTCTTCCGAATATGAACAGTTTCCAGAGAGCTACTGAAAATACATTTTTAAAGAAGTACTGATTGTCTTTAAAAGAAGATGTCATTAACTGGAAATCTCCCTAGAATCCTTTTGCTTGGGAAGAGACTCCTTATGTTGTGTTACCTTAAATCAACATTCATTGATCAGTTGGGAATCCTGAATTTATACACAGCTGAATGATGGTAGGGAGGAATGAAAGGAAGGGCAAAAAGTGTGTGTCTTCAGCTGACAGCATCTATTTTACATCTTTAGTGCTGCATTTAAGTGGCATATAGAAATACAATTCCATACGTATGAACTGTTGTTAACAAGGCACAAAGAACTGAAAGAAAAATCACCACTGAATACATATCATATCAGCTTAGGAGCCAATCATGTTGATACTGTCAAACTGGATCAAAAAAATAAACTGGCAATATGTAAAGTAACTGGCCAAGTAACTTCCTTATTTGTGTCACTATGGCATAGCGATATGAAAGATGCTGGTTTGCTAGATAGCATAGATGCCCTTTTGTACTGTAGCTTACTGAGCATCTTAAATTGCTGCTACATGGTGTCTCCTGATGTGATAGTCTTACTAGGCACCACATAATAAGCTTCTGTTTTATCCTCTCTGTTTACGATTCAACCAGATTAGTTCTAACTGGATTATATGCAATTATCCACAGGCTCATCTGCAGGAGTAGCAGACACTGGGAGAGTTGTGCAGTAATAGGACAAGACGCTTGGTGTTAGGTGTAGAGCTAGACAGAGTGGCTGTTGATGTCATTGCTGACCAGGATGTATTGCTCGATATGCTAGTTAATTCCATCTGTGTGGATATTGCGTCATGGGATAGTGTTCTGTAAACTTGTTGTTTTTAGTTCCCAGATCTGATTCTTGCCATGCATATGTTCAACCTTGACCAGTTTTCTTTTTAATTTATTACGTGTTAGTTAGCCTCAGTCACTATCTAGAGAGGACTATCAGAGTATTTATAATTCAGACCTCGAAACTTTGATTATCCTGTAACTTATTTAAAAAGGCATATAATAAATCATTGTAATTCAGGGGGGTTGGGTGTTGAAACCTCTATAAATTTTCTCAGATACCATTGGATACTTTAAAAACATCATATTATAAATACATTAAGAAGATTTATGTAAGAAATATAAAAAGATTATTAAATTTTATAGAGGATTTGGTTCAGTAAGACCCAGATTCTGTAAGTTTTCATTATGAAATTCTAATTAAGTATATTCTCCAATTTTTTCTGGAAATCTTATATAATAAATCCTTCAGGTTGTATAAGAGCAAATTTTTAGCTTTCATTCCTCTGGTTGTTAATTACAGTCATCAATTTGTATAACTTAACCTGTAAGATGGTCTATAACAGTGACATTTAAGTATGTGCAATATTATTGATGAGAGCTAAACAGTTTCAAGTCAGAGATAAGTACTGTTATTAAACAGCAATTATTGTTCATTATCTTCCTGGAGACTGAATGTCCTTGTTTACAAAGTAAGAGGGTTGGACACCTGGTTGTTCCGGCCACTTCCCCATTTACAGCTCCCTCATGCTTGGTTCCTAGAGGAAGGGGCCAGTTAGTCCATCCTGCTGAAAGCCCAGTGTTTAGTGCCTGTCAGTTCCCTAGGGTTGATACGGTAAATTACAACTTTGTGTAGCCACAACCTTTTCTTACTGTGCATCATTTAGGTACTTTAGAATATCCTAATATATTTGTTTTATTTGAAAGTTACTTAGTTTAAGTAATTTTTGTTATGTGATGAACTGTTTTTTGTTTGGGGGATTTTTTTTTTTTTTTTTTTTTTTTTTTTTTTTGTAGTGCTGGGAATTGAACCCAGGGCCTCTTGTGTGTTAAATAAGTACTCTATCACTGAGCTACAGTCTCAACCTTTATTCAGTTCTAATACATTTATTTATTTGCGGAATCCTGAAACACTAATTCAGCCAGCTTCAACTTTCCTGGGTTTTCAGTATTGTTTCGGTGAACAGTTAGTGCTTGAAGCCATTTCATTAGTACTGAGTGTGTCAGAAAGCAGAGAGGGGTGGCGGGTGGAAGAGTTGCTAGGCAAACGGTCATGTGTAGGCTGCCTTCCCTCAGCCCTGGCAGGCCTCCCACACCCTGCTCCCAGCTTAGTCCTGAGTAGGACGATTGTCGCACACCGAGTCTTGTCTTCGAGATCATGCTGTCCCTGAAACCTTTTTTCCTACTTCAGGCATTTGTGTCCTGCAGTTTCTATCCAGCACTTTTTCTTATTATTTTCCTCTGCTGTCCAGAGCTGGAGCTCCAGTTCCATAGCTTTTCCCACTCTGGTTTTTCCTGTTTCAGTGACAATGGCTCAGTCTCTCTATAACTCTAAGCTTCAACTCTTTCAAGCCTCTTCAGAACCTCAGATGGGGATCTGAGTTATAGTCCTCAGAAGAATACCTTATAACCAGGGAACCTCAAGACCTGGTGAGTGAGCGTGTGCACTGCCTTGTCAAGGTGGCTCAGGTTTGTGCTCACCAGGTGTCCGTTAGGCTGAGGAAGGACCACTGGCCTCCACTCTCATCCATGCTCTCTCCCCTAGCCTCAGACACATGCTCACCTTTCCCCTGCCTGTCCCCCTCCCCACGTCCCTCGACCTAGTCACATCAGCGGAATGGTTTTCTGTGACCCTAGCTGGCATGCATGGGACTGGACTTTTGGTGTCTGTGCACACACCCTCGCTGTTCTCACTTCTGTAACATTATCACGAATCGGCTTGTCCATAATTCCAGTGTGACGTGCTTGTACTACAGAGAAGGAGCTCTTGAAAGACACCAGGGCAGCTCTTCCTTGCAGCAGCCCCTGCCCAGTAGCCACCGCTGTTCCTGCTGTAGATGCAGCTCCCTCCCTTGGGATCCGAGGTGATCCCTACCCTTCCTGTAGCTTTTCTTAGCCCAAGGCCTGAGTCTGCCTTGGAGTAACTCAAAATGGGGAAAGACAAACATGAAACAAAATGGCTCCTTTGGAAGCTTTGAACATTGCATATCACCCGGCACAGCTTTGGAAAGCAAAGGTACAGATGATAACCCAAAGCCGAGTGGTAGGAGATTGAGATCTGTGCCAGTTCAGATGACGTGCTTTGTTACTGGTCCATTTCAGTAGATAAAGAAAGATTCCTTGTGAGCAAGTGTGTGTGATACACTTATTCAATAGTGCATACAGGAGCTGTCACAATACTTAGGGTGTTGGTGTCTTGATTATTGTGAGAAATCACTTTTCCGACAGTTCTAGGAAAAGAGCTACTGCCATCCTGAGAAGCCCACAGAGTTCCCCCTCTCACACTCACAGTCACTAGTTGAGAGTTCTTCAGGAGGCATAGTCAAGGGTCCTCTGGGTGACAGCAGCCTGGCAGGAGGGAGAGCAAATGTCCGTGTGTGACGCTGCATGGTCCTGTGGAAAGCAGTGCAGAAATAGCACCCGTGTGTATGTGCTTCTCGCCAGCACTCTTCCTCTGTTACCTCACTTCCTCACAGCCACAGGAGACTGCTCCCACAGTCTCTGTGGATGGGAATTTGGGACAATGATATGGTCAGTGACTAGCTGCGGGTGCCACTGCCCTCTGGCAGTGAGGGCGGAGGCCGCCCTGTTCCTCCTGATGCTGTGGGGTGCCCTGGGCTGGTAGGGGTGCTCTTCGTCTTTACTGGCGTGTGGAAACAGACAAATGAAGAGCACCAACTCACTTGCTGGGCGGCCAGGGCACAGTGCTTACAGCGCCAGCTGTGACAGGCTCGCCTGTTGTCGGGAGCCAGTGCTCCCCAACAGGGGACTCTCAAGTTAGGGGCTGTCTGAGCTAAAAGGTCAGGAGGCAGTGAAAACCTCAGGCGTGAAGAGGCAAGGCAGGCCACTCTCCACACGCCTGAGGTTTCCCTGCGGGAGCCCCTGGCTAAGTGCACAGCCCACCGAGAGCTCTATTCTAGGTACGCTCTGCTGCCCAGGGGAGCCCAGGACAGTGAGCACCTCCCTCCCTGGGGCTGTTTGCTGTAGGTGAGTCCGCGTATGCTTGGAAGTGCCACAGCATGCCACAGGAGGGAAATTAGGCGCTGTGCTGTGGGCATGCATGCTTGAGGCCACAAGCATTTTGTGGCAAGTGCTTTGTAATTTGTTCTCAGGCTGTGCTGTGAGGGCCGCCTTAACCCTTGCCCCTTCCCTTTTAGAGCTGCCTTAAGTTCCCCAGAACTTGTCCTCAGTGAGGGATATTCTACCATGTTTCTTGAGGTTTCGTAAGGATTTGGATTGGGTGCAGCTTCCAACCACTGATTCCTTTCTCCCCTTCCTGCATCTCCTGCCACCTCTGTACTGTCATTCCCAAACGGAGATTAACATCTATAAAGCAACCAATGAAACGCTAGCTTTTAGAATATTTCTGGGTTAGAGCAGCTCCCTGTGACAGTAAGCGAAGAGCATGCATGGAAGCAGGACAGAAGTCAGAATATCCACGGGGGTCTTGCCTTTCACTGATGCTTTCTAATAAAGGCAAAAATACAACTCTAAAAACTTTGTATGGACATCCTTTTAAAATGTAAAGGTGCTCTACTGTAAAAGGCTGACTAAAAACAGGAAAATAGCTGTATTAAGTTCTGACCCATTATAGTACCTAAACTAACTTTAAAATTATAATCAGTTTCTCCATAGATCAAAACCAAAAGATGCCACGTCAAACATCTCCCAAATGCATTTTATAATTTTTTTTTTTTATAATTTGGTCTAGCTAAAAAAAAAAAAAAAAACGTTCACTAGCTTAATTTAGTGGGTAGAATTAGACTCATAACATATCTGAAGACAACTAACATTTCCTTGGCACCGTGATATTGTTTGGAATATTTGGGAAAGTTTTAGGTTTGTTTTTTAAGGTTGAAATTGTTGTGTATAATGCTTGGAAAATTAATGCGTTCCCATGCGTTTTCCAGAGTCAGTGGTTTCTAATGATGTGTTGTTGTTACATGTTATAAAATCTTAGCCTCTCTAAGTCATGTGAGCCGTTATTTTTTCCTACAAGTGATTTCTCCTTTAAGTGTGAGTATGTGTTGTGATTTATGATCCCTGATTATGTTCTTCTTTGGGTTCCTGAGGAAATACTGATTTTCTTGTGTTCTTGGAAATTTTCAGTTGTTCCAGCAGTATTGCACAGATGAGCTCATGGCATTTAACATACTGTGTTTTTATTTTAACTGTTTATAACTTATTGTGAAAAAGACCTGCCTTTGAAATACAGTGAAATGCAGCATTGCAGTTTACAAATCTTTTTCTTCCCTGGATCTGGAGAAGGAACTTTCTTGATCTACACAGTTAATCTGTGCAAAGTGGTTAAGTAAGGAAGCAGAAATGCTGAAAGGTGAGAGGTGCCACCAGGCCTTTCCGGATCTGACTGAACCCTCTTCAGAGTATCACACAGGAAATCTTCTAGAATGTTAATGATTCACCTCATATCAACGAAAGCCTTGGAAACATGAGTTTTTCACTGGATATCACCTAATGCTAAAAGAAAAGCCAAAACAATATCAGAATGACATTTTATGCTCTAAATTTGTAGCTGTCTAATGTGCTTACTGTGTATCTGTCATTAGTGCTGTATTCTCCTAGCTATTGTAGAAAATTGTTGAAATAAAGATAAGGACATAAAGGAGCTTTGTCTGTGTCTATAAACTGCCTTCACATTTTAAAACAAAACAAGCTGTTACTCCGAAGGTTAATTGATGTGAGTGTAGTCTCTAATGAGCATATCAAAGGGTCTTGGAAACCGAAAAGTTGGCTAGTTCTGTCTGTCCTGGAAAACGGTGACGTGAAAACTGCCAAACACTTAAGCAAGCATATCAGCTAAACTAGCTGAGGCACCATAGCTTCTCTTCAAGAGAAAGTCATACCTGGATATCATCAGATTCTCTGACGGAAAAAAAAATAGAACCTAGGGATCTGCGAGTGAAATGTGGGGCTTCCGAAAGTTTAAACAAGATTTGTGTCAAAAGTTCAGCTTTCAGTGCAGTAGGAAAAGAGACTACTGTTCAGAACAGGATGAAGGTCAAAGGATGTGTGTGTGTGTGACATGGGACACTCCTTTGGATGGAGAAGGAATAACCTGATTGTCGTAGCCTCATCTTTAGTCATCATACGGAAACGTGAGTACTGAGTTCTACCATAGATTGTACCCCACTTTCACATCAGGACAGGTCCATTCATCAGACTCATTTATCACAGATTTTCCTTTCCAGGGCACCACACCAGGCCCAGAAATGCAGCAGCAGGAGTCATGACGTTCCACTGCTAGCCCAGGGAAGTACATAGTCGTGTATACATCAAGAAGTTACAAAGTCATAAAAAAAAAATTGAGATTTGCAAACAGTTTCTAAATAGATTAGAACTCAGTCGAGGTTGTGTCTCCCAGAGTAAAACCACTCTCACTATGGCATTTGATATAATCATTAGAATTATTTTCTGGAATAATGGATAGAAGTCAAACTAAGCTTGACCCCAAAGGGAATCCATTTCTGGACATAACAGCCCAGGGATGCATCTAGGTGCCCAGTCATTGGCCTCAGGGATGGACACATTGCTTTTCTGTATTTTGGCTCCATTAGCCAGGGTCTCCCCACGTGGTGACAGAGAGAGAGAGCTCTCGGAAGCACAGCTCTGCCACCCAGCCTCTCTGATAGCATCGCACAGCTCAGTATGGAGCCTCTTTGGCCAGTTTGAGTTCTACATCCATTCTTAATCACTGTGTCCAGGGAAACCGAGCCTGCCAGCCTGAGCCACACTCCACCGCTGAACTTCGAGTCACCACAGAAACCGGGTGGGTACGGCGGCAGTGGGTGGGTACGGCGGCAGTGGGGGGCCGAGGCAAGGATGGGAAGCGGTCAATCAGAAGTGAAAGCAACACCATCTGATCATAGGAGAGAATGGAGCAGCTGTGGGTAGCCCTGGTGGTGTGCCACGTTCCTGAACAGGTGGGGCTGCTGGGTTCCAGGAGGAGTGTACCAGAGTGAGAATACAGAGAGGTCAGTAAGTAAGGCATTGTACCGTTGGCGGATTCCAACATGGCATTTACCACCCAGAGCAAGATCTTCCCAGGCCATTGTATCCTCAACATGGCCTACTGTGCTGCTGAAACCAAAGCCTAGACATTGAGGGGGAAGTGGCAACATAAAAACCCATCTAATTAAAAAAAAATTTACTTTCTTACTATGTATACAGTGCTCTGGCTACATGTATGCTTACATACCAGAAGAGGGCTCCAGATCTCATTACAGATGGTTATGAGCCACCATGTGGTTGCTGGGAATTGAACTCAGGATGTCTGGAAGAGCAGCCAGTGCTCTTAACCTCTGAGCCATCTCTCCAGCCCCTGTCTTATGATCTCACTAGCATGGTGTCAACCACTGTGGTAGACTAGATGAGGTTCAGCAGAGAACTCAAGTCCTGAGGTGACTTGGCCTGGGAAAGTAGTGAAGGGAGGCAGGACTAGAACAAGTGCCGAGATCTCCAAGCACTATCCGGCCCGAGGCAGGAGAACTGCAGGTTCTAGGTTAGCCTGAGCTACATGATCAAATCAGGGGAGCATGGACTACAGAGTACAGTTTTGTCAGGAAAACAACCGTGTCAAGGCTCCTCTGTGCAGACGGCCCTGAATTCCATCCCGAGTACCGAGGAGAGGGGGTGGTGGAGTGAATGAGTGCTGTGAGACCCAGAAGCGGGATAGGAATTATCCATGAAACCTAAATATTGTGGTAAATGGATATATTTTGAAATATCAGGAAAGTCACCACTGAGGGAACAAAATGCCAAAAGTTTGTATCATCAAGAAACTTGAATGAGAGCGAATTCAGCTAATGTTAACCTACTCTGGGAAACACACACTGAGAAGACCTGGGCTATAGCAAAGATTCAGGCCCTAAGCTAGGAAGAGTTGAAGATACAGGCCCCCTTTTTCACATATCCCCTGCTGGTTGTTAAAATCAGGATTCTAAGCTGAATGGCCTGAGCTAGGATGGCAACCACTACATAAAAGGATGGGAAACCTATGTGGGAGAAGAGAAGCCTGTGTGGTAGAGGGCAGAGGTAGACATTAGGTGTCTTCTTCAGTCACTCCTTGCCCTATTTTTGGAGACAGGAAGAATTCATTCATTCATGTAGTTTGGCTGCCAGGGAGCTCCAGGCATCAATGTGTATGTGAGTCCTGGGGATCTGAACTTGGGCCCTCATACTTGAGCTATAGACACTTTACTGACTCAGCCATCTCCCCACCCACAACCTCAGGCTAACAAAAAAAAAAAGAAGTCATAAGTAGTCAGGAGACAGCCCGCATATCCATGCAAAGCCATTCTTAACCATACATATGTTTCACATTTCAAAAGGAGACTTTAAGAGTGACACTTCTGGCTGACAGCCTCAAGAGCTCTATGAACCCCCACTGCCTGTGGAAACTGATGAAAGTATTTAAGGGGGGGGCTTCTAAGATTGGCGGTGTTGGCACACACCTTTAATCCCAGCAGTGAGGAGATAAAGTCTGAATTCCAGACCAACCTGGTCTACAGAGTAAGTTCCATGACAGCCAGACCTACACAGAGAAACCCTGTCCAAAAAAACAAAACACACAAGGTAGGAAGGAAGGAGAAAGAGAGAGAGAGAGAGGAAAGGGAGGGAGGAAGGGAGGGAGGGAGGGAGGGAGGGAGGGAGGAAGGAAGGAAGAAAGACAGAAAGAAAGAAAGAAAGAAAGAAAGAAAGAAAGAAAGAAAGAAAGAAAGAAAGAAAGAAAGAAAGAAAAAGAAAGAAGGAAGGAAAGAAGGAAAGAAAGAAAGAAGGAAAGAAAAAGAAAGGAAAGAAAACATGCTAAATGTTGATGTGGTATATTTTATTGCATCAGTTACTTTTCTATTTCTATGTGTGCTGGCTAGTTTTTATGTCAATTTGACACAAGCTAGAGTCATTTTGGAAGAAAAAGCCTCAATTGAGAAAGTACCCTTAACAAGCTAGTCTGTGGGCAAGGCAGAAGCACATTTTTTTAAATTGATAATTGATGGGGGGGGAGGCAGCTCAGTGTCTTCTGTGCCACCCCTGAGCTGATGGTCCTAGATTCTAGAAGAGAGAAGGCTGAGCAAGCCAGTGAGCAGCATTCCTGCATGGCCTCTGCTTCAGTTCCTCCTCCAGCTTCCCTCCTGCCTTGGGCCCCTTGTTCCTTCTCTGACTTCTCTGGGTGATGGACTGTAAGCGTCTAATCTTAGAGGTGAAATAAACTTCCCAAGTTGTTTTTGGTCATGGTGTTTTATCACGTCACTAGAGACCCTAAGACATGATAAAACACCATCATCAAGGCAACTTATAAAAGAAAGGATTTGTTTGAGCTTCGGGTTTCCAGAAGGAACCCCCATGGCAGAGCTCAGTAGGCTGCAGGCATGGCAGCTAGAGCAGCAGTAGAGCTGGCATCTTGAACAGCGAGCAGGCAACAGAAAGAACAAATTTGAAATCATGTAAATCTTTAAACTCCCAAAGCCTGCCTCCTGTGACATGCTCCTTCTAACAAGGCCACACCTCCTAACCCTACCCAAACAGCACCATGAAATGGGGACGAGGTACTCAAATGCCTGAGACTATGGGGAACATCTCATTTAAAGCACCACAGTTATCTAAAGCAATGTGTACATACATGCACACACACACACACACACAGGGAGAAGGGAGGAAGGGAGGGAGAGGGAAGGAGAGGGAGGGAAAGAGACAGAGAGGGCTTCCCAATTCACATGTCAGAAGTTGACGCTACCCTTTTATGGCCACGAACACAGGGTTCCATCTGCCCCAGCAACCCTACTGCCTTTCGGCTACGGGTCGCTGAGGCTAAGCTTCAAATGAACATAGCCGAGAGGAAGGACTTCCCTCCTACCCTGCCCCAGTTCATGGTTCCTCTGTGAGTACTCTGCTGCTGAGAACAGTAGGTCCTCAATCGCCCTGAGCTAGGCTAACAAAACAGTGGTTTCATGTGGAGAAAAGCTAACCTACGAGACTCATCTTTGCTGACTCCTGTGTACCCAACATGGAGGGGAACATCTCTCAGGGACAAGTGGACCACCACCCCCACCCCACCTCCTCATCACCCCCACCCCACCTCCTCATCACCCCCACCCCACCTCCTCATCACCCCCACCCCACCTCCTCATCACCCCCACCCCACCTCCTCATCACCCCCACCCCACCTCCTCACCACCCCCACCCCACCTCCTCATCACCCACACCCCACCTCCTCATCACCCACACCTCCTCATCACCCCCACCCCACCTCCTCATCACCCCCACCCCACCTCCTCATCACCCCCACCCCACCTCCTCATCACCCCCACCCCACCTCCTCATCACCCCCACCCCACCTCCTCACCACCCCCACCCCACCTCCTCACCACCCCCCACCCCACCTCCTCACCACCCCCACCCCACCTCCTCATCACCCCCACCCCACCTCCTCATCACCCCCACCCCACCTCCTCATCACCCCCACCCCACCTCCTCATCACCCCCACCCCACCTCCTCATCACCCCCACCCCACCTCCTCATCACCCCCACCCCACCTCCTCATCACCCCCACCCCACCTCCTCATCACCCCCACCCCACCTCCTCATCACCCACACCCCACCTCCTCATCACCCACACCCCACCTCCTCATCACCCACACCCCACCTCCTCATCACCCACACCCCACCTCCTCATCACCCACACCCCACCTCCTCATCACCCACACCAGAGCCTTGGCTTGGAGGTTTTTCTGGGAACAAAGCAGATCATGAAAAGTTTCTTCCTAAAGGAACTGACTTCCTTTGCGGATGTTTAAGAGAAATTTGAGCCAAAGTATGATGGAGGTTTAAAGCAAATGGGAATTAGGGGAAGTTTGTCTGGCAGTTTGTCTGGAGACACATTGAAGTGTGGGCCCTGGGTTTCTCAGAACAAATTGGAGAAGAGCCATCTGAGAGGAGTCTGTGTGATCAGATAAATGTCACACATTGACCTTAAGAATTATCCTTTCAAAGGAGCCCAAAACTGAACGGACATTTTCCCAGTGTGGAAAGCTATTTATGCTTATGGCAACACTGAAAACAGCAGGGCAATTGGGCCCATTGGAAGAGCTTAACAGCTGGATGTGTTCAGGAAAAAGACACAAAGTACCAACACCACTGCCATGCCTGGCAGACAGCAGGCACAGGCAGGCTACGGATGTGGGGAAGGCAGAAACAGACTAGGCTGAAACAACCAGTCTGGGCAGAGAACATAACAAGTCCAACTGATTAACCATAAGAAGGAACAGCACCAGAACTGCTACAGTATATCCTTAAAAACAGTCAGACCCGGCAAGAAATGTTTTTGCAAGATTTGTTAAGAAACACGAATGAGTGGCTTATGCCAGGCTTTGAGGGTGAAGTGTCCCTCGGCTCTGCACAGTGGTTGGCACTGGGGAAAAAAAAAAAAAAAAAAAAACAGACACAGATTTGCTACCTGACCTAGGTAAGAGGGGCGAACACACTTCCAAAGCAAGACCCACTCCAACAATGGAAGGGCTTTATTGCAGAGCCTGTATCTCATGTGGGGACCCATCCACCCTGAACCTCATAAGGGGACCCACCCATCCTTAAGCACACTCAGTTAAGGACTACGCTCCTGAGCATGCTCAGTGTAAGATCATGTTGCGGGCATGTCCAACCTGCAGCCTGCCAGAATAGCTGTAAGTGCACCCCGACACAAAATCGTAAGATCCCCAAAACATTATATTTTTGTAACTAACTCGATTGGCATGACCTTTCTAGAAAGAGAAAGGTGTCCGAAGGTTGGGCGTGCCTGGGAGAATGGCCCTGAGCGCGGCCAGCTTGGAACACCGAGTTTTATCTGAAAAATAAAGGACGTTTCGCAGGTGTGCGGTAACAGGGATCTGCCCCGAAGGTGCCTCCCTCAGCAGCCTCTCATCTGTTACAGGCTCGGTTCCTCCGCTGATATAGCTCTTCCGAGCAGTGGTGGAAATCGTAGGAGATGGGGCCTAGCTGCAGAACTAAGAGCATCGGGGGTGTGATAGCTGCTTCTGAAAGACTGTAACTGCATCCTTTCTGTCTGCTTCCGTCCACGCTAAGGCAAGCTGCCTGCCCCTCCCACCATGCGCACCAGCTTCTCTGAGATGCCCAGCCTCCTCTCGGGCTACAGAGCCAGTCAGCTGTGGGTCAAACCACTGAACCTGTGAGCCAAGGTAAGTCTTTCTTCCTTTCAAATTGTCTCTCTGAGATATTTGTTATATAGTGTAAAACTAACATGCACATTAAAATGCCCTATGCAGGCAGAGGCTGGTGGGTCTCTGTGAGTTCAAGGCCAGCCTCTGGTCAACATAGTGAGTGAGTTCCAGGACAGCCAGGGCTACACAGAGAAACCCTGTTAAAAAAAAAAAAAGTACAAGGAGGAAAGAAAGAAAAGAAGCTTGCCTCAAACCAATAACTTAAGATGTTTACCTTAAGAACCTGCCTGATGGAGAGCAAACAAACCAAACCCAAAATAAACACCATAAAGGAAAACAGTAAGGATGACACAGAATTTTACAGAGAAAATAAATGAGAACATAAACACAACCGACAACTTTTAATCAAGTCGACTGAACAATATGAGAAAAGTTGTAAATTACCAAAATCAGGACTGAAAGAAGAAAAGAGGGCGCGTCTTCTTCAGCAGAGCCAAGACGAGGAGGAGGAGGCAAATGAGGAGCTGGGGTGCAGGGACTCAAGGGGTGAAGATCTCTGGCCACACAGCTGGGCAGTACCCGAGGGCGAGCACAGCTTTAGACTTTGTCCTCTCAAGACCTCATCCGGAACCAGGAGCACCAGCCACAGCTTTACCCCAGAAAAGTGGATGAGATGGACAAATCCCCACAGGTCCTGGGGAATCTGAATGGATTTCCAAGTGAAGGGGTAAGCGAGAATCTTAACACACACACACACACACACACACACACACACACACACACACAGTCCTTGGGACATCACTTCAAGTTTCAGCAAATACAGAAGAAATAGTACAAGTTTCTCACAGACTCTAATAAAATAGAGATGCTCACAATTCCTAACTCTTAAAGGTCAAGCAGAGAAAGCTATCGCACCCATTACAAGGAGTCCCAGAACCCCTAACAGGACATCACACACCAAACCCAGAAACATTCAATGAGGACCATACACCCCAGCCAAGTAGGGCTTATCCCAGAAGTGAAAAAAAATAGCTTAAAAAAAAAAATCAACCATCAAGCTCCGTGGTAAGCACCTGTAATCTCAGATGCTTGGAAGGCTGAGGCAGGAGAATTTCAAGTTTGAGGACAGAATGGGCAACCTAGTGAGTCCCCGATCTCAAATATATATCCATTCACAAATTAATAAAATAGCCTATGCAAAAAATCTTTATCATACACGATATCAAATAAGAAAAAATCCCTACGGCACTGGCCTCAAGCTTGGCTGCCCGCCTGCCTCAGTCTACCAGTGCCAGAATTACCATCACGGCCACCACACCTGGTTACCTGTGATTTCTAACCATGAATCCAGATACTGCGTTTTCATTCAGCATTGGTGGTAAATCTGTTTTCGTTGTTTGTCTCACAATGTGGGCCCCCACGGCCGCACACCATGAGGCTCTGTCACTCACTCACCGACTATAGCTCTGCTTTGCCCATAAATACATGGCAGGACGGGGCTGGGGCCATAGCTTAGTCTATAAAGGACTAGCGCTGCAAGCCTGGGGGTCTGAGTTCAATCCCCAGAGCGTGCATTTAAAAAGCCAGGGGAGGCGGAGACAGTAAGGAGCTCTGGGGCTTAGGGTCGGCCTAACCCAGTGAACCCCAGGTTCCTGGCTTCAAAACAAAAAGAACAAAAAGTGCGTAAAAAGAACAAAAAGGAAGGGCAGAAGTTTATCTCTTCTTTCTTCGTTATGAAAATAGTCTCAACAGTTCATGGACCTCTAATCCATATAAAATATAAAAATAAAGTCACTATACGAAAGCGCTGCCAGGATTATTTTTTAACGCAGTGTGACGGGCCTGTGCATTAATTTGGGTGGAACCAACACCTTTTGAATGTTAAATATTCCCATCCCTCCAAATGGACCGCACTTGTGTGCCCTTTAAGAGAGAGAGACGCACTGTGGCCATAAAGGTCAAACGAGGTTTATACTGACGTAATCTCTGGGTGCATTTTCCTTGATCTTGTCTCTTACTTTCAATTGCATATAAAACGCTCATAGGACAACGACGTTAGTTAGTTAGTTAGTTAGTTAGTTAGTTACTTAGTTACTTAGTTACTCCGACCCCTTCCTCGGTTGAAAAGTTCTGTTAGCTCACTGAATCTTTGGTTTTCCTGTGTTCGCATTTCTATGCTCTGCCGGCTGCAGAAAGGGAGCAGGAACTTGGGCGGGACCCTTGGCGGTTTATTTCACCTGTTACCTGGGCAGGGCCAATGGCCGCACAGGCCGGCCTGCGAGCACCAATCCCGCTGCCACCCCCACCCCGTCCCCACCCCCGACTCCCGGGGGGGCCCGAGCCCTCGGGGGAAGGGAGCCGTGGCACTCGGGAAAACTTGTGGGCAAGATGGCCCGGCGCTGACTGGCTGGGCGCGCTCGGTCCCCAGCAGCAGCAGCAGCAGCAGCAGCAGCACGCCGAGGCCCATGGCGGTGGCCGAGCTCTACGCGCAGGTAGGGGCTGGGGGACGCACCTATGCGCCTGTCGGGGCAGGAGGAGCGGCGGAGGCCGGGGAGCAGCTGCGAGCTCAGCCCGCAGCACACCCAAGGAGGGTCGCCGCTCCCATACCGGGTGACTGGACCACTGGGACCCTTCCTCCTGATGGAATCTGTGTCCCTCGGTGGGCAGGGGCTTCCATCCAGCACGATAATCTTTGTAACCTCGGGAGTCTGGAGCATTTCGGCAAGATTGGTGCTCTCTAGCATGCTGGTCCCTCGGGGCATCCACCCAGAGCTGCCTGGTCTGAGCGCAAGTGTCAGCGCTGAGTTTCGAAACAGCCGCGAAACAGATCTTGCTACACTGTCGTAGGGGAAATTCAGACCCTTTCGAATTCAGACAGATGGGACTAGAACGGACGCTGCTGGAACATTTTCCCACACGCATACATGCCTTAGCTGAATTGGAGAGGAGGCGTTATTGTTTGGTTTGGGGTTTTGTTTGTTGAGACAGCGTCTCACTGTGTCACTCCAGCTAGCCTGGAAATCACTATGTAGATCAGGCTGGCTTCAAACCCACAGAATTCTCCCTGCCTCTGCCTCCAGAGCGCTGAGATTAAAGGTGTGGTCTCCACGCTCCACCCTGTTTTTAAGACAGGCTCTTGCTTTGTATCCCTGGCTAGAATGGTGCTCCCGAAATAGCTCCGGCTGGCTTCAGACTTGTAGAGATGTTGCCTCAGCTACCTGAGGGCTGGTATTACAGACGGACCCTGACACACACACACACACACACACACACACACACACACACATCTTTCTACCTTAAATTGAAAAGGCGTGTTCACTATCGTCTACAGTAAAAGATCCTGGTCATGATTATCTTCCCATTGGGAGGAAGAAGATCCTCTACTTTGTTTAACTCAAACAAAGAGAATACCCCTCTGATGCACTTAACTGTTAACCATTACTTAACAGTTTTGCACTTTTTCGAGTGTTCCCTTTCACTTAACTCCCCCAGCCCCCAACCCCCCTGCCCCCATCCTCGAATTCTTCCCCTCCTCCATCCCAAGCTGGGGACTGAGCCCAGGGCCTTGGGCTGGCTCAGCAGGCACTCTACCATAGAGCTGAACCCCTCATCTAGACCCCTCATCTAGACTACTTTACCAGAGACGGTGTAAGCCGCCAGGTAACCGGCAGTGTTTCTAAGTCATCATGCCATGATCAGCAGAAGAAAGTTCTTGAACAAACCCCGCCCTTTGGGGTATCTTTGGGGACAGACAGCTGACCTCTGACCTGTTTTGAGTAGCAATTTTTCTTGAAGCAAAAACACACAGGTGTACTTAACCCCTATCTCCAAGTTCCTGTCACCCCAGCACTCAGGAGGCTGAGGCAAGAGGACTAGCATGGGTTTGAGGCTAGCCTGGGCTACACGGTGAGTTCCAGGCAGCTAGGGCTAAATAAGGAGTCTTACCTTAGGGATAAGTTAGGACATTGTCAGGCGGGTGACAGGAGGGTGGGAGGGTCCATGTTCTTCTGTAGGAAGAAGCCCTGTGTTTGAGGGGGGCAGAGAGAGAAATGGTTTGCTTTATTCCAAAATGGTTGTTTTTCCTGACGAGGCATTTTCTGGGTTTTCTGAAGTGAGGAATGTCAAACAGATGTTCGATGAGACCTAGAGGGGGAGGTAGAGCTGAGGCAGAGGGGTCATTCAGCAAAGGTTGGGGTTTTGAGTAGAAGTGGGGGATCTGGTAGTAGTTTAGGAGGCGAGTGAGCATCGTCATCATCAAGGTCCGGGCCATTCAGGCATCTGGTAGGTACTGGACATGCAGGGTGGTGACAGACAGAAGAAACTGGCCTGGGAATGTTTGGACAAGGGACACACCAAGGATGACTTGGACACTGGCGTCTGTGGTCTGTGTGATTGAGAACAGGGTGTGTATGGGCGACATTAGAGCTACTAAGAGAAGGAAATGATTCTGAGGGAGGTCATGAGGCTTTTTACTTTTTTTTTAAACCAGCCTGGTATTGAAGTAATTCATGGAAAGTGAGTGAGGGGTGCGTACCCTGGGTGTCTCTAGAGAATGGGCTCAGTCAGGGGGTGAGGAGCCCGAACCCAGGTGTGGTCACTCGCTGAAACTAAGGCGGGAGCAACCCACTGCAAGAGAAAAGAGGGCCAAGGCCAGGATAGAGGAGTGCCTACATTCCGAGAGCAGCACCAGCCAGCTGCAATCCAAGAGCCCCGTCACAGGGAAGGAGGCAGGAGGGCTGGGCAGAGCCAGGAAGCGTGGTTCCCAGAGGGACAGGGGACTCCTGAGAGACGCCATGACGCAGGAAGTGTAAAGCGACCCACCCTTCTCCACAGCACACCGCCTTGGACAGGTTCCAAACCGAACTGCCAGAAATCCCTTTGAGAAAAAAACTGGTCTGACCAACCCCCGCTTAAAACCTTCATGAGGCTCTTGTCGCTCTCAAATCCCAACCCAGCCACGAGGGCCTGCCTCTGCATCCTTCTCCAGCCCCCACCCCGCCCCACCCCCTCTACTCTCTCTTAGCTGGCTCGTGTCCCTCCAGGCGGGCGTCTTGTCTGTTCTTCATGGCGTGGCCTGCATGGTCACTGCCAGCTTGGCACACTGTGCAGATTCCATCCGAGCAGGCCCTCAGAGGCCCATGGCCAGCCCTCCATCCAGCTCCCTGCACACCGTGAACACGGTCAACTCGGCAGACCCGAGTATAGCCCACCATTAGCCTGTAAAGACCAGGGCACGGTGAGAAGGCTCTACATGCCAGCTCTGTGCACACGCGAGGGAGATGCCGTTTCTGTTTGCAGCGGCAGCTGTGAACGTTATGCTTATTTTTCTCTCGCATGAGAACATTCCTATGCACCAGACATCGTCAGAACCTTCTCTCAATCTAACATAGTCTGGGGGGGGGGGGGAATCAGTGTGTTAAACCTTCACATCCCATTCTAGACAGCACTCAGATCAAGGAAGTTGCCTGAGGTTACATAGTCCATAGTCCTGACAGAGTCAGATCCTTCATGCCTCTCCAAGCCCTGACCTGCCCCACCCCCACCTCATGTCATCTTCAAGGAATCTAAGCGCTTTCCCACACAGAGGACCCATGGGATGTCCATCTGCTTTCTAGCTACCTGCCCACACCTGCTAATCTGTCACTTCGCTCTTTATGATAACAAAATGGAACCAACCCCAATGTCCAGCGAGAGAGAGCAGAAAGCAAGTCATGAGGCCCCACCCAGATGATGAAGGACAGGGAGCCATGAAAACACTGCCTCCAAACTTCACAGAGGCATGGAGAACCAGAGTCCCAAACCTGTACATGCTGTGGTGAAGAACACAAATAATTTGCAAGTGAATAACTAAACCCGGGGAGGTCAGTTCTGCTACCTTCAGAGACATCAAGGGGGCAGGCTCTGAGATGTCACTCCCAAAGGACCAGGGTGTTGCCTCTCTTTCAGTGGGCCCGTAGGAAGAAAGGTATTCCTAGACGGCTGACAGGAAGGGCCATGAGATGAGTGCAGTGTGCAGACATGAGGAAGGCAGCTGGGCCGTGCTCTCCACAGTGGGGAGGGGAGGCTGTGGTGCAGGATTGATGGGCAGGAAGGTATTGTAGAGAAACGAGAAAGTCACACAGGCTTGACCCCTCCTGAGAAAGGCGGTGGGACCAGAAGCTGTTCCGGTCAGCCCCTCCACTGGTGAACTTCATTGTGTCAATGTCCGTCTTCAACCGTGATGTTGCCCTCTACCAGCTGCTCAGCAGGAGCCTGTGAGACTCCTGGGCTGGCTTTTTGTTTGTTGTTTGCTTTGTTTTTATTTGGTTGGTTGGTTGGTTTTGTTTTGTTCAGCAGAGCTGGCATATGCTTTGCCCAGAAAGGTACAGCCGTTTCAGCACAGCCATTGTTGTCCTATGAAAGCTCACCGGCGAGACTGGGAACGCCAGGGTAGCGTGGCTGCAGACACATGAGGAACTCCTTAGCGTCCACAGAGGCTGACTGAAAGCCAAGGAGCAAAATCAGGAGAAGCACCTTGCAGAGTCACAGTCCTGGTCCCTGCCTCTCTGAGGGCCAGTGTTTACGTTAGTGACGTTCTCCTTTGACCTTTCTAAAAGTCTTCCCTCTTCTTAGTTCAGGCTAGAAGAGTCACCTGTTCTATGAGCAGTCTAAAAAGCTTAAAAACAAGGGAGGGTCCAAAAAGCCAAGACACCATCTTCATTTTTTTTTCTCTCAGCGCAGTGGAACTGCTGGGCATTGGAATTTTCTTGAACACGGCACATGCTGTGTAGGGTTCCAGGTGCAAGGGTGGGGTTCTCGACCCTCGGATGGTGATGGCAGTGGTGGGAGCTTTTAAGAGGATTCAGTTAAGCCTCCTGAATAGAGACCAAGGAGAGTAAAACAACAGAGGGACTCTGGGTGCTTACCTGTTCGTGGGTGTGGATGGATGGCGTTAGGGGTGGAAGGAACAGCAGGACAGCCGAGAGTCAGGGAAGGTTTGGAGTGTTCTAGGGAGTGCAGGTGGTTTCTTGTGACTACAGAGAAAGTAGATCGAGCACAGGAACAGGCCAATAGAGTGTTCCCGGCTGTTCGTCAGAATCTTTAGGCTTTCGGTTTTCCTCACGCTGTGGTACGCCACGGGTGCTGAGGTGGGTGAAGTGTCTGTGTGTGTCCAGATGATGGTCGAGGCTGACTCACCTGGCTGGTGAGAGGTAGGCTGCTTAAAAAGTCAACTTCACGGCACCTGGGGATTACTTGGCCCGGACAGGCGGAGAACCCACAGTTCTGGGCTCCAGCTGAGGAGTGAGAGTATGGAGACAGGCAAGCAGCATCAGCGTTTGGACTGGGACTGAGTTGCCAAGGACCTTGGGGTCTGGTATCTGAAGGTGCTGGAGATACACCCTAGAGATCCATGCTCAGAACTTGGCTGTGGTCTAAGAGATGCAGGTTCTGGAGCAGTTGGGAAAGTAGCTGGAACCCTTCAAAAGCAGCTGGTCACACGGAAGGGGTAGAGATTTCAAGGAGTGACCTTCAAGGAATGAGCAAAGAGGAAGAAAAAAAAGAGGCATGATGTCACCTGTCTGAGTCAGATGGCCTGAGCATGGAGATACCAATCCCAAAAGTACAACACACTCCTGTCACTACACATTCCACGTCAGCCTTCAGGCCTTGTGCACGGTGAATGCTGGAAGACCCTCAGACAGGTCAGGGAGGAAGCCCAGCAAAGGCCTTGAGGCAGCCTTTTGGCTGTTGGCTCTGCAGCAAGCTTGGCTAGCCGGAAGCATGCAGGAGTCATGTGAGAGCCAGTTACTCTGTTTGCACAGCTTGCATGTGTTTATCTAAATGCTTCAGTTAGCTCCCCCGTGGTTTAAAGTGTTGCCTTGTGGGTAGAGGAATGTGAGAAAGGAGGGACAGTAGATTGTTCGTGGGGCTGAGTAAACTGGAGTGTTTGCTCAGCAGGCTGGGCTTCGGGTGCAGGAGTCTAGATCTCAGGCAGTGAACACACGGGGACACGAGGACCAATGAGCTTGCTTACCTGGGATGCTGAGGGGCACGCAGCCAAGAAGAGAGTGGCCCCAGGCATTTCAACACTGCCCGCCACTGAATGACACTTTTAGGTGAAATGAATTCAGAAGTCACTAGGAGAGCACCGGACAGTCAGGCAGATAGCCTGTCAGGGTCATCCTCAGGCCCTGCTGTTAACCGGGAGCAGTGTTGTATGCCTGTAATCCCAGCACTTGGGAGGCAGAGGCAGGCAGGTCTCTGGGAGTTCAAGGCCAGCCTGGTCTACAAAGCAAGTCTAGGACAGCCAAGGCTACCCCGAGAAACCCTGCCTCAGGAAAACAAAACAAATGAAAGGATTCTCTCTGGTGCGCTCTTGGCCTGTCTGAGTTTGAGTTGGAACATCAATAAAAACGAAAGAATTGGCCAGCTCAGTGATTGCTCAGTAGCTTCCAGAGCTCCGTGTTCCTCTGGAAGTTTGGGCCAAAGGGACCTCATCCTCCAACAGGGCTGCACTTGAACACCTCAACTTTCTCCGGCTTCCCACAGCGTCTGGAATAAGCTGTCTGCACCTCTAAACTTGACAGACAGCTTGCAATAGATTATTCCAAGGATACTTTCAGTTCTGACACTTAGAATGGCTAATTCTTGATATCTTGGGGTGTTGTATTTTGATAATTTGTGATATATCGGGTTATAAGCAAACATTTCTAATAGTAGACCTGAAGGAGGAAATGTGTGGTCATGGTGATGAGGATGGGTGTGGTGGGCGTAGGTATATATATCTAAGAGCTGTGTCTGTGTGTGTGCAAAGCTCTACTCAGGCTTGGTTCAGGTCTCCATCACTGCACGATTGCCTGCTAGAGAAGTCACCCATTCTCATTTCCTATCTCTCTATCTCCTTCTCTTCCTTCTCTTTCCTTTCACTCTCCTCCTCTCTTTTTCTCTCTCTCCCTCTCTCTCTTCCTCTCCCTCTCTCCCTTTTTTTCTCCCTCTCTCTTCCTCTCTTCCCCTCTTTCCCCTCCTCTCTTCTTCTCTCAAAGCTTCCCTGCTCCTATTTTACATCTAACCAAGTTCCTGTCCTTACTGTCTATCAAGGATTACATCTACTCAGACGGGTGTGGTCATGATCAATGTTTAATGACTGTTAATCAAAACAATTCATGTCAACTATTAGATAACAATCTTTGTTCATCCCGATCTAGTATTGAAACACTAGACTTCTTTCTTCCTATTCTGTATTCCCTTCATCCATCCCTTGAGACTCTTGAGCTGAAAGTGAACTTGAAGGAAGTCTGCACTGAGGCTGTATTCCCCAAATCTCTATTCCAGCATGAATGTGCTGGAATTGTTGTTTGATATTTCTGTCCTCCCTTCTATCCTTCCATCCAGCCTGCAATCTGTGCACTTTCCTAAAGCAGTTTCATGTGACTGGGGCACCTCACACACCTTCTATATACTTTAGTGGGTGTTTCACCAGCTACTTTCATGTTTGCTCTGTTCTTTGTATTAAATACACAGCTAGTAAAATCTATAAATCTCAACCCTTTGTCCAGTGTTTAGGATATTCAGGACATGTGTCACGTACAAACTCTATCGAGATATAGAATTCGGGCTGGGGGGTTGGTTCAGTGGGTAAAAGTATTTGTCATGCAAGCCTCGCCGCTGAAGTTCAGCTCTCCAGAGCACACACAGAGGCCAGACCACATGGCACCTTACCACACCCTACAGGGACATGGAGATGGAGAAGGGAAATTTCCCAGAAGCGTGAATGCCAGCTAGACCCACTTGCATGGCTGCAAAGAGACCCTGTCTCGTAATTTGATTGTCTAGAATTTGTTTTTTTAAGGTTTACATATTTCCCTTATGTGTATGTGTGTGTGTGCATGTGTGTAGAAGTCAAAGGTGAACCTCAGATGTTTCTCCTTCTTGTTTTTTGAAGCAAGGTCCCTCACTTGGCCTATAACTCTGCAAGTAGGCTAGGCTGTCTAGCCATGGATCTACCTGTCTCCATCTCCCCAGCTCTGGGATTATGAGCTTGTCTTAGTCACTGTTCTATTGCTAGGAAAAGATACCATGACCGAGGGAGCTTTCATAAAGGAAAGCATTTAACTGGAGACTTGCTCACAGTTTTAGCGGGTGAGTCCATGGTCATCATGGCAGAAAGCAGACAAGCATGCTACTGGAGCAGTAGCCAAGAGCTTACTTACATCCTGACCCACAGGAACCAGGCAGAGCGATTTAGAAACCTCAAAGCCCCGGTAACACTTCTCCGACAAAGCCACACCTCCTTCAACAGAGCCACACCCCTAATCCTTCCCAAGCATGTCTACTAACTGGAGACTAAGCATTCAAATATATGAGCCTGTGAAAGCCATTCTCCTTCAAACAACCACAGAGAGTAAGCCATAACACCTCGCTTTGTGGTTTTGTTTTTTTTTTTTAAATATAGGTTTTTTTAGAACCATATGCTGGCTTACAAGGTGACCTGGTTAGATTCTTTTTTTGCCAACTTGACCCAAGACAGGTTTGCATAGGGAAAGGGAACTTCAGTTGGGAAAATACTTACATTAGAATGGCCATAGGCAAGTCGGCAGGGCATTTTCTTGATGAATGACTGATGTGAGAGGGCCCACCCTACCGTGACAGTACCACCTCTGGGAAGGTGGCCCTGGTTTGTATGAGGAATCAGGCTGAGCAAGCCACCGACAGCAAGCTAGAAAGTAGAGTTGCTAAGTGGCTTCTGCTTTGATTCCTGCATCCAGGTTCCTTCCCTGTTTGAGTTCCTGTCTTGGCTTCTCTCAATGATGGACGATGGTGAGAATGAATAAGCCAAACAAACCTCTTCCTCCCCAAGTTTCTGTTGGTCAGTGCTTTATCACAGCAATAGAGAGCAAAGTAAGGGACAAGGAGAACACTATTCTAAGTGGCCATCTCCCAGCCCCTAGGTTATGAAATCTTCACAACTGCTCTCAGAAAGTCCATCTGTAACAGAGAAGGTTGGTGACTGTCTTAGTTGGGGTTCTTATTGCTGCTCTTGGTAGCACACAGTGTCACTGTGTGACAGCCTCCTAACTGTGTTCCTGTTTGCTTGGCTAAGTCCCAGCACAGTGGGCTCTCCTGCAGGGTTGGGAGCCTATAGTAGCGCCTTGTTTTGTCTCCTTAAAAAACAAACAAACAAACAAACAAAAAAGTTCTATGTGGCTGGTGAGATGGCTCATTGGTTAAGAGCACTGACTGCTCTTCCCGAGGATCCGGGTTCAAGTCCCAGCACCCGCATGGCAGCTCACAGCTGTCTGTAACCCCAAGATCTGACACTCTCACACAGACATGTTTGCAGGCAAATATCAATGCACATAAAATAAAAATAAATAAATGTTTAAAAAGTATTACAATCATCTAATTGTTGAGGGAGGCTGCGCTGTGCCTTGGTGCATAAGGTGCAAGTCAGAAAAAGACTTCCAAGAGCTGGTTCTCGCCTTTTCCCACGTGGATTCCGGAGACTGAACTCAGGTTGCCCGGCCTGGTGGCAAACACCTTCACCCGCTGAGCCGTCTTGCCAGCCCTCCCACATCTTTTCTATTCCCATAATCCCCTCAGGTCAGGACTTCATTTACCCTCAGTCACCTCTAAGGCCCCAGTCTTCAAGCACGGTAACATCAGGGACCAGGCCTTCAGTGGGTGAATTCTGGGGGGACACAGCTCCACAGGGCTAGGATCTGTGCCACAGCACTGAGACGAACCTACAGTTGCCTATTGGGGAGAGAGCTGAGCGGTGGCTGAGGGGCTTCTGCCATTCCCAAGGCGGGACTCCGTGGTTGCTATCGTTGTAAGACAGTGATAGCCGAGTCATAGCCAAGTGTGACAGTTGTGCCTGCAATCCTGGCCCTCAGAAGGCTGAGGCAGGGAGATTAACCCACTCAGGCCAGCCTGAGAAACAGGCCGAGACCCTGTCTCAAAGTAAGAACAGTTAGCGATGGCACTGCTGTAACCTTCCTTAGTATTTTATAAAGTGCTGTTATTTGCTCGTTTTGATTTGGGGACAGAGTCTTGTGTGTCCCAGGCTGGCCTTGAACTCGCTATGTAGCCAAGAATGACCCTAAATTCCTCATTTCCCCACCCCCAACTCCTGAGTGCTCTGATTATATGAGCGCACCACCGTGTCTTGCTTAGTCAGTACTGGGGATGGAACCCAGCGCTTCATTCACGCTAGGCAAGTGCTCTACTGTCTGAGCCACAGGCCCAGCCCTAAATGCTTTCCCTACTCATTTCACTGAACCTCCCAGCACCCCTGGGAAGTGGGCTTTGTATCGTTGTGTGGGTGAGAAGAAGAGGTACTAGAAATTAGGTAGTCTCTTGGTGGGAGCAAATTCCTTTGCCAGAGTCTTGTAAAAGGTCCCCTCCCTCCCCCAGCTTTTACTAGGGAACCCTCAGATTTCCTTCCCATCCCAAGCTTTCCATTTTCGAGGTGTATTCATGAAGCTTTGCGGTTCTACCGCAAACAGGGTAACAGGGCCGGTAAGCCTAGTGGTGGGTGCATTGTAGCTGCACTAAAATTTACCTCCGCACAGAAAAAAGGAGGTGGAAATATTCTGAGAGGCTCTGTGTGTGTGTGTTGTGTTGTGTGTATGGGTGTGAGAGAGAATGTGTTTCCGCATACAGAGGCCGGAGGTCACCTGTCATTCCTCGGGAGGCATCACCTTGTTGGTTGAGACGGGGTCTCGCTGGGATTGAGAACTCACTGATTGGCTGGGATGGCCGAGCGGCCTACTCCAGGGATCCACCCGGGTTATAAACAGCTTGTCTGGCTTCTTACATGGGTCCTGGTGCTTCAAAGGCAAGTGCTTTACCCGCGGAATTATCCCTAGCCTTGGCAGTCTTCCCAGTGTGGGAATGGACCCATCTGACAGGTCCACAGTGGGTGCGGGGATCTAACGCTCTGTGTTCAGGGTTCACATGCTGAGATTAAACCTGTCTTACCCTGTGGCCAGTACAACAGGGTCTGGATTCCTGATCCTGAGGAAGTCTGGAAGTCGGCTGAGATCGCAAAGGACTACAGAGTGGGTGACGGAGTCCTCCGGCTCCTGCTAGAGGATGGAATGGTGAGGCTCTTTGCTGCCCGCTGGGTACAATGACGTGTACAGCTGTGACGCAGGGGCACTGGCAGAAGGGCCCTCGGAACAGTGCAGGCCAAGGGGCACGGGAGACACCTGCCTCGAACCCGGGAAGGCCAGCTGGTGCTGAGGGCCCCCGTGTGTGGGGGCCTTCCTGCTGTCCCCCACCCCTGACCCCCACCCCGCCAGCAGACCATCTCTAAGGGGTTCCCTGTTAGTCACCGGATATGTGTCTCCGCTGTGTTCCAAGCGCTCAGCGCGTTTACTGAAAAGCCCGTCAGCTGTTCTGGTTCCTGGGTCTCACTCGGCAGAAACGGGGCAAGGGAGGAGCTCAGAGGGAGGCATGATCCAGATAGGAAGAGGGAGCTAGACCCTGGGGAAGGATAGGAGGTGTGGAGTGAGACTGGAGAGCTAGAGAGTCAGTCTGGGGTGTGCAGAACCTTGTAAGGGCCCGGAGGGTGTGCAGAAGGCAGAGACGGAACCGGCAAGGCGAGAAAGAAGGCGGCTCAGACTTCAGCCAAGGCTCCGTTGGGATGCGCCGCTGCGCGGTTCCAGCCAGGGACCTCTCTGGTCTTTTGGTCATCAGCCACTAAAGATTTCATATCGGCTTTAAGAAGCCACCCTCTGGGTTCAGCCAATATTCTCTCTGAGCTTTTAGACTTAAGTATTAGACGCTGAACTGGGCCACCTATCTGTGCTCCTTTGGATCAGGGGTAGTATGCAAATTCCTTATTAAACACCAGAATTTACAAAATGTACATAGAGATGCCACGTGCCACTTCCTGGCATCTGGTCCTGGGTGTCAGGCATTTCCTGAGCTCCTGGAAGTTGCAGAAAAGGAAGGAGCCATGCTCTGGGGTCAGGCGCCACCGCTTGCTAAGTCTGTGTCCCTTACCCTCCACACACACAGCAGAGGAGCTGATGACATGGTGCTGTCACAGGTCCTGAAGGCCAGGGACCGTCCTGCGTGCACACACAGATTGAAGAGCACATAGCAAGGCATCTCGCTCTTCCGTGGCCCCATAGCCCCCTGTGGCTCTTACTGAGTGCCACCCTGGTTCCAGGCACCACAGTCAGCTGACTGGGGATTAGACAGGTGGCTGGGCCTAGGGAGGGAAGTCTTGAGCCAGCAGCTGCTTGCGCTATTAGCAGGCCCCAGGTGGCCGTTTTCCTGGCCAGGGAGGCAGAGAGAATGGCAGGCAGCCAGTGCCCGTTACCTTAACCCTTCCTTGCACAAGAGGACAAAGCTCGCTTTGTGCCCAGTATGTTCACCCTGCCTCCCTCCCCCTATCCATCTCATCTTTCCCCTCCCCCAGAGATGACTATCTAGCTGGCCGACACTCCAGCACCCCCACCCCGACTGGAGAATCTCTTTGTTGATATCATTCCCTAACACGGGCTGGAATCGGGGAGTGTGTTGGCAGGGCGGGCTGTAAGTAGACCTGCCTTGATGAGGGTCAGCGGGGTCTGGTCCAAGGACTCCCGTTTGATGTCCTGAACTTCCCTAGCTGCTCCTCTCCTGCTGGGAAACTGACCAGCCCACAGGGGCAAGCCCTGCTTGGATGACGTGAGGTGCGTGCGCAGAGAGCGTGGCTCTCTTCCCGGCCTGCTTGCTCAGTGTTCACCTGGCCAGCCAGGCCTTCCTCCGAATGCAGGCTTGAAGCGTATGTAGACTGAGGGCCTGGCTGAGGCAGGCTGAGGGCCTGGCCTTTGCCAGGATGGCTGGTAGACATAGGGTGGGGCACGAGAGACTGGCCTGTTGGCTTCTCCCTCACCCTCCAGCACAGCCTCCTCATCTCTGACGAGCCCTTCACACAGGAAGTGAGTCAGGTAGAGGGAGGGTGGCGTGCTCTAAGACGCACACTCAATGTTTTGGTCCCCTGGCCTACAGTTTTTCATTACCTCGGGTCACCTAGGAAGATTATTTCCTTTCTCCTCGACTTAAAGTTTCTAAGACAGGTGTGGTGACACTGGCCTGTAACCCCAGCAGTGCTGAGGCAGGGGGATAGAGGGCTTGAGGCCACTTTGGACTACCTAGTGAGAACTTGTCTCAAAAAAAAAAAAAAGTTGTGAGAGCTGGAGAGATGGCTCAATGGTTCAGAGTACCTGCTGCTCTTCCAGAGGACCCAGGTTCCGTCCTGGTTCCCACACGGTGGCTCACGATTTCCTCAAGTTCCAGTTCCGGGGGAGCCAGCATCCTTTTGTGGCTTCTGCAGGCTTTGCATTAATATTGTGTATGTGCTCACAAGCAGGCAGAACATCCACACACATACTCCCGTGCACAAGTAACCACTTAAAAAGTTATGGGTTGTTGTTGTTTTGGTTCGTTCTGTTGTTGTTTTAGTGTGAGGATTGTCTGTATGGGAGGGAGGGAGGAGAAGGACAGTTTAGAGGAGACACCGGCGGAAGATGCTTACACCTGCCCTTGTTCACAGGAGCTGGATTACCCTGTTGACCCAGGGTCACTGCCTCCGCTTCGGAACCCAGACATCCTGGTGGGTGAGAATGACCTCACGGCTCTTAGCTACCTCCATGAGCCGGCAGTGCTGCATAACCTCAGAATCCGCTTCGCAGAGTCCAAACTCATCTACACCTACAGTGGTAAGGATGTGAACGACCCCCACGGCCAGGGGTGTCCCGGGCATGCTGGATGCTGGGTATATGCTGAGCTTGAGGGTGCAAAAAGAGCCCGTTGCGTGGGGAAACCCTGTGGCGGGAACAAAGAGGACGGTGAGGGAAGCAACACCACGGGCTATGTTTGAGTTTCTCCCTAGCTCTGACACATTTATTACTTCTTGGGACATTGCTGTACTTACTGCATTTGCACTGGCACTTGCACGATCACAGTTCATTTCCCCATGTGTGGCCCCATCCAGCCATCAGAAGAGCCTTAGGTGAAGGTGACCAAGATTCAGAGCATTAAGTGACCTGGCCCAACTCAAGTAAGGGACAGGACTGGGCCTCCTGGAAAGGGCCTGTGGGGATGGCCGTCTCCATCTGTTTTCTGTTGCTGTAATAGACTGAGAATGGAGAACCTACAAAGAACAGAAGTTTGGCTCGTGGCTCTGGAGGCTGGGAAGCCTAAGAGCAAGGATGCTAGCACCTGCCGAGCATGTGGTGAGGGTGTTCCAATGTGAGCGAGACAGAGCTGGCGGTCAGCCTCCAGTCTCTCTTCCGTGGAGGTGACCGCACCTCGTCTTTTTCCTCAGGAATCATCTTGGTGGCCATGAACCCCTACAAGCAGCTGCCAATCTATGGGGACGCCATCATTCACGCCTACAGCGGACAGAACATGGGGGACATGGACCCACACATCTTCGCAGTGGCAGAGGAGGCCTACAAGCAGATGGCCAGGTAGTCCGCTGGCCCTCCTCAGCCCTCCCTGCACTCTTCGCATTGGCTCGTCCCTCCCTGTGAAAGGGAGCTGCTTTGAGCTCAGCTCACTAACAGGGGCCGTGAGGCCGCGTGGGCTGAATAGACAGATGCCTGGCACGAACAGCAGGTGATGGTCACAGGGTAGCAGGATGTCTAGAGACATCCTGGCTTTTGTTCCTCAGTGGTCATAAGCCTTGTCTTCCATCTGAGTTCCCCCGCAGTGTGTTTGGCTGGAGGAGGACCAACCGCCTCTGCACCATGGCATGTCTATGGTTTATGGTTTGGTTTTTAGCCATCTAAGGAGGCAGAATCCACTGCCAGAAAAGCACAGGTTCTAGCCACAGGTCTGGATTGTAACACCATTTTCTCGCTTTGCTTTTGCATGGCCCTGTAGAATTCTGATTTTGCTACTGCACATTTACAAAAATCTTCCTGCAACAGAAATGCCAGGTTCACATTTCCAGCATCGCCTTGGTTCCCTTAGGACAGCCTGTGAGGCCCATGTCTTGTCACAGTAATCTAACACCCCAGAATGCCAGCTACCTGACACAGGCAGTGAGCTAAAGGCAGAGCTGGGATTTGGGCCCAGATTTCCTAGCTTCTAAGTGTGGTTCGTTTTTCATCTTGTAGTTCCGTTGATCATGTCTGTAGGACATTGGAGAATAAAAACACCATCCGAACCTGTGGAACACTTTACAATTTGCTAAAGAATTTTCCCACGCAGTGATCTTAGGGTTTCACCACACCTTTTTGAAGTTCACTGTAATGCATTCATTACCCCAATCTCGCATGAGAAACCGAGGCACAGGCTCTGCTGTGTGCCTCGTAAATCTAGGTATAGTAGCCGAATGTGATGGGCCTCCTCTGAGGGCCAGACTCCAGCAGGTCCATCTCCATTCTGTGCTTATGACCACGGAAGCCATGGTGACATAAACAAGGCATGCTTCTCCCGGTGGGCAATCTGAGGCTACAGTTCACTTCCTCCAAGTCCTCAGAGGCTGAATGCCCCCCCACACTCCCCTGTCGAGAAAAGGGATTGTCCTCTGGGTGACGGGGCCCCACAGAGCAACACTGTTCCTGGGACATACCCACCTGGCCAGATAAGGCTGGCACGCACTTTCGCCCTGGCAGTAGTTCAGCCTCTCACGACGGGGTCATGAAGAAAGGATGGATGTCTCACGCTGCTCCAAGATGCTTCCCACCAGAGCACTGAAGGCCTCTTGGAATCCCCTGAGGGGCAGTCTGATGACCAGCCTCTGAGGTTACAGTCTGGTCATCTACAGTGTGAGGTCCACGGAACCTCAGGGTCATGCCAGGGTCCAGCTGGAATGCGTAGCCTGAAGATGAAGCAGGCTCATGGTGGGCCGGCTTGGTGTTGAACAGAGCCATCTGCCTTGCTTGGGAGACACTCGTCTGCTACCTGTCTAGGGTCTTTTCCTCTTTCTTTGAAATGAAAGGAGTGGGCCAGGGACTCCAGGGTCACCACGAGAGGCTATGTACTGTGCCCCGGGTCAGCGCATGTGACACGCGGCTCCGTGACTCACACGGCTGTAAAACTGAGAAGTATGCCATAGGATTTCTGTGAAGTGTAACTGAGAACATATGTGCAGTGTCTGCCCAGCGTCTTAGCACATAAACGGGGCTAAGCCCGTGGCAGCGCTATGCCACCATAGTCCCTGAAAAGCTGAAGGCATTATTTTTAAAATGTCTACATTATGTAACAGTGTGTAGGCTTAGAGAGCACATATGTCCCCAAGTATATTTTGAATTGTTGCTCTTAAAATAATGTCAGTAGGATGTGAAGAAGTTGTTAGCGGGGCTTGGGGGAGCTGTCTGAGAGCCTCGTTGGAAAGCTAGTGTGAGCCTGGCCAATTTTGGGACACTTCGTTCTGCTTCCCATAAACATGGTCTCTGTACCCAAGCTTACGATTTATATAAGGGGCATGTTTGACGCTGAGAACCTGCTTTCCTCCTGAGGGGCTGAACTCTGTCCTCTGGGAGGCAGAGGACAGGCATGAGACCCTGATGTGCGGGTTCCAGGTAAACAGGACCCCACACGTGTCAGGAAACCCATTCCCTGAGTCACGGCCACAGTGGCACAAGAGGGAAGGCTCCTGGGATCTCTGCACCAGTTTCCCGTGTCTTCGCACAGTGGCTTCTCCCTTGGTGATCTTGCTCTGAATCCTTCCGTGTGGCCTATCCTAGCCATGGTTTTGACTGTGAAGCCAACCTTGCTAGCTAGCGGATGCTGACCTTGGCCTTGGTCTTGGGGACCTCAACACAAAGGGACAAGGGACATGGCAGGAAACAGTGTCTGTTTTGTTTTGCTTTGGCTTGTTTTTATTGTTGTACTTTTGGTTTGTTTGTTCATTTGTTTGTTCTGAGACAAGGTCTCATGTAGCCCAGGTTGGCCTCTAATATCTTATATAGCTGAGAGTATTCTTGCACTTGAAATTATACTACCTCTGCTTCCTCAGTGCGCCACCATGCCTGGCTTATGGAGACCTGAGGATCAAACCCAGGGCTTCATGCGTGCTAGGCAAACATTATACTGGTCCCTGTGTTTCCGACCCCTACACTTTTCTTTTTCAGAGTCAGGTCTTGTTATGTTGCCTAGCTTGAGCTATATTATGGAGAGGATTTAAGACTTCTCGGTACATCTCAGTGCCTCTCTCATGTGTTGGCTTTAGGAACAATAGAAACCAGTCCATCATCGTGAGCGGGGAGTCTGGAGCTGGGAAGACAGTTTCTGCGCGCTATGCCATGAGGTACTTTGCCACGGTCAGCAAATCCAGCAGCAATGCCCATGTGGAGGACAAAGTCCTGGCGTCCAATCCCATAACTGAGGTGGGCACCTCACCCTTGTACAAGGAGATGCTGAGCGTTGGAGGGGCATGGGGAGCGGGGGAGGGGAATGGGTAGCCCTGTGCATGAGCTATGCTTGTTGGTGTAACTTTCTGCAGTTAAGGTTCAAAGGAGTAAGAGTGGCAAGAGTAGGGATAGGAGTTTTGTGGTAAGGAGGAGAGGCAGAGTGGTGACTGCCAAGGTTGTCTCTGCCCAATGCACTGGACTTTTCGTCATCAGAATTCAAGATCCCAGATGTGTGCTGACACCCTGGGGGTAATCCCCAGCCACAAGGAGATCATGAGTGCTCTCCAGCCAGCGGGCACCCACTCTCACAAGCTGGCTGTTACTCT
This sequence comes from Meriones unguiculatus, assembly GCF_030254825.1. NCBI lineage: Eukaryota > Metazoa > Chordata > Mammalia > Rodentia > Muridae > Meriones > Meriones unguiculatus. The sequence continues at coordinate 13,676,541 of NC_083354.1, read as the reverse complement.
TGAGTTTTGTGACGGGATTGTTTGAGCTTTGAAAGTCTAAAGTCAGTCACGGAGTACTGACATCTTACTGACAGCCATAGTCACTCATTCCTTTCAACAGTGGGACAGAGCCGCCACACAGCTCCCCAGGATTCTGCCCCATGAAGGAAGGAATACCTAGGATGCACGGGGAAGGGCTGCCCCAAGGCCAATGCCGTATGCCTTACAGAATGAGAAGGAGATTGCGGAGAACGGGCACGGCAGTGCAGCCTGTGGCCCCCGGAGCCCTCTCTCTCCCTGTTTCCCAAATCAGAACCTTCAGGGACTTCCACTTTTGTGTTGTTTGAAACTTGTGGGGCGATATCAGACGTAATGGAAATAAGTAAGACCCAGTCTTTAAGGACAGGCCTCTGTGCTAACAGAAGCATATTTTAAAATGAAATAACCACACAGATGGAGAGGGAACTGGGCGAGCCTTCAGGGCACAGCTACAGGTGCAGGCTGGCCAGATGGAACGGAGGTCACCATCCGAGATAGTGACAGGAAAGCAGTCGGAGGAAGCGCCATGTGACCTGCCCAGTGAATAACTGTAGAGCCGTTTAAGGTTTGTGTCCCCACCAGGCTACAATCTCCATGCACGTGGGATGGCCACAGCAGTTAGGTTCACTTTTGCTGACCAAGCCTGTGACTTACAGTCATTACACAGCCGGTCTGCGCCAACCATAGCCATGGTGATCTGGGCGAGAAGAGTAGCGTGTACACACAAGGAAGGTCCTGCCATCCGCCTGTAATCCTAGCCCTTGGAAGACTGTGCCAGTAGGATGGTAAGCGTGAGGCCAGGGTGGACATAGCAAAAACTTGGTTTGAGGAGGAGAGGTCCATGTGGAAATCAGAAGATAGCTGGTGGAAGAGGAGGAGGAAGAGAGGAGGTGAAAGAAGATGAGAAAAAGTTTCCTTCTAGAGAGAAGGCGTTCAGGCAGAGAAGTAGATTCAAGACCGAAAACCAGAGCTGGGCAGTGGTGACACACGCCTTCAATCCCAGCTTTTGAGAGGCAGAGGCAGGCAGGTCTCTGAGTTCCGGTCTAGCCTGGTTTACAAAGCGAGTTCCAGGACAGCCAGGACTGTCACGCAGAGAAACCCTGTGTTGAAAAAGAGAACAAAACAAAACAAAAAGAGCGGGAATCAGCCCCCCGAGGCGGGAGGTGGAGATGGGCAGTTTATCCAGCTGAGCAGGAGATGGGGAAGATGGAAGATGTGGACCTCCATGGTGCTGTGTAGGATACTCCCTGCTTGGCTCCTACCAACTCTTAGTCCATCGGGTGCTGTAACCGAGTGCCACAGGCTGGGGGCTTACAAAGACCAGGGGTTTATTCCTCACAGTGGCGGAGGCTGTAGACCCAAGACCAGGATGCCAGGGCATCGGGGCTCCCTGAAGACTCTCTGTTTAGTGTCATGGCGGAGAAAGCAAATGTGGAGAGTTTCTTTGCTGAAGAGTCCGTTTCACAGTGGCACGAAATCCCCTCCCCTAGGGCCCCACCCACAACCTGTGGACATCTGGGCTGGGTAGGCGGCTCAGTGGATAAAGGCATGTGCTGCCAAGCACGGCGACCTGAGTTCAGTCCCTGGGGTCCCACATGGTAGAAAGAAAGAGCTGAATTTCACAGGTTGCCTTCTGACTTCCACACACGTGCGTGCACGTGCCTGAACACATGCACGACACGATTCTTAAAAATCGCGTGGAGGTGTGAGGACACGTTCAATGCATAACATCAAGATGCATGCGCTTCCACGTTGCAATTAGAGGAAGACACGGGAAAGGAAATAACCGTTTACAGCATTCCGCAGAAAGCAGAACTGGACCCCAGGGCCTGGAAGCCCAGAATTCGTGCACCTTCAGACTCGGGGAAGCCAGGCTGCTCTTCTCCAGCCCTGGCTTCCTCCACTAACCTGACCAGCCTCCAGGAGTGAGCTAGGGTGTCGCTGGCCAGCACGCTGGTGATGCCGAACTCCGTGTGTTCCAGGCTGTTGGAAACGCCAAGACCACCCGCAATGACAACAGCAGCCGGTTTGGGAAGTACACAGAAATCAGCTTCGATGAGAGGAATCAGATCATTGGCGCCAACATGAGAACCTACCTCTTGGAGAAATCCCGGGTCGTCTTCCAGGTGAGGAGAAAAGTATCAGATCCCCTCGTTCCCAGCTCTGAATACTGCTGCGTGCGTAGACTCATTAGACGATCTGTGGTATCTGCAGCCCGAAGAACGGAGTCTGGCTGCCCTTCCTGTGCTCTGCAGCTTCTTCATTGTTCTTTCTTTAAAAGGCAAGACCTGATGCATAGATGCGGTCTCATGAGTTGTAGAGTTGAAAATAAAGGTTACTGTCCTGCAACTGGGGAGAAAAGAAAACCCTTGCAGTTTAACATAATCTAGTTCGTATTTCCCAAACAGGCAGAGCTGCCAGCCTGACCTTCCTGTTGGGGAGAGAAGGGATTAGAGCCGGCGAGGGGATGGGGACCAAGGGAGTGGTGGGAGAAAGGCTTTTCTGTTAGTAAAATGGAGAAACTTCTTAGACCCGTTAGCCAGAGCAACAGGAAGCCTTGAACCACCCAATGACATCCCAGACATGTCCGCTTGTAAAAATTACATCACACCTTCACATGGAATAATTTCGCTTAATGATGTTTTCCTGGGCTGTCTGCAGAAGATCACCTCTGGCCCCCAGTTCTTACTCAGTGACAAGGACAGCCAGCTGGGAGTTGGCATTAGCTATCAGGGTCCATTCCAGGGAGTCCACTGTCCACACTAGCATCTTAGGCCTCTAGCTGAAACTCTGGCATTTTCATTGGTAACAGGTTTATGTCACGTGGGCCTTTCCTTTCTTTTGCAGTCAGAAAATGAACGAAATTACCACATCTTCTACCAGCTCTGCGCATCTGCCCAGCAGTCAGAATTTAAGCACCTTAAGCTGGGTATGTATGTGGCGAGCAGCAGATGAAAGGTTTCCTTTCTGAAGGCATTTAGATCCTCAGTTAATTTCTTCTTTATTATAACATAACTTAAAAAAAAAAAAAAAACTATTTTGTCAGCCTGGTGGTGGCGACCACACCTTTAGTCTCAGCGCGCAGGAGGCAGAGGCAGAATTTGAGGCCAGCCTAGTCTTCAGAGTGAATTTCAGGACAGCCAGGGCTACACAGAGAAACCTCATCTTGAAAAACAAAAGCAATTTTATCTAAAAACATAGGATGAGCTTCAGAGCTGAAATGAATGCATTAAGAAAGATCCACTGGGCCATCTGTGGCACCACACATTGATAATCTCAACACTCAGAAAGCAGAGGCAGGGGGATCGCCACAAGTTCAAGACCAATAGCAAATTATAGGCTACCTAGGACTACATAATGAAACCCTGAATAAAAAAAAAAAAAAAAAAGAGGGGGAAAAAAAGGGGGATGAGGGGGGCAAGCTGCGATTATATCTCAATTAGTCGAGTGCCTGCCTAGCATATAGCATGCATGAAGCCCCAGGCCCAATCCCCAGCCTTTCAAATACCAAGCTGTACATGTCTATAACACCAGAGGTGGAAACAGAAATGTTAGGGAAAAAAAAAAAAACAAACCCAGAGCTTTAGAGTCAGTCCTGTTTTTAAGCCTCTGTCAAATGTGAGACCCTTGAATGAGGTCTTTGTCTTCCTGATTCTCAGCTTGGGTTTCTATAAATCCTTGTGAAGTGTCTGGTAGAGCCCATTAAGCGTGAACTTCCTTTCCTGTTCCTGCTTCTTCCTCCTCCCCGCTCCCATCTCTCTCCCTCTCCCAGACAGGATGTTATGATGTAGCCCAGGCTAGCCTTGAACTTAGTCCTGAGATGCAGAGGAAAGCCGCTGTGCCTGGCCTTTTCTTATTTCTGACAACTGTGCGTGTCCAAACTTCTGAGTTGTGGGTGGAATTAACGACCCTCTCTGCCCCAGGGAGCGCGGAAGAGTTCAACTACACGAGAATGGGCGGTAACACCGTCATCGAAGGTGTAAATGACAGAGCTGACATGGTGGAGACGCAGAAGACCTTCACGCTGCTGGGTAAGGGACACCACGCCAGCCAAGCAGTGCACACTCTCAGCACATAGAACGTGACTGCAGGCCTGGAGGGATTGCTCAGCGGTTAGGAGCACTGGCTACCCTTCCAGAAGACCCGGGTTTGATTCCCAGCACCCAGCTGGCAGCCCACAGCCACTTCCAACTCCAGTTTGAAGGAAGCTGAACTCCTCCGAGGGCACCGGGCATTCAAGGGTGCATACACACGGAGGCCGGCGCACATACATGTAGAACAAATACAGTTTTAAAATAAAGAATGTAGTTGGCCCCAGGCACTGACTTGGCTCTGGGCAGACCCAGCCCAGTACACAGGCCTAGGGTCATAGACACAGTTTCCAAAACCGTACGGAGAAGCAAAGGCCATTAACCTGTCATCTCCTAGGGCTGCTACTGGCCAGGGCCACCACTAGGCTGTGTGCAGTGTCAAAGGCCTCAGCCAGAGACTGGAGTAGAATCTGCTGTTTCTAACAAGCTTGCCTCTCGGGCTGGTGCCTGTTGGGTGCTCTCTCCACGAATTGCCCAGGCACGGCCATGTTAGACACACGGACCCTGACTGCTGCCCCCGTTTCTGCCGTTCTCCAGCCATTTCCTTCCTTTCTTGCCACAATCATTTCTGCTGGCTGTTGTTGTGACCCTTGGTCACACCCCAGGCTCCAGGATGGGAGTGGCACACCCATCCCCTGGCGACTGATCCCTGCCAGGGTGGCATTGGAAAGATGCTGTCTCAGGACAGATGGTGACTTCCTGAGGTCTGAAATTCGTTCGTGTATGAAAGGCCTGGTGGCCGAGAGATTTGGCTGGAGACCATGAAACGCTAACCCGGCGCTCCAGATTCTGAGGTTTCCTTTGCTTTTCCCAGCCGGTTATTTATTTGTCATTTGTCACATCAGCCACCTGCAGGCTTAACAGGCTCACCTGTCATTCAACTCTCAGACTCAACAGAGCTGAAATGCTCTGTATGGCTTTGGTCTGGTGTCTTTTGTCTTTGAAGCAGAGAAGGTTTTCAGGGTCTTGAGATTGCTTAGGAATCTGACCTCCCAGATGACCCAGGACCCCAGGTTTCCTCCACTGGAGGCTTAGGTGGCGACAGCTGCTCAGACCTGCTATTGTGCTGGACAGCAGGGATGATGCTGGCCTCTGTTCCAGTCTCTACCCAGCATGGGCCAGATGGACGTGTGATGGGCATGGACAGCTTGGCCCCAGCATCTCCCCGTGCTCACAGGAGTGCCACAAACATGCATGGCTGCATCCTGATCAACACAGCCCGGTTCGTAGCTGGCAGCTAGACACGCGGTCCTCCTAGCAGCTGGCTTGGTTTATTTTCAGCACCAGGAAATGGGCCAATTCCCCCTAGTCCACATGCATCAGTCAAGATGGCAAGGTCAAGACAGGATCAGAGGGAGAGTTTATTTATAAAAGGACCAACACAGAGAACGTGGGTGAGCTCCAGGCAAGCCACCAGGGGTAGCAGAACTTGGCATCTTCCTGTTCAGACTCATTGTTGTTCTGTGAGCCTGAAAGGAGACAGGTAAAATCAATGCCAAGCCAGGAACAGATACCTCTGCCTGTGAGGCCACGCTGCACAGAGGAGCCAGGAGGACTTGCTCAGAGCATCCCCCTGCTCTGCCTTCTCCCTATCCCCCTCCTCTTTCCCCTCCTCCTCCTCTTGCTCCTCCTGCTCTTCCTATTGGTCATTACCATCTGGGTTGTCATAGTTACCACACTGTCTTTTGTTGTCATCATCATTGTCATCCTCCTCCTGCCCCTTTTTCCTCTGATGTCCTCCTTTATCTCCTTCTAAGGCTCTCATTATTCAGACCCATCCAGAGACCCAAGGACACAAGAGCCCATTGCCTTGATCCACGTGGTTGGTCTGTGGGGATTAGGGGGACAAATGGAATCTTTCCATCACCTCACCTTAAGAAGGGTTCTTGGAGCTCAAGAGCAAAGAGAAAAGAAAACCTTTAAATTAAGTACATAACATGCCCCAGAGCCTAGTCTCCTGGGAACCCCACTTAAAACAGCTGCTTAATAGGAGTTGGTTTTGTTTTTGCTGTTGTTATTTTGTTCTGGGTTTTGTTGTTTTTCTTTGAGATGGTGTGGGGTGGGGTGGGGGTTTCGTGTCACCCACTCTGGCCTCAAACGTGCTGTTTAGGATGATCTTGAAGTTCTAATCCCCTGCCCTCACCTCCCTCCCGAATGCCACAATTACAGCAATGTTCTGCTAAGTCTGGTTTATGTGATGCTGGGAATGTGATGCAGATCCCCTGCCTGCCAGGCAAGCACTCTACCACCTGAGCTACGTATACCCTCAACCCCAGACACACACTGAACTCTCCAGCAGCTTGGAGTGCTCCACTGGCTGCAGTGTTCTTATCTAGGGAAGAACCTGTGAGCAGCTTGTCACTAAACCAGCTTCTCACCCCTGCCCCATGACAAGCCCCCTTCACACCCCTACCCCGGCTCCCTGGCCCTATAACTGGAGAGTCTTGGAAGAATCCAGGTGCTGTGTCACGGGGCACAGGAGAATGGCAGTGCCCTGACTAGGGGAATGTTTGCTTTCAGGTTTCAAGGAAGATTTTCAGATGGATGTCTTCAAGATTCTAGCTGCCATCCTGCATCTGGGTAATGTGCAGGTCACCACCATGGGCAATGAGAGGTCTTCAATCAGTGTAAGATTCGTGTTCATGTCCCTGGGCGTGTAGGTCAGCGGGCCACAGCTTATGGCTCATGGCTCATGGGCCTTTATAGATGAACACCGGCCACGGCTGGACCTGCTAGTCAGACTGGTTTAGCAGGAACGAGGAAGAAAGAAAGGTTGTCTTGCTCCCTGGTCATGGTGTGCGTGCCTACCGTGTGTGTGTGTGTGTGTGTGTGTGTGTGTGTGTGTGTCTGTGTGTGTCTGTGTGTGTCTGTGTGTGTGTCTCTCTGTGTGTGTGTGTCTCTGTGTGTGTGTGTTTGTGTGCGTGCGTGCTGGGGGTGTGTGCTATGTGTTTTGTTTTGTTTTTTATTTAACAACCATCAATGGAGCCTATCACATGGCAGGGGTTGTCATAAGCTCTGTGAAACAACACGAGTTCAAACAAGAAGCCCTGACCTCAGCTGTGATCTGAGTATATGGTAGAGAAGCCTACCACAGGCTGAGGGTAGGCAGCGGGATCCCCCACTCCCCTCAGCTCCCCAGCTGTGACTGGGGTGCGTTTCCTCTCCTCCAATGCACGGATTCACAGAGCCTCCCACCGCCGGTATCCAGACCTCACAGACCTTACCCATCCTCAGGTGACGGGGAGAGCTGAACATCAGGTGATTGTGTCTCCTCTCAGAGAAGCTGGCCTCTGCCCTACTCCTCTCAAACTCCGGTAGAGTAAACAGGGTTTCCAGCCAACAAACAGGGTCATGCTCTGTCACACCGGCTTTGCCATGGAGGCAGTGTCCTAGAGAGGGAATAATCCTAAGTCTCTTAAATTTTTAAATGTATTTTGATTTTATGTGCATGAGTGCTTTGCCTGCATAGATGCTGTACAGCTGTCGTGTGCCTGCTCCTCCCAGAAGGACAGTAGAGAGTCTTGGGTCCCTGGGACTAGAGTTACAGACAGCTGTAAGCCACCATGTGGGTCTGGTATGCAGACCTGGGTCCTCTGGAAAAGCAGCCAGTGCTCTTATCTGCTGAGCCATCTCCCCAGCCCCAGTTAAAACTTTACAAAAGATGAGTCCTGTCATTAATTATTGGTTTTGGCTCTGGTACAGACTACCGTTCGTTTATCTCGGGAGCTTAGAATGCCAGACAAACTGAATTTGGGTGAAGCGCTCCTCTTTAGTGGCAGCCTGCTGCCCCTGTGTGGAAGAGCAGAGCAGCCCTTCTAACTGAATGTTTTTACTCCCCGGGTTTCCTAGAGAGGAGGCCAGGCAAGGCCAGAAGGGGGTGCTGTGCTGGTGTCATGGCAGTCGGGAGGGTGTGGGTGAGGAGACAGGAGGCGGTGGCAGGCTCCGCTTGGGTTTAGCTTTTCCACTCTGAGCATTTAAAGGGCAGTCGCTGTGTGATGCTGCCTCCTTTGGGAGGAAGGGTGGAGTCTGGTCACATGGAACCACACTCCCTGGTGAAGTGACAAGAGATGGAGGCCCGCTCGTTAAGGCTAATTCCATCCCCCCCCCCATATACAGGCCACTGGGGGCATCCCTCACGTCCAGACTCAAGAGAGAAACGTCATTTTGTGTATTCAGGAGAGTCCCCCACCAGTCCTGGTGTCAGCTGCCAGATCTGTCTGATAACGCCACCTACACACCTTCCTGGAATCCTGGACACGTTAGGTGGGACGGGGTTGGTGCTCAATCCTGTGCCGACCCGGGTGTGACTGGAGGAGGCCCAGAGGTGGGGGCACACAGCTGTGTGTGTGGGCGGAGCCTGCCAGCTGGCTCCAGCATGAAGAGCCAGGTCTGTAGACATCACTGCAGCGGGGAGAGCATCACCAACCGCAAGGCCTGAATATCTCACACAACTCCTCCACTCTCACCCAGACTTGGCCAGGTCAGGCAGCATTGACTTGGGATGGTGGGGCAACCCTGATGGGGCTTGTGTGTGTTTGTGGGTTTTTTTTGAAGGAGGATGACAATCACCTGAAGGTGTTCTGTGAGCTCTTGGGCCTGGAGACTAGCAAAATGGCCCAGTGGCTGTGCAACAGGAAGATTGTGACTACCTCGGAGACTGTGGTAAAGCCCATGACCAGGCCCCAGGCCATCAATGCCAGGGACGCGCTGGCCAAAAAGATCTATGCTCACCTGTTCGACTTCATTGTAGAGAGAATCAACCAGGCCCTGCACTTCTCAGGCAAGCAGCACACTTTTATTGGTGTCTTGGACATTTATGGGTAAGATTCTCTTCCGTGTGCCTGCCTTTCCTCATCTAAACGTCAAATGCCCTGTTATTTTTAGGTTGCTTCCTTCCGCTTGTTTTGCAGGATTTGAAGATAATTTTTTTTTCTGTATCATATGTAGAGTGTTAAGCGCAGGTCCTAGGTCATGGTGTCCTTTCTGTGGAGTGCATTAAATAAATGACAAACAAGCACTAGGCAGATTTTCCAGTGGGTAAAGCACTTGATACACAAACATGAATTCGGATCCCAACACCTATGTAAGAGTCAGGCCCAGCAGGGCACAGGGTAGGCAGAAGACGGCCAGCATAGCTGAACGGATGGGTTCTAGGTTCAACTAAAGAACCTGTCTCCAAAAAAAAAAAAAAATATTAGGCTGAGAGCAATACCATGTGTGTACATGGTATGAGCACATACATACACATACGTGCTCACATACATACAATAAGTGCAAAGCGAATAATGGCCAACAAACCTCACTGTGCAACAGGCCTGTGATAAGTGGTTTCCTGCACTTCAAGCCACTACACTTCAAGCCACTTCAGAGATGTAACAACCAAGGCTTGGAAGAGCGAAGCTGTTCACAGCTGGTCCTTTGATGGGGTGGGGGTGGGGGTCCACTGCCTTCTCCTGCAGGCCGCTGAGGTGCAGAGCCCTAGAGTATACCTTCCTGTTCCCCTGGGGAAGTGCCAGTTAGAGCAGGCTGACATTCTTGCAGTCTGTCTGACCTGCTGTCTCCTTCCCCTCACACCTACATTGCTGTCCTTTCCTGGGTGATAAGGGTTCTGGTTCGCCCCACCCCTTCTTCAATCACTCCACCCCTTCTTCAATCGCCCCACCCCCTCTTCAATCACCCCACCCCTCTTCAATCGCCCCACCCCCTCTTCAATCACCCCACCCCTCTTCAATCGCTCCACCCCCTCTTCAATCGCCTCACCCCTCTTCAATCGCTCCACCCCCTCTTCAACCACTCCACCCCTTCTTCAAACAGCAGGATGCCTGGGCCACTTTGGAGTTTGGTCTCATCCCTGTCCTGTCTTTCTGAGTCCAGGGTCCAGCTCCTGCTGAAGGCAAGGCAGAAGCTTTGTAGTTGTTGAAAACTGGCTTCTCATGTCCCCGTTTCTGCCCCTCTCCCAGGACTACACCTGGCTTCTCGGTGGAGCACTGGGAAGATTGTCCCATGAAAGGCTTTAAAGTTTCCACCAACTGGGGACTCTTCTCCACACAAAGGGTGGGGCCTGGCCCTTCACACCCCTATTGCTGCCCAGAGAGAGAGAGAGAGAGAGAGAGAAAGAGAGCAGAGGGCAGAGGGGCAGCGCTTTATCCTTTAACTTTACACCCAGGTAGAGAGCCCGCTGTTCCACTACCTGTTTCAGGTAAAAGGAGATAAGAAAGGGAGTTACTGTTTAATTTGGATCTTAAGTGACTACTCATGGCTTGCAATTAAAACATATCAACAGTTTGAAACTACTAATATACTACGGAGAAAGGCTAGTAAATTATTCGCCCTATCTTTTTAAAAATATGTATTTATTTATTTAGGTATATGAGTTCTCTATCTGCACGAACACCTGCATGCCAGAAGAGGGCACCAGATCTCATTATAGACGGTTGTGAGCCACCATGTGGTTGCTGGGAATTGAACTCAGGACCTCTAGGAAGAGCAGATAGTGCTCTTAACCACTGAGCCATCTCTCCAGCTCCTATTTACCCTACCTTATCCTAATAAATAATTTGAGCAACCAGTAAAAAAAAAATGTTTTTGAGTTAAATTGGAAAAAAATTAGTAGTCTGATTTAAAAATCTCACATTAAGATAAGAAGTGACTGTTGTATTTTCTTGAACTTGCCTTTTAAAAAGAACAGACTCTTTTAGGAATATATTTCCTCATATTTTTTAATATTTATTTTATTTTTATAACTATATTTATGTGTGTATTTGCATGTGGGTCTATGTGTGTGTGAGCGCTGATGCCCATGAAGTTCAGAAGAGGAGGCCAACTCCCTGCTGAGTGGCAGATCCTGTGGCCTAGGGTGACTCCTTTCCTAGAACTCTGACTCCTAGGTTAATCAGGGTCCTAACACGTGCTGTAGCTTCTGAGGGAAACTGAGCTCTGCTTACTCTGGACATGACAATGGCTGGCAGGAGAGGTGAGCCTCCTTGAACACAAGAAAAACTGCAGCTGGGAGCTTTTCAACCCAGAAGGAAAGGGAAGGAAGATCTTCGATCCCTGGGCTCCCGTGTGTTAAACACGTCTATGTGTTAATATTATGACCAGGGTTGAAAATGTCTGGGTCTGAGGTTAGACCTCTGGGCTAAGCTTTTCAGCACTCCAATGACACATGTTCAGAGCCATTTCTCCAGGGTTCTCAGGACAGTCAGATGGAAGAAGTCACCGAGGCATCTTGAACTTTGAGGCCTGGTCCCAGCGCTAACCATTGTCACAGACAGGACACTTGTGGCACCCTAAGTCACGGGAGCATGGGTTGTAAGCTTCAGCTCACAGTGCCTAAAAAGAATCATCATTTGACAGTTTGCCCTACTGTGGGAAGCTCTTATTGGCCTTGGCCTGAGGTCAAGCCAGCCCCCACTTCAAGTGCTCTGAAAACGGTGCAAAGAGTGCATACAGCCAGCTTCCGGTCACCCTGGTGCTGTCTGGGAACCTGTGGTGGGGGTTGGCAATGACCCTGTAAGACCAGAGCCATGAGGGACAAAGCCTTGGGCGTGGGGAGGAGGGTGGAGGATGGGGACTCAAGCTGCCTTTTGGGCACCATTTTTGGTCTCTTGGGTATCATCGTGGTCTTTTGTACTCCGACCCTGAGGCAGAGTTAGAGCAAAGAGAGACTTCTCTTCAGGCCTCCTCCCAGCAGGGTGCTCACTTGGCCAGGAAAGGACTTAGTGTGCACCATAGTCAGGTGTATACCGCTGCCTCCTTTGGAAAATCAGCTAACGTGAAATCCTGGCCCGCTTCATGTATGGCCACAGCTAGCAACAAGTGAGGCGGTTCCTTAAGACAATCCTGTTTGTCCCGGGCCCTAGGGGGCGCACTGTTGTGCAGTGACCAGCCAGTCCCCACTGTTGCCTCTTGCCTGGCTTCTCCAAGTTTACAAGTCGCACGTAACTCTGGAAACAGCCGTTAAAGCCTGAAGACAAGGCAGGGATGTGTGCTGCTGCCTGCTGAGCTGAGGTATTAAGTGACCTCAGAGTTCGGTTCCAGAAACTCTGAAAGCCAGCCTTAGGAAGCCAGAATTGTCTTGTCTGCCCTTCGGATGGGCAGGGGGAGGGGGGAGAAGTGTTCTCCCACTGAAAGCTCAGGCGTTACTACCTCGGTGCTAAGCCCAGAGACACTGAGCTAATAGTCCCCCAGCCATTTGGCATTCTGTAGAGCAAGGACAGTAGTAGCGATCCTTGGATTAAGTGATATGCCACACGTGACAGGCCTGCTGGAACGCCTGGCTTGGGAAAGGTGAATCCCATACAGTGAGAATCCTTCCAAGGGACAACCAGGGGTAAAAAGGGAAGTTTGTCAACTGACCTCCAGTGTGATGGGAACCGGCAGCTTCCAAGTACTTTAAACTTGCCGAAAGGGTAGCAAGCCCTGTAAACCATGAAAACGGCTTAGCTGTACTGAGCGCGTCAGTCCTGTGCTTGCTTCCGTTTTAACTGTGTTCAACTGTGTTTCAGTTTTGAGACCTTTGACGTGAACAGCTTTGAACAGTTCTGCATCAATTACGCTAACGAGAAGCTGCAGCAGCAGTTTAACCTGGTAGGTGAGTCTTTGCCTTGCTGGGGCCGACGCTCATTCCTCTGTGTGCATGATCGTGGGATGAGGCACAGACCTTTTCTGGCTCCTCGCGCAGAGATCCGAGGATGCACGGATTGAGAGATAGACAAGCTTTTCTTGCTAGGTAGAGCTATACGTTGAGTTACTGTGCCACTGTGTGGTTGTGTCTTGGAACTGCGCCCCCATCTTTGTCTTCTCTTTTGAGCCAACTGGTGATGTTTTCCTCCCCATCTTGTCACTGTTTCCTTCATCCTCCAGGAGGAGCCTGAAGCAGGCCCTGGGGAAGCCTCCTTGACATCCTGAATGTAACATAGGTTTTGCACGCTGGCTGCATAGCCGGCATCCTCTGCGGCTGCCCTGCCCTGGCTGGGCTCCCGGGGGGTCTAAGGAGCCGCTCGTGTCCCCAGAGAGCAGCAGTGGCCCACAGCCACTGCAAAAAGGGACTCAAGGAGCTGTGCTCATGGTTGGCCCAGGCCTGGCACATGGGGGTAGTGGAGAAAGTGTCAGCCAGACCCACGGGAGACTGACTGCTTGGAGGCTCTGTCCCTGGGAAGGGGCGAGCCAGTGTTCAGGGCTCTTTCTGACCACAGAGCAGACCTCCTTCCGAACCTTCCGAGCTTGCGTCCTGTCATTCCTGCGCTCTCTTTGATGTTGTGTCATTTCTGATTTACCTCTGGGATCCCCCAGCACGTCTTTAAACTTGAGCAAGAGGAATACATGAAGGAAGACATCCCTTGGACTCTGATAGACTTCTATGACAATCAACCAGTTATTGACCTGATTGAAGCGAAGATGGGCATCTTGGAGCTGCTGGACGAAGAATGCTTGGTAACTTTCGGAATAACCGGCTTCTTTTTCAGCATCTGAGTAACTGTGGATGCACACACTGTAGAATGGCCTTCTTGGAGCTATATATGTAGTCACAATGTCTTACCCATTTGGTTGGATATTACCTCTGAGACACTAATGTAGCCCTGGAATTCTAGGGGCTTGGGACCCTCCTACCCTTAGCACACTTATGCTCCACTTTTGAGTATAAATTAAAAAAAAAATGAGGACATGACACTCCTAGATATGGTGGAGAAGAAGGTGTATTTAGGATGAATGGGGAAAAAAATAAAAAGAATAAGAAGAAGGAACATGGGTGCTCCTAGTTATGGTGGAGGAGGAAGTTTATTACAGATATGTAGGAGAGCATAGTCAGAGGCAGGGACCCTTGGGAGAATCCAGAATGGACATGACCTTCATCTGGGCCATGTGAGAAGGGGAGGGAGAAGGGAAGAGAGGGGAACCAGGTACAACAGCCAGAAGGTACAAAGGTACGAAGAGAGCAGGTTACCAAAATGGCTAGATCATATACAGAAGAGTGCCCTGGCCCCTGGGCCAGCCAGGAGGGCCCTGTAGCAGGAGAGACTGAAGGATGCTGGGGAACCTGGCTGCCAGGTCTGCTTTGACGTGTTAAATAGGGCACCTCAGCCATTTGTCTGTGGTTTCAAACTTACCAGTGGACCTGAGGGAGAGAACAGCCAGAGGCATCTGGAAGGGTCCTTACTGAAATGGGCCATGGAAGAGGAGGTGGGGGGAGGACAAGAGAGAAAAAGAAAAAGGGTGGAGCAGGAAAAGACTCAAAGACCAGAGAGACTGACCTGCCATGTAGCCTAAAGGGATGGATTATAGAGGGAAGAACAGCTGGGGGCGGAGGGGAGGACAGTGATGCTCAGGAGCTGGAGCAGCTGAGGGTATGGGGCAGGATATGCCAGCCAGGATGCCCCTGTAACAAGTACTAGTTAGTAGGGACTGTGGGAGACTGGTGGCCAGAGTCCGCTTTTAAATAGGCACCTCAGTTATCCATCGTCCTGAGGCTGAGACCTAACGGTTATCAGGCACAACCTGGAGGGTGACATCCAGCAAGGAGGTGATCTCTGAGGCCAGCGTGCAGACATGTCTGGGCATACAGTGAATGACTCCACTGGGTACTGACCGCTAACAAAGTGTGTGACAGCTCCCTTCTTCCTGGTTCTCGTGAGCCACCAGGAGGGGGAGGGAAAAGCCAACACCATCTGATTCCAGAGAACCTCAGGGAGTTGTCTTGTTAGTTTTGCCCCTTGGGAGGAGCCAGTGTGCCCCTAGAACAAATAATCCCCAGGAGAGTATGAATGGGCTTGAAACAGTAGCTTCTGACACTTGAGCAGCCATTTCTCCCCCACCCCCAAAGATTTATTTGCTTAAAAATAATGATACAGTATGTCAGGTCCAAAAGAAACAAGACAAATGGCTACCTGAGGTGCCTGTTAGGTACAAAAGCCCATGCAAGCTTCCAGGCTTACTCAGTGCCTGTGGCTCCCCTCAGCTCCTTCCACGCCATCCCCTACCCTAAACTTCTCCAGCTCATGGGCTTCCCTTTTCCCAGCTTTTTATTCCCATGGTGCATTTCAGCTATGCACTCTCCTGGCCCCCTCTCTTGGGCCTCTCTCACACTCCCCCATCTCTCTCCTTTCATGGCCTGGTCCAGCCTGCTGACCATGCTCCATCCACTACCTTCTCTCCCTGCTCTGGACCCTTCCAGACGCCTCTGGCTGTGCTCTCCCTCATATCTACAATAAAAACCTTCCCCTTGGCCGTGCCGTGGAAAAATCATGTCCTGGTTTTTACAATAGTGAGGACGTCTTGGTAGTTGCTTTCTGGAATTCTTGGTTCCGTGGTTCTTCCTGATCGTATTTCCCAGTACTGCCTGCCTGTGCAATTAGCTCTTGCAGGCATCAAGCCAGTGTTCTAGAATGTTCTGGAGGCAGGAGTGTAGAGACCAAGGCAGACTTCAAGTATTTGTAAGTACTAAGGTATTTCCTAAGGTGACATGGAAGTCATTGAGGCACGATGAAGTATTGAACTCACTCTGCTTGGGTTGAATTTAACTAGTAGCATTTAAATGCCAGCATTTAAAAACACAACCAACCAAACAAAGCCAGGTTTTTCAAGAAGCTTAGTTGGAGGAAGTACAGGCTTGGTTCTGGGAGGCAGAAAAACCAAATGGAATCTGTTTTCCCTGAGATGAGGGCAGGGAAGACACACACCTGTCCTTCCCATCCCACTGGGGATGGAGTCAGGCTACCATCCATTTCTCTTTCCTTGAACTATGAGGCTTCTGTGAGGTGAAGAATAAAATACTGCCCACTCTGCATTGATGCAAGTCTTCATTCGTAAGTCATGAGATGGCCATTTCCCTTTAGAATATCTTTGTCTTCTAAAGGGACTCTGGCATAGCCATTTAAATACTGTGATAAATATTTCATATATGTTACCATAATGATTATTTGTCCATAATTTTAAAAATAGCTTATCTATAAAGACTAATAAGGACAAGATACATGAATGCTTAGAATTGTTTAGAGCAGTGGTTCTCAACCTGTGGGTCGTGATTCGTTTGAGGGGAATTGAATGACCCTTTCATAAGAGTCATCCAAGACCACTGGAAAACACAAATGTTTACATTACAATTAATAACAATAGCAAAATTACAGTTATGAAGTAGCAACAAAAATAATTTTCTGGTTGGGGGTCACCACAACATGAGGAACTGTGTTAAAAGGTGAAAGCATCAGGAAGGTTGCGAACCCCTAGCCTAGAGGAAAAAGGGGCCTCTGAGTTAGAGTGACCCCAGCACCCCAAAATTGGCTCCTTGCTCCCTCTAGTCACCTTTCATCTCATTTCCTTACTTGGGATTTTCTCTGTCTTCTCTTCCAGTTGCCCCATGGAAATGATGAAAACTGGCTTCAAAAGCTGTATAACAATTTTGTCAACAAGAACCCTTTATTCGAAAAGCCCAGAATGTCAAACACGTCCTTCATCATCCAGCACTTTGCTGACAAGGCAAGTGAATGTGGCCTCCCCAGGACAAGACTGCTCCGGTGTGGTTGGATTCAAGTCCCACTGAGGAGAAGTGAGGAGAAAACTCATTAGTAATAAAGTTCTTGCTTTATGCAAGAGGACCCAAGTTCAATCCCCGGGTCCCTTTGTAAAACAAACGCACAAACAAACAAGGCCTGGTGACACACACCTGTAACCCCCTGAGGGAAGGTGTTTTATTATAGGTAAAACAGAGGAAAAGATCCAGAAGCATCTGGAAAAGTCCAGAGCAAAGAGTAAGAGAAGCAGACTGGGCATGGCCAGGGCTAACAGTGAGGGAGGAATCTAGCGTAAGCTTTGATAGCTGCCATGGGTATGTGTCCCTTCTTCCGGAAGCAAGGAAAGTGACTCCTTTGGGGGGGATAGGAACCTGTTTCACAAGTTCCTGAGGAATGCTGGCTTCTATCTAAACACCAGAAATCCTTCTATAGTCAGAACTGAGTTCATTTCTGCATACATATATTGCCTGAGACCTAACAATACACACACACACACACACACACACAGAAGAGGGCCTGGGAGTGTAGCTCAGCAGTGGAACACATACTTAGAGCCTGCATGTGAAGCCCTGGGTGTGATCCCATGTACCACAAGAAAAGAAGGAAGGGGAGAAATGAGCTTGCCCCTGGTGCTGCATGCCCTGGCCTCGGGGGTAACTAGCCTCTCTCTGCACAGGTGGAGTACCAGTGCGAAGGGTTCCTGGAGAAGAACAGGGACACTGTCTACGACACGCTGGTTGAAATCCTCAGGGCAAGCAAGGTTGGCGGGGTCCCCGGGGCACGGGCTGCTGCTCATTGTGCTAACAGCGTACAGCTGTTTTGCACTTCACTCTTTTCCACAGTTGAGTAAAATTCCAGGACGTCCACGTACCGCCTTCTATTTGTGTTAGGACTGGAGGCAAAGTCTGTTTCGGTGGCTGAAAGCATTGTAAATTGCGTGCAATGCGGTCAGACCTGCGGACGACAGAGGAGGACAGACAGCTGAACACAGCTGGCTGGGAAAGGACAGCCCACATTTGGCTGCTTCATTCACACACGGGGACGAGGCACTAGCTGTGGGTCAGGCCCCATCCTGGCTTCTGGGGACACAGCAGGGAACATGCCTGATGAACAGATCTTCCCAGGGGGCCAGCGTTCTAGTGGCAGCCATGTCCCTTAACACAGGAACAAGCAGTGTCAGGGGTTACCCACAGCACTCAGAAAAAACCAAAACGAAGGCGCTGGAGAGGTGTCAGTGAGTACAGCGGCTGCCTCACAAACACAGCACTTGAGTTTGATCAGCACCCACTCACAGCGCTATGCATGCGTAGTCCCCAAGCTGGGGAGGCCAGGACAGGCAGATCTCCAGAGCTTGCTGGCCAGCTAGAGTGGCCACGTCGGTAAGTGCCAGGCTCAGTGAGAGATCTCACCTCAAAAGTACAAGGCGGAGAATGACTGAAGAGCACACCCAACATCAACACACGCATACACGCACTCACGCGCGTGCACACACACACAAAGAAAGAAAATCGAAGAAAGCGTGAGGACGGCAGAAGGAAGCATGGCCTCAGGCAGCAGGTTCCAGAATCCACTGCCCTGTGAGGCGAACACGGTCACCAAATGAATGACTTGTGGCGATTCTTTCCCTCTTGACACTCTTCTGTGTAAAGCTTTGAGAAGAGGGCATCTCATAGACGGGGCTTCATTTTAGAATCATTTGGTCTACATTTATTCCCCCTTTGTAGAAGACCCAGTCCACTAGTTCAAATGCTCAGGTCTCCAGACAGTTTCCTAGAGGAGCCCGGGCAGTTGCACGGATGATCATCAACAAGTGCCACATGTAAACAACCACGCTCACCGAAGTGGCTTGCAGAAGGGCATTCAGCGCTGAGACGCAGTCGCATCTTGTGACACTATTAGCTAACTTCATTTCCTGATTATTTGCTCAGCCCCACGCTTATCCCAGGGTCCTGTCTCAAAGATGTCTTATGGAAGCAGGACTGGGTCTGTCTCCTGAGCTAACAGGCGGGAACTCCAGACGTAGTCACTGACCAGAGGAACACAGGAGGGTGCACAGGGTCCTGCTTTGGAGGCCATTATCCACTTTCAAAGAGTGGATGGTGACAGAAGACAGACACTTGACGCAACCTGGTGCACAGCAGAATATGGCTCCCTCAGGAGAGGAGCAAATAAAGATGATAGAGGAGAGGCAGGACCAGCCTGGGCTATATGTTAATAACAAGGTCCAGGTCAGCCTGGGCTACAGAATGAGATCCTGCCTCAAAAAAAAAAAAAAAAAAAAAAGGTGGGGGTGTTTCTGAGCTAGCTCAGTCAGTATGTGCTTGTCATACAATAATGAGAGCCTGAGTCCCAGAACCCATGTAAAAAAGCCAGCCACAAGCCAGGCGGTGGTGGCAGCGCATGCCTTTAATCCCAGCACTCAGGGAGGCCGAGGCATATGTTCATGCACTTTCACACATATGAACACATAGACACTATGCATGAGCACAGACACGTGGGTGTAGGGATGTTGTCCAGCGCTGTGAGTAGGGTGTGGCTGGAAGACAGTGACCCGGCCTTGGTTTGTGAGCAGGATCTGCAGGGAGGAGTCTGTGGGCCAAAGAAGGGAGTCTAGCTGAGCCAGGGGGTGGCAGAGGTCTCTTCTTCCAGAGGGAGCAGTGCATGCCATGCGTGGGGACACCTGCACAGCTGTCCTCGTCCCCTGTCCCAGGAAGGAAGCCCTGGGCAGCACCACCCAGGAGGCTCTCCTATACAATGGGGTTCTGGCTACAGAGGTGGCTGGGGCTGTCACCCTGGACCTTCCCGTTTAGATAGCTGTTGTGATTGTGTATTTGGTCCGTGCCGTGTCAACACGTGGGGACATTAAACCCCTCTCGGTTCCCTTCCAGTTTCATCTCTGCGCCGCCTTTTTTCAAGAAAGCCCTGTCCCGTCTTCTCCCTTTGGCGCGATGATCACGCTCAAATCCGCGAAGCAGGTCATCAAGCCGAACAGCAAGCACTTCCGGACCACAGTTGGGAACAAGGTACACGGGAGTGAGGTGGGAGGTGGTCACCAGGAGGGCCGGGCTCTGGGGGAGCCCGACAGCCGTGGGACCCACAGCCCCAGCCTGGATGCAGACAACAGGCCTCTTTCCAAGCCATCTGTTATACTCCTAACTTCAATTCAGCGCCTCCCCGTGTCCCCTCCCCACATGTATGAATTCAGGTAGGACCCACCTATAAACCACCTATAAAGCCTGCCCTAACAGATGCTTGCGAGACATTTCCTCTTCTTTCGAAGGACTTTGAAAAACGTTCCTTTATGTGTACAGGCTTGTGTGTTGGGGTAGGGTAGACACAGGTACCCACAGAGGCCAGAAAAGGGTGTTGGATCCCCTGGAGATAAAATCACGTGTATCTGTGACCACCCAGCATGGTTGCTGGGACCAAAACTGAGGTCCCCTCCAAGAGCCCTAAGTGCTCTTAGCTGCTGAGCCATCTCTCTGGACACACGTTACCTCTTCTTACTGTTCAGCTTTAAGTCACATGAGAGCATCCCCTGACCTCTGGCCCTGCTTCCCAGTTCCGCAGCTCTCTGTGCTTGCTCATGGAAACCCTCAACGCCACCACGCCCCACTATGTTCGGTGCATCAAGCCAAATGATGAGAAACTGCCCTTTGAGTAAGTATTCTTGTCACGGGAAGGAAAAGTCCTGCAAAAGCGACATCCTGCCGTCACCATAGGCAGCCTAAGGAAGAAAGATTTCATTTGGGCTAACAGCTTCAGAGGGAGACTCTCTAATGATGGGGGGGGCACGGCAGCAGGCAGCCAGAGCCAGAAGCCGAGAGCTCATGCCTCCGTGCACATGCAGGAAGCAGAGAGAATGAATTGGAAATGGAAATAGGCCAAGGCTAGAAACTTGCAAAGCACCCCCTACCCCACCCCACCCCCACACCGTGTGCTCCTGCAGCAAGGCCTAGAGGTCCCCTCGCCGTCCCAAACAGGTTACAACTGGGGACCAAGTCACGTCTGCCAGTGGTGGCAGCACACGCGCTTGATCCCAGCACTTGGGAGGCAGAGGCAGATGGGTCTCTGCATTTAAGGCCAGCCTGGTCCACAGAGCGAGTTTCAGGACAGACAGGGCTACACAGAGAAACCCTGTCTTAAAACAAACAGACAAACTGAAAACCAAAAACAAAGAGCAAAATACCTGAGCCTGTGGGAGGCTTTTTCTCATTCAAATTGTCATGATTTTGAAGTTTGTTGAGATTTTTTTTTTTTTCCATGAGCCTTCCTCTGTTTCTGGGTTCTTTAACGAGTCAAGCAGTGTACATTAGCACCACTTCTCTGGTTAAACCACCCCATTTCCAGGGCTGAGCAAAGGGCTGAGCTTGAAATACTTGGCTGCAAGGGAAGGGCAGACACCCAGGACCTAGCCTCTCTGCGTGTATAAGGAGGCATGAGCGCCTGTGGGCTACCAGCAGTGTTAGCCCCTGTATGGTGCTTTGCAAAGGATGTTCCTCCGCTGAACGGGAATGTACCTACCCGTCTCTTTTTACCTGGTTGTCACTGGAGGTCCAATCCAGGAACTTTCCCCGACACAGTGACCTTCAGTCAGAGCTCCCTACCCCACCTACATACACCCCAGATCCCAGACTGCTCCGCAGAGAGGCTGTTGCAGAACATTTTCTAGATATTTCTGCAGATCTGCAGAGTGCCCGGCGCTCTGTATGTGTTTGGGGTGATGGAACGGGGCGGAATCCTGCTGCCCGGGAGCCTGGAGCCCAGGCCTTCCTGCAGCACGTGTTCTGGGGTCCTTCGGTAGCTATACAGGCCTTAACACGCTCTAAAATTACTTCAAGGTTTGACTCCAAACGGATCGTCCAGCAGCTGCGAGCCTGCGGCGTTTTAGAAACAATTCGCATCAGCACCCAGAGCTACCCGTCCAGGTAGGTTGTTGGGAGTGAGGGCACAGCGAGGGCCCTAATGGGGCCACACCACTGGGAGAAAGTTTATTCAGGGGGAATCAAACTGGTGTGGCGTGTGTGTGTGTGTGTGTGTGTGTGTGTGTAGAATAACAAGACACTTGTGAGGTGGAGTGTTGACCAAGTAGCTTGGGGCTAGCATAGGGACTTTTCTCTGTTGCAGACGTGTTTGGGTTAAACAGGAACTAGATGCCGTCTGCGGGAGGTGGTTGACTATAGGGGCGGACAGGAAAATTAATGCTCTTCTCGACAAGCAGAAACCTGCTTCACAAGATTTCTGAGAAACACTGAGTCTGGTTTTTGGTCACCCAAGAGCTGTCCTTCTGTTTCCCCAGAGTCCAGCCTGAGTTGAGGCCAGGCTGTCATTTAGCACAGTGGCACCGCCATCTGGGGGTCCATGTTGGACCTAACAGTTGTCAGTGCTCATTCAAGTGTTTACTGAGGACAGAGGGTGTGGTGGCAATACATATATTGTATGCTTTGCGTTTTGTAAGGTGCTTTATCCTGGAGGAAGGGCAGGAGAGAAATACCTGTCTTTCCTCAAGATGACAAAATACCCAACAAGGGAGACAAAGGAGTCGTGCTTATTTTGGCTTAGGCTTTGAAGCCAATGGCCATTTGGCTACATTGTTTCTGGGCACAGGGTCACGGCAAGGGGCACATGTGGAGCACAGTGGCTCACCTCAGTGTGGGCAGGAGGCAGACAGAGGGACAAGAAGGGGACAAGGTCAAAGCTGTGTCCACAGTGAGGCACTTCCTCCAACTCAGCCCCATCCCCTTCCTGGTTTCCATACTCCCCAGAGTGTCACATCCAGACTCCATCCATGCATAATCCATTAATTAGGCCAGAACCCTCAGGATTCAGTCTCTTCCGAGAGTATCACCTCTGAACATTGCACCGAGGACCTAGCCTTCCACATCTGAGCCTTCGGGAAACACGTACTGTCCAAACTGTGGCATAGGTGTCGTGCTATCTCAGAAGCCACCAGCCCTCCAGGCACTGATCCCAGCTGCCTTGTCAGGACAGGAGCTGAGCAGGCTTAGAGGGATGTTGGATTGGTCAGATCAGTTCATCAAGCAGGTACATGGGCTGCATGGCCTTGGTGGAGACGAAGGGACAATCATCAGAGCAGGCTCCGCCATTTTCCCATGAAAGCTGGGGTGCGGGGGTTAGCATGGTCTACTGCATGAAGAGCCTCCTGCAAATACCTGCCCCGTTCCCTCTGATTTTGCAGGTGGACGTACCTTGAGTTCTACAGTCGCTATGGCATCCTCATGACCCAGCAGGAACTGTCCCTCAGTGATAAGAAGGAGGTGTGCAAGGTGGCTTTGCACAGGCTTATCCAGGTTGGTCTTGCTGGAGTCTCAGGGGGCTCTTTCCGGCAGCATGCCTCCCAATCATGTCCCTACATGTGCTAGTGAGACCCAGCAGTCATGCCCCCCACCCCACCCCACCCCGTGGCAAGATCTCTTAACAGCAGGCGTCTCAGGAAGGATCCAAACCCTGGGTTTCACAGCCAAGCCTCTACTTCATTCTCCCATGGTCCAGTGCCATCCTCCATGGTGGGTCCCAGGACATGGTCAGATGAGGCGGTAACCCAGCAAAGTGGTCATGTGGTCAGCAGGGATTGAGATTGTTGCTGAAGCGATGAGTTGGGATGGAAAAAGAGATGGCAGGCTATGACAGCCAAGGAAATGAGATAGGGATGCCAAGACATCAAGTCGTGAGGGCCAGGAAATGGGACAGGGACGCACACCCAAAACCAAGACGGAGAACAGTACGCACCTTGAAGTAGAAGTTTCTAGACTGTAGTTCTGGTTTTCCTGCCTTGTGCCACAGAAATGCCAATGGCTCGAGAATCTTTTGACTCAAACCTAAAAAAAAAGGCTTCATTTCTATGTCATATCTTTCTTTTCTTCCAGGATTCCAACCAGTACCAGTTTGGTAGAACCAAAATTTTCTTCAGAGCAGGACAAGTGGCTTATTTAGAGAAACTCCGCTTGGATAAACTGAGGCAGGACTGCATTATGATTCAAAAGCATGTGCGGGGCTGGCTGCAGAGGAGGAAGTTCCTCCGAGAGAGACAAGCCACCCTGACGATCCAGCGGTACTTCCGGGGTCAGCAAACAGTGAGGTGAGTGCATGAGGGAGGTGGCACCGGGGTCATACAGATTACTTCCCAGGTCAAAACCAAGTAGGGTTTGCTGGACCTGTGGAGAGCAGCAAGATGACAGGGCTTTCGCTGTTGCTGGACCCAGGAGGAGGGCCAGCTGAGGACAAGGGCCTTTCTGTCACTCCATGGATACAGGTGTGTGTGAGGGGTCCCCACCAGTGATGATCAGCCTAGATATGAGAAGGGCCTGTCCTGTGTGGCAGCTCTTCCCATGAAGGATGACTTCTTTTTTCTACAACCTAATAGAGAGATTGTTTCATAGTCATTTTACTTATATTTCTTGGCCATTCATAAATCTACCTCCCCCATGGGCTTATGTATTCCGAAGGGAAGAGCCTACAGTTATCTCCCATACTAATTTAGGCAGATGTTTACCAGATTTTTTGAACGGAGCCAGGGAATAACTGAAGTCGTAACAGTTCATGACTTCTGATGCAACTTCTGCCGTTATAGCCTGAAAGCAGATACACTCGTCTCGTTTTTCTGTTGCTTGTGGCAAAGGGCCTGAGGCTTGATACTTCATGAAAGAAAAGAGGTTTGTTCAGATCACAGTTTTGAGTATGAATTGTTTTGGCCTCTGGTCATGTTCTCTATGGCCATGGCACAATGCAACTTAGAGAATCAAGTTCACGGGGCTTCCTCTCTGTGGTGGTATGTCCTGTGCTGGTGTATCCCAGCACTCAGGAGACTGAGTCAGGAAAATGCTGTGGGTTTGAAGGCAGTCTGGGCTGTATAATGAGTACCAGGCCAGTCAAGACTTCAGAACGAGACCCTAAATAAGCAAATAAGTAAGGGTTGGAGATGGCTCTGTAGGGGAGAATGCTTGCAGGGAGAATGTTTGTTTCCAAGCACCACATACAAGCAGCTGGGCTTGCCCACACATGCCTACAACCAGGGAGAGAGCAGGGAAGCAGCTGGGGCTTGCTGGCCACCAGCCTGGCTTCCGGTTCAAAAGAGACCGTATCTCAGCGGACTAAGGCAGAGAGTGCGAGAGGGAACTTGATGCTCTCCCCTGGCTTCCGTGTGTGCACAGGCACACACCTGTGCGCATGGGCCACAGTCTCACACGTACATGAGGAAACAAAATAAAATTTAAAATAATAAAAAAGGAAAAAACGTACTCCCCTTGGCTCTGACTCACTGAGCTATTCAGAGGCCACGTCTCCAGTGACCTACCCCCCCCACCAGGCCACGCCTTCCATCACAAAACAACCAGGGTCGGGTGTCCATCAGGTGAGCTCTTAGGGGACCCACCGAACGTCAGCTCCAGCCACAGCAGCTGCCGTCGGCAGTGTGTGGAGAGCAGACGCAGGTATGTTGCTCCGAGGCCTGACGGTCTCGGCGACAGCAGATCTGTCCCTCGGACCGCAGTCTGCCAACTGCACCCTTGCGGTTTCCAACCCACCTCTCCAGAGAGGAGCAGGTGGGCGTCCAAGGCACCGCCTCCTCACCACAGTCTCTGAGGACGTGTGTTGTGCTCCCGTGCACACGTGTGCATTCGTGGACTTACTGGCTCCAGCAGACACTGAGTGGGGGTCCCACATGGCTCCTCGGTGCCAGAGTGGCCCACACTGAGGTCAGGGTAAGCACAGACAGGCCTGAAGTGGCATCCGGATGAAGAACCACAGCCATGTAATAGTAGAGATGTCTTACAGGCGCTTGGCCTGAGAACCTCCACTCACCGAAAGGGCTGCCGGTACTTGTGGTTTACGGTGAAGGCTGAGGCACCAGGCCCCTGTTCACACTGCCATCTCTCTACCCAAGGAAAGCCATCACTGCCACCGCCTTGAAGGAGGCCTGGGCCGCCATCGTCCTGCAGAAGCATTGCCGCAGGTACCTGGTCCGTAACCTGTACCAGCTGATCCGGGTGGCCACCATCACCATCCAGGCCCACACCAGGGGCTTCCTGGCCAGGAGGCGGTACCGGAAGGTATGGAGTGGGCCCGGGCTGTGCTTCCTCACTGTGCCTTCCTCGAGGCAGGGGCTCTGGTGAGAGAGGCATGCCCTCAGGTGGTTGGTTGCTCCAGAAGTCTGAAGGGCTCAGCGGGCCAGTGATGGGAGACTCCTGTCCTGCACTGTGGGAGTGCTCCAGTGGTGAAGAGCTGGAGAGAGCGAGAGAGACAGGGGGTCTGGCTGGCGCCTCACCGAGCTCCTTCCCCAGTTGCTGCAGGAGCACAAGGCAGTGATCCTTCAGAAGTACGCAAGGGCGTGGCTGGCCCGGCGCAGATTCCAGAACATCCGTCGCTTCGTGCTCAACATTCAGCTGACATACAGGGTCCAGCGCCTGCAGAAGAAGCTGGAGGACCAGGTGGGCATCGGTGCCAATCTGTGTGTGCGTGTTCATATGTGTGAGGTGTACGTGTGTAAGCGCGCGCACACACACACACATGTGCAAGTTTGGTTACTCTCTACCTCATGCCTTCGAAGCAAGGACTGTCAGTCCAACGCAGAGCTCATCTATACAGTCAGCAGCTCCTCCTAGCCAGCTTACTCCAGGAATCCCATGCCCACCTGGCAGCTTGTGGATTCTGGGAACGCAAACTGTAGCACTTTGGCTTTGGAGGCAAGCATTTTCGAGGCAGCCCTCTTTGCCTGCCTTCCGAGAGTCTCTCGCTGAGTGCACTAGCCACCCGTGTTGCTGAGGTCCACCCCATGGCCTCCGGGGATACCCAAGTTCCCTCTTCCTCCTCTACCTCCTCCTCTTCTTCTTCAGCCTCTTCTTCTTCCTCCTCCTCTTCTTTTTCTTCTTCTTCCTCTTCCTCTTCTTTTTCTTCTTCTTCCTCTTCTTCAAGTGGTCATATCATAGGTCCATGGATGCAGCATCTGATTTTTGAGGGAAGCACATTCTAGCATTAAAGTTGTTGCGGAGTCCCGGGAGCAGACAGGTCACACCTGATAAGAGACTCCAGCTGAGAAAGAGTCTGCCTTGCTCAGTTCCCCGGGAAGATGCTAATAAATGTCAC
Source organism: Meriones unguiculatus (assembly GCF_030254825.1). Lineage (NCBI taxonomy): Eukaryota > Metazoa > Chordata > Mammalia > Rodentia > Muridae > Meriones > Meriones unguiculatus. The sequence goes on along the minus strand of NC_083354.1, from coordinate 13,649,822 downwards.
TAGGGGTAAAGGCGACCACGGTCAGTGGATGCCACCCTGCAGCGTGAGGCATGAATGCAACAGCTGCTTCGCTCTGAAACAGACCTCTGACCCCCGGGTCTTTCTCTAGAACAGAGAGAACCATGGGCTGGTGGAAAAGCTGACCAGCCTGGCCTCCCTGCGGGCTGGTGACCTGGAAAAGGTCCAGAAGCTGGAGGCAGAGCTGGAGAGAGCAGCCACCCACCGACACAACTATGAAGAGAAGGGCAGGAGATACCGGGACTCCGTGGAAGAGGTCAGGAGCGTACCACATGGCAGGCATGTGCACCTTCCGTTCTCTGCCTGGGATTTGAGGCAGGGCTTCACAGTCCTGACAAGGGAACCAAGCTGTCACAGGCCCGAGGAGCGCTGCTGGCCGCGTCCCCTCTTCCCTCTGTCACTTGTCCACCCTCGTGGGCTCTGGAGGCCTCCTTTCCCTGACCCGTGACACAGGACCTGGGGGAGATTTTCACCTCTGTGGTCTAGTGAGAAATCCCAACGTCCTCGATTTATAAGTGACCTTGCTGCTGGCTAGCTGTGCAGCTTGGCCAAGTCACTGACCTTCTGGACAAAAAGATCTAAGTGTTCTTGCCCCACCCAGGCACGAGCAGGAGCATTCCAGCCTTCCCTAACCGAGTTTCTTTCACCACTGTCCGTTCCCCTGTGCCTTTCAAAGGCTTGAGGCTTCCACACTAGCAGCCGTGAGCCCCAGAGTGTGTGACCCGGTGCCTGGGGGCGCCCACACTGCCCAGCCCTCGCTGGCTCTGCCAGTCACGGCCATCACCACCATGAGGTCCACACTTCAGCCCCCACAGGCCTCTCATCAGGAGAGCGAGCCACAGAGGTGTCCAAACATGAATTCATATGTGTTGTGAGCTAAGAGGTTAATTAGTAAGCTGCCCTGGGTACCTGGAGCTCGGGAGAG